>NC_044031.1:169057378-171457378 GCF_901765095.1 Microcaecilia unicolor
ACTTATTCTAAATCGCTTCCACCGATCTTAAGAGTAGAGTAAGTGTGAAATAAATAAATGCATTGCACAATACTCATAATAACATACAGGAAAGCATCAGTTAATGTCTTTTGACAGTAAAAGATTAATAGCTCCGTTCATTAGCGATATACCTACAAATGCTGAAACTAATTTAAACTAAGTTGTGCTTTTGCTCATGACACGGTTGCTTTTTATGGTCGGGACACACGTCCAGATCATGAACTTAATAGCTCAATGGTGTATTATCTATGCTTTCTTTAATCACTAACAAGGCCAAGGCAAATGGTAAACTATCGCATCATCAAAGCCACTGAAGTAAAACTAATACTGCAGCGTTTGACTCTTAACTATAAAAGATAATGATCGGTTTGGGATAAAAGTGGAACAATTTGGCACCGAGGGTATATTGTATGAAACTACGTTTTAAATAGCGAATAACTTATCCTTTCAAGCACTAGTAGGGACCCTACTCAATAAAGATTTTTCATATACACATCAAGTGTAATGAACATCCCCACTGAGAGACTCCACACTGGGATCTTTATCCACCAGATATCTGTATTTCAGAACAGTTTGTGGCCATTGGCTGACATCTGCACACAAATAAAATGTAGAATGTTTTTCATAGAACGTAACATTTTTTGTGCAAATTACTGATAATATGATATGCACAAATAATAGGATGTACTATTTGGAGGTATTTTGCTAGAGAGGTCCTGATTCTGGCATTTTCTTAAACACAGACAACAACAAATGACATAAGGATTCTTACTCAGTAAAGATGTTTCCCCTCCCCCCCCCACCCCCAATAGGCGTAGAACGGGCAAGAAGTACTTTATAACTAAGGCCCGAAGAATAATAGCACACTACATTAATGGATTCATAGGGCCCAATGTACTAATAATTTTTCCCATAGACACAAAATGTAATTTATCTGTCTATTTGTATACATACACACATATATATACGCACATAGATATATAGAGAGACAGACAGATAGTGTTTTGCGGATGCCTGTTGCAAAAGAAATGATCACATTTTTTCACCAGATGTCCGAAATTATACCTAAAGAGGTTACTGATTTCAAGCATAGACCAATCTGTTTATCTTTCTATGTATGTATATATCTATGGGCAGACAGATTATCTTTTTTTGTGCGGAGATGTGGGTATTTACAAAAAAGTGAACACTTTTTTTTAAATCACCACTCAATATTTGAACTATCAATTGTCAAGATCTTGTAAGGTTGCCAAATTGGTTTGCTCTTTTGGATTTGTTCCAAAGTGGGAGGCTTTCAATCAAATGAGTTGGAACTGTGTCTATTGGGCCTAGGAGGGTGACAAATGCCTAGCCCACAAATTTTATCTTTGGTGAAATATGCTTCCCGCGCTTCTTCAAAGGAAATTTAGGATGCAATTTAGTTTTGGTTTTCCAACCACCTCACCTTTTACAATTTTTAAAGCCTGCTTCATATTTGCCCTTCACAAACTGCCCATGAATATTCTTGGCAGTTTATAGACTTTAGAAAGGTACAAATTTAGGTCACATTCCACTCAGAAGCTCTTTAGGGTAAGTTTATCTTTACACAATATAGGGCATTAGTTATGTATTTAATTGAGTTTTTTTTTCTAATTCATTGTACGATGTTCAAACTTTAGGAGCTTCTATGAAAATTACAAGGTTAATATTTATTTTCATAATTATTTTATACTTAAATTATATTAATTTAAAACACAAAAACATAGAATGAATGCACTCTAAGATAACCTCTATAAAGGTAATCTTTCTCTTAATATATATATTTGAGAGTGGGGTTATATATAAACCTAGTGTTTAGACTTTTGTAAATTGCAGAGCATAATAGCGGCACAAAAAGAGTGCTTAGTAAAAACGAATACTTTTCGTTAATTGTATATCTTTGTAACTTAAAACTTCCAATAAATAATTTGTAACCAGAGGACGCTTTTTAACGCTTTCATTCTTATATGGTTTCCTTGATGTTTTCAATTCAGTATCTAAAGTGGTACTGGGTTGGGTTTATAACCCTCTTCCCTCACTTTTCCTGAACTTCAATGGTCATTGAAGAGCTAAGTTCAGTAGACCAAATTACTACTCATTTTGTTTCTTGAATTGAAATTCAGCCTTCCAATTTGTTCATGATGGAATGGCATATAGCTATAAAGATATATTTAATGCCTTGAATACAAACTGTATAATTTCTTTAGATGTGTGAATTTCGGTCAGGTTTTAGCATTTTATTATGAATTAACACGTTTCATACCTTTAAACTACTTGTTTGGTGTTGCATGCCAGAGATCATACGGTTTAAGTAAGGCAGTATTTAAGTATAAGATAATGCAAGCAAAAAAAAAAAAAAAAGGTCACTACGATCTGATTGGAGAGATTCATTATTCATGGATCGAATACAAACATTATGAGCTCTCCATCAAGCTGTGGAAAATTATATCATTTCGGAGAGCTTTGTTAATAAGGTGAGAAATTTTAGTTAAAACTAAAGTAAAAGAAAGCACTTGCATTATTCCATTGCCCAGAAAATGTTCTCCTTGTGCATGTGGGCTGCATTTCGGGGAAAAAAGGATCGAACTTTAACAAACCAATAAACTAGTATGCTAAAAAGTATGCATGGGCCTATAGAATGAACAACTCACAATACATCTCCTTTATCTATGTGTTTGGAAATACACGCGCACATACATTTTGTGGATTCGATTATGTTCTTCTGAAATTGTCTATATACATATAGATGTGCTTATGCAATGTTTTTCAGAAGAATGTAATTGAAACCGATAACCATTTATTTCTACGTAGCCAATTATTATTACTGATGTATAATACCTTCCCTTATTAATAATTTTCAGTCTTGTATAAAAAAGTAAATACGCTTAAAACTGTAAATAGTAGGAAAACGTTGCAGCAGAACGTTACCTTTTTAAGTTTCGTTTAGAATATAAATAGAGTTATGTAAATAAAATGTTCTTGAACATGTAGTGCCATAAATAAGCAGGCCATCTTTTTTCCTACCCCAAAATAACAATGCTCCTATAATTTTTTTCAAAATTACGGACATCCACAAAACTATGTTAGCAAGTAAGTAAAACCAAACGCATACTCATATTCCATATAATTACTAACCTGAATATTTTAGTACGACGGGAGTCCAGCTTGTTCGGGGAGTGGGGTGGTGGTGGGGGGACTAAGCATTACTGAACAAACTCGATCTGAAACAATCTGCTCGAGATAACTTTGTAAATCCTGTTATAACAAGTGAAATCATTTAACGTGCCTCTGCTAAGAACTGAAAGGAACAAAGGCCAAGAGTTTTCCACTGGCTTCCTTCTCTGAGACTTCGGCTTTGACATTGATCTAAAGGACGCCATCTTGTGGCAAATCTCTTAAAAATATGACTTCAATTATGCCTTGGTATGATAATACAAGAATGCTGCAGAATCAGTCCACACAACTTCTACTGAGCTCTGATTCTCACTTCTTAGAAACTGCAGCAACCCACTGTTTAGTTTATAGCCCTGTATTCCGAATAGGCAAATAGTAAAGTCACGGACACTTTTTATGACTAAATTGCCCTAGCAATGCAAAGGTTGTGCATTTTCTTGGTCAGGACGCCAAGGCTCCCCAGATAAACTCCAGGTTTAACTGTCTCGACTATTTGCAAGGAATACCAGTTAAGTTTTAACCAGAAAGGGAAGTGTCCTATTTAATGCTAATTGCCATTCTTCAGAGTGTCTGGTTTGCTGTCTAGTTTTCCAGCTATTTACCATTTTATTCTGGCAATCTTTGGAAATCAATATATACATACAAAAACCTAGAAACTCACTTTTTTAGCTTATTCTCCACAGTTGCTGATCCTGGCCTTGTGTGAAATACTTATTAATTCCAGAGCCTGCTAGTTTTTTCACCACAAGGTTATAGGAAATATATAAAGCAACACAGAAGTTCAAAGCCAATAAACCATAGGAAAACAACATTTTATTATCATCCTGATGTTAGAACAACAGTCTTGTAAGAAATTTCTTCCTTAAATGTAATCTATCTATCTGTGGGTGCTTGTGAGCACTTGTGTGTGTGACTGTAGTGTCTACTTGTATTAAAAACATTTGTTTTGGTTATTCCAAATAACATAACAATGACCCCGCCCCCCCCACACACAAAATTTAACCTAGATAAGACTATAATATTAAAAAAACGCCTCAGATAAAATGCAATTCAACTTGCATAATTCATGTCATGCATTGTCCTTGTATCACTCTTCTCCACTTTCATTAGATCTGTCTTTCTAAGAAACGTGCAAGCTGCTCTTTAACAATGATAAAAGGAAAATGGACGTGAAAATGGAGATACTTGGCTCAGATTCAAACTCCACTTTTTTTTTTAAATGACGCGAGAATGGGGGTGGGGGAGGAAGGAAGCTGGAACGGAATAACGTTTTCAGATTCCTCCCTAGCAAGAAAGAAGATAGGGAGCTTTAATCTTCAAACGACTGTTCTTTCAAGCCTTATAATCTTGGAAACGAAGGCATGCAGAGTTCTAAAAACATGTTGAAGCTGAATGAAACCAGGGTGTCAGGAATGAAAAGTAAATGTAACTTGTGGAACCCTGCTTCATGGTAATTTACATTGTGTGGATTGTTCTTGTTCCCTTCATGACAAGTTTTAAAATAAATCTAGAATAGTTACACTTAAAAACCAAGACAGATTTTTTAAATTTCCAGTATTTTTATTTGCCGGTGCATAATTTCATTTTATACATGCAACGTTTGAATAAAAGGCAACTGCATATACAAATTATACATTTTTAGTAGTTAAGCAGTGATGCTGTGTAAAGAAATACCTCCATTTGGGGCCTGGTTTAGCGAAGTACACTTTACCTTGGCTTAGACAGGAGAGTGGCTTTTGTAAAGCAGGCCTTTTAGTACCGAAATATTTCAGAAAATGTATGTCACACTGTTTCCTGGTATAAGCAAAATCAAACTCATCATCTCATAAAATGTATGCAAAAATATATGCAAACAAAATAGGTTATGGATTTTTTATTTACAAAGTTTCATAAACACTACATTTTAATGAAATATACATTCAAATAACATTATCGGTACTGCACGCTGTCTCGTTTGTAAATTAATATAGAATTTCCAATATTGTGTACGCTTTTGTTTTGAATGGCATTTTAGTCGCTTTGGTTTCTCCAGACTTAGCTATTCGTTTTTTTTTTCTTGTATATTCAAGGTCGCTTGAAAAACAAAATAGAGATCATGACATTTAAGGACAACAAAAATAAAAGAGGTATATTTACATTGTTTTGCTTCGGCATACATGATTAATTAATCACTTTTTACTTGATGAAGCAAGCACCAGGTTAGCTTCCTAAGGGCTGGATGCTGCTGCATTGCACAGATCCAAGTTCCAATAACGTGTTGAGGGGTATTTGCTAACTGTCCATCTCCTCAGGTATTTCTTGTGAGTCAAAAGCTAGAAATAATTTTTTTCCCCATTCCATTTGTTAAAACTTCAGAGCATTTAATACTGGTATGACACGGTGTTTTTCAGCGATGATTGTGCTATGATTGTCAAAGAGATAGTTGGGATAGTGAAAATGTGTAAATATTTGTGCAATCAAGTTTGATTCTTTATCAGGGGCACATGTGTGTATACACTTATAGACATGCACGCGCGCGCGCGCGCGGGCGCGCGCGCACAAACACACACATTTCAAAATCTCTGTTGGCTTTTCTTGTTGACTGAGAAAGCACAGGGAGACGGTGTGTATTTATTATTTTATGTAGTCCTGATGGACGGAGCTTGGAGCAATTCCTCCAGAAATCAGCAGATAAATAGCACATAGCTTTTCAAGATTACCCATATCTTAAAAAGTGGGATCTCTTCTTCCCACCACTGAAGCGAACAGGGAAGACAACTAATAGTGCATTGCGCGGTTTGGTCTACTTATTTTATCAAGACAACGCGAAGGCAGACTACCCCGAAACCAAGACATAGGAGCTATGCATGGACATAGTAGGAGGTTGTTTTACTTGTAGCTCTCACATGTATGACACCGCCATCAATTCCAGTTGGCTTACGTATGTTGAGTAGAGGCCACTGCTTCCTTGCTATTTGCTATATTAAATCATCTTCCTTAAACCTAGTAGTTATACCCCTCTTTCTTAAATGTAACCCCGTAGTTTGTCTTTGTCAAAATGTTAATCTCGTTTACAGCAATGCAACATCTTAAAGCAGTGGATTAGTAGAGTAATACTGCAGTCGGTCCCTGTTGATTTTTTTCTCTTTCATTCTTCTGTTTTGAAACCATATTTTCACTTGGCGATCGGTTAAATTAAGCATTCTGGAAAGTTGTAGGCGCTTCTCTTTGTTAATATAGACACTGAAGAAAAATTCTCTTTCTAGTTCTCTAATCTGATATTTGGTATAGGGGCATCTCTTTTTACGGGTGCGTTGTCCACCTGTGGAGGGCAAAGAAAGATGTAGAAGCAATGTGAGAACAAAATGGTGGCACCTTGAACAACACTGCCTATGAGACATTCATATTAACAGTAGCGCTAAGGCCACTCCTAGTTTTCAGATGGACTGTGGAAATATACTTTTAACAATATGGGTAACCCTGGGAACGGTAACTGATGTTCCTATTGGCATCAAATAGAAAGTGGGCAAGCAAGCTAATGTTTACATGCTAAAATCTGACACAATAAATTCAGATCAGCCTTTTAGAGGTGGTTTGCATCTTCTTGTGACACAAAACTGTACGCAAAATAAATAAATAAGGAAATAAAGGGAGGAAAAAAAAAAAAAAAAAAGCAATCCGTTCAGATCACACATCCCTGCTCGCGGAACCAAAGTCGTATTTAAAATCGAGTACAATTTTCTCATATATTTCCACTAGATGTGTCATTATCCTGAATAAATAAATTCTGTAAGCATGTGCAGTATTTTCCACATTCATTTTAATGATTATTATAGTAAAAAAAAAAATATCAGTTATTTAACGTGACAGGAGTATGGGGTAAAGGTTTGAGATATCTCCATCAGAGGAAGACATGTTTGGAAAATCTTGGGCTCATGCCACTCTGGAGTACTTTAACTCCTAATACCATTAATTGCCAAATAATTGTTTGAGTTCTGCAGAGCACCTTGTTGAACTACAACAAGAAGTGAAGAATTCAGTTTTTATTTTTGCTGTACTGAAAACCATCCGTAATTGTAGTTTGCTGTTGAATAGAATGGAGTGCGGCAGCTATCCCATTATTATGGTTAAAAGAAAAAACTAATTAAAATAAGCCTCTTTGTTACAAAATGGATTCTATCGCCATATGGTTTAGTAGATTAAATTCTTTTCTAGTTTTCATTCTCCTACAGTATGAAAGAATTATCTTTGAAGAAACACTATAACTGAACTTCTGGTGCAACAATTGGCTTGTGGAGGTAAAAATATTGGAGTATGTACCTTTTCAAGTTCCCGAAGACTTTTTGATTAATTTGCAGTCACAAACGGTTGGTTATATATTTTTTTAAAACCCAAGGGTTTTTAAAGGAAGGGGAAAGATTGTGTTAAAGCTTCCATTGGCCGGAGGTATTTCACGGCCAATTTCAGCACTAAACACGTGATCCTTCCTTTTATAACAAAGTTTTGTTGGGGGAAATCTAAAAGGTCCTCCATAAACCTTATATGCTTATTAAACAGCATATAAAATTTTAACAGCAGTGCGCTAGATTGCAAACTCTCTTTCATAAGTAAGGCGCTGTTTTTATACGTACTGGAGGTGCTGGCTCTTTCCTCATTGTTGCCGGAAGATGACTCCGGGCTGCTGCTGCTGTTGCTCTCTGTTCTTCTCTCCTCCTTCTCCGGCTCCTTGCAGGGCTCCGAACTTGAAGTTGCATCGGCTGCAGGCACTTTCTCGCAGTTTTTATCTACTGAATAGTCCGAGGGTTGATTTTCCGTGGTGCCATAAGCCGTCTCGAAGAACTGATCGAACGCCTGCGGCAGCACCCCGTTTCTGCCCACTGTGCTATAAAAATTGGAGGCAACGTTGGCACTGGGGTGGTAGACATTTGAGGGGCTTTTGCCGAACATCTCTCCCATAGTAGAGGTGTTGGACGCAGGCAGACAGTCCCTGTGCATGATCTCTTCTCCTGGATAACAATGGGGGAGATTGTTCCTGGGGTGCCATTTACTCGACGTATCAATGGCATACTCCCTGAAGGTGACCTCTCGCACAGGTTGAACCTGGGGTAGGTTAGAGGCGTAGGAGTATGTCATAGGGCGAGAAGACGGGGTCTGGGGCAAAAAAGAAGGGAGGCTGGAGAAATCAGGACCCGAGACGTAGTAAGTACAACTTGGCAAATACATACTAGAGGAACAAGGGACGCGCTCATCAAAATCCATCATTAGGCTACCTCGCGTTGTCCGCATTAGCTGAACAGCTTAACATGTTTCTCTGCTGCAGCTGCCTCTTTGAGGCAGCTCTGTGAAGTAGAAATTTGGAGACGTAGGCTGACGTGGAAATCTATCCCCATCCTTAGCAGGGAGGTGCTGGTCATGTGATCAGATGTTGAAGTTGACAAGCTGTACGTAAGGGCCGTTTTCATTGTAGGCATCTCAAGAGAAGCAACAGATCGTCACTTCATAGTGCCCCTAAAAGTATGTAATCTCAAATCAACTCATGTTTGCTTCATACCCTTAGAGGAGAAAAAGGCGCATTACATTCTTCTAGTTTTTAGTCTGGCCAATGGCACACAATGACTGTGAACCACAAAGGAACTGAATTCCCACAATGTATAGGTGAGAGAATATTTTATTAGGAAAACAGTGGTAAACTTATATTTAAACTGTAGCTTTGGCGTAATAAATATTTATAAACCAAGCGTGTTTCTGTTAGCGATGGGCTGGTGCTAGAATTTTGCATAAGAGGAGGGTAACTACCTGCCAAGGCAAAAACATATATTTGCAAATGAGTATTGCAGACTTTCATAATAATTATTCACCTTTCTTAAAACTGCAGATACCTGTTTGTTAAGTTTTAACTCAACAGCAGATGAAAGTCAAGGTCCTGTCTACTTGTCTGATAAACAGATTAAATAATCGTGTCCACTTTTAATGTTGTCAGTAGTTTACCCTCTCCCCCTTTTTTGTTAATAAAGTAACCTCAAATATTACTATGCTTTCATTGTCAGATCTCCTTGGGTATTTTGCAGTATTTTATTTATTTATTTCAGTTCCAAATTGTATTGAATGTTACTAATGCTAGTAATTATTAATGCTAATAATTAGAACAAACTAAACCAGTGTTTCGTGGGAACAAAGAAAATGCCTTTAATTTAATGGAATATACTAACATATTTTTAAACACCTTGATTCTAACTGAGAGCCTCCTTCATTGAGACCTCTGAACAAAGAGTGTTCTCTGCTCTGCATACTTAGAAACACTAGCATGAAATATTTGAAAACCAATGGATATTAGATTCTCCAGAGCTTTTGTTTTTGTTTTTTTACAGATTGTCCATGTTTAATTGCCAAATTCTAGCTACAATTAGTTGACCTACTTAACCTCTAGCAGCTAACCGATGGCTCCTCCAAGATGAAAACAGTCCCTAAGGGTGAAGTTACTGAAAAGTTGTCTCGAAATATGTTGTAAATTACTATTTTTGTGTGTATTTACAGAATGGCACAGTAATCGGATTATGAAGGGCAAGGAAGGTAGAACTATTTATTTGCCAATAAAAATACACTTTTACAAAGTAGCAGTGCCAAGGAAAACAGAATCTATCCAGGTAATCTAAGCATGTTGGAAAAAAAAATGTTGCCTTGGTATTCAGTCTCTTGGAAAATGAATCATTATTGCTTTAGTTGGATTTGTTACAAAAGGTTTATTGTATAAGTTGCTTTTTGTACTAGGAAATACCCATAGGGTATCATTGTATGTTAAAATGTCCGTGGATGTGAACTTGAATTGCCTTGGCTGAAAACTAAAAGGAGGAAAGATGAGCAGAAGAAATGCCTTCATACACCTTTACAGTAATCGAGATTGTTTGGCCAAATGAGATTGAAATAGCAGTAAAGATTTAGATTAATTCTTTGGTGGACTAATCCAAAACACGCTTACTTTTGCATTGGGGAAAGGTTTACAATTTCTGGAATTATGTTCTTAAGTAGAATTGCAACTGGGAATAAAAACCCAACAACAACAACCTTCAAACCTATGTAATTTGGGGCCTGAATACATCAACTAAAACAGTTGTCTGTATGAGGATCTGTATAGAAATCATTGGTTCACCATTTCCAGAGGAATTCTATACCCTATATAGAGACAACGTTTGTATTATTTCCAGCGGACAGTCTCAGATATTATTTGGGAACAGAGGAATTTGAGTCATCTATTTACTATGGGAAGACTGCATGTGAGGATTGCAAAACATTTAGCTGCACATAGGTTTTCCTTTCTCTTGGTCAGCTCTGCTGGCCTCTATTCCATATGCGCTCTTCATTATTTTCCAGCAAGTCTTGCAAAAGCTAGCTCCCTTCTACATTTTATGAGTAGATTTTCCTTGCTACCATCTTATTATTTGAAATCGGTGCGTGTTGCACGTATGCAAAAAAAAAAAAAAAAAAAAAAAAAAGAAAAGGAGTATTTAAAACGTGTTTGACAATGAGATAACCGAGGCGCTCCCCTTGCACAGACTTGTCCCTCCTGTGTTTAAATGCAAATTCTTGCACTTGCATTAGGGCTTTTAAAGCTATAATTGAAAGCGGCGCGTCTAGAAGAACCAAAAACAGTGCTAGACTGCCCTGTGGTTTTATAGCACTTTTGGCAGTCAACTTCAGCCTGTGTTAGTACAAACATGACAGAGCTCACCAACTATTAATCGGAGAAGTCACCTACATGGATCTTTGACGTTCATTCTTAATTAAATAAATTCCAAGCAATGCGATAGAATTGGGGTGCAGTTCTGAAAGGTTTGTGTGTGGACTGAAAAAGTATATTTCAGCTGAAAGATTGCTGAGGATGCAGATATTTTTAAAGTACTGGGCTAATACAGGGCAAAACCATGCTATTGTTTGCTGTTTCGGTGCGTCATGTTTTTTTGTACTGTAGAATCAAAAGCGTTATCTCAGGGGAAAAAAGCAAGGAAAGGATATGAAAGGTACATTTGCTAGATGTTGTTTAATGTATGGAACTGCTCTTCCTGTTTTGCACAAAATAAGCTGATAATCAGTTCCTCTTTGTGCAGTGAGGTAAAATAATGCAGACAATTCGACTTTTATTTTCTTTGAATGTGTGGGCACTGATTTACTGAATATATTGATTTACAGATTATATTGCATAAAATGTTAGTTTATATTTTGTTCAGCTGGGACATTCTGATTGGAGATTTCCTAAAGAAATAGGTAACCTTCAGCAAAATAACTGCAAGTAACCGAATTGAAAAATGTCAGAATTTCTGAATGTTATCTTTTCAGGTTTTGAAGACAATGTGGGCCATTCCCAGATACTAGTGGAGACACATATTGGAAAAGTGTTGACCTTGTAGAGAAACATTAAAATATGACTCTTTAAAGGGGACATGTGTGCGTTTTAGAACGAGAATGTAAAGCCAATAAACTTCAAACGTTAAATTTGTCTATATGGGATAAACTGTTAAGGTGTGACGTTAAAAGATATTCCCGAGATTTTTAGATCTCTGGGGTACAACATTTAAAGCTTCATTTTTCTAGTGAACTGAATGCGTCTAAACAGAAATATGTTTAATTAATAGTATTCAAATTATTTCCCACATTTGGATGGATAAATACTAAAATAAATGCGAAAACAGACGTCTATCGGATTACATTTAAAAGCGTTTAAAATGCCTAGCATTTTTGCGGCTAGGCTATAATTTTGCACATTGCCATCACGGAAACTGAGAAAGATCATGAAATCCTAAGCTGGTTTATTTAACAAAATGCAATGATTGCTTATGCAGCTTCAAAATCTGATTATAAATTATACCCTTCTGTTAGAGTCCTTTTTGTTTTTTTTAATTGCATGCCTCATTCTTGCATTAGCAAAACAGTTGAAAACAGTTGGGCTGTTACTGAATGTTACTGTATTATTTAAATGCACTGTCAAATTTGTAATACAGTCTGCAACAAGACCTTCATGAAATGGTGCACAAGCTTCCAGTATTTTTGGATAATGCCTTGATTCTTCTAATCGTGCAACTATATGCTTTCAGTTTCCACGCATTATCTTTGCTAATAAAGCCTGTAAAACAAAAACGTAATTGGAGCTTCAGCTCAGTCAAGGCTCTGAAAACATTTTTTAAAAAACTGCTTTGGAAATTTTGATATCATATAAACTAACTTATCAGTTGCAATAAAAAGTGTAGCAATCCCCTCCCCTCCCTTTACTTTTGTCGCGCAAGTAGAAGGCCAAGTCAAAAAGCAAATTCTAGGTTAAATCAGGACAAAGGTAACAGGATTTTAAAATACATTCAATAGTCAAAACACTTAGGATTTGATTTCTAATTATAAATTTCGGGTTCTTTACGTATTATTATTAAAGATTTGTATCCCTTTTATTGTGATAACAGTTTGTTGGAATATTTTGTTGTGATTTAGTTCATCGACAGACTATCCTGCCAGGGGATAGTTTGGCCTAAAGTGGGCGTTGCTTGCAGAGAAACATTGCCCCCTTCATTATGAAGCAGACATCCTCCTTACAGAGCAATCGAAATTACAGATTATGGCATATTTATAAACTGAAAACACACGAATGGAAAAAGCAATTCCACAAGTTTAGGGCCTCACTAGTTTTTTTTCTTCTTCCATAGTCACAGAATGGGAAGGAATGCATTGAATAGTTTATGCTACAGTGTGGAGGTAATTTGATGCCGTCCTCGGCCTTTCTCCATAGCTTGTTAAAAATGTATTTGTTAACGCCAGCTCTCAATGTGCCCATTCTTCATTGGTATTACCGACTTTGAAAAGTTCTTTCTGTTTTTGGTTTTGTTTTGTTTTGGGGTTTTTTTGCAGGTATTTTGTTGTTGTTGTTGTTTTGTCTAGGAAATAATCGATATCAAAGTCTCCGCATGAGAAGTATAATATCAATTACGTCATTTTTAATTTTTAATAGTATAAAAATGGGTTAGCTCTGCTTATTTTTCCATCTTATGAAAATATATTGTGAACATTTTTGTTCCATGTATCATGCACGTGCGGGGCATTCTGACCGCTGCAATTGGTGTCTAGATCACTTAGCTGTTAAAAAAAAAAAAAAGGGAAAAGAAATGAAAAAAAAAATACTGGTTAGAATATTTTCATGTTGAAAATCAAGTGAATTTAGTAAAACCGCTATCACATTGATAGACTCGAGGAGAAACATTAAAGTTGCTTGCTTTATCTAGGTTCCAATCATCTACCTGTGCTGGACGTGGAGGTGATTAGGTTCAGGCCAGGTCTCCTAACCAGGAAAAGAAAAATATGTGCTGCCCATACATCACGTCAGGCAAAAAAAACACTACAGCGACCACCTAAAAAAAAATACTATTCCCGAAAACTTCAAGTTTCCAAATCCAGTATCATTCATACCATATCAATGAGATCCTTAGGTGTAGCTGAAAAATGTTAGAAAAGAAATTATTGCGCCCCCCCCCCAACAACGGTGTAATACCTTGAACTTGACCTTAAATGAGAGAAAGTTCTGGACGGTTTGTTATTGTTGTTGTTTTAAAAAATTTCAATGATTCTAGTTTTAAAATAATGCACGTAGTTGCTGAAGTGTGATCAGTTTATAATTTTAAAGAAAATTCCAATCTTCTCATTGAATAACTATAATTCCCCCCCCCCCCCTACAATATTTGTCAGGCCGAATACAGAAAAGTGCATGCTGAAGGCACACAGAACAATGGTTGAATTAGCAGGCGATTCATGATCTTGGCAGTTCAGCATTTCACTTTTTCCGTGCTTAAAGGGAGACTCAGACACAAAACCACAGCTAGACAGGAGATTTAACTTCATAAACTGCACAAAACATATTTTCAGAATTTGCCTTTATTTTCTTTTTCAGCTTGAGAGCCAAAGCCAAGCTACTTCGAGAACCCATCTTATTTGCGTAACAGAGGAGATTTCAGCGCTGCTATGAGATGTTTTTGGAACACCAATTTTCATGTTATCACAAATACAATCTCTAAGAATCGCTGTTTCCTTGGAAGCCAGTACAGAAAAGAAAGGAAACCATTCAAAAAAGAAGCCCACTGCCTCAGGTTCGCATGGTCCCAAGAAAAACGTCTTTCTATATTGTAATTAGATATAAGCAGCTTTTATTTCATATTAAAATATTTGGTTAAAATCAAAAATGCATTGTAAAAACCTTTAAAAAAACCCCCAGATTTTCGTTTATGAATGTATTTTTTAGTGTCAAAATATTGATTCGCATTTTTAAGACCGCCTGGTATCAGTTTAAAATGTCTAGTTACGTTCTCATACGAAATAGCACTTCTTGTATATTTCTATGGTTATTATTAAAGCTAGGCTTCCCCCCCCCCCCCCCCCCCGCCCTTAGGTTCACACAATTTAGCCTTTGTTGGCAGTGCCTATATACTTTCAATGTTTTTTTTTCTTTTCAATAATTATATATTCAGAGTTATACTAACACAAAGGCACCCCTGTCAAAATTAGAATAAACAATTTGAAATAGTTGCAAGCTATCTTATTGTCTCTGCCTGTCTTTTTTTTTCTATAAATTTTAATATTTTGAGCAATCCACAGAAAGATGCGTTGGCGCTTGGATGTTTGTATGTTAAAATGTGTCAATTAGGTCGGCAGTAACTTATTGCCGTTAGTTGGTTATTAGTGAGATGAATTCTGGCAGGGTTCTATCTTGCATCTAAGGGCAAAACCTTAGAAAAGGTTTTCTTTTGCATTTTGCTAATTTTAAAAGCGATGGGTCTTCGTAGAAAATATTTCAAACAACCGTAGCTTTTGTTAACCTAATTATCAATTACTGTGCTTCAAATTAATCAAAGGAACAAAAAAAATATTTTAATATCCGAGCGGAATTTCTGATTACAAATATGCCTTCTCTCTACATGTGTCCTTGCGACTGTGTTTCTGTAATAGTAGTGACGCAATCCTCTTGGACACAATGGCCCAACTACCAGATCACTTTCATATTTAAAGCTCTTCTTGAACTTGGTCTGTCAAACACTGTGACAGGAAGCATGGGGTGTGAAGCACTACCTGTAGTTAAAGGTAAAAAGTGGAGGGCGATTTAGGTTCTCATTTATGATCCTAACCAAAAATGTGCCGAGTTCTTGGGGGGGGGGGGGGGGGGAAATTGCGCTGACTTGATTAATACAACGCTGAAGGCAGACTGGAAGCTGCGCTTTAAAGTCCTGTCCGAAAGTCAGCTTTGACTGTGCGCGCCGCATCCATAATTGGCACGAATGCAGACAGAACTAGATCTTACTAATTAAAATTGCATCGATTATGCACAAAACGAAATAAGCGTTGTAAAGCAAGATAGAATAATTCAAATTTGAATTAATAAACTTCAGGGAGGAAGGAATTGGGACTCGCAAACGCATCCACTAGATCTGTCTGTCTGTCTGTCTCTCTCTGTCTGTCTGTCTCTTCCCCCCCCCCCCATCCCCATCCGTTTCTTATGTCCTTATGTGCACTGAAATGTTATTAATGTTTTTTTAGATTTAGAATTAATAAGTTATAATCCACCCTTATCCAGGGCAGAGAACAATAAAACATACATAATATGCACATAAATAGAACAACAAACACAATCCATCATTCACATCTACAAATTTGGCTGACATAATTCAGTATTCAAAAGGCAACCATGCAAAATTATATAGAGACTAAGAATTAACCACCTATAATATTTGCAAAGGATTTAAAATAGAATTATGTGATAAAACAATGGTAATTTGGAAGTTGGAAAAGTAGTTTTCTTGAATAATTTTGACATAAAATCATAGCTTAAGAAAACACTTTATTTGCATTTATTTTATAGATTTGAGCTGTAACCTCTAAATAGCATTTGTCAATGTATGGATTTCTCAGACTGGAATCATAGATATTATGAAAGATTTGAAAAACAGAAGAAACCCATTTCCCAAAAATGTGTAACTAGTATCTCATATACCATGAGAAAATGAAGGGATCATGAAATAATTCTTCCAAACTTGAAATAGATGATGACAAAGAATAATCGCCATAAAATAAAAGGAAACAGCCTTTAAAGGCCATGGTGTCAGTCTTGCCCTTGATTTTGATGGGTGGCAAAACTAGACCACTTCCTTGCTTCCTGCAAAGAGAAGATAAATTTGATTGTGCTGCTTTCAGGGATTTCAGTCACCCGTTTACATACATTTAAGTGCACTAAAGCGTTACCCTAACTTGATATTGGTATTTTAATCAAGCCATGGGGCAATCTGTCACATAGGTACTTTAAGGATGATTGCCCTAGCCTAGCCCCTAATGGATTTAGCGCCCAGCCACATATTTCTATGCACGGCTAGCCAAAGTTAAACATTTCTATAAATGAGCCCTGCAGCATATCAAGAGAATCCTTACTAGACCAAGGGCCTGATTCGGTAAGGCTTTTCATCAGTGTCTATGGAGAAAGAACAAAATAATTTTGGAATCAGATATTCATAGTTGAACATAGTGTGGGGGGGGAGGGGAGGAGGAATGTGATTTGATATACCACATTTGTGTTTAAAATCAAAGCGGTTTAGATATTATATTTAGAAACTTGTTTGTACCTGGGGCAATGGAGGATTAGTGACTTGCCCAGAGTCACAAGGAGCTGCAGTGAGAATTTAATCCAGTTCCCCTGGTTCTCAGCCACTATTTAAACTTCAAACATATATGACCTGATTTGTTAAAAGGTTCGGCCAAGTTTCCTATACTGCCAAAGTTGCACCAGATTTCAACTAAAATATTTACATTATTTATAAGGGAGAGGGAATTATCCCAAAAAGTTTTCCAAGGAAGGGTAGGTTATAAAGACTGTTTGTGAAAAAACTACCCTGTGTAAGTTTTATATTCAGTAAACCACATTCTTAACTGTCCTTATTCTCTTTCTTTATGTTTTTAATCTCACTTAGTTGTGATTTCACTGTAAAAAAGAAGAATTCCCTGTCTTTGTAAGTTGGTAGGCTAATAGAAATTAGATTTTTAAGCTGTCAAAAACCCATACAGTATACAAAGAGTTATTTTATGTTGTATCAAAGTTTCATCATACAGTTAGATCAATTGTAATTATAAATGCCATGCTCCACAAGCATTAAGCGAAAGACATATTTTGTCATTTTCTTTGCTCCAGCAACCAGCCAAACAGGAATTAACTGTAAATGCAATCCTATCATTCTAATAATAATTTAGAAAAAAAAAATGGGAAAACTCCTACCTCCACAGTTTTAACTTTCTGTGTCTACCGGGAAACAGCAGTATTATTGCTTATTACAAATAAAGCCCACAGGCTTTTAAAATATCAGAGGTATGATTTATTTTCAGTCTGAGGGGAGGAGTGGGTTTAAGAGCTGAGAGGTCAAAACCGTGAAGTATGGAGTTGGAGGTGGTGGGGGGGGGGCGGGGAGGAATGAAAGAAAAATAGCTTATTTTGGAATGTTTAGGTACAAATAGAACTAGGAATTATTTTGTGCAGTGAACTTTTACTGTTTCTGTGTTCCCAAGACACATAATCAAAGCATGTTACAATAGATTTTATTTTAAATGGCAAAAGTATTTATTGTTGTTTTTAGGAAATGAATACTTACTAAGAATTGGCAAATACAACCCCCATTCTATAGTTATTCTATAAACTTCCCTTGGTACAGCTAAATTTTATTTATAGTATGCAAACCTGGCAATATAAATAAATATTCTTTACTGTTCTACATTAATTATATCAGAAATTAAAAAGTTATGAATCCAGTATAGAAAAGGACTTGTTTTTTAAGGACAATGCACAGAGGTTTCCTTAATTTCAAGAAATATTTACAAAGTATTTAACATGTGCATTTGTTCAGGGCTACCCAATACAAGCTTTCTATTTTATGTAGACATGTTTGCCTCCATTTGTATAACTAAATTCCCATCTAAATCAAAGATTTTCAAGGACAGCAGTGTTAATTAGTTGTAATTTTTTTTTCTGATATATCAGTTATTAGCTATCCATTGTAGTTTTTACAGGATTCCTTAGGTCAAATGATTTTACGACTTTCAGTTGGAAGACTCTCCAGTTCCTTTTGTCAGTGTGTAGAGTTTTAATATACATAAAATAAAAACTACATGACTCACGTTTTAGTAAAACTATACTCCAGGTTTACAATGTCCAGTACTTCAGTTGCTATTTTAATTAAATTTGAAGTAACTATGGCTTTATCATGAAATTCTTCAAAGTTTTGATTGTGGCTTAGCTTAAAAGCAACCAAAACCACAATGATATCTTCAAATGATATGTATGCATATACAGATAACAATTGATTTGCAATTATGCAGTCTTTTTTTATTGGAAACACATTGTTTTTGTTCTTTTAGGAGAATAAATAATTCTCATGTCCTTCATAGACTATTATTATTCTTGCATATGCAATAATATACTAGAAATAAAATAATGAATGGTTGCTCTTCATTTTTTTTAGTTTGGTTAAGTTTAACTGTAAATCTATAGTTCACTTCATATTTTAAAACTGCCTCACATTATTGGTGGAACTATAGATCAAATTATTAACATGCCAGGAATATAAAAATATTTTATTATTTCACTGCAATGAAAGTACAAAAACCGTGTAGTCTTTTCTAGAATAGTAAGTATGTACTTTCTGCACTGACAAAAGTGTTTATTTAATGCCATATCCCTAAAGAAATTAAATCGCTGACAACCCCTATCCCCTGCATTCAGATTAATATGCATACTTTTAAAAAATATTTGGCAATAATTTGTTTTCCAGGTTCCTTGTAGAATGACCAGAGAAATATAATTTTCTAAGTTATAATAATCGTGTTCATAACTTGGAAAAAAAACCCATTGAAAAACAAAAAGCATGAAACTGTCCTCCAAGCATCCTAAGACTTATGTTTAGAATGTTTGTGTCTGGCATCACCTTACTGTTTTAAAAATAGTGATGGATAAATATCGAGGTTTAAAAATTGGGGGGGGGGGGGGAATGGAAAAAATCTTTCAGGGGCTTTGAGTTGCTTTTTGACTGAGAATCAAAACAGGACAGACATAATTGAACAAGAGTACCGGTTTTTCTTACATGTTTTAGGGTGATTCTTGTGCTTAGTTCATTTTTTCCACAGAACAGATTAAGAGGGTTGTTTCCTAAAGCTTTGCTCCAGTTATCTGCAGTAGGGCCCATTTTATTCCAATGGGACCTGCAGCAGATAGCTTGAACTAAGTTTTAGTAAATAGATAGATAGATAGATAGATAGATAGATAGATAGATAGATAGATAGATAGATAGATAGATAGATAGATACAGCATTAAGCTATTATATTAGAGAGAGGGAGCTTCACAAGAAACAAATAAAGCAGTGGATAAAAAAAGAAAAAGAAAAGCCATTGTGCTTATATATTTGCATATATATATGTGATCTCATTCTGTTAGCCATATAGGACTAGATTCTATATATTCTATAGCAACGCATAGATTTGAGAAATGTCCATGACCTGCCCATTCCACGCCCATGGCCATGTCCCCTTTTTAACTATGCGACTTTGAATTTATGCACATCATGTTATAGAATGCACTTAGTCAGTTCTGTGTGTAAATTCTAATTAATGCCAATTAGTGTCAATAATTGCTTATTTAGTGGCAATTTTTGGCACTGATTGGCTTGTTAACTAAGTTGCACATGCAAATCCAGAATATGACTGGATTTTCAACTGCATCTTAAGTCACACTATATAGAGTCTGGGGGATATTGGTCAATTAAACTGACTTAACCCTTTCAGTACAACTACGGTAAAATCACTGCATACACTCTGCATATCTTATCAGTTACTAAGTGATTTCTTACCCTAACCTTGATCTGCATCTCAATCTCCTAAATATCAGGACTTGTGAAAGCAAAAGCTGGACCAAGTTCAAGGACATCTTTCATGATCATCATCATTCTGCTAGACTCTGTTTTCCTTTGTACATCACATCAAAAAGCCAAACACATTTGAATATATCAGAATTTCACTTTTATCATCTAAATATTAAAAAAAAAGTCTTGCAAAAAGCATGAAAAGTGCAAGAGGTATTTTGAAGAAGCAAATATTTTTCTGTTTGATTAAAAACTAGAAACGTTTTAAAAACATTTCTAAAAAACAATGTACTTACTATTTATTGCCTATATATATATATATATATATATATATATATATATATATATATATATATATTGCAAAGCCTTATAATCATATTATATTGCTCCTCTTATTGAGCTAAAGGCCAGAGATCGTATATACATGCATGTCACTGGGTACATTTAAATCCGTTTCTTCAAGTTACATAGGAAAGGGTAAAAATTAAATTTATGGAAACTAATTCTGGAGCTATGATAAGTGTAACACGCAACAGATTGAAATTATCTGTTGATTTGCTACGGATACATTAGACATTTTATTCCTCAGCCTTCAGAACCGTCAGAAAATCTTACTTTATGTTTTTGCTTTCTTTAACTTACAATGCAAACAGCTAATTGACTTTTCAATTCACAACAAATTAATTTCTTGCAAAATACAAAAAGTGAAGAAATTATGGGAAATTCTAATAGACGTGAAATATTACCCTATATTAAAGTGCTAGGAAAAAGGCAACAAGAGTATGCATGCCTAACCAAATAAATAATTAGGCCCACCAAACCACTCAATATATGGATTTTAATACTAAGAACTGCCTCCACCACGGCGTCTAGTCCACAAAATTCAAGGAAGCACCGGAAAAAAAAAGCACAAAAATTAGAAAACAGTTCCATGTTTCTTGAAACCATTCCTTTTGCACTCGCTCTGTTTATGGGAGGAGAGGAAGTTCAAAATCTCGAGACATTCTACTATTCAGTCGGCTCAAACATTTTGCACAATTGAGAATAAATGTAATAAACTGTCTCCCCCCCCCCCTCAGAAACGCAGAATACCTCCGCAAATGTTTTCGTTCTTGCAAGAATGATATAATCTCTTATTTTTCTGAAAACAATAGTCTATTCAGTTTTAGGCACATCTACAAACATCTCCCAGCACTTACTTCAAATGCATCCTTCTCCCTTTGAAATAACACTGTCAAATGCAAATAACATCTTCTATTTTCACAATTAATAGTTATTACTAAAATATACCTCCCGCTTTCATTTCTTTCTGTTTCAAGTGAACTTACAAGTTGTTCATTTAGTTGCTAATCAACCTATAATATTCTTCCAATAAAGTGATACCTACAAGAGAATAATCTTCCTTCTTCGTTGTTATTCAGAAAGACTAGCTTTTCACAGCTAAACTTGTATATTTTACAGCCTGATTAGGGGAAACAAGAAATATAATGCTAAAGAAGCCTGCAGTTAATTTGACATCAAATGCACTAATATTTCCAATGACGTGTTCTCGATTATCCTAATTAAAGACCACCATGAAATAAATCAAAAATAACAAAAAAACTTCTGAAGAAATATTATCAACATATTTAGGTTTACAGACACTTGTAAGTGAAAAAAAATTAAGTACTTACAAAAAAAAGTACTTTCTGAGATAAATTCATATTTTTTTTCTTAACCTGCAAATGACAGCCATATTGGAATGCCTTTCATTCTACGTGGAATAGGTAAAAATACATACTGCGGTATATAAACAGTATACACTCCAGTTAGCACTGGAGTTGCCCCCTTCTTAAGTAAAATGTCCAGATTGCCAAGGGCCAATTATTTCTAAGTAGTTGATTTCATAAACTATATTGCAACGCCAGATGGCGCTCTCGATCTATTAATCCCAAGGATGTCTACAAGAGCAGTTTTAGAAGTCAAGGTCACAAATTGTCTGCTTTCGTCAAGGTCAAGGTTTAAGGCCTCCCTAGTCTTGTCATTTCAACAAATACTCTAAACCCTCTCAATTATGCATTTCAGTCCTTGCTAGGAGCCTTTAATTTTGACATCTGTACTCTGGGAACTCACAAATTGTTTTCACTTTCAAGCAGAGAGGGAGAACTCTCCATATCAGTTTTGCTATCAAACTAGCTGCTGTACTAATCTTGGTGAAAAACTTTTATAGATTTTGAAGCTGGGTATTGCGGTTTTCCACTCAACTAAATTACAGATAAAGATCACGGACCTTAGAAATTAGAAACCAGTTAATGGAACGTCACTTCTTTTTTCAGTATGAAAGGGATGATATTTTTTGCTCTAAATGGAAGTTCAGAACTGTTAAACAAAGAGTATTTCATATATATATAACAGTGAAAATTTTTATTAACAGAATTACTAGTATATATCTATCTACATATCTTCTTGTTTTTCATTTTCCTTAAGAAATATAAAATCGAGGGTGACGAAATACATTTTTTTCACGGTGCGCAAATTTTTTTTTAATTTACAAGAAAGCATTTTTTAATGTGAATATGACAAAAACGTGCTATTGAAATAACTGTTCAGTTTAAAAATCGTGCTGTAACCTCACTGCTTCAAATTTCTATTGCAGGCTCATTACAGCAAACAAACAAAGAAAAATAACTACTTGGAGATATACAATGGAAAAATCAAAATGCTCCAGAAAACATTTTGGTTTGGCATTCACTATTATTTTTTGTTTCAGAAAATATCGGTGTTTGTTCTAAACAAAATCCGATTTTTTTTTTTTTGCATTTTGTATGCACTCAAAAACATTTTTAAATGAAAAATCAATCACTGCACTTATAGTAGCTACTATAATTTGATCATTTGATTCCGAAAATATATACAGTCCTACTATACTATTTTTCAGTAAACTATAATTCTAATGCCACAAAACCTCTCAATGATTATTAGCAATTGAAAATCAAAGGAAAAGGAAGAGGACACCTATAGTCCTGCATTTACATTGTCATCCTCGGCAGTTTATATGACCTTTTGCCGTTATGTATTTTTTTCTCCAATACCTTGTTTCAGTACCTACTTGATAGATAACAATGCATAAACGTACAGTGATTACAAATTTCACCATAAGTTACCTGAGCAGTCATTCAATATGCCTTCTGGAGGTGATTTCAGAAATACACCAGTATCCTTGACAATGACCTAATTTAGATTTTTTTTTAAAATCTATTTCCAGATTCTAACTGCTGACTCGATGTCCGTCTATAGGTCTCGAAAAATATTTATAAGATTATAAGAGAGGACCTTAACTGAAATTGTATGTTTCGTGTCCGCATTTTTTTTCCACCCTACAATTCCTGATTTATCAGTCTGTTTTAATTTTTGGAGAAATGGTCAGGTACAACCGTTTCTTATAGCAATTGCCTTTAAAATGTTATAAATCCCACCAACCATGCTTATTTCTGTTAGGAAAAGTAGAGGTTCATCGACTTCCACTGTATTTGTTCTTAAAGTGTATTAATATTGAATAAAACCAAGTCCTCTAAGTCTGTGTAGCCACAATAATTCCCATTTTTGTTGTTTTGACTAGCTGGTGGTTTTCAGTTTATTGATCACCTTTTTCTCTTTCACCCTCCTGTTCTGGAACCAAATTGTGACCTGTCTCTCTGAAAGGTTTGTGGTTGCCGATATCCTCCTGCGTTTGTCCTTGGTAATGAACTTATTGGAAGCATATTCCCTTTCCAGTTCTTTGAGTTGGACCTTTGTGTAGGGTACTCGTTTCTTCCTCCCCCGCCTATAAGAATTCGCATCGGAGGGATGCGAGACCACATCTGAAACAGGAGAAAATGTGATTATTGCACAGGGAAGAGAAAGAAACAGCGGTGACAAGCAAACGTCTCCTGGCTTTCCCACCATACAACTGGTCCACAGGGTTTACACTGCCTACTCAGTGGTCGGCTTAAAGAAGGGACTCACTTTGCTCTACAATAAAGAGGACGTACTGATAGCCATTAAAAACTGCTTCTCTCGTAAAAGACTACATACACTGTTGCAAAAAAACAAAAAAATCTGTGTATAGCATGTTGGAACTTCAGCATCACTAGCAAAGATTAGTACAGTTTAAACGTATTCACTCTCGTCTCAGCAGACTCTTTCAGCTGGTAATACGCATGGAAACAGACGAGCAAATCATTTCCATGCCTAGTGCAAAACAAACTATTTATCTATCTATCAATTCATCTATCCGCTAAGCAAGTTATCCTATGCATTGTCCATCTAGCTTTATATACGTGTGTTCTCAGTAGCACCATCATGGCTACCCTCAACAGTAGTAGGTTCTCCAAGAGGAGCTGTGCCATAGCAGTGCAAGAAATCCAACTGCTAATAAGCGAAAAGGCAGGTGCTTTACCAGGCAGGGTGGATTTCCAGAGATGGGGTGCCTGGGCTTGCTCTTTGGAGCAGTACACTTGCCCATTCCAGCCGTTGGTGATTGCCCAGGGCTGGTAGCTTTCCATGGGCAGCAAGGGCTCGTGCCTCGGCTCTCCTGGTCCTCCAATAGTGGGAACTACGGGCATATCCAGATAACCAGACATTGAATGATAGGGGCTGCTGGCATAGCCTTGATAGAAAGCAAACTCCTTGGCCCGGGAGCTGAACTCCTCGCCAGCAGAGCCTGATGTGTCCATGTACTTGTCTGCAAAGGTGGAAGGCTGGGCGCAGGACTTGATGGCGTTGTGATGTGTCATGCGGCAGGGATAGTAACTGCTGCTGAAGTATCCATAGGGCAGAGTGGCCCCGGAGGAGCCGGAGCAGGGGCTGCATTGCTTGCCAGGCTCGGCCATGCCAGGGGCTGGCACATCCCCTGATGGGTAGGCAGTGCTAGGGGCTAAGGATGCTGGATGCGCCATCAGATTCCGGCACTGGTTTGCTGCGAAGTTGCTTCCTGGAAAGCCTTCCATGTTTTTATTCATTTCATCCAAGCTGTTGTCGTAGAGGAACATCACCGGCTCGATCCAGCGGGGATGGAGGAGCACTGAAGCTGTCATAGCCCGGCCAGCATTGAGACTAGTGGCTCTTTTTTAAAAGCCCCAAAGACTGAAAAAAGCGATTCTAAATCTCCGAGAGTTTAGCAGGACTGACGTGCCAGGGTCGCGCCAGGGATCTTCCCATTGGCTGAGCTTCCTCACATGATATGCAAACCATATGATAAACATCTGAAGAATAAAATGCGGATGATTTAATAATTTAATTCGAAGGGAACTCACTGTGGCTGGCGATAGCCCTACCGAGTGGAGTGGACACAGATTTAATTTTTTTTTTTGGAGGGGGGGGGGGGGGGGGGGGGGATTGGTTTGACCGATTAGAAAACTAAAAGAAGACATGGCCAGCTAGGTTAGTGTCCCGTGAAAGGGTTAGCTCAGAGCACATGTGTAAAATGATTTCAGTTTAAAGTACACATTGGCAAAATCCTTGAAATGCAAAGCTATTGCGCATCAATTCTTAGTTCTAGATGAAACAGGGCAGTCTATTTTCATCCAAATTTTATCCGTTTCAAAGTCTCTCCCTAAAGCTAAATGTATCAAGACTATATATTTTCATTTTTTCTGCTTGATGCAGTGCGATGTTGTGAAAGCAAAGACTTTAAAACGTGTAATGAAATACCTGCAATTTACAAAACAACACACACATACAACCACCAAGCCTACAGCACCCCTCTGAATTCAAGCATACGTATTTATTACAGCGTTGTGTATAAACTGATCCAGGAAGGATCAAATCAACTCACATTTCTTTTTAAGAGACTTGTTTTTGCACTCATACTTTAAACAAACAAAATTCAATACCTTCCCTTCAAGTTTCTTCATTAAAGTAAAAATAATAACGCTTTTAACGTGGTTATTTTATTTTTAAGTTAATTTTGCTACAGAAGTGGAATGATTGGCATAGTGTCACCGTCTTTAGATTCTTGGAATGTGCGTTTTCTAAAATTGAAATTCTCTCCTATTCTGCTCTAAGCTAAACAAAATACTCTAAAAAGTAAGCACACAAGCATGAGAAAATTCCCATCGTATCTATTTGACTTATCTGTTTATTTATAATAATTTTTATATATATATATATATATATATATATATATATATATATATATATATATATATATATATATATATATATCCTAGCAGATAGCTGCATAGTTATACATAAGATGTTTTCTCCTGTTAAACATATTATGAATATTTTCCATAATTCAATAGGTGACATGATACATGAGAATCTCAATTCCACACAGACAGCGATTGGTCAAGGCAAATTAAAGATTCTAGAAATAAAGGATTTCAACATATCTTCATGTACAAAATGTTTGAAATGTGCCAAAGGAACATTCTTAAAATTAGACTAGGAATTGTTGTATTGTGTTTCATGCAATTGTTCTTGGCTAATATTTTTTCTTCCTTGTTATCCCCAATTCTACATAGCAGGACCATAATTGCATATGTAAATCTGGTCATATTCTGGATTTGAGCAGCAATTTAATAATTTAATAAGTCAATCAGCATCAATAAGTGTCACTTAAGCAATTATTGACACTAATTGGCATTAATTCGAATTTACATGACCTACTTGCTAAGCATATTCTATAAAGTGGTGTGTATAAACTCTAATGCCTGCTGCCAAAAAGGGGTGTGAAATAGGCGGTTGTCGGCATTCTGAAAATTTACCTGCAAGGTTATAGAATACACTTGCTTGTCTATTAGGCACCTATATTTACACCTTATTTGGCATAAATGGACAGGCTTAGACTTAGGCGCAGGCATGACTGCAAGGCATATTCTATAAACCCACTATGCATAATTCTATAAACCGTGCCTAACACTGAAGCTTTTTTCAGCACAGATTTTTCAGGCCCCATATGTAGAATCTAATCCTATCTGTGCAACTTTCTCTTTCTGCATTAAGGTAAATATAATATTTAGAAAATTATTTTTCCCCTTTTTGCATCTGTTTTGAACTATATTTTTGGTTGATTTTACCCACGTTTTAATTAGATTCCTATCCTTGAAACCTTGATGTATTATGTATGGAATGTTATGCTGCCTAATGTCTTACTTACCGTGTCATTTCGCTAGGTTTCTCAGTTGAATTATATCAGAGGAAAACGTTGTATTCAGATCTAAAGCCAGCTACAAATATGTGTTCCCTAGAATACTCTCGTTCCTCAAGCAACAGATGGGAGCCCCTCTTTCGTGTTGTTTGTTTGTTTGAAGCTTGTTTATTACATGGCAAAAGACCCTGTAGCACAAACAGACAGGATTCTGTGGGCAGCTCTGTTTTACATACGGGTGAGACAGGCTAGAGGCCAAGGTCAAGTTGAAAGCTGTAGACTAACCAACTTGAGAACTGCTATTCAAAACCTGAAGACCTCTGATGTGGTTTGTTCAGCAAGAGTAGCTCTGATGAGTCTCTAGCTCCCTTTGCAGCGTTCTTTTCACACAGCTGTGGGATTTTTACCTTCGCTTCTCTCTTTCTTCCCGTCCTTGCAAAACTCGGTGAAACTGTAGCTTTGGGAAAGCTATGCAAACTTCCAGGGGTTCGGGAAGAGCATGGCTTTGGCTCGGCGCTTTCTGCTAACACCCTTGGCCGTCTCCCCAAGGCTCTTTAAAAAAATGGAATAAATGCCTGATGTTTAGAGCAGATTGTGCAGTTGCGCTTTAGGTTGCAAAAGGCTGCTTAGGTAAGCCTCCAGCAAATATATATCCTTAGTAGACTAGTATCAGAATTCCATGGCTTGTTTTTGTTCATGTCTTTGTTGATTTTGCTACAAATAGACAGAATTCTTGATGGAAAGCAACAGTAGATTTTTCTAGGAACTACCAGTAAGAATGTCACTCACTGTTGGCATTGTAGATCCTAGTCTGTAAAATGCAATCAATACATACATGATCGCTATACCATAAGTAATCAGAGCAATACATTATACCAGCCGCAGGTCAAGCATGTGTACGGTACAATGGACCCTTGTTCTAATGATGTTATGCATTAACCCCGAAGTACGTTTCCCCACAAATGTTAGTGTGTGTCTGTAAGTATTTGGGATGTATAGAGTCACTCTGAACAAGCTTTCAGGTTGTGCCTCACAGTGATGCAAAATCTTTTTTTTTTTTTCCAGAAAGTGGAGTAGTGACAGCCACTGCCTTCAACATATATGGAGTTTGAAATGAAATTGCAGCACAGAACCATTAAAATAGCTTTTGTGTAATCCTCTGGGCAAGGGTGACTAAAGTAGCAGATCTGAAATGTTGAGAATGTCTGATTTTTCATATCATAGATCCATACATGTTTGAATTACTGTAAGGTTTTTATTTTTCACATAAAAACAATGGAGTTTGGACTGTTATATTACAACAGAATTCATTAAGTAGAGGAGTGTGGTACAACAGAATTCATTAAAACCTCATTTTTTGTTTCTGGTGTCTTTTGTCACCTTGTCCCCCTTTCAAAGAAATGAGTTAAAAATATATATATATATATACACATGCACACACACACACACACACTGAATATTTATTTTTATTTACATCCTGCCTTTCTCCAAAGCAGGTAACAAATATACATAGGCAGTAAAAAGATGAATCCACATAACCATCAAAAAACAACCATAGTCAATCAACAACAATCTACTTCATTCTTCCAGGAAGGCTTTTACAAAATAAAAGAAGTTTAAATTGCTATTTTCATAAAATCTCAAATGTCCTGGCAAAGGGTTCCACAAGGATATAATATGTGGAAACTTTTAGGCCTGTGATTAAAAAGAAACCAGAAGGCATTAATGTCAAAATTATATTTATTTATTGCATTAGTTACAAAAATATTTCATATAAATGGGGAAAAAAATCATGTTCATAGTGTTGTTAATTATCTGTCATCTTATTATTATAATTAGTTTATAAAAACTTACTGTTAAAAATTCAAATTAAAACTTTGAAGTTAAATATTCCTATGTTAAAAAGCTTTGTAAGAAAGTATTCATCTTGGAAGTTGATTCTCATTATGAGCGTGTTTTCACCTATTTGGTGCTTGTGGGAAAATCCATAGTAAATCAGAATCTTGAAGTATTTTAAAAATGTATTTATATTACTTTTTGTTCCTTAAAAGTTAAAAAAAAAATTCAATACAGGAAGCTGAAGCTAAAGCAAAAGCGGATCCAAAATGTAATTGCAATTAAGTTTACCTGCAATGAATGGATGAAATGTAGTCTCTGGAAAAAAGTAGCACTTGTGTGTTTTTATTTAATGTAGCTGAGTAGCAGATACTGAGCATCTTGCTCTCCATCCCACCCCCAGAGACCTGCAAGAGTGAGAAGGATTTTGAAAACAGGCTTCTGCAAAATTCCCAAGCTCATCCGAAAGCGTCTGCAAAACCCGGCATTTCTCTTCTTTCTCAAGTAAAACAGAATCAGAGCTTGAAGCTTAAAATATTAAACACGCCCTAATTTGCAAACATTCAGCATGGGGAAGGACTGCCTGTATTCTTGCCCCTGCTGGACATGACAGACAAACTCTATTTACCATAATGTCTGGCACTCTAGTTTTTATGTTACATTATACTGCAGAAACCTGAGTGGAAATATATGAGAGAGATATTATTCATCGCAGACCCGATTTTGACAATTTAACACTACAGTCAACTGTGATCTTGATGATCACAATAGTTACTTTGCTGTCCCGTAGTTTTAAAGCTCATCTTTTCCAATGTATTAAAAAAAAAAATAAATTCTTTGCAGCACGTAAGATACAGTCAAGAATGCTGATTACAGTTTGGTCGAAGCAGCACAAATTATTTCCCCTTCTGATCGCTAAAAGCACGAATGAACAAAACTAGAAACATTTAGGAGAAATACAACTCGCTAACACTCCCATTGACACTACCATGCTAAACAAATCAGATATGGTACAATGAAATCCTGGATTATCTTTTTAAATTTAATTTTCAGTGCAAGAAACTAGGCACCAGGCTACCATTATAAGGCTTGCCCATAGACACAAATGGGACAAGAGAGCCCAAAACTCATATGATAACTAGTAGATTAGAAAAACTAATTGATAAATTGTAACAGTCCTGGAAAACAAGATTAATTCATGTTTACAGAAAGCGATCGAGCTATATTAAGCCAGGTATGTCGCCTTTCTGCTGACTACTGCTATACATGGTTATACGATGACATATGACTGGGTACAATCAAGCTTAGCATTTTTTTAAACAGATATTCATAAAACCTTTTGAGTCAAGAAACAATAATCGTGGCATTGGTTGATTTTAGTTTGAAAACTTTAGAGCAGCGGTGAGGTATTATGATGCAGATCATTCATTCCCAGATGTTTTAATCACCATCAAATTCCCTTAGCAGTGTGGCGTTATCCATCAGGACTGCTCCGGAACAGAATAATGGACGTCTGGTTGGCGGAGTTGCTGCTTCTTCTCCTTCTGACGCTGATTCTGGAACCAGATCTTCACCTGGGGAAGAATTAGGCAGTAAGAACTCAGTCTGACCAAACCTGTAGAAAAAGTTCGTATAAATCATTATGTTAAAATTCACTGTGGCGCCCATCACCGGGACAATCCTGTTACAACAAACTCATTTGATCTAGACCCATCCTGTGTATATTTGTCTGATGAATTTTACGATTGACTTTCTTCAACAACTTGTTTAAAACACACTCAGACACATGAAGCATATTTGGCAAGACTTTGCTTAAAAAGATGATTCACTAATGTGTCTCTTTCTAGGATTACCAGTAAAGATACTAATTCTCATTCTGTCTGTCTCTATCTTTTTTGCATGGAACTTCAGTGGCACTGTCTTTGCCATGACATATTCCACCCCCCCACCCCCCCCCCTGCTTACCACATGCAAACACTGCACTCAGTACATTTGCGTAAAGCAATGGGTTGGTGTTTCCCATCTGAAAGGGAAAAAATTCAATAAAGACGTCACAGCAATGAGTTTATTAGAACTACTGCATAGCACACTGGCTCAAGAGCAATGTGGGAAGTAATTATTTAATAGATTGGACGTTCACTTCCAAATTGCCATCTCCGATAACTCAGTGACTTCACCAGCTAAGGATCTGTAATATAATTGTTCTGCTTTGTGCATGGTTTGTATCGGGTAATGCGACTTGGGAGCAGAAAAATATACCCAACCTTTAGTGTTTATGTCTTTATAGCAGTCTCTTCTTGGTAAAACTGTGGCAGAATTATTGTACTAATTTAGTAAATGTCTGTTGGGTTGTTACCTATCCCCTATCAAAGGAAACACTGCTATTGTTTTACCTGTCTTTCTGTGAGTCCCAGCTTAACGGCAATAGTTTGTCTTACTTCTGGTATTAGGAAGCGATTTGCTTGAAATGCCTTTTCCAGTTCCCCAATCTGAAATTTACTGTATGGGGCTCTCTTTTTCCTCCCGCTCTTCTCGGTCACTGGCCTGTTAGCCCAGGTCTCATGATGTCCTGTTGACAGCAAAACTAACAAGATTATATTTTTTTAACATAACACAAAAAAGCTTCGTTTACAACCCATGTATTTGTTTATCTACCCAAAGAACATTTATTTTGCATTGTGTGCATACCTCATTTGCATACTTTGCAAGTTTTGGATGGACTATTCTCAAATGGAGTATTTATTTATTTTATTTATTTTGGTTCTTATATCCCACATAATCCACATAAGTCTATGTGGCTTACAACAGTTAAGTAGAAGCAGATACAAATATTGATGTAAAGATCGAACCGTTACAGCAACTTAGCTAGAGTTTATAGGCTTTTACAGAAATACTATTAATAGAAATAAAACAAAATAAAACATGGAAAAGAAAATAAGATGATACCTTTTTTATTGGACATAACTTAACACATTTCTTAATTAGAAATACTAGAATTCGATGGATAGCATACTTATTTCAGGAATTTTTCAAAGAGAAAAGATTTCAGAACATTTTGGAATATTAAATAGTTAGAAATTCATTTAATTTCAGCTGGTAAATCATTCCACCGTTTAGTGTCTATGTGAGAGAAATCTTTGCATAATATAGACTTGAAATTGATGTTTTTATAGTTAGGATAATGAAGTATAAGGCATTTTCTGGATTTTATGGATGCATTTCGAGCTGGTAAATCAATTAAATCCAGCTTGCATTCAGGTTTCAAACCATGTATGATTTTGTAAATGAATGCGCAGGCGTTGAAGATTATTCTAGTTTTGATTGGAAGCCAGTTTAGTTTGGAAAGTAAGGGAGAAGCTCTGTTGAATTTTGAAGCTCTTAAAATTCTGGCTATGTTTAAGGTAGTTTGCATTTTTTTTTTTTTATTAAAGAGTCTGTATTGCCTAGGTAATATGCATTGCAGATATGGTCATGTTGTTTTTCAGGCAATCTAATATTTACCTTGTAAAATAAATAAGAGTGCAGACAAGGACTGTTATGCCCATCTAATCTACCCAATTTATTTCCTAATGTATTATCATAAATTTCCATAGATAAATGCATAGATCAACAGCTGTGTGGCTTTCCCATCACTTATTGGCATGTAGGAATGCCATGACTATCCGTAAATTTCAGCATCAACACAAATTAATACTTCCTGGTTACCTTTTAACATATGTTGCTTATTTTGTTTCATCAAAATAATTCAGAGACAAGTACTCACAGGATGTTGTGATATTAGATGCACAGATGTATAGCCTTGACCATACCCTGTATACATGAATCTACCCTAATATATAGGTAATATTTTGACTTCCTTAGATTTGAATTTCCATTTACCTCTCATTTTCCATTAATGTGAAATAAATTCTGATTCTTTGTAATAAAAACATGTCCATTGAGAAGCTTAAATTATATTATAGGCTTATTTAAATGTTCTTATCAGTGACACTAAATAAAGGACTAATTTTACAACCTTAAGTCTAAACGTCTGGGATAATGAACCGAGAGGAGGCAAACCTTAAAGGATAACGCAGGAGAGAAAAGTTGAACAGAAGAAAACATTGTTGCCAAAGATAACATTTTGTGACCTAATAGCCAATGATGCATCTTGATATTAACAATAAAGGAAAACAAGAAAGAGCATGTATAAAGTGATTCATAAACACAGATTGCACCTGCCTGGCTTTCTATGTACTCCAAATTATTGCTGCTGAAAAGCATGGGTAAATTTAGTCACAGAATATTTTTTTCAAAATATTTTTTAAAGTTTGGTTTGAGCTAAAGAATTGCTGGCAGTGTAGTAGGCATCCCATTATTCTAGAAATGGCTATGCAACTTCCTTTTTAATTGGAAATGCAATAATTTTATCTGAAATTATTTACCACTTTCCTTGTGAGTTCCAGGAGAAAAATTTAACTGCCAGGTGTATTCCAGTGAAAAATTGCATGATACTCAATTACTTTTGCTTTTGAGATTGTTATGAGCACCTCCCCCACCCCAGACATCTTACCTCAGAAGTCATTTTTCTAAAATGCTGAAAAAAGTATTTTCATAGATGTGTAATAATCAGATGAAATCAATTCATCAATAAAATGTTTCATCTTGGTCATAACAATGAAAGGTCATTGATAGTTCAGTGTACACAGCATATTTTCAAAGCACTTAGCCTTCCAAAGTTCCATAGATCTCCTAGAAGACTTGAAATATTCAGAAGACATTTTTATAAACTGTTAGTATAAAATCATATTCCTGAACTATAACTAAGGGATCCTTTTATTAAGCTACCGTAAGCACCAGCGCATGCTTACCACAGCTTAAAAGGGCTCACCACAAGATGCAATGAGGTGTCCCATGCTAATTTTGCAATATAAATGCCCAATCCACATGCTAAAATATATTTTTTATTTTTTCACAGGAGGAGCCTGTCTGGGGACTGGAGACTGCACATGTCTGTGCTAATCAGTTACGTGTCTGCATTATCATGGGCTAACTGATTAGCACAGGATTAGTGCATGAGTCCTTACCACCTATAAAATAGGAGTCGGTAAATGCTCATGTGCTAATTAATTGTTAATAGCCATGCACTAATGACAACATTAGCGCATGGTCTTTAATTTGGAAAATGGAAAATTGGCCATGTAAGGGTACACTAAGACCACTTTTTAGCACAGTTTGGCAAAAGGAGCCTTTAGGGCCTTGCTTACCAAGGTGAGCTAGCATTTTTAGCACACGCTAAAAATTAGTGTGCGCTAATGCTAGAGACACCCTTAGGACTATATGGGCATCTCTAGTGTTAGCACACGCTAAAAATGGTAGCACACCTACAGGATGGCTTAGTAAACAGGCCCCAAGCATCTGTTTCTCTTTCAATTATTTATTCATACATGTATGTAGCCCACTCTACCGATAATGCCCAGAATGGGTTACAAATATACACACATAATCATGGTAACAAACATATGCATAAAACATTGCAAAATAAATCACAGGGCACAAAACCAATCATCTAAAATACCCCATAACAACATTAAGTATGCAAAAACTAGCTTATAATTTCTGGAATCTTTACATAACTAAACGGCCAAGTTTTAATGCATTTGTGAAATTCAAGATTATCAATACTCCTAATGAATAAAGCAAGGTAATTCCACAGAAATATCGAGGAACAAGAATAAGCACGCTTATGGGTACACACAAGTTTAAAAGAATTCATAGAAAGAAGAGAGAAATGCCTCTCACCTTCAGGTGCATACAAAGGTAGATTCTTAAACACATACACCCCCGGTTTACTAAGATGCGCTAGAGTTTTTAGTGTGCGCTAAATACTAGAGATGCTCATACACCTCCAAACCTCACGAAACGCTAAGAAATGGAAAACAATGACACTAACCCTCTCCCGCAAAATGCCAATCTTACTATACTAATCTAACCCAAGCAATTATTGTACACCTATATTATACGTCAAACGTCATCAAATCTAATTTTGTGGTAAGCGCTTTTTAGCAATATGTAAGCCACATTGAATCTACCATATGGTGGGAACATGTGGGATACAAATACAATAAACAAATAAATATATTCCTACGGGTGTCTCTATCACTTAGCGCAAAGTAAAAATGCTAGTGCACGTCTAGCATGGCTTAGTAAACAGGGCCCATAGCCTGGTGCTACAGAATGAAAAACTTTAAAAGCCAAAACCAACCATTTAAAACAGCAACGCTTCTCAATAGACAGTCAATGTAAAGACGATAGAACAGGAGAAATATGACAACATTTTGGAGAGTTTGTCAAAAGTCAAATCGGTGGTTCTCAACCTTTCCTCTCTCGTGATACACCTGATAAGCCATGTGCATGACACACTGAACAGAAGAATTTGCTAAATGAAAAAGAGCCCAAATATCATTGTATTTTAGTTAAAATGATGCAAGGGAAATGTCAACTATTCTTAACATAATTTAGGGCCTCTTTTAGTAAAACCACACTAGCGATTCCCTGTGTGGCAAATATACCACAGCCCATTCAGAATGAATGGGCTGCGTTACATTTGCCACATGGGAATCGCTAATGCGGTTTAGTAAAACAGGACCTTTATTTTTTATTGAAATCAAAGTTTTTAATTCATTTTTTCTCAAACGTTTTAATCTTCACATAACTCATCAGTGTGAAATCTGGGACTTGTGCTGCATTTAGTTTTTCAATACATGATTAACTGGTAGACAAAAGTGGAGAAGTGGCCTAGTGGTTATAGCACCAGTCTTGCAATTTAGAGGTGGCCAGTTCAAATCCCACTGCTGCTCCTTGTGGTCTTGGGCAAGTCCCTTAACCTTCCATTGCCTCAGATACAAACTTAGATTGTGAGCCCTCCTGGGAGAGAGAAATATCCAGTGTACCTGAATGTAACTCACCTTGAGCTACTACTAAAAAAGGTGTGAGCAGAATCTTAAAAAATACTAAAATTAACTATCAACATAATACTTTTTTGAAGTTATTCTCAAATTTATATAAAACAGAGCTAGGATGTTTCCCCTTCCAGTTTGCCATGCAACAAATATATATTCAAATTCTGGTATCACCTCAGTAACACCAACACAAAATTCCTCTACTGCCAAATGCTTTCTGAAGTAACACAGGGGTCCTTTTACTAAGGTGCGCTGAAAAATGGCCTGCGGTAGTGTAGGCACGTGTTTTGGGCGTGTGCACAATCATTTTTCAGAGCACCTGCAAAAAATGCCTTTTTTAAATTTTTGCCGAAAATGGACATGCGGCAAAATGAAAATTGCCGTGTGTTCATTTTGGGTCTGAGGCCTAACCGCCAGCCATTGACCTAGCAGTAAAGTCTCATGTGGTAACCAGGTGGTAATGACCTACACATGTCAAATGCCACTTGGCGCGCGTCCAATACACGTTTCCGAAAATAAAAATTATTTTTCAGATGCGCATATCGGGAGCACGTCAAAAATGAAATTACCGCAAGAGCCACACAGTAGCCAGGTGGTAACTCCATTTTGGCATGTGTTGGGCATACATAGACGCTTATGCGGCTTAGTAAAAGGGTCCCACAAATCCCTGAAAATAAACTATACCTTTGAACACTAATATACCTCCTTACTTGGGAAAACCAAACAAATTGGACTGCTATAAATCCCCACACAGAAATTACACACCAGCAGATTCCTCCCCTTGGTTGCATACAAAAAACACAAACCCTTGCCAATTAGTGAATAAAGGACCAAAACTTTTTTTTATAAATGGAAATCCTGAGAAGTCAGTCATTGTGAGCAGTACAAATATTAGAGAAATAAAAAATAAAAATGTTTTCCCTCCTTTACTGTGCAAAAATACGAAGATATAAGAAATGTACATCCCAGAAACTGGCTATTAAAAACTGAAAAGATCATTTTCTTTTTTCAACCACTGTTGTTTGAGCAATCTATTTTTCAAACTGAAGTATTCTCAATCTTTTCTACTCTTTTGTTGGTATTCTCATCAATCCTTTTCCAAAGTCTCCTTTTTTATTTCTTCTCTGTCATCTCTCTCCTTCATCTGTCCATGACAGGTATGTTTCCCTTTCATCAATTTTCTCCTTTCTGTTCCTCTCTATCCACTCATAGCCAGATTTTGCCTTTCCATTCACTTCCTCTCTCAACCCTCTACTCTTCTGTCTTCCTTTTCATCTCTTACCTACTGACTAGCTTTCCATCTTCTACTCTCACTCGTCCAGAGTCAACCCATTCTTACCTCTGTCACCTTGGGCTCCTTTTACTAAGCCGCATAGGTGCCTATGTGCGCCCAACATGCACCAAAATGGATTTACCACCCGACTACCATGTGGCTGTTGCAGTAATTTTATTTTTGGCCCACATCCAATACGCACATCTGAAAAATATTTTTTATTTTCTGGCTTGCATAGCGGATGTGCGCCAAGTGGCATCTGACGCACGTAGGTCATTACCGCCCAAATTCTTTACCACTAGGTCTATGGCTGGCGGTAAAGTCTGAGACCCAAAATGGACATGCGGCAATTTTGATTTTGCCGCACATCAATATTTTTGGGGGAAAAAAGAGGGCTTTTTTTACAGGTGCATTGAAAAATGATTCTGTGCACACCCAAAACCCACACCTACACTACCGCAGGCCATTTTTCATCGCGCCTTTTTAAAAGCACCCCCTAGTCTTACGCTCTTCTCTATATTTTGCTCAATCCCTAAAACTCTATTTCAAACTCTCTGTACTCCACTCCCCAATCCTCATATACCTTACTTTGTCGTTTGTCCCCTCACTAACCCCAGCTCCTTTCCTGTTGCTCATCCCTCCTTTGAACTCCAGTCCTTTATTCTGTCTCTTATCCCCTACTTCACATCTCATACCCCCTTTCATATCTTCTCCAGCTCTTTTATTTCCACCTTCAATCAGTCCTTCATAGACCCATTCCTTTTCTCTCTCTTACATCTTCCCCAGTGCCTCCACATTCTCTTCACACTATCTCTCCACCCCACCCCATCTTTCTACGCTGTCTTCTTACTGCGGCACAAGTCCTGAAACACAATTCAAACTCTCAGTCCCCACTCCCACCATTCCCAAGTTCCCATTTTGTTATAAAGTCCCCACACTCCTTCTCAATTCCCACCTAATCTCAGTCCTGAAAGTCATTTGTCTAGGGTGCACCTGCAATCCTTTGGGTTCCTTTTCTGTACCTAGACCACCCTGTCCATCCAATGATCAGATTTGACAGAAGGAGAAAGAATGCAAGGAGGTTTCCTCAGATCATCTTCTCTTTCTTTGCAGCCAGTAATGTCAGTGATTATGGGCACACGGGAAGAAGCAGGATGCACTAATTCCAGCCTCAGCTGGTGGCAACAGTGATGCATTGGAAGAGCAGGTAAAGTCCAGAGTGGTGTAGATTGCCGATTTGGGTAGTGGGGTGGGGTGGGGTGGAAACAGACCTGCAACATTTCCAGCTTGGGTTGGAGCAGTACTGATCATTGAGAGTGAGGGGAAGCAGAATTAAAGAGTAGTTATAGGGATTTCAAATACCTGACTCCCTGCTTTGTGCTCTCCCTAGCCTGCAGGCATACATAGTTGGTAAAGAAAGTATGGGCTTGAAATCTATGTCAACCTTTTTGTGACATACCTCCCAGCTTTGGTGACACATCAGTATGTCCTGACACACTGGTTGAGAACCCATGGTTTCATTCTGGTCTTCAGTTCCTCAAACAACAACATCACAAGGCGGAAAGGGCTTGGGTAGCACTCCCTCCCCTGAATCCTGCCTTGTATTCAAGTATCTGTCATTTCTATAATTCCTTCTCAAACACGCTAAGGAAACCTACTTCTGTAAGATAATCTCTACCTCTTGAAATCCCACTAAAAAAACTCATAGTTTGTAATCAGACAGCTCCACTACCTGTTTCTATTGTTCAACCTTCTCCAGATGCTCTACCTTCTTTTTTCTCTTCCAAGGTGGCCAACCTTTGTGCTTCATTTCTGTCCTGTTCTCTTCCAGACCCCAAGGTCACTTCATCTAATCTCGCTCCAGTATCTAACTGGTCGTCCTTCTCTTCACCTTTGTTATCTCACTTATCTCAGCTTGTGATACCAAACGTTTTAATAAATATAAACATACATGCTCACCTTTCTACTGATCTATAATAGTTATTGTGATATTAATGGTTAATTAGCTAAAGTCATTCCTACAGGAGAACAACTGCAAATGTTATTGCTAAAGAAAAGATATATCATAAGTGCAGCTTTTCTCCTTCATATTATCAACTCCTCTGGAATAAGTAACAGTTCATGCACAAACAATAGCTTTCCAGAAAAGCAAAAACTCAAAGTAGGGAACTATGAATCACTTTGATTTGGGTATTTAGTAATTACAAACAATACTTTGGCATATTTGATGCACCAGTGGCCTAGAAGTAATGTGGTTGCCATGGTTGTTCACTTGGATACCTAAAAATGAAGCTTATTAAGCAATTTCATTTTATTGGACTAACTTAAAGCATTATGTTGTAGCGCTCCAGAACTCTCTTCCCTTCATTAGTACTTACAGGATGATGTGAACATAGCTAGCAAGCTGGCAAGCTAGTCATGATTATATTTAGTCCAATAACAAGGCATCATACTGCTCAATCCTCCTCTTATCCTTTTTTCTGTGGGGCTCCTCAGGGTTTATTGCTTTCTCCACTGCTTTTCAATATCTTTCTTAGCCCATTAGCCAACATTATTCAAGATTTCAATATTCACTTTTTCATCTACGCAGACGATATCCTCTTGATATTCCCAACTCTTCCATATGCTATTGATATTCTCCCGCTCCAACAATGTCTCTCTGCTTTGTCCCAATGGATGTCTACTAACAAACATGTTCTCAACCCAGCTAAAACCCTCCCAGCATTGCCTATCATGAGTTTACTCATAACTCAGCTTTTTTAATTTTGTTGCCCCGTAACTCTTGAATAAACTTCCCCCTTTCATCCATTCTGAATCCTCTTTTAGGAAATTCAGAATCAGACACATGTAGTATGACTGCTGATAAGACAGTCAGGCTCATTCAATTAGTCCAATTCATTACTTTTTGAAATGCCATAAATCTCTACCACTTTTGCTTTGTATTATATATTTTAATAAGTAGGTGTGAAAGCATATATATTCATGTTTAATCACTATATAGCATGATGTTATATATAACAACTAAAGATTAAGAGATTAGAAATGGGGATGGTTTAAATTTGTAACTGAGTAAACTGTATCATGCTGTTTCCCTGTGTCTCTTTAACCTAGGTAATTGGTATCCACCTTTCCTTCTCACCCCAATCTCCCCAGTCACCCCTTCCCCCATCCATCCATCCCCTCCCTATAAAAAATATGTATGACAATGGACGTGGTTTAAATGTGGCCACAACATTATTCAGTACAATCAACTTGCTCATGCCAACTAATACCTATAGAATTAGCTAGGCAACCACAGTAGCAGCCCAATCTACCTGTTATCCCACCAAGGTAAATCAACCCCCCACCCCGAACCACAGTCCATACTATGAAATCAGCTATGGAATACACACACACTGGATAAGGCACCTGCCAGTCCAATAACCTCGTACTCCCATCACTTAACCCAGCCTCATTTAGTGATAGTAAGTCAGTAATTACTTTACATCCCCCTGTGGCTCAGGTATCCCCTATCCACTGTGCCATCCACCTCACACTCCCCAGTGCTTTTACCCCTCTGTACCTGATCACCTAATACTTACACAATTTAATTAACCATTCACTGGAAGGAGAGCAGGCGGATGCGCAGAATGGCAGGGACCAACCCACTGCTGGCGAAATGTTAACCCAAGTGAGTAAATTCCTGCTGCTCCTCAGCCTTCACAACCTTGACCCTCCTACCCTCCCAACATCCTTCACATCCAGCCAATCCTGTTTGCATCTCCCCTTTTGAAGTTAAACATTCTTCACCTCTCAGCCACTAACTTTTCCACCACCTCGTTTTCTGCTTTCCTCAACATTCCCAACACTTCCCTCTCCTCCCCTTACTCACTAATGCATCCAGGCTCACTAACACATTACCAGGTTAGAACTGGCTACCAGGATGGAGCCCATCCACCCATCTCTTTCCCCATGTATCATTAGCACTAAGAGGTAAGAGGTATTTAAAATTCAGAAAGCAAGCTCAATATAAGCATCTTTGACCAACATTTGCAATATCTATTATCCAATTAAACTGTTGTTAAAAAAAAGAATTTTATGCTTATTCTAATTATAGACAACTTTCTATTGAAAAGAATTAATTTATCATATGCAATATATAAAGCTCTCTTGTTTGTGCATTATTAGCTACCTTTAGTGCACCTAAAAAATAGCTGGAAGTGGTAATGCTTTACTTATTTGCTTGTAATTACTTGCTTTAATCCACTGCACCATATGAGCGATAATTTTACAGTCAGTTTTGTGCTGATATGGCTACACACACATGTAAATGACCAGTTATAGAATTCCAATTGCCATAAAAACAAATGCATTGAAATGACAGCACATTCTTTGCTGATATGCATGTACTGCACTTAAATAATCTAAAATCTTTCTGATGTTATATTGATCTGCTGGCTTCTTTTTCCATATTGGATTTTGCAGATCGCTTGCCTTGTTGTTTTTTGGGACCCTTAAATAATCTAGGCAAGGACATTTACACCTGCCTTTGGGTGCAATTTCTGCTTCTTTTGTTAGTATTTTATAAAGACACACGAGGCATCCATGTTTTTTTTTTTTTTTTATAAAATAGCATCTAAGCAAGCGCCTACTTGCCCTCTTAAACTAGGTGCCTAGTGAGCAATAATTTACAGTATCCTAAAGCAATGACAGGCAGGTCTCTCCTTAACCAAACAAGAATCAACTTTAACCTATTCCATTCTAGTACTCAGTTATCATCTACATTAGAAATCTTTAGTAGTGGCATCCATTTAAATAAATTATCAGATCAAGTATTGCAGGCATGCCGTTTAGGTAACAGGGCTTTATGTCATCAGATGCTATTGTATGTAAGCTAGCAGATCTCTTTTAAATAAGTGCACTCATTTCAAAGAGCTCTGTAAATGTGACTTCATCCTTATACAATGGACAAAAAAGTGAGGACAAATCAAAGTGGAAATCAGGAAGTCTTTAATATGGATAGCTTAAAAACGACCTAACAAAGCTGTGTTTTGGCACCAGAGCCTGCATCAGGGGTCAAATAAATCTACATAAAAAATGAAAATTAAACTTTGATTCAAGACTATAACAAATGAACAATAGTGACATATAAAACATAAATTATGTAATTAAAAATGAAAAAATGAAATTATAAATAATCATGCATGTAAATTATAAAAATATTCATGTATATGAATAGCAAATTTCATTAACTCAAATAATATTCAGACAGTATTAATTGGAAATTAAAATTATTTTGAAATTAAATTTTTTAATCAAACAGAGAAATATGGAATAAAAATAAAATAAGTAATGAGTAATCAGTGGATGATATTATTGGAAAGTTAAGATCATGTGTATACAAATCGATATCAGTCCTAATTGATACCATAACATGTTCAAGAATGAAAGTATATACAAAATAAATGTGCCTCTTGTGTTGTGGCTGGTGGATAAAGCAAGAGAAATGTGACTTCATCCTTATACATCATTACCTCAACTAAAGGTATATGTGATAAGCTAAAGCTGTGTGTTAGAGGCATGTGCTGATGCTCAGAGTCTAGTTTCCTAACACATATGTAAAAACATATTTTGGCATCTGATGCTGTAGACAAATCACATGCAAATAGGAATAGATTATATATATTATGCCTAAAAAAATCAGCACCAAAAGGAAATATGCCTAATTTTAGACACTTATAGAATAGGCCTACATTTCTGCGTGGTTTATAGAATACCCTGAGTGCCTGTCCACAAGACTAAATTTAGTCACAGGCAGTTATGCCAAGTAAACCTTGGTGGAAATGCTGATGCCTAAATTAAATGCAGACTGGGTGTATTCTATAACCACATGCATTGATTTCAAAAACGCCCATGATCTGCCCATGGCCACATCCCCTTTTCAACTAGACAACTTAGAATTTACTTGCATCATGTTATAGAATACACTCTGTTCTGCATATAAATTCGAATTAATGCCAATTAGTGTCAATAATTGCTTATTACATGGAAATTATCAGTGCTGATTGGCTTGTTAACTAATTAAGTTGCACGAGTAAATCCAGAATACCACTGGATTTGCGCATGCAACTTAAGTCTTGCTGTATAGAATCTAGGAGATAATGTGCACACACAAACTTCCAGAATCAATATTCTGTACAGAGTGAATCAGCACCTGGAGACGTATTCCATGTGCATTCATGTCTGGAATGCCAAATCTGTGTTCTGCTTATAAATATTATTGTATTGTATAATCTACATTTCTTGTTTTTAAAATCTTTATTTATAAGTTTTTGGAATAATACAATAATAATAATACACATATTTGTAAGAAATGAACAAGCTCCATATGGTGTATCCAATTAATCATCAAACATTTTCAAAGACTAAAATAAAAGCAACAAACCAAACCACACTGTCCCCCTCTGTACACCATTACAATAGCCCTTTTGGGTGATGGGGGCACCCATATGTGGGTACAGTAGTGTTTTGGTGACTTTGGGAGGGGTCACAGTTTCCTCCATAAGTGTGACAGGTAGAGGGAGATAGGGACCTGGGTCCCCCACGCCATGGTGCACTGCACTGACCACTACACTACTCCAGGGACCTGCATGCTGCTCTAATAGACCTGGATCTAGTATCTGAAGCTGTCATAGAGGCTGCTAAATCATATTTGTATTCACATTTGTAGGGGGTGGGATTGGGTCCGAGACCATTGGGGGGTATTGGGGGATCGCCCCTGATTCCCTCCAGTGGTCATCTGGTCATTTAGGGCACCTTTTTGTGCCTTATTCATTCTGAAAACAGGTCTAGACCAAAACGTCTTAATTTTAGTACTGTTTTGTTCCATTATGGCTATAAAATGTCCAAGTGTTAGGCACACCCTAATTCCACCTTTGAAACATCCCCAACACATCTCCTTGTGATTTGGACGCACTGCAGATGAATTGCATAGCTAAACAACTGAAAATAGGTTTTGAAAACACCAATTTGGACATTTTTAGAAGAAAAACAGCCAAATGGTGCTTTATGACAATTTGTGGACATTTTTCTCTTTTGAAAATGAGCTCCCAAATCACTTAGCTGTGGCAGATTAATCAGACTGCAGCCCTACGAGGTGCCCCATTTCACATAACTCCTTCAGGAGCTGTAATTGCAGCCAAAATGTCTTTCATTCACTAAATGCCACCAAAATCCATAATGGCAAAGACGCGAGCTTAGTCCACACCCACAATGGCTTCCTTCTCGAACTTCTGAAGATTGTCATCACATCTTTACATTTCCCATAACTCTCCAACAAAAGAAATAAACACACATTTGCATTTCATAAACTCACAAAACCTGTCCATATCGAATATACAATCACACTTTCTGTTTTTGGTTTACGGCTCCTGATGAAGTTATGCAAAACGGGGCACCTTGTAGAGCTACAGTCTGTTTAATCTGCCACAGCTAAGTGACTCATTGTATTATATTTTATGAGAGACAATTTGGTTATCACTGGATGCTTTATTTTGGGCATGTTGTGAAACACAATTTTTGCTTTTTGGACACATTTTGAGGTGTGGATACTGCATTTTTGTTAAAATGTTCACAAATAGAATCAAGAGGGTACATGAACACGGTCACTATCTCAAGCAAACATAGCGTTTTAAGCTCTATTTTGCTTTTTTGACATACTTGTTAGTACGCATGAGTAGTGACACACTGAGTGATCCTATATTATGTATAAAAAATTTTAGGACATAGTGTTTGACTACATTGCAGTGTCCTGGCCTATCGTGTCCTTTAGCGCAGTTTAGAACTTTATCAGAGAGTCTTTGTTGTTAGTTATGTTATATTCTCTCTGTACAGAATATTGGTGCAAGTAAACTAGCAGAAAACTCTCATTAACACCAGCCACAGAAAGGCAAGCTAAAATCCTAATGTTAGAAACCCATGCATTAAACCTTTGGGTATTGTGTGCACAGGTTTGCATCTGGGTATTATAGCTAATGCATTCATCATCACTGGATTTAAGCAGAGCACTGACGTCTGCACAATTTTTGTATACTGTTCTCTTGTGCATTAAATTCCTTTATGCATAGGGTGGTCATAAGTGCGCAGAACACTGTGTGTGGAGCCCATGAGAGGCTGTGCACTAAAGGAGAAGTTCAATAAGTGGTGCCCAAAGTTAGGTATTGGGATGATCCGGGCTAAGCTACTATTCTGTGCTTTGCGTGGAATGACCTTAACAGAATACTAGCTTAGTGAGCATTTCCCCCTGGATTCTATATAATGCACCTAGAGATCCGCGCTGAAATCCAAGCATTTTCTATAACAACGCACATAGCTTAATTAGTTTAACAAGCTAATCAGCGTTGATAACATCACTTAACAAGAAATAATGAGCACTAATTGGCAATAAATAGAATTTACGTGCACAACTCACTCATCCATGGATTCTATATATGGTGCCTAGATTCTGCAAGGAAATATGTGTGTAACGTATTTGGTGTTACAAGGTAATTAACATTTTGTATATATTAAAACTGACAAAATGGAGTCACAAATATAAAATGGACTCCAGAAGTGCAGCTGGAATAGCTGACACTGAAAATCTGACATTATAATAACCTTTATAAAGAATGTGCTGAGAGTCCTGAGAAAGAAGGGAGTAGAGTAACAGGATGTCTACAGCATGACCATGAGATGAAAGTAAGAACAGAGGAAAATTTCTACTATTTTTGTTTCTCTTATTTTTGTTTCTCTGTATATACATTTATTGGGACATGTAATTTTATTGGGATTTGTTGAAAGAATTTCAACAATTTTTAACAGCACTTAACAAGCAATAATGAACACTAACTGGCAATAATTACAATTTTTGAGCAGAAAATGCTAAGTATATTCTATAAAGAACTGTGCTTAAATTGCAAAGCGTGCAGTTCAAAATAAATGCAAGTAGCTTAAAAGGGGCATTCTTATGGGCATAGTTATGGGCGTTTCATGGGCATTCCAAAATTTCTGCGTGTAATTACAGAAAACAAGTCAGTGCGCCTAAATCCACGTGCATGGATTTAGGCCAGGTTTTATTGGCATAAATGGACGCATGCAGATTTAGGTGCTACGGTATCGACTAAGTGTATTTTATACACCGTGCTTAAATCTTATAGAATACTCTTAGTTCCACACAGATTTTTTAGGTGCCATATATAGAATCTGGCCTTAAGCATATTCTGTAATGCAGTGCGCCTAACTCCTAACATGCACAGGTAAAAAGGAGCGTGGTTATGGGAGGGGAAACAGCATTTTGTAGGCATTCTGAAATTTACACTTGTAGTTATAAAATATGGCCTATCGTGCCTAAATCTACATGACAGGATTTATACATGTTTTTGCTGGTGTAAATGGAAGCATGTAGTTTTAGGTGCTGGGATATCAACTGAGTGTATTCTATATACCATGCCTAAATCTATATGCCACTTATAGAATACGCTTAGGTGGAAATGTTTTCGGTGCTGATTTTTTAGGCGTCATATATAGAATCTCCTCCTTTGTGCCTAACTTTGCGTGCGAGTATTTACGCCTGCCAAAGGCTGATGAAAATGCTTGTGCCCAATTTAAGGCAGTTAGGTGCTCAAATGCAAGTATTCTATACCATGACCCTTAATTTCTGGGTATAATAATCCACACAGATTGATTCTACTGCTTACTATTGTTGATAATCTCAAAAACCACCTGCAGCGAAAAAGTGTCTATATAAGATAAGGGGAAAAAGTCTCACCAAACTGCGGCATAAACACAAAAGTCAATTGCACACAGTAAAAAGTCATCATTGACAAAAATCCCCCTATTTTTTCTTGTTTTTTTTCTTTTTTTATGTATAATTTAGTTCACTTCACTATTCAGCAAAACAACAAAAAAAGAAAGAAAAGAACTTTCTACATCAAGCGTCCTTATGAATTAACGTCCTTAAGAATCAAATAGGCAAAGTAGTAAGGACCTATCTTTATATAGTGGAATCCAGCTTATATGGTGATTCACGTGTGGTCCCATAATTTCTGGGAACACCCCTGACCTGCCCATGCCACTCCCATGGCCACACCCCCTTTGGAGTTGCACGCTATGAAATTTAGGTGTGCATGTTATAGAATAGGGCGTGGGGCAGATCCAGGCATAACCCCTAATTTTACTAAGCTGGGGTAAAAGGAGCCCTGTACTAGCAGTGGTGGCCATTTTTGCAGCACGCTGAGGCCCTTTTTACCCCAGCATGGTTAAAAGCCCCCCAAAAAGAAATGACCATGCAGTAAGTTTGCACTTACCATTCGCCCATTTTGGGGGGAGCACTTACTACCACCTATTGAGGTGGCAGTAAGGGCTCCCGTGCTAACCCAGCGGTAACTGGGCAGCGTACCATAACCCCCTTTTGTAATATTTTTGTTGAATTTCCAAAAACACCAGAAATGCTACATGCTGGGGGCAGAGGAGTGGCTTGGACTGGAGGAGTGGCCTAGTGGTTAGAGCACCAGTTTTGACACCCACAGGTGGCCAGTTCAAATCCCACTGCTGCTCCTTGTGATCTTGGGCAAGCTACTTAACCCTTTATTGTCTCAGATACAAACTTAGATTGCAAGCCCTGCAGGGAGAGAGGAATACCCAGTGTACCTGAATGTAACCGACCTTGAGCTACTACTGAAAAGGTGTGAGCAAAATCTAAATAAATAAACTACCACCAGAGGCCTGCAGTAGTTCTAAATTGCCATGTGACAAACCTGTTACTGCAAAACAGCCCTTTAGTAAAAGGGCCCCTAATTGCTTAATGCCAAGAATTGATTATTAGCTAATTAGTTTACATGCGGATCTGTGGCCATGCCCATAATTATTCATCCAATTTTGTAACCTATTCAATGGTAAGTCAACTACATTTTATTACATAAGCCTCCTGGTAAGTTGCCAACTATCAACATTGCTCTCAATACAACAAAGATCTAAGGTAAAATAGTATCAAAGTGTGAGGAAATGATATAAAGTAAAAGGTACCGATCATTTTAGGTGATCAGGTCTTGCAGTCACTGCATTGTTTAGTTGTATTGCAAGTAATGAGAAGCAAATCTGATCATTTGTAGATGCTATGAAGAAAATGTGCTTAGTGATGGATCAAGAGGTGGAGGTGACTGGAGCAGTTACCCTACAACTGTGCTCACATGGGCTCAAATTAAGGGTAAGAGTAAAATATAGCACCAGGTGAGAGAAGAAGAGGCATGCAATAGCCAGGGTACCATCCAGGGCCCAAGCACCCTTAATCCGTAGTGTCTACATTTTCAATCTTTCTTTTTATAATTAAAGCTCAAATAATTGTATCAAGAACCAAATCATCACCTCAGTATCTGAAATGTCTCCCATGTCTTACTGGATAATTACACGTCGGTAACATGTCAAAAGCAATCAAATAGCAAACCATTTCATAAATAAACCACACAAGAATAAATATGCAGGTAGCAAAAATAAATGAATCAACCCTCAAAGGGCAAAAATAAGCTTGAGAGAAGCTCTCAAAGAGAGAGCCACAGTGACTTTTCATCAGAGATCATGGTCTCTAAAGAAGTCATGCCAGGTTTGAACTACCACTGGAAAGGTAGTGCTAAATCCTAAAATAAATGAATAAGTAAGGACTAAGGGGTCCTTTTACTAAGATGCACTGAAAAATGGCCTGCGGTAGTGTAGACACGTGTTTTGGGCACATGCAGAATTATTTTTAAAAATGCCTTTTTTAAAGTTTTGCTGAAAATGAACATGTGGCAAAATGAAAATTGCAAAGCGTCCATTTTGGGTCTGAGACCTTACCGCAAACCATTGACCTAGTGGTAAGGTCTCATCCAGTAACCGAGCGGTAACGGTCTATGAGCATCAAATGCCACTTGACACGTGTAGCTGCCGCACATCAGAAAATACAAAATATTTTTCAGACGCGCGTTGTGGACGTGCGCCAAAATTGAAATTACCGCAAGGACCACGCGGTAACCAGGCAGTAACTCCAATTTGGCATGTGTTGGGCACGTGTAGGCACCTACGCTTCTTAGAAAAAAGGGCCCCTAAGTCAATATCCTTAAATCAATATGGACTTTTTTTGGCTGTTTCTCCAATCTATGACTGATAGAATTAATGGTTGATTAAAGCACAACTAACAGCTGACATATAAACTAAGGGCAACCATGCAGGAGAGTTATCAACTGCCAACATATTCTAAATAATGTAATCTACAGTCTATATAAGGGGTAGTGGGGTATGCCTGATCATTTTCAGCACCTTAGGGGTCCTTTTACAAAGATGCACTAGCGTTTTTAGCATGCACTAACAATAAGTGAGCGCTAAACGCTAGAGACCTCCATATATTCCTATGGGCATCTCTAGTGTTTAGTGCATTCTGGTTAGCATGCGCTAAAAACACTATCACGCCTTTGTAAAAGACCCTCTCAGTTTTTGTACCATTATGGATAGCACAATCTGTGTAAAACCCAAATTGATCAAGAGACGGATTTGTTTTGATATGGACTAAGCTCCACCCCAGATTGCACACTGGGGTGGTTTAGCATGGCTGAGACCCCCCCCCCCCCCCCCGGGAGAATAAGGAGCAGTAGTAGTGGAGGGTTGGAGTTAGTGGAATAAACTGATTGGTTAGAAGCTTGGGGAGTGAGTGCCAATAGGTGGAAAAAAACTGTGGGGATAATTTTGAACCCGCTTGTACTTGGTTTGCGAGCCCAGGTGGGTGATAGCTAATATTTTGCTGACTTTTACCCAGCCCACGCCTTCCTTTTATAGGGTTGGGAGTTTTTTAGGGGGGTATTGAGGTTAGTTGGGTTGGGGGTAAGGCAGTTTGGGGGGAGGGTGGATCACTGGGAGGTTTTTTTTTTGTGGAATTGAGGTTATTTGGGTTGGGGGTAAGGCAGTTTGTGGGGAGGGTGGATTGGTGTGTGGCAGCAGGGATTTGAAGGATCATTTGCTTTATCAGTGTGAATTCAGCAGTTTAGGAGGAGTTTATTGAAAAGAATTGGAGGTTCATGTGCAGTATTGCCATAGACTTGGGAGGAATGGGTTGGTTCTGCGGATCCGTGAACCATACCTTTGGGATCAGAGATAAATGTTTATGTCAGTATGAGACCATCTGACTAAGAGGGGTTTATTGCATTTTTGTTCAGTTGACTAGTTAAGTGTTAAGTAACTTAAGCTGATTTAAATTTGGTTAATAAAGCTGCGGCCAATTTAATCCACAGTTAGAGTGAAGTGTTATTTATTTATTGATGAGAATGCTGTTGATAAAAGAGGATATGCAAATGCCTATGTTAGAAGTATTTTATGAAAATGTATTTCAAATATTTATGAAACATGAAACATGTAGAAGTGACACAGTCCTTAGTAGTAGAAGGCTCAAGCAAACATAAGGCAAACCAAATTAAGGAGCGGCAGAAGCAAATAAGGCAAAATCCAGAGACTGAATAACTAGCAGTGATGAGCTTGGACCTTGAGAAGTTGAAAACCCAAAAGCAGTCTCAAAGGTCACATAGTTCCAAACTTTTCTGCCCTCATGTCATGTAGTAGCAAACAACCCTAATGCTGAACGAAAGAATAAACAGAACCTTCTGAAGCATTTTCCAAAAAAAAAAAAAAAAAATCAACCACAGAGAAAAAAGGTCCCTTTCAGTCTAGAAAAGCTACAGGTACTGAATGAACTGTGAAATTTTTTTTTAAGGAAAAGTAAATTGTTGGTGATCAGAAAGACATGGATAACTGTAGACTATATACTCTTTCCAAAGATTTAGTACAGTGGACTACAATGGGTGATATTGGAACTTAGGAATTGTTCTTGTTATTAATCTCCCTATAGTTAAAATGTTTATTTTACTGTTGTCACTATTACTTTTGTAAATTCTGCCCTGCTGTCTTTTTTTTTCTTTCAAACCTTAACTGATAAATGTATTACTTTGGCAACACATATAACACTGCCATACCCATAAAGGTGTCTGAAGCTGAATCAAGTCTAGAAGTGCAGGGATAAAGTTCCTTGGTGAAAAATAGACATTTGTTGATGGAGAAAGTCAGAATAAAGCAGAATAAACACTAAACCCCCTCTAATCGCTCCAGGACTTTTCCCAAAGTGATCTGCCACGGAATTATCTTCAGTTTATGGAGCTCCAACAAATTACATTTTCTCGTTTTGTTCACATACATGGAGATGAAACAAAAAATACGAGAGAGAGAAAACCTACACCCAGCTCCCTCCCTCAGTAGATATCGGAGAATTTGGGCCTCAGTAAACTGCACAACCATACAAAGCCTCGAAATCACACTTATGCTTAGAACAGATGGACCCACATTTCACTGTCCCTCCCCAAGACCGTGAATCTCATTGATTATGCGGCGGGCAAGAATTAGATTCCTATCATTTCAGACGGTTCAAACCCACTTTCCCAATAAAGGCATTGCAGGATTTTACCAGTTATGCTCTAGTTTGCTAATTCCTGTAAATTCCATTTTGTGTAGTGTGGCTGGAACGGAGCGTTTAATTAAGATCACTCCCAAATGATAAGTAATAGTTGTAGTAGTAATAATAACAGCAGCAGCAACAGACCTAGTGGCTGTGACGGATAGTTTATTCCGGAATTCAGAGGCCCTGCGGTAGCACTGGGCCAGTAAAGAGAAGCCTGGTGAGAAAGCATCCTGGGGTCTAAATCGGTCGCCTCTGTTTGTCCAGTACTAGGATGGCAGGGTCTTGTGATTTCCACAGGGTTGAATGAGTCGCGGGCAAGAGCTAACTCTGTCGGTTTGACAAAGGTCGAAAAGGAAGCCCCGGGCACAAACCGAGGCTCCGAGTTATGGAGCTGGGAATAGCCGTGAACTTCCAGTGATTCCATTTCATAGTCCGGATGTGTTACAGACCATCCTAACTCACCCGTCCTGGGAGCTTGTGTTGCAGAAGGGAAAGAAGACGTGCAGCCTACATTTCTTTGAAAAATCATGTCTAATATGGTTGAAGAATCAATTGTGCTGTAGTTGCTGGAAATTCCCACTAGATGTCTTCAAACTTAATGACGTTTAAATGTTTTGTCCTTTCCTGGATCCCGATAAAAAGAGTTGGGTCGCCTCTACTCTCTTGGAAGAGCTATATATTATGAACGAAACGAAGCCCTTTCTTTTTTCCTGAAACGAAATCTTTGGAGAACACGATGGTATAAACCAAAGATTTTTCTCCACAGTTTCTTTGGTGTAAGGCTCACTAAATCTTTACCTTTGATGTGTTTAAATAACATAATACATAATGGACCTCAGCACACACCTCGGATTAAACTTTAATCAGCTGCAGTCAAGGACACCCAGGTGGTAAATACGTTTCTTTGACATTTCTGATTTAGTACAACCTACGGGTCAAGGTTCAAGTTCTAGAGAAAATGTGTCTTCAAAGACAGGGGGGAAAAAAGCCCGGGTGAACGGCAATATTTTAGTTTTTCATGTGCTGCTGAACACATACATGAAGGATAGTAGGGAAAACTAATTTTCGTCTCTTTCAGAATGTTCTTGGTCGATATTAAAAAGTGTGTAATAGAACACGGAAAACTAACTTTTTTCTAGCCTTTTAATGGTGACAATAAGAACTCTGTAAGGTGAAATAAGATACTTGATCAGGATACAGTAAGGGAACAGAGTAAAACATAAATGTGGCCATGTTTGTTTATTTATTTTTTAATGAAATCACAGATACCAATCCAGGCTATGCTGCAGCGTTAATAGGAACTGATCTTAAGCGAATGTCCTCTGCAAACTCCCCCACCCCCCGGACTGATCGGGCGTTGAGAGCTTTTAGGAAAAAATACACAGAGCAAAACCGCATTTAAAGTCAAAGGGGAAGGTTTTTCTATTGGGAGGGGGGAGACAGGTATTTTATTTAGCTGTGTACAAATCTGTCTTGGTTTGCGCGCTCAATCCGTGAATGCACAGGCTTGATAAACTGCATTTCCAGGTTTGAGATTTCAACTACAATTTGGTCTACTCTGAATTTGTGCCGATTCTTTAGAGTCAAAATGAAAGTAGGTAGACGTTTAATTTCACAGTCTTTCCCAGTGAACATAAATGTAATCGCAGAAAGGTTTAAACTGGAAAAATTAAATTATCCTTGCAACAATATTTTTCATTTATAGACAAACTAAAAGCCTTTCAAAATCACGTTCGTGCACGGTTTGATTTATTAAAAATAATAACAACCGGTCCAATGGCAGATAGGTCAGCCGTGCTTATTTTGCAGGCAGAACTTGTGAATTTGCTATATACATTGCGGAGTTCTCACATCAATTTTTTGCACGTCTACCTGTCGTTTAAGATCGTGCAATGCTTATTTTAATTCTCGAAATACTTGAGGGTTTTTTTTTTTTGTCGATTGGGCCACTCCAAATTATGGAAAGGAAACCTAGAAAATCTGGAGATAATTAACTACCACTGAGACTATCTATTGCTTGGGCTTAACACTGCAAACGTGCCTTTTACATTTCTCTTACTGTACAAAGGGTTCATAGGCGGGCCTAAAAGCATAAGCTGAAATTCTTGCGCAATGTGTAATTGCTTTATGTATGCTATCATTCACCGATCTATGCAGCAGCTGTACGACTTCTAGAATTTTTGGTTATGTAGCCTGCCTTTACAATTAATGGTCAAAGTAGTTTACAACACTAACAGTACTCTGTTTCCCAAGAACTTATGGTCTAAATGGTTTCCTGAGGGATCCAGAGGTAAGGTGGCTTCCCCAGTTAGTGTTAGTGGGAAGAACAGAATTTGTTTTCAATGTTTTACAGGGTGAAGTGGGAACATTTTAGTATGTATTAAATAAAGATATAGATTTTGATGTTATTGAAGGATTTTATAGAGTGATTTACACGTTTATTTGCAACAATTTTTATAGTGTGTTTAGTATATTGTTGTTTGTATTTATTGTTAACCCATTGTGACACTTCTATTTAATGAATATGCATGAGACAAATTTGCATAAATAGAGGTAGCATGTTTAAAAAATCTTTCTTAGGCATACTCTCGCTGGTTATTCTGAAAACCCACTTGCCTGTAACCCTTGAGGACCATCAGTGAATACCACTAGGAAAACAACAGGCTGAGAATGACTTGGGTTTAAAACGAATATGGTAAAACGCACGTGAACCAAGCCAACAGCGTATACATTGGAACATTAGCACTAAGTTGCAGTCTCGATTGTTTGGAGAAGAAAATTTTGTATTTATACCAAAGACAGAGTTCTGGGCACACTTGTGATTCACCATGAGAGAAGTTGAGTGCGGGATTTGAAAATCCAGTCGCGGAGATCCTTTGGGAAATTTGTTTTAACTGTTTTACATGGGTGAAGTGGGAACATTATAGTAAGTATTAAATGAAGGTATAGATTTTGAAGTTATTGAAGGATTTTATAGAGTGATTTGCACGCATATTTGCAACAATTTTTGTAGCATGTATATTCATCAGGGACGGCCTGAAAATTGGATTCATTTGGCTCTCAAGGACTACGTGTGGATCACACTGCTAAAGCTTTGCCTGGACCTTCTGACAACCTGCTATGAAAAACACCAGTTCAGAATGTAGTTAAAACAACCTGAAGAAAAACCATTCTGGCAAAGAGCTACATTTATATATCCTTAGACAAGCTACTTTTTTCTCATGTATCTCATCTGGAAAAAAAAAAATAAACGTGGCCGACTCAGATTTTTTAAAAATTGTACTGCCAAGGAAGAGTTAGAACTAAAGCAAAACCAGCAGTATCTAGGTCACTTTTAAAGGAATCCTCTGTAGCACTAGCCAGTGGATCAGCCATGCAGGTAAAGGCAAAAGAAAGAAAAATGCTTTGATGAATAAAATTAATCACTGTTCATACGGGAGCTTTTTCCCAAAGACAGTGCGTAAAAGATCGATTTCATCGAAATACCTTCTATGATACACATTATTGTGGCAGCAGTCCTAGCTATAGTTTCCAGAATACAAACCTGCTCTACTTTTTTTTAACTTAAATACTTGATTTCCTTTATTTTATAATTTCTATTAAATCACTTTGTAGTATGATTTGATTTGAACACCTTAAATCCTTCATTGCATCCACTTGTTCATATTCCAGAAATGTAAAATGGGTTCAGCACTGTCCAGTTCATTGGATTTATAGTGGTAAATATGATTAAAACCATCAAAACCATTAAAAACTACTATCATCCCGAGAATTAAATAAAAAAGGACAAAAATGGTATTGGTAATTTTGCATGCTTTTGGATACATGAAGACGACAGTGCCATTACTGGTGTATTTCCCTTTTCATGGCTCTTGTCAGCTATGAGAAGGTGAACAACATAGTTTCCCTTGGCAAGGGAGGGGGTCAGCTAGTGCTCTCTGCAGTTCAGGAAACCACAACAAAATATTAAGGCTTAATATACCATATATATGTGACAGAGCCATTCTAAACTAATCAATGGTATAATATAATATAATATAATATAAAGATGCAGGAGCCAAATGTAATTTCTAAAAAATAGGGAGGAAAAGACCTCATAACGACCCAAATCCACACACTGTGCTGACTTAAATTACAACGATTCATAAATGTGGTTGACCAATCAATAATCATTAGTCAGAAAAACCTCCCAGAAATTGTTTTTATGTTTAGTGGATCAAAAACACTTTTAAACTTTATTGTACAATTGACATCCACCAAAACGAGCAAAAAAAGGTTTTTCTGACCTATGCTTATTGATGGACAGACCACATTTATGAATCGCTGTAATTTAAGTCAGCACAGAGTGTGCATTTGGGTCGTTATGAGGTATTTTCCTCCCTATTTTTGAGAAATCACATTTGGCTCCTGCATCTTTGTATTATGTTCAGGAAACCACCCTGGCTCCCACTTTCTTTTTGGTGCTTCATAGGTTCTTCAACTTTTCTAATCCCAGAAAAAAAGAAACCATTAGAACTGATACACACATGGAAGTTGTGAACCAGGCTCATAAATGCACACAGGAGAATGTTCTTGGATACAGACCTATGAGGCTCCAATTGTTACTAGCTGTACAAAAATACATCAGGGTCCATTAAACCTTACAGATTCAAGAGCTAATATTGTTCATCTAGTTTATAAGTCAAGGAAAGGGAAATCAATGGTGTCTTGCAATAAAAGCAAGCTGTAGTTAGTTATTTATTTTGAAAGTCATGTTATTTAGCAAAGATGGTGATATAAGTCAAAGAGAGCAATTGTTTTATAAAGCATAATATTGAACCTATAATGTACCTTATGGATGAATCACAGAATTAGGGTTACCAGCTGGTTCCAGATTTGTCCAACAAGTGACTCCAGTCCTGGGTTTACCCCACTGCATGCAGGGACTTGTGTTCTTGCTTTTTTTCGGGAATTACTAAACCAGAGACCTGGTCTTGAGGGTGACCCAAAACTGAAGGATGGGGGCCCTCCTTTCCGGCGACAGGCTAGGAAGGTTAGTGGGTCAGAAAGAGGTTCAGGGTCAAAGAGGGGCTAGTCTCGACTGGTTATACTATAGTTCAAAAGTAAGCCAGACCGTGGGCGGCTAGGATTGGTGGAGTGGGTCTTGTTTCTCCAGGATGGGTGGGCTATTTATCGGAATGCCTCTGGGGAACAGGGCTTTTCCTGTTCCTCGGAGGCGGCTTTTGGGGCTTCACTGTTCCCTGTGCTGGTGATGATGGAGACTGAGGTGGCTTGCGAGGACATGACAGAGGAGCTGTCGTTTGCTGGGGACTCCTTTGCTAATGTGAGTCCCGACCGGGTGAGTGCAGAGAGTTCTCGTCCGGTAGGCTCCCCGGTGTTGTCCATGTGCAAATCTAAGGCTGATGCTCTGTCAGCCTTGGCAACTGAGGTGATGGTTTCTGGTGTGGGCCGGACAAGGGGGAAAAACAGTGACCCAGCTGCAGGGTGGGGGAGGGGGAAAATGAAACAGGTTTCTTCAGGGGTGGAGGGCCTCATGGTCTGGTGGGGCATGGTGGTTTAGGGGGTGACTTGGAGGGACTTGGGTGGGCTGGGGGCCAGGGCCTGCATGGTGGGGATGGGGTGCCAATGGGTGAGCGGATTGCTGCCGGTGCTCCTTTTTCTCTGCAGGTACCTTGGGAAGTTTTCTCTGGTGCATATCCTCATGCTGGAGATGGGAGCATGAGTTAGCAGATGTCATCTGTCCCAGGTCATCTGGAGGCAGGCCATACTACAGGCCTTGCTACCCATGGTAGAGGTCCCAGCAGAGGCTTCAGCATCCACGTAGCAGAGCAGACAGCATGGAGCAGCAAAAGGGGGCTCTGCCACCATGCCTAGAGCAGCATAGGCAGATGCTGGTCTGTTGGGTGCTGGTAAAAGGCCTGTGAAGGCCAGTTCTGCTAAGCATGACAGGGGGAGAGGAGGAGGAGAGGAGGTTACCGGAGTAACTCTTCTTCTTTCACGACTTCCACTTCCTCGTCTTCATCCTCCACCTCTTCCTCTTCATCTCCCAGTATTATTCCTGTTTCCACTGACAACACACAGGGGGCTGCGGATGGTGAGGTCAAGAAATGAGGGGTGCTCACCATGGTTGCTCTTTCAGAGCTGTCAGAGCAGGTCCCATGCACCTTGAGAAAGAAAATTAGAAAGAGGACTTGTATTGACATCTTTAGACTTATGGAAGGAAGGGATCAGGGCCGTGCCGACACGGTAAGCGAGGTAAGCATGGCAGGAGGGCGCCATCCTCTGGGGGGCGCCCAGCCGCACCATGCTTACCTTGCCCTCTTCTCCCCAGATCCTTGTCCTTTTTTTTTTGTTTAAATTTACCTCTCCGGCGCGTGGCAGTGTAGCGTTAGTGAGGAGGCGGCGCTCCCCCACCCCGACATGTCAGTCTCTTCCCTTCGCTCGGTTCCGCCTTCTTCTGACGTCAGAAATGACGTCAGAAGAAGGCGGGACACTGAGCGAAGGGAAGAAGACATGTCGGGGCGGGGGAGCGCCGCCTCCTTCTCACTAACGCTACGCTGCCGCACGCCGGAGAGGTAAATTTAAACAAAAAGGAAAAGTATCTGGGGAGAAGAGGGCGGGTAGTGTAGCGATCATTTTGGGGGGGGGGGGGTGCACCGGCGGGGCCAACTGCAGGGGGGTGCCGGCGGGGCCAACTGCAGGGGGGCGCTGGAGACCCTAGGCACGGCCCTGGAAGGGATAAGAGAAAGGTAAAGGAGAAAGATAAGACGAGGGAGGAGGTGGATAAGGCTCAGATGGTGTCATGCAATGTTGTTAATTTGGTGAGAGCTTTCTTTGTTTTGTCAGCGTGTGGGGATGTACCAATCTGGCACAGTATGGGTTGCTGCTGGCTTATCCATTTTAGATGCATATCAGCGCTCTGGGGGTTGGGTCTGGTTCAATTATGACAAAGCTTTCAGGGATCAGATGGAGGAAATCCTCCACATGGACTGGGGAACCCAAGATATTAATCTTTGGCGCAACCATACGTCGCCCAGATTGGGTGGCAGTAGCATCAGGGGTACTTCCTAACAGGTGATGGGGGTCCCAGGATTGCATGACCCTTTCTGCCCGGGGGACAGGAACCGGGGGACAGCAGGACAGGCCTTGTCCCAGATTGTTGCTGGAAATTCAACAAATCTGTCTGCTCCTTCTTGGACTTTAAAGTTGAAGCATGTCTGTTCCCAGTGTGGACAAGGTCACCCCTTCTCAAAATGTACCAAGAAAGGCCCTGGAGGTCAACCTCTGGCTGCTAAGTCATGAGGTTTTCAGCAGAGCTCCCACTCTAGTGTGGGTCGACTAGATGCGACCCTGGTTGGGGTTATACTGGGATGGGGAGGCGGCTTTGAGATTGGCTTCCGGCTTTTCGGTGAGTTTTCGGGTACCTTTCCAAGAGGACCTGACTAATAGAGTGTTCTGCAATGCGAGGTCCTCTGTTTCTGGAATACTGTGCTAAGAAAGGCACAGGAGGAAACTGAGTTGGGCAGAATTGTGGATCCTTTTAGAGAGCAGCCTTTTCAGATGATGCAGCTTTCGCCACTGGCTGTCATGTCTAAGAAAGATCCGATTAAGTTCCATTTGATTCACAATCTTTCCTATCCACCTGGGTCATCTGTGAATAATGGGATTCCATCTGAATTGTGTTCTGTGCAGTATATGTCCTTTGATGAGGCTTTGTATTTGGTGAGGAGCTGCAGTCCTGGGGCCCTTTCGGTGAAGGTGGATGTGGAATCGGCCTTCCGGTTGCTACCCATTCATCCTGATTCTTTCCCTTTGCTGGGATTCACATTTGAGAGGCTGTACTATTTTGGCAAGTGTCTGCCGATGAGCTGTGCTGTTTCTTGTACATGCTTTGAGATGTTCAGTTCTTTTGTGTATTGGGTCATAGCTCAGAGGCCAGCTCTTGATGGGATAGTGCACTACCTCGACGACTTTTTTGTCTGTTGGTCCAGTGGATTGGGGTGACTGTGCCTTGTTGATGGCGACCTTCAAGGAGGTGGTACGATCATTTGGAATCCTGCTTGTGGTAGATAACACAGAAGGTCCGACCTCAGTTCTCACTTTCCTTGGGATTGAAATAGACATGGTACAGTGGTTTGGCACACATTCCTTCCGCATTGGTGTGGCGACAAGTGCGGATGCTGGGGTTTGGGGAGGAGACAATTAAGACTATTGGCAGATGGTCCTCTGGGGCATTCAAGAGTTATGACAGAAGAGATTTTATGTCTCAATGCTAATTTTAAAAAACAAACAATTAAGTAAAAAAAAAAAGAAAGAAAAAAACAAAACAAAATCACCATGGTCATCACCGGCTGGCTTGTGACAGGGGCATCCATTTGTTCTGAGTAGGTTGGGACGGCTGTGGATTTTTGGGGTTCTGCTGCAGGAGAGCCTGCTTATGAGGCTGAGGGGTCGGCATGTTGGGGGACATGTTGTTTGTTGCTGTGCATGCCTGTTGGTGATGGGATGTTCTCCCTTCTTTGTCCTACAAGCCAATTGTTTGTCTCTCAGTTCTGGCATGCTTTTTCTTTGCTTGCTATGGCATGATGTTGTGCTTCTGTTGTCGATCAGCTCCTATTTTTCAGGTGCGATTCCACACTCCCATTCGGTCTGGATCATTGGACACTCATTAATGCATTGGGCCGGTTACCGAGTGGGGAGTCAGCCTGATGATCTGCATCTCGGGCTTACTTCTAGGGGAGTGCAGATTTCGTGGCTAGGAGAGAGAGATGCAATGGGGCCAGCTAATTCCGTTGCTCTACAGCCTGAGATCCAAGCTGCATCATCCGGATATTCATTCATCTGGGAGGCAATGATGTTGATGACTGATCTGGCCGGTGTTTGGTGGATACAGTGCGGGAGGATCTGAGGCTGGTTGGTACCTGGTTCCCAGCAACCAAGATCATCTGGTCTGACATCATTGCCAGACCAAGGTGAGTTGAATCAGAAAATGGACTTGGAGATTGGCTAAGCTCAATTGTCAGATTGGGGGTTGGTTGGCTGCTCAGGGTGGGTACCAACTGCTGAACCCCGGGTTGATCTGGGTTGTGTAGGATTGTATTGGGGAGATTAGTTCATTTGTCGGACATCAGGTTTGACTTGCTGCTAAATGGTTTTCAGGAGGCCATTGAACATTGCCTCTGTGTATGATTGTGTAACTGACCACAGTTTCCGGCTGTTGGGGGGGGAGCAACATGGGCTGTTGGCCCCTCTGGCAGGAGCCCGAGCTACAGGGTCTCTGGCTCAAGAGGGTGAGCCTTAGGGGACTCAAAGGGTCAGGTGACCTGGGTGAATAATCAGGCATGGAGGAACATGCCAGCACCACAAGCCCTTGCTTGGCTGAGGCGGAGCGAGGGACATGTACACCACTTTGCTGTTGGAGCAAATGGTTATGGGTGCTAATGAAGTTTGGTGGCTTCGATGTAGCTCAGGCTAAGTTATCTGGTTATTTGTTCTTGTATCTTAAACTGTTTGCAATAAAGAAGCTGTGACCTTTTTGTTCACTCCACATGGTTGTACTGGCTTTATTTTGTATAAAGGGAGTTAAGAGTGTTGAAAAAGAATAGGTGGGGGGTTAAAGGAATGGGTTGGTGGGGTGGGGGCAAGTTAATGGATAGAGAAAGGAAAGGTGGGATCCCTGTCTCTGAAGTTATGACAGCAAACAATCTGAACTAAATGCAGTGAGGTAAACCCAGGACTGAATCACTCTGTTGTGCAAGTCAGAAGCTAGTTGGCAGCTCTACACAGGATAAACAGAGGGGAAAGTAGAGACTGGCAATTACACCAGATATCAAAGTAATCCATAACTGTATTTATGCTAATTTAATCATTAAAAAGAACTAGATAGTTGGGGATCTTACATCTGCACAAGCTGAATTGTAAAATTCCTATTGACTTCCATTAAAGCCAAGTTGGAAACCAGACCTTTACTTCCCTATTTTGGAAGCAAAAAACTGCAAATGCATAGGCGGTCGGTGGCCCAACTGTTTGGGGAGGCTAAAGGGGGCGGGGTTAGGGGTGGAGCCAGGGGTGGAGCTTAAATCCATAACTGTCTGATAACACACAGAAAAAATAAATTAAAATAAAAGTCACAATTAATACCTTTTATTAAATTTAGATATTAGATATGTATCATATGTCAAAGAATAAAGTGGTTGCTCAAAGCATATACTAACCACAATCGGTCAACTGTAAAACACTATGCACAAATTTGTGCAAAAACACACTCAGAACCTTACTGTACCATAACACTAGGCAGACCCTATTACACCAATATAGCACCCATATGGAAAATGCAGACTGTCAACAATATGAAACAAGGGATCATAATATCACAATTCTTATGTATTTATTTATGTTACATTTGTACCCTGCACTTTCCTACTTGTGGCAGGCTCAATGTGGCTTACATAGGCAATGGAGGGTTAAGTGACTTGCCCAGAGTCACAAGGAGCTTGCCTGTGCCTGAAGTGGGAATTGAACTCAGTTCCTCAAGACCAAAGTCCACCACCCTAACCACTAGGCCACTCCTCCACTCCACAAAACACCCTTTTAGGGTGGATAGTGTTCACAATGAGCTCCTTTTATTAACGACTATATGTAGATCCTTCAAGAGGTAGTGTGTCATGATTTAGGCTCTAAAACCCTTTCTGATGTTTTGGTGCCACCTCAGTAAGGCCAATACACAATCTCTCCACTGCATAACACTATACACAAACTTGTGCAAAAACACACTCATAACCTTAGCAAACCATAACAGCACTAATTCCAAGGACAGGACGAGCTACAACCTTATGCGTGGAAAGGCAGCACTGTAATTACACCGGGCTCTAAAACCTAGTGAAACAAAAAAAAAAACCCCAAAAAGGGCTGTAAATACTACACACTAGTAGAATACTGCACCTTGATTACACATGAAAAACACATGACACAACAGATATGAAGGCAAAACTGGAAAGTTACCTCAAGAAGTCAGACTCAGCATGCAGCAATACTAGAAAAATTGAAACTTACATGCAAAATATCACAGATGCACATTTCTAAAAGCTGACATATTCCAGTTAATAAATTCTGAATAAAATACTTTTCTTTACCTTTGTTGTCTGATCATTTAGTTTTTCTATTCGCTTTGGTCCCAGTGTCTTCTTTCCATTTGATATTTTTTCTCTCACCATGTCCACCATCCTCCTGTGTCCTTATGCGTCCTTGTGTGTCCTTATGCGTCCTGTCTACCATCTGTAGCCCTGTCTCTATCCTTTCTCCAGGTTCAGCATCTGCCCTCAAAGTGTTCCGATCCAGCCCTTAAATTCAGCAATTTACCCTCCATCCATATCCAGCATTTCTCCCCTCCATCCATGTGCATGTACTTCTTTTGTCTTTCCTTCCCTCCATCCTTGTCCAACATTTCTCCTCTGTTCCCTGCCCTCCACTCCATCCATGTCCAGATTTCTCCTCTCTTCCCTCCCCTCCATCCATCCATCCATGTCCAGCACCTTCCCTCTTTCTCTCCTATCCTTCCATCCATTGTCATCCCTCTTTCTCTCTCCATCCTTCTACCCATTACCCTCTCCCAATCCTTCCGTCTATTGTCTCCCTCTCCTTCCATCCATTGTCTCCCTCTATATCTCCTTCCTTCTAAACAGTTCTCTCTCTTGACCCTTTTCCATTCAGCATGTCTTCTCTATCCCCATCCTTCCAGTGTCTTTCCTCTTTCTTTCCCTCCCTACCCTTATGTCCAGTGTCTTCCCTCTTTCTGCCCCCTCCTTCCAGCTTTTCCCTCTTTCTCCCTCCTTTCATTCAGCATTTCTCCGTCTGATAGCTAGGGTCTCCCCCAGTTTCTCCCCAGCAGCTTCTCTCTCCTGCCTATGTCCCCTCTTTCTCCCGCCATCTTTCCACTAATCTCTCTCTCTCTGTACCCCTCGTCCATCCAGCATCTTCTCTCTGGCTCTCCCCTGCTTTTTTCCATGGCCCCTCTTTCTCTCCCCATCTCTCTCTGGCTCTTCCCTGCTCTTTTCCATGTCCCTGGATTTCCCCTGCTCTCTTCCATGTCCCCTCTTTCTCTCCCCATCTCTCTCTGGCTCTCCCCTGCTCTCTTCCATGTCCCCTCTTTCTCTCCCCATCTCTCTCTGGCTCTGCCCTGCACTTTTCCACTTTCTCTCTCTCTCCTCCAGTGTCCTCATGCATCTCTCCTCTCCTTCATGCATCCTACCTTTCTCTTCCCTCCCCTTCTTGCTTCCATCACTCTTACTCCTTTCTCCACCCCCCTTTTCCCATTCCCATGCCCTGCCATTGCTTTCCTTCCTCCCTCTTCCCCTTAGATGTGGCATCTCACATCCTCCTCTCTCCACCCCCCTTTCCCTTTGGTTGGTCTGTCTGTCTGGCATCGCTTCCCCTCCCCCCGGACTAGTACGGTACCGTATCGCTCTTCCCCTCTACTCCTGTCACGTCGTCTTTCAACGAGGCTTCCTTCCTGTAGCATCAGCAATGATGTAAGCGCTGTTGCTTTCAGCCTGCCTTGGAAGCCTTCTCTGGACAGCGTCCCTCCTACGCGGGAAGCTGTTCAGAGAGTGCTTCCGGGGCAGGCTGAAAGCAACGGCGCTTACATCATTGCTGATGCTACAGGAAGGAAGCCTCGTTGAAAGACGACGTGACAGGAGCGGAGGGGGAGAGCGGCACCGCACTAGTCGGGAGGACGGGGGGTAAAGATCGGGACCATCGCGCACCAGTCGGGGGGGGGGGAGGGAGCCGGGAGGGAGATGTTAACGAGCTGCACCTGCCCCGCTCTTGCTGCACTTCTGGCTGGGGAGGCTTAGCCTCCCCAAGCCTCTTATACCGGGCGCCTATGTGCAAATGTTTAACACAGTTTGCTACATCAGAAATAATTTCATATGTAGTTCATTAGAATGTGCTTCTATGTTAACTGAAATAAGCTTAGCATAGCAATTTGCTTCTAGATTAGTACTGTTTATTATTATTATTATGCTACAATATCTGATATATTAGAAGGTATTGGGCCACACAAAAAAAAATCAGTGCTAAACCAGAAGAAAACCACTGCATTGAATTTGCCACAATGTATAACATCAACCTCTAAATTAACTGCTCTTTCAGCCTGCAGGAAGAACTGTTAAGATATTTTTGAATCATGAGCCATTAAATTTATGCTTTGTCCAGTCAGTCCCAACACAGAATCAACCCTGAATCAATTCATGCAAATTCCAACTCAGTTTCTGAAAAAAACCTGCAATAATAAAGGGGATGAACAATTCAAATTCTACAAGTATTTTTAAAGGCCGAAAAGAAGCCAAGTGCAACAAAACAACCAGCAGTGGCTACCAATCTTACAATGGCAAAGCAATTTCTATTGTATCCTAGCGTATATTTTCTAAGGTTTATTTATTTTGGATTTAGCTCATACCATTTCAGTAGTAGCACAAGGTGAGTTACATTCAGATTCACTGGGTAATTCCCTGTCTCCAGAGGCCTCACACTTTAATTGTGTAACTGAAGCAACGGAGGGTGAAGTGACTTGTCCAAGATCTCAAGGAGCAGCAGCAGGATTTAAACTGGGCCTTCCCTCTGGTGCGCAGTTTACAGCTCTAACCATTAGGCTATTCCTTCACTTCTCTATTTGTTGCTCTATTTGTCTGCAGTTTCTCTGGCCCCTCCCTTAGCTGCCTTCATGTGTTGATGTAGGCCACATATCAAGTGCAAATAAATAAATTGCAACTCTGAAATACTCGCTTATAGACGTTCCTCTGGTGCAGCATTGCGTATAATATGCTCATAAATTTGAAGATCTGAAATGTGTGGTGATTGACCCTATTCCAGCACAGATTTGAGGTGGAGATCGTGACCGCCAAGTAACACAGAGAGAACAACGTTGGATTTATAGACTGAGATCCTTGATTCCCAATGGCTTAAACACTAAGGTTGAATGGAAGGTGTTCCTTTAAAGACTTACATAGAGTGTCTTCCCTTTTAAACGGTCACAGTAATAGGTGGGGCATAGACAGGAAATAGTTAAATACCTCCGGTGCAAGGTAAAAAATCACTACGGAGTATGCTGGCGGTTACAGAAGGTGAATCCGAACTCTGAAGTAAGTGAGTGGAAAAGATGTTTCTGAAAATAGCTTGCTTGCAATAAAAGAAGGGATGCACTCCAGTTGGATACTGTACAACTGGAGTGCATCCCTTCTTTTATTGCAAGCAATAAATAAACCTTAGAAAATATACGCTAGGATACAATAGAAATTGCTTTGCCATTGTAAGATTGGTAGCCACTGCTGGTTGTTTTGTTGCACTTGGCTTCTTTTCGGCCTTTAAAAATACTTGTAGAATTTGAATTGTTCATCTCCTTTATTATTGCAGGGTTTTTTTTTTCAGAAACTGAGTTGGAATTTGCATGAATTGATTCAGGGTTGATTCTGTGTTGGGACTGATTGGTCAAAGCATAAATGTAATGGCTCATGATTCAAAAATGTCTTAAGCGTTCTTCCTGCAGGGAAATTATTTCTGATGTAGCTAACTGTGTTAAACATTTGCAGTTTTTTTGCTTCCAAAATAGGTTACCAACTTTGTGGAGTTTTAATAATTCATAAACTGGAGGCTTTTTATGCCGATGATGCAAACTGGATACCCCATTTAAAGTCCTGCCACCTGAAAACAAGTTATAAGGGGTAGAGGCAGGGGATCTGAGGTTTTTTCCTCCAGGTTAGATCATACTCCGCAAGTTGATTCATCAAGTATAAATAAATGTGCATTGCTAGATGATCGTAGCAGATAAGAGTTCGTGTTTTGAATTAAGTACTAGACTTACATGAGCATGTGTTTTTTTCATGCCTGCACTAGTATTTTGTTAAATCAACTAGGCACGTATTTGACTTTATAAAATAGGTGTAAAATAAGTGCATGAAACCACGTTACCTAGGCGCAACATTATAAAATTATGTTCAGAGAAGGCTATACTATGTCTATCCTGGGTCTGTTTTATGAAGGATAAGGGCACCTATCTGTCTTTATTATATAACCTCATAAAACCTGCACTCATGTACATTTACACTAGTCAGCTTCAATGGCAATTCCGGTAGCTGGAAAGTAAGGCCAGTGCTGGACAGACTTCTACGTTCTCCTCCATATTCTATACATGGCACATTGCCGATTTATGCATGCAACTTAACTGAATAATAAATCAATCGGTGCCTATAATTGGCTGCTAACAACCAGTTATTGGTGTTCATTTGCTTTAATTGTGAGTTATACATGGATCATATTCTATAACGATCCACATCCTAGGATACATATTTTTTTGGAGGTGCTATGGGCATTCCTGATAGAATATACCTGATCGGCACCTAGTTTAGGCTCAGGCATTTCCACTTGCTTTCGGATGCTTAGGCACTATTCTATTAAGTGCAGATGTCCTTTATAGAATACTGCTCAACGCATAATATTTTCCACACCAATTTTTCAGAGCTGTTTACTGAATCTAGTCCTCTGTGTCCTGAAAATGGCAAAGACGGATCAGGATAAAAGATCACATTCATATCATAGGCTACGAATGCAGGTGATATGTATCTTAATGGGGGAAGGGACAACATCTTAAGGATAAAATTAACAAGTAAAAGGTTGTTAGCAATATTGTTAGTTTGTTAGTTTAATCATAATTGATGATGAATTTGACTGTGCTGCAGCCATAATAATAAAATGACACTTCAGGGTATTGGTATGCTGCTGTGGTATTGTATTCCAAGACTGCATCATGTATAGCTACATATATGTGGTTGGTGTGGTGGTGAATTGCCGATCGCCCTGTTTGTGATACCAATGTATAATCTTGAGGGAGTGGAACTGACAGAGTGGCAGGTGTGGCTCTGGCCACCTTGTTGGCAGACTGCATGGACCATGCAGGTCTTAATCTGCCGTCATTTACTATATCACTATGGGGCCCTTTTACTAAGCTGCATAGGTGTCTACGCACACCCAACGTGTGCCAAATTGGAGTTACCACCAGGTTACCGCGTGGCCCTTGAGGTAATTTCAATTTTGGCGCGCGTCCGCTACGTGCGTCTGAAAAATATATTTTTATTTTCTGACGCGCAGCAGCTACGCACAGCAAATGGAATTTGACCCGTGTAGACCATTACTGCCCGGTTACCACATGAGACCTTAGCGCTAGGTCAATGGCTTACGGTAAGGTCTCAGACCCACAATGGGCATGCAGCAATTTTTATTTTGCCGCATGTCCATTTTCGGCAAAAATAAGGGATTTTTTTTGTAGGTGCGCTAAAAAATAATTCTGCACGCAACCAAAACACGCATCTACACTACCGCAGGTCATTTTGCAGTGCACCTTAGTAAAAGAGCCCCAGTGTAAATCATTTTCAGAGTCCAGGAAGTGGTAGAACTAGAGCACATGAAGTTGCAAGAGTAACATCAGGAAATACTTTTCAAAGAAAAAATGGTGGATGTCTGGAATACCTTCCCGGTGGTGGCGATGGGAACAAAAATAGTAATGGAGTTGAAAAACATGTGGAATAAACACAGAGGATCCCTATACAGGAAGAAGATGAAATCAAAGCAAAGCTTAGATGACGTTCACACTTTAAACAAAGCGTAGACGGATGTAAGCTGCATAGAGCAACAGGTACAACCCCAGACAAGGGCATAGAGAGATGTAGCCTGCACGGAGTAGCAGGTACAACTCGAGCCACCTTAGGCTAGATGGAACGTTGCTCATCTGCAAAGGTACATCGGTGAAGTTCAAGTGTAGGGGCACATTTTATAAAACACATATATTCTTCATGACTCCACCTGCCCTCCAGCCAAATGATACCCCCAAATATGCCTACATGTTCATGTTTAGGTGAGTAACCCATGGGGTAATTTTGTAAGAGGCCTTTGACATGCACAAAGTAGAGTTTACATGCACAAAATTATTTATAAAATTACTCCCAATTTGGCTTCATCTATCTAGATGCAGAGTCATAAAACAGCTATATCAAAATAACAGTACGCGTCAAGGATTGTTTTACACAGTTGCCGTTTTACAGAATTATAAGAATCACATCTAGAAAAGCAACATTTCTCTATGAATGTAAAACTTAATGGGGAAGAATTCACTGTACAATGTGATGAAGTAGTACTTTACCACATTTGATGCCGGAGGCGTTTATTTTAAGCTCTCTATATGCTTTTTAACTGACAATTCAGAGGCTTCTGAAATCAGAACCAGGTTCGGACAGACTCTGTTGCACTGTCAGATGCCAATTTAGCTTCTGTTCATCAACTACCACCTGCTTTATTATTTTAGCACCAGAAGCTTAAGTACTAATACTGGCAACTGCAACTGCCTTGAGTGAATTCCTTCAAAAAGGCGGTAAATAAATCCTAATAAATAAATAAATAGAGGTGAATCTACAAAATAGGCGCTAACAATTATAAACCTATTAAATGCCATTATTCTAAATATTTGCTCACACCTTTTTCAGTAGTAGCTCAAGGTGAGTTACATTCAGGTACTCTGGATATTTCTCTGTCCCAGGAGGGTTCACAATATAAGTTTGTACCTGAGAAAATGGAGGGTTAAGTGACTTGCCCAAGATCACAAGAAGCAGCAGCAGTGGCGTACCAAGGGGGGGGGGGGGGGGGCGGTCCGCCCCGGGCGCACGCCGCTGGGGGGGGGGTGCCGTGCGCCGGTCAGCGTCGTTGGTTTCCATGCTCCCTCTGCCCCGGAACAGGAAGTAACCTGTTCCAGGGCAGAGGGAGCATGGAAACCAACGACGCTGACTGGCGCGCGGCACCCCCCCAGTGGCGTGCACCCGGGGGGGGGGGTTCTTTCACCGGGGTGGGGGTGGGCACTGCACCCGGGGGGCGGGGCACATCGGCGATCCGCCCCGGGTGTCAGCGCCCCTCGGAACGCCACTGAGCAGCAGTGGGATTTGAACTGGCCACCTCTAAATTGCAAGACTGGTGTTCTAACCACTAGGCCACTCTTCTTCTCCAAATATGTATTATGTAAGTGCATATGTCTGCACGCACACTTGTAACCAGAATTCTGCCTCAGCACAATTCTGCAAATACATGCATAGCTCACATAGAGCCCTGTTTACAAAGGAGCACTAGCGATTTTAGCGTTCGCTAAAAATTAGCACGCACTAACCGTGTAGATCCAGACTGCCCCAATTTGACTGCCCCGATCGGACCGACCGTTCACTTGTCTATTAGATTGTAAGCTCTTTGAGCAGGGACTGTCTCTCTTTGTTAATTGTACAGCGCTGCGTAACCCTAGTAGCGCTCTAGAAATGTTAAGTAGTAGTAGTAGTAGTAGTAGATGCTCATAGGAATATTATAGGCATCTACACAGTTAGTGTATGCTAAATTTTAGTGCATGCTAAAAACACTAGTGTGCCTTTGTAAACAGGGTACATAGTGTATTTGCTGGGTAAATCTCTCTTATCTGCACCCTTCTCCTCCACCGCTAACTCCAGACTCCGTTCCTTTTATCTTGCTGCACCATATGCCTGGAATAGACTTCCTGAGCCAGTACATCAAGCTCCATCTCTGGCGTCTTCAAATCTAAGCTAAAAGCCCACCTTTTTATGCTGCTTTTAACTCCTAACCCTTACTCACTTGTTCAGAACCCTTATTTCATCATCCTTACTTTAATATTCCCTTATCTCTTGTTTGTCCTGTTTGTCCTAATTAGATTGTAAGCTCTGTCGAGCATGGACTGTCTCTTCATGTTCAAATGTACAGCGCTGCGTACATCTAGTAGCGCTTTAGAAATGATAAGTAGTAGTAGTAGTATTTGCAAGGGGGTGAACACAAAGGGCCGTGCCTAGGGTCTCTGGTGCCCCCCTGCAGTCTATCAGTTGGCACCCCCCTCCCCCCCCCCCCCCCCCCCGTGTGGCACAAGATGCAGAGGAAATAGGAGCTGAAAGATGGAGTGCATCTTTGTGGGATTGCTGAACAAATAGAGGGTTTACAACCACTTAGCTTTTCGTGCTTTCATGTTCACGAAATTAGTAATTAAATCTTTGATATCTAACTGGGCACATATATCATTCTCAATAGCAATCATGGCAAGGCTTACAAGCCTTTCTTACGAAATACTTGATCGCAAATAATCCTATATAATAATTCTCACCTCCAACAGGATGTGCCTGGGACTGTGCCTCCCTCGGAGGTGGTCTGCTAGGCAGGCACGCACTGACATCAGTGACGTCAGTGACAGCTGATACCAAAGCAAGGGGAGGAATACACTTACAGCCCACTGGACCCCCCTTCCGCGACCCAGTTGACCCCCTTCTCGGCGAAAACCATCCCCCGCCGCCATCCAGTACCTGTGCTGACGGGGGACCCCAACCCCCTTCAGCCGAAGTCCTGTGCTGGCCTTCATGCCGTTGCTTCTTCAATGATCTTCGGTTCAAGTTCCTCTGTGTGCGTCTGATGTCAGATGCACGCAGAGCAACTTGGACACAAAATCATTGAAGAAGCAATGCCTTGAAGGCCAGCACAGGTACTGGACGGCGGCGGGGGACGGTTTTCGCCGAGAAGGGGGGTCGACTGGGTCGCGAAAAGGGGGGTGAAAACGGAGGGACGGCAGAGTCTGGAACAGCGAGGGAGGGAGGGAGGGTGGGGGATGGCCTTACTAAAGCCCATTTCCTTCCCTTTTGAAACGGGCATTTTTAAACTATTTTTTTATGATGTTTAACCGTGAAAATGATCGCTCACCACTTGCCACACTGACAGGAATTGTCAGCAATATTCTTAGAAACAAATTGCTATATATTGCAAAATAAGATAGCAGATGTAAATTCTCAAAGTGGACATATTCCAAACACTAAAATGAAAATAAAATGATTTTTCTCTACCTTTGTTGTCTGGTGACTTTCTTTTTCTGATCATTGATAAGTCTCTGACTCTAAAGTTTAGCAATTTCATTAAAGCAAAATATATTTCACATATCACAGACTCTTCCTATCCAAGGAGAATCTTTTATATAAAAACAAACACCCCCCAAAAAAATCAGATTTTCACTTACCACCTCTTCTACACTACAGGTCAGCTGAAAGCTTCCTCTGAAACTACTGCTGGAACCATCAGCCAATGAAATGGCTTTTAGCAGTAGCTATCCGGTTACCTATAATTATGCAAACATCATTGCAGTCATGCCCTCCTCTGGTGTACAAGCTCAGAGAAAAAAACCAAAAACTTTGAACCACTTACAGATTTTAACAATTACACTATTTAGTTTTTATTTCTCCCCAGTCTCACTTGCACACCTCCCTCCAAACCTGGCTGTTCTCTTTAATTTGAATGTTGTTCAAGCTCACCCTGAATGAGAAGTTTGTCCCACACCAAAGACATAAATAGCACTGGTTGTATTCTTTCAAACAACCTCAGCAGAGTCTGCCTGCCTCAGTGAGCACTGTGGTCAAAGAGGGGAGGGGCAGGAGAGAGAGGAGAATCACAGCTTCAGGTAAAACATTTTGCAAGTGAGCTGACCTCAGGAAACGGTAGGTGCCCTCCAGAGGTTGGCGCCCCCCTGCGTTGCTTACCCTGCTTACTGTGTTGGCACGGCCCTGTGAACACATGAGTGGAGCCTGGATGAAACTCTCACTTACCTGTGCAACTTATAGTATTCTGTAAGTTATGCACCAATTACCAACATGTTATGCACCAATTACCGACATTTACGTGCAAAAGTGTACACCAGCTGTGGCTGGCAAAAAGTGCTTGCATCTAATGGTAACACAGCCATATACTCAGTTATACAAGTATTCTATAAAGGAAAGTAAGTGCTACATATTTTATAGAATAGGCTCCTACCAGGGACCCTGATATGGAATTGACCTGCTAGGGTTCCAAGGCCCTGCAGGACCAACTTATGACAGGACAGGGCTTGATTTCTGGGGAAAAAGCCTGGAACATACAGTAGATCCACCATTTTTTTTCAGACTCCAAAACAGCAATGGTATTTCAGCCCTTCCCTTTCAGCCAACTTGCAGGGAAGAGGAAGAGAGGGGTAACCTTGGAACACAGCAGTCACTGTGCTCCCAAATTCATCCCCTCCACTGTCTTCCTTCATTTTTGTATACAAGGGTATCAGCAGGGCCGGAACCACTGGACCCAGTGAGGCTCTGATCCAGGGCACCGGGAGTGCCAAAATAACCGGCCTTTGACCTCCCCTGGTCTACCAACCCCCTCCCCCCCAGTCTGGTCTCTCTTCTTCTCCCTTCCCTCCCCCCTCCAGCAGGTCCAGCACTGCTCCCTCACCCCCTGTCTCCTCTGATACAATTTCCTGTGGCCAGAACGCGGCAGAGAGAAGACCCAGGGGCTGGCTAAAGGCAGCCTGTCATGCTGCTGTTCGGCAACCGATATGAACAATACAGGCCGTGGGGGTGGGGTGGGTGACAGAGGAAAGGAGCAGACCCGTGGGGAGGGGGACAGAGAAGGAGGAAAGAGAGATTGGACCGGAGGGGGTACTGGAAGCATTCTGATGAGGGGGCACTGTCAAACCAATTTGGCTCAGGGCACCACTATCCCTTGAGCCGGCCCTGGGTACCAGGAGCTAAAGAGCACCAGTATCAGCCTCATCCTTCAGGGTTAGTAGGGAAAAAAATACTTTTTCCCATCTATTTTTAAAATGCCAAAAACTGAACAGTTTTGTTGAGTAAAGCTTCAGCTTTGTAAACAAAGTGGAAGACATTTTTAAAACCGATTATGGGCAAGATTGCAGCTTCCTTTATGAGACAGTGGATAAAGAAGACTAGGCAGGACAATATTTGTTTGTAATTGTGTTTATGTAGCCTGCCTGCTTGGTGCACTTTAATTGTAATAATAAAATCAGCGCACATCAGCAAGACGTAACAAGCGATCTCTAATAGTAACATTTTATATATGAGTCCCTACATCCAACATTGTTTGTCTCAGTGCCAGCTTGTAAGTAAAATAAGTGCACTGGCTCTGGCACTGTGGCTTTCTGGCTGGTTGTAACTCGTAAATGAAGCTCCATGGACTGCAGATCGAAAAATATGAAACTTAGCAGCAGTTAGGACAATAAAGTGGACTCGTTCTTACTGGTCCTTCATTCATTTAAACTTCTTCCTCTGTCAAAGGGCAAATGCTAAGCATGTCCCCCATTGCCAATCAATGGGCCTGAGTGCTAAAGGTATCCTAAGACTAGCCACAAGCCTTTTTGCCTTAAAAAAAAACCAAATAAAAACCTAACTAGCTTTTCATAAAATTTAAATTCCAGAGTATAAACAGAAAGAAGGGGAAAGAGTTAAGACTGCAGTGCACAGTACAACTGCAGTATGATCCCAATGTGCCCCCCCCCCCACCTCGGGCTCCGGCCACGTCCCTGGCCAAGGCTCTTGGGGAGGGTAAAATTCTTGGGAAGTTTCTTCTGTCCCATGTCTCTGCCTTTGCCTTATTTGACAGGAAAAAATTTGAATTGTGAAGTGGGAAGGACTCCTCCAATAGGAGCTTTCCCTCTGCCTGTAAGAAGGGGGTTTTGGGCCTTGGGCTTAAAAGGTGTTTGCCTCTGAGACACAGGATTCCTTCCTGCTCTTCAGGTGCAGTTAGCTCACCCATCCTACCTTCCCGGTTTGTTGCGTATCCTGGTAATTTGTCACAGCTTTGGGAAGGGTATCCGAGCTAGGAGTGGTTCAAAGGAGGTCCTTTGAACAATGTATTAACATTCACTAGGCTGTGAATGTTAAAACCAAGCTCACAATTTTGTCCTGGAGGTCCAGGCTTGACTTTGCTCTAGCTGTTCATGGTGGGACATACTTTACTTATGCTTTATTTGATTGTTTACATGGACTCCTTCCTGATAGTGGAGGGCAGTTCTCCTTGGGTTTGCTTTAATTAAAGTTACATGGTTGCTCAGTGTGAGGGGATATACAGAATACTGCCCTTCACCCTCAAGGATAGGTCTTCAGATAGCCTGAGCCACCTTAAATCCATTAGTCCCACTCAGGGAGGAAGTGAGACGGGAGGTGGAGCCAAAGGTGCAGAAAAGAGGAAGTATAAAAGGTAGGGCCAGACTGTGGTTAAGGAGGCCCAGAGAAGGAAGAGTTGAAGCCCCACCTTATGCCTCTATAACTTATGTCTCGCAACCATGACTTGGCTGAGGTAAGCCACTTTTTGATTTGAGACTTGTAAGCCTTGTCTTGAGGTCTGGCTAGAACCACATCTGGAACTCAGAGAGGCAAAAAGATGAGTTAACAGGCTGTGGTTGGGGCGTGGCAATCAACACAACAGCCTCAGACTGTGTTTGGGCCCTGTCTTCCACAGGCCCTAGATAAGACTATATTTGTTAAAATAAATAAACTTTTCACCCTGTGTTCCTGGCCCTGTTGCATAACAGGCCTCAGGGTTTCTGTTAATAAAGTACTTATTTTCAATTTTACCTTTGTCCGGTTGTGTTATTGTGCAGGCCTACCCCAAACCCTCGCTCACGGGATCACATTCAGGCTATTTAATTTTCACCAATAAACAAAGCTGCAGCATGATTTTACTCTATTCAGTTGCCTGACTCTTCTTCTTAAGTAATTGAAACTATTGCATTTGTGTTATTGAGTATGCTATGAGGACTGATGAGTTCTCTCGCATCCCTCATTAGAAACTGATTAATGACTATCCACCTTATAATTGAAAGAGAAAAACGCCTATATTTCGACCCAAATCGGGAGATAGACGTTTATCTTACAAAAAACGAATAAATCGGTATAATGGAAAGCCGATTTTGGACGTTTTCAACTGCACTCCATCGCGGAAGCGTACAAAGTTGACGGGGGCGTGTTGGAGGCGTGGCGAAGGTGGAACTGGGGTGTGGTTATCGGCCGAGGAGAGATGGGCGCCTTTCGCCGATAATGGAAAAAAAGTATGCGTTTGTAGCTAGAATTTAGGGCCCTTTTCCTGGACCCTGTTTTTTCACGAATAAGGCCCCAAAAAGTGCCCTAAATGACCAGATTACCACCAGAGGGAATCGGGGATGACCTCCCCTGACTCCCCCAGTGGTCACTAACCCCCTCCCACCACAAAACATGATGTTTCACAACTTTTTATTTTCACCCTCAAATGTCATACCCACCTCCCTGGCAGCAGTATGCAGGTCCCTGGAGCAGTTGTTAGGGGGTGCAGTGGACTTCAGGCAGGTGGACCCAGGCCCATCCCCCCCTACCTGTTACAATTGTGCTGCTTAATGCTTAGTCGTCCAACCCCCCCAAACCCACTGTACCCACATGTAGGTGCCCCCTTCACCCCTTAGGGCTATAGTAATGGTGTAAACTTGTGGGCAGTGGGTTTTGAGGGGGATTTGGGGGGCTCAACACACAAGGGAAGGGTGCTATGCACCTGGGAGCTCTTTTACCTTTTTTTTTGTTTTTGTAAAAGTGCCCCCTAGGGTGCCCGGTTGGTGTCCTGGCATGTGAGGGGGACCAGTGCACTACGACTCCTGGCCCCTCCCACGAACAAATGCCTTGGATTTATTCGTTTTTGAGCTGGGCGCTTTCATTTTCCATTATCACTGAAAAACAAAACCGCCCAGCTCACAAATTGTCGAATAAAACATGGACGTCTATTTTTTTCGAAAATATGGTTCGGTCCGCCCCTTCACGGACCCGTTCTCGGAGATAAACGCCCATGGAGATAGACATTTTCATTCAATTATGCCCCTCAATATTTATTGTAGTGATACAGGACATTTGTGAATGGGAACATTAATAAAATTAGCTTCAATATTGCTTCCTATGGAATTTGTACTACTTGAGGTATGAAAGTGTGTTGAGGCTATAAATTTACTGTTTAGGTTAAGATACTCTAAGTCTTGTGCTTCCGGCTAACTGTAATTGGTAGGTGGAGGTAACTATATATTTATTTAAAACAACAGTAATAATAACCATATATTTTTACTGTTGTTAAAGAATATAAGGAGATTAATGGGGAAACCAAGGGGTCCTTTTACAAAGACGCGCTGAAAAATGGCTTGCGGTAGTGTAGACGCTGGTTTTGGGTGCATGCAGATCCATTTTTCAGCACGCCTTCAAAAAAATGCCTCTTTTATTTGCCGAAAATGGATGTGTGGCAAAATCAAAATTGCCGCGCGTCCATTTTGGGTCTGAGACCTTACTGCCAGCCATAGACTTAACGGTATAGAATTTGGGCGGCAATGACCTACGCGTGCCAGATGCCAGTTGGCGCTTGTCCGCTATGCGTGCCAGAAAAAAATATATGTTTCAGATGCGCATAGTGGACGCGCGCCAAAATTGAAGTTACCGCAAGGGCCATGCGGTAACCGGGCAGTAACTCCAATTTGGCATGCGTGGAGCGCATGTAGGCGCCTATGTGGCTTAGTAAAAATGGCCCCAAGTGCCTTGTGCTTAAGTTTTAATTAAGTGACCCGTGAGAGGAAAGCATAATGATTATTCAATCAGACTATCTTTCTATTTCGTGATGAAACACTCCAATCTGAAACCCAGCTAACAGAGACAGCCTTTTGGTGAAAAGGTGATGGCACACATTCTATCTTACATCAATAGAAGCACATTAAGGACCTGATTCACAATGGGTTGTCTCCTATTCTCTATCTAGGAGGAAGGACCTTGAAGAAGAAGGACCAGAAATAGCAGTTTAATTTTCCATTCCTGCTCATATCACCTCCTCTGAAAAGTAAACATCAGTTACCTATGTACAGCAATAAACTGTAAAATGCTGCTATTTCCATGCCGTCAAAAATCCTCACTATCAGCAAACATGATGACTCCATACAGTAAGGGGAGGTGTTACATACGACCTTGAAAATTGCTCTGTTCTTTTTTTTAAGGCAATTTCCTTTTATGAACTGGCTTTAACTAAGCACCCACCTAAGATATTTGTGTCAAAAGCTTACTACTTGATAGATGGTATTTATTTATTAGGATTTATTTACCACCTTTTTGAAGGAATTCACTGAAGGTGGTGTACAATAAGAATAAATCAAACATGAGCAATAGACAATTACAGCAGTAAAAATATTGAAATAATAATACAAAGTAAGACACAGTATATTACTTACAGTGTCAAAACAGTAGACAATAGAACATTTTAATTGACAGTGTAGGGTATACGCAAAGGTGGAACATATAGGGGTCCTTTTACTAAGGTGTGCTGAAAAATGGCCTGCGGTAGTGTAGGCGTGTTTTGGGTGTGCGCAGAATTATTCTTCAGCGCGCCTACAAAAAATGCCTTTTTAAATTTTTGCTGAAAATGGATGTGCGGCAAAATGAAAATTGCCGTGCGTCCATTTTGGGTCTCACATGGTAACCGAGTGGTAATGGTCTACGCGCATCAAATGCCATTTGATGCGCGTAGCTGCCATGCGTCGGAAAATAAAATATATTTTTCGGATGCACGTAGCGGATGCATGCCAAAATTGAAATTACCACAAGGGCCATGCAGTAACCGGGCACTAACTCCAATTTGGCACACGTTGGGTGCGCGTAGGCGCCTACGTAGCTTAGTAAAAGGGCCCCATAGATAGGTAAAAGAGTAAGAAGAGTTAGAAAATAAGGTAAATAATTTAAAGAAAGCTGCAAATACACCTCCAATTCTGTACAGCAAAACATCATAGTTTACCTTTATCAATATCATTTCTTTATTTTATCCCACTCTCACCGGCGTTTGCTCTTGTCTTATATTACTATATTACATCCACTAAATAGCAAACTCTAACTCTACTTCTTGGATAACTATGTGTGTTTAAAGAGGAAAGACTTCAGACTCTCGGTCTCAGCTTGTCTTGCTATTAGCTAAACAGCTGACCGCAATGCACAGCGTGATTTGTTGTCTACTCATGCTGGCGAGAATCCTCATTAGTCAAAACCTCTATACTACATAAACAATGTTAGTTTATTTCTATTCTACTATTGCTACTGTACTTAGCTGTGGTATTTGTGCTGGAATAATTATTACTGTCCGCACCCGACGGCAAGCTCCTGCTTCGCTCTTTGCTTCCTAAGGAGCCGGACTAAATTTCCTTTCACAGCACCTACAATCATAAGCAGAAAAATGTTGGTCAGTCATCTTTTAAGTAAAGGGAGTAATTGGTTGACTCACTTACTTCAGAGCTAGGATTCACCTTCTGTAACCGCCAGCATACTCCGTAGTGATTTTTTACCTTGCACCGGAGGTATTTAACTATTTCCTGTCTATGCCCCACCTATTACTGTGACCGTTTAAAGGGGAAGACACTCTATGTAAGTCTTTAAAGGAACACCTTCCATTCAACCTTAGTGTTTAAGCCATTGGGAATCAAGGATCTCAGTCTATAAATCCAATGTTGTTCTCTCTGTGTTACTTGGCGGTCACGATCTCCGCCTCGAATCTGTGCTGGAATATGGTCAATCACCACACATTTCAGATCTTCAAATTTATGAGCATATTATACGCAATGCTGCACCAGAGGAACGTCTATACGCGAGTATTTCAGGTTGTGTTTATGATCACTTAATCTATTTTTTAAGGAACGTGTGGTTTTTCCCACGTATAATTTTCTACACGGGCATATTAAAATATATACCACGTGATTAGACTCACAATCTGTAATGTGTCTTAACTCATACTCCCGTCCATCTAATGGGTTACAGCATTTATGCGTGTTAAGCATCAGAGGACAAAAAATACATTTTGTGCAAGGACGATGGCCCAATTGTTCATTACTCTCATCTTTCTTTGTTCCATCTTGAAGAATTTCTTTCAAATTACGTCCTCTGGTATACGCTACTCTAAGTTCTTGTTTATTGAACTCTGGATGGAGCTGCAAGATCTTCCAATGTTTTTTCAAGATTCTTACTGTATTGTTAACCCTATAAGCAGAGGCTGCAGATTGTGAACCTAGCAGCCAGTTTCTTCTGGAATAGATGGAGCTGCTTATTGAGTTTTATGGATGCTTTTAATTTCTAAAACATTTGAGATTTTGAGCAACTCGATCTAAATGAGAGTTTCACGAACATTGACTTTAGCCTAGTTAAATTCTCACAGATATTGATATTCTAAACACTGCAATTAATGTAATATCCAACTTGTCTGTACATGGTAGAATACTCGGCTGATCTTTTTACTTTAGAAGATTCCAGAGGCAGCTGGAAACAATTCACAATAAAGTCATGTGTGTGTCTATAAAGCTGGACTTCAAGAACATTATCTCCATTTAATTTATTTACATGCCAGTGTCCTCCGGCATGGGGATGGGAGTTAAAAGAATTCCCAAAGTCAGTGACTTTATATACCGCAGGTGAATCAGCCGGGAAACACAGCCATTAAACCACCTGGAAAACAAGATAGACGTGTCCCAGTCAGGTCTTTCATCTGGAAATGCTGTAATATATTATAGTCTGTCATGCTATTTATTCAGTAATCCTAAGAAAGAGGACAATTATTGAAATCCAGGGGACGTCTTACAATTAATTCTTTATTATTATTATTATTATTATTATTGTTATTATTATTATTTGCTCTATTTTGTAAAGATAGAAGAGAATTATGTTTTACCTTCATTTATGTTTGAGCTAGGTCTGAGAAAGAAATTGACCAAACTAATTTACTGCTTTTTCTACCTCTTAAATCACTTGTGCGAAGTAGGATAATTCTAGGTTATGGACAGAATATCATCTTAGAAGCATAATATGGAGTCATTAGGTAACAAAGCACTTGCCTCAGCACAAGTTCAAAGATCTACAGCGTAGGCATACGCTCGCCTAATGCCAACCTCAGAGGAAAAAGAATCCACTTTTCTGAGCACGCTTTAAAAATAGAATATGGCATCTTAGAACCCTGTTTACCAATGGAGTTGTCCAGAGCAAGCAGCTTTTGGAGGCTTTATTCTCAGGTGTGCCTTGTTTTTTTGACCAGGCCTACTATCGTCATTATAGTTTAACCTGCTGGAAAGCCATCTTGCCATGGATCTAAATTTTTCATGTTTGCCAAGTGACTTCAGAAAGCAGCTGAACTCCATATAGTTACAGCTGGAAATGGAATATTTAATCTCACATTTTATCTAGTCTATATACTCGAACACCTCCAAAAGTCCTTAGAGCAAATATTTAGCTTTCAGGCAATAAAAGTTTGCTTAGCAAAGAAAAAAAAAAGCTTTTTAGAACCACCAGTTTAAACTTGTTTGAACTACTTTCTGCTCTACACTGAGCTGATCACTTTTCCTGAACTTGCCTTTCCCAGCAGAGGTGGTTAACGAGGTAATGACTGCTAAAAACATATTTGACTGCTTGGATACCTAACTTTAGCATTTAATGGTTAACTTACAGATTGAATTAACTTTCTGTTTTGCAGGGTAGCATTTAACAGACAAAAAAATTGTTGTACAATTAATTCAATTTCATAAAAATTAAAATAAAAGACATCTAGAAAAATAAAAAAATAAGTCGAATGGAATTAATGTAGATTGTAGAAACATTTTAAGTGGTAGATTTTCAGGAAAAAAAAGCTTTATATTAAAATTAAGATGGGCAGTATTTCTGGCAAAGGCTGGAGATGAGAAGTTCAACTGTTGAAGCAGAGATTAAGTGTAGGTTGATAACCTGATTTTGAAGTCATTTCAGGGCGATGAAAGAATACCTCTGGTGATACAACAGTTAACTGTTGAAGGATGGAACTGCACTGAAAGATAACATTTTCTCTTAAAGGGAACAAGCTGCACCATCAATAAGGGGAAAAATGGTTGCGTGCAAATTTTTTTGGTTTGCAGTAACATGTATGCTATGAGTAAACAGCCAAACAATAAGAGCTTGCCTTTTTTTTAATTAATGGTAACGCTATTAAAATTAACTCATAAACTTAAGCAACCAGGAAAAAAAAAAGGAAGAGTTTGAAATGGCTCTTGAGGATACACTGTGTTTTGTTCCAGGCAGAAGCAAAAGAAGCAGCAGCACCATTTTGGTCAAATATAGCAAGGTAGATTGTAAAAAAAAAAAAAAACAGCCCTGCAGTGAGGGCCTGGTAGAAAACCGTGGCATGTCAGTGCTTATGGAAAGTTTAGATATGTTGACAAAAGCTTTTTCATTGTTCTATTAAGATATGTTGACCAAAACCTTTTCACTGATGAATGTGCAGGATAGGGACCTAGACATAAATGCTGTAGGGATTATTTTAACTTTATAGTTTTCACTAGGAAAAAAGGCCCGTTTCAGACACAAATGAAACGGGCGCTAGCAAGGTTTTCTTTGGAGTGTGTACGTTTTACAGAGTGTGTGCGAGAGTGAGTGTGTGATAGAGAGTGAGTGAATGTGTGAGTGTGTGACAGACAGAGTGAGACTGGGTGCGAGTGAATATATGTGAGAGAGAGTGTGTGTGTAAGAATGAGAGTGTGTGCCAGGGGCCCCCTCCCTTCCATTTCCAGGGGGCCCCCTCACTCCCCCCCTCCCTTCCAGTTCCAGGGGGCCCCCTCCCTCCCAGTCCCAGGGTATTTCTCCCCCCCCCCCCGTCCCTCTCAGTTCCAGGTTGACCGTCCCTCCCTACCTCCCAGTTCCAGGCAGTCCCTCCCCCTCCCTCCCAGTTCCAGGGTGGCCCCCCTCCCTCCCTCTCAGTTCCAGGGTGGGCAGGGTGGGCCTCCCCCCTCCCTGCCTCTCTCCCAGGGTGGCCCTCCCCTCTCCCAGTTCCAGGGTGGCCCTCCCCCTCCCTCCCTCCGAGTTCCGGCCCTCCTCCCAGTTCCAGGGTCCCCCTGCCCCTTCTCCTCTCCCTGCAAGTTGTAGGGCATCCCTCCCTGCCTCCGTCAGGCGCTGAGAGCCACCGTTCTGTAGCAGGAAAAGTTACCTTTGAAACAAAGTTGTTTTTTTTTAAAGGTTTTGTTTTGATATCCGAGTGTTTTGAAGTTCAACGAAGCGACAGTGAGGTTCGGAACGTTGGAGGAGGTGTCCTGTGGTCTGATAACCTGCCCTCGACATCATAACATTTAGACGCGAGGGTGGGGCCCGCCCTCGAAGTCATAATGTTGTGACGCAAGGGCGGGCCAGAAACAGAGGGGCAGAGATGGAAGGCTTCACCATTACGAATCCACAAACCCTGGTCCCTGCACTGAAGCCACGGAGTGAGCTTCAGAACCTTGGAGGTGAGAATTATGTCGGGGGTGGGCGGGGCTGAGGGCGGGGCACCCTACAAACACTACAGGGGGGGCTTCAGGGGCAGGCTTAATCAGGGGGCTTCAGTCTGGCATGGAGTGAGCTTCAGAGGTGGGAATTATTTATATAGATTTCTATAACATGAAAACCCTACACAGCGTGCTGAAGACACATGTAAAAGAAAATGCTTGCTTCCTGGAGCTTACAATCTGGTTAAGACACACTAATTAGACAAATAAGATATTCTGGGAATTTTTGTTCCTAAAAAAATGGTTAAATCCAAGAAGACCATCTGGAGGAAGAATTAAATGGGATTCTCAGGAAAAAATATGCTTTGTGAAGAATTGTGCTGAATTCTGCAGGCTTGATTAATTTTCCTATGTGAGAGATCCATCTACTACAGTAGTAGTTCTCAAACCTGGTCCTGGAGGCACCCTAGCCAGTCAGGTTGTCAGGATACCCACAATGAATATTCATAAGAGAGATTTGCATGCACTAGTTCCACTGCATGCAAATCTCTCTCAAGAATATTCATTGTTGAAACTCTGAAAACCTGATTGGCTGGAGTGCCTCCAGGACCAGGGAACCACTGTCCTACAGTGTTACGTGTTTATTTATGTTTGCAAAAAGCCATATGAAAAGTTGAAATTTTGCATTTTTTCCCGTATGTTGAGCCTTTTAACAAAAACTTTGCAAAATGTAACTAGTCTGTGTAATAAACTCTCGCATGTAGTTGGCTAGGTACAAAAGTTTATTTAAATCCATAGCAAGTAGCTAGGGGTGGAGACCTAGCTTAACAGTTAGAGCAGTAGGCTTGGAACAGATTGGCCCAGGTTCAAATCCCACCAGCAGCAACTTATTGTCTTTGGCAACCTCACCCCCTTGGGGGGCACTGGCAACTTCACCTCATTTAGGGCCTGCCATCAAAACCTCACCCTTGTGATAGCCCCATAAAGCCATTTAATGCTAATTTATAACTTTAATGTAGATCACGGTATTATCTCTTCATTTTGTTGAAGATCTCTTACGTTTTATTTCGCTTTGAGTCTTAATTGAAATAAGACAATATAAATTACAGAATAGAATATAATAGAATGTAGGACTTGCAGCTTGTGGGCAGCAGGGACAAGAAAGAATGAGCTGCTGTAATGCAAAGTAGTTATTATACATTTTTTGAAACCTAGCATCAGTTTTTGCAAAAAAGATTAAATGTGAGATGTGATTATTTTTCACACACACACACAAGTTTGCTACCTAACTCCTTTGCATGAGCAATTAACTTTCAGATAAAAAAGGCAGAAAACCAGTGGGACAGTCTCATGGGTTAGTACAGTGGTCCCTGGATATTCATTATGCAGTGCTAATTTAGGGACCCTTTTATTAAGCTAACATGTGCCTAATGCAGTTTAGATTACTGCAGGACATGCTCAGGTATCCTGTGGCATGTCAGGGGCAGAAAATGGGCATTCCTGTACTAAACATTGAGCAGATGCGCATTAGCACACGCTAAATGGTTAGTGCAGGATTACTGCATGAGCCCTTACCAGCTACAAAATGAATAGCGGGAAATGCTCATGTGGTCATTTTTTAAAATGTCTTTGTGCTAATGACAACATTATTGCATGCAGACTTCAACAATATCCAGATAGTTTTTAAAGGAATGGGGTATAACTGTTGACGTTTGTAAAATATATGATCCAGGTAACGAAGAGTCAACTGTGATTAGCTTTATTAGTATGTTTTTTTTAAATATTATTGCATGGTCATTCATACAAAAAAATAGAAAATCAGACGTTTTACAGCTGCAGTAAAAATGGCCTTAGCACACAGGAAAATCCTGCGTAAGGGTGCAGTAAGGTTCATTTCTGCTGCAGTTTAGTAAAAGGACCCCATAATGAAGCTCAGCGCTATTTCAGCCGTGTTGGCAAAATCAGCATTGACTTGCCAAGGTTTTGCAAGGTTGTACAATATAAACTCAACATCCACAAAATCTGTTTTAAGTATTGTGAACAATTTGTTGCCATGTTAGATAATTCAAATTCAAGTAAACAGCAACAAAAGGTCTTCTTGATGAAAAAAAGATAGAAAATCTTGAATAGTTCTATTGTCTAATGTATTAAAATATTAATAAGAATTACATAGAGATTAAAAAAAATAAAACAAAAATTGAAATGCTTGTAATTGTAATTGAAATACCACATGAAAATGATAATTGTAGAGTTGGACTAATATTTTCTTTGTGTTATATTGACACAAATATACAGAGAGAAAATTTTATTTTTAGTTATTTTCAAAAGAACAGTGTATTTTATATTTTTCCAAATTTGGTTTTCAAGTATTTTACTTCCCAAAAGGGGGACGGAGGGTGAAAAATTATGCAGAGATTCATTATTTAGAAAAAATAATGAACAAAGTAGAGCACTGTAAAAATAAGCAGGAAAGCAAAGCAATTAATTTTAGAAGGGTTAGGCACCATTTAGATCTTTGAAAAGCTGATTTTCAGGCTTGCAAGCATTTGATGGCGTTTCCATATTACTGAATGTCCATATAACTATCATTATTATGTGCAACTGAAGGCAGTATACAACAGAAGTAGATCAATGATGGGATCTTCCAGTTTCCAGCAGTCAGAAGGTGCAAAAGACATAGACATAGGCGTTCAACAGTGAAGCATTGTAGAGTACTGCCTGTTCTTCTGACGACTGTGCTCATGAGAAGCTGGCTAAACTAAAGGTGGACAAAACGACGGGGCCGGATGGCATACAGCCAATTAGACTAACGGAACTTAGGGAAGTTCTGGCGGTTCCACTGGCTGACCTTTTCATTGCATCTTTAGATCCTGGAGTGGTCCTGAAGAACTGGAGAAGGGCAGATGTGGTCCCCCTCCACAAAAGTGGAAATAAGGAAGAGGTTGGGAACTATAGGCTGGTAAGTCTGATTTCTGTGGTAAGAGAAACATTTTTAAAACAGAAAATAAGGACGTTTATGGAATCCAATGGATTACAGGATCTGAGGTAACATGGTTTCACAGAGGCAGGTCTTGTCAGACAAATCTGATATCTTTGACTAGGTGACCAGAGAGTTGGATCAAAGGACAGTGCTAGATGTGGTTTATTTAGATTTTAGCAAAGCCTTTGACATGGTTCTGCATAGATAACTTATAAACTGAGTGCCCTTGATATATATGTGGGTCCTAAAGTGACCGACTGAGTAAAAAACTGGTTGAGTGGAAGGCGACAGAGGGTAGTGGAAAATGGAGCTCATTCTGAGGAAAAGGATGTTGCCAGTGATGTGCCGCAAGGTTCGGTTCTTGGGCCAGTTCTTTTTTAACATTTTTATAAGCAATAATGCTGAAGGAAAGTTTGCTTCTTTGTGGATAACACCAAAATAACACCAAAATTGGCTTGATTTTCAGGCTTGCAAGCATTCAATACTAAGTGAAATGGACATTCAAATAGACACAGTCAATTTTTACACTGACAGTAAAGTCATCTTGGGCTACATCTACATGCATCAATGGAAGCAGGTTCAAAACTTCACAGACATCTTTTGGAAATGTTGGAAGAGGGAATACCTTCCTACCCTGCAGTTTCAATGTATCCCTTTTCAGAAAAGGTTTTTGGATGATATTTTGTTTATTTGGGAAGGGATAAAGGAATCCCTCTTACAATTTTGTGATTGGTTGAATTCTTTAAATTCTCACTTGCAATTCACCTTAACCTTTGATCTTGACTGTATTGATTTTTTGGATGTACACATTTATAAGGAGGAAGGGCATCTGTACACCACATTGTATAGAAAGACAGTAGCTAGGAATACCTTCCTTCATTTTAATAGCTTTCACCCTTATAATTTACGTAAGAGCTTGCCTATCAGTCAATTCTTGAGAATTTGTCATATTTGTTCCACTGAATCAGAGTTTTTATACATGCTAAGGAATTAGTCAGCATTATTTAACTAGGAGTTACCCCAAGTCATTTGTGAAGAGGGCTTTCCTTGGAGCGAAGCTTGCTCTAGTATAAGTCTACATGTACACAAGATAGAATGCTGGTGGTGTTCCCTTCTACAAGACAGATCACCTCTGTAGTAGCATTATTGTATAAATATTGGACAGTGTCGTTCCTTCACAAATGTTTTCAGAACACACCTATGATAGCATATAAACATTGTAAAATCATTGGTGAGATGCTAACCTACAAGAGGTTGGATTATGTGCAGAATGATAGCCAATTGAGTGGTCACACCAAGTATAATCAGTGTCAATGATATGACTTTACTATAGAGGAGAATGGGTAGTTAAAAAGACAGGCCAAAGACTGCAGGCATGACATAATAGCACTTGTGATTCCAATGATATAGTGTATGTTATACAATGCCCTTGTGGCTTACTATATGTTGAGTGCTCTAGCCATTTTGTTGAATCTCAGCTTAATGAGCACAAGTCAAGAATAAAGAATGGAGTGCTGGCAGCTTCTTTGGTAACACATTGGTCAGTTAAAAAACATGATGTGGCTGATTTAAAATGGTGACTATTGAATAGAATTACTTTGGGGTGGGAGGGAGGGAGGGAATATTAATGCACTGTTGAACTATAAAGAACAATGGTGGATATTTAAACTGAATACAGTTTCTCCAAGGGGTTTGAGTTTAAAGTTGGTCTGGGGTTTGCTGTTGTAAGTTTGTGATTGGTACAATGTGTCAGCTGATCTATTTAAAACACAGTGTCTCATGCCACCAACCATTTTGAGAGATTGTGATTGCAACTAAGCTTTGAAATTTATGGTTTGGCATGAGTACTTATATGTTTTATTCTAGTTTAAAAGATCTCATGTTATATTGTTTAGGAGTGAATTTTAATGTAAGTTTATTTTGCTTAGGACTGCCCCTGACACAGTCATGAAACATAGCCCATGTTGGTCGGATTATTAAACTCAGATAATTGGATTTGCAATAAAAGAAAGTAAGAAACACCCTATAGGTATTGGGATTATTGACTTTGGCGGTTTAAAAATAAGTAGCAAAATAATCAGCCTAATGATTTCAGCCACACAAAGAAGGTAACTTTGTATGGTTGAAAGGTAGCCAAGCACAGTGCAACAGCTAGCCTTTTGGGGTTCATCACTAAAACCTTTCCAAGTAAAGATGGGAAAAGTCTATAAACTGGAAATTAAGACTGTGAATCAAGGGACAGCAAAGACCTTTGTCTAACCAGTCGCCAAAATAGTATTTCTCTTAACTCGTGAGGAGGTATGAACTCCATGGACCATTGTTCACTCCAGAGGCTATTTCTCTCTTTTATATTGTTTGTTGCTTGTGTTGTCTGTCTCTTATTTCAGTTCCTGTGAGACTTCAAGAGAGAAGTCACTTGAATGACAAAGAACTTGAGACAAGCAAGAAGTTGTCAACCTTCAAGATCCAGCTTTATTGATGGACTTTCCATGCTTATAATTTTGATAGTTTAGAACATTAAATAATGGTATCTATTGATACCAGGTGAGGAGTGTTTGCTCTCTTTTGCATGGAGGCAGGAAGCAGGGTTGTGCCCTTGAGCTTAATATCTCTGTAATCCTGTAGTTTCCACTAATAGGCTCTTTCAGAGCTCATGTCCAGTTCTCTGTGTCTGATGGGACTCTTTCTATTGGCTTGCCTTGTTCTCTAAGCTTGCTAGGCAAGCTGCCCCCCCCTTCTCTTTCTATTGGGTCTGTAAAAGTCAATCTGCAGCATGTTTCCTCTTATATATGCTATAGCTTATGCTATATTCTGTTGTATGATCCCTTCAAGCTGGAACAAAAGACAAAACACAGACCTTGATGAAGAAAATGCAGTCTTTAATAAGTAATATTGATGCTCCCAGGACTCACACTCTCAAATGCCCAACATGGCCATGTTTTATCTAGAACACTGGCTACATCAGTGGCATAAAATGCTACAACAAATAACATGAAAACCAATCAGTAAAAAGTACAGCTGGTCACATGCAAATGAATAACTAATTTGAACAATCTGGAGTGCACAATCCTTGTCTATCTATTGTAATAACTGTAATCCCTGTAGCAAACCTTCAGGGGGTGGTAGGTTCCCTTCAGCAGTCCACACACAAAGTCCTTCCAGACAACACAGCTTTTAGTTCCAAACAGTTTATTTCCCCTCCTTCACAAATCTCAGTTCCAGGGGGTTAAAGTCCCATTCAGTTTCCAAAACAAAGCAACAAGAAAAAAACTTCCCTTTAAATCCAAGTTCTCCCCAGTTCAACAGCCTGGGTTTCAGTTTTGAAAGTCTTTCTGCTTGGGTGGTTGCAGAATGGCAGTACACCGCCCACAGCACAGCTAATTGACTCCTGTGACCACCCACTGCCTTCAGTCCCTGCAACTCTGCCCCAAAGTACAATTACAGTCCATGTCAACTGGCTCCTCCAAACCTGGTGTGTTGGTCTCTCTAGACTCTCCTTCCTCCAAGCACTCCATTAACTCTGCTTCTCTGCTAGGCTGTTGGTTGGAGACCTCCTCCCCCTCCCAGGTGGAAGGAATCTTGTACTGATTTCTAACCCAAGGGAATTCAGCTTTGTCATCCCTGCTCCCCCTTCTGGCCCTCATCTGCCATAGCAGCTGCTCTTTCCAGTCCTTTTCCCCCTCCCTTCCACGTGGGGGCCATACCAGGTTTTGGGATCTACCCCCCCCCCCCCCGATCCCTTCTCTCAGGGCCTTGTAGGGAATGTAGTCTGGCCCCATACCTCCTCCTGACCTGCTTAGACCCTCCAACCTCCTTACACTATATAAAAACCATCAGATACTAAAAAAATAAAAGTTTCTAAAAAATCAAACTATAACCACTAAAACAGTGCACCAACATAACAAATTAAAACTTTGAAGGTAAGACAATGACTTAAGAAACAACAGTGAAAACTCAGAGAATGGCTTACCTAGTTGGTGCAAATCTAAAAACTTCACCAACATAGATCACTAAAAAAAGAGGGAAAATCAAAATCTCTTTCAGCCAAGCATTTAAACCTGAATCTGGTCAGATTACCATGTTGGGCATTTGACAATGTGAATCCTGGGAGCATCAGTATTACTTATTAAAGACTGCATTTTCTTCATCAAGGTCTGCTTTTGTCTTTGTTCCACAGTGGATATTGTGGATCTATTGCCTTCTTGTTTTCTGATCCCTTCAAGCCTCTGTGACTATAAAGATTCCACCAGCATAAAAGTATAAACAGCCTCACCACTCCAGCCTCTTTTGCATGGAAAGAGAGCTGGTTGAGAACAGACTCCCAGTTTGCAAGATAAAAAAAACTCTTGTCCAGCACATCTGAACTGTAAGTTATTTTTCCTTGTTTATTTACTGCTTTAAAGAAGATTTTGATTTAAGAGTTCTGAGTCTTCTCATAGCAATATTCTATATTCTGGTTTAAACTGAATGTCAAGTCCAGTATAAGTAACACTTTGCAAGTATAGAACACCAATTATGGGTGGACCTGAAACCAAAGAGGGTGGGCATAAAATTTTCTCTCCATGTGACCTAGCTTGGCCACTGTTGGAAACAAGATACTGGGCTAGATGGACCATTGGTCTGACCCAGTATGGCTATTCTTATGTTTCTTATGTTATTATATCCCTCCACACCCCCTAGTGCCCCCTCCAAACTCAAATATAAATACCTAAGCTGCATAGGCGGTCGGTGGCCCAACTGTTTGGGGAGGCTAAAGGGGGCGGGGTTAGGGGTGGGGGCAGGGGTGGAGCTTAAATCCATAATTGTCTGATAACACACAGAAAAAAAATAAAAATAAAAGTCACAATTAATACCTTTTATTAAATTTAGATATTAGCTATGTATCATATGTCAAAGAATAAAGTGGTTGCTCAAAGCATATACTAACCACAATCGCTCAACTGCAAAACACTATGCACAACTTTGTGCAAAAACACACTCAGAACCTTACTGTACCATAAATATTACACTGGGCAGAACCTAATACACCAATATACCACCCATACGGAAAATGCAGACCGTCAACAATATGAAACAAGGGATCATAATATCACAATTCTCATGTACAGCCACAAAACACCCTAATTCATGTTTAATGTGGGATAAAATGCCATAAATAAATAAATATAAACTTTTAATATTGAGCACCTGATTCTCAAAGTGGACATATTCCAAACACTATAATGAAAATAAAATGATCTTTTCTACCTTTGTTGTCTGGTGACTTTCTTTTTCTGATCATGCTGGCCCAGTATCCGATTCTGCTGCTATCTGTCCTCTTAACTCCATTTCCAGGGCTTCCTTTCCATTTATTTCTTTACTTTCCGCCTTCTTCTTCATTTCTTGTCCTACATCTGTAAGTAAAAGCTGGGTCCTCTGCAGACTTGACTGTCCAGTGGATCCAGCTTCTGCCTATTTTCTCCATCCATGTGCAGTTTTTCTCCTCTTTTCCTTTTCCCTCATCTCATCTCCTTCCTCTCTCTTCCCTCCCCTCCCCTCTATGTCCAGCAATTTCTCCTCTCTCCATGGGCCCAGTCCTCCCATCCATGTCCATCCATGCTCCTCTCTCCCCTGCCCCCTCCATTAATCCATATCCAGCAATTCCCCTCTCTCCCTGTCCTCTTAACTCCATTTCCAGGCTTCCTTTCCATTTATTTCTTTACTTTCGCCTTTCTTCTTCATTTCTTGCCTACATCTGTAAGTAAAAGCTGGGGTCCTCCGCAGACTTGACTGTCCAGTAGATCCAGCTTCTGCCTATTTTCTCCATCCATGTGCAGTTTTTCCTCCTCTTTTCCTTTTCCCTCATCTCATCTCCTTCCTCTCTCTTCCCTCCCCTCCCCTCTATGTCCAGCAATTTCTCCTCTCTCCGTGGGCCCAGTCCTCCCATCCATGTCCATCCATGCTCCTCTCTCCCCTGCCCCCTCCATGAATCCATATCCAGCAATTCCCCTCTCTCCCTGGGCCCTGCCCTGTCCTCCCATCCATGCTCCTCTCTCCCCTGCCCCCCTCCATTCACCCATATCCAGCAATTCCCCTCTCTCCTTGAGCCCTGCCCTGCCCTCCCATCCATGTTCATCCATGCTCCTCTCTCCCCGCCCCCCTCCGTTCACCCATATCCAGCAATTCCCCTCTCTCCCTGAGCCCTGCCCTCCCATCCATGCTCCTCTCTCCCCTGCCCACCTCCATTCACCCATATCCAGCAATTCCCCTCTTTCTCTGAGCCCTGCCATCCCATCCATCTCCCTCTCTCCCCTGCCCCAACTGCCCACCCTCTTCTCCCCCCCCCCCCCCAAGATCCCTTTCCTTTTTTTTTCTTTTAAATTTACCTCCGAGTCTGGCAGCGCAGCGTCAGTAAAAGTGCTCCCAGTGAAAGCGCTTCTCTTTGCTCAGTGACCCGCCTTCTTCTGATGTCATGTGGGCGTCGTCATCAGGATCCGATCTTCGGCTGGGGAGGCTTAGCCTCCCCAAGCCTCTGATACCAGGTGCCTATGCTAAGCTGGTGTAGATCTGCAAGCACTGCCAACTGAACACCTCCTCCTCTGGAGGACATAACAGCTCCTTCTAAGCACCAGTCAGCAGCAGTATCCCTGAACTGGTGCGCCTCCACTATTGCCCCCCCCCCCCCGGCACATGCTCAGTTTTCATGTATGCTTGCAAAGGCCAGTGACAGCAGCTTGAGGACACTGCAACCAGCTGCTGAGCTTGGAATGAGTTCTGACTGCCACAGGAGGAGGTCTTCAGCTGGTAAGGCTTGGGGATCCTTGCAACAAGTTTGTGCCAGTTTTGTGTGGGCCTAAGCCCAAAGTTGGTGGGCCCTTGCCAATCTGGGCCTACTCATGGCTATGCCATTGGGTTACATATGTGCAAATAGCAGCTTTCTAAAGTTTACCCAAGATAAGTGATTGTAGTATTTATGAATTCTTCTGTCAATTTTATGAATGATCTTGTTATCTCAGAACAAATAGCGCTTCCCATCACTTTTCATTGGACACTGGTGTATTGTATTTATTTACACTTTTATGTGGGAATGAAAAATGTCTTGATAAATATGCAGATGATGTTATTATTAATGTTAGTATTGCACTATTTGAATAGCAGTGCTCAAGGATGTATGTGAGCATTCAAATTAAAATGGGAGCTTGTTCCACGGGATCATGACTCATTTAAACCATGCAACTGACTATCTTCTGGTAGTGGTGGTAGAGTCGAAGTATTGAGAGCATCTGCTTTTCATTTACATATTATTATTACAAAAGTTCCTTAAGATATCTCTCACACATTTGTGCATTTATTTTAAGAAAACTTTCATTTTTGAGTATATAGTAGTGTTTTCTGTTTGGGTTTTTTTTCTGTTTGTGACTTGGAGGGGCATTTTCAAACGGGGACGCCCATCTCTAAGGGTGCCCATCTCTGAGGACATCCCCGCGAAGGGGCGGGGCATCCCGTATTATCGAAACAAGATGGGTATCCATCTTTCGTTTTGATAAGATGGTCGACCTAAATGTTGAGATGGTTGACCATAGAGATGGACGACCTCGGTTTTCGCCGATAATGGAAACCGAGGATGCCCATCTCAAAAATGACCAAATGCAAGCTCTTTGGTCGTGGGAGGAGCCAACATTCATAGTGCACTGGTCCCCCTCACATACCAGGACACCAACCAGGCACCCTAGGGGGCACTGCAGTGGACTTCACAAACTGTCATTAGCCATCTGCATACTTGGAAAATTGCCAACAATGGGCACACATGATAAAATAGGTGTGTGGAACTCTGCATCAATCTTGCAGCGACTAGCATGGCACAAAGGAGGGGAAATGGCCTGCACAAGGCAAATTTTGACCAGGAAGAGGTCAGCTTCCTGGGCAGGGAAGTGAGAAGACTCTACAATATGCTGTATGCTTTAAAGCTTCTAATGTGTGACCTCAAGTGAAAATTGAATTGTGAATGGTATAAGTCTGCACAAGAATTGTGCAGTGTTTATCTCAGCTCCTTCAGGAAATCCATAGCCACTAATGCAGCTCTTTGTATAGAGTAAATGTGATGGTCACAAAGCTTCAACAGCCAGCAAAGAGGAAAGTATGGATAAACTTGTGGAAATGACCTGGGAAAATGGTATTTTTATGGAATCACAGTAGGGAGAGTGGGAGGGCTGGCTGTAGCCCAGAACTAAGAGCCAATAGGGAAATTTCACAAGGAGTCAATCACAGGAAACTGCAAATTAAAGGGATAGCAACTCTAGTACAGAGTGCTATCTATACACAGACAATGCAATCAAATACAAATAATACCCATATTAAATATATATAACAATGCACCCTGTTACCATGAATATGGGGTCAGAACACTATTTGTTCATAAATCCAGACTGACTAGCATTGCTTGATGAAAGGCTCTGTCCTGTGTAGAAACCTGGTCCAAGCAGTACTGTGCAGTAAACGTATGAAGAGAGCACCAGATAGCTCTGCTTTGCAGGACAGTTGTCAATGAAGCAGACTTCAAGAGGGCTACTGATGCTGCAGTAGCTCTAATTGGATGATGATAGTTGACTTTGGAGTTGAGAGGAATGTCTGCTTGTTCATAGCAGAACTGTGTGCAAGATGCTAGCCTGTTTAAGGGTAAGGGATTTGCGTTACAAGACGTATGAGCAGAGACTTGATGACCTGAACATGTATACTCTGGAAGAAAGGAGAAACAGGGGTGATATGATACAGATGTTCAAATATTTGAAAAGTATTAATCTGCAAACGAACCTTTTCCGGAGGTGCAAAGGCGGTAGAACGAGAGGACATGAAATGAGATTGAAGAGGGGCAGACTCAAGAAAAATGTCAGGAAGTATTTTTTCACGGAGAGAGTAGTGGATGCTTGGAATGCCCTCCCGCGGGAGGTGGTGGAAATGAAAACGGTAACAGAATTCAAACACGCGTGGGATAAACATAAAGGAATCCTGTTCAGAAGGAATGGATCCTAAGGAGCTTAGCCGAGATTGGGTGACAGAGCCAGTGGCGGGAGGCGGGGATAGTGCTAGGCAGACTTATACGGTCTGTGCCAGAGCCGGTGGTGGGAGGGGGGGCTGGTGGTTGGGAGGCGGGGATAGTGCTGAGCAGACTTACACGGTCTGTGCCCTGAAAAGGACAGGTACAAATCAAGGTAAGGCATACACAAAAAGTAGCACATATGAGTTTTTCTTGTAGGGCAGACTGGATGGACCATGCAGGTCTTTTTCTGCCGTCATTTACTATGTTACTATGTTTACCAGAGTTCATTTCAAAAGTGGCATGCCAGTCCTGTTTGGACCAAAAGAGACCAATAGGTTGACTTTCTCAAAGCAAATGAAAAACCCTTTTACAATACAGAGTATGAAGGACTCTATCGAGAAATCAAGTGAGGCCTTGGAGAGAAGTTAGGAAGCACTAAATCCTCATTAACCTGGAAAGGCATGATGACTTTCAGTGGAAATTTGTGAAGTGTTCAAAGGATAACGTTATGATGATGGAATTGGGTACATGGATTTTATGTTACCAGTTCCTGAAATTCATTCACTCTTCTAGCTGAAGTGTGCGCTACAAGGAATAACACTTTCCATGTAAGGAACTTGAGAAACACTTTTCTAGAGGCTAAAAGAGAGACCTTATGAGTGAGACATGGATTACATTTAAGTCCCAAAGAACCATGGGCTTCTATAGTAGAGGCACAACATGAAACGTGTCTTTTTTATTTATTTATTTATTTATTTATAATTTTATTATACATTTAACAAGGTAATCCTTGCTAGAAACACAGGCAAATAATAAACATCATAACTTTCTCATCCAGTGTCTTACCAATAATTAAGAAAAAACTTTTCAAAAAGAAAAAATTCTTACAATGGACAAGAAGATTAAAAAATAACTATGCATTAAAGAGAAAATAATTTAGCCTTTCTTAGACCCCAAAATGGAGGGGGGAGTGATAGAGTTAGAGAAGTTTCAAAAAAAAAGGTAATAAACAATATTGTAAAGTAAAAGCTGTCTTATACTCCAGGTTATATATTACTTCAACTGTTTCATATCTAGAAACGATTTCAGTTGTTCCGGTGAAAAGAAAGTGTATTGTTCTGACCTAACTTAACTACACATTTAGATGGATATGCCAGGAAAAAAGAACCACCAATATCAATTGTCTTCTGTTTCAGAGCAAGAAATGCTTTTCTTTTTGTTGTGTTGTTTAGTCAGGTCTGGATTTATCCAGACCTTAGAACCACAAAATTGAGCCTTAATATTACGAAAATATAGTCTTAATATGTTATTATAGTCCTGTTCAAATACAAAAGAAATCAACAATGTAGCTCTATCTAGCATTATTTCTGAGGATTGTTCCAAAATGTCAGAGATATTTTGCAGATCCGGAGTAATATTTTCCGTTCCTCGCAGTTCCCCTTTTGGTTTAGGAATAAAATAAATTTTGTTCACCGGAGGAATAGCATCCAGGGGAATTTTGAGAATCTCATTCAGGTATCTTCTAAATGTATCTATCGGAGTTACCCCCGATAGCTTAGGAAAATTTAACAGACGGAGATTAAGCCGTCTGTTATAGTTCTCTAATTGTTCAATTTTTCTTCTCATATCCATGTTATCTTTGACAAACATAGTCTTAAACTCCTTAAATGATTCTACTTCTTTTCCAAGATTAGCCACTTGCTTTGTTAAGTTCTCTTTAACAGATTCAACAGTTACTTTTAGTTCTTCAAACTTGGCATTTAAATTAAGCACATCACCTGAAGTTTTTTGTAGTGTAGTATTCATCCGGTCTAACATCACCCCAATCGTTTCCAGTGTCACCTCCGGATTTTTCACTGAAGGAAGCCAAGTTCCTTCAGGCTTCAGAGTCGATTTTTGCATGCCCGGGTCCTCGCTGGTTACCCCTGCCGATACACTTCTGGGATCGGCGGGGTTTCCCTCCAGGGACGCCGTCGACGCTGGACACGGAGGAATCAACAGCGTTGATGGTGGTGAAAGGGAGGTTTCCTCTCCCAGCGGGGATCGTGCTTCTCCGGGACCTCCCGCTATTGGATCCTCCTCCCTCTGAAACCTGGAAAAACCGGCGAAGTACCGCTCAAGAGACGCTTGGGCTGGGGAAGACGTCAAGGTAGGCTGAGGATCTAACCTTAGCTTCCCCTTTCTTTTAGAATGAGGCATTTTTTTAAAAAAGAAGAATAAAATTTCCTCCCCAAACGCTCAGAGCTCTCTACCGTCCAGCCGGTTAGGCAGCCATCTTGACACGCCCCCATGAAACGTGTCTTTTATAAAGTGGGTGAGTAGGTGGGATTGTGAAAATAGACAACTTTTATTGGAATATTTTAAGCCGACAGTTCACTTAGATGTAGTCTAATAGGTTTGTAGACCAGATGATATAAGTGGTTTTAAATATTGTAAAATCTCCATGGGGGCATGAATAGGGTCATGCCGCTCCATATTAAAAAGTATTTAACCAGCCAGAAATGGCACCTGGCCAGTTAAATACCCTCAAGCTGGCTATCTTCTGATATTCAGTGGGAGATATCTGGCTATCTCTCGCTGAATTATCCCAATCAGCGGACAAGCCCGGTCACCGGCTATTCACTGACATAGCTGGTTACTGCTGATTTTCATCAGTTGACTGGTTAAGTTTAGTGGTCAGATAGACCCTCATAAATAGTAGGTCTATCTTTGGCTGTTAGAACCTAGCTGGTCTCAGCTTAACCTACGTCTGCAGTGCCAAAAAACCCCTGGAAATTCAATGCTGGATACGGCCCCAGCATTGAATTTCTGGGTTCGCAGGCAACAGTGGGAGTTAGCCGGTCTAACTCCTGCTGTCTTAATATCGGGGACATGGTCATTAATAGAGCACCATATTGAGAACATCTTCCACTTGAAAACATACATTTGTCTAATGGAAGACTTCTGGATAGTTACCAAGATGTTTGGATGGGTAGTGAAGACCAAGAGTCAATGCTAGAGACTGCTCAATTGGCAGATTGTGAGGGTTGGAGATCTGGATGAAGAAGTCAGCCTCCTGTTGAGTGATAGTGCTGGGAACTGAAACAGTTGCAATGATGTAGAAATGTGAGGTTGTGTAGGAGAGGGAACCAGTTCTGCTGAGGCCAGTAGGGCACTATGAGAATCATCGTGTAATGGGTTTCCTGGAACTTGAGGAGTACTCTTGGTATAAGTGGAATTATGGGATAAATGTAAAGAAATGACCAAGAATTGTCAGGACATCTGCCGTGAGACTCAGGGAAGAAGAAAGAATGGAGCAACAGAGAGGAAGCTTTGCTTTCTCATTGCTGGCAAAGAAATCGATTTGAGGAGTTCTCCAGTCTTGAAAGAGGGACATGAAAGTATCGACACTGTGGAACCATTCATGAGGTTGAAGCACCCCACTGAGTTTGTTAGCTAGCTGAGACTGTGATCCAGGTATGTAAATAGCCTTTATCTGGATGGAGCTAGCATCACAAAATCCCACATCCTGGCTGCTTCTTGGGGAAGACAAAGAGAACCTGAGCCACTTTGCTTGTTCACATAAAACATCACTACTTGATTATCCATTTGAATCAGTACAGAAGAATTGTGAAGATGATGCAGAAATTCTTGGGCATAGAAGATTGCTCTAAGTGATTGATGTGCAGCATTGTCTCATATCTGGACAACTTTCCTTGCAAATTTTGATTGTCTAGATGATACTGGCACAGAATAAAAGGCACACCCACTGTTAGGGCTGGTCTGTGTATCCACCAACATAACAGGAGATGAAGGTAGGAGGGTAGATGTAAGATGGTAGAAAGACCTTGGATGCACTGATTCCACTGGAACTTGAGATCCCATAGAAGCTGTTTTATTTTGAGGCAAGCTAAAGCACATTGGGATAGATTCAGTAAAAGGCACCCAAAGTTAGCTGATCAGATGAAAGCACAGAAGAACAGACCCACACAGGTCACAGGTCACCAGAGACAACAACAACATAGCAAAAGTGATGGACCCACAACAGATGATGCTCTGTGTGTTCAAAAAATCCTTTATCAGGTACAGACCCGACATATTGATCAATGATAAGCTTTAAATCCTGATAAATGCTACAACACATAAAAGAATTGTGCAACATCACAAAAGCCAGACAAAATTGTGAAACTGAACCAAGAATGAAAACGCCAACCATGAACGTAATCTTAATGGTGTTGAACGGTAAAGAATGTGTATGTGACTGAACATTGAACAAACCCAGTGACAAGTATCCTGAAAAGATGGAAAATGATAATGTGAGGAAACATGCACCGTTCTAAAATGCCAAATGAAATGAAAGGAGACTTGCCAATAGAAAGATTTACTTGACTGAAATCAATACCCAAAGCGCCACGAAAAAACCTGCGCATTTAGTGATAATAACCTGGTAACAGCATGAAATACATCTGCAAAAAAGCAATATAATTAAATAACCAACTCAAATAGTGCCAAATATAAAAAGGAACAGTAAATTAAGAGAGACCTACCTCATACACCTAATAGCATAACTCCTCCCTTAACATAAGTCAACAAAGAAACAACGCTGACTATTCTTGAGTCACTTATATGTTCTCATGCAGGCATCTACCGATATAATCAATGTCTCAGATAGTACCTGATTCTACTGAGTAACGTAATCTAAAGATACATAAAATGAGATCTGCACAGCCATCACTATGATGCAAATTGGCATGACAACCTCAATAAAAAATAAAACATTAATAAATATGCTTTAGAAATCTGATATCATGTGGATGTGATAGATGACTGCATCAAGAAACCCTTAAAATGTCCCTCGGACTGAAACAATGATATTAATAAAAAAGAGAAGCAATAGCATAAGAAACTCATGTTATGCCTCTTGGGCTAAATCAACGGGTACTGATTAAAAACTACTCACTCTTAAATCAAAACAATAAAACCATAACATAAAAAAATAATGTGAAAAATATAGAAATAAAATAACCTACCATGTGACAAGCATCAAATCTAAAACTGTCCCGATTTCTAATTTTCCCGCTCATTGCCAAACTTACTGAACATGTTGTCCCCTCAGTTTATGGATTTCCTTGACAAGACCAATGCTTTGCACCCAAACCAGACCAGTTTCAGACAACGCTACAGCACTGAAACCTCCTATTAGGGGTTATTACCTTGTCTGTTATCATCTAGACCATTCTATTCCATGCTTCTTCTCTCTTTAGATCTTTTGGCCATGTTTGATCTGGTAGATCATGCCATTCTACTGCAATGACTCTATTTGCATGGCATTAAAGGCCAGATATTAGGCTGGTTCCACTCATACTTATCATCTAGGCAATAGTGCATTATCAGGGAAACATATTCCAATCCTAACCCTGGCATGTGGAGTCCCACAGGGCTCCATTCTTGCCCTAACTCTATTTATCATCTTGTGGCCCCCTTATTAACTCTCCTACAGTCTATAGGACTTACAGGTTACAACTATGAAAACAGCATCCAAACTCTAATACCCCCTAGACCAACTAACCCCAAAGAAATTCCCTCCCTCAATGAGAACCTCTTACAATAATGACCTGAATCAATGACAATAAACTGAAAAACCTGAGAAATCAAAAGCCCTTTTATAGTGGCCCCACCTACCCAGTCACTTTTCTTCACCACCTTTACTCTGTGGAGTACAGATTTATTTATTTATTAATTTGTATCCCGCACTTTCCCACTAAAAGCAGGCTCAATGCGGCTTACATAGTAATAGGTAACCCAGAATTTTGTTATGAAAGTAGGAATTAAGTATAACATAGTAATATGATGGATGGGGTAGTAATAGGATGGATTGGGTAGGTAGAGATAGGTGATAGAGAGGAAGGTAAGGTGGGAGATAGAGTCTGGGTCAATGGCCGTTTTCTCTTCGGTATATGTAGGTAGATGGTTCATAAGATTAATCTGGGTCCTTTGGGTAGGCTTGCTTGAATAAATGGGTTTTTAGTGCTTTCCCAAACGGTAGTGATCATGGGATTGCTCGGATAGGTCTAGGGAGAGCCGTTCCAGAGTTGGTTGCCCAGGAAGGAGAAATTGGATCCATAATAAGTTTTGTACTTGAGACCTTTACGTTGGGTAGTGCAGGTTGAGGTACTTTTCACGAGGATACAGACATGTTTCTGCTGGGAGGTCGATCAGGAATTATCATATAGTCCGGAGATTCTCCGGTGTATTATCTTGTGGATTAAGTCTGGGCTTTGAAGTTGATATGTTCTTGATTGGGAGCCAGTGTAGTCATGCACAAAGAGGAGTTGTACTCTCAAAACGTGGATTTGCCAAAGATGGTCTCGCTGCTATATTCTGGGCAGTCTGAGTTTTTCAGGCTGTGGGCTTTGCAGCCTAGAGAAAATACTGCTGCAGTAATCAGCATGGGTAAGTACCGTGGATTGCACTAAATCTGGAATGTTTTCTGAGGTAGATATGGTTTAACGCGTTCAATATCCACTCAATTGTGAACATTTTTTTTGTGGTGGATGTGGCATGATTTTCGAGGGAGAGGTGCTGTCTAGTGTCACTCCAAGGATTTTCAAGTTTCAGAAATGGGGATTGTAGTGCCGGAGGTGGTGAGATTAGATGGGGGGATTGCGGAGTGCTGAGATGAAAGGATTAGGCATTGTGTTTTTTCTTTGTTCAGTTTCATCCTAAAGACGTTGGCCCAGGAGGTTAAGATGTTCATGCCCATGGATATTCTATCAAAGATTTCTGTTAGGTTTGATTTAAAGGGAATGAATATGGTAACGTCATCAGCATAAATGAAAGGGTTTAGACCATGTCTGAATAGGGCTTTGGCTAGTGGGATCATCATTAGATTGAAGAGTATCGGTGATAAAGGGGATCCTTGAGGTACTCCGCAGATTGGTGACCAGGGGGGTGAGATATCAGTGGGTGATTTAATTTGATAGGATCTTGAGGTGATGAATCCTTTTATCCAGTTAATAATGTTACCGCTGAATCTAAGTTTGTCCAGTAGTTGTTGGTTAGTATGTTGTGATCTACCATGTCAAATGCACTGGATAGTCGAATTGTAGAAGGAGGGGATGTTGTTTCCAAATGCAATTTCTTGTTTGAATTTGGATATTAGGGTGAGTAGGACAGTTTCTGTGCTGTGGGCTGGACGGAAGCCCAATTGTGACTCATGTAGAATGGAGAATTTTTGTATGTAGTCATTGATTTGAGAGGTCACCCTGTTTTCCATCAATTAATTAGCAGAGGAATGGAGGCAACGGGGCTGGTAGTTGGTGACATTGTTCGCTGGTTTCTTAGGATTTTTCGGTATTGGTGTAAGCAGTATCTGCCATGTTCAGTGGGGAATGACCTTGCTGTAGCAGAAGGTTTAGATGGGAGGTAAGATCTATGATAAAGCGTTCTGGGGCATCTTTCATTAAGTAGTTGGGGCATGGGTCAGATGGAAGTGGGATTTGGAAGTTTGGTGAGTGCCACAGAGACTTCTTTCGTGGTAAGGAGGGTGAAGTTGTCCATGAACGGTCGGCTGGAATTTCATCTCCATAGGGGTCCAGTTCCGTCGAGAAAGGAATCAATGTTAGTATAGTTTGTGGAATTATGCTGCAAAGATTGGTGATTTTGTCATTGAAGTAATTTACCAGCTGGTCAGCGATGGCAGTTTGTGGAGGATTATGTGACTGGGTTGGTGTTAAGAAGATTCTTTATGATTTGGTATTGTTTTTTTTTATGTCTGTGCCGCTGGTTAGAATTGTTAGTGTGTAGTAGGATCTTTTTGCTTAAACTACTTGGAATCATCCTTGATTATGTTCTAGACTTTTAGCCTCAACTATCAACTTTGATTTGGCACTACTTCTTTAAACTTCGTCTAATTCACTCTGTTAGATCACTATTGCGCCCATCGGCTCTCAACATCTTGGTCCAATCTCTTGTTCTTTCACAGATGGACTACTGTAACTCTCTCTATCAAGGTTTGGAACAAAAAGATCTGCTTTGTACCCAACTCATTCAAAATACCTCTACTAAGCTTATTTCAGGCTTCAAGAAATTTGATCATGTTACCCCAGCACTCAGGGATGTTCACTGGTTACCTATTACCCACAGAATCACCTATAAAATACTCCTTCTGGTTTTCAAAATAAAGATTTCTGGATCTCCTCTTTTTTTTGGCACATCTCCTGACTCTATACAGCCCATCTCGTTTTCTGCGTTCAACACAACACCTTCTGGTTGTACCTTCATTTCGGCAAATAAGATATGACACCACATGTCACTGCATTTTATCAGTTGTAGATCCCACCTTATGGAATGCCATGCCCCATCAGCTTAGGCAATCAAGTTTAAAGCAGATATTAACACATTTTTGTTTGAGGATGCGTTTATACATTCTTAGGTTGCCCTTGGGTTGGGGCCTGATGGCAGGTTCAGAATTTTTTCCCCTTCCCTCTGTCTTTATGCCGCTACCATGTCTGTCCTATTTATTTTATGTAGTTCCGTTTCACCCCCCCCCCCCCTACACTATTGTCCTCTGATTTTCAATTTGCCACCCATGGAAAATATAAAATCATACCCACATACCTTCACCCTCCATTTGCCTGAATTCTAAAGGGGCACCTGTAAGTGCTGAGTATCTGCAATGAAGACCCAGTTGTACAATTCATCACCCTTTTCTCCCATCTACAGTCTCGTTTTCCCAGCCATGTGCTATAACGGTGGTGCCCACAGCTGATATAAGCATTGCATGCCATTGCATAGCCACATATTTCAGAAGAATGGGGCTGGTATGAAACATGAACAGAACCACTGTATTAATAATGATCAAAGTAACTTTGTAAACTTTACACACAAAGGTGTGAGTTGTTCTTAATCCTCATGTCTGGCAGCTCCTACTGCTGTTACTTCTGCTCATGATGGCCTCTTGAAGGCTGTGAGGGTGGCTTGGAGAGTGGCAAACCCCTTATGAATGTCTATATGCTGCCCAGTCACCTGCAGCAGGATCTGTTCTAGCAGCTGTGCCATTGGTGGTCACCCTCAGGCATGGCTGTAGTGGCAGTGGGAGCAGCGACTGGTAAGGGCAGCAGAGGTGCTGCCTGAGGTGCCACTTCCAGCTACCCCTTCATCCTGCTCCAGCAGGGCATGGTTACTATAAAAGGTCCTCCACTGCCTCCTCCTCCCCTTCAGGCTCCTGAAACATCGGCCCCTGGAGTGAGGTGGGGGGAACATCCCACTGGCCAGAGTCTTCCAACACAAGTTCTTGCTGCCTGTCCTCTTCTGTGGGTGGCTGACTGGTGGTGGTGGGTGAGAGGAGGAGTCTAGGCAGCTGGGGGCACAACAGCTTCCTCCTCCTCCTCTTCCTCCCTCTCTCCTTCCTCCTCTCTTCCTCCCTCTCTCCTTCTCCTCCTCGTCTCCCTCTCTCCTTCCTCCTCCTCTTCTCTCTCCCTCTTCCTCCTCCTGTGCTGCTGGGCTGTTGCTGGAGGGTGATCTGTGTGTAAACATAGTGTGCATATGAGTCAGACACATCCTACATGGCTTGCAGAGTAATTCAGGTGGGCAGCGCTAGGTAGAGTTGGGGGGAGTTCATTAGTTTGTTAGACCTATAAGATGACATGGCAAGGAGGCGGGGAGCCACAGATGTGATGCATGCTTGTCCCACGAGAGTTTGGCATCCATACAGGTATTCAGGATAAGGCTCAGGGCTGCTGGAAGCCCTGGGGTGACTGGTCATTGGCTGTGATATTGGATGCCAATATGTTTTTCCAGGGATGGTGACACAATTACAGGTTCAACCAGGGATCTGGTTATGGTTGGTTCCCTATAGCTACGAGGTCTACAGCTGACTGCAAGGTGATGGGAGACCCTGTTTGGCCTTCCCTAACTTCTAGCCACCTGTTCAGGACCCTCTACTATTTAGTCACTGTAGTGCCTAAAAGGTGGGAGACATGTTGATCTGTAGGTCCTGATGTGGTATAACCATGGCAATGGAGTGGAGGAGTAGCCTAGTGGTTAGAGTGGTGGACTTTGGTCCTTGGGAACTGAGGAACTGAGTTCGATTCCCACTTCAGGCACAGGCAGCTCCTTGTGACTCTGGGCAAATCACTTAACCTTCCATTGCCCCATGTAAGCCGCATTGAGCCTGCCATGAGTGGGAAAGCGCGGGTACAAATGTAACAAAAAAAATTATGTGGGGTCCTAACAGCAGCCAGTAGCAGCATGTCACCCCCTGACTCTTGTGCATGTATTTGGGGATGGGAAAGGAAAATGGGGGGGGGGGGGGGGGGGGTTGACAGAACATGGCCTGGTTGGAGGTTTCATGGTTCCAGCTGTGGGATAGCTGGATGCTTCACTGGACGACATAAATCGCTTTGTACTTCACAGTGGCATATACATTCTGTGTGGGCTGCAGAGCCTGAAGGCCTACTTTGTGGGTGGCACCTTGAACTATGGGGTGGCTTATGTGGCCATTGTGCTGACCTCCCTGAACATTGCCTTGTGGGGTATGAGTGAGATGTAGTATACTGTCTAAGGCTGTGGGCTCTGTATACAGGGGATGAGAGTTGGATTCCCATTGTATCACCTTCTGATTCGTGTCTTTTGGCCGCCTTAGATGATGCAATGTACTACTTGCTGGCCACCTTGTTTCTCACAGCGGGTGCTGTGGCCCCACTTCCCTCCCTCCCCACCGGGATATGTCAGGTCTTTTTGAGGGGTTACCTGCATTAACTTGTGAATATGGGGGTTCTGGGAAAACTGTATTGAAGGATAATGGATACTCTGGGATTGCTGGAGTTGATGGATGCTATGGAGGTGCTATGTTGTTGGTACTCACGTCGGGCACTGAGGTGCTTCCTCATTCACCAGATCAGCACTGGGTCCTCCCTCTAAATCTGCTAGTAATGGTGCCAGAGCACTTCCAAGTCCTGATGGATGCCAAATCGTCTGCAAAACACAAGTTGATGGAGAAATAAATCAGGTGGTGGCCCTAGGTATTTGTACATGTTTTGCTATGCTCACTCAGACAGCCTGTGAAAGTTGAGGAGAGCCAGATTTGGAGTTTGGTAGGGGGTGTGCAATCCCTGCATGGCCAGAGTTGCTACCCATAGGTGCCCGGTATAAGAGGCTTGGAGAGGCTAAGCCTCCCCTGCTGTGCTCTGAGGGGTTTAAATTGTTGATTTACCTCCATCCTCACAGCAGGAGCTGCAGTGAAAGCCCTCTAGCCTTGTGTAGCCAGTTGTAGAAATTGGTTTATGGTTTAATTTGTTTACCTTACTGCTGGGAGAACAGGGGGGTTGGCTGGAGGTGTCCTGGGTTGCCAGGGAGATATTTAACGAGGATGACTTCCTGACCTGCACTGAGGACAGATAGCAGCAGAATCGGATACTGGGCCAGCATGATCAGAAAAAGTCACCAGACAACAAAGGTAGAAAAGATCATTTTATTTTCATTATATTGTTTGGAATATGTCCACTTTGAGAATCAGGTGCTCAACATTAAAGTTTATATTTATTTACTTATTTATGGCATTTTATCCCACATTAAACATGAATTAGGGTGTTTTGTGCTTCTACATGAGAATTGTGATGATATGATCCCTTGTTTCATATTGTTGATGGTCTGCATTTTCCATGTATATTGGTGTATTAGGTTCTGCCCAGTGTAATATTTATGGTACAGTATGGTTCTGAGTGTGTTTTTGCACAAAGTTGTGCATAGTGTTTTGCTGTTGAGCGATGGTGGTTAGAATATGCTTTGAGCAACCACTTTATTCTTTGACATATGATACATATCTAATATCTAAATTTAATAAAAGGTATTAATTGTGACTTTTATTTTTATTTATTTATTTTTTGTGTGTGTTATCAATTATGGATTTAAGCTCCACCCCTGGCCCCACCCCTAACCCCGCCCCATTTAGCCTCCCCAAACATTTGGGCCACCATCCGCCTATGGTGCTACCTGGCATTAGTGGACAGGGGACTAGTAGGTGGTGGATATCTGCATTTGGGAGTGGAGGAGTAGCCTAGTGGTAAGTGCAGTGGACTTTGATCCTGGGGAACTGAGTTCAATTCCCACTGCAGCTCCTTCTGACTCTGGGCAAGTCACTTAACCCTCCATTGCCCCTGGTACAAAATAAGTACCTGAATATATGTAAACCGCTTTGAATGTAGTTGCAAAAACCTCAGAAAGGTGGTATATCAAGTCCCATTTCCCTTCCCCTTCCCCCCTGATGGGCAGTCAGCTATAGCAGGTGTGACCTAGAGTTGCAGAGTCTATATTGGTGAGCTGCTACCACTGTTCATATATATATATATGTCGGAGTGGACCAGCAGTTTAGAGCACTGGCAAAGATGATGAGTTACCCAGATCCAGGCCTGAGATTTTAGAACAGTCCTGTTTTTGACCTTACATTCCAAAGCAGAGTGGGATTAGTAGTACCTGATGCTGCCCATTGAAATCAGAGCTGCAAGTCCCATAAGGCAGCAGGATGGGGTAGTGATATATCCAGGACTGTCCCAAAATGTGCAGCCTTAATCTGGGAGACTTGGCATCTCTGCATTGATGGGGGAGTGTCAGATATGTGTAGGCCTTTAATACAGACTTGGATGGAGGGGTGGCCTCTGGGATGGGGGACCTGTTCTGGTGTTTTCATCAGGGGAGGGGGCCGATAGCCTTCCCACTAACTCAATGCATGTGATCCTGGCAAGGTGTGGTGCTTGCACACGACTGATGCTGTGTTCCTAGCAATGCTGCAGAAAACTCACTGTTCCAAAGTCCTGCAAATGAGCCTCCAGACCCTCATGGTAACGTTGCGTGGTGGCTGGTGGTGATGCCTCTTCATTATTTCCCTCCCGTGCCTGAGGCATCACCACCCACCTGAGGCACAGGAGGACAAAGAGCTGTGACTTCTCAGGTGAAAAGTTGGGCTCTCTGCTCAAGGACATGGCTGAGGCAGTATGGAAATGCCCTTCCACGTGCGGCACCATATATAGATGTGGTACATGTGGAGGAAACGTCCTGACATTCACAGATCACAGTTTTTTTTATCATGGGATCACTTCCTGCATGTGGACGTTTCCCAAGGGTTATTTTCCATTGGCAGACATGACTATCTGATAACGTCTATGTCAGTCTGCAGTGCGTCTTTATTTTGGACGGTTCTTGGGGGTATTTTTGAACATTCATAAGTGTCTTCCTTGACATTCCATTATATCAGTGCTTTTCTGGTCATTTTCAGGATAGGCATTGGATTTGGGTGTCATATTGAAAATGCCCCTCCATGTTACTATGAGTTAAGGCCAAGTATGACTGGAATACCCAATTGGACAGAGCTGGCCATATTCAGTCACTATCCAGATAACTAAGTGGTTAATTTTGGACAGAAAAACAAGTAATTTTAAAATAAACTGCATAGCTGTATGTATTGAGGTCAATATTTAAAGCAATTTAAATGGCCAGGAGAGGCTCCTGGCTATTGAAATCACTTGTGCAGGGCTATCTGGGATATTCAGTGTCACTCAACCTGATAGTGCCACTAAGTATCCCCTCTAACTACTGCCTATGCTGAAACTGGCTAGTTTGTGGGCAGTCAGGGGCAGAGTTAGGTTAGATTTTATTATTATTATTTGTTACATTTGTATCCCACATTTTCCCACCTATTTGCAGGCTCAATGTGGCTTACATAGTACAGTAGAGGCGATCGCCAGTACCGGTATGAACAAATACAAAGTGAGATTACGGTAGAGAATGATCAAGTGTGATAGACACATTGGGAGGGGGGGGGGGTCATAAGGAGGAAGAGTTAGGTTATGTCCAGTACGAACTTTTATATTGTTGTGTTGCGGGGTTAAGGCATTTATGTTGGATTGTTAGGGTATGCCTTTTCGAACAGGTTAGCCTTTAGGAGTTTCTGGAAGTTTAGGTGGTCGTATGTTGTTTTCACGGCGATTGGTAGCGCGTTCCATAGTTGCGTGCTTATATAAGAGAAGCTGGATGCATAGGTTGATTTGTATTTGAGTCCTTTGCACCTTGGGTGGTGGAGATTTAGGTATGTTCGTGTTGATCTTGTTGTGTTTCTGGTTGGTAGGTCTATGAGGTCTGTCATATATCCCGGGGCATTGCCGTGAATGATTTTATGAACCAGGGTACAGATTTTTAAATGTAATACATTCTTTGATTGGGAACCAGTGCAGTTTTTCTCATAGCGGCTTGGCGCTTTCGAATCTTGTTTTTCCGAATATAAGCCTGGCTGCTGTGTTTTGAGCAGTTTGGAGTTTCCTTATGTGTTCTGTACATCCCGCATAGATACCATTACAGTAATCTAGATGGCTTAGTACCATGGATTGTACCAAGTTGCGAAATATTTCCCTCGGGAAAAAAGGTTTCACTCGTTTGAGCTTCCACATTGAGTGGAACATTTTCTTTGTTGTAGCTTTTGCTTGGCTCTCTAGTGTGAGATTTCGGTTGATTGTAACTCCAAGAATTTTCAGGCTGTCTGAGATAGGGAAGGTGTGATCTGGGGTGGTTATTTTACAATATCTAAACCATTCTAACCAGCTAAGTCAGTGGTTCTCAACCCAGTCCTTGAGGCACACCCAGCCAGTCAAATTTTCAGGATATCCACAATGAATATGTATGAAATTGATTTGCATGCACTGCCTTCTTGGTATGCAAAGTTCCTCATGCATAGTCATTGTGGATATCCTGAAAATTTGACTGGCTGGGTGTGCCTCAAGGCAGAGGCATAGTTAGGTGGGGTGCCAGGGGAGCTCCCCAGATGGACTTCTGATGGCGCTGGTGCCTTTTTCTCAAGCGGTCGGTCGTACCTACACATTGTGGGCATGCACCTCTACGCTTCCCCTGGCTTTACAACCTGGCTACGCTTCTGCCTTGAGGACTGGGTTGAGAACCACTGAGCTCAGTAACTGCATAAAGTTAGGACGGCAAAATAGTTGTCCCTAACTTATGTGTCGCGTTAACCAGGCACTGATCTGAATATTGGCCAGTACCTGGCTAACTTCCTGGTTGGCGGACATGCCCCAGCATTGAATATTCAAGGTTAATTTTGCCTGTGGCTCAAAGCAGCATACCAACCACTTATCACTGTGGGCAATTGACCCCATAGTGGCTGAATATCATCTCTATGCGTAGATTCTATGCCTGGTCCTTAATATTCAGTATTTTTCTAAATGTTGTGCCCTAAAATATGTGTGTGTGTGTGTGTGGGGGGGGGGGGGGGGGGGGTTACCATTGCCATTGCATATTAACACGAATATTCCTGATATCTTCATAACACCAATTACCCATAAATTATGCGAGCATGCATATTGCTTACGCAGTAATAGGCACAGAACAAGTTCATCCCTAATTATCTAGGTTTACTGATGTTCAGGGATTAAATAAAAAATTTATTTTGTCTTGTTAGATTGCAGTTGATCAGATGAGGTACCTGCATGGAAGAAAACAAATTGTTCGACCTCCTTAAGGACAAAGGCCTTACTTTTCACAAAAGCTGTTGCCAGCCTAGATGCATAGGTGGAATAAGAACTAAAAGAATGCAGCTGTGAAATATATTACCTGTACGACTCTCTAAAGAAGCGACGTGCATGTTTTCTGTACACCCTGTACTTTTGCGAGCAACACCCTGCCTTTGAAGTTGCAGTGATTGCACGTACTCTTTCCTTAAACATCAGCTTCTTGTAAGAGTCTCAGTTAATATTCCCGTGCAAAAAGACAACAAGAAAAAAAAATCCCTTCTTGGAAGTAAGCAGCAGCAGCTCCTGCAGTCGAACGTGTCATTAACTTCCTCCTAGCTCTGAAGAAGAGAGATTTGCTGCTCACCAATCACCAGTGGGGGGCGCAAGAAGACAGCAGTTTGCTTGTAGTTTTTGATCACGATAGGCAAAGACTGTGTATTAGCAAAAAAATAACAGGACACTAGTGGGGGCCAGACACAAATACTCAGTACAACATTTCTTTAAAGCAAGCAGAGTGGGAGTGACCTTTTCTGTTATTTATGTTTTCCTTTCCCCCTTTTTTTTTTGACAGCTCGAGTCATGTTTGCAATTTGAAATGCTCCGAGATATCCCTGTTTAGGAAAATAAAAGTTCGGGTATGTGAAACGTATTGCGCTTTTACATCCATCTACCTAGATACGTGTCTGAGCTCTAAGACAATTTCCAGTCCTCATTAGGCGGCCGAGGCTGAGCTCTGGGAGGAGAAACTTCAGTACTATTGTTTTTCAGTGGCTTTTGAAACATTTCTCATAATATAATTTTGTCTATTACACAGGGACTTTATTTCTGAAGAAGGCTTCCGGGAGAGCTGGAAGCTCACACACTTCCTCTGTTTAATATGATCAGCAGCAGTGGTATTAGTAGTCGTAGTCCCATTTTGTTGTCCAGTGCCTGGTTAGTATTTTCGAGACAGCGCCTTCTTTGAACTTTAAGCTGCTTATTCTCGCTGTTTTTAATAGCGTGAAAGAATTGCGCCAATGTACTAACCCCTCGCCTCTTTTATTTTCTGTTTCTAGATAGCAAACTATTCCGTATTTACTCTGACCTTTCGTTTATGTTCCTGAACCAGCAATTCACGCAAGCCTGATGTACGTATTCTTTCGTTCCCTCAAATCTATACTAGTATATTTGCTACTAGGATTAAAGGTAAACACGTTTTCAAGCAGACTAAAAATGACAGTTGTAAAAGCAGCAACAACAACAAGAAAAACTCGAATGTTTAAAGAGTCAGGAAATAATGGGCGTTAGATGTGTATCGCATGTGTTCGGGTTTTTCTTTTTCTTTTAAAGTCCTTTCGGGACTCTGGTTTCAGCGGTGTTTTGGTGTCAGCTCCTCCCAGCAGTGAATTATCCAATTTGTTTTGCGAGGAGGGGAAAAAAAAAGGGAATTCTTTCCTGAATATCTGACCAAAATAAATAAATAAATAAACGCAACACAAGCGCAAGCCCTTTGCTTTTCTTGGGTTGCTCGATTAGACACAACTATTTGCAAGGATAAACGTAATCAATAGAAATAGAATAAAATAAAACAGAGAAAATAAGATGCTACCTTTTTATTGGCCTAACTCGATGTTTATTTATGTATTTATTTATTTATGTATTTATTTATTTGTAGCATTTGTATCCCACATTTTCCCACCAACTTGAAAGGCTCAATGTGGCTTACATTTGCCGTAATGGCAGTTGCCATTTCCGGGTAACAGAATTACAAATGGTATTGCGTTAAGGTGCATTTTTTTGATGTTAGTCCAATAAAAAAGGTAGCATCTTATTTTCTTTTCTCTGTTTTATTTTATTCTATTTCTATTGGTTACTTTTAAAAGTGGACTAACACTTCTATCACATCTCGCTACGGATAAACGAAAAGAATTATACACGGTTCATCCACAGGGTGCAAAATCTGCCTCCAGGGAGGGGACGTCTGTGCTCAGGTTTGTCTGACCAAATGTATTGACATAATTTTGTAGTTTGCTTATTCTTATTTTAATTAAAATAAATAATTCAAAATTAAAAGAAAAATTCAGTCTGTTCCCAAAAACATGCCTAATCATGTCAGGAAATTTTGGAAGGTTTGAAACTGCCATTGTGCAAACCATGCAGACCATCAAGTTTCTACTCCCACCAATCATTTCTACTAGACCTAGCAGTGGTGTACACATTATATGCAGCTACTTTCTCTGTCCCTAGAGAACTCACAATCTAAGGGGTATGTTTACTAAGGTGCGTTAGCATTTTTAACACACATGTAAATTTAAGGTGTGTTAAACACTAATGTGCCTATACATTTCTATGGGCGCATTTGCATTTAACAGTGTAAACCATTTACGCCCGTTAAAAATGCTAACACGCTCATAGAACAGCTTAGTAAACATAGGTGAGTTTTTGTGCCTGGGACAATGGAGGGTTAAGTGACTTGCCCAAGGTCACAAGGAACTGCAGTGGGAATCAAACCCAGGTGGCCAGGTTCAAAGCCCACTGCATTAATCGTTAAGCTACTCCTTCTGTTAAAGCTAGCTCCACAAATATGAATGTAAGCAAAATTATTTATTCACGATGGGAGAGATTGTGATGTTTAAGGTTATTTTTCCATATGTAATTGGTCCACAAGTATGTCCTTTAAAACATAATAATAACATACAAGAATAATGCAAATATTAGTATGTAAATAATTACGCTTAGTATCAGAAGTAATGGTGTTCAGTGTAAAATTACAACAAAAATGATCAGATCAAATCACTGATTCCCATTTACAAAAAGTTATCAAGGATATATCATTTGCTGAGAGATAATCCAATGTATGTCTCTTCTCATATGTTGGAACCATGGGTAACACTGAAAACTGTAAATTCTGTAAAACTGTCGAAAACTCACAGACACTACTATCTTCAAGATGTAGATTAAAATCTCCCAATACCACTACATTGAAAATCATGCATTAGCTTCTAATATCAAGTATAAAGCACAGCAGATGTTGAAGACCAAGTCCCAGACAGTCTATAAACAACTAATATTCCAATTGCATTCCCAGAATTTGAAACAGATAATTGACGTGGAGGGGCATAATCGAATGCGAACGCCCATCTCCCGTCTATGTCTGAGTACAGGTACGTGAAGGGGCGGGACAGACCGTATGTTCGAAAAAATGGGCCACCATCTTTTTTTTTTTTTATAATACTTTTTGTGCTGGGCAAATGCATCTGATTTGGGCAGATTTGAGATGAGCGGTTTCGTTTTTCAGCGATAATGGAAACCAAAGGCGCCCAGCTCAAAAACGAACAAATCCAAGGCATTTGGTCCTGGGAGCGGCCAGGATTCGTAGTGCACTGGTCCCCCTCACATGCCAGGACACCAACCGGGCACCCTAGGGGGCACTTGTAACAAGTAAAAAAAAAAAAGTAAAATACCTCCCAAGTCCATAGCTCCCTTCCTTTGGGTGCTGAGCCCCTCAAATCCCCCCCCAAAACCCACTGCCCACAAATCTACACCATTACCAAAGCCCTTATGGCTGAAGGGGGGCACCTAGATGTGGGTACAGTGGGTTTTGGAGGTCTCCTATTTACCACCACAAGTGTAACACGTGGGGGGGATGGGCCTGGGTCCACCTGGCTGACGTCCACTGCACCCACTAACAACTGCTCCAGGTACTTGCATACTGCTGTGATGGAGCTGGGTATGGCATTTGAGGCTGGCATACAGGCTGGAAAAAAAAGTTGTTAAAGTTGCTTTTTTTTGTGGGAGGGGGTTAGTGACCACTAGAGGAGTCAGGGGTGGTCATCCCCGATTCCCTCCGGTAGTCATCTGGGCAGTTGGGGCAGTTTTTGGGAACTTGTTCGTGAGAAAAAAGGGTCCAGAAAAAAGTGACCCAAATTCTCGCTAAAAACTCCTTTCTTTTTTCCATTATCGGCCGAGGGCGCCCATCTCTGCTCGGCCGATAAACACGCCCATTCCCGCCTTCGCCATGCCTCCAACACATCCCCATCCACTTTGTTCGTTCCCGTGACAGATTGCAGTTGGAGGCGCCCAAAATCAGCTTTCGATTAGCGCCCATCTCCCGATTTGGGTCGGAATACGGGTGCCCATCACTTTCAAAAATAAGGCCGATAGCATCACTTCTAAACCCGGTGACCTATAAGTGGAGACAGCAGTCAATGGCAAAAAAATCCTTTAAAAATGCTGCAATCCCACCTCCCTTTTTAACCTCATGATGTGAATAAGCTACAGAGTAGCCAGATGGGCACAAATTTGCTAGAATTGGAGTAGAATAATCAAAGAGCCAAGTCTCCACTATAAAATCCAAGCCTAGATCAGACCCACCAATTAAATCTCTTATCAGACCAGTTTTATTACAAACTGACCTGGCATTAAAGTAACAAGAAATTGGTAAGTCTGGCTCGGGATCAGCAATTAGACTTAATGAAATTGGTCTTAAAACCTGTTCTCTATGTTTAACCAATTTTTTTTCATGAATGCATCCCTTGGCCATAAATCACATTTATATGTTGATACATCACCATGGAGCAATCAACTAAATATCCTGGCTGCCTGGCAGTCCTCCTACTAGCTCCAGGTAGATGACCTACAGACAGAACTGGAATACAAATTGATACCAGCTCTGTTTCAATTAATTTTGATCCAGTGACTGCCAAGAGACCTAGGATTAAAAGCCAAAACCAAGCCATTTTTGTTCTTACTTGCATTACAGTTAAAATATTTAAAGATTATTAAAAATCTTAGAAAGAGCCCTCACAACATCGAAACTTATTCAAATCCTCAACCCATTTACACAAAAACACTTTAAAAAATCATCTGAACAGCCCTTAACCAATTCCTCCCACTTTCTTAAAAATTATTCATTAGTAACTTAGATGACACAAAATATACACCCACAAGAAGCAGTCTCAAAAGATACCCCCTCTTAACAGATTCAATTGGAAGAAAGCAGCTAAATTCCTCAGGATCACCAATAACTGGCCGGCTACCCAGACATAGCATCACACTAAGGCACCCCAAAAAGGTGCACACCTTTGGTTTGTGCCTTAGACCGCATTCCAAATCGGTAGCATGCCACTGACCACTCTGTTAATAAAGGAAGAGCATCTGACATCACAGACTGGGCGGAGCAAGCTCCCACACCCAGTACCATGGGACTGGGAAAGAAAGTAGAACAGATGACATTCTCAAACGCAGTCCAAAGAACTAGTCTGGAGCTCTCACGCTGTTCAGGCAAGGTGAGACAGGCACAGAGAAGCCTCTTAGATGGTAGTTAGGTTTCCCCTGGCCGCTCTGTTAATAAAGGAAGAGCGTCTGATGTCACAGACGGGGTGGAGCAAGTCCCATGCCAGGTACCATGGGAAAGAAGGTAGAGCAGATGACACTCACAAATGCGGTCCAAAGAACTGGTCCAGAACTCTCACGCTGTTCAGGCAAAGTGACACAGGCAGAGGGAAGCCTCGTAGATGGTAGTCCATAAAGTCTATAAGGACCTGATGATGGTCAGAGATGCAGAAGAGAAGGGAACACTATCTCCTCTCAAGGTGGATAGAGCGTACAGAGCCTTAGGGCCATGGACCAAGGAGTTTCCACAGGACATTGTTTTCTGTCTCCATAACTACAAAGATAAAGAGGAGCTCTGGCAGAGGGCAAAGGCGAAGGGTCCCCTCACTTGGAACAATCATAAAATAGAGTTCTTTCAGGACCTCTCCTTGCAGCGTCGGTGGGAATTCCTGGAGGTTCTGGTGACCGTTCATCAAGCTATCCTTCGCTACCGTTGGTTATTCCTTTTCAGTCTGCTCTTTACCATAGAAGGGCATAAATCATAGAGTGATCACGGTGGAGGAGGCCAGAAGTGTCTTTAAAAAAGCTGGTATCCCCATGTCAAGGGTAGAGCAATCCCAGCAAGCATCGGTGCAAGAGCTGGCTAAGTTCAACTGGCAAATAGTGGAGCTGCCTGACTGCTGGTTGAGGCTGCAGCCTCCAGCCAAGGATAAAGAGGACAGAGGGGGCTGTGCTCAGAACTCTATTGATGCTTTTAATGATGTTTTTGATTTATATTACTGGAGTGGGTTGGTGTGTGGATCTTGTGGATGAAGGGTCTTCTACAGGGAGCGTGCCTGTCTTGAGATAGGCAAGGGAGTGGGTGTATGAGTGTGCCAGTGAGAGTGCAGGGTGATGGGAGATGAGGTGGCATGACCATTGCCAGAGCCTTGCTGACCTTATGGGAAGTCTGGGTAGGAGTGTGTGTTTGGAGTGGGGAGGTGGCAGGAGAGGGGGATGGTGAGGGTGATTGGGGGTAGGGAAGGGAGCAAGGAGGTGGGGGTTGAACGTTCCTCCATTGCCGAGTGTATTAAGATATCCAGGGGGGAAACATATCCTGGCATACTGTGTGGTCAACTTCCTATGAGTCTTAAAATTGTTAAATTTAATGTTAAAAGGTTTAAATTCTCCATGGAAACGCACGTTGTTGGTAAAAGAACTATCTCAGGACACAATTATGTTTTGTTCAAGAAACACATTTTATGAAATCGTATGAGAATCTGCGCTTAGCTAAAGATATTGTAGAAATCTGTATGGCCTCCAATGAGTTAGAAAATAAAAAAGGGGAGCTGGGGATTCTCTTCATCTCAAGGGCTGCAGTAATCTCGGAAAAGTGCTATAAGGATGAAGGGAGTAGATGGGTCATTTGGGTTGGGACAATTCATGGAGCCCCCATGACCCTGGTGAGTGTCTATGCCCCAAATTTGGGACAGGGAGCTTTTTTGGATCAGTTGCTGAGCATGATTTTAAAAGTTAGGGATGGAAGCCTCATTACTGGGAGGAGGGGATTTTAATTTGGCTAGGGATCCTACTTGGGACAGGTTAGGGGATAGAGGAGATGGAAAGAAAGCAGACAAATGCAGTTTTACAGTATTCATGAAAACTTTAGGCCTGCTGGCTGTCTGGAAGGAGCATCACGGGGGAGAGAAAAATTACACCTATTTTTCTGCGGTTCATTCCTCATACTCCCACATAATTTGTTGATGGAGAGGGGAGAAAGATAGAGGAGGGTGCAGACAGAGCCCATAAGCTTGTCAGACCATGCACCAGTGGGTAGACTGGTAGTGGTGTGGGGGGGGGGGGGGTATCATATATTGGAAGCTGAATGACAGCCTTCTAGGGGATTAGAAAATGAAGATCCATATGGAGAAAGTCATTAGAAACTTTCTGGTTCATAATTCCATAGACCAATTTTCCAAACTGCTATTTGGAAGTGCTTAAAAGCAGTTCTGAGAGGACAGTTTATAAATGTGTCTGCTGCAAAGAAGAGTGGATTCAGAAAGAGACTGAGATCTGGGCTAGTTTAGTGGTTGTTGAGCAGCAACTTTAAAAAATGGCCTCATAGGGAGGATTTGCTTAATAAAATTTGGGAGCTGAGGGGGGTTTTGGGCGCTTTACATGATGAGCAGATTAAGTTTCACTTAGAACGGGTACAACAAATACTTTGAATCGGGCAACAGGGCTATCCAATTATTGGCACACCAGCTTAAGGTAAAGCAAGCAAAAGGAAATATTAAGTCCATTAAGGATAAGGCAGGAGGCTGCAATTCAAGATCATTTTAAGGCCTTTTATGAGGAACTCCATACTCCAGAAAGGCACGGGGACCCTCAGATGGTGTCGGATTACTTGGGGACACTTTTGCTACCAACTTTAGAGTTGGCCGATGATCATAATGAGCATATTTATTCTAAGGGCGACTAAAATGATAGCGTGGATGGGACGACTTCCCTATGAAGAAAGACTAAGGAGGCTAGGGCTTTTCAGTTTGGAGAAGAGACGGCTGAGGGGAGACATGATAGAGGTATATAAAATAATGAGTGGAGTGCAACAGGTGGATGTGAAGCGTCTGTTCACGCTTTCCAAAAATACTAGGACTAGGGGGCATGCGATGAAACTACAGTGTAGTAAATTTAAAACAAATCAGAGAAAATCTTTCTTCACCCAACGCGTAATTAAACTCTGGAATTCGTTGCCAGAGAACGTGGTGAAGGCGGCTAGCTTGGCAGAGTTTAAAAGGGGGTTAGATGGTTTCCTAAAGGACAAGTCCATAAACCACTACTAAATGGACTTGGGAAAAATCCACAATTCCAGGAATAACATGTATAGAATGTTTGTACGTTTGGGAAGCTTGCCAGGTGCCCTTGGCCTGGATTGGCCGCTGTCGTGGACAGGATGCTGGGCTTGATGGACCCTTGGTCTTTTCCTAGTGTGGCATTACTTATGTACTTATAACCTGTAAGCAATATTGAACTTGAGCTTGTTTTTGGCATAATGTGGGATATAAATGTCATAAATAAATAATCTCAAGGTTTCAAGGTTTATTAGACATTTACCATCTCACCCATCATAGATATGTCTGAGTGGCTTACAGTCTAATAACTATAGGAAGGAAAGGGGAAGGACGAGGCATGATTAGGAAGGGGATGAACTACAATATTCGACAGGAAAGAAAAAAGGGAGGGAAAGGGAAGGGGGATTGCTTGACCCTTCAGGGTTGATCAGGCTTGCCTGCTGCACACACCAGGCCAAAAAAAAATGTATTCAAAAAAAGAAATGTCTTCAATTCCAATTTGAACTGTGAGAGGAATGTTTGAGAGTGGAGAGGTTATGGAACTGTATTCCAATGGGCTGAGCCCTGTACAGAGAAGATGCCCCTCCTAGTATGCTTATATCTGATATCTCGGAATAAAGGTATCACCAGCCTATTTTGAAGGGATGAACATAAAGATCATGTAGGTGAGTAAGGGATCAACAGTTGGGAAAGATATAAAGGCTCGCGTGAAAGGCAAGTCTTAAAGACTAGGAACAGAATTTTGTAATTGATACGTTGAGTTATTGGGCGCCAGTGTGCTTCTTTGAGAAGGAGGGGGTGTGATATGATCATATTTCTTTTTCCTTGTAATCAGTTTAATTGCAGTATTCTGAACTATCTGCAAGCGTTGGATGTCAGTGGTTTTCGAGCCCTTATAAAGTGAATTACAATACTCAAGTTTACTAATAATGAAAGAGTGAGTAAGAATGTTCACGGCAGGTGTATCGAGAAGCAGTTCTTGACAACCGCTGAAATTTGCTGCTGAAAAGTTAGGGAAGTGTCCAAAATGACACCTAAAATTATTGTGTGTTGCTGTTGGGCAATAGTAGTAAAGCCAAGAAGAACAGGCTGAGAGAGAACATTACCTGGGGGAATTTGTAAAGAGAACACAGCCTGATTTCACTGGGTTAAGAGCCAATTTGTTGTCCTGAAGCCAATCAGTTATCCACTTTAGATCAGAGTTGATGTTAGAGAGAGAATAGATAGGGATATTCAGGAAGAAGAGGTAATTTGAGCAATTAAGGGTTTAAAATTAAGAAAATCAATGGGACTGGACAGCTTTAGTGGCTTGTTCTGTAAGACCTTTTGGGCTCAAGTGGTCCCTTTGTTAACCCAGTTGTTCAATTCCTTATGGGCTGGGGATACCTTGCCTTACTATATGAGATATGCTGGGATTACAGTATTAACTAAACCTGGTAAAGATGTTTCCAAACGCAGTGGTTATAGGCCATGGGACTGTGGTATAAAACTCAGACACGCTTGTTGAAAAATAAGAGATGGGATTACTTCCAACTTTTAGGGTTCAGAAAGCAATTTGTACTGGGGCGGGAGATCCAATTATTTTATAGATGGGATTGGCATGGTCTATAATGTCTTGGACAATTTACAGACAATGAGCAGATTCTCCATTCTGGTGCTCTTCAGGACACTTATCAGTTAGAGGCCAGAGACGTGTACCCCTACTTTCAGGTTTAGCATTATCTTTGAGCGCTTTATCGCTGACGGGGGAAGAGGGATATGTCTAAGTCACCATTTGAAGCCCTTGCAGGTAAACTAGTAGAGAGGGGTTATATATGTTACCTTAATCTAGTTGGGTGGAGGGCGGGTTACAGTGAGGCTGAGAGATTTGGGTGGGGCATTTTCTGAGGAGGAGTGGAGAGAGATTTCTGTGCACTTTCATAAAATCTCTTTGTTCCTCAACTTAATGAGAATGGACTTAAAGTCCTGGTCCGGTGATATTATTCTCCAACCAGACTGCAAGCTATCATGGCTAAAGGGGATGGTCTTTGTTGGGAGGGTTGTGATCAGCGGGGCACATAGATTCATATGTGGTGGGATTGTCCTAAGGTTTTCAAATTCTGGCAGGAGGATTTTGTGCATGGGCAGTGTGATTTCCTGTCCCTTGTCCCTGGGGAGGGGAAAACACTTCAGCCCTACAACTTCTCAAAGTGCCTTTACCCTGTATGGCAGAGTCAGCCCTTCTGAATGGTAGAGTGGAAGGGACTATGGGAGCTCTGGACAAGTTGATGGTCTTACTTTTCGCAGCTATCCGACTGCAAATTGCTTCGCTATGGCAGTCATCTGAAGTTCCAACACTGATGAAGGTTAAAGAACGCTTATGCAAGCTCTGCGGCCATTATTGATTGACCACATTGCAAACCCACAAGTAAACACAGTACCAAGAAATGTGGAGTTGCTTTCTTCAGTCAGAAGGATGTTCAGGGACTTTAGTGAAGGGGAGGACGGGAGGGGTGAGAAGAGGGGAGGGGTTGACCTGTTGTTTTTGACCTGTGGATTATGGTTCTGGTGTGTGAAATGTGCCTGTTTCTTGTACTTCAATTTTTACAAATAAACAGTTAAAAAACAAAAAAGATAGGTTTTCTACTTAAGCAACCTATCTTAACCACTCAACTTAGCTGGCTAAGTCATGCAATACAGCCGATTAGCAGCTAGCCACTAAGCGGTAATATTCAGTGGAGATAAACAGCTATCTCGCGCTGAATATTAGTGCTTAGCCAGCTAAGTGCTATTTACTGGCCAGGAGCTGCTCCTGGCCGGTTAAATAACACTGACTATTGGTCCAATATCTCTAGGGAGCAAATTCTGCAACTGGACACCTCCATTTAGGTGCCCTGAGGATCAGTGTTGCGAGGCTATTTGCAACGTATCTGGGCATCAGATTCCATTGCACTGGGGTAACCTGCTGTCAGCATGCCTTCTATTCACATGCCCGCCAGTTACACCAGCCAAATCAGTTAAATGTGGTAAAGGACACAGGTAAGTTACAATATTCTGCAGGTTACACAAGTAGGAGCCCCACTCAAGCTCTGCCCATGTATACATCTCCTTGTATTTACACATTATGTAAGTTGCACAAGCCAGTGTCACTTGATGGCTAATGTTCCCTCCAAGGACTGAGTTGACATGAGCAAAATTTTTTCTTCTTGAGCAAAGGACGGAGTTGACATGAGCAAAATTTTTCTGTAACATTACCTTGTTTGCACTTCTTACAGATACACAAGCAGACATGCACACACATACATAAACACTCTCAGGGAGTTTGGAAAGAATTCCATGAGCCATACTCTGCATGCTTTCCCTACTTATTCGCCTGTAATTTATAGCTACTCTGAATAAGCAACCATGAACTAAAAATAAAAATTAAACTGAACCCCCAAGAAACCAGATTCTCATACAGTGCAATACCAGAAAAAAAGAAAGTGTGATGCATGTCCCCCTGCACTGTTCAAAATATAAAGAAAGCAGATGTAAGTTTAAAAAAACGGTCATATTCCAATCACTACATTACAATTAACAAATACAAATAAAACAAAAAATGGAACATAGCTTTCAGAGATGAAAACCTCCTTCCTCAAGTCAGGACAGTATATGCTGTTATGGTATCATGTCCTGACCTGAAAAAGGTGGTTTTGGTCTCTGAAAGTTGGTCAAAAAGGTATTAAAATTAGTTCAATAAAAAGATAACAGCTTATTTTCATTTTCTATTTTTATTTATTAACATTTATTAACACAGCTACCAAACTAGCTTATTTTCAAAAGGGAAGGACGCCCATCTTCCAACACAAATTAGGAGATGGGCGTCCTTCTCCCAAGGTCGCCCAAATCGGCATAATCGAAAGCTGATTTTTTTTGCGTCCTCAACTGCTTTCCGACGTGGGGATGACCAAAGTTCACAGGGGCATGTTGGCAGTGTACCGAAGGTGGGGGTGGGGTGTGGTTAAGAGATGGGCGTCCTCGGCCAACAATGGAAAAAAGAAGGGCGTCCCTTACGAGCATTTGGTCGACCTTACTTGGTCCCTTTTTTTCACGACCAAGCCTCGAAAAGGTGCCTGAACTGACCTCCCCTTACTCCCCCAGTGGTCACCAACCCCCTCCCACCCTAAAAAAGAAATTAAAAAACATTTTTCCAGCCTTTATGCCAGCCTCAGATGTCATACTCAGGTTCATCACAGCAGTATGCAGGTCCCTGGAGCAGTTTTAGTGGATACTGCAGTGCACTTCAGGCAGGCGGACCCAGGCCCATCCCCCCTACCTGTTACACTTGTGTAGGAAACAACGAGCCCTCCAAAACCCACCCGAAACCCACTGTACCCACATCTAGGTGCCCCCCCTTCATCCCTAAGGGCTATGGTAGTGGTGTACAGTTGTGGGGAGTGGGTTTTAGGGGGGGGTTGGGGGGCTCAGCACCCAAGGTAAGGGAGCTATGCACCTGGGAGCAAGTTGTGAAGTCCACTGCAGTGCCCCCTAGGGTGCCTGGTTGGTGTCCTGGCATGTGAGGGGGACCAGTGCACTACGAATGCTGGCTTCTTCCTTGACCAAAGGGCTTGGATTTGGTCGTTTTTGAGATGGGCGTCCTTGGTTTCCATTATCGCCGAAAATTGGGGATGACCATCTCTAGGGACGACCATCTGTAAGGTCGACCTAAATGTTGAGATTTGGGCACCTCCGACCGTTTTATCGAAACAAAAAATGGACGTCCATCTTATTTCGATAATACGGGTTTCCCTGCCCCTTCGCCTGAACGTCCTTAGAGATGGTCGTCCCCGTTCAATTATGCCCCTCTATGTCATCTTAAACTGAAAATAACCTTATTTTTTCTACTTTAGTAGTCCAGCCACTTTTTTTTTCCAATTGTGTTGGTCCCATTCTCTGGTTTCTGGCTGGTTTCCTCATCTTTTCTTAACTCTCTAGCCAGGATTTCCTGTCAATTCCCCATTTTTCTCTCCTCCTTTTCCTTTCAGCTTTATTTAATTTATTGTCTGCCTCTGTCCAGATTTAATTCTTTCTTACAATCCAGTCCTCAAATTCCCTCTTTTTACTGTGGCTACTTACAGCCTGCCACCTCTTTCCTTCACCCCAGCTCCTATTTCACTTCTTCTTATTCACCCATTTTCTCACTAAGTACATCCTCTTCCCCTCTCCATCTAACATCTGCCCTCTTTCTTCCCCCAATCCAGCATCTGCCTTCTCTTTTTCCTCTTCTGTTAGCATCTGCCTTTTTCTTTATCACCCTTCCATCCAGTTTGTGTCATCTTTCTCTGCTCCCTTCCATCCAGTGTCTGCTCCTTCTTCTCTTTCATCCAGCATGTGTCCTCTTCATTGTGCCAGGTTAAAAACAAAAAATATTTCTGAGCCCACTAGGGACATACAAAAATACCTGTATATATATAAAATATGTAAATCACATTGAGGGGCATAATCGAATGGGGCATCCACGTTTTCATGAGGGCGTCCTCGCAGGATGGCCCCGCGAAGGGGCGGGGAAACCAGTATTATCAAAACAAGATGGGCGTCTAGCTTTCGTTTCGATAATATGGTCGGGGATGCCCAAATCTTTGTCGACCTTAGAGATGGTTGACCTAAATGTTGAGATGATTGACCTTAGAGATGGTCGGCCCCAGTTTTCAGCCATAATGGAAACCAAGGACGCCCATCTCAAAAATGACCAAATCTAAGCCATTTGGTCATGGAAGAAGCCAGCATTCGTAGTGCACTGGTCCCCCTCACATGCCAGGACACCACCCAGGCACCCTAGGGGGCACTGCAGTGGACTTCACAAATTGCTCCCAGGTGCATAGCTCCCTTACTTTGGGTGCTGAGCCCCCCAAAACCCACTCCCCACAACTGTACACCACTACCATAGCCCTAAGGGGTGAAGGGGGGCACCTAGATGTGGGTACAGTGGGTTTCGGGTGGGTTTTGGAGGGCTCACATTTACCACCACAAGTGTAACAAGTAGGGGGGATGGGCCTGGGTCCGCCTGGCTTGAAGTCCACTAGCACCCACTAAACTGCTCCAGGACCTGCATACTGCTGTCATGGAGCTGGGTATGGCATTTGAGGCTGGCAATAGATGCTGGGAAAAAAAAAAAAATAAGTTTTTTTTTTAGGGTGGGAGGGGGTTAGTGACCACTGGGGGAGTAAGGGGAGGTGATCCCTGATTCCCTCCGGTGATCTTCGGGTCAGTTCAGGTACCTTTTTGAGGCTTGGTCGCAAGAAAAAATGGACCAAGTAAAGTCAACCAAATGCTCATGAGGGATGCCCTTCTTTTTTCCATTATCAGCCGAGGATGCCCATCTCTTAATCACGCCCCAGTCCCGCCTTTCGCTACGGTGCTGACACGCCCCCGTGAACTTTGGTCAACCCCGCGACGGGAAGCAGTTGAGGATGCCCAAAATTGGCTTTCGATTATGCCGATTTGGGCGACCCTGAGAGAAGGACGTCCATCTCCCAATTTGTGTCGAAAGATGGGAAGCCCTTCTCTTTCGAAATAAGCCTGATTGTAATTCAAAGGCAGTATATGAAATCCCTTCCCTATTTCCCCCTCCCATCTAGAATGTGACCCCTCTCTCTCCAATATCTGCACCCTCCCTCTCCTCTCTCTCCCTCCACACTTTCATCCAGCAACTGACCCTCCCTCCCTGCCTCACCTTCATCCAGTATCAGCTTCCCCTCTCCTCTCTACTTCCACCCAATGTCTGCCCCTCTCCTCCCCACTTCCATCTAGTGTCTGCCCCCTCTCCGCCACACTTCCATCCAGCATCTTCCCCCTGACACCTCCACCACTGCTGCAGCCATTGTGGGACCTCCCTGTACACACTCGTGGCTGCCCGGAACAAGAGCTGATGTCGGAGGGGGGTGGACCGGCAGCTACAGGTTGTTCAGGGAGCGTCTACGATTGACTGTAGGTTACCACCACTGCTGCTGCTGGTTCAGGAAAAGCAGCAGCAGTGGCAGAAGGTGGCGGGGTGGTGCGGGAGGTACCAGATGAAGTCCCGGTGTATCTGCTGCACGGGGAGCCCTGAACTGGTGCATGAACATTTACATCAGTGCAGCTTAGAGGGAACAGGGCTGATGGCATGATCATGGATAAGTGTACCCTGTCATTTGTAGGTGCTAGTATTCTATACAATTACATGTGCAAAGCATGCTTAAGTATGGGTGCTTAGATCATAGAATTGCCTTTCACATGCCTTTATAAGTTTACCTCTGGATTCTATATATGGCGCCAAAATTGCATGACATCGGGCGTATTCCATAATTGCATGTACAACTTCACTGACAAATGAGCAGTTACTTGGCAATAATTGGGCACTAATAATCAATTATTGATGCTAATTACAATTAAAATTTACACATGCATCTTCCTAGTCAGGAAATGCATTTAAGTTTTCCAGGTGGATCTGAAAAAGGGGTGTGGTCATGGGGAGATCAGGGGCATTCCTAGAAATTGCAAACAGTGTTATAGACTAGGGGGCATGCGACGAAACTACAGTGTAGTAAATTTAAAACAAATCAGAGAAAATATTTCTTCACCCAACGCATAATTAAACTTTGCAATTTGTTGTCGGAGAACGTGGTGAAGGCGGTTAGCTTGGCAGAGTTTAAAAAAGGGTTAGATGGTTTCCTAAAGGACAAGTCCATAAACCGCTACTAAATGGACTTGGGAAAAATCCACAATTCCAGGAATAACATGTATAGAATGTTTGTACGTTTGGGAAGCTTGCCAGGTACCCTTGGCTTGGATTGGCTGCTGTCATGGACAGGATGCTGGGCTCGATGGACCCTTGGTCTTTTCCCAGTGTGGCATTACTTATGTACATATGTAATATGGCAGATATGCACCTAATTTAGATGGAAGGATTTACACCAGGTTTCAGCTGATGTAAATGCTCTCACCCAAAACTGTGCGCGGATCCTGGTGCTAAGCGCTATTCTATAAACAGTGTCCAAATTTGGGCACCGTTTGTAGAATAATATTTAGTTCTCATTTTTTTCAGTTCCGAAATTTGGGCACTACTTACCAGTCCTTAGTGTGCAATAAAAGTAAATCATGAAACAAAATACACAGTTGTTAAAATATATTTAAAACATTTTAGAATATTTTATTCGAATATAAATCAGGCCAAATATCCTCCAATATGACAGATAGGAATATACTAATATGGAAGCTAGTCTGAAGCCTGTAAGAGGAATTAATCATAAACTGCTAGAACACTACATGAGTAGAAAGAAATGTTGGCTTTTCCAAAGGCAATCAATCATCAACAATATTCATATCTATCTGATAAATATGTAGATACTTGTTAATGAGCTTCAGAGGGAAACAGGATATTGATTTTACTATCAAAAGGCTTTCCCTGGAAAGAACCTTACAAATGAAAAGCTTAGAAGAAAATGGAAGGGGGTTTGGGTGTCATTAATGCTTAGGCTACAGAATGGTAATCTCTCTAGCACCATCACACCTCTCTTTCTCTGAACACACACACAAATAGGCCTGCATTAATGTTTTTATTTGTATATGTGAAGTAACACTTGGAGCTTGGATTTGTCACCACTTACCCAATGACCCACCCCTCATCTCCATCCTTAATCCCCCTTCCCATACTCCACTCCCCCACCCTTTCCCTTTCTCCATTTTGAAATAACACAACTCACAATCAAGACGGTAACAAACAAGGCCACAGCTTTGATTTATTGAATACTAGTAAAAAAAGGCCTGTTTCTGACACAAATGAAATGGGCGCTAGCAAGGTTTTCCTCGGAGTGTGTATGTTTTAGAGAGTGTGTGTGTAAGAGAGTTGACTGTGTGTGACTGTGCGAGTGTGTGTGTGTGACAGAGAGAGAGAGAGAGTGACTGTGTGAGTGTGTGACAGAGAGAGAGAGAGTGAGACTGGGTGCGAGTGTGTCTGTGAGAGAGAGTGTGTGTGTGAGAATGACAGTGTGTGCGAGTGCGTATGTGAGACACAGTGAGTGTGAGAGAGAGAGAGTGTTTCACACAGATACAGTGTGTGTGAGAGACAGAGCGAGTGTGAGAGTATGTGTGTGATACACAGACTCTTTGTGAGACCAAGAGTGTATAAGACCGAGAGTTTGCAGAACCCCTACCCCTCTTCTTCCCCCCCTCCTTCCCCCTTCCCCCTCCCCTCCCCCCTTCCACCCCTGTCTGAGTTCCAGAACCCCCTCCCATTTCTTCCCATCTGAGTTCCAGGACCCCCCTCCCACTTCTTCCCATCCCCACCTCTTCTCTTCCAGCTCTGCCTCTCCCCCCCCGCTCTCCGAGTTCCAGGACCCCCCCTTCCTCCCCCTGCTACCCCCTGATCCAGGACCCCCTTCCAGTTTCAGGACCCGCCCCTCCCCTTCCAGTGGATTTCCAGTAATCTCCTCCCCCCGTGTTGTTTCAGGACCCCCTTCCCCCCCTGTCGTTTCAGGACCGCCCTTTGTAGTTTCAGAACCCCCCCGTGTCGTTCTTGACCCCCCTTTCATTTCAGGACCTCCCTCCCACTCCCCACCTGTCTGACCCTCCCCTTTTTAAGAGCTGTCTGCTTAAAAGTTTTTACCTCCTGCACGCAGGGACGCCGCTTCCGTCAGCCTTTTCTTTCGCTTGTGTTTCAGCTGTTCCTGTGGTCCCACCCTTGAGAGAGGAGTCGGACATTTGCAACTGGAAAAGAGAAGAATCAGACAAAGGCCCCATTCCCACAAAAAAGAAAAGTGCCAACAACAGCCTGCCACCAAGAAGGTAAAATCCAAAGTAAAAGCCCATGACTAAGTAGTCATCCCCACCAGTACTGCCCAACCACCTCCTTCCACATCCCTAATGGGTCATCCTGAAACTCTAAAATGCTGACCCACCATTGCAACAACAACCACATTCATGCATCCCTGGGGCGCACATTACCCCAAAAGGCCTGAGACGACCATCCACCCAAACGCCTGGTGGCACTCTCCCCCAAACCTGCTATCGCAGAACTTGCAGCCACCCCATTCAAAATGAGTGTGTCCCAAAACTACCCGGGTCCCACCCATGCATGCCAGGGCCTTTCTCAGCAGTGCCATGAACTGATATCATGTCAGAGCAGCTCCATCTGTGTGTACAAACATCACAGACTCTCTAGGATGCTGAATTTGCAAATACCTGGTGAGCCAGCGCACCGGACATGTGCTTTGATCTGCTATTTGTCTCAAAATCACTATGTGCCCACGCCTGCTTTGATCCATTTTTGAATGGGCAATAAACGGTTGTAACGCATCCCTCGTGCAAGACACCTGACTAACCATCAATTCCCACTGGGCTGCCCCACTCCCCCCCATCCACCAGCAGTTTGCCCACTCTGAGGGCCCAGAAGAACAGAACAGAGAAAGTGGCCTTAAACAGCTCAACCTCATACACCGAAAAGGTAATCTCCAGTAAAACTCGTAACAGGCGCACTAATTGCTCATGGGTGATTGGCCTCCTGTGATCCTGACAAAAACACACCTGTCTACCCCATCCCTGAAACATGCATTTTACCAGAAAATCCAACAAAGGGCTCCCCCACCCAAAAGGGCAGCTAAAATTTGTAAACTGGCAATATGCTTGGAAACCACCCCTTCTTTATCCCTATACCCTTGTCTTGGGCTACATACTCCACTACCAGGTGATCCGCTGCTGGCCCCAACACCCACCCTCTGTCCAGAAGAAAAATGTTCACTCATCTGTATCCATCCTCATATCTGGCCCATATGGAAGGTGCAAGTGAAGCCTTCAGCAAAGACCAAACTGCCTCCTGCCCAGTTCCCATAACTCCATCCCCTCCATGTCCACAGCAGACACCAGATGGCAGAAGAATGTAAACTAAAATTGAGGCAGAGAGTCAGCAATAGCATTGACCACACCTGGCATATGTCTAGCCCTAATGGACAGGCTCAGCTATAAACACTTCAATATCAGTTCCCTCATTAGCCCAATAACCTACAGACATTGTGCAGCTTGCCTGTTGACTACTTCAACCACCCCCTTGTTGTCACAGCAGAACAGTATAGACCTGTCTCAGAGTCTGGACAGCCACAGCTCATAAGCAACAAGAAGTGGAAAAAGTTCCAAGAAGGTAATATTCTTAGAGAGGCCATTTTGAGCCCAATCATCCATCCACATGACAGCACACCAAGACTCTCAGACTCCAAAAGCGATCCCCCTACAACGTCTGAAAACAGTTCCAGGTCCACATTGGTCATTTCTTCCCCTTGAATAGCCTGTGCTCCAGTAAAACCCATCAGGAAATGCTGCCACATGCACAAATCTGCACGCACCCCAGACGGCAGGCAAATAAAATGATGATGCCCAAAATGACTGCCATCAATCTTCCCATTGGAAGAACCTGGCATGTAAAGCTCAGACTTCCCAGCAATGATTACACCATGTGCAGTGTGACCTTCTTGGCCCGCAAGGCCATGTTAATTGCACTGAGCAAAAGATCTACTTTTTTCTCTGGGAAACCTAGTGACTATGGCATCTGAGTCAAACTCGATGCCCAAAAAGGTAATGACTGAGGAAGGACCTTCCGTCTTTTCCTCTGCCAGTGGGACCCTGAAGTCACTCATTACATCCACAAAGGTGGCCAAATGTTCACCACAATCGTCACTATTGGGGAAGGACTACAAAAAGGAGATCATCAAGATAGTGTAGCAAAGTGTCCTTGTTGGCTTTGCGCACCATCACCCACTGCAGAAAAGTGCTGAAAATCTCAATTAAAACAAGACACTGAGCATCCCATTGGCAGGCATTTGACAAAATAAAACATCCCATGAAAATGGAAACCCAACAGAGGGAACGAGGATGAATGCAGGCAAAAGGCTGATTCTACATCACCTTTTGCCATGAGGACTCCCTTACCTGCCCTGAACACAAGCCTCAGGGCACAGACAAATGAGGCACAGTAAACAGTGCACAGCTCCTCGTGGATGCCATCATTCAGTGACTTGCCCAGAGGGAAATTAACCTAAACTTCCCAGGTTCCTTTTTTATCACTACTTACTAATAAAACCAATAAACTGTTTTCAACATTAATCTTTTATTTATATTCAAATTCTTAATTTTAAAACATAATATGTACTAGTAAGGATTAGGAGTTAAAAACAGTATAAAAAAGGTGGGCTTTTAGCTTAGATTTGAAGACGGCCAGAGACGGAGCTTGACGTACTGGCTCAGGAAGTCTATTCTAGGCATCAGGTGCAGCAAGATAAAAGGAACAGAGTTTGGAGTCAGCAGTGGAGGAGAAGGGTGCAGATAAGAGATATTTACCCAGTGAGTGGAGTTCCCAGGGAGGAATATAGGGAGAGATGAGATTGGAGAGATGCTGAGGAGCTGCAGAGTGAATGCACTTGTAAGTCAATAAGAGGAGTTTGAACTGTGTGCAGAAACAGACACGGAGCCAGTGAAGTGACTTGAGGAGAGGGCTAATATGAGCATAGTGACACTGGCGGAATATAAGTCGTGCAGCAGAATTTTGAACAGATTGAAGAGGAGAGAGATGGCTAAGTGGGAGACCTGTGAGAAGCAAATTGCAATAGCCTAAGAGAGAGGTGATAAGAATATGGATAAGGGTTCTGGTATTGTGCTCAGAAAGGAAAGGGTGAATTTTGGTGATATTATAGAGAAAGAACAGGATTTAGCAGTCTGCTGAATATGTGCAGAGAAGGAGAGAGAGGAGTCAAAAATGACCCCAAGGTTATGAGCTGATGAGACAGGGAGAATGAGAGCATTATCCACAGAAACAGAGAATGAGGGAAGAGGAGAGGCTGGTTTAGGCAGAAAGATAAGAAGCTCAGTCTTGGTCACTTAAGACATTCAGACAGCAATGTCAGACAGGCAGGCTGATAGTTTGGTCTGGATTCCTGCTGAGATTTCTGATGTGGAGAGGTAGATCTGGGAGCCATCAGCGCAAAACTATGGGATGAGATCAGAGTACCAAGGGAAGAAGTATGGATGGAGAAAAGAAGAGGTCCAAGGGCAGATTCCTGAGGTACACCAACTAATAGTGGGATAGAAGTGGAGGAGGATCCACCAGAGTATACACTACAAGTATGATGGGAGAGATAAGAAGAAAACCAGGAAGTACAGAGCCCTGAAATCCATGTGAGGACAGTGTATCAAGGAGTAGGCTATGATCAACAGTGTCAAAAGCAGCAGATAGATCGAGAAGGATGAGGATAGAATAGAGACCTTTGGATCTGGCCAGGAACAGGTCATTGGAGACTTTTGCAAGCGCTATTTCAGTTGAATGAAGAGGGCAAAAGCCAGATTGAAGTGGATCAAGAATAGCTTGAGATGAAAGAAAGCCAAGACAATGGAGATGAACAGCACGTTCAAGTATTTTGGATAGGAAAGGGAGGAGGGAGATGGGGTGATAGTTGGAAGGACAGGTAGGGTCCAATGAATGTTTTTTAAGGAGTGGTGTGACTACGGCATGTTTGAAGGCATCAAGAACAGTCTCAGTGGAAAGTGAAAGATTGAGGATATGACAGATAAAGAGGATAACAGTAGGAGAGATAGTGCTAAGTAGATGGGTGGGAATAGGATCAGAGGAACAGGTAGTTAGTTTCGAGGAGGAAAGAAGAAGTGCAGTTTCAACTTCAGTGATTTCAGAAAAGGAAGAAAAGGAGGCAGGGTTGGAGGGTTGAGAGAATGGACTAAGGGAAGGAGAGGTGGAGGTGATTTGGTTGAGAATTCAAGTTTAATCTTGTGAACCTTATCATGAAAGTACTCAGCCAGAGACTGGGGAGAAAGTGAAGGGGGAGTTAGAGGTGAAGGCACTTTGAGGAGAGAGTTCAGTGTGGCAAAGAGACATCAAGGGTTTGAGCCAAGACAATTTGTCAACTGGATGTAGTAGTCCTGTTTGGCAAGTAAAAGAGCAGACTGGAAGGAGGTCAGAAAGAATTTGAAATGTATGAAGTCAGCATGGGCATGGGATTTCAGCCAAAGGCGCTCAGCAGAGCGGGCACAGGAACATAGGTAGCGGATTCTAGAGGTCAGCCAAGTCTTACAGAACAGAGAATGGGAGGAGCGAGAATATCCAGAGCAGAGGAGAGAATAGTATTATAGGAAGAGACAACCTCATTGACAGACTTGGATAATGCGGAGGGGCATAATTGAACGGGGACGACCATCTCTAAGGGCGGCCATCTCTAAGGATGTCCCGGTGGAAGGGGTGGGAAACCGCTATTATCGAAACAAGATGGGCGTCCATCTTTTGGGTCAATAATACAGACGGGGACACCCAAATCTCAACATTTAGTCGACCTTAGAGATGGTCGTCCTTAGAGATGGTTGTCCCCCGATTTTCGGTGATAATGGAAACGAGGACACCCATCTCAAAAATGACCCAAAATCCAAGGCATTGGTCATGGGAGGAGCCAGCATTCGTAGTGCACTGGTCCCCCTCACATGCCAGGAGACCAACCGGGCACACTAGCGGGAACTGCAGTTGACTTCACAAATTGCTCCCAGGTGCATAGCTCCCTTACCTTTGGTGCTGAGCCCCCCAACTCCCCCCCCCCAAAAAAACCCCACTCCCCACAACTGTACACCACTACCATAGCCCTAAGGGGTGAAGAGGGGCACCTACATGTGGGTACACTGGGTTTCGGGTGGGTTTTGAAGAGCATACATTTACCAGCACAAGTGTAACAGGTAGGGGGGGGGGATGGACCTGGGTCCACCTGCCTGAAGTGCACTGCAGTACCCACTAAAACTGCTCCAGGGACCTGCATACTGCTGTCAGGGAGCTGGGTATGACATTTGAGGCTACAATAGAAGCTGGCAAAAAAAAAATTTTAATTTTTTTTTTAGGTTGGGAGGGGGTTGGTGACCACTGGGGGAGTATGGGGAGGTCATCCCCGATTCCCTCTGGTGGTCATCTGGTCAATTTGGGCACCTTTTTGAGGCTTGGTCATGAAAAAAAATAGACCAAGTAAAGTCGACCAAATGCTCGTCAGGGACACCCTTCTTTTTTACATTATCAGCCGAGGACGCCCATCTCTTAAGCACGCCCCAGTCCCGCCTTCGCTACGCTTCTGACATGCCCCCGTGAACTTTGGTCATCCCTGCGACGGACTACAGTTGAGGACACCCAAAATCAGCTTTCGATTATGCCGATTTGGGTGACCCTGAGAGAAGGACACCCATCTCCCGATTTGTGTCGAAAGATGGGCGCCCTTCTCTTTCGAAAATGCCCTTGATAGTGGTTGAGAAGAGATTTGAAACACTGCTCAGAGTAGAGGGGTCAATAGCCTGAATATTACTAAATGTACTGGTTGCGATTCGACGAGACTGGGGAAGAGGATGTTTAAGTGTGAAAGTTATCAGTTGATGTTCAGAAAGGAGAAGAGCTGAGGCACAGAAACTGGAAAGTGAGCAGTTTGAGAAGAAGATAGGTCAAGACAGTAGCCATTCTGGTGAGTGGGGGTAGTGGAGTACAGTTGAAGATTAAAAGAGGATGTTAAAGTGAGAAACTGAGAAGCATAAGAGTCAGAGGGATCATTAGCATGAATCTTAAAATCCCCAAGAATGAGGGGCTCAAGAAAGAAGGAAAGCCAGGCGTCAAAGTCAGTGAGAAAGGAAGAAAGGGACTTTATCAGGGGTTCGATAAATGACTGCTACTCAGAGAGGCAGAGGAGTGAATAGAGTGGACTTCGAAGGAAGAAAAGCAGTGTAACTGAGGTGGAAGAAGAGGCTGAAAGCTACAGGAGGGTGTAAGTAGTAGCCCAACACCACCTCTGCGGCCAACTGGGCGAGGAGTATGGAAGAAAAGATAACCTCCATGGCATAGGGCCACGACTGAAGTAGAGTCTTCAGGGCAAAGCCAAGTTAAAGTTAGGGCAAGCAGATGGAGAGTACGAGAGATAGAGAGGTTGTGGATGTAGGGAAGTTTGTTAGACAGAGCAGGCATTCCACAGAGCACATGAAAAAGGCATGAAAGAGAGAGGGAGGAGTGGAACAGAAATTAGACTGGAGACATCATGGTGTGACCTGCACAAATAGGATGAGAGCTGATGTGGAGGACCAGGATTGGGACTGATGTCCCCAGCAGAGAACAGGAGAAGGAGCAAGAGAGTATGGAGAAGAGTAGGAGAGGCATGAAGACAGCAACAAAGGTGAGATGTACTCAGATAAAAAGGAGATGGTTGAATGGAAGGAAGAAAATGTTGAAGGTTGAGAGCTGAGAAGAAGGAAGAAGAAAGAGGACGAAAGAGATGGTGAGATGATGAAAGCCGAGGGTGGGCAATGTATTCCTGTAGTGTATAGTGGTTTCAGATGGAGAAACAGATTTGGAAGGGACATAACCAAGAAGAGAAAGTGTACTGGAGCCATAAGTAGTAACTGGGAGAAAATAAAAAATGTATAGAGAAAGGCGTGAGGGACCTGGGAGGATTGGGATGGACCTGGGAGTCATCCCGGAGAAGACTGCGAGGATATGCAGAAGGGTTGCAAGTCCTCCACAGAACCTGGTAGGAGCACTGGGCACCTTGAGTGGAGGCCCTGAGTGGATTGAAGTGGACCTGGGTGTCACCCCGGAGAAGGCTGTGATGATATGCAGATGAGCTGCAAGTTCTTCACAGCACCTGGAAGGCAGCTGGTGGGAGAGCTGGGCACCTCTCAGCCAAGGAAAGGCTTACCAGAGGTTAGGCTGAAGCCAGCACTAGCACCGCTAGCACTGGTGCCCCTCTGTCCCCTCCAGGCCCAGACCCCTCAGCTCTTGTCTGCAGAGAAGAACCCTTACCCAAAGCAGAAAGAGAAAAGAAAAATGAAAAATCAGAAGATGATGAAGAAGAGGACCCCCATACCTCCAGCCTTTCCCCTTTTTCTTTGCCACCCCTGTAGCCCCAGAACTACAGCGGCAGTGTGGCACAGCGGCTGTGGCCGGCCACACTTAAGTTCTCAGCCAGAGCAGTCAGAGAAGGTGAGGGGCAGGACAGGAGACAGATGGACGGTGTTGGCTCTAGTGGCGGGTCCCCTCCTGATCTGCTCTCTCAATCAAAGCAGATCATAAGAGGGGGGGACCCGTGGCCACCACCAGAGAGGAGGACAGATCCGGAGGAGGCAGAAGAAAACGCCTGAGCTGGGACGGAGGAGGGAGAGGAGCCGGAGCAGAGCTAAGAGCTGCTGCAATCAGTGCACATTGTCGTGCTTTATTGTTGGTAGCATTTTTATTTAATCTCACTTATATTTTCAAACATGCCAGCTTGTGCAGCATACAGATGTACACAGAGAAAGTAGAGTAGTAATTTGTTATAAATTTATTTATTTGTTACATTTGTATCCCACATTTTCCCACCTATTTGCAGGCTCAGTGTGGCTTACATAGTACCGTAGAGGCGATCGCCAATTCCAGCATGAGCAAATACAAAGTGATATGGTGGAAGAATAAAGTTCATGTGTAACAGACCCATTAGGGAATCATAGGGAAGAAGAGATTAGTTATGTCCAGTATGAGCTTTGGTTTCATTGTGTTGCAGGGTGCAGGCATTTAAGTTGGATTGGTAGTGTATGCTGTCATGTATCCCGGTGCTTCGCCGTAGAGGATTTTGCGGGCCAGGGTGCAGATTTTGAATGCCATACGTTCTTTGATCGGCAGCCAGTGCAGTTTTTCTCGTAGGGGTTTGGCACTCATAATAAATGTGTCATTTGGAGGGGCTGGTTAAAGTGACACCTTAGCATGTGTTGTGTCTTGAAGAGATTTTTTTTTCCTGGTAATGGGCCACTAAAACAGACATCATGTTATGAGAATCAGGTGCTCAACATTCAGTGTTTCTACCTATTTATTTACTTATTTACAACATTTATGTCCCACATTAAACATGACTTAGATTGAAACCTGAGAGAAGCAAAATTTGTTTTTCCTGTGCCTAGATCAAAAGAGATAGATGGTTTGTGGTGGGAACTTGCTCCTTTTGTTTTGTGGGTGGATGGATGGATTATGAATTTGTGCTAATTATAATTATGATGATGATTGTGCTAATGCTGATTATGATGCTGATGATTAAGATTATGCTGCTGCTCATTCTGTTTATGATGATTATGATTCTTATTAATTTATTTTGTTACATTTGTACCCCGCGCTTTCCCACTCATGGCAGGCTCAATGCGGCTTACATGGGGCAATGGGAGGGTTAAGTGATTTGCCCAGAGTCACAAGGAGCTGCCTGTGCCTGAAGTGAGAATTGAACTCAGTTCCTCAGGACCAAAGTCCACCACCCTAACCACTAGGCCACTCCTCCACTCCATATTTATATTGTACTATTTTGGGGCTACTTTTGGGCTGTAAAACTTTTCACCATCTGGCAACCCTCAGGCCAGCCCCGTGCGGGTGAGATCATTTGACTCTCCTTTGTCTTTGTGCAGGTCCAAAGCCATGGCCTTTTCAACTTTGACCACAGATGCGCCCGACTAGTAAAACATATTTTAAAAATAAAATAGGTCCTTCGCACAGAGGGAAAGAGAAGAAGGCCAGGGGGTCTTGTGTGGGATCAAGGAGGTTTAATAGACAGGAGATGAAGTGACGTCAGAATGCTGAAACCAATTAGGTCAATCTAAGTTTCCCCTTCCCAGCGCAGCCGTCATCCCCATTCACTCAAAATATAGCAAGCAAACTTATGAGCTGCTACATCCACCTTGTTCTTTATTGTTGGTAGCATTTTTATTTAATCTCACTTATATTTTCAAACATACCAGCTTGTGCAGCATACGGATGTACACAGAGGAAGTGTAATAATGGAATCACTTTTCAAAGGTAGAGTCGTAATTTGTTATAAATTTTAATCAGTGGTCAGTTGGAGGGGCAGGTTACAGGAACACCCTAGCATTTGTTATAGTCATGCCGAGACTTTTTTCTCCTGGTAATGGGCCACTAAAACAGACATCATGCTATTGTTACAAGAAATGATTTATTTTGGGGAAAATAGCTCTAGAGCAACTCGCCATATTATTACCATTACACTATGAGAATCAGGTGCTCAACTTTCAGAGTTTCTATCCATTTAGTTATCTATTTATTTATTTATGGCATTCATATCCCACATTTAACATGTATTAGGTTGAAACCAGGGAGCATTTGAAAGGTATTATTTTTCCTGTGCCTAGATCAAAAGAGCAAGATGGTTTGTTGGAACTTATTCCTTCTGTTTCGAAGAATGCAGTGGTATATTATAAAAATCCACTTAGTATTGTTTATTAATATTATTTGCTACTGGTTGATATACAGCAGAAGTTAACCAAGTCAACTTCATGCTTTCTAATATAATTTTTAATAGCATTTTCTCAGTTATTACCCAAATAAAAATAAAATTATAGTATTAATTATATGACTGTGTCTGCCTCTTATGGTAGTTAGGATAACCTGGTCCTGGAGTTACCCAAGGCAGTCGGGTTTGTCAGGACATTGATAATGAATATTCATGAAAGAGATTTGCATATAGTGGAGGCAGTGCTTGTTATGAAATGAATTGAGTCTGATCTATACATCTGTTGTGTTATTTTGGCAGGTGGAAACAGGTGGGCTTATAGGGAGGGAGGGGAGTACGTGAGGGGAAGGGTTCTTGGGGTATGTTCTCTCTAAAAGTTTTTATTGTGCCATGTTGGATAGTTTACTGTTTTTTCTTGCTCTGTATGAAGCTTATCAACCAACAGGTTTTGCTTTTATTAAAGATGATTAAAACCTAAAAAATACGCTTTGGATGTTACTGAATTCTATTATTCTGTCTCACTGTATTTCCAGTTTTGGCACATTATAAGCCATCACAAGAGCAAAATATAAGAAAACCAATGGACTGCATTAGGGGCTTTTAGCCCATTTAGTCTTGTTTAAACAAACGAGAGATCTGTTTGACAGAAATATTTTTATTATTTTGACTGAAACATGCTCAAACAACAGAATAATCCATTTGTGTATCTAAAAGGTAAACGTCTACAAAACAGATGAAGATGTGATTCCATATGCCCCAATGAAAGGTGAGTTTAATTCTACTTCCATTTAATTTCAATAAATTCCATCATCACCAGGCTTCCCAAATCAGATTACAGCAACATTTAAGATGAACCCATCAGGAAACAGGATATTCTCACTGAAATTTGGCCATCTGTATTGTGTACAGTGTATTTATTTAGTTTTTAGTGTAGAAAAATGAGCACAAAATATAGTGTTTAAAATTGCTGCTTCTACCAGCTATAATAATTTTTAAGCTGTTTTAGTGATATTCAATTGTTATTTCATAATATTTATATCTACATGTGGGAAGCTTTCAAATAAATTAAAAAGCTACCCAATAAGTAAAAAAAAAAACCAACCAAAACTTTTGTCCTCCACCTTTTAAGGCACTGCTTATACAATTGAAACAGCTTTAGACTTGTTACAGATGGACCAACAATAAAAAAACGACAATGTGAATGCAGCAGCTCATAGGTTTGCTTGCTTTGTTTTGTGTGAATGGGGATGACGGCTGTGCTGGGAAGGGGAAACTTAGATTGTCTTACTTGGCTTCCTTGCTTACAGTGGACTAGATCACTTCCACTCCTGTTTATTAAACCTCCTTGTGTGGGATGGTGGGAGGCAGGCAGGCAGGTACTCTCAGGGGAGCCTGCCATAGCATCAGGTCAGAGCTCTTTCTCCAGCGGGGGATGCAGGGATAGAGGGTGGGGCTAAGCCTGTACTTTCTGCGGCTGCTGTTGCAGTTACCACGGGAGCGGGAGTTGGTGCGATTGTCAGCTGTCAGACCTGAAGCTGCGTGAGTCGAGTCTCCTGCCATCAAATAAGGGGTCCTTTTACAAAGGCGTGCTGAAAAATGGCTTGCAGTAGTGTAGGCGTGGGTTTGGGGCATGCATGGATCCATTTTTCAGTGCACCTGCAAAAAATGCCTCTTTTTTTTTGCCAAAAATGGACTTGCGGCAAAATCAAAATTGCCGCACACTCATTTTGGGTCTGACTCTGAGACCTTACCGCCAGCCATAGACCTAGCAGTAAAGAATTTGGGCAGTAATGACCTACGCGTGTCAGATGCCACTTGGCACGCATCCGCTATGCATGCCAGAAAATAAAAACTATTTTTCAGATGTGCACAGCAGATGCACGCCAAAATTAAAATTACCACAAGGGCCACGCGGTAACTGGGCGGTAACTATTGGTGCGCATTCGACACGCATAGATGCCTACGCGGCTTAGTAAAAGGGGCCCTAACTTCCATTTGCTGCAGTGGCACCGTGTGGAGAATCTCCACATGAAAGCTGCCTCCAAGGTACCACGTGGGAAGAATCACGAAAATGCCTTCTGCAAATCTGAAGCCACCTCTGAGGAGCAGGAAAGACCTGCTGCCTGGAGGCAGTGGGTCCTTTAAATAAACTTCCTCTGTGGCCCACCCCCACCCCTTCCCCCAATTTTCCTCAGGCCCTAGGCAGGAAAAACCTTTTCAAAAATAAATTCTGCCTGTCTCCTGGTTCTGCCTCCTCTTTCCCCTTCCCCAGTCATAACCCCTCCCCACATTTTAGGCCTGCCAAGTAAGCCCCTGAGTGGTTGTGCTCAGCCCAAGGTTAGCGTCGCACTGGTCCTAGTTGCACGATTTTATGTGCCTGCCTAAAGGGATATTCCATTGCAAAAATGAAACGTGCCATTTCTTGAAAACGCAGAGTTGTTTTTCTTTTAGATGCTTTGTGTTTTGTATATAAAAAGTTTGCTAAAATACACTACAAACTGTTCGATAGGTTGGCATTTTACAACCCTTTTAATCTAATTTTGGTAAGCATTGAAACAGTTTAAGATGGCGTCATTTTACCGAGTTCAGGACTGTGATGGAGTGGACGTCATATTACACAAACAATTCAATCACAGTGAGTCAGTGGTTTTGTCAACACCATGAGCTATATATTACAAGTATTGTTTATCCGTGGGAATATATCAGTCCATCTGAAAAAGATTTCCTCATGAGAGATAAAACAATTAGCTATGGATCTGTTTGTATTGTCTAGTGAGAAGCCTCGCAAATGTGGCATTAAAAAAAAAAAACTTTTCTGAAGACAAACCCAATGATGCTATTGTCACCTTCATGTTATATTCCCCTAGTGTTTCAAGCTGCCTTTACGCTCCTATACTTAAAGGCTAACACCCCTGTTATTTCCTTCCAGATTAAACAAGCCTTGACTCCTAACTGCTGTAAAAATAGCCTTAATAAAACAGTGATAATGACGTAAGTACAGTGTTTCAAAGATGTTGACTCTCTCGTTTGACTTGGTTGTGGCACACATCTACTGCCTTAATCCAACGGTGGAGAAAGCATCTTCAGCTGAGAACTAAAACTGAGAAAAAAAGTAAACTGCACATTATTTTTCCAAGCCGGTGATGGTGGATAACACACCTTTTAAAAGCTGTTTCGTTCAGTGTGTGATACCTGTAAGATAAGACATTTTTGGTTAAAAAAAAAAAAAAGGGGGGGGCGGGACCGTAGGAGAGCTGACAGATCTTTGCACTTAAATTCCAAAACCAGAGACATAAGGCTGAAATGGGGACGCTTCCTCAGCCGTTTTCTTGAACGTGCCCCCCCCCCCCCTTTCCCGCAAAATGTTGTATATCTTCACCTCCCTTCTTCAATAAGAGTCCATCCTGTTTTTAAAATCTGGTTTGCTTCCCCTTTTGGTTTGATCACTGCTCACTTTTCGTTCACCAGAATGCGGTCTGCAAGGGGATCTGCTGAAGTTTAGCTGCACCTTCATTTAAGAATGGTGGGCGTGGCTAAGCGAGAACACTTTTCCAAAATTTTAATATCACCTAAAAAAAAATCTAAAAATGAAATAAAACGATGACTGAGAATCAATCGACTTAATAATTCTGTTTGGTTTTTTTAACTGCCACTGGAAATCTTTATAAATCTACTAAATGCTGTAACGTGATAAGCAAGATAGGCAAAGCCTGTAAGACACCAAAGCTACCTTATCCCAAGTCAACCTCTCTGCATGATTTCAAAGGGACAAGTAAATTATCCTACTTTTGCCTGCCCTAAACAAAGAAACACTTTGAACTTTTGTTACCCTCTACAAAATTGTTTTATTTATAATTATTCCGTGTCAGTTTATTAAAGAGTTTTCTGAAATTTCCGTCTTAAGGAAACTCTCTACCCCACCCCTCCCCGAGCCTCCTGTCCATACCCGACCGCCACCATCTTCTCTCACTGTCCAGATGGCACCTTTCTGGAAACAGTAAAACTGATGCACTGAAGTACCTTCCTGTCTAGTCCAAAATATTGCAGTCCTGCATGTTTTTACTTTTTCCTTGTTTTAGGAAGGGGATAGAGGGAAAAAAAAAAAGTAAGCTTATATCTATCTATCTATCTATCTATCTATCTATCTTTCTAGATAGATATAGATATAGATATATATAGATATATAGCTATAGATATAGATAGATAGATAGATAGATAGATAGATAGATAGATAGATAGATAGATAGATAGATAGATAGTGACAATACTATACAATGTAATCTTGACTAATAAGATAAACAGATCAAACGGTTTACAAATCTATTTGGGAGGGGAGGATTGGGTGGGGGCTGAGTGAGGGACAGGAGAGATAAGGTTCGGATTGTATACAGCTATAACTGGTTGGATCATTAACGATATGCGCCTGTATTATGGGGTTATGCTGTGAATGCAAGTTATGTGTCGTTAAAGTTGACCACAAAATAAAAATACATTGATTAAGAAAATGAGAGGAGAAGCAGAACTCGGAGCAATGTCGTCATTGTACAGGGATAGTGAAAAAAACTATTTAGTCTGTCCATAAAGTGCTCTGGTACATTCCTAAGGGTGGTTCCCGTACTGCCTATTTTCTTCGTTTGTAAATAATTCATTCTAATATTTACAGTCCAAAATGTATTAGAGATGCCTCAGATTGTCAACTTCCCCTCTTTCTCTTTCTCTTTCTCTTTCTCTTTCTCTTTCTCTCACTCTCACTTAATTTCACTCTGTGTGTGTTTAAATATGACACATGCAAGAAATTGACTTCTTAATTTAAAAAATTCAGTCATTTCGACTCTTTTTGTTCGAACACTTCAGTTACAATATTGGTGATGAGTGCTAAATGCGCATGCATGAAACTTGAGCAGGGGGGTTCTGTATCCAACCTTACCTTACCTCTAATAGAAAAAAAACAAACATACAATTTGCAAGTATAATCCAACCCAGAATAAACGGAACTGGTTAACTAACCAATAAGATACTTGCAAAATTAAGGAAATATTACTATCAGAATAAACATTTCTTTTGAAAGTACGTAAACAAATTACTTTTTTCTTTTCTTCTTTTTTTACCAAACCAACCATGTTTTGAACAAACGCGTGACTTTATCCTGGCTTTTATCAATACATAATATTTGTATATAAAACGTACATCATTGCTACAGACTCTTCTAGGGAGAGTAGCCGACTTTAAAATCATGTATTTCCTATTTTCGAAACAGAGAGTTTGAGGATGTCGGCAGCCAGATACCACTTCATCTCTCCAGTTTGCTTAACATGGGTAACTACTTTTTTTTACATAGAGGATGGTGTTTCTGATAGGTTTAATATTCGATGTATTTTGTTCCTTTGTCTCTGCCTATTCGTTCCTCAGCCCGTTAGTCCGGAGAATACAGTGTTTCTTCTGGAAATGCCTCTTCTAGCTGTGAGTAATATATACCATTTCTTGCAGAATCGAAAGTCATTAAAATGAAAGCATCCAGTAGCCTCTGAAACGTTGAAACACCACTACCCTTTCCAAGAGGAAGCCAACGCTGAAAGAAGATTGCTGCCTGCAGATACTAGAGTCAGAAAGATGTACCAATCGGAAAATAATGGGGAGACAATACACACTACATTGCAAAACAAAATCAGAAAAGGCAGGTAGAGCACGCCTAGTTTTGGAATAATAAAATAATAATAAATACAGTAATAGGATCGGTGCAAATCCAGCGCTGAGTTGCCGGGTTGTGCTAGGTAATTTCTTAACAGAACTACTTGCAAAGCTACTTTGTAAAAAAAAAAAAAAAAAGTCCTTGGGTTTCTTTGTGTCCTTGAGCTGCTAACAAAAAGATTTCCCAAATGGTGCGCCGACAGTAAATGTTGGAAAACACTAAATAATGCATCAAATGAAGAGGCTTAAGAGTATTTTCACACTTCAAGAAATGCAGTTGGCTCATCAATTTTACATCAAGACTCTACCAAAGGAAAAAAAAATTCAACATTACTTAATCATCAAATGACGTTTCCCTGAGGCATACTTTCACTAGGTTACAAAAGTCCTACGTCCTGCCTAATTCCGTAAGCATCTATCTTTGTTTTTTTTTTTTCTTTGTTTGTTTCACTTTCTTCACCGTCCAAGCTGTACACTCTTAGGTGCATCAGCAACACCATTAACTATTAGCTCCGGCTCTCCTTTCATCTTTAGGGTGGTATTTATCCACCGTGATGGTAGACGTTTCTATTTATCCGCTTGCGATCAATGAGTGGCGTCAGCAGTGGTATTCTAATGACGATTGCACCATTAAGGATGACAGCTTAGAAAGAAGAAGGGCAATGGTGATCCCTCCCAGAGCCAGTACGGCACAGTGGAGAGCGGAGACAGTGCATCGCATCGCAAGGTCACCCTCCCCATCCCTCTCTCAACCTCCCCCCTCCCCCACCCCAATTGCTCGTCGGCGTGGCTGCCGCTGCAGGACCAGAAGGGAGGTTTGGCTTGCCGGAGGCTTGCGTTCAGTCACAATGGAAACGAGAAAGGAAATGGTGATGTTTCTGGAGGGAAGTCAACTTGGCAGTCTAGTTGGCAAGAGAGTGCCTAATTTGTCGGAAGCTGTGGGAAGCCCGGTTCAAGAGCCGCAGGAGAAGTTAATGGCTAGGACTTGCCTCAACCCCAGGTCTGCTTCGTTAAGATCCCGAGATAGGGCAGCCGGGGAGGAGGTGGAAGTGCTGCCAGGGACTGGCCAGGAATCCAGATCGGCGGCTGCCCTGCTCACCTCCTGCCAGCAGCCTCCTTCCTCCCAACTTCTTGCTGCCAAAGAACAGAGCAGTTCGGACACGGAATCGGATTTCTACGAGGAGATCGAGGTGAGCTGCACCCCGGATTGCGCCCCAGGAAGCGTCGATTATCAACACAATAAAGGTACAACAACCCCCTTTCTTCTGTCTCTCTCTCCACCCCCCCCAAAAAAAAACAACGCACCCCCTCCCATTCTCAGCCTGAGTCTGAGCTCAAAAGTACCCATTGGCAACCCAGCTCAGGTTGTAGGTTGTAACTCCTGCCTTGTGCTTTCAAATCACTTTTTCACATTTTTGGTTAACCGGAAATGAGACTATTTTGCAGGTTTAATTGTAATTAACTCGTTTCGGAAAACGAAATTAAGCTTCACAATGTCTCTTTCAGAGGATTACAGTACAAGTGAATACATTGCTCAATAGACCCAACATGTCATATAGAGTTGGTGTAACACATACTTAGACACGTGCTTTTATTATAACAGAAATATGTAACTAGTTAATATTTATTGCTGTTTTATCTGCTGCTATTAATACATATTGACATTTTTGCCTGTATCGCAGGAACCAAAGACCTTTCCCCTGAATAATCGAAACTGTATTTAATTCAGTACTTTGGCGTTTGCCAGTGTATTTTAAAGGCACGCCACTTTGGGAGAGATTACAGGATCAAAGATTTCTTTCCGGGATTCCTGACAAGGCAATCTAGCTAGATGAGCACGGAAGTAATTATTAGGCAGCGTCAAATCGCTGCCGCGGACACCCGGTCGCCAAGGTGCACCGCTGGATCCTGTTTGCATGTTGGTTAAAACCCACCAAATTACCCTGTCACTTCCATGCCTCAGTGGCGCCAGCTCGGAAATGGTCCCAACCATCTAACAGGCTTTGGTCTCGGACACAATCAAATTTGGGTGCATTTGAAAGAAAATGCAGAATACAGGCCTTTAATTCAATTCCCCTCCCCCCCCCCCTTCCCTCAGATCTCTCTCTGTCTCTCTCTCTCTTCCAAAAGTTGGAAGTTCGGGAGAATAAATGAAGTTGGCTACATCTCCTCAGGTTGCACTCAAAAGGTTTGGACAACTATGGGAAATCAGTAAGAATGAATATGTCACAGTCCTAGAAAGTTACCAAACTGAGTTCGATCGAGATTCCATTTTGTATGAAATGAATTTAATAACGCGTATTTTGAAGTGCGTGCGTGTTCTGTGTGACTGTCATTGTCCAGAATGAAAAGACAAATTGCCCTTCTGTTTGGATGGACCACTCGACAGCTGGGCCCCTTTTTAGGGTGGATAAAGATTTAGACTACAGGTCCTCTCAGGACTGAGTATCTGATGTTAGGATACAGAAGAAGCAGGGTGTGAGGGAGACAGTGAGTTATGGATTTGGGGGGCGTGGGTGTGGGGTGTGGGGTGTGTGTGGGGGTGTGGGGGTGTGTCCACCCACACAGGTTGTTGATCCCTGTTTCTACAGAGGTTAGGTGTAAAGGAACTGGATACTGATACGTTGATGCTGCATATCTGAAAAGAGAGTCCTGGGTTATTGAGGTAAAATGGTTATCTGTCATTTCATACTACTTTAAAGTACTGTACCACTGCTTGACTCTAGGTTTAAGAAGAAATGTGTGACTATGAGGGCATCCCTAAGTGCACATAGATGCTATCTGTATGAGTATAACAGAGTGCTAAAAGCTGGAAGTGAAGAATGTGGGTGCTAAATGCACCAGTCTGTCAGACAGATGCGTGCTAAACGTGTGTGCCGAGGATGTGTCAAGGAACCAGGTACAAAGAGCAGGGTGTCCAGACTATGAGGCTGAAAGTGAAGCGCCTATTTGATGCGCAAAAGTTATTCCTGACTAAAATACACGTGCAATGCTGCATTCCTAATTCCTATAGACCTGTACAGATATATGACGGCCGTGTAACGTACCTGTGTGTGGTGTGCAGGGCAGTGCTCGGAGACCATGGCTGGCAGCCCCTTGAGCGCAGCGGAGCCCCCCAAGGGCGGATCGGGCATCCAGGGCTCGCTGGCCTGTGCCGGGGATCAGATGCGCCGCTACCGGACCGCCTTCACCCGCGAGCAGATCGCCCGACTGGAGAAGGAGTTTTACCGGGAGAACTACGTGTCCAGGCCCAGGAGGTGCGAGTTAGCTGCTGCCTTGAACCTGCCCGAAACCACCATCAAGGTACAGCCAGCTTCACCTGTTCTTTCTGTGCAAAAACTACTCCGGACCATAGGAGCCAACTTTTCAAAATTATTGGGGGTGCTAAGCCCAATGGAAATAACCCCTCCCTGGACACATACAAAGGAAGTTTCTCAAGCACCCCATAGAGTCGGCTCCTATGCTCCGGAGTATGGGCAGAGTCAAGTGGCTTTTTTTTTTATCTTTCTAAAAGTGGGACAAACTGGGCATCCACCAGACACTAGATTTATTTTGCCATATGTTAACTTCTAGGAACTGTGGGCTCCTTTTCAGACTAAATAACGGTTCCATATTTCTAGAGCTATTATTGTTTCATTTAGCTTTATTTTAGGCTTCATCCTCAAGCATAGGGTGTTTGGAAGGTAAATTCAAAGACAAAAATAGTAGGGAACAAATCTTCTTGAACAAAGCTGGGCTTTTTTATTTCAAAACTTTTCTTGTGGTTGAATTACATAGGCAACAGTGCTGGGTAGACTTCTACGGTCTGTGCCCTGAGAAAGGCAAGGACAAATCAAACTCGGGTATACATATAAAGTATCACCTACCACATAAAATGAGTTTATCTTGTTGGGCAGACTGGATGGACCGTACAGGTCTTTCTCTGCCGTCATTTACTATGTTACATGCATATTATGTATACCCTTCCCAGATACCAATTCTTTATACCTTGAATTGGTGTTTTATGGTGCAATGGGGATACGTAATATCAAAGGAAGCAAATGATTGATTATTCTGTGTGATAACAGAGAGAGAAAATCTAAGGAGTAGGTCATGAAAACACCTGAAACTGTAGAATACCTGCTTAACTCAGTGTGTTCTGTGTTGGTACTTATAGGTGTTGATCTGCGGTGATTAATTGCATCCTGTCTTTCCTCTGTCCTTTGTCAGGTCTGGTTCCAGAACCGTAGGATGAAGGACAAGAGACAGCGGCTGGCTATGACCTGGCCCCATCCTGCAGATCCTGCCTTTTATACGTACATGATGAGTCACGCAGCAGCTACCGGCAACCTACCCTACCCTTTCCCATCCCACTTGCCCCTTCCTTATTACTCTCACATGGGCATCGGAAGCACCTCGGCCTCAGCTGCCACTCCATTTAGTAGCCCACTAAGACCACTGGATACTTTCAGGGTGCTTTCACATCCTTATCCAAGACCAGAACTGCTGTGTGCCTTTAGACATCCTTCCCTGTATCCGTCCCCAGCTCATGGACTAGGCGCTGGAGGAAGTCCTTGCTCGTGTCTGGCTTGCCACACCAGCCCCTCCACTGGATTAGCACAAAGACCTTCCGGATCAGACTTCACATGTTCCCCCACAACCAGGACAGATACTTTTCTCACTTTCACGCCTTCTCTGTTGAGCAAGGCCTCTTCAGTGTCCTTGGACCAGAGGGAAGAAGTACCTTTAACCAGATAAACCCTCATCTCAGGAGTGCCCAACGTCCCTTCATGCATCCGGTTAAAATACTTTATATCTATGAGGTTTTTTTTTTCTTTTTAAATGTTAACTCTGTAAATGGACAGTTTAAAGAAAAATGACTTAAAATTCAAACTTGGTCTTCAGAGAATGTACATTCCAAGATATGAGATGAAAGAGAAATAAAGGTGACAAAGAATAGGTATGAAGAAGAATTTATTCAGACTTTTATCTGGGAGAATGTATATTTCAAGATACCAGATGAAAAAGAAATACACTGACAGAATATGTGTAAAAGAGTTTATTCAAGCTTCTGTCTCCTGAAGACAAATACTGAGTTTAGCTGCTTTCTACAACAAACGGTAGAAATTACCTGTGAGGACTTAGCTTTTGTCTTTCCTATGGACAGTACGGTGCAAGAGGGCAAGACTCTCACAAAACGATAAACTTATGCACAATCGTCTATGGTTAAGAAGTAAAATCTGAAATACTTGAAAGAGAAATGCTGTTTATAGGGAAAACAATAATGTGTGAATAATAATAATAGAGATCTATCCTGATTCTTAAATGGTGGGGAGGGGGGAAGAAGATTTTCAAGTGCAACAAGACAGTATTATACATTCATTTTTACTAGAAAAAATAATAATAATTTTACTGTATATTACATTTTGTGGTTCATTTCCATTCTTTACATTTTGCCTGCGGCTTAGTTGTTATAACATATTTCTTTTTCTACCATCGAATATTTCATTACTCCCCTCCCCCTTCTTCGGGACAAGGTTTTTTTTTTTTATAGTGGGAGGGTGGATAAAACACCGGGATGGGGAGGGGGAAGGAGCTTTTGCCAGAATGTGGATTATAGCTATGACTCCTTTAAAATAACAAATGTCTTATTCTCAGCTGCTGGAAAGTGCACACACTGACGAAATTAACAAGTGATGTATATGTAAGGAGGATTTTTGAATGTCGACTGTATAATAATATTCTCTGTACAGAGACCTTGTGCCAAACGCTAACAAGCCGCCAAGGGAAGAGATTAAGGTGATCTAGAAAACAGAACTCCTCCTTCAGACAATCACCAGTCTGCAAATTAGGGCAAAGGCGATTCGCCTCCCTTTTCTGTTTTGCCTTCAAAAAACAAGGTTTATCCTTGTAGGCTTTTTATCCCTGGATTTCATCGAGTCATCTTTTTTTTTTCCGTTCACTTTCTTGCATTTTTCATGCGTTTTTAGGGAATTTGTTTACAGTATTTTGACTTTATTTATTTTAATTTTTTTTAAATATTGCTTTATTATTGCACATTACAAGGTGGAATGATTTGATATTTGGCTGAACCTGTCTATAACTGAATGAAGCACAGTTTTCAGCCTGACATCTGGAATGCAATACTGGACTGTGCTAATTGCTTTTTTTCTCAGTTTAACCTAGTTTACACAGAATGAGTAGGGACACCCAGAGAACATTATTACAACTTGTTACCATTTGACAATAAAAAAGCGAGACACCTTTTTAACACTGCATTTCACCGAAATGTGTGACTGTGCTTCTTAAAAACAAGAGTATTTTTTATTCTGGGCTATTTCTCAAAGTTGCACTATTTCCTGCTCCACCTTGAAATGCAAAGATATGGGCCAGATGCAGACATTTTTCTATTCAGAGGGTGTCCAATTTCTAGTACACAAAGTAACAAATCTGATTTATTTTGCTATTTGATCATGGTGCACATCCCCTATCGGATTAGCGAATATGCAAAAGCTTTAAATGAATATTTCTGCAGATCTGGTTCTTCACATATCCTCCAATTTACATTTTCTGACATTCTGCTCTTTGGAGCTGGTTAAATACAATTTGTTATTTTGGTTAACTAAATGAGTGTTTAATGTCTCCAACCGCTTACGTTACAAACAAATAAAATCAGCAATAAATAAATAAATAAATAAATAAATAAATAAATAAATAAAAGAGCAGTATACTTCCTAACAGAAAAATCTTTGATAATTGCCTCTCTATTTTCTCCTCTGCAAGTTTTGTTTTCAGTTTTGAAGGACCCCAGTTGCAAAAACTTTCTATAGCTACAGACTGAAAACCTTTAGAACAAAAGAGGTCCATTAATCATCTAATAAGGTTGCAATAAATATTTATTTTCTTTGCAGGGAGAGTATGGGCAGTATACCCGGGTTATAAATTCCTTTTTTTTTTTCTTGCAGTATAAATGGAGACTGTCATTTTAGTTAATGTACAGTTCTCTCCGGCGCATCAAATATATTTGCTGTCCAGATCTATCAGCCTTCCTTTAAAGTTTGCTTCTCCCCCTGAAATGAGTACGAAGCTATTTACCCTGCGTATCAGCAATAAGGCATTCCTCCTGGGAGTACTTGATATATCCATTTTGGTCACTGTCCTGCTCCATTTTGATTTATTTGATATTGTTAGTGGGTGTGCAGTAAGGGAAGCGTTTGAGTGTGCTCTGAGGTCCTCCAATCGTTTAAGGAGTGGAAGTGAAAAAGAAACATCAACAGAAGAGGGCAACCGGTGAGAAACATCCTTTCTACCAGGATATATTTCTGCTTCCCAGTGGCAGCTCTGGACAAAGATGATTCTGCATTTCCCTTTGATCTGGGCATAGAATAAAAATGCTTTGTGACAGGTAAATAGGTAGCGAGAGGGCAGCGGGAATGCCAGGCGTATTTTGCACTTAATGGGGAGCTAAAATGAGGTGTCTGAAGCAATATTGGAAAGTAGAAGATCGATGATCCTTCCTCGTGTCCAATCAGCAGCCTTTAATTGACTGTATTTTCTGGGTAATTGAGCCACTCTGCTTCTAAATTGAAGTTGAAGCTATAACAATACATCTTTCAGGAAGGAATTACTTCTCATACACTTCATAATGCAATTTTCCTTTTGCAATAGTTTTCTGCACGTTCTACAGCACATTGACAAAACCTTTGGGGAAGATTTTTTTTCAAAGCACACGCCCGCATACAAATATTTCAGGTTTGTAGCAATACAGACGTCTGCTGTTTTCCCCTTCTCCTGGCAGGTCTGCGAGATAATAATTCGAAGTTTTACAGAAGCCTAAAAGGGACATAAAATTGTAGGAGTGTTGAGTTAGCAAAGGAGCCACAGTTTTTAATGTTCCCCTAGCTGAACATTTCACCCACAGCTCTGGCAACACAACATTTTCTATAAAATCAGCACGATGAAGAAAACAGAGGGGAAACAGAACAGCGTCATTTTGCTGCTTATAAATAATCATACAAAATAGTTGAGAATTATCATGAGTCCAGGTAGGGTGCTCTCTGTGCAGCCAAATTCTGCTCTAAGGCAGCCAAAGTCTCCCTGATTGTTAGCATTTGATTTATTGCCTTATTAAAGCGTGTTCTTGTAAGTGTGACCACACTGATTACAACGCATATGCTTGGGATAAAGCTGATTTTAAACAACTGAATGCAAGGAAGAGAGATAGGCTTTAGACAGCTGGTTAAGACTATTATGTTAGCTCAATGGAAGTTGTGCAACTCTTGTCCCAGTGTAGGTCAAATTGGTCACCTCTTTATCTATAATTCGATTACAACATATGTCTGTTTAGGATATGCCACCGAAGCTGTATTACTGCACAGAATACAGAATTATGGCATTATGAAAACAGAATCTGATCTATTCCCTCAAGCACGTTTTCTCTACTCTTATGGTGGCAAGCTCATTAGGAAATGGAGAGTCTATTCATAACACCTCAAGCTTTCTCTACTCGACTGTTGTTGAGTTTGCGTCAAGCACCTGCAGAAAGGCACGTGGGTAGCCCTTTACTTCCGTTCGGTCGTTTTGGAAGATTCTTTTGTTTTCAATTATTCTCCTGTTCGATTTGTTACATTGTTTGATTCTACTGAACAATCTACTGAATCACCAGGCTCTAGCATATGTCAACCCGGGCCGACCGGCCTGCCAAATGCAATAACATACAAGCTAAAGCCGAGACGTGTGTTCAACAGCAATGTCAAGAGCGATTGCATTTCTGATCTGGAAGGGCTAATGTATTCTTTGAGACGTCAGGCGCAGATTGTAAGAAAGGAATTGTGGCCTAAAGTAAACAAGCAAACAAAAAAAAAGTTAGCAGAATTTTTTTTTATTTTCAAGTCCAAAGAATTCTTGCATAGACTAGAGGCAAATCTTGGGCGAAACAGCCACCTGCCAGTTCAGTTTATGAACAGGTACGGACTCCATTAAAATGCCAACATAAGCAAGGGAGTTCAGTTGTTGTTTTTTTTTTACAATTAGTGCAAAAATCATTAGCGGGTTCTCTTTGAATGTTCTCCACTAAAGCAGTGTTGAAATATAATTACCTAATAGTAGTTCTGTGAAATTATAATGCTGCAGATGTTTAAAGTCCAAGATAGAAAATGTTGACCGCTCTATCTCCAAACAACGACAAATAAAATTTAAAAATGATTTACTGTTTCATCAAAATATATGTGTAAGCTGTAAGCTTGCAAATATTTATTTTGTCTTTGGCTCACTGGAGAGCTGCCTTCTTTGTAAATAACTAACTAGCTATTTCAAAATATCTGGAGCAACATATGTTTATTAAACCCATACATGTTTTTAAAAATGGTTGTAAATGTATATTAAAACTTAACCACACATATTTCTGTATATTAAGAAAAGACGTGTGCAAAATTGTTTCAAAATTGAATTCCTAGCAAAGGAGTGTTAAATTGAAGAATCGAAGGGAATTTTCTTTACACACACACACACACACACACACACACACAAAACATAAGGGCGACTGTTACAGCAATATTTGTATTTATTGCAGTTGCTCAATTGGCCTTGCTGAGCCTGAACGTTTAAATCCTGTTACAATGTAATTTACATCCAGCATCTTTACTGCGGGCTGAGACCAATCAGGCCATAACGATGATGAATGAGAAATTAATTCAGATACAAGCAAGACAATTTAGTCTTTCATCTGTTTAAATAGCCTTCCAAAATTATTCGCAATTGCAGGTCACAGATTTAATCAATTGTCCAATCTTGTGAAAGTCATATCCTAGCATCTTCATCCAGATTATTTATAGCGCAGGGGAAATTAGGGAGACGTAGACTGTTAATAGGAACAATTTACTTCAAGGCAAGCGGATCTGAAATGAAAAACACAACGCCTTCATTGGCAGTAAGTAGTCGAGAGTTTCAGTGTTAATGTTCCTGATAAGCAGCCCTCTGGAGCTGAGGACAAGGAGGGTAGTGTCAAGGTGTTCACAGTCATGTGCCTTTGGTTTTCTTGAATCAGGGGCAGACTATGTTCTAAAATAAAGCGAGTTAACAAATTCTTCAAAATAGGTTTCCGATCCTTCTTTAGGAGCTTGGGAGATTTGACCAAAGACGAGGCTAAAAGTGTTGAAGTCCTGAATATCTTTTATACATACATTTTTTTGTACATAACAATTTTTGTACATAAATGACAGAAAAACAATCAACCTTCTTTCTCCGTTAGATCAAACAAAACCGTTCAAAGGCATTATGGATATTCCCATGAAGGTTATTCTCTACCTCCTTACATTTTTTGGATCCACAAAAATCGGTTTAAAAATAACAAAAAGAAAATCGCTGGCAGATATTTCAGAGGGACACTGAACTTTAGTCACACATTTGCTTAAAAACTAATGATATTTAATATTTTAATTGCTTAAAACAAAAGAACCGTTAGCCAGTCAAACTCCTACACAAAAGAATTTTAGGTTCCGTTTCTCTCAAGTGTTATAGATGTGTATTACAGTCAAGGACGGGACTGAGATCTGTTTAGCAGGGCAGAAGAAAGGATAACTGAATTTTGATGACAATAAACCGTGGAAAATGCATTTCTGTTGAGAAACCCGGCTATGAACCAATGCTTCAAATGCTTACTTTTGTTAACCATCCTCCCTTTTCCTCTTTCCTAACGGCAACAATACCAAATAAACAGTCCTTATGCATTTTAAATGCAACTAATAACACAGGAACCAGCTCTGTGGGTGCCAGTGTGAGCTGAGCACATGGGAGTAAGCTCCTTCCCTGTGTCCGGGGAGTGGTACTTTAAATTGTGTTTGGCACTTATAATCATTTTGCAATATTGGCGCTTATGACTAATAAATTCTCAACATATTTTGTGGTGCGGACGAAAATCCTTAGAGACTAAGGTTATCGCTGAACACGTTCTCACCTGCACGTTTAATTTAGGGCAAAACGTGTTCCAAATATGTTTAGTGGTGAGTTTTCCTGCCAGGCAAGCGTTTGCTGTGGATGCATCTGAGTCTAATTCTAATTGAAATTAGTATTAGGCATGGACAATTTAATTGGTTTGCTTATCAAAAAATAAAGTTTCTAATAACTTTTAACCCCGTTAAAACTTGTTTCCAAAGTTGTATTACAGTGTTAATATAGAACACTAGAAGAAAAGTAACTAGAATGTGCTGAATTAAAGCAGTTTACAGTTAGATCATACTGAATTAAGGAAAACAGAGATTTCAACTTTCCTTTTATTAGGGATTAAGGGGGAGAGGTCTGGTACAGAAGCAATAAGCAGCACAAACCAGCAGCTCTGTCCGCATTCACAGTATTCAAACTAGCCTGTTTTATATGAAAATATCGTACTCTTTCCAATAAAAGGCAAAAATCCTAGCTAAAGGCTTCCAGGAGCTTGACAGAACCAATCTCAAGAGCGACTTTGATGTATTGCTGTCCAATTAGTGTCTTTAATTGGTATCCTTTGGGACAAGCAGACTTAGATCTGGGACAGGGAGCATCCACTGGCATATTCGGCAAAAAACAGCAAGGTAATATTTTGCATAACACGCCACATTAGCACCCCCTCTAAATAAGAGCAAAAATTAAAATGTTGTCGTGAAAGCTTGTAAGCTAAACAACCTTTCTGAAAGAGTTCTCCTCTGAGCAACATTTGACCCTTTTCCTCTGTTTCTAAATTTACACCAGTCTGGGCATTCTACCAGCTGGCTTAACTCAGCCTCTGACGTGAAGAACTGCTCGGTTCTATAAAATGAAAAGCAAACGAGTCATCAGTGCATTTAAGCATACAATATGTTCTTTTAGTAAGGCCGACAATTTGTTAGAAATAATATTATTGGAAGTCAAACAATGCTGAACAAGGCTAAAAGTTCATTTATGAAACTTTTGTTTTCTGCTTGGTGCAGTAACCAGTGATCTGCCTGGACTTGGCATTCTTTCTAAAAGTATACAATTTTAAACAGGATTAAGGGCTCCTTTTCTGAAACTAGTTTCTCCAGGCTTTATCCATGGGCAAATCTTTGGAAAAATGGGTCCCATCCACTGTTTTGGGTTTGGAAAGTTCGTGATTTGAGGTCTACGTGTTTTCCAAAGAAGTTTTTATTATTATTTTGCGTCTCTGTAATAACCTATTTAAAATTGGGTTCTTCTTTCTGTTTGTAATGTCTTATTCTCTTTCAAAGATGTGATACGCAGAAAAACTTTCAAGAATAAATGTTTTAAAGAGGTTTATTTGATTTGATTTTTGCTTTGGCAAAACCCCTCAGAGGAAAATACAGGCAAATGAGGAACTGAATCTCTTTCTGGTGAGCAGCTTTGCCTTAATAGATGAACAGTTTTCAAGATGTCATATTACAATTAAGATTTTATATGATCTAACAACACATTTTTAAAAAAGAGATAGATGTTGTATCCCAATGATCTGAATTCCCTTTTCGGACATTTTAAAGTTACAACCAGAAATGTTATGGTATTATTGCAAGAGCAGCGCTCTATGCATGTTCTGGGGTTAATTCTATTAAAATCGGAATTGAACCATGCTGGAGAGAATGTATTCACTCCTAAGCTGAAAGGAAGGTTGATGTAAACGGAAAGATGCAATTTTGAAATAACGCAATTTAAGTAATGCCTTGCCTTTTTGTTTATTATTGAGACTTTCTCTTTTCTAATATAAATATGGCGATAGTCTTGGCTCCTAGTTGGTCCTCCCCTCTACAATGAAAGATCTTCGTTTCCAGCTGAAGTTAGCAATGATCAGTCGTCTGATGCTTCAATTTCCATAGCTTTGCTGCCTCACCATGGAGGAAAAATAAAAGAACTTGTAAAGGTGAGTTGCAAATTAAAAATTTGATTAGTAAACACGGCCTCTCGTACTGGGGTGGCTGAAGAAGGCCAGAGTCCTTGCGTTTGGCATAGTCACATTTCTAACAAATCTGATGATAACGAATAACATGTGCCGATGAATAAGTTACAGATTATATTCATATGTATGTTTGAAGGAATAAAGAGCATCCTATATCATGTCTCCACATCTATGTTCTGTTGGACTTTTTCATTCTCCTTTATCGTGCAGCAGCAAATATATGTAAATTGCAGGGGCAGAATTGGCCCATCTTAGTGAAACAATCCTTAACATAAATCTGTTATTTTATTCTGCAGACTTCCTGTTACTCCACAATAATTGTGATCAAGTGGCAGCTATTCTCATCAGACCACCAATACCAATGAGGAATGGTAGCAGCAATTTTTCTACCAATACTAATACACAAATAAGATCTCTAGAAAAAAATGTGCATGAACTTTTTCAGCAGGAAAGTTTGCACAATTTGGACGAGCAAACCCAGTTTTGCCTGCTAAATACATGCTAAAAGCTTATGAGCTTCTTTGTTTGATTTTGCTCAGTGCATGCAAATCTCTCTCATGAATATGGGGTGCCTCCAGGACCAGGTTTGGAAACCACTGGCTTATGGTGATTCATTCACTATTCATTTAAGTAACTTTTTTTTTTCAGGCAGAAAACTGTGCACAAAATTTAATTTATTGCTAGCATAGCAAACTTTGAAATTGCCATGTTAACATGCCAAATAGTGCACAATATAACATATAATAGGCATTATTGCAAAGCACCATTTGCAAAGTTTTCTGTACTTTAGTACATTGGCATCAGTGTTTCTTAGGATTTTTTCTCACTAAATTAGTTACAGAAAGCAGTCATCTTAATAAATATGAATCCTATAGTATCAGTAGTGGATACAGTGCTGTAGGAGATAATGGGTGGTCGCAGCATTCCTCCTTAAAAGAATTTGACATTTCGAGACATTCAAGGGCATTAGGTGATCAAGTGGTTTGCTGAAGGTCGCACAATGAAAAATAAATATGAGACTGAGACCTCAGTTCTTTTCTGTGCTTAGGCACAGGTTGCCAGTTCTTTTTTGACAGACCGAAGAAAAGATAATTTTGTACCACTCTAACTTTTAAACAGTTTAAAGTTTATTAAGATTTCACACTGTACAACATAGCTTGGGTTATACAGCTTATTTTATTTATTTATTTATTTGGATTTTGCTCACACCTTTTTCAGTAGTAGCTCAAGGTGAGTTGCATTCAGGTACTCTGGATATTTCTCTGTCCCAGGAGGGCTCACAATCTAAGTTTGTACCTCAGGCAATGGAGGGTTAAGTGACTTGCCCAAGATCACAAGGAGCAGCAGCTTAATGCGTACATAAAAAACCTGAGATAATGGTGGTGAAGTTTGCTTAGGAATATTTTAGCATAAAATGAGCACCTTCAAATACCCTTAAATAAGTCAGTTTAAAACTGTTTTTTTTCTTCACCGGTGTGAAGCATGATTTTACAGTGGCACAAGACAATTTCTAGTGGAAATGTATCATTGCAGGTACCTTATATACAAGGCAACATAACATATGATTATTGTGCCAATCTATTAAAAGAGACAATAACAAACCATTTCCTTTTTAATATATACCCAGTAGCTAATCCAGATGCAGAAACAGACTTACCAAGAACAGTGGCTCCACTGAGGCACATGGTGTACATGTCAGTTCTACACTTATAGAAAAAAGGGGGACACTATCCAAATAACTGGAGTCAATCCTGAATAACGTTGTACATGTCAGTTGCCAAGTTCAGTAATGTGGAGACAGATTTTAGATAGAACACGGAGAGTGGAATTCACATGTCCAAGTCAGGATTCCCATACTATCTTACAAAAGGCTCTTTCAAACACGGACATTCTTGTAAAATAGGTGTAGGACTGAATGTCAAAGTCCTTCCATATCCAGAAGAAGAGAAAAATTTAGAAAACTGCAATTAGGGAAAACACTTACAGCTCCACCCCCTCCCCCACATTGACATTGTTGCAAAGAGCCCTGCAAATGGCCCTGATCCTACGACTGGCAGACCCCATAATAGGTGGCCCCCACCTTGATGCCACTTCACCCTCTTTAGAGCCGCACCCTATAACCTCCATCATGACCCAGCTCCTTGACCAAACTCCTATTGCAACACCCAACTCTCCTCGAGTAATTTCCCAGAAATGACACAGACCCCCCCTACACACACACATAGCAGCCTCCCCTTCCCCATGGGCTCAATCTTCTCAATCATAGCACCCCAGCAGGACCTCCCGCCCCTACTCCCAATGCAGCCCCATGGCTTACTGGGAGTCCCTGGTGTCTAGTGGGGTAAGAGAGTTCCATTTGCTCCTCTGTTTGGCTCATCAAAATGGCCGCTGAGACTTCTAGCAGTAATATTACCATATTACTACAGGGGGTCAGGCTTCCTTATAATGTGATTAGATGAGCCTTGGAGCAAGTGTAAATTCCAATGTCTTGATTTCTCAATACCGACGTGGATTCTCTAGATGAAATAGAGAAAACATGTCTGTATTGTAGGCCTGCCCAGACCCCCCTCTTCCCATGCCCCCCTTGCCATCTAGACTTTTTCTCAGCTCCCCATGTTTTGAAATGGCATTTAAATATTTGGATCTCTTCAGAAGTTTACATGCTTCCCTTTATTTATTTATTTATTTATGCATCTTGTATCCCACTGTTATCCAAAAACATGTTTTGGTTCAAAGTGGCTTACAAATTACATTCTGGTTAGCAGTTGCAGTATTTGTTTACATTTACAGTTTAGTTGTTGCTTATGGTGATGGTTTAACAAGTGCAGTTTGTATTTCAATTGGGGTTTACCTGAAGGTTTGTGAATTGCGATCAGAATAGACATTCATTGCTAAATTATTTGCTGTAGAATTTTTTTAAAAGGTATGTTTTCAGTTCTTTTCTGAATTGAAGGTAGTTCATGATGCTTCTTATGATCTTTAATATTGAGTTCCACCATTTGGAACCCAGGTAGTTGAGCCTGACCATATAAATAGATTTGTACGTTATGTTTCTTCAAGTTGGTGGGTGGAAAAGTAGGTAGCTTCTGGTGTCTGTATTCGCGTTTCTTTGTGATGGTTCTATAAAAGTCTTGCATGTACTCTGGTGATAGGCCTAATAATGTTTTGTAGATGATGGTGCTTGCTTTAAAGAACAGTCTTGCCTTGATTGGCAGCCAGTGTAGTGTTTTGAGTAGTGGGGTGGTTCTTTCATATTTCGACTTCTTGAAAATTAGCCTTGCTGCTATGTTTTGGATGGTTTGTAGTGATTTCAGTGTGCTTTCCTTGCAACTAATGTATCATGTATTGCAGTAGTCTAATTGTGATAGTATTGTCGATTGCACTATTAATCTGAATGATTGTCTTGGAAAATAGTCTCTGATCCTTCTCATTTTCCATAGTGTTCTAAAGCATTTTGTACTTACTGCTGATATTTGACTGTCTAGTGTTAGGTGTTTGTTGAGAATGATTCCCAGTAATTTTAGCTGTGTTTCAATTTCATAGGTTTGGTGGTTGATCATGAAGTTTTTGTAAGCTGTGGTGTTTTGTGAGCTTGACAGATCCAGGAATTTGATTTTGTCTCTGTTTAATTTGAGTTTGAAGGTTTATGCCCAGTTTTCCATGATGTCCAATACTGGTTTGACTTTGTCCATTATTTCTGTGATAGTCTTTTTGAAAGGTATGTAAATAGTAACATCATCCACGTAGATGAATGGGCTGAAGCCTATTTTCTCCAGTTTTTTTCTGAGTGGAGCCATCAATACATTGAACAGTGTTGGTGATATTGGAAAGCCCTGTGGTACTCCACACTCAGAGATCCAGGATGTTGATATCTGGATGGACATCTTAAAAATGTAGGATCTGTAATTTAGGAAGCCGTTGAACCATGCGGCCACTGTACCGCTGACTCCTATGTAGTTGAGCAGGGTCATCAGTGTTGTGTGGTCTACTAGGTCGAATGCGCTTGACATGAGTCGAATTGCATTAATAGTATGTTCTGACCTTGGCTTATTAAACTTCTGAACATTATCAGAGTGGCTAGGACCATTTCAGTGCTGTGTTGTGGTCTGAAACCTGATTGTGATTTATGTAAGTGCTTCTAAAATAAGGGCCTTAATGCAAATTTAGACAAATAACGAGGCTCCTTCTCAATAAGGCCAGGCTTATTACAATGGTTCTCAAAATGCACTTCTAGAATAGAACTAGGTGGCCAAAGCAGTTTCAGGAAGTTTGCTGGAGGAGAAATACTGCACGCTAGCAACCTAATTCCAATCTATACAGTCTTTATACAACGTCTGCAGGACATATAGCAGAAAATGTAGATAAGGACATTATTTGTTGCTGTTGTTTTTGTTTTGTTTTTGTAGTTTTACTTTTATTGAAACAAACATTAGACATATTAAGCAATGTATATCAAGGTAGAAAAGTGAACAGAATTACAAGGCAATTCCAGTTTATTATTTATCCAGTTTTAGGTTTGTACACATTCAATTATTCTTATTCAAGTTTTCATAGGTGAACAACAAGAGGAGGGAGCAGTTAATGGCCAATATTATTCATTTTGTATTTGAAAAAAAGATAAAATTTCAAGAGAAAGATACAAAGCAGCAAATCTTCACGCTGAAATTCAACATTGTACATAATGCATGTTCTCATAACCTACAGCACATTATTGAAAGCAGGGTTCAAAGTAATAGTGAGGAGCAACATAGCAGGAAAATTTAAAAAAGAAAAAAAAAATGAGAGAATAGCCGCTAACACTAATTTATGATGGGAAAATCATCCATTACCTAATCAGAAATTGCTAAGCCCTAAATTGGTAAAGCTAGAAATACATTTTTGTTTGTTTGTTTGTTTTAACAGAATCTAATAATTGATGAAAGCATGCAGAGCATAGCTCATGGAATCCCTTCCAACCCTTCCATGTGTCTGTGCTGTTTCTGTAAGGTGATGGCTTAAATGGTGCACAACCCAAACATTATTTGTTTTGATAGAATAATAAAATGAAACAGGTGTGGCCACAGGCAAAAGGTTATGATTGAGCACAGAGTATCTGCAAGCACATGCTTCAAATGGAGGGGCCTAGCAGTTAGAGCAGTGTATGATATGTGTGTGGTGGGTGTGAGTGTGATTTTGTGTATCTGTGCTTGTGTGTGTTGAATGTGTATTTGTGTTGTGTGTTGTTTTTCTCCAGTGTGCATATACAATACAGACACACATATATACATACATACACATTCATCACAGACAGAATCACAAATTTACACACACACACACACACACACACACACACACATGACACATACATGCACACAGGCACATACACACATACAACAGATACACAGACACAAACACACAAGCACAGATATATACAAATACAAACATACAAAACACATTCACAACCACAGATACACACACAGAAACACACAAACACACATACAGGTCACACACATAAACACAAACCATAAACACACACACACACACATGCACAATTTTTCCTCTAACCTAGAGCTTCCCAAACTGTGGGTTGGGACGCTAAATAGGATGGGCTTTCCATAGATGCATTGTTGTTCTGCACCTTTTTGGATCTCAACATTTTATCTGGCTTTCGATCAGAGAGTTACAGCCACCAACAGAATAGTAAAAACTGCTCTAAGCTGTGTGGGAGTCCTCCAACTTCATTTCTGCCAGTAGGGGTGATGCTTCAATATGGTGTTTTCAATCACCAGAGACAGACAGGTCCTCAGGAATCCTGCAGAACTTGCCTGTCCCCTGCTACTGAAAATATGATGTTAAAATAGCACTCCCACTGGCAGGAATGTAGATGGAGGACTCTCGTAGACCACAGAGGGAACATTGCACACATATGTTCCTGGTACACATACACATATATCTTTGTTTGTGTGTGTACGTGTGTGCACCTGTGTATTTGTAATTCTGATATGTCTATACATTTGTGTGTATCAGTGGTGTGTGTATATGTGTACGTGCCTATGGTGTTGTGTGTGTGTCTCTGTAGGTTGTACACATATGTGCACATCTGTGTGTATATATTTACTTGTATATATCTGTGTGTGTTAATATTCTTTGTGTATGGGTATATACATTTGTATTGTAACAGATAGGGGTCCTCTGCCAGCACTTCAGATGCACACATTTGTAAGATCCATGCAATAGTCCATGATAAGTACCCAGTGCACCACCCAAAAAAAGGGTTCCTCTCCCTTCAGGCAAGGCACAAACTTAACTTTCTACTTTGCAGGAGACCAGCTACAAACCTCACTCTAGGTTTTTGCAATCCTGAGGTCGATCTTGGAGTCTCCTTCTCTTCTCTTCTCTCTGCACCTCTCTGTTTTTCCCTAGACCTGCTTATGTTTCTCCTAGAGGCCTGCAAAGGAAGTGGGTCTGGCAGCAGGAGAGAGAGGCAGGTCACAGTTGGGATACCTATGCAAGGATGTGCCGATTGGGTACCTATGTGCTTAGGCATTGATTTTATTCAAAATCTGTTTGTGGGAGTAGCCGCTCCCCTTGTGTCCCCAATAACTACACCTCTTGGACCAGGGGTGGCCCAAGGCAATCTGCCACCTGAGGCAGAGATGAGATGCCGCCCCTGCCCCATCACCGCCCCCACCCGGTCTGGCATCTCTCTCCCCTTCCCTCCTCAACCCTCTTTCTCGCATTTACCTTATTTTATTCTTTTCCAAAGGGCGGCGGTGGCAGCGATTCACATAGGCTGCCCTGCAGTGGTGCTTCTCTTTGCTTTACTGTGTCCCGCCTCTGAGGAAACAGGAAGTTACATCAAGAGGCGGGCCACAGTAGGGAGAAGAGGCCGGTGCCTGAGGCAGGGCAGCCTATGGGAATCACTGCCATTGCTGCCTTTTAGAAATGAAAAAAATAAGGGAAGCGTGTTGAGGAGGGATGGAGAGAGTGCTGCCTGAGGCCCCTGCCTCAGTTGGCCTAATGGTAGAGCTGCCACTGTCTTGGACTGATATTTTCTTATACACTCCCTAACAAGGAGCAATTTCCTAACTTCTGTCTTTGACTATATCAAAGTTTCTATGTTGTGCAACATGGGATTGTTTCTCTCACAGAAATGCATTTGGTTAAGGTTGTGAAAGGTTTATTTCTCTGGAACCCCCAGTATGATCTGACCCATTTTTGAACTTAATATTCTTTTCACCTTTCCTTCCCCTATCCAAATTTGGTCTCGTTCTCCTGGAATGTTTCTGAGTTTTCAGAAAGGATAGTTTGCTCCTATACAGACAATTCATAAAGGAAGGTAAATTAAGAAATAAATGGATATAGACGTAGACAGACAGACTGTCTTGACTCCTTATGTATAATTCTTTCTATTAGTGGGTTGAAAGAATAACAACTAGGAAGTGAATTAGAATAAGTTATCCTTGGCACATATTAATTACCTGCTCTCAAAGCATGAGATATCTGGGCTCAGTACCCCTTTATTTTCTTCTTCGGCTTGCTACTTTCCAAATACACCTATCACATTTTTAAAAACAACCTCAAGACTTATTTGTTTACTCAAGCCTTTTAACAAAAATGAGTCCTTTTGCCCTTTTCTGTAATCTATTTATATGGTGTAGTCTCGGTCTCTTTTTTTACTTTCCTCTCCTTTTGTTCCTAATCTTCTGTGACATTGTATATTTTCTGTTTTGTTTTTCTTTTAGGGGCCCTTTTACTAAGGCACACCTAAAAGTGGCCTGCGCTGGTGTAGGTGCGTGTTTTGAACGCACGCAGGTACATTTTCTAGCGCGCCTGGAAGAAAGGCTTTTTTGTGTGCCTGAAAATGGGCGTGCGGCAAAATTAAAACTTGCGCGCACCCATTTCCGGGTTGAGACCTTACCACCACCCATTGACTTAGCGGTAAGCAGTGGCGTAGCAAGAGGGCGGGAGGGGCGGTCCGCCCCGGGTGTCAGCTCAGGGGGGGTGCTCCCTGCCAGCTCCCCCCCTCGGTGAATCAACCCCCCCCCCCGATCAGCTCCCGCACCCTACCTTTAAAAAGAATATCGGGAGGCGAGGCGCTGCCCTGCACGTATAAGAAATGTGGACCGTCGGGTCTTCCCTCGCTCTATCTGTCCCGCCCTCCGCTGACGCAACTTCCTATTTCCGCAAGGGCGGGACAGACAGAGCGAGAGAAGGCCCGACGGTCCACATTTCTTTTACGTGCAGGGCAGCGCCTCGCCTCCCGATATTCTTTTTAAATGTAGGGTGCTGGAGCTGGTCGGGGGGGGGGGGGTGTCATTGTGCTGCACCTGGGGGGGGTGCAACGGCGAACCGCCCCGCCCCAGGTGGCAGCCCCCCCTGCTACGCCACTGGCGGTAAGGTCTCATGCGCTAACCGAGCAGTAAGCGTCAGCACTCGTAAACTGCCGACTACCGCCGGGTAAGCGCCACATGGTAGAAAATAGAACATATTTTCTACCGTGTGTTTTGGACACATGTCAAAAATGGAATTACCAACCTGGGCACACAGTAGCCGAGCAGTACTGCTAATTTCACGCATGTTGGACACATGTAGGCGCTACATGCCTTTGTAAAAGGTCCCCCTAGTGTTCTTCCTTCTGTTTTGTATTTTTTGTTCCTATTTTGTTTTGGCATTTTGTTAAACCTATTACCAAATTTCAACTGACATTGTGAACCATTTAAATATTTTATAATGATGCTGAGATATATCAAAAATAAACTTGAACCTGAACTATTTACTTAATGAAAATAATGTGTGCCATATGTGAAATAAAATAAAATCACTATAATAGACAGAAAAGGTCACAAGATTGGAAATATAAGAGCCTGCTTTTATTTAGATTACATGTCAGGACATCAGTTCATCAAAGAGAAAAGCAATTGATTTTCTATTTAAAACAAATTGGTGCTCAGTCAATTAAAATACAATAATATTATAGGAACATCAGTCAGAAGTTTGTCATGAGCTGGAATTTACTAATATCAGTTATTTAGACAGCGTAAGAAAATTAGTAATTATTGGGGTTCTGATGTCACACCTGTAATTTTGATAGGGAGAAAAATGCAAATGCTTCTAAAACTTTTCACTGAGTTTTCAAAGGAAGAAAGTGGGAGGAGAGGACTGGGGGGGGGGGGGGGCATTAATGTAAGCTTCTTTGGTTAACTTCCCTTTATAACCTCTGTGATTTAAAAATTTAGGGGTACTTTTACTAAAGTGCACTATCGGATGTCGTGCGCACTAATGATTAGTCCACGCTAAATGCTGCGCAGCCATGTATACCTATGGACTGCATGGCACTTAACACATACTAATTCATCAGTGTGTGCTAACCCCCCCCCCCCCCCTTTTTACAAAGCACCTTAATAAAAGGACTCCTTAATGTTGATACATCCATTGCAGGTAGAAGCTGTGGCCCATCACAAAGCTATTTTTTCTAATTTAGAAGTCTGAAAAAGTAGATAATTGAAGGGAATGAATGAAAGAACCTGCAAATAAAATAATTGTATTTCATGTTGAAAAAAGAGCCTTGGAAGTGAGTCTCAACTGTACTTTTTCTTTAAGAGTGGTTCACAAGGACCTTATTCACCTGCCCCTGTTCTCAGCTATGGGATACATTATCTGACTCAAGTGACAGTTCTTTCTTTTGCGATCTCTCTTCCTGGCAAAATATCATTTCTCTATGGACAAAAGACAGAACATGCCCTAGCTACTGATATCACCATGTAGTGAGGGCTTGAAGCCCAAAATACTTACCACGCTTCATGCCCAGTCATGTATGTTGCATGAGAAGTGATTAAGCCAAGACATTTCATCCTCTCAAATACAGAGAGGAATTTAAATAGTTAACTTGTCCCTTAAATCCAAAAGGCATGTCGAAAAATGTATGGTGGCTTATTGAGATGTTGTATTATGGCAAGTAGCTTGTTGGCCATAAGGGCTGATTCTTGTTTCATGTTTGTTTGTTTTTTTCATTCATTAGTTGTTATTTACAACTGTCTTTGTGGATGTCATTATCATTGTTAGATTTGCTCTATGTACCACCAATAAAATGTTTTTACAAAACAAAAAATCCACAAGACAGTCACCAATCTGTTGATACAGGACTTCTGCTAGGATATGGGAACTGCTTTTAACAGCAGATCATCAGTCTGCTTCAGTAATAACATCTCTGTGCCTTCAAGGGCCACACAAATTACAAGATTAATCTCATAACGATACCTTACTCAGAACAGAAGACCCTTTTTAATGTCTCCCAGCTTCCTGGATGGTGCTGTCATGGGAATTTGCTGCCCTCATCACTTTTTCCTATCATGATCTGTACATTGGTCAGACTTCTTTCATAGTACTTCATTTCCAGAATGGATGTACCAGACTTTAAGCTATTATTGCCAAACTTCCTACAGAAAATTTTCTCTTTCCCAGTCTCCCCTCCCCACAATAATATCTATCCAGCTACACAAGTTCCATTTTACAGATGGTCCTACCTCCAGGAAATACAAAGCTATTTCCTCCGCATTCTAACTCCTGCATGCGGGGCCTTAGCTCATATTTTTTTGCAGATGGTATTCAGAATTTATATCGTACTGATTCCACAACTCACACGATTTGTCGCAGCTGGAAGAAGCCTTAGATAAGATTTCCACTTGGCTTATCTCCCATTCCATATGCTTCAATCCATCTAAGTGTCAAGACATCTGGTTGACAGGTTTTTCATCTGCTCTATCAGAATCCCCTAGTCTTATGGGACTATATTATATGTGTGTTCTTTACAGATCTAAGTAGGTGAATTTACAAAGTACACACATATATTATGGTTCAATAATTTTTATTGGAGGATCACAAGACAACATTTGTTTAAAGTCATGTACAATTTGCATATCTGACATAGGTCACGACAACATTTAAGTCATTTGAACACATTGCCTGACAAATAGCCCTTCTATGTTCTCTGCCGCTCACCTCTACTTTACCTCATTGCTGCTCATTCTCCAATAGTTTTTTTTCCAATTTTCTCCCCCCCTCCCTCCCTCCCCCCCCCCCCCCCCGGAATTCTCACAGTTATGATCCGCAGCCTTCACGCTTTAGCTACATGACTTCACTCCCATATCACATGTTCATTATCTGCCCTCTGGCTTGTGCCGACAAAGTCAACCAGAATGGGGTCCAACAGTGCCAAAAGGTTTTTCTAAGCTTAGGCTCCTTAGTGCCCAAGACTGTTCTCTCTGTGCACAGTAGGTGGATCATCTGTCCCCTCCACTGGGGAACCGCAGGGCCCTCTGTGGATAGCCACGCCAGTAGGATTGTCCTCTTTGCCACCATTATAGCTCTAGATACAAATGCCCGGCACCCCTTTGGCAGGTGTCCTATCAACCGGGGTTGTCCAAACAACAGCTGAGCTTCCATTTGCCAACGTATAGACCAAAGGGTGGCAGTCTGCTGTATTAGTGTTTTCCAAAAAAATCTCACTCGTGGACATCTCCAAAACATATGGCCCAAGGTCGCCCCTTCAGCTTTGCATTTGGGGCACGCTCCATCCGGCGACAGTCCCATGTGGAACGCTCATCTCGGGGGTATGTATGCTCTCATTGTGAATTTAAATTGGAGTTCCCAGTAGTATGTTTGATCTGTGTTCTTACGATAGCCCAACAAGTGCTCCTGCACCAAAGCTGCTGTAATTTCCGCTCCCAGTTCTGTGCTCCATCTGCTTGATAGTGTCTTAAAGTCTGGTTCTGTTGCCATATCTTTTAAGTGCCTACGGTAGTACGTTAGTGGGACTTTCTGCTGCGCTCCCAGGGAAAGTGCCGATCCCAGCTCTTCCTGTATGTCCTCTGTCAATGCTTCTTGTGGGAGACTTGCAATATAATGCTTTAACTGATAGTAGTGGAACCAGTCTGAGGGTCTCAAAGCAAACTGATCCCAAAGGTCCACCCATGGTTTGACTTTCCCCTCTTCATCTATCGCTTGCAGGAGGTACTCCAGCCCATTGTCCTTCCAACGTTTAAAAGCTGCATATGTCTGTCCTGGTGAAAACTCCAAATTGCCCCATATTGGAAGGTAAGGGGTCGTGCGGGCTGAAAATCTGTGATGTCGGCAAAGCCAGCTCCACACTGCTTGTGCCGCCTGCAGCAGTTGGGCCGCGGCCAGCAAGCTAGTCTCTCTTTTACTCTTCCTATGCAGCAGGTAACTAATGTGCCGTTGTTTCACCTCCTCCAGCTCCACGTTGGTTGGGGTAAAGTATTGGGTACGTCTCAGCCAGTCATTTAGGTGTCTCAGTCCGCTGGCAATAGTCATGTGACGTAAGTTCAACAATCCAAAGCCTCCAAATTCCACTGGTAAGTGCAGCATCGACAGTGCAGTTCTTGGCTTTTTCCTCGCCCACAGGAAAATCTGCAGAGATTTGTTAAGTCTCTTTTCATCGGCTTTGGCCAAATATAGGGGTAGCGTCTGGAACACGTACAGCCACCTAGGCACTATCACCATATTATAGAGAGCTATCCTGCCCAGGAGCGAGATGGGGAATCCCTGCCACATCTGCAGGCTCAATCTTGTGTCATTCAACAACTTTCTCACGTTCCATTCATACAGTTGGGGGAGCTCTCGGGGTATCCTAACTCCTAAGTACTTAATGGCCTCTGTCTCCCATTCCATAGGCAACTTTAGTCTTTGCCTAATCGTATCTTCTTGTAGCACCTCCATTGCCCTCGACTTTCGAATATTCAATATATAACCCGATCGGGCCCCAAATTCTTCCACCACCTGTAATATCCTAGTTACTGACTGTTCCGGGTGCTGTGTGATCACAAGTAAATCATCAGCAAACGCCAGGGCTTTGTGCCACCCTCCAGTGGTACCCCCTCTCCCCTCCATCCAACCGCAATTCGCGGAGTAGTGGTTCCATTGCCAACACTAAAAGGAGGGGCGAAAGGGGGCATCCCTGCCTGGTTCCTTGTCGGATCTCAAAGGACTCCCCCCTCACTCCGTTCACCAGTACTGCGGCCCGAGGGTTGTTATACAACGCTCGCAGTGCGTCCCCAAACCACCCCTGTACTCCCATGTAGCTGAGGAGCCCAAACATATACCTCCAGTCCACCTTGTCAAATGCCTGCTCGGCGTCCAGACTGAGGATCAATGCTGACTTCCGTTCCTTCTGGCACTTTGCCATCGCCAGCAAGAGGCATCTGACATTACTTCCTGCTTGCCTATGCCTCACAAAACCCACTTGCTCTTCCCCTATAAGATCAGGGAGCAGTTGCCCCAGACGTGTGATGAGTATGCGGGCCAAGATTTTTACATCGACATTAATCAAGGAAATGGGTCTATATGGCCCGGGGAGTGTCCCATCTTTCCCCGGCTTAGGTATCAGGGTAACTAGGGCTTCATTCGCATATAGCGGGAATTCTTTGTCCTCAATTACTTGCTCCAGGTATTGCCCCATCACCTCCAACCCCGGTTTTGGTAAAGATTTTATAGTATTCTCCCATGAAACCATCCGGTCCCGGAGCTGAACTTAGGGCCAACGCTTTGATGGTATCCTGCAATTCCTTTCCAGTGATGGAGCTATTTAGCATTTCTATGTTCTGCGTCTGGAGCCTAGGCAAGCCTACCCGCTCTACATAGGCTATTAGAGTTTCTGTGTTCCTTCCTCGCGCCCCCTCATAGAGCTTACTAAAGTAATCATAGAATACCCGCCCTATGTCCTCGCTTTTGTGCTTTATCACACCCTTGTGGTCCTGTATGGCCAGTATCGCTCTTCCTGACCCCCCTGTTTTAATCAATCTCGCTAACAGAGTGCCAGCTTTATTGCCAAACCGTTGTAATCTACACTTATAGTACGTTAAAGTTCTCGTAGTTTGGCTGTTGATAAGGGTGTTAAGAGTCACCTGGGCAGCTAAGTACTGCTCCTTATTTGCTGTGGTCGGGGCTCTGGTATATATTCTTTTGGCCTTCTGGAGTTGGGATTCCAATTGCAAGATCGCTCTAGCCTGTTTTTTCTTACGTGCTTGGGTAAATGCTATTATTTCGCCTCGTATGACCGCTTTTGAGGCCATCCAGTAAAGCTTTGGGTTTGTCGCATGCTGTTTGTTAAACCTCTCATATTCCTCCCATTTAGTGTTTAAGTACTTTACGAATTCCTTATCCCTAAGCAGGTGCCCCGGGAATCTCCAGCCCCTTGCCTGTTGATAATATTCTGGGGCCTCTATTTCCAACCACACAATCGCATGGTCTGATATCTCTGTGGGACCAATTCCTGCACTCTGCACCCATGGAAATGCCCGTCTGTCTATCATTATAAAACCTATCCTCGAGCTGGTGCCTTGCGCCCTAGATAAGTGGGTATAATCTTTTGTTTCTGGGTGCAAGGCCCTCCAGGCGTCCGCCAAATTTAGAGCGTTCATAAACGTCTGGAGAGCCCCTTTCCTTCTCCCTCTCTGTGGCGCTCCCCTTGGGTTTGTGGAGTCTATCCCGGGGTTTGCCACTAAGTTAAAGTCTCCACACACCAATAGTTTCAACGAGGGGTATGGGGCACACTGTTTTACTATAGTATGAAAAAAAGTTGGAGTGTAGGCATTGGGGCCATACAAAGAGACCACCAGGTACTCCCTGCCCTGGAGCCACAAATGTACCAAGACATATCTGCCCTGGGGATCTGCAGTGATCAGCTCTGCTTTTGCCACAATGCCTTTCCTGATTAAAATAGCAACTCCCTGTGCTCTGCCATCAGCCGGGGCTGAGAAAACTTCCCCCACCCACGACTGTTTCAATTTAGCGTGTTCTTCCTCCGAGAGTCAAGTTTCCTGGAGGCAAGCCACATCTGCCCCGTGCCTCTGCAAGGCCTGTAGTATTTTTGATCTTTTCACTGGTGTTGCTATGCCCCCTACATTCCAAGAAACTAAACGAATTGCCTTAGCCATTGCTGCTGAATATTTTGAACCTTCATTGTTGTACTGTTATTATATACGTGTGGGACACGGGCGCCCAGCCTCCCCGCCACCCCTCTGACCTATGTGAGCATGTAGCTGTGGAAAGCTGTGTTCTGCGGCCTCCCTCCCCCCCATCTCTCCCCCTCCCTGGCTTCTCTCCTTTACCATCCCTCCCTCTTTTCCTCTCTACCTTCTTCCCTCTCTGCCCCATACGTTTCCCAAAATGTCTCCCACTAATATGGGGATGCTGGCCTCGTGATTTCGGGTCCCCCTCCCCCCTCTTGGATCGTGTTTATCCTAAACCTCATCTCCCAGTTGTGTTATCTGTGATTCCAGGCCGTTTTTTCTCTTGTGTCATGCTCCTGCCTCTTGTTCTATCTGATATCGTGTCCTGCCCCTGAACCATCTCTTATTATAATAATTTCCATTCACTCCTAAAGTCCCTTAATTACTTTCCCCCTTCCGTTTCCACTCTCAGTCATCTCAACCATTCACAGAACAACTTAGTTCTCCTAATAGTTTGTATTTTATTGTGCAATGGTTCCCCCCCCCCCCCCCCCCTCAAAAGCCTAGCGGCTGTGTACCTCACCAATCTTGCCCGGGTGCTTGTGCCATCCGGTTTGTTGTCGATCCTCAACTGCTCTGGACCACTCCCAAGGATGGTTCTGTCTTAAGTAAATCTTGTGCTTCCTCTGGGGTTCGATAGGTCTGCCATCCACCCTCTTGTAACACTTTCAGCTGGGCTGGGTAAAGGAGCATAAATCTTTGTTGTCTCTGAGCCAGGTGGCGGAACATGGGAGCGAAGGCCTTCCTGCGCTCTTGTAATGCTGCGGAATAATCTTGAAATATTTTCACTCCCATGCCGTCGTATGCCAGGGTGTCCCATTTTGCTCTGGTGCCCCTCAGAATTTCTTCTTTGTGGAGAAAATTGTGCACTTTAATTATAACCGCTCGGGGTCTATTTCCCCCTGCAGTTTTCCGCCCCAACCGGTGTGCTCTTTCCAGGCATAATGGTCTGAAACTGTCTGAGAGCGTTAGTTCCGTTTTCAGCCAGCGCTCCAACTGCGTCGCTAGGGACCTGTCCAGAATCGATTCAGGTATGCCAATCAAGCGTAAATTCGATCTTCTTGACCGGTTCTCCATGACATCTAAGTGCTGTGCGTGTTTCTGCAGCTCTTTCCGCAAGTCTTTTATTATCACGTCCTTGGCTGCTCCCGAGTCCTCCAGCTCAGCCACTCTGACCTCCAGCTCCCCTGTTCTGCGTGTCGTTTCGCTGAGGAGAGTCTCGATTCCTGCCATCTGATCCAACAGTTTCTTGAATTGGGGCTCAACGCCTCAATCAACTGGGTGAGCTGCAGTGGATGGAACTGCGGAGGCGGGCTTGGTGCCGGGCCCGGCGCCATCTTGTTTTCAAGCCCGTGCTGCTTTTCTGCCCTTTTTTTTTGCCATTCTGCTTGGCGTCTCCCTCATTTCGCGAGTAACAAAATGATCCATAGGCTTTCCCCCACAGTATGTGCCAGCGAGGGTGAGGTTCCACGGGGTTTATCCGCCGTTTTAATCGTGAGGGGAGAGGGGTTGTCCCGGAGAGATGGAAGACACGACTTCCTTCCTCAGACCATCATGTGACCTCCGCCCTACACACATATATTATAGGATTTCATAATCTGCACGTGTAACTACATGGTTCATCCAAGCCTCACCCATATGCACCACTGATTTTACATGTGTAATTATAAAATCATGCCTGGGGGAAAGAGTCTATTATATGTGTATGTGTTATGACTCTGCCCCGGTATCATGCTCTCATTCATCTCGCCCCCTGGTGGTCAGACCTGGTGGTCGCAATGGACTGTCTGTGGTTTTCCCGGCTCCAGAAGTCATGCCGGTCCGGTCCGGATTTTCTAGCCTGCCAGTTGGTCTCGAGACTTTTTGGAACTAAGCTGTTTCCATACCTGGTGAACTCCCTGGCTGTTGGCCTTTATTAACCACCTGGAAGTTTCCCTAGTTTGCCTTGCAACAGAGGTCCTCAGAGGTGTGTCTTCTGCGATTGTTTGTTGCTGTGCTTCCCTTGCTACTTTCGGTTTCTGCCTTTGAACCTTGTAGCTGGACTTGGACTTAAACTTTGCTTGCCGCCTGCCTTTGAACCTTTTGCCTGGACCTGGACTTTGACTTTGCTTGCCGCCTGCCTGTGAACCTTTGCCTGGAACTAGACTTTGCTTGCCGCCTGCCTTTGAACCTTTGCCCGGATCTGGACCTTGACTTTATTTTGGCCTGCCCACGGTTCTGCTGGGTTTGTGGACTATCTTCCTACTCTCTGCTGTGGCTTCTGTTCCGGTGGGTGTTCCTCCTGCTGCTGCTGCCCTCGGCAGTAGCCCAAGGGCTCACTATCCAGTGTTTCGTGTGAAGCATGACAGTATGTGACCACATATTCAAATAAATGACTGAAATGCCACTTTTTACCTGTGTTCTTGGTGCCTAAAACTAGGTGCCTCCTTATAAAATTACCCTCCATGATATTTGGCAACTTCAGCAAATAAAAAGTATTCCTACCTTAAGTTAAAAAGACATTTTAATTGCCCTGTGTATCTTGGAAAAGTTTCATATACACCACCTTTATGGGTATTTTTACACCAGCTCATACTCTGAATAGCACAATACCTTACCAGTCTTGTTTCAATATTTATAAGCCTCATTATCTCTTATGAGATATGTGAGTTGTCTTTATGATGCCACGAAAATCAGGAATAGGGCAGAGGAAATACACTAAGTATGTTCAGATCAGAATGTTGAAATAATGAAGTGAACCAAAAAATGTGTGTCTATTCTACAATTCTCTAACAAACCAATTTATTCCACCTTTCAAACCCTTATGCTCCAGATCCAGAGAATCAATGGAAAATTATATCATAAATAGAAAAATACAGTAGAAATCTATGATTAGTAGTGGAAACAATTCTTCTATATTAGTTCTGAAGTTACAAAGAATGCCAATATGTATGGAGGGGCACTTTCGAAAGAAACGTCTAAATCAGAATGTGGACGTTTTACAAAGACATCCAAATTCCAAACAGGAAAGAAGGTCATTTTTGAAAAAGATGGATGTCTATCTTTTGTGTTCGAAAATACTATGGACATCCTGTGATTTGGACATTTTGTGATTTGGACGTCTTTGTTTTTCGGCCATTTTCGAAAAAAAAACCCCAAAATGTCCAAGTGTAAAACATCCAAAATCAAGCCATTGGGACGTAGGAGGAGCCAGCATTTTTCGTAGACTGGTCCCCCTGACATCCCAGGACAGCAATAGGGCACCCTAGGGGGCACTGCAGTGGACTTCATAAAATACTCCCAGGTACACATCTGACTATTGCTCCCTTACCTTGTGTGCTGAGCCCCCTAAAACCCACCCAAAACCCACTACCCCTAACTGTACACCACTACCATTGCCCTTACGGGTGAAGGGGGCACCTATATGTGGGTACAGTGGGTTTCTGGTGAGTTTTGGAGGCCTCACAGTTCTCTCCACAAGTGAACAGGTAGTGGGGGTATGGGCCTGGGCACTGCACCTACTACTAAACTACTCCAGGGACCGTAATGGACCTGAGTATGACAACTGAGGCAGGCATAGAGGCTGGCAAGTAATGTTCTTCAACACATATTTTGGGGATGGGAGGGGGTTAGTGACCACTGGGGGAGTAAGGGGAGGTCATCCCTGATTCCCTCCAGTGGTCATCTGGTCATTTGGGGCACCTTTTTGTGCCTTATTCGTAATAAAAATAGGTCTAGCTCAAAACACCTAAGTTTTAGTCCTGGATATTTTTGCTTTGTTCCATTATGACTGAACAACGTCCAAGTCTTAGGAACACCCAAGTCCCACCTTGAACATGCCCCTGGCATGCCCCTTGAGATTTGGATGTCCTTCTGACGGACTTCAGAGAAAGATGTCCAAAAAGAGGTTTCAATAATACTGATTTGGACGTTTCTGTGAGATAAACGTCCAAATGCTGACTTATGTCACTTTTTGGACATCTATCTCTTTTGAAAATGAGCCCAATAGTAACATACAGTAACATAGTAAATAACCTCCCCCCTTTCACCAGATGTCCAGCTGCTACAGTTATGTCTAGCAGCATTTTCTCAGTGGCTCTGTTGTCATAAATTAGTTTTAAACCTGGAATTTCTACTGTATTTTTCTATTTATGATATAATTTTCCATTGATTCTCTGGATCTGGAGCATAAGGGTTTGAAAGGTGGAATAAATTGGTTTGTTAGAGAATTGTAGAACTAACTGTGACCTGTTGGATTCCTGGCAGTCACCCGGAACCCTCACTGTTATCATCCCTATTTGAAATCCCCATCCACTCTGTTTGTTCCTTTTGCTATCTAGGGATTATTTTCGACTCTGATCTTTCTTTTCAGGAATAAAAATCACATGTCCTAAAACTTGGCTTCTTTTTTAAGTGTGTGCTCACTTCATAGTCTATTGAGCTTATCAAGCTTACATACTCTAGTACAAACTTTTATTATTTCTCAATTTGATTACTGCAACACTGTTTATGTGGGTGTTACTAAACACCAATTACAACGCCTCCAAACTCTCCAGAATATTGCTGCCCATTTTCTATCCCATGCTGGAAAAATGATCATGTCACTCCATTATTGCACTCCCTTCATTGACTTCCCATTCAGTTTCACATCCGTTTTAAAATCCTATGTTTTGCATTTAAAGCCTGTAGAAATCCACCGAAGTAGAGAACTCTGAAATCCCACGGGATATAGCAACAGCAGAAAACAAGTTGGAAATCGACCGTGGACTCCAGAAATGAGAGGAACAATCTTGATGCTTTTAAAGAAGACTTATTGATAAAAAGACTCGGCACAGCACAGTGTTTCGGCCTATGGCCTGCCTTAGGAGTGTGTTGATGACAACTAGATGACAAAATCTCCAATGTAGTATCTTTTTCAATACAAAAAAATGTTAAAGAAGGGTTTTTATTTATTTTTTCCCATGGAACGACGACTGAGGTGATCAAATTTGTAGACGATACAAAACTATTCAAGGTTGTTAAGACACCTGCGGACTGTGAAATATTGCAGGAAGACCTTAGGAAATTGGAAGACTGGGCATCCAAATGGCAGGTGAAATTTAATGCAGACAAATGCAAGGTGATGCACATTGGAAAGAATAATCTGAATCACAGTTACCTGATGCTAGGGTCCACCTTGGGGGTCAGCACTCAAGAAAAAGATCTGGGTGTCATTGTAGATAATACATTGAAATCTTCTGCTCAGTGTGCGGTGGCGGCCAAAAAAGCAAACAGGATGCTAGGAATTAGGAAAGGGATGGTGGATATGACCGAAAATACTATAATGCCTTTGTATCACTCTACGGTGCGTCAGCACCTTCAGTATTGCATTCAGTTCTGGTCATTATATCTCAAAAAAGATATAGCAAAATTATAAAAGGTTCAAAGAAGAGTGACTAAAATGATGAAGGGGATGGAACTCCTCTCATATGAGGAAAGGCTGAAGAGGTTAAGGCTCTTCAGCTTGGAAGAAAGACTGATGAGGGGCGATATGATTGAGGTCTTCAAAATCCTGAGTGGTGTAGAACAAGTAGAAGTAAATCGATTTTTTTACTCGTTCCAAAAGTAGAAAGACTAGGGGACACCCAAGGAAGTTACATGGAAATACTTTTAAAACAAATAGGAAGAAATATTTTTTCACTCAACAAATAGTTGAGCTCTGGAACTCTTTGCCAGAGGAGGTGGTAACAGCGGTTAGGGTATCTGGGTTTAAAAAAGGTTTGGCAAATTCCTGGAGAAAAAGTCCATAGTCTGCTATTGAGATAGACATGGGAAGCAACTGCTTGCCCTGGTATATGTAGTATGGAGTGTTGCCACGATTTGGGTTTCTGCCAGGTACTTGTGACCTGGCTTGGTCACTGTTTGGAAAACAGGATACTGGGTTAGAAGGACCATTGGTCTTACCCAGTATGGCTACTCTTATGTTCTTATGTTCACTGTTTGTGAAAGAAAAATAAATACTTCCTTATCCCCACTGCACACTTTGCCTTTCTCTAACACACTTCTGAGCAGCACTGCAATCCCTTGACCTTTCTTAGAATGTGGGTAATTAGCAAAAAAGCGCAAGAAGCCTTCAAGAAAAAGGGTGTCTCAACCTTGCTTTATTAATCAGACCCAAAACGGTCCATGTTTCGGCAGCAAATGCCTGAGTCAGGGGTCTAATAATGGTATTTGAATCCAAGAAAATAAATCATCCAGTGTTGTAAAATACTCTTGTCTTTAAAAAGACAAATTCTACTGGAATAAATGACGCCAAATCATATGGCGGTTTTGTCAAAGGCAGTAAGATTTTATAGAATTAGTTTTCGTGTTTGCGCTGTTTGATTTGGTGCCATTTAATCCAGCAAAATTTGCCACCGAACCACGGACCATGTCGGGTCTGACTAATAAAGAAAGGTTAAGACACCCCTTTTCTTGAAGGCTCCTTGTGCTTGTTTGCTATTTACCTTTGAGGTTGTGCTTTTAGTTTCCGTCTTCTCTGTGTTTTTGATCTTTCTTAGAACATGAAAATCTTTTAATGCTAGTTCAGTCATGGAATAATCAAGGATTAATTATTGCAATTGTTTATATCATGCTCTATCTTTGACAAGTGTAAGAATATTACAAGTAGTAAATATGGCACTTGGAAGCCTTTTACTAAGGTGCACTAATGGATTTAGGGGTGAATTCTATAAATCAAGCCTAAAAAATTGTCGCCCGAAAAAACGCTTAAGTGCTGTTCTATAAGCCACACCTAAAGTTTGGCATGGTTTGGCAGGGATCATGCATACATTTTGGAGTGTCCATTTGCACCTAAATTTACGCACTGAACCTCCTTATTCTATAATTGCGCACATAACTGGAATCTATACCAATGCTCTGCCCAAAACACCCATGACCCTCCTATTTCCACACCCCTTTTCCAGGACACTTATAAAATTTTGTCGCATTTCACATGCCTACATTTATGCACATACATGTTAATTCATTTCAATTAGCACCAATAATTGCTTGTTAAAAAGCTAATTATTAGTACTAATTAGCTCATTATTCAATTAAATTGCATGCAAATTGGGTGTACACCCAAATTTGCATGTGCAATTTTTGGTGACTTTTATAGAATTAAGGGATTAGCCCACTAATGAATTAGTATGCGTTAAGTGCCATGCTGCCAGTGGCCTGCACTAATAATTAGGTCACACTACATCTATCAGAGTACCTTAATAAAAGGATAAGAATGAAAGAATCAATATTCAAAGCGATTTCAGCAGCCAGGAGAGGCTCCTGGCCGCTTAAATTGCCTGTATGTGTGAGATATTCCGCGCACTTAACCAGTTAATGCCTATTGAATGTGACTGCTTTTCTCTAATTATTGAGAGAACTACCCTACTAATTACTTTCACCTTGGAACCAGACAGAAATATGATATTGTATTTATATTTTCATCATTTACATAATCCATTTCTAGGCTCAAATATTTATATATTTTCTGATTTATCTCAAAAGATGCAAAAGCGCCATGAGGAATTTTTGGGTTAAGACCAAAGGTTTAGGTGCTCAGAACTTCATATAATTTGAAATTTCCTTTTATTTGTCCGGTTAATTTTGAGGGCAATATTTTTTTTTCTTTGAGCCTAAGCTAATGTTAGTATCACGGTTTCTAGACTAGTGAGACCTTGGGCCGCTGCTGGCAAATGACAGCAGTAGGCAAACCACCCAAACAAGGATAGTAGCTGAAAACAGACAGGACTAGTACAGGCAGGACTGGAACTGAAGCTGAGACAGGCAGGACTGGAACAAGCAGGGCTGGAATGGGAACAGGACTTACCTTTAGCAGGAACAGGAGTCCAGAACAGTCTTGGCTTGGCAGGGACAGACTTGGCAGCAGCAGGAACAGGAGTCAGGAACAGATTTGGCTTGGCAGGAATTAAGAATAGGGTTGAACTGAAGCAAGGGACAGAGAATAGGCTATAGCAGGAGTCAGGAATAGAACTTGACTTAGCAGAAAGCAGAACAAGGTTAGGCAACAGCAGAAAGCAAGATTACAGACCATAGACAAAGCAGGAGTGGGCTGGAAGTGCAACAAACACACACAGACAAGAACTCATCTGATGACCTCTGTTGCAAAGCAAAGCAGGAATGTTCCCAGGCGCATTATAAAGGACTTTACTGATGATGTCACACCTAAGAATGAGGCTTGGCTGCAGGAACATCAGAGCAAGGCTTGGTTACAGGAACACCAGAGTGAGGCTTGAATGCTGGAACATCAGAGTAGGATTGGAATGATCACTGGAACACTATTGAAAAACAGGGAAAAAGCGATCCACAGCAGCAGTAGAGCCTGGTCACTGGAAGGAGCAGTGAATATAAACATGAGGCATGGCCACAACTGTGACAGATATTCTGGTAGCTAGGGAGGGTGGTGGAACCCTGTTGATGCTAACCCTAGGTCAAGCTATAGGAATACTGGTTGTTGGGTTCAATTTCTCCTTGCTGATATCTTTGTTTATGATTTCTGTACTAGATGATTAATCTAGTTAGTTAATTGTGTATGGCCCCCTTTACATATGTGGAGGGGTACGGCTGTGGGCTCTGCCAGTTCCTTGCCCCCTTTGATGTTACTTCCTTTTCCAGAGCAGAGGGAGCAGGGAACTGGCGGAGCCCACAACTATGCGGCTGCTCCCAGCACCCCATGAGGTAAGAGCAGTGCACCCGGGGGAGGGGGAGGTTTGATGTGATGTACTGGGAAGGGATGCTGCTACACCCAGAGGGGGGATGCTGCACCCAGGGGGGGTGCGCAGCGGTGATCTGCCCCAAGTGGCAGTCAACCGAGGAACACCACTGGCTAGAGATGGGAACTACCGCCGAGCTCCTGCAGCAGCCGAGAGGTAGTTCCGCATTGGTGCATGGTAAGCCTGCTTAGTAAAAGGACTCCTAAGTGCTGAATATTGCACTTAACCACATAAGAGATAGTTAACTGCATATACCCGGATATTCAATGTCAATGCCCGGACATCACCTGGCATGAAATATCCAGATATAACAACACTGGCGGGTAAAAAACACTCACTGCTACTGGCTGAATATCTACCCCAAAGTAAATATATGCAGATCGGAGCACTGTCAGAAACAAATCAAATTTGTTAGAATGAATTAATCCTGGGAGGCAGGTTTGCAGTGCAGTGTCGGTGGTAGTCACTCTTTCTTCTCCTGGCTACTGCAAATAGTTTTCATGACATACTTCTGAATAATGCTTGTTTTATGAGAGCTTTCATTCATTTTTTTTCAATATTTATCCTTCAGAGGTTAAAAATAATTTGTATGAACTGGGCCTTTTGTGTTCAGAACTGCTGAGTACTGCAGAACTATAAAGATTAGTAATGAATTTCCTGCACAGCTCTGATATCACATGTATATAATGAAGAGGAATGAAAGTGTCCAAAATGAATATTAATTCAAAATATATTTCTAAGTTTCAGCTTTGTATTTTATAGTGAAATCACCTCCATTAATTCTATTTCTAAAATACAAACAGAATTAGTGTTATGATTTAATTATTATTTCAATCACACTTCCTTGGCTTTAGAAGTGATGGCACAGCAATGTAAAGGTATAGGTACAGAATTAGTACAGCACTTATATCACAAGGATTTATTCGGAAGAATTCCTTTGCTGATGTATATTATAAATGTTCTAGAATGCAGCCTAGTTTCCATAAACTCAGCCTTCCATACTTTGCCCTGCAATGAAATGACTATTTCCTACAAAAACAACATAGATTTCAAAAACTTTTGCAGATGATTTACAAACATTAAAAAGGTGCATTCAAAACCAGACAACTAATCAGGGATGGCAACTGAAGAGAACTATCAGATTACGCTCTGAAGATTGTGCTGAAAATGGGCTCAGTTAGTGTCACTTCTTATTCATCTCACAATTTTAGTCTCTAGAATGGATAATGCATCATTTTCTGTTCTTCGTGCAAGCTTAGTTATGAGGAGAGAGCATCTCAGTTAGAGTTGTGGATGCAGTAGATGAGCTGGGGCAGAGTGCTTTATCTCTTTCACTTTTCAATAACTTAGCGGGTCACTCTCAGCCACTCTATGTCTCTCATCCTGCCTCTCCCTCCCCCCTTTTCCTCCTTCTCCACCTCCCCAGAGGATGGTGAAGTTGTAATTGTGGACAAGCAGAATATTGGAAATGTCAGATGTTGTAAGATGCTACCACCCTGTGATAAATATTAAGGGCTGGAGAACCTGAAAAGAAATTTGAGGGCCTTTGGAGAAACATGAAAGACATTTATGGTACACTGTACCAGCTAGTCAGTGATGAAGTGAAGAAAATTTCTTGCATCTATTTATATCTGAGATAATGACGATGGAATGGCAGATAAATGGATTCCTGTAATAACTGAACATATGAAGGCAAAGACAGTGCTTTGATGGTGGTAAGAAACAGAATTTTGCCCATGCTTATCAGAGAGAAGCCCAAAGGCTACTGTGAAGCCAGCAGGCAGGGAGAGACATTGTGGCAATACAGTGACATTTATTCTTTGCATCAGCATTGAAAAAGTTGCATTCTCACTGACTTACATAGAATACCTTAGAGATATAGCCATGCTCCATGAACTGGCACAGTTTAAAAAAAAATATACAGTGGGGGAAATAAGTATTTGATCCCTTGCTGATTTTGTAAGTTTGCCCACTGACAAAGACATGAGCAGCCCATAATTGAAGGGTAGGTTATTGGTAACAGTGAGAGATAGCACATCACAAATTAAATCCGGAAAATCACATTGTGGAAAGTATATGAATTTATTTGCATTCTGCAGAGGGAAATAAGTATTTGATCCCCCACCAACCAGTAAGAGATCTGGCCCCTACAGACCAGGTAGATGCTCCAAATCAACTCGTTACCTGCATGACAGACAGCTGTCGGCAATGGTCACCTGTATGAAAGACACCTGTCCACAGACTCAGTGAATCAGTCAGACTCTAACCTCTACAAAATGGCCAAGAGCAAGGAGCTGTCTAAGGATGTCAGGGACAAGATCATACACCTGCACAAGGCTGGAATGGGCTACAAAACCATCAGTAAGACGCTGGGCGAGAAGGAGACAACTGTTGGTGCCATAGTAAGAAAATGGAAGAAGTACAAAATGACTGTCAATCGACAAAGATCTGGGGCTCCACGCAAAATCTCACCTCATGGGGTATCCTTGATCATGAGGAAGGTTAGAAATCAGCCTACAACTACAAGGGGGGAACTTGTCAATGATCTCAAGGCAGCTGGGACCACTGTCACCACGAAAACCATTGGTAACACATTACGACATAACAGATTGCAATCCTGCAGTGCCCGCAAGGTCCCCCTGCTCCGGAAGGCACATGTGACGGCCCGTCTGAAGTTTGCCAGTGAACACCTGGATGATGCCGAGAGTGATTGGGAGAAGGTGCTGTGGTCAGATGAGACAAAAATTGAGCTCTTTGGCATGAACTCAACTCGCCGTGTTTGGAGGAAGAGAAATGCTGCCTATGACCCAAAGAACACCGTCCCCACTGTCAAGCATGGAGGTGGAAATGTTATGTTTTGGGGGTGTTTCTCTGCTAAGGGCACAGGACTACTTCACCGCATCAATGGGAGAATGGATGGGGCCATGTACCGTACAATTCTGAGTGACAACCTCCTTCCCTCCGCCAGGGCCTTAAAAATGGGTCGTGGCTGGGTCTTCCAGCACGACAATGACCCAAAACATACAGCCAAGGCAACAAAGGAGTGGCTCAGGAAGAAGCACATTAGGGTCATGGAGTGGCCTAGCCAGTCACCAGACCTTAATCCCATTGAAAACTTATGGAGGGAGCTGAAGCTGCGAGTTGCCAAGCGACAGCCCAGAACTCTTAATGATTTAGAGATGATCTGCAAAGAGGAGTGGACCAAAATTCCTCCTGACATGTGTGCAAACCTCATCATCAACTACAGAAGACGTCTGACCGCTGTGCTTGCCAACAAGGGTTTTGCCACCAAGTATTAGGTCTTGTTTGCCAGAGGGATTAAATACTTATTTCCCTCTGCAGAATGCAAATAAATTCATATACTTTCCACAATGTGATTTTCCGGATTTAATTTGTGATGTGCTATCTCTCACTGTTACCAATAACCTACCCTTCAATTATGGGCTGCTCATGTCTTTGTCAGTGGGCAAATTTACAAAATCAGCAAGGGATCAAATACTTATTTCCCCCACTGTATATATATATATATACATCTTATTATTTCAGAATCAATATATTACTCTCATTTGCCACGCAGGAATCACTAGCTTGGCTTTGTAAAAGAAGTGCTTAGAATGGGCTATGCTAGCGCGGCTTTGTGAAAGGGGGGGGGGGGGTAAGACTAAGAAATTTTATTTTTTATTTATTAAAAATTTATGCTCCACATTTCACCCAGTTCTAAATGGATTCCAATGCTACATAGACAAAGTATTCCTGCAAAATGCAGCAATCATTCACAACACCATTCGTACCGCATCAAATCATTACAAAGCAGATGAAATCCCAGGAAGCAAGGTCCTGTGAGGAGCCCCTGCCTGAGAGAGTTTACAGGTTCTGGAACTGGTTCACCCATTTTGCTGCTGTAAAGCAGGCTGAAATGAACAGCTATTTGGGTCAGCCATCATACGGAAATATTTGCTATTCAAAGGTGATACAGAGGCTGTGCAGGAGACTGAATAATGCAAATATAGTAAAAAAAAATAAGGCATTCTGGGAGGTCATTCTATAATGGGCATCTCCATTTAGGTGCCCCAATACAGCATAGTGGCAGCCTATTCTATAACAACATCTGGGTACCCTGATTCCATTATAGAATGCTAGCATAAACCAGGGGCATAGCCAGCTGTACATTTTTAGGGGGGGGGGCATAGGTGGACTGGATGGCAATACATTTCCTCCTCTCCCCCCATGTTAAAAATGATACCTTTGCTGGCAGGGGTGCTGAAGCCCTACCAGCCAAAGACATTTGCTGCTGGAGCCACCCCCTCCTCGTGTTGCTGCAAGAAAGGGGAAGTCGGTGGCCTGCTCCAGCTGCTGATGCCAGGACTCCTCATGCGTGCTCAGTTTGTGTATAGTTAAGTAGAATGCCCTTGCTTCACCTACACTCTGCCCAACTGCTTTCCGGATATTCCCAAGGCTGTCTATTCAAATCTTTAGCTACACTTTTCCGGATAGAGATGCTGAGTATTTGCGGATAGGGCACTTATCTGTATAGCAACTTGCAATAAAGATAATACTGCTTACCTCCTAGTTTAAAATCTTTAGTTCTGCTCCTTAAGAGATGTAAACAGGTCTGATTTTCGGGGGAAATGAGTGGGGGAGGAGCAAGCTAATATGGAATGAGTATTTACTCCTTCAAATAGTACTAGGACAAGGTGGCACTTCATTAAAGTAACAGGTTTCAGATTGAAAACAAAATGAATGTAGGATCACCTCTTGACCTTCAGTAGCTCAGTAGTCTCCTGGCACCAGAGCCATACCATTGAAGTGTAGTGAAGTGGTGTAAACCCTTTTGCTATAGCATCCCCTGTTTGGTAATGAGATTGTACCAACAAGCCCAAGTATAGTAATTCCAGTCTTTCCTAAGTTCAGTGCAAGCTTATTACATGATGCCCAAGCTTAGGCTTAGGACTGCATTCAGTTTAAGTTATGCTCTATGATATTTAACATTCTATGTAGAAATGCCCCTTTTTACATGTTAGATCTAATTGGATTTCCTAATTTAGGAAGGACAGGAGAACGTAGAAACTTTTTGAACTGCAATAATCGTAGCTAATAAAATTAATTGACCTGACTCCTGTTTTCAGCATGATTGGCATCTCTCCCTCTACTTCCCTCCCTTTCCCACTCTCAGCAGTCAGCGCAAAAAAATTTGGGTCGCTGCCTGCGGCAAACCCTACGCCAGCTCCGAACTGGCGTTAGGGTTTGCAGATCATTGGGGAGGAATGGTGAGCCCTGTCCAGCATGCAGTTGCATGCTGGCAGGCCCCCGTTCCTCCCCCCCAAAGCAAACCTGCCAACAAGGGGCTGGAGGTCCAGCGGACCTCCGGTCCCCCACGACAACATCCCCCCCAGGTTCAGGGAGGGCTGGAGATCTGGTGGGTCTCCAGCCCCCCCAAACTCCCAGAAAATGGTCCCTGGTGGTCCAGTGGCCGCCAGCCAAACCCCCCCTCCCACATTTTTAGTGGTTGGGAAGGCCTGTCTAAAATAATGAATATTTAAATAAAAGTTCTTTCCAAAACTCCAATGGTTAAGAGTTGCATAATGTAGGTGCTGTCAAACTAAAGGAAGTAGGTAAGGCCAGATGAAATCAAATTTGCAAATGAGCTGGGACCATGAGCCAATACAGATGTATAGAACAGCTACACCTGGGCTTGTCAGATATGACTTAACCACATATGTCCTCAAGTTCTTTTGCACAACCTACCCTCCTCTTGAGTCTTAGATGAATTAGTTTACTTCCAACCAATTTCCCCATCCTCTTTTAAGTTGGAAATTTTGAGGTCATTTCACTAAAATGCAGTAATAGATGTAGAGCATGTGTCAAGTCTGTGGCCGTGACCCCTCTCAGACTCACCTTATTTCCGGTGGTCAGCTTCTGAGCTGGCTCCTGTCTGTTCTTCCTGAGTTAGTTCTGTCACTGTCTCTGTGTGCTGGCTGCATTGGATTGTCTGTGTGCTGTTTCCTGGTCCAGACTTCAGCCTAGTCCAGTCCGGATCTTCCGGCCTGCCAGACTTGCTTGGCTTGTTTGAACCAGCACAGCACCCGTGGCTGCCTGGTGATTGCTGCAGTGAGTCTCAGCTGCTGCTGGGCTTATTAGCCATTTGGAAACTCTCTGCTTTGCCTTTGCATCGCCTAAGGCCCTGGTATGTTGGGGTGCTAGTGCACTTCTGCCTAGTCCAGTTATAGTCTTTAATTCTTGCCTGATTCTAGTGTAGACTTTGTGTAGCTTTGTGTTCTGTATTGCTTGTTTACTGTATTGTTTGTTTTCCAGTCTTGTTTCTTGTTTGTATGTCTTTGTCTAGTTCTTGGTTGCCTGTGTTCCTTGTTCAGTGGCTGCCTGGCAGCTTTTAGTCCTGTTACTTGTCTATCAGTGTTTGTTCCCTGTTTCAGTGGCCTCTTGCAGCTTGCAGTTCAGTCCCTTGTCTGTCTGAGAGTCCTAGTCTAGTATTCTGCCTAGCTTCCCTGTGTGTTCTGGTCCCTGTGTGTTTCCTGCTGGTATCCTGTTCCGGCCTTGTCTGGCAAATCCTGCCGGCCACCTCACCCAGGGGCTGAATTCCTGGGGAAGGGTGGCTAAGTGCAGGTGAAGTCTAGCCGTCCCTGTCAGAGTTCTGTCCTAGTCCTGTGTGGGGTGGTTTTGCCTGCCACTGCCGCTCCTCGACAGTGGCCCAAGGGCTCACGATCCTAGTTCCTGCTTTTCGGAAACGTGACAGCATGCTAATGATTAGCACGCGCTAAATGATAAGGCACCCATAGAAATATAATGGCTGTCATCATTTAGCACATACTAAATCCATTAGCTTACCTTAGTAAAAAGACCCTTTTATGTCTCTACTTCCACCTTTTCCACTTACCTCATTAATTTTATCTAGACTGTAAACCACTTAGATGTTTTTAATCATATGTGGTATATCAATATAGTGAAATGTGAAATGTTTATTATTACATCGCTATCATTTTTCAAATCAAAATTCCACTACAACTATTCATCTTACAAGCAAATTCTATATACCTTCAGGGAAAAAAAGAGAGCACTAGGTGTTTGCTGGTGCATGGTAAAATGTCCATGAGGATAAATATCTAAAGAGGCTCTGTAATAAGACATCAATAGATCAGGACTAGCGATATAAGTACATAAGTATTGCCATACTAGGACAGACCAAAGGTCCATCAAGCCCAGCATCCTGGTTCCAACAGTGGCCAATCCAGGTCACAAATACCTGACAAGATCCCAAAATGTACAAAACATTTTACGCTGCTTATCCCTAGGGCCGCCGAGAGACAAAGCCGAGCCCAGGGCAAACACCCCCCTGGGTCTGCCCCCTTCCGGACCCACACCCCTCTCCAGGCAGGCCCGCCCCCCTTTCCGGGTGGGCCCACCACTCGCTCCTCCGCCGCCCTGCTTACTTGTCCTGCACTCCTGCACCAGGTTGTCACTGTGCACAGCAAACTTCCGCAAGGCCAGGCGCTAGCATTGCCCTCTTGTTCCTGTGTGCAGCAGCGCCACAGAGCAGAGTCCTTCCTTCCTTCCTTCCTTCCTTCCTTCCTGCTGCATCCAAAGAGGCTGTTTGGACATGACAGGAAGGAAGTACTCTGTTCTGCGGTGCTGCTGTGCACAGGAACAGGAGAGTAATGCTAACGCCAGGCAGGCTCCCCTTGGATGCCAGGCCCTGGGGAATTTTGCCCCCCCCCCCCCCCTCTCGGTGGCCCTGCTTATTCCAGAAATAAGCAGTGGAGTTTCCCCAAGTCCATTTTAATAATGGTTTATGGACTTTTCCTTTAGGAAGCCGTCCAAATCTTTTTTAAACCCCACTAAGCTAACCATCTTTACTACATTCTCTGGCAACGAATTCCAGATATGGGGGTTCAACAATGGCTTTGCTTGTGTTAATATTATGTATTTACAAAAACATTCAGGTCTGTCATTATTATTCATCTGCTCTCTTCATTCACAGGTTTCTTACAAAATTGTGACTTTGAATCCATGCAGCTGTGTTGTATAAAACTTTTCTATAAAGTTTGCTAATGTAGTCACCTGTGATTGATTAAACATCACTACAAGAGCCATTTCAAAAAGAGATGATGAATCACAATGAATCCCTTCTCACTTCTAATGCCATATAGTACTGATACTTCCTGAACATTAATCAGACATAAGACACATATCCACATTTTCAAAAGGTCTGTTCTCTTTCCTATTACTACAGTGCAAATTCGAAAATGTTTAAATTATCTTCTGATTAGAATTAAGACATTTTATTTCGGCATCATTAACATTTATCTCTCATCTGAGAAGATAACTATCCCTTTGGAGAGACATGAGGGAGATATCTTTAATCTAACAGACCCGCACAGGAGAGTCATGACAGATATTTCATAATTGAAAGATGTGCAGAAAGATAATTTTTTATTATTGTGATGAGTTTGTTACATTAGCAGATGTTCACATTTTATTTTAAACATGTAATTCTAAGGGTTCCTATGAGATATAATTATAGCCATTATTAAATGACACCAAGGTCCATATTAATCCAATTGATTAACCATCTTCAAGCCATGGCTTCTTAAAGAACTACTTGCAGCATATATGTCACCTCCTTCCTTTTAGCCATTAGATTCTTAATGTTTTTTGAATACCTGGTGGAATACTAAACATTTATAAGGAATAGATTCTATCAAGTACAATATGTGCACACTGTAGCAACTGGGTCTCTCAAAAGTATAATAAATTGTTGAGGGAAATTGTTACTGTAGAATAAATGGCTTAAGAGTGTACCAAAAATGCAACTGAAAATGCCAATGGAAACACACTGCAGATTAACTGCACACTATACAGTGCAAGTGACACATGTTTATTGAGACATTTCACTGATAAACTTTGGATTATCTGCAACCACTTTTCACTTCAGTTAAATGATGTGGGGTTTTGCACGTGTTATTGCTAATAAAGTAGCCACATCAGAAATCATAACCCATTTTTTCTAAGTAGCACATTTCTTCATTTGTTGTTGTATTTCTTACAATTGTGATTGCTCTACTGCACCCTTATATAGAAACCGAGGCTGTGCCAGCAGATGAATGGCATAAGGCCCATCCTTACCCGCAGCCCGGCCCTCCCATTCTCACCTTCCTTCTCAGGGTGGCTATCCTCACCTCTCATGCCGTATTACCTTCCCTTCTTTTGCCATATACACATGGGTGTAAATGGGATAATAAGGGAGAACAGGAACGATGGAACATTGAGATAATATGCTATTGGGCTCATTTTCAAAAGAGAAGGATGCCCATCTTGCAATACAAATCAGAAGATGGGCGTCCTTCTCACAGGGTCATCCAAATCGGTATAATTGAAAGCTGATTTTGGACGTCCCCAACTGCTTTCCATCGCAGGGACGCCAAAGTTCAAGGGGGCGTGTTAGAAGCGTAGCGAAGGCGGGACTTGGGCATGCCTAACACATGGACGTCCTCGACCCATAATGGAAAAAAACGGCATCCCTGACGAGCATTTGGACGACTTTATCTGCATCCAAAAGAGTCCGGCTGAGAAAATCAGCTTGAACATTGTCTTGAACCGCAATGTGCGCTACCGACAGACTCTGAACATGCACTTCCACCCATACTAGAAGACAAGATGCTTCCACTGCCAAGGGAAGACTGCGAGTGCCCCCCTGCAGATTAATGTAGGCCACCGTCATCATCCTCACTTTAATATTCCCTTATCTCTTGCTTGTCCTGTTTGTCTGTCCTAATTAGATTGTAAGCTTTGTCGAGCACGGACTGTCTCTTCATGTTCAAGTGTACAGCGCTGCATACGTCTAGTAGTGCTGAAGAAATGATAAGTAGTAGTAGTAGGGTTACATTTATAATCTATTTGATTTCTATGAAGACATAGAGGAAGGTAACCTGCATGGAGTGACAAGTAAAGCCATAAATCAAGGCATGGAGGGAGCAGTGGCGTAGCCACAGGTGGGCTGGGGTGGGCCAGGGTCCACCCCTTATATGGATCAGGCCCACCCAACAGTAGCACATGTTTAGTGGTAGCCGGTGGGAATCCCAAGCTCCGCCAGCTGAAGATTTTCCCCTGATGGTAACGAAAATGCTACTCTCCATGACACCGGCACCTGCGCTTGCTCAGTTTTCAGTGCATGCCTGCTGCCAAGTTGGAAAGAAGCGTTTTCCCACCAGCTGAGGTATTTTTTTTTACGGGGGGGGGGGGGGGGGGCAGAACACTTGTTGCCCACCCAATTCTTGCTTAGGCCCACCCAAAATCTGTTGTCTGGCTACGCCCCTGGGAGGGAGGGCCAGCATGGAGAGATGAGTACAACCCTAAACCTAAGCCTTAAATACATCTAGCAACTGACTATTCACTCACTCTACATCTAGACCTTGGAGGAGGGAGGTCTCCTAGAAGGAGAGCATCACCCTGGTGAAGTAGGAAGTACTCCTGTAGCCAGGACCTGCCCACCAGGGGATGTACTATCCTCTCACACCGAGGATATGTCTCCAAGTGTTGCCCGGGAGGGAAAGGTTAGGACAGCTGTTGTAGTTGGTGATTCGATCATTAGGCATATAGATAGCTGGGTGGCTGGTGGACGTGAGGATCGCCTGGTGACTTGCCTGCCTGGTGCGAAGGTGGCGGACCTCACGCGTCACCTAGATAGGATTTTAGATAGTGCTGGGGAGGAGTCCGCTGTCTTGGTGCATGTGGGTACCAATGACATAGGAAAATGTGGGAGAGAGGTTCTGGAAGCCAAATTTAGGCTCTTAGGTAGAAAGCTCAAATCCAGATCCTCTAGGGTAGCATTTTCTGAAATGCTACCTGTTCCACGTGCAGGGCCCAAGAGACAGGCAGAGCTCCAGAGTCTCAATGCGTGGATGAGACGATGGTGCAGGGAGGAGGGTTTTAGATTTGTTAGGAACTGGGCAACATTCTGGGGAAGGGGGAGCCTATTCCGAAAGGATGGGCTCCACCTTAACCAGGGTGGGACTAGGCTGCTGGCATCGGCATTTAAAAAGGAGATAGAGCAGCTTTTAAACTAGAAATGGGGGGAAGGGCCGACAGTCACTGAAAAGCGCATGGTTCGGGAAAAGGTATCTTGCAAAGATACCTCACAAACAGGGAAGATAGGGTTTCTGGATAGTGAGGTTGCACAACAGACCGTGGTAGACCAGGTGCCCTTAAATACAACTAAAGATCAGACAAAAGATGTCAAATCAATAGTGTCAGGTACTAAGCATCATGCAAATAAGAACAACAAACATACTCTGAAATGTCTATATGCAAATGCTAGGAGTCTAAGAAATAAGATGGGAGAGTTGGAATATATTGCACTAAATGAAAAATTGGATATAATAGGCATTACTGAGACCTGGTGGAAGGAGGATAACCAGTGGGACACTGTCATACCGGGGTACAAAGTATATCGTAGTGATAGGGTGGACCGGACTGGTGGAGGGGTAGCATTGTATATTAACGAGAGCCTGACTCAGATAGATTACAAATTCAGCAGGACACAAATCACACCTTTGAATCACTGTGGGTTGAAATTCCATGTATAAAAGGGAAAAAAACGATGATAGGAGTGTACTACCGTCCGCCTCGCCAGGATGAGCAGGTAGACACAGAAATGATAAAAGAAATCAGAGACGCGAACAAAATGGGCAATGTGATAATAATGGGTGACTTCAATTATCCAAATATAGACTGAGTAATGTAACATCGGGACACGCTACAGAGATACAATTCCTTGATGAAATCAAGGACAGCTTTATGGAGCAACTGGTGCAGGAGCCGACGAGAGAAGGAAAAATTCTAGACTTGGTCCTTAGTGGAGCGCATGATCTGGTGAGGGACGTTATGGTACTGGGGCCCGCTTGATAACAGTGACCATAATATGATCAGTTTTGATATCGACCTTGAAGTAACTGTACACAGAAAGTCAAATATGTTAGCGTTTAACTTTAAAAAGGAGACTATGATAAAATGAGAAGAACGGTAAAAAAAAAACTTAGGGGGGCAACTGAGAGAGTAAAAACTGTACAACAGGCGTGGACGCTGTTCAAAAATACCATCCTGGAGGCCCAGGCCATACACATTCCGCAAATTAGAAAAGAAAGACAGAACTCCAAAAGACAGCCGGCCTGGTTGAAAAGTGAGGTGAAGGAAGCTATTAGGGCTAAAAGAAACGCCTTCAGAAAATGGAAGAAGGAACCGTCTGAAAATAACAAGAAGCAGCATAAGGAGTGTCAAAGCAAATGCAAGGCGCAGATAAAGAAGGCCAAGAGGGATTACGAAAAAAAGATAGCATTAGAGGCAAAAAAACATAGTAAAAAATTTTTTTCGGTATATTAAAAGCAGGAAGCCGGCAAAAGAATCGGTTGGGCCGCTGGATGACCAAGGGGTAAAAGGGGCGATCAAGGAAGACAAAGACGTAGCGGAGAGACTGAATGAATTCTTTGCTTCGGTCTTCACTGAGGAAGATTTGGGTGGGATATCGGTGTCGGAAATGGTATTTCAAGCGGACGAGTCAGAGAAACTTACTGACTTCACGGTAAACCTGGAGGACGTAATGGGGCAGTTCGGCAAACTGAAGAGTAGCAAATCTCCTGGACCGGATGGTATTCACCCTAGAGTACTGATAGAACTGAAAAATGAGCTTGCGGAGCTACTGCTAGTGATATGCAACTTATCCTTAAAATCGAGCGTGGTACCGGAAGATTGGAGGGTGGCCAATGTAACGCCCATTTTTAAAAAAGGCTCCAGGGCAGATCCGAGAAATTATAGACCGGTGAGTCTGACGTCGGTGCTGGGGAAAATGGTAGAGGCTATTATTAAAAACAAAATTACAGAGCACATCCGAGGACATGGATTACTGAGACCGAGTCAGCACGGCTTTTGGTGGGGAAATCTTGCCTGACCAATTTACTTCAATTCTTTGAAGGAGTAAACAAACATGTGGACAAAGGGGAGCCGGTTGATATTGTGTATCTGGATTTTCAAAAGGTGTTTGACAAGGTACCTCATGAAAGGCTACAGAGGAAATTGGAGGGTCATGGGATAGGAGGAAATGTCCTATTGTGGATTAAAAACTGGTTGAAGGATAGGAAACCGAGAGTGGAGTTAAATGGGCAGTATTCACAATGGATAAGGGTAGTTAGTGGGGTTCCTCAGGGGTCTGTGCTAGGACCGCTGCTTTTTAATATATTTATAAATGATTTAGAGATGGGAGTAACTAGCGAGGTAATTAAATTTGCTGATGACACAAAGTTATTCAAAGTCGTTAACTCGCGACAGGATTATGAAAAATTACAAGAGGACCTTACGAGACTGGGAGACTGGGCGGCTAAATGGCAGATGACGTTTAATGTGAGCAAGTGCAAGGTGATGCATGTGGGAAAAAAGAACCCGAATTATAGCTACGTCATGCAAGGTTCCACGTTAGGAGTTACGGACCAAGAAAGGGATCTGGGTGTCGTCGTCGATAACACACTGAAACCTTCTGCTCAGTTTGCTGCTGCGGCTAGGAAAGCGAATAGAATGTTGGGTATTATTAGGAAAGGTATGGAAAACAGGTGTGAGGATATTATAATGCCTTTGTATCGCTCCATGGTGCGACCGCACCTTGAGTATTGTGTTCAATTCTGGTCGCGCGCATCTCAAGAAAGATATAGTAGAATTGGAAAAGGTGCAGCGAAGGGCGACTAAAATGATAGCGGGGATGGGACGACTTCCCTATGAAGAAAGACTAAGGAGGCTAGGGCTATTCAGCTTGGAGAAGAGACGGCTGAGGGGAGACATGATAGAGGTATATAAAATAATGAGTGGAGTGGAACAGGTGGATGTGAAGCGTCTGTTCACGCTTTCCAAAAATACTAGGACTAGGGGGCATGTGATTAAACTACAGTGTAGTAAATTTAAAACAAATCGGAGAAAATTTTTCTTCACCCAACGTGTAATTAAACTCTGGAATTCATTGCCAGAAAATGTGGTGAAGGCGGTTAGCTTAGCAGAGTTTAAAAAGGGGTTGGACGGTTTCCTAAAGGACAAGTCCATAAACCGCTACTAAACGGACTTGGAAAAATCCAAAATTCCAGGAATAACATGTATAGAATGTTTGTACGTTTGGGAAGCTTGCCAGGTGCCCTTGGCCTGGATTGGCCGCTGTCGTGGACAAGATGCTGGGCTCGATGGACCCTTGGTTTTTTCCCAGTATGGCATTACTTATGTACTTAGACTAGCTTGCCACACACCCTGTAACTAAAACAAGTTCCTCATACCTATTCAATTGTACAAATAAAGTGCCTTCAGTTTAGCCACCATCTATGCATCCCCAAAACTTTGTCCTTCTCAGATTGTCCATCTATATGCCTCAGCTGTGCTTGCCCCCTTGACTGCCAATTAAGATGTTTCATTGTATTTTAGTAACTATGGGGCCCTTTTACTAAGCCACGTAAGGGTCTACGCGCACCCAACATGTGCAAAATGGAGTTACAGCCCGGCTACCGAGTGGATCTTGCAGTAATTTCATTTTTGGCACGCATCCGATACGCGCGTCTGAAAAAATAATTTTTATTTTCAGACATGCATATCAGATGCACGCCAAGTGGCATTTGACGTGCGTAGGTCATTACCACCCAGTGAGATTTTACCACTAGGTCAATGGCTGGTGGGAAGGTCTCAGACCCAAAATGGATGCATGCCAACTTTGATTTTGCCGCACATCCATTTTCGGCAAAAATTTTAAAAAGGCATTTTTTGCAGGCGCGCTGAAAAATGGATCTGCGCACACCCAAAACATGCGCCTACACTGGCGCAGCCCATTTTTTAGCGCACCTTAGTAAAGGGACCCCTATATTATTTGCATATTTTAATGTGTGCCTATGAATGCGTTTCATTTGTATTGTGCTAACATTGTATCATATCTGTGCTATATGAATATTCTTCCATGCTACCTATAATGATGTATCATTTGTACGTTTATTATATGATTGTTCTACTCTGCTCTTCAATGTGTGGATATTTCTGATGTTATATCACGTTACTCCCATTTCTAGGATTTAATTTGCCATCTCCAAGTTTAACTTAAAACAAAACCATGTGGACACCAATTTAACCTTTGAAAACTCCCTCAATTCCACTATTGAATTCTTCACTCTTCCATGATTTTTAATTTTCTAATTTTTAATTATTCTAAAAAGGAGGAAAGAAGCCTCAGCAGTCGCAGGTTAACACTGTGAACACTGGGCATTGTTCGTTTCCGCAGTCACTTTCAACAAGAGAACCACAGGTTCTCTTTGACTCAGACCAATCATCAGCAAAAACCTCCCAATAATCTTTTATGTTTCTTCACAATTCTTGCAGCAAACATGTGATAAACTTGTGTATCTAATGTCCAATCACACAACAAAAAAGCACTTAACTTAAACATGCTCTATCTTCTCCCTTTCCCCCTGCCAGTGACTTTTTCCTTTTTCCTTTGGTCCTGCAGCTAAATCAGCCTTCTGCCGCTGATACACACCTACCTCATCAGACCACAATATAACCTTGTATTTGTTAACAACTGAAATGGCGAACGCCATTACGGTACTATGTAAGCCACATTGAGCCTGCAAATAGGTGGGAAAATGTGGGGTACAAATGTAACAAATAAATAAAAATAAAGTACTGGAACTTCCCTCTTCCGTGGCCTGCAATTGTGGAAGAAGGAACTGATGTCAGAAGAGGATGGGTCGCGGCAGAGGGAAGTTCTGGCATAAGCAGCAGATGGCCAATTTAGCTGCCGTTGCCCCCGCCTGCGAAGGGGGGGGGGTTCATGGATGGGAGAGCAGGAGGGGGAGGAAATGGGGACATCCCAATCCCGGTGGAGAGAGAAGGATGTTGTGCATTGGGCATGTGAGAGGAAAGCACTGGGCCCCTCCACAGCCCTGGGCCCTCGGGCACCTCCCAGTTGCCCGTATGGTCAGTCCATCCCTGTTTTGCTGTATATGCTAGCAAATACAAGTGTATTCCTGTACTTTTCTCTATATATTTTACAAAAGGCTCCATGTTCATTGGCTTCTTGTAAGATAGACCGAATATTGTGAGCATCCAATGTAAATGAGGCTTCTAATCTCATTAAAGCAATAAAATACAATCAGAAAAAAACAAGGAAGGAGAAACCCTAATTTAAATGCATGTTTTATAATTGATTATTCTATAAGAAAATATTTTTTCATCTATACATGATTATTCATTTATAAAAATGCCCAATCATTTTTGTCAAAACTACCTCTGAATTTGGATACATTTTCTCTGTCTCTCTCCCTCTTTCACATTCTATCCCTTAAAAAAAAGGTTCTTAAATTTCCCGTTATATGCAGTGCATATTTACTGTGTCACGTCTTACTGTGTCAAGTCTTATGACTTCTAAAATACATTGGAATACAATGGGACCTATTTACTAAGCTGTAAATATGACAATTAATGTGTCTACCAGTTAAGAAAATGGTCGCTATATATGATAGGGAATATTTCCCTTGATCTGTATGTAAAGCATAGAAAAACATACCAAGTGTGTACTTCATGCACTGCAGAATAGACAAATATCTGGACAACTGGAAAGGGAATCCATGAGAGAAGAGGTCAACACTAGACCTCATACTTAACAACGGAGAAGAATGTTTGCTTTTTTTTTTATCATCTTTATTCCACATTCAAATTTTAAAAAATCACAACAGGGCAGGCAATTCTGAAATTCTATGATCTGCAAGCCAATTTTCAAAGGGAAATTCACTGTGGAGCTTCCCTTTACAAACCCTCAGCATACGTCACAGATACTCGTGGCAAATAATCTGTCGGGATTTCAAAATAAAATCCCCTTGTGCAGAGCAGGATTAATGCAGAGGTGAACTATGCACTGGTCTAGGCCCCAAACTTGGTTCCTAAACCTGGTCCTGGAGGCACCCCAGCCAGTCAGGTTTTCAGGATATCCACAATGAATATTCATGAGAGTGATTTGCATGCAGTGGAGGCGGTGCATGCAAATCTGTCTCCTGAATATTCATTATAGGTATCCTGAAAGCCAGACTGGCTGGGGTGCCTCCAGGACCACATTTGGGAACCACTGCCCCAAAGTTAAGTCTTCCACCTGAGAATAGTGAAGTCCTGACAGATGTTGGAGACTTAGGTTGACCAGTGACTGGCAGAACCTTTTCATCAAAATATAATTGTCAGGAATCTGCAGACATCACTAGGAATAGACATGCTTCACTTCCCTATTCCCAACTCCCTATATGGTTTCAATCCATCACCAGAGCCCCTAAATCTACATCCACTTTCCTTGCCTGCCTGCCTGCCTGCCTGCCTGTCTCCACTTTCTGTCTTCTTGTCGGCATTTGCACCTTCTTCCCCCACCCCCATTCAGAGTTGCCACCTAATGCGATGTCATAAGGGATAAATGTCACGGCCTCGGGCTGTGCCCCTGGCAACCCAACTCACCCTCCCAGGTGGTGGTCGCTTCCTGGGCATCTTTGGCAGTCCATTGGCTTGCTGCTCCATTTCCAGCAGAGCAATGGCTAACTCTGGGCTCCCTTGGTGCTACACGCAGGGTGTGCTTTTGTGGACCTGCAGCAGGGACTCCGAGAAGGATTTAAGAGAGCCTTCTTCATCCTTCAGATGCCTTCACAATGGGTCTTCTTGGGCCTTGCTTACGAAGTCTCCTGCCTTGCAAGGTCTTCCTGTCGTTCCTGCCTTGTTCCTGTTCCAGCCATGCCTGCCTTGACTTCAGGTCCTGCCTAACCTCAGTAACAGTCCAAGTTCCTGTCTGGTTTCAGTTCATGCCAAGCTTCCAGCCTTGCTTCAGTTCCTGCCTTGACTACTGCCTCATGCCTCCCTGGGGGACTTGACTGCCACAGCTCTGGCTGCGGTCCAAGGGCTCACCATCTTGCATCTGTGACAATAAGTTACTCCAGTCCTGGTTTTACACTATTGCATGAATGGACTTGTAGTTTTGATTTGCTTGGGAATCTCAATGGGATAATCAAAACTTCAAGTTTAAATATACAATAGGGTAAAACCAGGTCTGGCTTAGCCTGTTCCTTACAGGAACCCTACTTCTATCCCCTGACTCATCGCACAACAGTAACCCAGGGAAGCTTCAGAGGCTGGTCTTAACTACGGCAGCTGGCTAGGACCAAATTAAAGGCACACTCCCAATTCTGGGTTCTGTCTGCATGCCAGAGACCTTTTGAAATGAATATCTTGCCATTTCAAATCTGAGCTCAAGGCAAACGCAAATCATGAAATCAAGTATAGTTGGTAGATTTACAATTTAAGGGGTATATTTACTAAGCTATGTTAATGTGACTACACATGTTAATTTCAGCTATGTACCAGTACATAGTAGCAAACAGGTCCCTTTGAGAAAGCAGGGCTTGTATTAATGTGCATTAGGAGAGCATTGTATACAGAATCCTACAGGACAGAATTACTAACATGTGTTAACACACTTCAGCACTCATTTATTTAATGTAAGCTCCATTATTGGAGATGGGGTCAATTAACTAATTAAGCACATAATTCACATTAGCGTGCGTTAAATTTTTGTAGATTTAACTGAAATGGCTTGATCTAGGTCACAAGAAATGGGATTGGGAGATATAATATTCAAACCCTGGTTCCTTTGGTTTTGCCAGCCACTGCTGCAACCACTAGGCTACTCCTTTACTGTAAGAACGTACTTGCTCAGTTCTTGCACTCACTTGCAAGCTGCTACTACCGCCATACCCTTATTACATGTCCTATTAGAAGCAGTAGGAATTTCAAAACATAATTGTATTTGTCTTCAGAGCATAAGAATAGCCATACTGGGTCAGATCAATGGGCCATCTAGCCCAGTATCCTGTTTCCAACAGTGGCCAATCCAGGTCACAAGTACCTGGCAGAAACCCAATTAGCAGCAACATTCCATGTTACCAATCCTGGGGCAAGCAATGGCTTCCTCACATCTGTCTCAATAGCAGACTATAGATTTTTCCTCCAGGAGCTTGTCCAAACCTTTTTTAAACCCAGATATGTTACCACATCCTCTGGTAAAGAGTTCCAGAGTTTAACGATTCATTGAGTGAAAAAATATTTCCTCCTATTTATTTTTAAAGTATTTCCATGTAACTTCATTGTGTGTCCCCTAATCTTTTGCCAGCCACTGCTGCAACCACTAGGCTACTCCTTTACTGTAAGAACGTACTTGCTCAGTTCTTGCACTCACTAGCAAGCTGCTACTACCGCCATACCCTTATTACATGTCCTATTAGAAGCAGTAGGAATTTCAAAACATAATTGTATTTGTCTTCAGAGCATAAGAATAGCCATACTGGGTCAGATCAATGGGCCATCTAGCCCAGTATCCTGTTTCCAACAGTGGCCAATCCAGGTCACAAATACCTGGCAGAAACCCAATTAGCAGCAACATTCCATGTTACCAATCCTGGGGCAAGCAATGGCTTCCTCACATCTGTCTCAATAGCAGACTATAGATTTTTCCTCCAGGAGCTTGTCCAAACCTTTTTTAAACCCAGATATGTTACCACATCCTCTGGTAAAGAGTTCCAGAGTTTAACGATTCATTGAGTGAAAAAATATTTCCTCCTATTTATTTTAAAAGTATTTCCATGTAACTTCATTGTGTGTCCCCTAATCTTTGTACTTCGTGAAAGAGTAAAAAACTGATTCACTTCTCATGGACAATCATCTCATGGCGATGCCCATTAGTTTGGGCACCATTATTACTGGTAAAAGAGGTCTGTACAGCAAAGAGTTTATAATTTAAGTGTGAAGAAAGAGAGCTGCACTGAGATGTGAGAAGGGTAGCAATTGTAAGAATTTTCTAGCAATGGTAGATCATTGGGGGCAGGAAAGGGAGGAGGAAGATTCAAGGAGAAAATAGTGTACATCTGTGGATTAGGGTTTAGAGTGTCTTCAGGTCCGATAGAGGGGAAGGTTCAGAGTATTTCAAGGACAAGTATGTTCCCAAGCTAATGGAAGAGAAGAATAAAGACTGGGAAGAGAAATTTAGGGGTCCTTTTACAAAGTCACCCTGAAAAATGGCCTTTTTAAAATTTTTGCCGAAAATTGCCACGCGTCCATTTTTGGTCTGAGACCTTACCGCCAGCCATTGACCTAGCGGTAAAGTTTCATACGGTAACCGGGTGATAATGACCTACGCACGTCAAATCCCACTTGGCATGTGTCCAATACGCGTGTCCGAAAATAACAACTTATTTTTCGGACGTACGTATCAGATGCGCGCCAAAAATGAAATTACCGCAAGAGCCACGCGGTAGCCAGGCGGCAACTCCATTTTGACATACGTTGGGCGCGCGTAGACACTTACAAGGCTTAGTAAAAGGGCCCCTTACCTGGGAATATCCGTGCTTTTTAACTACTGTTCACAGTCCTGTATATTAGCATCAAACTTGTTGTGTGTCATGACTTTTGAATCTCTCTTACCATGAGTGGGATATGAGATTTGTGAAAACCATGCAATAGTAAGAGTGAGAAAGAGAGAATGTGTGTGTGTGTGTGTGTTTGTGTATGTGTGTGTGTGTGTGCATGCATGTGTGTGTGTGTGTGTACTATTTTCACAAACTACTTTTCCCAGGAGCTCTTCTATTTCAGACGACCCTTCTCAAATAATAGAGCACATTGTTTTATGTTTCAGATGTACCATATGGCATGATGAGAATGCAGTTTAATTACATATTAGCATATTCTTCCAACTAGGGCTGACTGATTAAACCAGCTTGACAAAATTAGAATCAGAACGTTTATTTGCATGAAGCCTTTTGGATGAAATCTGGATCTATCATTTTCTGACTTACGGATTGCGGAGGAATAAAGAACTATCACAGTAATCGCAAGCATAATGGACAAGAGAAATCATGCTGCCAGGCTGTTCATAATTGGATGTTAAAAGATCAAAATAATATAGAAAACTGTGTACTTGAAACTGGGCAGTGTGACAGCTGTCCTTGAGCTGTGATTTCTCAGCTCTCCATAGTTTGCAAATACTATTCATGAGTCATAATAAAAAATAATAATGAGTGCTAAGGCTAGAGTAAGTGTTTTTTAATAGTTGCTGCTCAAATGAGTTCTTTCTTTTGTCTCATTAGGACAGTCCTTGCTTTCATGGTTAATTCAACCGTAACCAGTCTCGCTCTTGAGTATGATCAGTAATACAAGCAGTAACTAAGAGACTGAACAGGGAGACTTTACCTTTTTCTATTCCTGCTTCTCATTCTCCTACTCTTCCTGAATTTCCAGGGCTGCTCTTTTTTTCAGGGTAGGTTTTTTAAAGTGCTATTGTAAAGATATCACTTCCTCTACTGTGTTTCCAAGAGATCTTATGACATCTTAAGGTAAAGGTGTGAACTTGAGGTTGGAGCATCCAACTATAAACCAGCAGAAATTCTTAGACCCAAGTTTAAATTCTGCTCACACTCATAGAAACATAATGTGAAGGATCCCTCCGCTCCTCTCAGAAAAACTCTGGCCTCTGGCCCAAGTTTTGTATATTATATTCCACTTAGGTACAACTCCCTGTAATCCTCTAGGTGTACCCTCCAACCTGAGGTATGTCAGCAGTACTATTCCAGCACAGATCCTGAGATATCTGCCAGGGAAATTATTCCAGCGGTTTCAAGAATGCAATCCCAAAACAAACAGTTTAGAAAAAGTAGTTTTTAATAATGCAGTTCCAAAAGCAAAGCAGTTCAGGAATCTCCACAGCTTCAAAAATGCAGTTCATAAACCAACAGGATGAATCTCAGCAGTCCCAATGATGCAATTCAAAATAAGCAATTCCAAAAGCTAAAAACGTTCCACAAAGAAAAACAAGCAGTTCAAAGAAAACAAGCACTTCCAAACAGGCAGTTCAAACAAGCAGTTTAGAAATCCCATCAGCAGTTCAGAGGCAGAGAGCTCCCAGGGGTTCCCTCCCTCTTCCGGCCAGCTCTATCTCCTGGCTTCCTCCCACTTGACTCCATCGCTTCCTGGCTCCTCCACGATAGCCACTGCCTTCCCTTGTTTACCAAGACCCCGCACCAAGCGGTTACCTGCTGTTTGAGCCTTTTACTTTTGGATCTTGCCAGAGCTGCAATCTCCATCAGCTCCTCTTGCCTCACTTCCTCCTCCTTTTCTTCCCCCTTCCATTCCATGGGCTCCTTGCCCCACCCATTCTCCAGCTGATCCTCCTCCCCCTGATTAATTCTGCTTAGAGGCTCCCCCTCCATTCCTGGCCTCCTGACCGTGTCTTGGGTTTCACCTTTACCTGCCTTTCCCTTGGGCTCCACCGGGGGGCTGCTGGGATAAGAAGTCTTGATTCTGTTGTAAGACCTCCTCAAGGGCTGCTGGGAATCGTAGTTTTTACCCCTTATCCTCTCCTGGTTGGATCACCAGGACTGTATTATCTGCTTCAGCTGCAATTATTTCATCTGGTTTTGGATTTTGTGTATCAAGATCTGTGATCCAAATTTTTGCTCCACAGTCATGCCAGTTGAACACGGTCCATGGTCACCTCAATCTGAGATAATCTACGGCTCTGTAATTTCCTCTGTCTGAGGTGTCATGATATTCTGAACAAAAAACTGTGCAACTCTGTCCCTTTTTCCTATATCCATATGTGCTTTCCTCAAATTGATCAGAATAATTTTAATTTCTCCTTGATAATCTGCATCTATTACACCACCAAGTACATGAATTCTCTTGACCACTGTCATGGTCTGTCTCGGTTGGTCACTTGAAAATCGGACACAGACCCAAGAAGTGAGCCCTTATGCCAATCCCAGAGCAGAGAACCAGGCCCGGAGGCAAGGAGTTGGTCCTTGAACAGGCAGTTGGATAGGCCCAAGGCTTCACCTGCAGTGACCACCATTCCCCAGAGATTGAGCCCCTAGGTTCAGGCGGAAGGCAGGACTTCGATGGAAATTGGGCTGGAAGAGACTACCCAGGAAGTACCTGTCTTGTCTGTGAGAAGACAATGGGGATCCTAGTCGAGAAGTAGTGAAGGCAGGCCTAGGTCCAGGCAGGGTCCGATTCAGGCAGAGGTCAAGGCAGGCGGCGATCCAGGAGGCAAGTCAGGTTCAGGCAGAGGTCAAGACAGGCAGCAATCCAGGAGGCAAAGTCAGGTTCAGGCAGAGGTCAAATCAGGACAAGTCAGCAAGAAGAAACGCACCAGCACAATCCAACCGAGGCAAAGAAGCAGTGACAGATTCTTGGTTTTAAAGCTGAAGGTGTCTGATGTCAGAGGAGCGAGTGCCCACAGGTACGCGCCCAGTCTGTAGGCACGCTGGATAGATGCGTCCAGTCTGTAGGTACGCTGGATAGACACGCCCAGTTTGTAGGTGCTTCAGAATGTAGGCGCCCAGGAGGGAAGGGATCTACACGTGTGGCGACTGGATCAGGAACGTCGTGGGCGCGTACATCTGGCTCCACACGTTACACTCCAGGTTTGTGACAACCACTAAACCGGATCATGGGACAATTCGCTTATATGTCCCAGGAGGTATATTAATTTCAATTCTAGTAGGAGTAATTTCAGAATCCCCCTGGCATAGCCTGATCAATATTAGACTATGCAAATCAGCACCTGCAGCTAATTTTGTTACTCGTAATGGCAATTTAGCATCTAGATCAATTTTCCAATATTTCAATGTAACAAACTTTTTAGCTCTGCTTACATTTATTTGCAAATTTGGTGTTAAAATTTGCATAAGAGGCGTCTATAAATTGGCGATGGGCCTGTTATTTAATTCCTGCAGTGCTGGGACTAAGTGATCTTGCCACCCTTTCAAACTTCCATTTTCATGCTTTTTCAACTGAGTTTTCAAGAGACCGTTTATTTGTTACACCAATACTGCAGCTTGAGAATAATAAGGAATGTGATATATCCAATTTATATTATTGTCAACAGCCCAGTCCTTCACTTTGTTTCCTGTGAAATGAGAATCATTACCTGACTGAATTTCTACTGGCATTCCATAATACAAATATATGTATTCTAGTGTACCTGCGACTGCACCTCAAATATTGTGTTCAATTCTGGTCGCCACATCTCAAAAAAGATATAGTGGAATTAGAAAAGGTACAGAGAAGGGTGACGAAAATGATAAAGGGGATGGGATGACTTCCTTATGAGGAAAGTTTGAAGCGTCTAGGGCTCTTCAGCTTGGAGAAGAGATGGCTGAAGGGAGATATGATAGAGGTCTATAAAATAGTGAGAGAAGTGGAACGGGTAAACGTGAATCGTTTGTTTACTCTTTCCAAAAATATTAGGACTAGGGGGCATGCGATGAAGCTACAAAGTAGTAAATGTAATATGAATCAGAGAAACGTTTTCTTCACTCAACATGTAATTAAACTCTGGAATTCGTTGCCAGAGAATGTGGTAAAGGTGGTTAGCTTAGCGGGGTTTAAAAAGGGTCTGGACGGCTTCCTAAAGGAAAAGTCCATAGACCATTACTAAATTGACTTGGGGAAAATCCACTGCTTATTTTTGGAATAAGCAGCATAAAATGTATTGAGTTTTCTGGGATTTTCCCAGGTATTTGTGATCTGGATTGGCCACTGTTGGAAACAGGATGCTGGGCTTGATGGACTTTTGGTCTGTCCCAGTGTGGCAATACTTATGTACTTATGTTGTTAAAACGTGTGCGGACTGTGAAATATTGCAGGAAGACCTTAGAAAATTAGAAGACTGGGCAACCAAATGGCAGATGAAATTTGATGTGGACAAATGGAAGGTGATGCACATTGGAAAGTATAATCCGAATCATAGTTACCTGTAGCTAGGGTCCACCTTGGGGGTCAGCACTCAAGAAAAAGATCTGGGTGTCATTGTAGATAATATGCTGAAATCTTCTGCTCAGTGTGCAGCGGTGGCCAAAAAAGCAAACAGGATGCTAGGAATTATTAGGAAAGGGATAGTGAATAAGACTGAAAATACTATAATGCTATTGTATCGCTCCATGGTGCGTCCGCACCTTGAGTATTACATTCAGTTCTGGTCCCCGTACCTCAAAAAAGATGTGGAGGGGCATAATTGAATGAAAACGTCTATCTCCATGGGCGTTTATCTCCGAGAACGGATCCGTGGAGGGGCGGACCGAACCGTATTTTCGAAAAAAAATAGACGTCCATGTTTTATTCGACAATTTGTGAGCTGGGCATTTTTGTTTTTCAGTGATAATGGAAAATGAAAGCGCCCAGCTCAAAAACGAATAAATGCAAGGCATTTGTTCGTGGGAGAGGCCAGGAGTCGTAGTGCACTGGTCCCCCTCACATGCCAGGACACCAACCAGGCACCCTAAGGGGCACTTTTACAAAAACAAAAAAAAAGGTAAAAAAGCTCCCAGGTGCATAGCACCCTTCCCTTGTGTGTTGAGCCCCCCAAATCCCCCTCAAAACCCACTGCCCACAAGTCTACACCATTACTATAGCCCTAAGGGGTGAAGGGGGGCACCTACACGTGGGTACAGTGGGTTTGGGGGGGTTGGACAACTAAGCATTAAGCAGCACAATTGTAACAGGTGGGGGGGGGGATGGGCCTGGGTCCACCTGCCTGAAGTCCACTGCACCCCCTAACAACTGCTCCAGGGACCTGCATACTGCTGCCAGGGAGGTGGGTATGACATTTGAGGGTGAAAATAAAAAGTTGTGAAACATCATTTTTTTGTGGTGGGAGGGGGTTAGTGACCACTGGAGGAGTCAGGGGAGGTCATCCCCGATTCCCTCTGGGGGTAATCTGGTCATTTAGGGCACTTTTTGGGGCCTTATTCGTGAAAAAACAGGGTCCAGGAAAAGTGCCCTAAATTCTAGCTACAAACGCATACTTTTTTTCCATTATCAGCGAAAGGCGCCCATCTCTGTTCGGGTGATAACCACGCCCCAGTCCCGCCTTCACCACGCCTCCGACACGCCCCCGTCAACTTTGTACGCTTCCGCGATGGAGTGCAGTTGAAAACGTCCAAGTTCGGCTTTCGATTATACCGCGTTATTCGTTTTTGGGAGATAAACGCCTATCTCCCGATTATAAGCTGGATAGCGGAATTAGAAAAGGTTCAAAGAAGAGCGACTAAAATGGTAAAAGGGATGGAAACCCTCTCGTATGAGGAAAGGCTAAAGAGGTTAGGGCTCTTCAGCTTGGAAAAGAGTCGGATGAGGGGAGATATGAGTGAGGTCTACAAAATCCTAAGTGGTGTACAACGAGTAGAAGTAAATCGATTTTTTACTCGTTCCAAAAGTACAAAGATAGGGGACACTCGAGGAAGTTACATGGAAATACGTTTAAAACAAATAGGAGGAAATATTTTTTCACTCAACGAATAGTTAAGCTCTGGAACTCTTTGCCGGAGGAGCTGGAATCAGCGGGCCTGAAACAATGCCCAGAAAAGGAGAAAGAGCACACAAACTTTTCCAAAGATAAATGCAGTTTATTTACAGCTAGTACCATGCTTTTAAAAGCAAATGCAATATATCTATACCTAATAATAATAATATATCACTTCAACAAATGATGACATCCTGGCTCAGTCACTTCATTCAACAGGCTGGCAAAGTCCCTCTGACCAGCAGGCAAAGTCATGAGTGATGTTACAGAAATTTTCCAATAGTTCGTCAACCCCAGAGATGAGATTTTGACTTCTAGAACTTTGCGGCCTAGTTAAATAATGGAGTTTCTTCCTGATTCACATCTTGCCTGTCTGGGTCAGCCAGCAATGACCCAGACAAGCATGCTTTGCTTAATTTCTTTTAGAAGTTTTCATCTCAATGAGCACATAGCAATCATGCGTATACACTGCATGATCTGAGCAAAACAACTTATATGGCCTAAAGCAATAGAGCATACACAAATACAAGGATCAATTAGAGGACAGCATATGTTCTGAGGGTCAGCTGACATGTTTATATAGCGTAAGCCAGATTATTATTTATTTATTACATTTGTACCCCGCGTTTTTTCACACATAGCAGGTTCAATGCGGCTTACATTGTAACTAGAATAACAAAGTCTTATGAAGAGAAATAATACTTACCGCTACAGGGGTCATCACAGCCATTTTGGGGCAAGAGCCAATGGGGTGAGAGTGGAGGGGGACTGCTCACACCCTGTGCCACTTGAAAACCAGGGAGTAGGTCAGTAGGGCCTGGGGGGATTAGCTTGTAGAAATGTGGGAAACATTTTGCACTGGGGAAGAGCTGAAGGGGGGATCGATCAGGAGGAAGGGTTGGGAGGAATCTGATTTTAAAGGGGGATCAAATTAAGAGGAGGATCAGGGAGAGAGAGAGAAGCAGTAGTACTGCCATGTGTGTTAAATGTAGTTGCAAGTTTGCATGGCTCCTGCATTATGTGCTTTGGCAGATAATGCAGCTACCACATTGTGTGCCCTGGTATGAAACACGATGCCCCTTTGGTAAATGTCTGCCCTGTATGGTAATTGCAGAACAGATGCTGGGCATGCCCCCTGCATTTACCACACACTTACTGCACATACATTATTTCCCTCAACGCTTGATAAGTGCTAAAAAAACACTGCATTTTAGTAAAAGAACCCCTATTTATTCAGCCAATTCAATAAAGGATTTGAGTTGAATCAAAATGTATTTGCCTACGGACCGGTTACCATATGGCTCCAGAAAAAAGGAGGATAGATTGAGCTAGTCCAGGTTTTACTTCCATTGAAAGCATTGGAAGTAAAACCTGGATTGGCTCAATCTATCTTCCTTTATCTGGAGCCATATGGTAACCCTATATTTGCCCATTGAAAATGTCTACAACGGGCCCATATTCCCTTCTATCTTTCTTTCTTCAAATCATCATGTGGCTCAATTTCAAGATTTATAAGAGTGCAAGAATGAGGGGGGAAAAAGCATTTTATATACAGAAGTAGAGAAAAGGCAGGCTGTGATATTAAATCCCCGATGCATGGACAAAATAGCTAGTTAGGCAATTAAAGCAAAGACAAGCAGAGCATCTAAATTCTGTTGTATTCTTAAGCAGTGTCTCAAATGGAAAGTCAACTGCACAGTGCATATTATTATGTACCTCTGTCGTATGTGCTTAGAATAGTGATTGACCCCATTGTGGTAGAGAGGGAAAAATGAAAATCTATACTAATTAGGAACCTTTGTACTAAAAGAAATATCATTTCTCTCATTAGGTATGGGGTTTTAGTTCATTATAGTTTTTTTTTTCTTCTTCAATGTTATACCAAAACAAACAGCAATTTAGATTTCTGATCAATAGATTATTTGCTGAGTGAATACATGTGAAAATACCAGTGCAGTATGAGCCAGCAAACTAGGCCTCTCTGCTCTAGCACTAGCCTTGTAATCAGTATGCAGTGGTTTGACACACTGCAGGAACAAATTGCCCAATGTAAATGAGTAGTTCCTGGATCATACAGCTCCTTGCTAGTTTAAGCAGGACTCCTTAAAAAGGTCACAATGGGGCCTCCAGGAAATGTGTATGTGATTTTTTTTTTTAATCTTATGGTGTCTGTTTGTCTAATAAAAATCCATGCAATTCTGAAATGTGTTTTCTCAAGGGGTGTGAAGCCTGTTTACTTTTTGTTAGACAAGCTGAGCCAGTAATGATTACAATCCAATAAGAAAGTCTTTCATCGCCACTGTTTTGTTGTTCAGGCTTTAAGTATCTACTGATATGACCTGAACTCTGAAAAGTTTTATAGGGGGGGGGGGGGGGGGCTTGCTGCATCTTACAAAAACTACCTGAAAGGTTTAAATCTTCATTTTTATGTAGAACAGTACAGAGCTCACTGATTCTCTATAGTTTTCCCGTATCTGTTGCAGTATAAATCTCTCAAGGGATGAATATGCCAGAAAACTGGAGTGGCACCCCTCGGGATCTGAATGTTGGGAAGGGCCAACTTAAGCAACAAGATAGTGAGGAACTTGCTCAAAAGTTGAAAACCTGCCTCACTACATCTCCCCTTCACAACAGCAAGAAACATGTTCTCCCCTCCCCCTTTGCTACTTCTCTTCCTTGGGCTGCCCTACTGATTTGAAATGTATGATGAGGCTCTTCTTGTTTCTAGAATGAAGCAGGAGGTGCCTCCATTCATGCTTCAAACCTGCCAAGCAGGCAGAGGAATTGGAACAGCGCAGCTGCTGGCTGAGGAACATGCTTCTGCAGCTGTTGAGGCAAGTAGGAGCAGCAGCTGAGGGTTGAGGACTGATGCTTGGAGAAAGAGGCTGGAGACTGATACTGGTAGTAGGAGAAGGGGTAGGGTTACCATATTTTATTCCCCAAAAAGGAGGACACATGCCCCGCCCCACACCACACACCCACCCCGCCCTGTCACACCTTTGCTCCGCCCCCTGTCACGCCCTCGCTCCACCCCTGTCACATTTTCCCCTCCCCCTGTCTCACACCCCATCACCCCCTCCCCTTACCTTACTACTGCCCCGGTGGTCTAGTGACCTCTTCGGGGCAGGAACGAGCCCCTCCTTCCTGCCCGGAGCACTGCCCTGCATGCATCCTTCGTGTTGCTGATCTCAGTGCCTATTCAAAATGGCCGCCGAGAGTTGAAGTCTCGTGAGGTCACTTCAACTCTCGGTGGCCATTATGAATCGGCGCTGAGCTCAGCAACATGAAGGATGCATGCAGGGCAGCACTCCGGGCAGGAAAGAGAGGGCTCTTTCCTGCCCCGAAGGCGGAAGAGGTCACTAGACCACCAGTGCAGTAGTAAGTAAGGGGAGGGGAGGCTAGCAATCTGCTCATTTGTCTGGATTTCTGGACAAATGGGCAGGCCGGCGGGCAGCCCGCCCACCAGCCTGCCTGTTTGTCCAGAAATCCGGACAAATGGGCAGATTGGCAAAACCCGCCCGGTTGCCCGGACATGTCCTCAAAAAGAGGACATGTCCGGGTAAATCCGGACATATGGTAACCCTAAGAAGGGGGCTAGATGCTGATACTCGGGTTGGGAGTTAATGCTCCATAGAATCAGGAAATAATACTGCTACTAGTCAAACAATTTTCAAATATGAAGTGTAGAAAAGAGTGCCCTCAGAGATTTCCCCACTCACTTAGCGGTTCATGTTAACTGCCGACAGGTGACATAGCACTTCATTCATTGGGCTACTCTTTCTTTAGCAAACAATGCAAAATGTGCTATTCGTTTGTTATAATGTGCTCAAAATTTAACTTAAACCAACAATGGCCAGCTCTACTTAGATAATGTAAAATACAAAATTGATTTATTTTAGGAGCCCCATGTCCCGAACAACCGAATGCCCAGGGCTCATTAAATACTCTGGCTGAAATGGTTAATAAAGGACTGCTCTCTCCCCTGGAATCGCCGGACACCACAAGTTTCAGTCAACTTTCTTCAGGGACCCGGGTTAAAGCTGCCTCTGTCTCAAAGTCAATGCCAGCCTCGTGGATGTAAGTAGAGATGGCCATTGTTGGTTTAAGTTAAATTTTGAGCACATTGTAACACACAACTAGCACATTTTGCACTGTTTACTAAAGAAACAACTTTGTCAAACGTCTTCTGAAAATCCAGATACACAATATCAACCAGCTCCCCTTTATCCACATGTTTGTTCACCCCTTCAAAGAAATGTAGTAGATTGGTGAGGCAAGATTTCCCTTTACTAAATCCATGTTGACTTTGTCTCATTAATCCATGCTTTTGAATATGCTCTGTAATTTTGTTCTTAATAATAGTCTCTACCATTTTGCCCGGCACCGACATCAGACTCACCGGTCTATAATTTCCCAGATCTCCACTGGAACCTTTTTAAAAAATCGGCGTTACATTGGCCACCCTCCAATCTTCCAGTCCCACGCTCGATTTTAAGGATAAATTACATATTTCTAACAATAGCTCCACAAGCTCATTTTTCAGTTCTATCAGTACTCTGGGATGAATACATTCCGGTCCAGGAGATTTGCTACTGTTCAATTTATAGAACTGCCCCATTACATCCTCCAGGTTTACAGAGAATTCATTAAGTTTCTCCGACTCGTCAGCTTTGAATACCATTTCCGGCACCGGTATCCCACCCAAATCTTCCTCGGTGAAGACCGAAGCAAAGAATTCATTTGCTCTGTCCACTACGGCTTTGTCTTCCCTGATCGCCCTTGTTACTCCTTGGTCATCTAGCGGTCCAACCGATTCTTTTGCTGGCTTCCTGCTTTTAATATACCTTTAAAAAATTTTACTATGCGTTTTTGCCTCCAACGCAATCTTTTATTCGAAGTCCCTCTTAGCTTTCCTTATCAGCGCTTTGCATTTGACTTGACATTCCTTATGCCGTTTCTTATTATTTTCAGTCGGTTCCTTCTTCCATTTTCGGAAGGATTTTCTTTTAGCTCTTATAGCTTCCTTCACCTCACTATTTAACCACGCCGGCTGTCATTTGGTCTTCCGTCCTCCTTTTTTAATACGCGGAATATATTTGGCCTGGGCTTCCAGGATGGTGTTTGTGAACAGCATCCATGCCTCATCAACTGGGAGATAATCATATATGCAGTACTTTTTTTGTGCCGGTACACGCCGGTACAATGTAGTTTTAATTTCTTTATTAACTTTTTATAATTTACAAGATAAACTTATAAATGGCAATGCAGCAGTAATTATTACAGAGATTGCTATAATCTATACAAACAAAACATGTCCAACCTTTCTGGTATTAGCATTCTCCAAAAAGTAAAACAAAACATATTAGAAATAATTCTTGCTTTCTTAGACCCCAATCCTATATTGGAGAGGAGTAGCTGATCTAAGGAGAAAAAAAATAGGTAATACTTAAGGATAAATGGCCTGGCTCAAAACCCCCAGCATTATATAATTATACCTTAATTACTCAACACTGACTATTTGGGCAACTTTTTACTTTCTATGAACAATTTAAGCTGATCTGGCTCAAAAAAGACATATTTATTTCCCAAGTATTTAATACAGCATTTACATGGGTATTCCAACGGGAATGTAGCTCCCATTGCTTTAACCTCTTCTCTATAAACAAGAAAAGCTTTTCTACGGTCTTGTGTAGATCTAATCACATCTGGAAAAATCCTGATTTTTTGACCACAAAATGTTTTATGGGAGTTTTTAAAATATAGTCCTAATAAAGCATTCATGTCCTGTTCAAAGACAAATGACACCAAAAGAGTCTTTCGTGTAGTTACCTCTGATATAGATTCTTCTAGCAAAGCAGATTGTCACTCAGAATGACGGTACATGGCCCCACATTCCCATTGATGCGGTGAAGTTAGTCCTGTGCCCTTAGCAGAGAAACACCCCAAACATAACATTCCACCTCCATGCTGACAGTGGGGACGGTTGTTCTTTGGGTCATAGGCAGCATTTCTCTTCCTCCAAACGGCGAGTGAGTTCATGCCAAAGAGCTCAATTTTTGTCTCATCTGACCACAGCACCTTCTCCCATCACTCTCGCATCATCCAGGTGTTCACTGGCAAATTCAGACGGCCGTCACATGTGCCTTCCGGAGCAGGGGGACCTTGCGGGCACTGCAGGATTGCAATCCGTTTGTCGTAATGTGTTACCAATGGTTTCGTGGTGACAGTGGTCCCAGCGCCTTGAGATCATTGACAAGTTCCCCCCTTGTATTGTAGGCTGATTTCTAACCTTCCTCATGATCAGAGATACCCCAACGAGGTGAGATTTGCGTGGAGCCCCAGATCTTTGTCGATTGACGTGTCTTGTAAATTCAGTTCAGAATTCTGATTATTTTCAGTTGGATTCACCTTGGAGTGTTTAGAGTAAGGCAAATAGTAGATTTTGTTGATTGGTGGTATTGCAGTTTGAGGGTATGCCAAAACTTCAAGCAAATATTTTTTCAAAAAATCAATTGGTGAAATTCCAATTGAAGCAGGAAAATTTAGAAACCGCAAATTTAATCGTCTATTATAATTTTCAAGATGTTCCAACTTTAAAGAAACTTTGATTTTATCCTTAATCAGGGCATCCGTTACCGTTTTCAAAGAAGAGATTTCAGATTTCTGAGTAGATGTTTCAGTCTTAACATTTTCAAGAGCTGAGGTTAAAGTATCTATTTTATTTACCAGTAAAGCCGTTTCTTGCGAAGGTTTTGTAACCGCAGCAGTAAGTTGTTGAATAGCTGACCAAATAGTTTGAAGAGTAACCGCTTGTGGAGCAACAAGCTCCATGTTCGTAACGTCTGCTTCCTGGGATAGAGCACCACCGTCTGAGGGCCTCTGGTTACCGACTTCCGGTTCCATCGTGTCCTCCTCACTTGTCCAAAGGATTGCAGGACAAAGCGGCGGATTAAGGTCTGGTGGGGACAGAGATGTCTCGACCCCTAAGGGAGATGTCGCTCCTTCGACAAGACCACAAGCAGGATCCCGCTCACCAGAGTTTACTGGGGTGCTGGAGACGAAACGCAGAAGCGTTTGCTGACCAGGGGTAGGTAATCGGGTCGACGGTAGTAGAGCCTTTACCACCCCCTTTCTCTTAGTATGCGGCATAATGGTAAACGGAAAAAGTGAAGCAACAGAGTTTCAGCTCATGCGACTGCGAAGTCTCAAGCTTGAGCCGCCATCTTCCCGCCGGTACAATGTACCAGCACCTTTTTTCTGCGGAAAGGAAATTACATCAGAGGAAGGCGGGACGTTGTGCTGATGTTATGGTATAAGCCAATTGTCAGAATTATCAATATAAAAATGCAGCTTTTAAAAGATGTATTGAAACTGCATTTCAATACCTTCTTTCCCCTTTTCCTTGGGAATTTCTGGTAGCAGGGCTAGTCAATTACAAACACTTAACAAAGACAAAAGAGAGATATATAGCTTCCTCTGCCCTCCCACCTAACAAAAGCTTGACTAAGGTGGGTACCTGAATACTCCATTCAGACATCTCCGAAAACCAAAGACCCAAGAGACAGAAAGTCTGGAGACCCCCATTGAAAACAAAGAACTCAGAGGAAAAGCATAAACAGAACATTTGCCTGTCATCAGAGGTATACCTGCCCCCTCCCATCATCTATCAGACAAATGGACGCCAGGACATCTGCAGATCATGTGAACAGACTACAATAACCATAATGCCTTGCAAGTTATCCAGTGCAAACCAGGAAGCAGGTGCTGGGACTCTGTGATCATATCCTCCTGCAGCTTGCAAGATATAAAAGCAAAAGCTGTTTCCCCAAGATTCAGATTCTCTCTTCAGCTACAAGCAACTCAGATCCACTCACTGCAGAAGCCCTGCTCCTTGCTCCTGACCATGTACTCATCAATCAGCTGGACCACAGTATGCTTGTAACAAGGACTGTAAGTTAAACTACCTGCTGCTTTGTTCTATTTTATGCAGAAATTCTCTGTTCTAAGATCCTTTTAAAAACCTACCTCTCGTGTGAAATTGTATTTTAAAATAAATCTTTCCTGAAGCTAAAAGTATAGTCTCTTTGTGCTCTGAGTACATGCTTTCAAATCTTGCAGTACAGAATACTGCATTTCAGAGATATATACTTAATTTATTTAATTTATTGCAATTATCACCTTTGGTGATTGGTGGAGAAATTGATATCCTAAAACTTATAAATACAGCGCCTGCTCTTAAATTATAAACAGTAGCGAGTGCTCTAGTGCTCTTTCCCCCAAAATAAATAATTTCTTGTAACACTGAGAGGGCAGGAAAGTGACGAAGGTGGGACTCTGTGCTGAGAGAGGGCAGGGAAGCGACGGAGGCGGGACTCTGTGCTGAGAGAGGGCAGGGAAGCGACGAAGGCGGGACGCTGTACTGAGAGAGGGCAGGGAAGCGAGGAGGAGGCGAGCCTGCCTGCTTGCTGGTTTCACTACCGCTGGTTCGCTCTGCGACTTTGGTAAATATTAGATTTCCAGGGGGCAGAACGGAAAGATGGTGAGCTGAGGGTGGGCAGGTGGGGATTGGGTTGGAATGATCTTGGGGGGCAGGCGGAGGCTGGGGCGAGTCACTGGACATGGAAGAGAGGGGGAGGATAGGGGGGAAAGGAAAATTGCTGGACATGGAGGGGAGGGCAGAGAATCGGTAAACATGAATGGGAGGGAAGGCTAGGGGCAAAGGAGAATCGCTGGACATGGAGGGGAGGGCAGGGGATAGAGGAGAATCACTGGACATGGATGAGAGGGGAGAGCAGGGGAGAGAGGAGAGTTGCTGGACATGGATGGATGGAGGGGAGGGCAGGAGAAATGTTGTACATGGATGGAGGAGAGGGAAGACAGAAAGAAGATGCATATGGATGGAGGGGAGGGGAGAGAGGAGAAATACTGGACATGGATGGGATGGGAGGGCAGGGGAGTGGAGAATCGCTGGACATGGAGGGGAGGGCAGGGGAGAGAGGAGAATTGCTGGACATGGATGGGAGGAAAGAATAGGGGAAAGGAGAATTGCTGGACATGGATGGGAGGGGAGGGCAGGGGAGAGAGGAGAGTTGCTGGACATGGAAGGATTGGAGGGGAGGGCAGGAGAAATGTTGGACATGGATAGAGGAGAAAGAAGACAGGGAGGAGATGCACATGGATGGAGGAGAGGGGTGAGAGGAGTAATGCTGGACATGGATGAAGTGGACGGCAGGGAAGAGAAATGTTGGAGAGAAGGAAAGAGAGGAAGGAGATGCACATGGATGGAGGGGAAGGGAGGGAGGAGAAATGCTGGACTTGGATGAAGGAGAGGGAAGACAGAGGAAGGAGATGCACGTGGATGGTGGGGAGGGGAGAGAGTTGAAATGCTGGACATGGATGGAGAGGAGGAAAGAGAGAGGAAGTGAGATGAACATGGATGGAGGGGAGGGGGAGAGGAGAAATGCTGTACATGGATGGAGGGGAGGGAAGACAGAGGAAGGAGATGCACATGGAAGGTGGGGAGGGGAGAGAGTTGAAATGCTGGACATGGATGGAGAGGAGGAAAGAGGAGTGAGATAAACATGGATGGAGGAGAGGAGGGAGGAGAAATGCTGGACATGGATGGATGAGAGGGAAGAGAGAGGAAGGACAGGAGATGCATATGGATGGAGGGGAGGGAAGAATAGGAAGGAGATGCTTACTGACGGAGATGAGGGAAAGGGAAAAGAGGAGAAAAACTGCACATGGATGGAGAAACTAGGCAAAAACTGAATCCACTCTGTACCTCCTCCAGTCAAGTCTGCGGAGGACCCAGCTTTTACCTATGGATGTAGAGCAAGGAATGAAGAAGAAAGGAGGAAAGTAAAGAAATAAATGGAAAGGAATCCCTGGAAACAGAGTTAAGGGAACAGATAGCAGCAGAATCAGAGACTGGGACCGACATCCTATATAATAAAAAGCACCTCCAATGTTCTGAAGCTGACTCCGTGGCACTGAAACTTTGAAGGGTTCGTGCTGCCTGTAAGGCTGTATCCATCTCCTGAATTGACGTCACGTACTTCCGGGTTCGTCACAAACAGCACTGACCAATCACTGGGCTGTAGAGTTGCCAGGCAAAGGAATGCAACGTCACACGCATGAGGGTGTCGTCGTCCCTCCCTTCCTCCCTCCCTTCCTCCCTCCCTCCCTTCCACTTCCAGGCCCCCTCCCTCCGAATTTTAAACGTCATCTTCACTTACCAAGTCAGGGTTACGGCAGCCGTCAGCAGCGGTAAAAGGCATGCAGGCTCGGCCCTTCTCTCTCTCTCAGCTCTGGTCCCGCCCTTGCAGAAACAGGAAATGAGGGCGGGACCAGAGCTGAGAGAGAGAGAAGGGCCGAGCCTGCACGCCTTTTACCGCTGCTGATGGCCACCGTAACCCCATCTTAGTAAGGGAAGATTACTTCTAAAATTTGGAGGGAGGGGTGCTTGAACTGGAAGGGAGGGACACTGGGAGGGAGGGGGATCCTGGAACTGGGAGGGAGGGGGACCCTGACACTCAGAGAGAGGGAGGGAGGGGGACCCTGAAACTCGGAGGGAGGGAGAACTTGAAACTCAGAGGGAGGGGGGAACCTGAAACTCAGAGGGAGGGGGAACCTGGAACTGGGAGGGAGGGAGGGGACAACTCTGGAACTCGGAGGGAGGGAGGGGGATGACAACCCTGGAACTCAGAGGGAGGGAGGGAGGGAGAAAACTGAAACTCAGAGGGAGGGAGGGGGGATGACCCTGGAACTCGGAGGGAGGGAGGAGACGACCCTGGAACTCGGAGGGAAGGAGGGGGGATGACCCTGGAACTCGGAGGGAGGGAGTGAGGGGGGATGACCCTGGAATGGAGGGAGGGAGGGGACGATGACCCTGGAACTTGGAGGAACGACCCCGGAACTCAGAGGGAGGGAGGGGGATGACCCTGGAACTGGGAGGGAGGGAAGGAGGGAGGGGGGCCCATGGCACACACTCTCATTCTCACACACACACTCTCTCTCTCAGAGACACACTCGCACCCAGTCTCACTCTCTCTCTGTCACACACACACACTCGCACATTCACTCTCTCTCACACAGTCACTCTCACACACACACACACTCTCTCAAACATACACACTCCGAGGAAAACCTTGCTAGTGCCTGTTTCATTTGTTTCAGAAACGGGCCTTTTTTACTAGTGATTAGAAAAACAAAGTCACCAGACAACAAAGGTAGAAAAAAATCATTTTATTTTTATTTTAGTGTTTGGAATATGTCCAATTTGAGAATTTACATCTGCTGTCTTATTTTGCACTGGGTATACTGGAGCTGTAACATCTTACAGAAATTATTTATAATGAAAAAATTCAAGTTATTTTTTTCTCCTATACTGGTATAATATTTTCAATGATGCCTGTTTATATGTACCATGGTTGGTATAAGGGGTGTGGCTAACATGGGTGTGGCTATCATAGGGGTGGAGCCATATGTGGTGGCCCCGCCCATAATGAGTACGGTACCTTTTTTCCTACAAAAAAGCACTGCATATATGTCACACTCAGTGCAAAAGACTGGATAGTACTCCTCCCACTACTGTCTGCATCTTAGTATTATAGAGTTGTTTCATTAAAACTTCTTAAGGTACTAGGGATATCAGATGAATATAAAGAGCCTTAAGATTGGTTTAATTTGTAATTTATTTAGTGTTTGCTTCTCAGAAACTAATGAAATGTAATTAAAACTCTAATGAAAATGTTCCTCTTGTTGTCCTAATTAGAATAATAGACTATAAATGAAGAGTTGAGCTAGGGATGGGAATAAGGACTGAACTAGGCCCTACTGTGCCTTCTAGAGACTTTCTGTTAATGCTGTGGCAGAAAATTCAAGATTTAAAACTATGGGGGAAAGGGTATGCAGACTAGCTAATAAAGTTTGCTGCTGCTTCTTCTTCTTCTTTTTTTTAAATTCTAACTGTGTTTATCAATATCCTACAATTCCTCTTTTAAACCCAATCTTTAAGTTACCAATCACAAAATAAAATAATGTCACTTACTCACAGAAATGTCCTCTTCTCACCTATTACTGCTGCCCACATAATTCCTGGCTGTGCCCCCAGACTACTCTGGCACCAACTGGCGTATTTGCACATTCCACCCATGCTCCTCGCAAAACAATACATGACATGTACTTTTCTGTTAGTTGGTATTCTATCAGATGTTATTTACATGCATGAATGACAAGCTATCTAATGAGCAGATTTAGTGTTAATTATTTTTAAAAAATTATTTCAAATCACAATTTCTTTTTTTAATTTTTTTTAATTTTAGGATTTCGAAAAGAATCCGCCAAGAGCGGAGAACTCAAAACGCCCCACGGGAAAACTCGAAGTTTAGAAAAAAGTGGGAGGTTGACCACAGATACCAAAGACTGGAGAGATATGTACTTTAAATCAAATGTTTATTTGGTAAAATGACGACACACAAACATTGTGTTTTGGCTGCTAGGCCTGCATCAGGAGTGTACAATAGAAAAATATATACATACATATGAAAACATAAAATTTACAATAAACGGAGGGTTAAAAACAAAATTAACAATATATGAAGGGATGGTGGCAAATAAAAACAGAGAAAATATACAGACAAAAATATATGAAAAGATTGGTAAAGGCAAACAAAATAGCAATATACATGATCTCATCATATGAAAACAATAAGGAAGATGGTTTAATAAATAATAATAAATGGAACACATACTAATATGTTGCCAAATAAAACACTCAAAAAATAATATCTTTATGTCATATACATATGTGGAGAATGTGCATATATCAAAAAAATGTATATAGGATTTCAACATAACATTCAAGCATACACTTGAAAAAGAAATCAGGGGAAAAAAACAGAGTTACAGAAATCCCACTTAATAGAGGAAATAAACATCATCCATAACTCCACAATATTACTGGAGTCAAGCAAGAAATATAAATATAGAAAAAGAAATAAAACCCTAACAACAAGGCAAATGAATCCTATAATCAAATTACAATTTCAATGAATATTCAAACAGTTTCTCTTCTTTTTCTGTTTTCCATAAATATAAACTCTATCAATATTAACACTCTGTCCAGAAACAGTGAATGCCAAATGTGCGAATACCAAGAACGGACTGTACTTCCCAATGAAGTCTGAAGGTGGGCCGGTAGGGATGGATTTCATTGACACCCACTGGTCAGCAGTGTCATGGACCAACATGGAAAGATATTTTGCTTGCTGCTCTCCTGCAGTTCATTAGAATCCAAAATATCCCCAGCTTAAAAATTAATAAAGACCACTGCAGTAGGCTTTTTCTATTTTAAGGAAAGAATTTGCCTACCCTGTTTTGGCCTTCTTAAACTGGGAACAAAGACCAAAAAAGTAAATGGAAAAAAAATCTCAAAAAAAAAAAAAAAAGCAAATGCAAAATTGAAAAAAAAAAAAATCATTTGCATATTTATCCTACAGTATTGAGCTCAGTGCATAATGCTCTGAGTTCACCTACCCTGCACTCTGTACTATAAACATGCACTCTCAGAGCAGGCGGTAAGTACTGAAACTAGCTGATCATCCCCAGAATACAAGGATACTGGACTTCCCCACCACCGCGGTTTTACTGAGAACACAGTAACATAGTAGATGACGGCAGAAAAAGATCTGCACGGTCCATCCAGTCTGCCCAACAAGATAACTCATATGTGCTACTTTTTATGTATACCCTACCTTGATTTGAACCTGTCCTCTTCAGGGCACAGACCGTATAAGTCTGCCCAGCACTATCCCCGCCTCCCAACCACCAGCCCCGCCTCCCACCACCAGCTCTGGCACAGACCGTATAAGTCTGCCCAGTATTATCCCCACCTCCCAACCACCAGCCCCGCCTCCCACCACTGGCTCTGGTACAGGTACAGGACTCTTTTTTTTCTCCTGGATCTTCTCTGTGCTACCTCTTTCAGCTTTCCTCCAGGTTTACCTCCTGGCAAGTTTGCTGCTACACTCCATGATAACAACTCCTCTATTGGCAATAGGTAAAGGAGAGGTAGTGCAGGATTCTCTGGATTCTCCCGGATCCCCTTATAAAAACTTTAAACTGACTTTTTTCTGCTTGGTTCCCTCCTCTAGTGATTGTGTGCTTGAGGTGTGTTGGGGCGTCTGTGGAAACAGTGAGCAAGCATTGACCCTAAGTGAGCAATGCTCCCAGTTTGTATGCGTGATCGCTCACTTGCTCACCTTAAAGGAACACTGCTCGTGTACATGGCAAGTCACTTAACCCTCCATTGCCCCAGGTACTAAACTTAGGGGTCCTTTTACAAAGGCGCACTGAAAAATGGCCCGCAGTAGTGTAGGCGCGGGTTTTGGGCGCGCGCAGAATCATTTTTCAGTGCACCTACAAAAAAATGCCTTTTTTTGCCGAAAATGGATGTGCGGCAAAATCAAAATTGCCACGCATCCATTTTGGGTTTGAGACCTTACCGCCAGCCATAGACCTAGTGATAAAGAATTTGGGTGATAATGACCTGCGTGCGTGCGTGCGTCTGCTACATGTGCCAGAAAATAAAAAATATTTTTCAGACGTGCATATCGCACATGCGCCCAAAACTGAAATTACTGCATGAGGCACGTGGTAGTTGGGTGGTAACTCCAATTTGGCACGCATTAGGCACCTATACAGCTTAGTAAAAGGGGCCCTTAGTTTGTAAGCCCACTAGGGATAGAGAAAAGTACCTCTGTGTGTGTGTGTGTGTGTGTGTGTGTGTGTGTGTGTGTGTATATATATATATATATATATATATATATATATATATATATATATATATATATATATATATATATACAGTGGGGGAAATAAGTATTTGATCCCTTGCTGATTTTGTAAGTTTGCCCACTGACAAAGACATGAGCAGCCCATAATTGAAGGGTAGGTTATTGGTAACAGTGAGAGATAGCACATCACAAATTAAATCCGGAAAATCACATTGTGGAAAGTATATGAATTTATTTGCATTCTGCAGAGGGAAATAAGTATTTGATCCCTCTGGCAAACAAGACCTAATACTTGGTGGCAAAACCCTTGTTGGCAAGCACAGCGGTCAGACGTCTTCTGTAGTTGATGATGAGGTTTGCACACATGTCAGGAGGAATTTTGGTCCACTCCTCTTTGCAGATCATCTCTAAATCATTAAGAGTTCTGGGCTGTCGCTTGGCAACTCGCAGCTTCAGCTCCCTCCATAAGTTTTCAATGGGATTAAGGTCTGGTGACTGGCTAGGCCACTCCATGACCCTAATGTGCTTCTTCCTGAGCCACTCCTTTGTTGCCTTGGCTGTATGTTTTGGGTCATTGTCGTGCTGGAAGACCCAGCCACGACCCATTTTTAAGGCCCTGGCGGAGGGAAGGAGGTTGTCACTCAGAATTGTACGGTACATGGCCCCATCCATTCTCCCATTGATGCGGTGAAGTAGTCCTGTGCCCTTAGCAGAGAAACACCCCCAAAACATAACATTTCCACCTCCATGCTTGACAGTGGGGACGGTGTTCTTTGGGTCATAGGCAGCATTTCTCTTCCTCCAAACACGGCGAGTTGAGTTCATGCCAAAGAGCTCAATTTTTGTCTCATCTGACCACAGCACCTTCTCCCAATCACTCTCGGCATCATCCAGGTGTTCACTGGCAAACTTCAGACGGGCCGTCACATGTGCCTTCCGGAGCAGGGGGACCTTGCGGGCACTGCAGGATTGCAATCCGTTATGTCGTAATGTGTTACCAATGGTTTTCGTGGTGACAGTGGTCCCAGCTGCCTTGAGATCATTGACAAGTTCCCCCCTTGTAGTTGTAGGCTGATTTCTAACCTTCCTCATGATCAAGGATACCCCACGAGGTGAGATTTTGCGTGGAGCCCCAGATCTTTGTCGATTGACAGTCATTTTGTACTTCTTCCATTTTCTTACTATGGCACCAACAGTTGTCTCCTTCTCGCCCAGCGTCTTACTGATGGTTTTGTAGCCCATTCCAGCCTTGTGCAGGTGTATGATCTTGTCCCTGACATCCTTAGACAGCTCCTTGCTCTTGGCCATTTTGTAGAGGTTAGAGTCTGACTGATTCACTGAGTCTGTGGACAGGTGTCTTTCATACAGGTGACCATTGCCGACAGCTGTCTGTCATGCAGGTAACGAGTTGATTTGGAGCATCTACCTGGTCTGTAGGGGCCAGATCTCTTACTGGTTGGTGGGGGATCAAATACTTATTTCCCTCTGCAGAATGCAAATAAATTCATATACTTTCCACAATGTGATTTTCCGGATTTAATTTGTGATGTGCTATCTCTCACTGTTACCAATAACCTACCCTTCAATTATGGGCTGCTCATGTCTTTGTCAGTGGGCAAACTTACAAAATCAGCAAGGGATCAAATACTTATTTCCCCCACTGTATATATATATAAACCACTTTGGTTGAACCACAGAAAGACCATATATCAAATTCATGACCCTTTACTCATCAGAGAACAGTTCCAGTAATATTGTAATATCCTGCCTGCTTAAATCGCTTACCACCATCTAAGTGGTGATACTCAGCTGCACTTAACCAGACAGTGCAGTTGAATATCATTACAGACCACCCAATAAAAAAATAGACAGGTAAAAGTCGACATTAGGGAGGAGCTAGGAGGTCATGTGGGTGCCGGCAATATTCAGTGCAGGACCCACTCAAAAGCTGTCTTAAATTAGCTCACTTAACTATACAGGCCCCAGCACTGACTATTGGCCAGGACCCACTTAACTATTTTCTAACTTAAAACTCTCCCACTCCAATCCCCTTTCTGGCCTCCAAAATAGCCCCCTCTCCTCCCCTACCCCAGCCCACGAGAATCAAAGTGTCTCCCCTCCGCCCTGGAATAAGCCCCCCAAGCTCATCCTCCTCCCCCCCCCCCCCCCCCAGCTCTAGGTAGGTCTCTTAGAAAATGACTGCCGTAACCTCTCACGATAAGATTGGGGAAGGGGCTTTCAAGTTAGAAAATAATTATGCAGCTCCTGGCCAATATTTAGCCAGGGCCGCATAATTGTATTATCCAGACCCCCAGCTGAATATCATCCGGGACTTCCATAGGCCCCAGCAGACAGCCCTACAGAAATTAGCCCTCGGTATTCAGTGTCGGTGCCTAAACATGGCCTGGCACTGATTAATGGGGGCTAATCTAGACAGCAACATCAGTATTAAAAAAAAAAAAACACTGATCACCACCAGATGAATATCAGGGGGAAGATCTATCAATGCCAGTATGCTGTTTCCAATGGTGGCCAATTCAGGTCACAAGTACCTGGTAGGATCGCAGAAAATAGATAGATTCCATGCTACTTACCCCCAAGAGGGAAGAGGGGACTCCTTCCTCCCCACCCCCACCAAAGATAAACAGTGGACCTTAATAATGACTTTTGGACTTTTATTCCAGGAACTTCTTTAAATAAACCAAGATACACTAACTGCTTTTACCACATCCTCTCGCAATGAGTTCCAAAGCTTAATTATACATGAGTGAAAAAATATTTTGTTCTATTTGTTTTAAATACGTGGAGGGGCATAATCGAACGCGAACGCCTATCTCCATGGGCGTCTATGTCCGAAAACGGGTACGTGAAGAGGCGGGACAGACCGTATTTTCGAAAAAATGGACATTTTTCAGCTGGGCGTTTGTTTTTTTTTAGCGATAATGGAAACTAAAAACTCCCAGCTCAAAAACGTCCTAATCCGAGCCATTTGGTCGTGGGAGGGGCCACGATTCGTAATACACTCGCCCCCCTGACATGCCAGGACACCAACTGGACACCCTAGAGGTCAGTGCGGTGGACTTCAGACAACGCTCCCACATGCATAGCTCCCTTACCACGGGTGCTGAGCCCCCAATCCCCCTCCCCCAAAACCCACTACCCACAAATGTACAACACTACCATAGCTCTTAGGGGTGAAGGGGGCACCTCCATGTGGGTACAGTGGGTTTTGGAGACCTCTCATTTACCAGCACAAGTGTTACAGGTAGGGGGGATGGGCCTGGGTCCACCTGGCTGAAGTGCACTGCGGTACCCACTAAAAGTGCTCCAGGGACCTGCATACACGCAGGCCTCTAGGACTTGTTGCTGCTATATAACATTGGCACACCAGTTGACACCTGAAGACTAATCTCTCCGAAAACGTCCTTTATTGGAATAAGCACGCTTACTCACAGTTAACTGCAGATCAGAGGTTGTGCCCCACTGACAACGAGTCTCCCTGGTACTGAGATGAGCAGTAGGTCAGAGCTGGCAGAATGGTGTACAATGCCCTCTTTCAGCCACATTCAAGGTAAGAACTAAGTTCTGTAACGTGGCTAACACGTGAAAGGGATCTAAAACTGGCTTACAAAAATGGCCACTACCTCATGGACTACCAGAAACAAAACAGGGCACACTCTGACCCAGTAAGCAGAGGGAAAAGCACCATGGGAGTAGAGCCTACCAACTACCAACATCGTGAGCATTTGCCACAAGCTAGTGGAATCACGGAGCCCAATACCCTACACCCACCACAATGCATTGCTGATGTGACTCTGCAGTGCGCATAACAGAAAAGGTGTCACACTCACCCGAGAGCCACATCAGAACCAGGGAAAGGCTGTCACAGGATAGAACACATTCTGCTGTCATGGAGGTGGGCACGGCATTTGAGGCTGGCATACAGGCTGGAAAAAAAGTTTTTAAAGTGGGGTTTTTTTGGTGGGAGGGGGTTAGTGACCATTGGGGGAATCCGGGGAGGTCATCCCCGATTCCCTCCAGTGGTCATCTGGTCAGTTGGGGCACTTTGTTGGGACTTGTTCGTGAAAAAAAAGGGTCCAAAAAAAGTGACCCAAAATCGCGGTAAAAATGCCTTTTTTTCGATTATCAGCTAAAGATACCCATCTCTCCTCGGCCGATAACCACGCCCCAGTTCCACCTTCACCACGCCTCCGACACAGTCCCGTCAACTTTACCCGTTTCCGCGACGGATTGCAGTTGGAAACTCCCAAAATCGACTTTCGATTATACCGATTTGGGCGCCCACGGGAGAAAGACGCCCATCTCCCGATTTGGGTCGCAATATAGGCGTTTTTCTCTTTTGATTATAAGCAGGATAGTAACATAGTAGATGATGGCAGAAAAAGACCTGCACGGTCCATCTAGTCTGCCCAACAAGATAAACTCATATGTGCTACTTCTTGTGTATACCTTACCTTGATTTGTATCTGCCATTTTCAGGACACAGACCGTAGACGTCTTGCCCAGAACTAGCCCCACCACCCAAACACCAGCCCCGCCTCCCAATCTCGGCTAAGCTTCTGAGGATCCATTCCTTCTGCACAGGATTCCTTTATGTTTATCCCACGCATGCTTGAATTCCGCTACCGTTTTCATTTCCACCACCTCCCGCGGGAGGGCATTCCAAGTATCTACCACTCTCTCCGTGAAGAAATACATCCTGACATTTTTCTTGAATCTGCCTCCCTTCACTCTCATATCATGTCCTCTTGTTCTACCGCCCTCCCATCTCCGGAAAAGGTTTGTTTGCGGATTAATACCTTTCAAATATTTGAACGTCTGTATCATATCACCCCTGTTTCTCCTTTCCTCCAGGGTATACATGTTCAGGTCCGCAAGTCTCTCCTCACACGTCTTGTAACGCAAATCCCATACCATTCTCGTAGCTTTTCTTTGAGTACTTGAGTATTGTATTCAATTCTGGTCGCCGTATCTAAAAAAAGATAGTACTACTTAGTAACTTCATTGTGCGTTCTCTAGTCATTGTGCTTTTCAAAAGCTTAAACAACCTATTCACATTTATCCATTCTACTCCACTCATAATATTATAAAGTTCTATTATAACTCCCCTCATGTTAGGGTAATTTTATAACAGAGCACCCCTCTCCTCTGAGCAAGGGGGCTGCGCTGAGCAGTTGTGAGGTGTAAGCTCTGCCGGTCCCCTGCCCGCACTGAAATCAACTTCCTCTTCCGGGGCAGGGAACGAGTAAAGCTGCACAACTGCTCAGTGCACCCCCTTGCTGCCTGCAACCAGGGTGGACCGCACCCAGCGCCCCACCCTTGGTACACTAGCGGGACAGTAAAATGCCTATTTTATAAAGGCATATAGATGCCTATCCAGCTTATTTTCGAAAGAGAAAGACGCCCATGTTTCGACCCAAATCGGAAGATGGGCGTCTTTCTCCCATGGGAGATGGGTGTCCTCGGCTGATAATTGAAAAAAGAAAGGCGTTTTTAGCGTGAATTTGGGTCACTTTTTTTGGACCCTTTTTTTCACAAACAAGTCCCAAAAAGTGCCCTAAATGACCAGATGACCACCGGAGGGAATCGGGGATGACCACCCCGACTCCCCCAGTGGTCACTAACCCCCTCCCACCCCAAAAAAACAACTTAAAAAAAATTTTCCAGCCTGTATGCCAGCCTCAAATGTCATACCCAGCTCCATCACAGCAGTATGCAGGTCCCGGGAGCAGTTGTTAGTGGGTGCAGTGGACTTCAGGCAGGTGGACCCAGGCCCATCCCCCCTACCTGTTACACTTTGATGGTAAATGGGAGCGCTCCAAACCGCCCCCAAAACCCACTGTACCCACATCTAGGTGCCCCCCCTTCAGCCATAAGGGCTGTGGTAATGGTGTAGAGTTGTGGGGAGTGGGTTTGGGGGGGATTTGGGGGGGCTCAGCACCCAAGGGAAGGGAGCTATGGACTTCAGAGGTAGTTTGCTTTGTTTTTTTAATTGTTACAAGTACCCCCTAGAGTGCCCGGTTGGTGTCCTGGCATGTCAGGGGGACCAGCGCACTACGAATCCTGGCCCCTCCCACAACCCAATGCCTTGGATTTGGTCGTTTTTGAGCTGGGCGCCTTTGGTTTCCATTATCGCTGAAAAACGAAACCGCCCAGCTCAAATCCGCACAAATCCGATGCATTAGGCTGGCACAAACTGTATTATCGGAAAAAAGATGGACGCCCATTTTTTTTGAAAATACGGTTTGTCCCACCCCTTCACGTACCCGTTCTTGGAGATAGACGCCCATGGAGATGGGCGTTCGTATTCGATTATGCCCCTCCACGTGTCTGGAGCAGTAGCCTAGTGGTTAGTGCAGCGGACATTGATCCTGGGGAACTGGGTTTGATTCCCACTGCAGTTCCTTGTGACTGTGGGCAAGTCACTTAACCCTCCATTGCCCCTGGTACAAAATAAGTACCTGAATATATGTAAACCACTTTGAATGTAGTTGCAAAATACCACAGAAAGGCAGTATATCATTTCCCTTTCCCCTTTCCCTTTATAAAACAATAGCACAAATTCTTCAGAAACTGTGACTAGATTGTGGGCACTGACATTTACAGCTGTTTGAGTGAAGATGTTAGCATATAAAGTAGATGAATATTTTATAAATTATGACTGCGCCCATGTTTCACCCAAATTCCTCCTCTTGAACATGCCTAATGCCCTGCATACTTTAGGCATGATTTAGTTAAAAAAAAAAACTACACATTTTTTACACATATAAAATAGCATGTTACACCCCCCCCCCAAAAAAAAAAATTTATAAAAGCAATGTCAACAGATACTTTGATCCTATGGACCTTACACCTAATTTTGAAAGGGAAAGTAGATGCATCCCTTTCCTTTGAAAATTATCCATGATTATAGAGGACCTGTGAATTACAAGAAGACTTTTACAGAAAACAACACAGGTAAATTTTAAAATGCAGTCCACACAAATTTTTTTCAATCCGCCCTATGCATATCTACAGGAATGCTTCCCCTCCATGTGGCTAAAAACACATGCTCCATATGTATCTTCGACTGGATTTCATGAGAGCAATTTTCAGATGGCCAATTACCCAGATAAATGGCTTTGAAAATTGTGCTCATAAATCTTGCATCATGTTTAACATTCTTAGATCAACAGTAAAAGAAGTCCTGCAGTCTTCCACGGAGAACAAGAGTAATTTAACAGCATGCCCTGTCCTGTAGCACATGTGGGTTGTAAATATTTCATGACATACACCCTTATGGCACCCAGTGGCTTAAATATATGCCATTTTCAACTGGAATATCTTTGGGATTCTAAGCCTCAAAATTATGATTTAAACACCTTTCTTGCTCTTCTTTAACTGAGGGGCAATGAATCTGAGGAAGACAGGTTGAAGCAAATGTCCTTTAATAATTGTATGCAGAACACACTGCAAAATCCTTCAGCACATATCCACTATAGAAACAGTGTGTTACTCTACTTATAATTTTTCTTCTCAAGACAAATTTAGGGTATTGTTTTTTTCTGTAGCCAGGCACTTATGAATCTGTCAGTACCTGGAGGAATCACAGGAATTAACCCACTCTCTGTTCCCTTATTACAACCCCTTAATTTCTCCAGCAAGACTCACAACAGCTGAGAGGTACTCATTCTTGGAACTGTAGTTTTCTGACTAAGCAATGTGAAGTCCAGATAGGATTCATTTGCAATATGGGAATCCCACGTCATTGCATGTCATCATTATCAAATGCAAATGAAGAACAGGATCTCCCTCTACACACCTTCAAGGTCACTAAGGTCCTTCCAAGGAGTTTCCCTAACCAAAGGACATCACACGATGTGATACCCACAAACGAACCTTCTCCAGAGGAGCCCCCACGCTCTGGAATTCACTCCCTGAAAGGCTTAGCTTAACACAAGACTATCTCTACTTCAGGAAGCAGGTGAAAGCTTGGCTCTTCAACCAGGCCTTTAACAGAAGAAGTAAATGACACGGACACCGGCTGCACATATAATAGTAGGACATGTTTATCCATTCCTAAGATAATGTTCAAGCAACTTTCTTTAAACTAGTCCCTTATTTTCTTACTCCTGTTACTCTGTCTTATCTATTTATATGTTCCATCTTTGCTTACACCCTATGCTGTATATTAAAAAGTTTTATTTGGCATTGTATTGACATTGTAATGTAGCATACTATGCCATACTTTGTATTGTTGTTTGAATATTTTTACTGCTGTAATTGTCTATTGCTTATGTTTGACTTATTCTTGTTGTACACTACCTTGAGTGAATTCCTTCAAAAAGGCAGAAAATAAATCCTAATAAATAATGAGCAGAAAAAAAACACAAAAATGTATGTTTTATCGTTAGCTAATAATCGTGCACACTTTTTCAAGAGAGTACACACTATTTGCAAAGAGGGTGCCCATTGAGCATGTACGAACTGTCACACGTACGCAAATCAGTGAGCATTCACTTTTTTCAGAAAGAGTGCGCACTCAACAACTTTGCTCCTGTGATGAAAACATGACCAAACAAAAAAAAATTAAAACAAACATTCCCAGAAAAACAGAAAACAAACACAAAATGAAACATTTTTGGCTGGCCATCCTTACAATGTGAATCACAGAGTTTGTTTTACTTCATCTCATGCTGGTTTTTTTTTTTTCTAACATTCATTACCCCATACAATATATTTTACCATCCCAAGCACTAGCAGCAGTTCTGCTTGCAGTGATCATCCAGAACTAATTCATATTGTAAAGAATGTGAAGACTTAATTCCCCTTGGAATCTGTTGACCCTTTTAGGGAAGGGGTAAAAGATTGCTTTCAGAACTAGTTCCAGTTCATAATGTGGCCATTCATCTTGATGCTTTATTAGACTGGTAAAGCTAAAGTCCTTTCAGTGCACTTTATCATAGTGAGGGCTTTGATTTTCAGCTGTAACTAGAAAATCCCAATGAAACACCTTCAGTGCTGAATTTGGGCTTTCGGTTAAAACTGAAAAACCTCAAAAATTGCTCTCACTTGCAACAATCCAATGACATCATCCTGCTGTTAACATTGTGGCTGGATGACATCATCAAAATGGGACTTGCTGTTGCTGGGGTGAAAGAGGAGATGTTTTCAGCCACATAGTCCCAGGGAAGAGGCAGAAGCAATGGCAATAGCAATGACCACATGGGCCACAGCAGAGGCAGATACATCAGGAATTACTGGGTGGCCTGCACCAGTGCAGAATAGACTGATGTGGCTTTGGAGTTGAAATGTGGAAAAGGAAAGAGATGGTGCCATCAAGGGAGCAGGAATAATGTCATGGATTTACAAAGGTAGATAGAGAGTGAGCTATGGTCATGGACGGAAGAGGGTGTGTGTTACTTTCAGGGCAGCAGAAAAACTGTGCTGGGGTCATGGGGAGACGAGAGGAGAAGAGGGAGAGTGGAATGCTTGGGTCAGGTTGAAGAGAAGAAAGAGTGCACAGGTGAAAATGACAAGTACAAATCAAACTCTGGTTTACATATAAAGTATCGCATACCATGTAGAGAATGATACAAGGACAACGTTTGTCGCTGTCCCCATGGGTTCTGTCTCCATCCCCACCTCATCCCTGTAGGCCCTCTCTGTCCCTGCCCCATCCCTGCAGGTTCTGTCCCATTCCCGTTGGCTCTGTCCTCATCTGCAGAAGCCTCGAACACTTATGATTTTATATTTAATTCTTAAAGTATAAAAAGGAGCAATATGCTGTACAACTGTTGTGTATAAATTACAAATAGAAAACAATAATAACGAGCAGCTATAATAACCCTCCTTCCCACCCCCACCCTCTACCCTTCCAACTCCAACAATAGCTGATTTCTACTACACCAAGGAATCCTAATTCACACTGTTAAAATAGAGTATAAAATACAACCTGTACTGTATGACCTAGAGGGGAAAATATGCCCTATGTTATGTTTTTTAAATCTGTGGATGAATAAGAAGTCATCAACAATCTCAGGATTCAATCTAGCTCTCCTGTCTTTCACAGTCCTTCCTGCAATAGAAGATGTCTTCTTAGAAGATGTACAGGATCCTCCATGCAGATTTTGATAGTTGTAGCCAGCATGTTTGCTTGTTTTTCAAAAAAATCAAAATGTCGTTGTCTGCATCACTCAAACATAAATAACAGTCCAGTTCATTAATAGGCTTCAAAGTAGAAAATGACATGCTTCTGTCCACATCCCTGCCCTGTCCCCATGGGATCTGTCCCTGTTCCTGTGTCGTTCTCTAATATCATGTATTTGTTGGGCAGACTGGATGGACTGTACAGGACTTTATCTGCTGTCATTTACTGTTTTACTGTGTGTATCATAAAAGCAGACAGCATGCCTGGGTTCAGGGAGCGGGGGGAGGGGAAGTAGAGAACTTTAGGGAGAGGGATGAATGTGTTGTTGTCTATGGGGCTCATTTTCAAAAAAGAGAAACATTCAAAAAGTGACATAGATCTGCATTTGGACGTTTTTCTCACAAAAATGTCCAAACTGGTATTTTCAAAATCAATTTTTACACATTTTTCTATGAAGTCCATCAGAACAGCATTCATATCACAAGGGGTGTGTCAGGGGCATGATCTGGGCGTTCCTAACACTTGGACATTTTTCTGCCATAATGAAACAAAACAAAAACATCCAGGGCTATAAGTTGGATGCTTTGGTCTAGACCTATTTTATTAATGAATAAGCCACAAACAGTGCCCTAAATGACCAGATGACTACTGAAGAGAATCAGGTATGACCTCCCTTTACTCCCTCAGTGGTCACTAACCCCCTCCCACCCCTCAAAAATGTGATTTAAAACATTACTTACCAGCCCATATGCCAGCCTCAGATGTTATACTCAGGTCCATTAGAGCAGCATGCAGGTCCCTGGAGTAGTCTAGTGGTGGGTGCAGTGCACTACAGACAGGTGGACCCAGGCCCATACCTCCCCCTACCTGTTACACTTGTGGTGGAAACTGTGAGCCCTCCAAAATTCAAAAGAGACCCACTATACCCACATATAGGTGCCCCCTTCACCCATAAGGGCTACTGTAGTGGTGTACAGTTGGGGGTACTGGGTTTTGGGGGAGTTTTGGGGGGCTCTGCAGACAAGATAAGGAAGCAACAATGAGATGTGCACCAGGGAGCATTTATTTAAAGTCTGTTGAAGTGCCCCCTAGTGTGCCCCATTGCTCTCCTGGGATGTCTGTATAGCCAGTTTACTAAGAATGCTAGCTCCTCCTACATCCCAATGGCTTGATTTTATGCATTTTTCACCTGGACTTTCTTTTTTTTTTTTTTTTAATGGACCAAAAGGATAAACACACAGAGCACAAAACCATCTAGCAAATATTCATTTTCAAAACTAATATATAGATCTTTATCTGTTTTGAAAATGGTTATGTTCCCCACTTGAATTTTGGACATTTTTAGCAAAACATCCAAAGTTGCACTTAAATATATCGAAAATGCCCCTCCACATTAGAGGGAGAGAAGGAATGAATACATTTCTTTTCCCCTTTCCATACCTATAACCTGTTCATTGACTGCTCAGGCCCAGAGAGGAGGATAAGGAGGCAGTGAAGAGGGAGACTGAGAAAGAGACAGTGTGTAACCGCTGGGAATGATAAGGAGAACTGAGAGAGAGTGTGTGACTGCTGGAGATGGTGAGGGGGGAAAAAGCATTTGCCAGAGTAAAATTTGTAATAATATCTAGCACTGACCAGATCCCCACAGGATATTTAGCGGCACATAACCAGATAGTGCCACTGAATGTCCTGTCTTGGCACTGTCTAGTTAGTGCCAGGGTGATCTTGGGGCAAAGTCAGGGTGGATCCAGGAGTTACCTGGGTTTTGCTGATATTCAGTGGTGGTACCCGGATAATTCTCCGGTTAACTTAAGCTAGCCAAAAAGGCTGTGGAGGAGTAGCCTAGTGGTTAGTGCAGCGGACTCTGATCCTGGGGAACTGGGTTTGATTCCCACTGCAGCTCCTTGTGACTTTGGGCAAGTCACTTAATCCATTGTCCCAGGTACAAATAAGTACCTGTATATAATATGTAAACCGCTTTGAATATAGTTGGAAAAACCACAGAAAGGTGGTATATAAGTCCCATTCCCTTTCCTAATTTAACTAGGTAGTTGTGTTGACACCATTGCTGATTATTGGCGAAACCCAGGTAACTCCCAGCAGGATGCTGACTACCCAGCTATTCAGTGCAGGCCCCTATCCAGGCACTGACATCTGGCTCCAATTCAGCCTGTAACAGCCAGCGTTTAAAAACATGCTGACTGCTGCTGGTTGAACATAGTCCCCAGAGCGTTTTCATAACATGTATTCCACGCATTACTAAACAATAAGCTAAACCAGCTTTTCTTGATTTCCAACAGTTTATTACACGTAACTTACCACAGGAGTTGAAACAAGAGCTTTGCCCTGGTAGGATCAGTCGCTGGTAACTAGTGCTGACTTAATTGACTGACATTGAGGAGATAAATGTTGAATCTCAAGGAAAGACAGATGTTGCGCACTTCTGTGTGAAGTATATTGAACTTTAAATGGTAAAGGTGGGTGTTGGACTTTAAATGAGCAAGAAACAACAAAGAAGAAAAACCTTTGCAAAATGCAAACCAAAACAGCACAACAGCAAAAGTGAGTCCCAAGATCAGTTGTGGTGGTGAACAATACTTTATTATGTTGAAAGAAAGACTCTACATGAATTCATGTTTCAGCCAAAAGGCCTTCATCAGGAGTCTGAACTCACAACTTCATCACATAGTGAAGTATGCTATTGAAACATACACATATACCTTCATGAAGATATGGTCAAAGTGCTAGAACAAATTCCTATGGCGAAAGCGCTCAAGCTTCTCAGAGAAACTGCAATCCTGCAATCGCTGGTATCAACATCAATACTGGTGAGTGGTAAAATGAGGATGTGTACTCCATGAGTAGAGAGGGAAAGAGAGAGGCTGTGGACTGCCTGCTCCTGAGACCAAGATGGAGAATTCTGCCCCGCGGGAGGGATGTAAAGAACACCTAAAAAGCTAGGGGGTTGTAGATTGATCAACAGGGTCATAGGCTGTATCTTGGGCATGTCTCCTAGTTATTGGAAAAAGTGGGTTGCATGCAACATTTTATCTTTGAGAACAGAGAGGCCGATATTGAGACCACGGGAGGCAGCCCGGCTAACTCCCAAGGTCGGCGGCAAACCCAACTAAGTTACAATGGCCAAAGATAGACCTGCTATTTATGCAGGTCTATCTGGCTGCTAAACTTAGCCAGGCAGCCGATGAATATTGGTGCTAACTGGCTACATAGCCAGTGACCAGGCTAGCCACTAAGAGCTAATGTTCAGCGGAGATAGCCGGCTATCTTGCTCTGAATATTAGTGCTTAGCCGGCTTAAGGCTATTTAATTGGCCAGGAACGGCTCCTGGTCGGTTAAATAGCACTGAATATTGGGCAGAGAGATTACAGGCTTTAGCTGGAAGTTTATTGCTAGCTTTAGTTTACATGCTGGCGCATAAGGCACTCCATATAGGCCAACCACTTTATCTTGTGTCTTTGATTTCTCCTCATGTTCCATCACAAACTCCAAAATTCGGCTCCAAATATCACCTCACCATTCCATGAGTCTATCGTGCACAATATGCATTCACTCGTCAGAGTGCCTTCTTTTACCCTTTGGAATTATCTGCCACTGACCCTAAGAGCTGAACTCTCTTTCCAAAAATTTAAAGCGGGGTTGAAAGCACATATTTTCACCTAGGCTTTTCCAGGATAGGTAGTCTTGCTGGGTTGTAGGCAACCACAACAAAATGCCTGATTACTGTTTCTCTTTAATCTGCTCTGTCAAAATTTGTAGTTTCTTTCCCTTCCCTTATTTTAGTGATGCAGACCACTTTGGTGGTTATTTCTGAAAGGCGGTATAGCAAGTGACACAATAAACATAAACATGCTGCCAACTATAAATGCAAAACAATAAACAAACACATATACCACAGTTGGGACAGAACAAGTAAAAGCATACGTACAACAGGCATTCTGTAGTATTAAGTGAAAAGTATTAGTTTTATCCTGCTTTAACTACTTTTGTGTATCACTTCACATTTATCAAACAGAAGTACTCCTAGATAATAAAGCTGATGATACTGAATTTTTTTAATATGCTTTTACTTTTTGAATGATTGATTTTATTTGTGTTACTATTTGTTGTTTTGTATTTTTATATCATGTTCACACTTTATTTTTGTAATATATATGTTATTTGCTCTTAAAGTGTTTTCAGGCAATATTCAATCAGGGCAGTCAGCAGTTTTTTAAACGCTGACTGCTGTGGGCAAAATTAGGCCCTGATATTCAATGCTAGGCCATGTCCAGGCATCAGCATTGAATATCTGGGCCTGACCAGACTCTGTCAGGCTACCAAACTTTTATGTGAGCCCTGACTGATATTCAGTCAGGATCCACACAAGACACTTACACAGGTCCCAGTAAAATATCATCAAGGACCCACATAAGTGTGCCTGGGCAGTTCACCCCTCTCCCTCGATTCTGATCCCTCTCCCTACCCCTTGATTTTGATCTTTCTCCCTCCCCCTCAATACCAATTTCCTCTCCCTATCTCTCCCAAAGAAAAGAAATAGATCCAACAAGAATCCTCCACCCCCAACCCCTGTAGGCTCCCTGGACCTATCTTTAATAGCCCTGGTGGTCTAGGGGTCCTAGGGGCAGGGGCAGTGTCTACTCACTCCTGTCCCTCATGATATGGTCTGCAAATGGCCATTTCAACCTCTAGCGGCGGTCTTGTAAGGAGCAGAGATGCTGGATAAGGAAGGGTAGATAGGGAAGGGGAAAGTGAATGCTACTCTCCTGCCATGCTGTTGCATCCCAAATGCTGCTGCCATAGGCAGACACCTATTGTATCTACTGGCAGAGCTGGCCCTGAGTAAGAACAATCAACATTTTATATCTGAAATCATCCTATTAATTACAGATAATAGGTCTAAAATGAAATCAGGCTAAAAAAAAGCAAAGGTGAAATCTATAAAAAGGTGGGATAATGTAGGGTACAAATGCAATAAATAATTAATAATTAATAATAATAATAATACTGTAGATATTTTATAGAATTTAAGATCATCCTTTTTATATTTATTTATTTGTAGCATTTATATCCCACATTTTCCCACCTATTTATATGGGGAATCTTTCATAATTTTGGTGCTGAACAAACAAAAAAGTCTTTTTTTTTTTAGTTACATTTGTACCCTGCGCTTTCCCACTCATGGCAGGCTCAATGCGGCTTACATATTGTATACAGGTACTTATTTGTACCTGGGGCAATGGAAGGTTAAGTGACTTGCCCAGAGTCACAAGGAGCTGTCTGTGCCTGAAGTGGGAGTTGAGCTCAGTTCCCCAGGACCACAGTCCACCACCCTAACCACTAGGCCACTCCTCCACTTGCCATTTGCAATTTTGCTTCCCTAGAAGCACAAGTCTGATGCAGAGCTTCATGAACAGATCTTAAAGGGTTAGGTGGAAGGTAGCTTTGTAATCAAACTGTTAAATATGCAGAGCTTGTTTATGCAACGCTTTATGGGTCAAAAATATATAACTTAGCTAGAATTCTCTGACAACCAGTGTGGGTTTTTCACTGTCATCGAAGTACGACACCTAGATTTTGCATCAAATAATAATCTAGTCATTGAATAACAGATTAGCTGTAGCTTTGTAGGAGATAATTTTGGAAAGTGATTTTTATGCATATGTGGTCATTTGGCGTCCTATAGAATACTGACTAGCATAAAAGTATATGCCGTGAAATAATGGCACTTATTTGCTACTAGGTGTTACAGGGGCAGAGTTCACAAGTATGTGCATGGTTTCTAAATTATGCTAACCCTAGGAGACTGCCAGCCAGTCGGTTTTCATGAAAGCCTTAATGAATATGCATAAGAAAGATTTGCACATAATGAAGGTGACAGGCATGAAATCTGTCTTATGCATATTCATTAGAGTATCCTGAAAACGCAACAGGCTGGTGGTCCTCCAGGACTGGTTTGAGAATCACTGTGCTAACCCACATGCATACTTACAAATTCTAGGTATAGACATTTACACCTGTTCCAGCATGATTTCTGGACAAGTAGACGCCTACTTACCCTATTCAACCAGGTACCCTAGTATAAAATTACCCACTTTGTGCTTTTCTTTGGTAAGCCAACATTCAACAAGATAGAAAATGTAAACTTAAATGTAACCAGGGTCTTTTCCACCTACTGAAGAAGACAGAACTCCTTACACATTCAGGCCTCTACTGTTCTCTTACATTAAGACACCAGGTCTTGGGATTAAGGTTCTGGAACCGTGGACCAGATGGAGCTGGAATGCTCTTGATCAGAGGAGTTAACATCCCTAATGTCCCTGTGATATGCCTCTCAGGTAATAGCAGGATTCAGCAGTCTACAGTCAGTACTTGACAGTGAAACACAATTTTGCTACCATATACAGGTTAAATATATTATAGAAGTCAGTATAGAATATTATTTACAGAAAAATACAATTGCAGGAATCAAACTAGATAGGATGTTCCTTAGACAATATAAATCTGGTCAGGCTATTGTGATATAACTATGGTTACAGTCTATAAAATGACTGGAATGTAGGGACAGGGAAAGGAGAGAAAGAAAGGGTCAACTAGCAGCCAGAATGGCTGAAACTGTTTAGGAAAAAAAACCCACTGTACTGTGTCCCTAGTCTGTTGGTGACTACTAGTTATACTGCTTGATGTTTGGTTCCCAACTGGTAGGGATACTAATCTGTTTAGGAGACTGTTAACAAGTCTCATTGGTTGCTTAGGAGTGTTTTCCCTATCAAGGCAGTTACTGGTCATGTCTGAATAAAGGAAGACCTTTCAGCGCATTGTTGAGTTTGGAGGATTTTAATCAGTTTCTGGTTGGCTGCACAGTCTTACTGTGCTCCAAGTCCTTACTTATGAAACAGCTGTCTGAGAGGCCAATGCAGAGAGCTACCATTGGCTGCTGTGCACAGAAAACAAACAGTTTAGATGCTTGTTAATGGTCACAGTATGTAACAAAGGTTTCTGCGGTAGGCGTCAGAGCACAGCATATTAAAATGTATGATAAAGAGCCTATTATTTATTTATTTATTAGTAATTACTCCGCAGCAATGCAGAGCTGTGCACTGATGTCTACCATGGAGTCACAATGCCAGAAACCTACCACCAGGTCTGAGGTGGCATAGTGAACCCCCATGGTCCGCCTCCCCCTGCCAATCTGACCCAAACAGACCCTCCCCCTCGACTTCCTTAAAATAAATGTCCTTTGTGTCTAATGCACCCCCACCCCCCTTAACTGATCTAATGCAGTCCCCCTTCCCCCTGACTTAGTTAAAATAAACATGTCCCTAGTGTCTAGTGCATCCACCACTCCTCCAACCCAACCCGACCCAATCCCCCATTTCCCTAGACTTATTCTAAATAAACAATTCTCTGCAGCACAAGCCAGTTTGGCGACATCAAAAAGAACACATAAGAATATAAAAATAGCCATACTGGGTCAGACCAATGGTCCAGCTAGCCCAGTATCCTGTTTCTAACAGTGGCCAAGCCAGGGCACAAGTACCTGGCAGAAACCCAAATAGTGGCAACATTCCATACTACCAATCCCAGAACAAGCAGTAGCTTCCCATGTCTGTCTCAATAGCAGACTATGGACTTTTCCTCCAGGAACTTGTCCAAACATTTTTTAAACCCAGATACACTAAGTGCTGTTACCACATCCTCCAGCAAAGAGTTCCAGAGCTTAACTATTCGTTGAGTGAAAAAAATATTTCCTACTATTTGTTTTATAAGTGTTTCCATATTACTTCCTGGAGTGTCCCCTAGTTTTTGTACTTTTGCAACGAGTAAAAAATTGATTCACTTCTACTCATTCTACACCACTCAGGATTTTGAAAACCTTAAACATATATCCTCTGTCATCTCTTTTTCAAGCTGAGGAGCCCTAACTCTTTAGTCTTTCCTCATATGAGAAGAGTTCCATTCCTTTTATCATTTAGGTTGCTCTTCTTTGAACCTTTTCTACGGTGACCACAACTGAATGCAATACTCAAGGTGAGGTCACACCATGGAGTGATACAGAGGCATTATAGTATTTTCAGTCTTATTTACCATCACTTTCCTAATAATTCCTAGCATCCTGTTTGCTTTTTTGGCCACTGCTGCACACTAGGCAGAAGATTTCAGCATATTATGCACAATGACACCTAGATCTTTTTCTTGGATGCTGACTCTTAAGGTGGCACCTAGCATTAGGTAACTATGATACGGATTATTCTTCCCAATGTGTATCACTTTGCATTTGTCCAAATTAAATTTCATATGCCATTTGGATGCCCAGTCTTCCAATTTCCTAAGGTCTTCCTGCAATGTTTTACAGTCTGCATGTGTTTTAACAACCTTGAATAGTTTTGTGTCATCTGCAAATTTAATCACCTCACTCGTAATTCCAATTTCCATATCATTTATAAATATGTTAAATAGCATCGGTCCCAGTACTGATCTCAGCACTCCACTATTCACCCTCTTCCATTGAGAGAAATGACCATTTAGCCCTATCATATGTTTTCTGTCTAATAATCAATTCCTAATCCACCCCAGAACATTGCCTCCTATCCCATGACTCTTTAATATTCTCAGGAGTCTCTCATAAGCTTACAGAAAAAGCTAGAGACATGTATGAAGCAGTAGAAAAATATGTTTTTCTTTTAGACAAGCTCTGGTTTAAGGTCGAGAAACAAATGTTTCAGATATAAAAGAGGGGCAAAACTGCAGAGAGCCACCAGGCAGAGAATTGCAAGCCACCCATAACTAGTACCAGCAAAAGTCACAAGACTATTGCCAATTTCTAAGCAAAGCAAATACAGTAGATAGCTTGGCACAGAGGGAGATACAGCAAGCTACAGATCTCACAAGCCAGGTTATGGTGGCAAAAGCAATTAAAGACAGAGAATATCACACAGACCCACCAGGGGAAAATCAGTCCCAATACTCTGGCAGCTCTAAGTGCAGCACTAGAACTTCTAGAACTCCCAGTTGTCTAAAATCACACAGGACAAGCCATTGCAGCAGGTCTGCTGTGGGCTCCATTGCTCTTAAATTGCAAATGGAAGCACAGGCAGCAATAGAAGAGTTCTTTATAGTAAACAAGAAGCGGCCATAGAAATTGAAAAGCTTAGACTAGAAGAGGAGAGAAAGAGGCCACAGCAATTGCTGTCACTTCTGAACACAAGAAGGCAGAGTTAGAAATCATCTTGAAGGTGCTCTAGCAAGCGAAAGAAGCAGCCGCCATCGAGGCCCAAGTTAAAGCAGGATCCACAAAGCAGGCTTGTGGGGAGAGCCAGCTTAGCTACATTATGGCAGAAGATTCTGCCCAGCAAACTGCAGCCTATGTGAAGGCCCATACCTTAGCGCACAAAGGTGTACAGTCACAGTCTGACTCAGACATTGTATAAGCGGTCACTCCTAAATGTTGGCTTGTAAATTCTGACTTATGCTACTATTATATAAAGCACAGTGTCCTGACAACAAACGTTTGGTGACCTGTAGAGAACTATCCCCATAGCGCAAAGAAGTTAAGGAGAGAGTAAGAGGAGGAGAAAAGCTGAGAAGCAGCTAAAGAAAATTTGTAACAAAGATTTGCTTACTGATTCTGCCATATTTGCTTCCTCCGCTATTATATTGTTACGGTTATTTGCCTAAGTATTGACATACTAGCATCCTGTTTCCGACACTGGCCAATCCAGGTCACAAATACCTGGCAAGATCCCCAAAAAAGTACAAAACATTCTATACTGCTAATCCCAGAAATAGTGGATTCTCCCCAAGTCCATTTAATAAAGGTCTATGGACTTTTTCTTTAGGAAGCCGTCCAAACCTTTTTTAAACTCCGCTAAGGAATAAAACAAAATGTAGAAAAGAAAATAAGATGATACCTTTTTTATTGGACTAACAATACATTTCTTGATTAGCTTTCGAAGATATCTCTTCTTCTTCAGATCAGACATATGCAAATGTTGATAAATAACAGTATATGTAAGTGAAACACCAAAGCATTCCAATGACAGTCTCAGAGGAAGAGGGGAAGCTGGGTGGATGAGGAAAAGGATAGATAAAGAAAGGATACAAATTATTGCAGAAAGCCGAAGCAGGCAGCAAAGAGGAATTTCTAAAAATGAATGACAGGAGTTAAGCAGGCAGGAACTACAGGACCAAGTGAAAGAGTTGATGTGGGACTAGTGCTGAAAGCCCCATGCACAGGTTAAGATAAATTCCAGTAGCATTTATACGCCTCTGTCTTAATTTCAGAAAAATAAAAGCTGACTTAAAAGGGCTGTACTTTTAGCTAATATAAGAAAGACTTTTATATGAAATCTTTTTTAACCTTGCTGTAGCTGAAATAGAACTTGACATTTTGGAAACTATGCAGAATGATCACCAAAATACTTGACATTGTTCATCAATTTGTGACACTTTTTCTACTCAATATTGTGGCAAGGAAATAAAGGGACCCTTTTGCTAAAACACATTAAAATATAGGCTTAGTGCATTTTAAACTTGGAACTTTCCCATATGCTAAACCCAGATTTCCCATGGCAGTGTATTAAGGATTTTTTCAATTTGGTTTTTGCAGGTCCTGCGCTAATTTTTCCATTAGCGTGCAGGACTTGCAAAAAAAATTAACTCGGGAGCACTTACTGCCTCCTATTTAGGAGACGCTAAGTACTACAATGTTAACCCTTATCCAGTTAGCATATGCTAATGTGAACGCACTAGCTGGATAACACTTCCACGTTCATTCCCTACCCATGAAAACAATTACAAAAAAATATTACGAGATTAGCAGGCGCTGATAGGCAAACTTTCACAAAATGCTTTTAACATCTTTTACAGTAATCCTTTTTCCATGATCTAAACTTTTCAGTCAATGACAATTGCATACCTTGATCATATCAAAAGAATTATGCCTATGTTTACTAAGGTGTGCTACAGGTGCGTTAGCATTTTTAATATGCGTAATTCGTTTACGTATGTTAAACGCTAACACGCCCATAGAAATGTATAGGTGTGTTACCGTGTAACATGCCTTAAATTTAAAGGTGTGTTAAAAATGCTAACGCACCTTAGTAAACATACCCTTTAGTCTGTTCCCAGATAAAATCATACTATTAATTTCACACATTCTAGAGACCTTCATTTGACCAGCAGTTGCTATTCTGCAGACACTGTAATGTGGATGTCATTAAATTATAACATTCACCTGATGAGAACAACTTAATGTTATTTATGAAGCCACATAATTGCAATAACTCTACTCAGCAAGATTTTATGGCTCTCGCCACCTGTAATATGCAAAAGAGCTGACTCAGCATTCCATGACTGCAGCTCTCCAGCAAAGCACTTTTTTCCACTAAAACTGGCAAAGTGACTTGTTTTCTCATCCTCCTCCCTCATAACTAGCTTTTGACACCTTCCTCTAAAAAGTTATAATTAGTCAAAAAGCTAAGATTTAAAGCAGGAGAAATGCACGTGCCAAACTTGCTACTGCTTTTTGTAAAAATTGCATAATGAAAAATGTGAACTCATAAACAACATTAAAGAATTGAGTATTTTGATAATCAATTTACCTTTCATCAGACTGGGTCTGGGAAGAAACTTTCCTTCATGAGCTGTCATTATAACCACTGCATATCCTGGATACATCCAGCTGCTCATTTAATTTCTGAAATACCTTCTAAATCTCATATTTTCAGCTCAGATTTTCCAGCAATTAGGCATTTTGGCCTGTGATATAACTGAATACAGCAGTCCAGCTTTGAATGAAATATCTCCCTTTTTGAAATTGGAAATATTTACTCATTTGCATTGAAGAATATATTCAAATTATTAATTGCTTGAGCTGCTCTTATGGCTTAGGCCAAAGCCAGTCAGGCCTTAGAGAGTCATGTAGATGATGCACTTCGACCTAGGAAGACAACCAGCAACTATGAGGATATATCTGGAAGTCAAACCCAGCTTAACCATTAAGCAGACCAGGCATTCACCTAGGGTGGCAGCTTCTGAGGGAAGGAGTAAATGCAGTCAAAGTGGAACAAAAGGTCCTGACAGCCACACAAATTCAGGGGTCCTTTTACTAAGGTGCGCCGAAAAGTGACCTGTGCTGCTGTAGACATATGTATTGGGTTTGCGCAGGTCCATTTTTCAGCGCACCTGCAAAAAAGGCCTCTTTTTTTGGCCGAAAATGGATGTGCGACAATGTTTTATGGTGTTGCACTTCCAGTGAAGATTCCAGATACTATCATCAGTTTCAAAATCACAGGGAACAAAAGAAGCAGTCAAAAAACACATGGAGAAAAATATCTATTTCAAAAAAAAAAACCATGACTGTATAATAAATATAGTATAATTGTAAATTATCCCAATGTAGAAAAATGTTCCAAAAAGATTGTGTACAATTACAAAGAGTATTAAAAAAAATCAGATGCAACCACTTATCTTCAAGGTTATATTTCAATCCAGTTCAATAATTTCTTCAAATAAAATTCATGTCTTGCCCCATAGGAACACATATCTTCATAACCCTGACAAGGGCACCTTGTTTCGCAACTGTTGCATCAGGAGGTACAGTGTATACTTGGAACGTTCAGTATTTTAAATGGCGACAAGATGGCGGCAAATATTAAATACAATGCCAGCATCAAAACTGGCCAATACAAACATCCAGAAGAATTAAAAGAACATATCAAGAAAACGCATTCCATTCAATTCATATATTCAAACCACCAGGGTCCACTTCTAAGAAGTTTCATAATGTCTCCTTCATGTCAATTACAGCTGATCAATAACCATACAACACATCTGTTCAAGAACATGCATAAACCACACACAGGGTTCCTTTTACAAATGTGTGCTAGCGTTTTTTGTGCCCGTTAATGATTAGTGTGCACTAAATGCTAGAGATACCCATAGAAATATATGGCTGTCTCTAACGTTTAGCACGTGCTTATTTTTAGTGCATACTTAAAACCCTAGTATGTCTTTGTTAAAGGACTCCACATTGCTTAATCATCATAGCTTCCATCTTACACTGTTCAACACAATGATGGTGCTCAATAATCCTTGTCTTAAAACTATATGATGTCTGACCTATATATATAAAAGACCAATAGGCACTTAATAACATAGATGATTTCATAAAGTCACAGGTAGTAAGATGCCTCAACTGTATCTCCTGCAGACCTTTATCACATTTTTTTAAAGTGCATTCTATTGTCGTTTCATATATGGAGCACTTTTCACATTTGTAATAGCCCACTTCATAGTTGGTCCAGACATCCAATTTTCACAGTTTATCTGATAAGTTAGCATGCCATGCATACACTACCATACATCTCTTCTGAGAAAAAACTTCATTTACCGATTGTACAGTCCAATGTTTCTTAGTAATGGAGGACAATTTAGTAGACAACCCAGTATGTTTCAGCACACATGAGATGTCAGAACACTGCGAAGAAGGGGCCATTGATTGCAACAATAGATCCTGATTATTAAATAGAGTGCTTTTAAAACGCTCCAAAACTTTCTCTCTCAAACTGATAGCAGAATTCTTATATTAGCATTCAGAATCATATATTTGTCGATAACACAAAAATTGTGAAAAATGTAGACTGTTATTAGTACAAAAAGGATGCATGCTCTCATATCGCAAAAGAATATTTCTGTTAGTTTAATATACACATCAGTTTTAAAACAAGAAAAAATGTTTTGCACTTTCACATCCAGGAATACAGGATGACAGGTGTATTCAAACTTAATCGTGGGATGACAGCTGTTCAATTCACCCACAAAATGATTTAATTCCACCACACCACCACTCCAAACCATAAATATATCATCGATATATCAAAATCAACAGTTAACATGCTGGTAGTACCTTGAGCAGTACATATACCTGTGTTCAAATTCAGCCATAAATAAATTTGCAATAGATAGGGCAAATGATGCCCCCATCGCTACACCAAACAAACTGTAGATATAACTTGTTATCAAACACAAAATGATTATTCTTCAAAGCAATCTCAGTTAATCATAACAAAAATTCAGTAGGGACTGCCCCAAGTTCGAGGATGTGCATTCAGAACCACTTTCACAGTCTGTAATGCTGCTTGTTGGGAAATCGAAGCATATAACAACTGGATATCCAATGTAACCAACAATGTATTTGCAGCTGGAACATTCATAGAGGACAAAATATTTAAAAATTGAGTGGTATCTTTAACATATGAAGAGATCTGAAAAACTAATGGATGAAGAAAAAAATCCACATATTTACAGTCTCTCAAGTATAGAATCCTTAGAGAAAACAAAAGTGTGACCTGGAGGATCCTATAAACTTTTATAGATCTTTGGCAAATTGTACAAAATTGGAATTTTAGCACATTTATAAAAACTGACATTCATTGGCTGAAAGAAAACCCTTTCTTTTGATTAAAGTGGTCACTTGTTCAATTTGTGTCAGCAGATCAAGAGAGGGCTCTTCATTCAATGGTTTGTAGATTGCAGAATCTGCTAATTGGTGATAAACTTCACGTATGTAATCAGTCTTGTTTAAGACTAGAATCGCAACCCCCATGTCTGCATGCCATATCACATATGGAAGAATCAGAACTAACTTTATTAAGTGCCTCCAATTCAGCCTTGGTTAAATTATGCACATAGGGATGATATGTCTGTTCCAATTTGACTACAACCTGAAGAACTAATTTAGAAAAAAATCACTACTCCAGCAGAATCAAGAGGGCCAGGTGGGTTCAAACAATTTTATCTCAAACATCAGAAAAGGCTGATTTACTTTCCTGTTTGTCAGCAAAAAAACACTCTTAATTGTAAACTACGGATCAATTTCTCAAAATCGAGCTGAAATTGAAACAGGTCATGATTTTGCCTTGGTACAAATGACAAACCTTTAGGTAATCAAATAAAAAGAGGCAGCAATATGCTCACAGATAAACCATCAAACAGAAGAAAGCAGACCAAACCTTTAGATAATGCAGACATCTTTATTGGACTTAAATTGTAATGAAATATATCTCAGCGAGTTGTCCCGGCATTTTGCTCTGGTTTTGCGGCCCCTCGGTCTCTGTCCTTGATGCCCCAAGTTCTCCAACTTCCATGGTTTTTTTGAAGGACCCCTTTTACTGCAGGTTCTCCTGCTTTACCATACCCATCGTCATCATCACTAGAAGATTATGAAAATAAATCAAATCCAACTTTTTTCTGTTTTTCAGCAACTCCATTTTGATCTTTGGGTTTCATCCACATATAAACACACTCTTTTGTATAGTCCTTCTGATTCCTTTGTAGTTTTTAAATTTTAGTTGCTCATACATCCTTCCAGAATGTCTCCACTTTCAAATCAAAATCCTCCCGAGATTTTTCATAATTATGCATACTTTTGAAACCAGCCAATTTATCATCTAATTTAGGTTTTTCAATAGACATCTTCAATTGTAAGGTTTGAATCAGCAGTATTAACAAACAAAAGAAGGGAAGAACTAGTCTTTGCACACAAAAGCAGAAGCACAAACAGCAAAGGTGACACAGAAGTCCAACAAACGAATGGTGTAGTGCAGTAATTTATTCTAGCATCAATAACAGGTATTGTTGACTCGACATGGGCCATATTTCGGCTGCAGAGGGCCTGCCTCAGGAGTCAATACTGATGGTTTTACTGGATCAGTGTATTCATACAGAATCATAAATGAATGCACTGGTTGAAAACACAGTAAGGTATACCTAATCAAGCACAATGTAGATGAAGGTCCATTGAAATCATTATTTTTTTTCAATGTAAGATTTTTTTCATTTCCGCCATTATAGTTTGTGTCTTTATAAAATAGGTATAGAATAGGCACATTTTTGGAACCTTTTATAGGCATCCTATTATAAAAGTACCCATGTGGAGGTCAATTATGTAAAGGGGTGCCAATTTATATCCTATTCTATAAAGTAGAGTAGGTGCCTACTTTCCTTTATTGAACACTAGTATAATCAGGTGTATAAGCGCATATGCAGTTAGGCACAAGCACTAATTCCAGACAAAGACCAGGGGACACTCAATGAAATTACATGGAAACACTTTTAAAATAAATAGGAGGAAATATTTTTTTCACTCAAAGAATAGTTAAGCTCTGGAACTCATTGCCGGAGGATGTGGTAACAGCTGTTAGTGTATCTGGATTTTAAAAAAGTTTGGACAAGTTCCTGGAGGAAAAGCCCATAGTCTGTTATTGAGATGGACATGGGGATAGCCATTGTGTGCCCCGGGATTGGTAGCACGGACTGTTGCGACTGAGTTTCTCCAGGTACTTGTGACCTGAATTGGCCACTGTTGGAAGCAAGATACTGGGCTAGATGGACCATTGGTCTGACCCAGTATGGTTATTCTTATGTTCTTATATACATAGAGCTGTTGTAAATGTTCATGCCTAGATGCCAGAGATATGGGACACTATTTACTAAGCTGTGGTAGGTGCTAGCACACACTTTCTGCAGCTTAAAAGGGCTTACTGTGGGACTTGCTGAGGCATCCTATGCTAAAAGCCCATTTTTCCGGGAGGGGGTATGCCTGGGGACAGAGAGTGGACATGATAGTATGAATCAGTTAGTACGGGATTAGCATGTGAGACCTTACCGCCTACAAAATAGGTGGTGGTAAGGGCTCACAAACTAATTTTTGTTAATGGTCACACACTAATGGCAACATTGGTCCATGCTGTCCAAGGAGTAGGAAAAGAAAATGGAGTAACTAATCCAGGCGGGACACCAAAAGCTAAATAGAGAAAATCTTTATTGCCAATGACCAGATATAAAAGTCTCAACATGGTTCTGTGTTTCGGAAAATGGTATGCCCACCTCAGGAGTCAACGTATCTGTGTCAATTGTAGATGTATTTTTCAGTTGTGCAATCTTGTAACTGGAAAGCTATCTTTACTAAATAATCCAGTGACACCTCAAAAAACAGAGCAGCAGCTACATGTTTGCACAATTGAAAACATATCCGCAATTGACACAGATACGTTGACTCCTGAGGGACCGTGTTGAGACTTTTATATCTGGTCATTGGCAATAAAGATTTTATCTACTCAGTTTTTGGTATCCCGCCTGGATTGGTTACCCCACGTCCCTTCCCTACTACTTGGACAGCATCTACCTTTATAGGGAGCACTTCTTGGTGTGTTTAACATTAGTCCATGGCAATCAGTTTTGAAAATGGAAAACTGGACATTTTCCAGCTGCAGTAGAAAAGGTCTTAATGCATGGGAAAGACCTGCATAAGAGCAAGCTAAGGCCACTTTTACCATAGTTTAGTATAGGGGCCCTATAGTATTCTATAAATTGCATGTGTGTGAATCCTGCTCAAAGTTCATCAAGACTCCATCACATGTATATTCCCAACTGTAAAATATGCACCTATTTACAGAATTGTGCATAGCTAGATTTTTGGCATTTACGCACATATCTGCATATATGTATGGATATACCTGTATTCATCATTTATTTGACATGTAAATGTTACTACCTTTTTTTTAAAGAATTGCACCCATTATGTACACATATAGGAAACAAAGTTTAATATTTAAAAGTCCGATATCTAATTATACATTTTAATATGATTGTTCTGGAAAAAGAGATGTTGACATGATCATGATAGTCAAATTTAGTTATCAAAATTTTAGGCCTAGAGGCATGAAAATTAACAGAGAGGGCACAAGGTGAAAGTTCACCTAGGGAGACTCCTACTGTTGCACTGACCCTGCTGGGAGAGAGGCTTCCCTTCAGTAGTCAGGCCAGTTTGGGAATGCTGTCTGGGAGGGGTTAGCAGCAGAGTCTGCTAGGAAGGACAAGACAAAAGCATATATTATCTGGTCAAAGCAGGCAGGGTTCTAGGCAAGTCAAGGCTAGTACTGGAAACAAGGCAGGCACAACTGGGGCTGGAGACAGACAGGGTTGGAGCTGGAAACAGGCAGGGCTGGAGCTGGAAACAGGCAGGGAGAGTAGGAGCTGGAGACAGGCAGAGCTGGAGCTGGAGACAGGTAGGGCAAGCAGGGCTGGAGGTGAGGCAAGGCAGGAAGGAGACCAGGCAAAGCAAGCTGAAGTCAAGACAAACAAGTCAATGACAAAGCAAGGTGACCTTGTGGCAAAGGCATGGGAAGAACACCTGGGCCTTCATTACATAGACCCCAAACTGGAAGTTCGGGCATCCCACACAGATCCGGTGCTTCCTGTCACCGGACCTCAAACTTGTCTCTCTGGCACGTACCCATACACATGCGGGACAGGACGCAGCACCGGTTGAGGCAGATGGAGCCATCAAGATGTGGGCCACCAGCAGAAAGAACACTGAGGGGCCCATCCAGTAGGAGAGGTATATTGGGGTGTCAGGACGAGGGATGCGGCAGTAGCCATGACAGAACCTCCTCCCCAAGGACCTCCTTCTCTGAAGTCCTGACTTGGATTGGTGGGGAAACCCATGCTGGAATCTTCTGATCAGTTGTGTGATGAAACAGTCAGCAGACTTCCATGGGCTGTCCTTGAAACCAACAGCCCTCCTGACATCAAGAGTATCCTAGACCATACATCCATGGTCTGGTTCTTCAGGCATGGTACATGACATAAGAGGTTGAGGTAGTTCTATCGGGAGATCGCTAGCCACATAGTCAGCCATGGTCTGGATTTGGGTCATGAGGAGAGAGCAAGGTTCATTCTGAGGAGGCCTCTCTCCCAGTAGGAGATCCACAGCATCCTTGATCTCTGGATGCAAACGATGTGTCTCTGTTTACTGCTTAGGGCATACCTTGACCAGAACCCCCTTGGTCTGGGAAAATTCATCAGGAATACTAGCAGTGGCTAAGGTGACAGTAGGTGTCTTGAAATCCATACAATGTTGGTGACAGATATCACTCCAGGTGGTAATCTTGCCTTTTCCTCAGTCTAAGGTCGGGTTGTGTTTCTGTAACCATAGTAAACCCAAGACGAGGAGCTTCATAGATGAATGGAGGACATATAGAGCAATGTCCTCCCTATGGTCACCTCTGCACAGGCGTACCAGAACTGTCTAGATTTTGAGATCTCCCTGAATATTCCCATAAACTGAAGAGGATGGAATGACCTTAGGCAATCTGTCATGAACTCAGGGAAGTTGAACCTTTGGGCCACCGCCAGGTACTGGCTAGTGGCAGGTGAGTCACTCGGACTAGGCATAGCACTAGGCAAAGAACTAGGCAAGGCTGTCTCAGACTGAAAACAGGCAAGGCAGACCCAAACTGGAGACAAAATAGGCAGACTTGGAGTGGAGACAGGCAAGGCCGGCTAGAGACAAGGCAGGCAAGGCTGGTTGGAGACAAGGTGGGCAAGACTGGCTGGCTGCAAGGTGGGCAAGGCAAGGCAGGCAGGTTTCTAGGCAAGGCAGGCTGGAGTCAGGAAAGGCAAGGCTGGTACTGGAGACAAGGCAGGCAAGGCTGGGACTGGAGACCAGACAGGCAAGGCTGGGGTTGGACATGAGGCAGGGTTAGAGCTGAAGTCAGTCAGGGTAGGAGCTGGAGCCAGGCAGGAGCAGAGCCAGGCAGGGCTGGAGATGGAGACAGGCAGAGCAAGCTGGGCTGGAGGTGAGGCAATGCAAGAACGAGATCAGGCAAAGCAAAATAAAACCAAGACAAATAAGGCTAGGCAAGGTAACCTCATTACAAAGAAATGGGAAGAACGCCTGGGCCTTCTTTACATAGGCCACAAATCAGAAGTTCGGGTGTCCCACGCGGATCCGATGCTTCCCGTCACTAAACCTTAACCCCGTCTATCTGGTGTGCACCTGTACACATGTGTGCCTTGGATGCCAGTGCCAGTTGAGGTTGATGGAGCCATCGAAAATCAGGCCACCAGCAGAAAGAACACTGTGGGTTACCACCTAGCAGGAGAAGTATGTCGGGGCATCAAGGAGAGAGATGCGGCGGTAGCCGTGACACTAACCAAGTCTGGATGATTACAGTGTGTAAGTAATAGCAAAGTGACTAAGTGCTATTCTGTAAAGATATGCGTAAGTGGCATAGGGCTAGATTCTACATATGGCTCCTAAAACATTGTTGCAGAAAAAAAAACTTAAGCAGTATTCTATAAGCCGCATCTAAAGTTTGGCACAGTTTATAGAATTAATGATTAAGCAGAGAGGTTGTGCATAAATATGTGCGCCGCCATTTACACCAATGAGTATGTGGTGCAAATGCCCACACCTAAATTTATATGCGGAGCACTGTTATTCTGCAATTATGTGCGTAACTCAAAACCACACCTCCAGTCTGCCCAGAAAACACCCATGACCCTCTCATATCTGCACCCTTTTTTCAGGTCTTGCATACATTTTAAGCACGGATCCTGCACCTAACTTTACACGCACTCATCCCAATTAAACCTAATTAATGCCAATAATTGCTTGTTATAAAGCCAAATATTGGCACTGTCTCATTATTCTATTAAATTACACATGTAAATCGTAGACACACCTAAATTTGCACACACAATTTTTGGCAACTTTTATAGAATCAGGGGGATAGTGTGTAAATGCAAGGGGGAGTGCACATGGGTGGAGTTGACACACGCAAAGCTTATAGAACACTGTACGGTTACACACACACTTGCTGCATTTAGATGACCACAGTCATGTCAGGTCCATGGCTGGTGTAACCGCAGGTGTGTTTAATGTGAGATGTGCTGATGCTGGGTTACACTGGTATTCTATAAAGGAATATGGGCACCAAGATTCCATTATAGAATAGGCTTTCACTGCGCAGCATCAGGGTATCTAACAGGGGGCACCCACTTATAGAATCACCCACAATGAGGTTCCCTTATATGGTCTGTAGCCCCGCCCAGCGCATTCCAGGATGCACTGAGAGGGGCTGGGCGCCGCCATTTTGTGGCGGTTCAACCCAAGGAAGAGGAGGGAGGCAGGCTACCTCCCTCCTCCAACTAAGGTAAGGGGGCCGGGAGGGGGTTCTTTTTAACGGCCACTTTAGCGCTATAGAAATGCTAAGTAGTAGTAGTAGTAGTAGTAGTAGTAAGCGCTATATTATAGTTGATGAACTTAGTAATAACAATTATGTCAGCACGTGTAGTTTTCTGCTGGTCTGAATTTTATAATGGGCCACATATGCAGGAAAATGACTTTATAAAAGTACCCCCTTTGCTGGAAACAGGAAGGAGTTGCAGTCCGTGTTTTCCCTTACTGTTCTCATAACACATATTCACACATTACTAAACAGTTAGCTAAATCAGCCCGACATCCAAAAGAAAGATTTGCTTTTCTTGCTTTCCAACTGTGTATTGCAAAAAAGTAGAACAGATTTTTTTATTAATTTATTTTTTATTTTATACTGAACTTATAGCCCGCTAATACCAAAGCAGTTCACTGTGGGATATAAAATAAGAAACTGAACACAATGTTCAGAATAAAATACAAAACCATAAAATATTCAAAATAAAATGATTCAATTAAAAACTCTCACTACAAAATTCTTAAACAAAAAAGTCTTAAGTGACATTCTGAACAATAGGTCTGAGCTGTGCCTCAGTTCCAAGAGAACGATGAATTCCAAAAAGCTGGAGCTTGGTATGAAAGTGAAGATGACAAAATTCTTTTATACCCAACATTCCTAACCGAAGGAAAAGATAGTAAACATTGAGCCCTTAAACGATCCGAGTTTCCCCCCAATAATACTGTCATCACAGATAGCTTACTGCATGCAGGTAGTTGAAATAAGAGTTCTGCTCAGGCAGAATGAGTCTTTGTAACTGGCTTCAATCAATTGACTGACAGTCTGCCACACCGAAGGGGAGGAGGTTGAGTGACTGGAGAGATGGATTCTGAATTATTGCAGAGATACATATAGATGTTACGCTTCAGAAAAATGTCTGTCTGTTAACTGAATAGATGTTGCGTTCAGTGAAAGAAGGATGTTGGGCATTAATAAAAAGAGGATATAGTTCCCACAGGGAAGAGAGGGACAGGGTGAGAACAGCTTCCTCTTGAGCCCAAGATAGAGAATTCGGTTCTACAGGGAGGGGTTCATAAAAATAGGGAGCTGAGGAAATGACCAATAAGCTCAGAGTATGTGCTTGTGAAGTATGAATCAGGTGCCTCAGACACTGGAGGAAATGGGTCACATGCAAGGTATGACCTATGAAAACAGAGATTCCAAGTTCCACCAGGGAATTGCTGCTTGCTTGAATTGCATACTATAAATACAAATGCAATAAATGTAAACATGCACACATGACTGTGGGGACAGAACATTCCCATTCAAGGTCTTTCAATGCATTGCCTGGACTAGGGCAGTTGTGAATGGAATCTCATGGCACCACCGCCTAATGGGGGCCTGGTAAAACTGCCAGATAAAAAACAAAGGTCCTGGTATTCAAAGTTAGTTATGCAGCCAGCAGGTGATGCTGCCTGGTTAACTAGCCCACAACAGAGCTATTCAGTGATTTTCAGCAGCATTGTCCACATAATGCAGCTGAAAATGATCTCTGACTGCCTCAGTAGTCTGATATTTTTATGACCATTTTAGCTATTTATTGCTTCTTTGTTGGAGTAGGATTAAGAAGTAGGAACATAGTTTTACCCCAATCTTCTGTGAGAGAGTAGATGCAAGCTACGGCAATGTTAGGTTTATTAATAGTAGGCCTGATATTCAACCTATGGCTATGAGCATTTTGCTCACCACTGACAGAGTTATTCCCGAATATTCTAAGAAGGCCTTGTCCAGGCTTCGGCTTTGAATATCTGGTTGTTTTTGAGCTGGCTAACACAGAGACACTTAAGTTGATATTCAGCACTTAAGTGGTCATGGGGTAATATAAAGATAGTACTGCTTCAATAGTCATATTACTTAGCTTTAACACCTAAGTAACATGACTATTGAGGGCGAAGGTGTTAAAGCTAAGTAACATGACTATTGAAGCAGTTGCCTAAGTTGTTCTTAATGGGGTATATATAATCCCAGGTAGAGCCTTTTACTTGCACACAAGTGGAGTTTACAGACCAATGATAAGAACGGAATCAAGCAGGGGCGTAGCCAGACAACTGATTTTGGGTGGGCCTTGACAAGGAGTGGGTGGGCACCAAGTGTTCTCCCCTCCATCACCAACACCAAAAAAATATCTCAACTGGCAGGAAAATGCTTCTTTCCACCTTGGCACTCTGCAGCAGGCATGCGCTGAAAACTGAGAATGTGTGGGTGCCAGTATTGTGGAGAGTCGCATTTTTGTTACCATCAGGGGGAAGACTTCAGCTGGTGGAGCTTGAGATCCCCACCAGCTACCGTTAAACTATGTTACTGTTGGGTGGGCCTGAGCCCTAAGTGGGTAGGCCCTGGCCCACCCAGGCCCACCTGTGACTACACCATTGGAATCAAGTGATTGCTGGCATTGAATATAAATATTATATGGTTGCCATGCTTTGATTACTGAGGTTGTTTCTCCACTTTTAACAAATATATAAGGTGCAATTATTTGGATATCGCATTTGAATGAAGACTGTGATAGTTAAGCATTTTTCAGCTTATTATTAGTACTTTGCTTATCACATTTGCTGAAGATTGGATCTAATTTTTTCTAGTATAAAGATAGGACAGACTTTTATGTTATCCCATTTATGCACTAAACCTGGCCACTTAAGGGCTGAATATCAGCACTTAAGCGGCCAAGTGCTGATTCCATCTCCAGAATGCCCCCAACATAGATGGCTTTAAGTTAGGCCAAACCATGAATTTCAGTGGCACTTAGCCAGTTAAGCGTCACTGAAAATTAGCAGCTAACCCCGACCAAGTGATTTAACCAGTCAGCAGCCAGCTAAATCGCTTTAAATATCATCTGGAATATCATATTTTAAAACATTTTGTGTTTTTTGATATGGTACTGTAATTGTCTAACTGCTTAGGATCTCTCTAAAGAAAGGTGGTATAGAAATGCAGATTGAAATGAAACTCATATATTAAAAACGGAATGCACACATTAATTGAGTATGTCGAGTAAACAAGTCCATCTACCACTTCAGGTAAAGGCAAAGAATGTATTCTGGGGTGGCAACATCCTGCATTTGACTTTAAAGTCCTTTAAAACATGGCATTTAATAAGATTAAGAAGAAGAGATTGGTAATAAAGATTTGAAGGCAAAGTTCACTGTGAGAGTAGGTACACATCACTAATGGTGCTCCTCCACCACTTAGCTTTAAACTTGTGTACATATTCTATCATTCAGATTTTTTTATTGGTGTTTGCTTAGAAAAGGTTCCCAAGTTAAGAGAAAGTGGGCAGAGGTACACCGACACCATTTACATGTGCCTCTCTGCTGTATTGGTCAACATTATTTCCCAGAACGCTGCAGTCTTCGGCACAAGATGGTTAGTTGGATGAAACTTAATACCTCTAGCCCAAATACAAGGCTTCATCTGGCAATCTATAGTCTCCTACTGCATTGCATGGGCCTATCCATAGCTTCACTTTACTGGGAAGACAGAGAAGTTTATAATAGGATAAGGTTTGTTTGTAATTTGTTTCTAATAGATGCCAATAACCGGTTAACTAGACTCCAGTTAATGGATATTTTATTGTTCCCCTCGCTCCCTTCCCCCGCGGTGCACATGACCTTTTCCTTTCAAGCATTTTGCAGCCTTTGAAAAACATGTATCTATCCACTGCCTTGCCTCAAGCTACATCCCATCAGGGAAATGATAACCACTGGCCATTCCCAGTTTTTCTCCCTGAACTCTCTCTGCCTTAGACCAGATCCAGATACTTTGATCATCCTGACAGAGGCAGATTTACAGCAGCATTCTGGCTTTTTGTTCCGTGTGTATTCCTCCAAATATAATATCTCCCCCAAGAAATCAATGATAAGCTGTTAAACTAAAGAGCATGGTAAGATCCACGGAGCAGTAAATTAATGGTCTTTAGTGGATAGCTGGTTACAGATTTCATCATAAAAAATGGATAAAAGATTACATATCATGCGGAGTGAAACTTTTAATAACTCAACATGACTTTTCTTAATGGGTTTTATTCATTTTAATCATTATAGTGTCAATGATGATTATAGCCTTATTAGATTCTAGTGATTGAGGGGCCTGTTTATGAGATATTGAAAGGCTCAGACTGCTCCGAGGGGCAAGACAGCCTGTGCAGCTTTAATGTGTAACTTTATCTGCAGAGGTACAGCTTCCTAGAAGAGTTTCAATTAATACTTTGACTAAATTGCTCTTGTCTTTAGTGACCTAGGTCACAGATGACTCCAGGATTCCAAAGTATCAGTTTCCTGAAATGGATGTATAGCAGCAGAGTAAATCAAAAGAGAACAGTGCAGTAAAGACAAAGACAGGAATGGGAATTGTCAGACAAAAAAGGGGATGGGTCAGCTGCTCTCTGTGCTATCACAGATGGCAGTGATGCTCAAACCAGCCCTTAGACCTCTATTCCTATCCTTTCCTCTAGCCAATTACGTTTTCAGGATATATTTGTATACACTGGAGATAGTGCAGGCAACTAAATCTCAAACATGTTCATTAGGGCTATTCTGACACTGTGAGGGGAATGTACATGTCCAGGTCAGGACATGGGGAATTCCTATACAGTAAAATGGATACATGACTGCATGTAGAGATCCCTCCATCTACAGAGGGAGCCGTGATTTTAGAAAGCTGTGTGTGGGGATAACAGATATAAATAATCCTCCCCCCACCCAAACACCACACACACACATATATGCATGGAAGCAGCTATCCAAAATCATTGTTATATTTGTAAAGGGCCATGATCGTTTGCTGCAGCACCAAGACATGAATTCCTGACCCACAAGACCAATCTCCCTCCTGAACCCAGGATGCCAGAACCCAGATTGTGACTACTCTTGGCAAATACCCGAATAAGACCCTCCTGATGGCATCCTCCCATGTCAACCCCTTGAAGACATCACCTCATGGCTGCTCCCCATGCCCCCCTACACACATATGTGGTCAACAGCCCACCATGTGGTAACCTATCCCGAGATCTACACCCTTTGAGTGGTCAATAGTCAAAAATGGGACCACTAGCAGCCCCACACTCATCCCTGATCTCTCCCCAGGCTTACCAGGGTTCCCTGAGATCTAGTGAGATAGGAGCAATACTTACTCACTTCCATCATCATGCTCGGATTAAGTCCATATACAAAAGACTGAATCCTAGTGGAAATACCATGATATTACCACTAGAGGTTTTGGCAGCCATTTTGAGGGCGCTGGGCAACACTTCTGTCTCACTAGACCCCAATGAGCCCAGTAAGCGAAGTTATGAGATGAGGAGTTTGGGGTAGGGGTTCTGCTTGAGAAGGCTAATTTCTGACACCTAGATCATTGGGGGTATAGGCTTTGGGGGGGAAAGCACCAATTAGCAAGCAGCTGCCCATGAGGATTGTTTTTAGGGTTCTTTTTACTCCCTCCCAAATCTTTATGTACCACCAACCCACAATTTGTAAGGACAAAAGACACTAAGGCTGCGTCTAGTGAAAGCAATCAGTTACTTTATTTCCCCTACTTACCAAATACAATCAGTAATTGCTTCCGGGAGAGACAGAGACTGCTACATAGAAATGCTGTCTGCATCTAACATCTCCACAGAAGTAGGAAATACAATCATTTAACAAGTTATGCATGGGTAATATGTCAATAATCGAACTTACTGGATATAGTAATTCTGTGGTTAATACTTATTGGATACTAGTAAAAAAGGCCCGTTTCTGTAGGCAAGGAAATGGACCTTAGGCAGGCAATCCCCCCCCCCCCCCCGTGCTACGGCCCCCTCGAACCCACCCCCTCCCGTGAACCTGTCGATCCCCCCCCCACCCCGGAATGCCAAAAACTGCCGCCGCCGTTGTTGTGCTACCTTCCCTTCCCTTCCCGTAGGTTGTTCAATCATCTTAGAAAGTTTAACTCCGTGCGTCTGACGTCAGACGCACGGAGTTAAACTTTCTAAGAAGATGATTTAACAACCTACGGGAAGGGAAGGGAAGGTAGCACAACAACGGCGGCGGCAGTTTTCGGCGTTCCGACGGGGGGGGGGGATCGACAGGTTCGCGGGAGGGGGTGGGTTTCGAGGGGGCCAGAGCGCGGGGGGGGGGGGGGTGACAACTGATTCCGAGGCAGTAGGAGGAGCGTGTTTCCCTACTCCTCCCCTTGCCTTGCAATCAGCTGTGTTGACGTCAGTGACGTCCTGCGTGTCTGCCTCGCAGACCACTTGCAGCCAGGGACCCACGGTCCCAAGCATGGAACGTTGGAGGTGAGAATTATTATATAGGATAGGGTAATAATGTGGTTAGTGCTCACTGAAAATGCTGATAGTGAGATTAGCTATTCTCGGAAGGCCTTATCATGCACAGTTATTTTCCAAAAGAACTATTTCGTTCTCCATATTGAACATCTGTTTCCTTTATCTTGCAAAACTTGTCTGCAAAGCTTATTTGCACCCCCGAGGCTTTGAATCACACAGAAGTCCCAGCAGACTTTTAATCTGTCAGTTTTTCTATTTTCTCTGGTTCTGTGCTCTTTCAGTTCTTAGGCCTCTCAGGCCTAAACCATGGTTCATGGCAGTTCCCATAATATACAGGATAGATGCATTGGATAAGGTTCGTGTGAGAGGATGCCATCAGGGAGAAGTGATACAGGTGGCCTCAATCAAGGGGGTTGCCATAGGGTTACCATTTGGCTCCAGAAAAAGGAGGACGGATTGAGCCAGCCGGGTTTTACTTCCATTGAGCAATGGAAGTAAAACCCGGCTGGCTCAATCCATCCTCCTTTTTCTGGAGCTATATGGTAACCCTAGGTTGCCATGGGGAGGCCTCAATCACTCAATGAGGGATTTGGCATAGGTGGTTACAGTCAGGGGCATACTGAGGGGCTTTCCATCTGGGAGAAGGTTGGCATTGGGAGAGGACTGATGGCTTCCTGGGGACAGGGGGGGAGGGAATGGATGTCATGGGGGTTATCATGCTGGTTGATATTCACCCAGTGGTGGTCTCTGGGGGGTTTTTTAAACAATGACTGTCTCCAGCTAGATTAACCCTCGATATTCAGTGCCAGGCCATGTGCAGGCTCTGGCACTGAATATCCGGAGCTAAATGTTGCTGCAGTAGCCCCAGGAGCTTATGTGGCTCCCAGCCAATATTCAGTTATATGGAACCCAGCTGAATAACGGCTGGAACACGCATATCTAGTCAGGGCCATTAGCAACCCTCTGAGCCCCTCAGGCTCCCCCCCCCCCCCCCCAAAGTGGCCCTCCTCTATCCTTCCCCACCCCACAAAAGTAGGTACCTCCCTCTCTCTCCCACCCTCCTTCTAGTACCTCCCTCTCTCCCCCCACCCATGGGCCTACCTTCAAGCCCTAGTGAGGGTGATGGGGGCAGGAGCAAACCCCCCTCACTCCTGCTTCTAGTGGCAGCATCTGAAGAATGGTTGCCACCATGGTAGCCATTTTCTGGATGCCACCGCTAGAGCAAGAGTGAGGGGGATTCGCTCCTTCCCCTATCACCCCCACTAGACCAGCAGGGCTTGAAGATAAACCTACTGAGACAAGGGGTCATTGTGGGGGAGTGGGAGGGAACAGGAGGGAGGGAGATACTTATGTTCACAGGCCGGGGAAGGGGGCCCAAGAGGGCTTGGAATGTTGCTAATGGCCCTCGAAAGGTAACTGAGCACACCAGCCAATATTCAGACCAGGGGCGTAGCCAGACACCCAATTTTGGGTGGGCCTGGGCCCAAGATGGGTGGGCAGAAGAACTCTGCCCTGTCCCACAAGTGATTTGGTCTCTCTCTCTCTCTCTCTCTCTCTCTCTCTCTCTTGCCTGCATGTCATATGGTCTCTCAAACATCCCCCTCCCCCGCATACATTTTAAATAGATTTTCACTGGCAGCGAGAAGCAACTAATACACACTGCTCATGTTGGCCCTACAGCCTTCCCTGATGTAACTTCCTGTTTCCACATAGGTGGGAATACATCAGGGAGAAGGCTGTAGGGCTGGTGCGAGCAGTATGTATCAGTTGCTTCTCGCTGCTGTTTACAAGGTACGCAGGAGGGACAGCTGTTGGGAGTTTTCAGCTGGTGGGGCTTGGGGATCCCTGCTAGTCACATCATAGCTGTGCTGCTACTGGGTGGGCCTGAGCCCAAAGCGGGTGGGCCTGGGCCCACCCAGGCCCACCCTTGGCTACGCCACTGATTCAGACCGGTGCCTAGTAGCTATCATAGCATAAAGTTAAGACAGTCTTTTTTCTGTCCTAATTTTATGCGGTTGTTCAGCCAGTTACCAGATTGAACATGTCTGCCAATTGGCTAGCTTTCCACACCGCCCTGTCTCTGCCCTAACCCTGCCTCCGCACCTCCCACAAATTAGTTAGTTTTGGCATGGGCGGTCAGAGGGGATATTCAGTGGCACTGTCTGGTTAAGTGCCACTGGGTAGCCCCAGATAGGCTATTTGAGAGGCCAGAAGATGCTTCTGGCCTCTCAAATAGCCTATCTGGGGCTACCCAGTGGCACTTAACCAGCCAGTGGCACTTAACCAGACAGTGCCACTGAATATCCACTTAAATCACTTTGAATATCAATCCCATAGGGGGTAGACATCAGGGGAGGATCTAAATGTTGGGATTTGCAGCTGCCCCTAAAGCAAGTGCTTACTTTGGGTAGCTGTAAATTCCAACAGCAATTTTTTCAATACAGACATGGATTCCCCATTCAAAATGGGGAATCCACATCTGTACTGTAGGCTACCAAACCACTGCCTCTCATCATGCTACTCATGATTCCTTGACATCTGTACATACTAAACTTTCTCATGTCTGAATGGCCACTGCTCTGAAATGGCATCTGGGCCTCTCCAGATTTCTAAATGCTACCATTCACACATAGGGATGCTCATAAAATAAAGGCTTATTTTTCTCTCCACAAAATCTTTCACTACCCCTTCCCTTTGAACAGAAGAAGTACTTGTATATCATAATATGTACACCACTTTGTACCACAGAAAGACAATATATAAAATCTCTGACTCTTCCTCTTTCCCTTTCTGTACAACATAACAGCCATATTCCTTACCAATTGCCTATTTACACACCTGAGCACCCCACACCTAAACCCAATAAAACCTCAAATACATGCTATCTCCAGAAGTGATCCCATCAAGTTATAGGTCAATGACCTGTACAATGGTTCATTCAGTCAAGCCATATCCAGTTGTGAAGCTGAACTCTTGACCACTCCACAGATGACACTCAACATGCAATTAAACTCTGAAATGTGTTGCCAAATGATATGGTAAAAGCAGTTAGCTTAGCAGGGTTTAAAAAAGGTTTGGACGCATTCACACAAAAAAGTCCATAAGCAATTATTAACATGGATCTAGGAAACTTTACTGCTTATGCCTGGGATTAGCCACTGGATTGGCCACTGTTGGAAATAGGATACTGGGCTTGATGGATCTTCAGTCTGATCCAGTATGGCAATGCTTATGTTCTTACGATTTAGATCACATCCTTTTCAATTCTAGCTGAAGGTGATTTACATTCAAATACACTAGGTGTTTCCTTCTCCCTGGAGGGCTCACAATCTACTTGTTATGCCTGAGGCAATGGAGGGTTAAGGGACTTGCCTAAGTTCACAAGAAACAGCAGCAGGATTTGAACCAAGATTCCCTAGTTGACAGGCCCATGATTTATTTATTTATTTGTTACATTTGTACCCCACATTTTCCCACCTCTTTGCAGGTTCAATGTGATCTAACTACTGGGTATTCCTTTACTCTTTTTCCTTAAAGTCCACATATAGAAACTCAAAAAACCTCTGTAAATAGATAGCAGATACATAGCACACACATCCCATCCCTATAAGTAGTCCCCCCTCCCTATATTGACACACCACAATGGGATGGGCACCTTTAGTGGAACAGAACGTGATCTCATGAAATGACTTGTATAATCCCCAATGGAGTCTCCTTAGTAGCAGACAGATAAGCAGAAGGTCCTTAGCTATGTAGCATCCAATAAAGGCTATCAACATATATGTAGAATGTGACTGAGCACATGTGATTAAGATGGTCATAAGCATGTTTAAAACCAGATACATGTGCACAACCACCATCAATTTGATAAGGAAATGTTAAAAAAGTTGACATCCAATAGGCTGCCTTTTTCATATATATTAATGCTCTATTTCACATGTAGCATTTTAAAAGCCTCCAAAAATATGAATAATGAGATTACAATCTTGAACTGATAAATGCTATGAAGCAAAAAAAGATTGTACAAATGATCTTTTAATATTTTATAGTTTTAATCAGTGCATTTTTTAAAGCAAAAAAGGTGCTAGGACTCAAATGCCAGCCTATCCTTCAGAGCTGGGGTGATCACTGAAGGACCTGCCCACAATAGCCAGGCCTCTTGCAACCAGCCATAGAATCCATGAAAAGGTAGCATTGGTATACTTAGGGACCATGCCAATTTTAGCAGGCTATAGAAAAGGTGCCCTGTACTCAGTACCCCTGAGTAGTCCCTGAAAAAAACAACCCTGGTTTTAATTGAACATTTGACTAACCATTCATTTTTAAACCATTCTTCATTCCTATTTTAAACCTTTTGTTTATTACAAAAATATGAATTAAAATAGAATAACCAGAACACCCAAGAAATATCAATAGTGAGACTATAATTGTAAACTGATACATTTTTACTGTAATTTTTTATTTATGGAATAAATAAATAAAAATTTTAAATAAGGAATGAAGAATAGTTTAAAATTAATGGCTAATCAAATATTCAATTAAAACTATAAAATATTATGATTATAAGATCAAATCTTTTTTGTTTCATAGCATTTTAAAAGCCCCCAGGTCTGTACTGTCTAAATGTCTGTACAATTACTTCACGAGGATAAAAAGAACGCTTGCTGAGAAAATTCAGTTTTTCTCCGATTAAAGTGGAAGTTATGGTCAGGGAAATCTATAAACACTTGAGGACCCTGTTTGGCCCTGTAGGACAAAAAAAAAGTGCTTATACCAAGCAAACAATTTGGGTGTGTTTCTGCCATGAAGTTAATGGCATCTTTCATAGCCCTAGCCCTATCCCTTCCTAATCTTTTCCCTCACCCCCTACCTCTCTCCGCTACAGGAACTCACTGCCTATCCATCGACTTCATCACCTCATCTTCTTTCCTACCCTCTTCCTCCCTCTTGGCTTTTAATCTCCGTCTCTTTCTTCCCTCCATTTTGCCTTCCCCATGCCACCTAAATACCTCTTGCCTTCGACGCCTTCGTGGCCACACCTCTCCTACTCTCCTCCGCTCTTTTTTACTCCTTCTCTTACTCTCAGCCGGTGACATCAATCCCAATCCTGGCCCTCCTCACCAACTATTATCCCAACTCTACAGATCTCACCGTGACCTCTCTAACCTCATCTCTATTCCTCTACTCCCCTCCTCTTCTCTGCCCTTCTCTTGCACCCTAAGGAATGCCCGCTCTATCTGTAACAAACTCCCCTATATCCAGGACCTCTTTATCTCGCGTCACCTCCATCTGCTCTCCATAACAGAAACCTGGCTCTGCCCTGATGACTCTGCTTCAGTCGCAGCCCTCTGCCATGGCGGTTATCTTTTTTCACATACTCCTCGCCCTGGTGGTCGCGGGGCGGTGTTGGACTACTTCTCTCTCCCTCCTCCAGATTTCAACCCTTTCTTCCACCTCAATCTCACTGTTTTTCCTCCTTTGAAGTCCACTCTATCCACCTTTTTTCTCCTCTGCCTCTTCGAATAGCGGTCATTTATCGTCCCCCTGATAAGTCCCTTTCATCCTTTCTCAGTGACTTTGATGCCTGGCTTGCCTTCTTCCATGATCCTTCCTCCCCCTCTCTCATCCTTGGTGATTTTAATATTCCTGCTAATGATCCTTCCAACTCTTATATTTCCAAGTTACTCGCTTTAACATCCTCCTTTAATCTCCAACTATGCTCCACCTCCCCCACTCATCAAAATGGTCACTGTCTTGATCTCATCTTCTCCTCCAACTGTTCACCCTCTAGTTTCCTTGCCTCTGATCTTCCCCTCTCTGATCACCATCTTATAACTTTCACACTTAAATCTCCTCCCTCCCAGTCCCGTCCTATCTTATCTAATTTATCTAGGAATCTTCACGATATTGACCCTTCATCTCTATCCTCCCATGTTTCAAACCTCCTCTCTACTGTGGCACCATCCACGTCTGTCAACGAGGCTGTTTCTTCTTACAACAATACTCTATCCTCTGCCTTAGACACTCTTGCACCTTTGATGACCCGCCCTATAAGGCGTACAAAACCCCAACCTTGGCTGACTTCTAATATCCGCTACCTACATTCCTGTACCCGCTCCGCCGAACGCCTCTGGCGGAAATCTCGGGCCCTTGCTGATTTCTTACACTTTAAGTTCATGCTGACCTCCTTCCAATCTGCTCTTTTACGCGCCAAACAAGATTATTATATCCAACTGACCAACTCTCTTGGCTCTAACCAGGGGCGTAGCCACGGGTGGGCCTGGACGGGCCCAGGCCCACCCACTTTCCCTCCAGGCCCACCCCAACATCGTCGTACCAAGGCGGGGCGATCCGCCCCGCCAGCGTCGCAGCTCCGTCGAGGAGCAGACCACCCGGAACCCAACCTTAAAAGACGAATCGGACGGTGAAGCGCCTCGCGTTAGCTGCTCTCTCTACCCTGCTCTGCGCTGCTGCAGCAGCTGTAAAGCGATTTGCTCGTCGGCCCTTCCTTCACCATGTCCCGCCCTCTGATGTAACTTCCTATTTCCACGAGGGGGGGACACAGTGAAGGAAGGGCCGACGAGCAAATCGCTTACAGCTGCAGGCAGAGCAGGGCAGACAGAGCAGCAGACGCGAGGTGCTTAAGATGGAGCATTAGCAGCAGTGGGGTGTCAGAGGGAGGGGAAGGGAAAGAGGTCAGATGCTGGAAGGAAAGGGGAAGATGGCAGAGGGGACAGGAGCTGGATGGGAGGGTCAGAGTGAGAAAGGTAAGGGACATGTGCTGGTTGGAAGGAGGAAGAGAGGGGCTGGATGGGATCCTGAAAGAAAGAGTCAGAAAGAAGGGGAGGAGGAAGATTTGGAAGAGACAGTTACTGAATGGAGAGTGGGAAGGGACAGGTGCTGGTTGGAAGGGAGAGAGCTACTGGACATGGGAGGGAGAGGAAGAAGGGACTGGAGGGAAGGGAGAGAGCTGCTGGGACATGGGAGGGAGAGGAGGAAGGGGCTGGAGAGCTGCTGGACAAGGGAAGAAGAGGAAGAAGGGACTAGAGAGGAGAGAGCTGCTGGACATGAGAGAATAGGGAGAGAAAGAGGGGAGATGGATGAAAGGATGCAGAGAGAAAGGGGAGAAACTAGAAGGATGTGGAGAGAGGGAGGAGACTGAACAGAAAAGGGTAGAGAGATAGACACTGGATAGAAGGAGAGGGGAGATAGAGACACTAGATGGAAGGATCAGGAGAGAGGGTAGATGAGTGGAAGGATAAGGAGAGAAAGAGGGAAGACACTGGATGGAAGGGTAGGGAGAAAAAGGAGACGCTGGATGCAAAAGAAAGAGGGGAGACACTGGAAGGATGGGGAGAGAAAGAGGGGAGCTGCTGGATGGAAAGAGGGAGAGGACAGAGTAGGGAAAGACTGGAGAATAAGAGAAAGGGGCATGTGGAGATCAAGGGTGAGGAAAAGATGAAAAGCCATAGGTGACGAATGGACAGGAAACCCTGGCAAGAGAAAGACGAAGGAAAGCAGAATCTAGAGACTGGGAGCAACACAATGAGAAAAAGTAAATGGCCATACAACAAAGGTAAAGAAAATAATTTTATTTTTAATTTAGGATAAAGTAATATGGTACCTGTGTTAATAAAGGTTCAGAGACCAATACTTCCTTCCTTAGGTCAGGAGAGGATACCATAACAGCGTTATACTGACCTGAGGCAGGAGGTTTTGGCCTCTGAAAGCTCATTGAAAAGGGTGTTAGGCTATTAAATAAATTATTTTCTGAAACCTGATGCACTGAAAAGCAGCACTTTACCCCTGTGTTACAAATGCATCTGATTAGTGTGACTACATTTTGCTGGGGAAGGGGGGTAGAGAGAAAATTTTGTGCCCACCCACTTTAGGTTCAGGCCCATCCAAAACTGGCAGTCTGGCTACGCCACTGATCTTGGGTTATGCATAGTTTGCATCTCAATACTATGCAAATACCCTAAAGTGACTTGCAGTGATACACTTCAAGTTGCGTTAGGGCCCAAAAACTGTGGTAAAATAATCCTTGCTTTTCTGAGGTTATTTTCCCACCTGGGAGCATTGTGGCACACGGAGAGGGTCTCCGTCAGTCCTGCCTACACCACCCTAATCTAAAATCTCCCCCTTGTGAAATGGCATTGGTGGTCTGGGGGGAGTCATCTGAAGGTCCAGGGCAGTGGCGTAGCCAAAGGTGGGCCCGGGTGGGCTCAGGCCCACCCAGTAGCAGCACACCTATGATGTGGCTGGCAGGGATCCCCAAGCCCCACCAGCCGAAAACTCACAACTACTCTCCCTCCTACATACCTTGTAAATAGCATATCTTTGCCTGCAGTGAGCAGCAACTGATACATAGTGTTCGTACTGGCCCCACAGCCTTCCCTCTGATGTATTCCTGCCTATGTGGAAACAGGAAATTGCATCAGAGAGAAGGCTGTGGGGCTAACATAAGCAGTGTGTATTAGTTGCTGCTCGCTGCCATTGAAAATCTGCTATTTAAAAGGTATGTGGGGGATGGAGGATGCTTGAGAGACCATATAGCATGCAGGCGAGAGGGGGACAGACCAAATCACTTTTGGGACAAGATGGTGTTCTTCTGCTCACCCATCTTGGGCCCAGGCCCACCCAAACTTGGGTGTCTGGCTACGCCTCTGGCTCTAACCCTCGACTTCTCTTCACCACATTGAACTCTCTCCTCAAGGTGCCCCCTCCCCCAACTCCCCCTTCATTATCTCCTCAGACCCTTGCTGAATTCTTTCACGACAAGGTTCAAAAGATAAACCTTAAATTCTCTACCTCGCCACCTCTTCCTCCACTAGTCCATTCCCCTCTATCTCCTTCCCCTCATTCCTTTTCCTCCTTTCCTGAAGTTACTATAGAGGAAACTACACTTCTCCTTTCTTCCTCAAAATGTACCACCTGTTCCTCTGATCCCATTCCCACCCACCTTCTTAATGCCATCTCACCTGCTCTTATTCCTTTTATCTGTCACATTCTCAACCTCTCACTTTCCACTGCAACTGTCCCTACTGCCTTTAAACATGCTGTGGTCACACCTCTCCTTAAGAAGCCTTCACTCGACCCTACTTGTCCCTCTAATTACCGACCCATCTCCCTCCTCCCTTTTCTCTCCAAATTACTTGAGCGTGCTGTTCACCACCACTGCCTTGATTTTCTCTCCTCACATGCTATTCTTGACCCACTACAATCTGGTTTTCGCCCTCTCCACTCAACTGAAACTGCGCTTACTAAAGTCTCCAATGACCTATTACTGGCTAAATCAAGAGGTCTCTATTCCATCCTCATTCTTCTTGATCTTTCCGCTACTTTTGACACTGTCGATCACAGCATACTCCTCGATACCCTGTCCCACTCGGATTCCAGGGCTCTGTCCTTTCCTGGTTCTCTTCCTACCTCTCCCTCCGCACCTTCAGTGTTCACTCTGAGGGATCCTCTTCTACTTCTATCCCTCTGCCTGTCGGCGTACCTCAGGGTTCTGTTCTTGGTCCCCTCCTCTTTTCTATGTACACTTCTTCCCTTGGTTCATTAATCTCATCCCATGGCTTTTCCTACCATCTCTATGCTGATGACTCCCAAATCTACCTTTCTACCCCTGATAGCTCACCTTGCATCCAAACCAAAGTTTCAGCGTGCTTGTCTGACATTGTTGTCTGGATGTCTCAACGCCGCCTGAAATTAAATATGACCAAAACCGAGCTTCTCATTTTTCCCCCCAAACCCACCTCCCCACTCCCCCCATTTTCTATTTCTGTTGATGGCTCTCTCATTCTCCCTGTCTCCTCAGCTCAAAACCTTGGGGTCATCTTTGACTCTTCTCTCTCCTTCTGTGCTCATATCCAGCTGATTGCCAAGACCTGTCGTTTCTTTCTTTACAACATCCGTAAAATCCGCCCCTTTCTTTCCGAGCACTGTACCAAAACCCTCATCTACACCCTTGTCACTTCTCATTTAGACTACTGCAATCTGCTTCTTGCTGGCCTCCTACTTAGTCACCTCTCCCCTCTCCAATCGGTTCAAAACTCTGCTGCCCATCTCGTCTTCCGCCAGGGTCACTTTACTCATACTACCCCTCTCCTCAAGTCGCTTCACTGGCTCCCTATCCATTTTCACATCCTGTTCAAACTTCTTCTACTAACCTATAAATGTACTCACTCTGCTGCTCCCCAGTATCTCTCCACACTTGTCCTTCCCTACACCCCTTCCCATGCACTCCGCTCCATGGATAAATCCTTCTTATCTGTTCCCTTCTCCACTACTGCCAACTCCAGACTTCGCGCCTTCTGTCTCGCTGCACCCTACGCCTGGAATAAACTTCCTGAGCCCCTACGTCTTGCCCCATCCTTGGCCACCTTTAAATCTAGACTGAAAGCCCACCTCTTTAACATTGCTTTTGACTCATAACCACTTGTAATCACTCACCTCCACCTACCCTCCTCGCCTCCTTCCTGTACACATTAATTGATTTGATTTGCTTACTTTATTTTTTGTCTATTAGATTGTAAGCTCTTTGAGCAGGGACTATCTTTCTTCTATGTTTGTACAGTGCTGCGTTACCCTTGTAGCGCTATAGAAATGCTAAATAGTAGTAGTAGTAGTAATAACCGAGATGCAGTAGACCTCACGAAGAAATAGAGAGACCTGAGGCACAATGTGAAGGCCAAGGGCAGTGGCAGATCCAAACCTGACTAGGAAGAGTTAATAGATGAAGCAAAGATGCAGGTTTTTGAGCCTGAGGACAGTTTGCAGGGGGTGAGCTACCTGGATACATCATGCCCTATGGAGAGAACCAGTAAGTAGTGATTACACACTTAAGCTCTAATGTCCCCTTACTTTCAGTCCACTTTTTTACCTTTTCCTAAAAGTCATCTTCCATATATAGCTCTACTGCTGTGCCTAGCTCTCTGGTAACCTCCAGAAGAACTGTGAATCTTTTACAGGTTTGTGTAGTTAGTGCGGTCTGAATTGTATATTCAAAAGACAGTTAATCAAATTAATACACATATGTGTTTGAGGCTACAATATCTACTGTTTCTAACCCTTCTGATTTGTGCTGATGTGGAAGGGGATGATAATATTATAGGGTCTAATTAGTGCATGGTGTATGTAAAACATAGATGTGCTTGACCAGCAACCTATCAATGTTGTCATGCATTGATGGAACAGTTGCCAGTGAAGGATGATGACTAAAGTTGCATGGGTGGTTCAAAGTGGGTTTTGGGGGTTTTATTTTTTTTTGGGGGGGTCACATATTGGTACATGTACACCTTGCAGTCCCTCCTGGACTGCAACTTAAGTTGTTTATATTGGTTTTTTTTTCACCGTAACAAGTAGTTTGTGTGAGTTCCCCCACATTGTTTCTTATGAATTAAGGCTGAATAAGTGTTGGAAAGAATAAGCATATGAGGGATGTGTGAAGTGTGGGCAGTTATGTTGGGCCCTTAGTTCATACTGTGCATACTCATTACCGTTTCTTTGTTTCTTTCCTATGGAGAACTGTATCGTTGGCGTGCCATTGCATGGATAAATAGCACTGCCTTTTAGGTGCCACTGTTTAGACACTGCTGTTTAAGCATAAGGACATTTAGGTGTCATGATCTTAGGCCCCAGGCTTCCTAGCTTGAGTTCCCTTCTCTCCAGTGCCCCAGTTGAACTCCCTCTCCACTTCTTCCTAACAGTTCTGCTGCCTCTCTTAGGAGCTTGCAGGGTTGTTGTCAGGGTGTAGCATGTATTTTTCTGGATGACAGGACCTTCAACACCCATTAAACTGTACAGCACTCGCCACCTCAGGGGCCAAAGGTGGTTGACACTGAGGTGTGGAAGTAGCTTGTCTGTCCTTCTGCATTAAGAAGAACCCAACAGGTGTATTCAATTGTAGTCCATGTATTAACAAAGGTGGAAAGAAGAGCAAATGACAGCCAGAGTGGTTAAAGTGAGAGGATCTCGTGATACCATGCTGGTGAGCAGACGCTAACTTGCAGTGCTCCTGCTCTCTCTCCCATTTAGTTCTTCGTTGCAGCTACAATATCTCATCGATTGCTCGTTGGAAGAGAGATTCTTCTATCCTATGATATGACCCTTTCCTGGAGGGTTATTCTGTGGTGCTGAGTCACTAACATAGCAACTAAACCGCCACGAAGAATGACAGAGAGGAACAAGGCATTTGAGGGAAAGATGGCAGACATGCAGGCACCACTCAGCCCCTCAGTCAGTTCCACCTGGACAGCCAAAATTATGGTGGAGGTAAAAGCAGCAGTGGAAGCCGCCCTGGACAAAAAGCTGAAAGCCTTATATGATCTGGCAGAAGCTGCACATGAGCGGTTGGATGGCTTTCACTTGGATTTAAACCATTTGCAGCAGCGAGTGAGCGACGTGGAAGACACCATGATGGCAGGAGTGGGTCCATTAGAGCAGATGTGCAAGCAGCTGATGGAACTGGAGGCTAAGGCTGATGACCTGGAGAACCGCTCCCACTGCAATAACTTATGTTTCATTGGCTTACCAGAATTATTGAAATACTCGGACTTGGTAAGCATTCCGGAACTCTGGCTGCCACAGTCACTCCAAAGTGATGCACTTAGGGAGTAGATATCCACAGGAGACGTATGTGTTAGGTAGTGAGAGTCTGATATATACAGATGGGAAAAGGATCTGGGGGTAGAGTATGTGAGGATCTGAAGGCGACGAAACAGTGTGACAAGGCGGTGGCCGTAGCTAGAAGGTTGCTAGGCTGAATGGAGAGAGGTGTGACCAGCAGAAGAAAGGAGGTGTTGATGCCCCTGTATAAGTCGTTGGTGAGGCCCCACCTGGAGTATTGTGTTCAGTTTTGGAGGCCGTATCTTGCTAAGGATGTAAAAAGAATTGAAGCGGTGCAAAGAAAAGCTACGAGGATGGTATGGGATTTGCGTTACAAGACGTATGAGGAGAGACTTGCGGACCTGAACATGTATACCCTGCAGGAAAGGAGAAACAGGGGTGATATGATACAGACGTTCAAATATTTGAAAGGTATTAATCAGCAAATAAACCTTTTCCGTAGATGGGAAGGCGGTAGAACTAGAGGACATGAAATGAGATTGAAGGGGGGCAGACTCAAGAAAAGTTAGAGCAATAGATCACTTCTCTCCCCAGATACATGGGGGAGACTTAGACATCTGTTGCAAATGGAACAACGGTGGATTTTTCATCTGAAATCTGTGGAGCCTAGGGTTTTGAATGCTAAAATCGATTGGACTGTATTTTTTTGAGAATGAATTTTTGTACTGTCTAGAAGCGGCGTCCTTAACCCCTCAAGAAGCCCTTAGGTGAAACGGGTCCGTTGGGTGTGGATGCTTTCCCTGGATGCTGTAGCCAGTTAAGTGGGTTTTCTCTTTCCACTTTCTTTCAAGTTTTGAAGATACTATTTAAAGTATGATGGAGTGAATTGCAAAAAAAAACAAACAAAAATAAATGACAGATTGGAAGGACCGGGGGGTTTTCAGACCAATGATTAAAGAATTACTGGTGAAGTCTCCTTTTTGAATATTTCAGCTGTTTGCTGGGAGTCACCCTTTCTGAGGTCTTTTTCCCTGTTTTCTTTTCTTTTCCTTCCTTGCTGACTATATTTTGTGATGAGACTCGTCCTCATTATTACTGTTGTTTGTAAACATTTGAGATGGGTCTTTCCCCATTCTTTCTGTTACTTGGTCATTTTGTTAGGGGATATGGCCAGCTCGTGGCACACCGGGTTCAGCTTCTCTGCAGAGATGGCCTCCGGCCTGTTGGGGACTGACACTGGTTTTGACACATCACAGTTTTTTGAAGTCTCTTCTGACTGGTCTGACTTGACTACCACATTCAAATCTTTGATCAGATTGGAACTCAATAACGCAGATTTGATTGAATATTGCAAGGCAGAGTGCATCCCCCGAGGCATGTGCATTCTTAAAGCTCCACAAATTTTCAAGTAAGATCCGGATTTTGTATCAAAATGGAACATGATTCTCAACAAATGTTCCCTCAATTTGATGTTGGCAGTCATCGAGAAGAGTAAATCAGTTTTGGATGCAGAAAAGCCAAAATTGGATATTGAACTGAAGAACCTTAAGACTAAAGTGGCCAGTGAGGTGTTTGACACTAAGTATGAGCAATTGAAAGAAACCTTGAGCCAATTTAGAGACACTATCAGGAAAGCATAATTAAAGAAATTTTCTCGGGATGAAGAGGATTATAAGAATGACCGGGTATATCCTTGGACCATTAAGAATGCCAAAGACACTGGATCCGCCACTACACGACAGGTCACCTTTTTATCTTCCGTTTTCGCTGAATCATCTTCCAGTGGCAGCAACAATGGGGAAGATTTTTTGGAGGAACGCCCTCGGAGACGAGGCCGGGGCCGGGGGGACCAGCCCCAGAGACGCAACAGAGGTCGGCAGTCGAGAACTCGCCCCTTCACCAGATCACAAGATCTTCCGAATCGCTGGTGATTAACATCTCATCCCATCCTCTTTCCCCTGCTGATATGTCTATATTGTCTAAAGGCCTCTCTTTTGTCCCCATGACTAGATTCGACGAGTTTCAGTTCCGCTTGGACCTTGAGAAATTCATTAGGAAATTTCAGCTACGCATCTTCTGACAGATCTAGAATTCCTCTCAAATCCAGCTGGATACCCCCCATCCCTTTAGATCCCGTTGTTAAAGTGTTTAAGGATTTGGTCACCAGGGACGTGTTGGGTACCATGAATACCAGACCACAGTGGAGGACTTGTAATCTTACAAAAGCCGAAAAAGCATCACTATTAAAGCTGAAAACTTCGGCAGAGGTACTAGTTAAAAAGGCTGACAAGGGCGGGGCTGTGGTCCTCCTCGATAGGACGGATTATGTGCAGGAAATCCAGTCTCAACTGCACCAGGAGGGAGTATATGAACTACTAGCAATTGACCCCACACCTCGCCTTCAGGATGTCATCTGTGACATCACCCAAGAAGGGCTGGAATTGGGTTTCCTCACAGCTAAAGAATTCAAGTTCTTGAATCCCAATGCACCCTCTCACTCCTGTATTGTATACTCTTCCTAAAGTCCATATGGATCTTTGCAAACCCCCAGGCAGACCGATTTTATCTTCCCATGGTTGCTTGCTGGAACCTTTGGCTGTTTTTGTCGACTTTTATCTGAAACCTCTGGTATTTGAGATTCCATCATTCATTAAGGATACCACACATTTTTTGAAGTTGTTATCGGAGTTTAAGATCACTCCAGGCACGCGTCTTCTAATGGTCACTTTGGACATCAAGGCCCTGTACACTTCCATTCCTCAGGACAAAGCGTTGTCAGCTATTTCCAGAGCTTTAGAGTCTCGCCCGAGGCCTCATGAGGTACCTTCTGACTTTTTATCACGTCTGACCAAGATAGCGCTCACTGAGAATTTTTTTCTACAGTGTTCGGGAGTAGCCATGGGAGCTACTTTTGCTCCATCAATTGCGAACCTGTTTATGGATGATTTTGATCAACACTGGTTGCTGGTTTCTCCTTACCGATCAAAGACTGTTTTCTGGTGTCGTAACATAGATGACATCTTTCTTTTGTGGTCAGGTTCCACGGCAGACTTAAGTGGATTTGTGAACACCCGGAACCCCACAATTCAATTCACTATGTCTTGCTCTTTTGATGACATTCATTTTTTGGATGTCCTGATTCATCAGACGGATGATGCTTTCATTACTAGAGTTTTTAGGAAGCCTACTGACCGCAAAACCCTTTTGCCATACAGCAGCTGTCATCCACAGTCTCTACGGCAGAGTTTGCCTTTTTCTCAGTTTTTGCGGTTTCGATGGATTTGTACCTCTCTAGAAGATTTCAAAGCACATATGCAGGTTCTTTTTAACAATCTGCTGGAACGAGGTTATCCTTTTAAAGTTCTCAAATCAGCATATCGGAGGGCTCGTTACATCAACCGAGATTTGTTATTTGCACCCAGACAGAATGTAGATGATGGCTGTAAAACTGTGTGCGTGATGCAACACACTGCTGGAGGAGAATGTATGGCCAGCATTTTACACCGACATTGGGATATTATGAGATCACATCCCGTGTTTCAAGATTAGGAACTAATGATTGCATTTTCAAGAGGCAGAAATATAAAAGAAATTATTAGTCCTTCTGAGTTGCCCTTGGTGGAGGTTGGGCGATCTGTTCCCACCAAGGTTGGACATTATAAATGCGGCCATTGCAAAACCTGTGCCATCACCTTATAAGGTGAGCTATTTACCAACCCAATTGACCAACGTGTATATCGTTCCATCTGTTACACGGATTGCAGGTTGTCGCATGTGATATACATATTACAGTGCCCATGCCCCAAGGTGTATGTGGGTAAGACGACCAGACCTTTGAACATCCGCATCAATGAACACAGGCACAGTGTTACCCACCTAAGAGTGAGAGCCCCTCTGGTCTCCCATTGCCAGTCTCTTCAACATACTCTTGACAATTTTACAGTTAGAGCAATAGGCCACTTGTCTCCCCAGATACATGGTGGAGACTTAGATAGACGTCTGTTGCAAATGGAACAACGGTGGATTTTTCGTCTGAAATCTGTGGAGCCTGGGGGTTTGAATGCTAAAATCGATTGGACTGTATTTTTTTGAGAATGAATATATATTTTTTCTGAGAATGAACATATACATTTCTTTGAACATATTTTTTTGAGTGTATTGGGACAATTGGCAAGCTTGTCTGATATCTGCTGGGGACTACATTTCTACTTTCATTCTTTATTTTTATTTTTATTTTTCACTTTTTATATTTTTCCTCTGTTTCTTGCTGACTTTAAGTCTTACATTTTGCTCATTTGTGCCCTCTTCAGATTGTTGTTACTTAAAACCTTTTTCAGCTATTTAGCTCGCCGTTGCATGTCTTGAGTGCGTTCTGTATGCCCTTTGAAAAATTGCAGCCAAGGGATTGGCTGGCAAGTCTGACAACTGTTTTCTTGATCAGCTGCAGCCAATATGTCAGACACCCCATTGTGACGTCGGGGTTATTTAAGACGCCTTTCGAGACACTCCGTGCAGCGGTTGAGCTAGGAACCTACAACGTGGCAAGTACAGCGGCATTATACGCCCAGTTTTATGTTGTTTTTCAGTTCTCATGCTTTTATACAGCAGGGAGATGGATTATCTATGCGATGGTGATTACTAATTTTGTTATTTTTGCACTGTCTAGAAGCGGCGTCCTTAACGCCTGAAGAAGCCCTTAGGTGAAATGGGTCCATTGGGTGTGGATGCTTTCCCTGGACGCTGTAGCCAGTTATGTGGTTTTTCTCTTTCCACTTTCTTTCAAGTTTTGAAGATACTATTTAAAGTATGATGGAGTGAATTGCAAAATAAATTAATTAATTAATTAATTTAAAAAAATAAATGACAGATTGGAAGGACCGGGGTTTTTTCAGACCAATGATTAAAGAATTACTGGTGAAGTCGCCTTTTTGAATATTTCAGCTGTTTGCTGGGAGTCACCCTTTCTGAGGTCTTTTCCCCTGTTTTCTTTTCTTTTTCCTTCCTTGCTGACTATATTTTGTGAGGAGACTCATCCTCATTATTACTGTTGTTTGGATACAAATGTAACAAATAATAATAATAACCAGCTCAGGGACACAAGGGGGAGCTTGCTGAAGTTGAATTTAAAGATGCAAGAAAATCCTTTACCAGGTCCACACCCTCAAGGAACATGTCACCACCTTCAGAGTCCACACATAATTTAGCTAGATATAACAGGGAGAATCTGATCTTCTTTTCATGATAGGCAGCACAGACAGGCGCAAAAGCTTTCTGAGCCCTAGCAACACAAGCTGAGTAATCCTGGAAGCATAAGATAGTCTTTCCCTCATATGTTAGAGTTTGAACGGATCAGATAGCTCTCAGAATAGGCTGCTTATGGCCATAGTTCAGGATTCTCAAGATCACAGCACGGGATCGATTAATTGAAGGCTGTCTGAGCAGACCTACCCGATGGGCCCACTCCACTCGCAGAGGCCCCAGATGTTACATAGTAACATAGCATATGATGGCAGAGAAAGACCTGTACGGTCTATCCAGTCTGCTTAACAAGATAAACTCATATGTGCTACTTTATCTGTATACCTGACCTTGATTTGTATCTGCCATTTTCAGGGCACAGACCGTAGAAGTCTGCTCAGCACTAGCCCCGCCTCCCAACCACTAGCCCTGCCTCTCACCACCGGCTGTGCCACCCAATCTCCGCTAAGCTTCTGAGGATCCATTCCTTCTGAACAGGATTTCTTTATGTTTATCCCACGCATTTTTGAATTTTGTTACCATTTTCATCTCCACCACCTCCCGCGGGAGGGCATTCCAAGTATCTACCACTCTCTCCGTGAAAAAATACTTCCTGATATTTCTCTTGAGTCTGCCCCCCTTCAATCTCATTTCATGTCCTCTAGTTCTACCGCCTTCGACATGGTAAATAAGGCTACTAGACAAGTTTGGGATTAGTGGAAACATACTCAACTGGATCAAGGACTTCCTAACCACAAGGACATATCAAGTAAAGTCAAACTCAAACATATCATCACCATGGAAAGCAGACTGCAGAGTACCACAAGGATCACCGCTATCACCGACCCTCTTCAACTTAATGATGATCCCACTAGCCAAGTCCCTATCCAACCATGGCCTCAACCTTTTCATCTACGCAGACGATGTCTTAATTTACATTCCTTACAAAACCAAACTGACAGAAATCGCCAATGAAATCAAGCTAAGTTTGAACATCATGGACTCATGGGCCAATGCATTTCAACTAAAACTCATTAAAGAAAAAACACATTGTAAATATTTGGCGAGTTTCTCTGCAGGTGGGATGTCTGTGGTCATTGTAGTCACCATGTTGGTATCTAGGAGTTTGTTTACGAGTTGGTATAGTTTTTTCATATCTTTGTGATCTGTCCCTATTTTGGTTTTATAGTAAAGTCTTTTGGTCCGTCTTATTGCATATTTGTATTGTCTTTGTGTTTGTTTCCAAGCGTTATATGTAGTATCATTTTTTTGTTTTATTTCATGCCCACTCATGTTTCCTGTATTGTGTTTTAAGTTTTTTCAGTTCTTTGTTCAACCATGGTATCACGTTGTGTTTGTGCAAGGTTCTTGTTTGTATGGGTGCTATTTCATCTAATATTATTTTGCATCTTTTGTCCCATTCTATGAGGTAGTGTATGGAGCCCGTTTGTGTTTTCCATCTGTTGTTGTACATCATTTGCCAAAATATTTTCATGTCTATTTGACCTCTTGTGCTGTAGGATGTGTGTTCTTGATCTTGTTGTAGTCCTTTCTTCCACCAGTGTATGGACAAGTTTAGTCTGTAGTGGTCGGTCCATGGTGTTTCTGTCCACTTAATGTTTGTTATTGTTAGGTTCTGGTCTGTTGAGAGTTTGTGTGAGATGAGATCAAGTGTGTGCCCTTTGATGTGGGTCACTTGCAATTGTGGCCAGGTGAACTCCCATAAGTGGAGGAATTCCTTGCATTCTCTTGGGTTAGTAGAGTTTGTGTCTTCTAGGTGCAGGTTGATATCTCCTAGTAATAGTATATTGGGGTTATTTACACATGTGTTTGAGATGAAATCCATGAGATTTGTCTGGCTTTCGTTCCAGTTGCATGGAGGTCTGTAGAACAAGATACAGTTCAAATGATTGCGTAGGGTTTTGTTTTGGATTCTAATGGAAGCAATTTCAAGCTGAGGTGTTATGGATTCGGCAGTGGTTTCGGTGGTGAAGTGGGATCGATAGATTAATGCTATGCCACCACCTCTCTTTTCCCTCCTGGCCCAGTGCGTGATTTTGTAACCTGGTGGACAGAAGTCTAGGATTATGGGGTCCTTTTGGTCATGGATCCAGGTTTCAGTGATGAAGAGTAGGTCAAGGTTATCTGACATGATCCAGTCTGTGAGTGTTTCTGTTTTGTTTACAGCGGATCTGGCGTTAGTGTAACCCACTTGGATTGTATGGAATGGGTCTTCTATGTTAGTTGCTGTGTGGATTTTTATTAGTTGTCTTGTCCTTGTTAAGGTGGGCTTGTTAGGGCCTTTCTTTCCTTTCTACTGTGCTTGTTCGCATGTTAGAGTTCTTCGTTTGTTGGAGCTATTGTTGTTATGATGAGGTGAGGTATATCTAGTCAGTCTCTGATGATTTTGTAGTATTGGTATGATGTTGCTTTCTGATAGTGGGGTGGCTACTGTTGGGTGGAGTAGTGTTAGGGAGTAGGTTGTTAAGAACAGTTTTAGGGTATGCATGTTGGTTTCTACACACTGAAATTCTGATGGGACCGTGTTATGATGATTGGGTGTGTGTTAGATCTTAGGATGGGTGCTAAGGTTGACATTTTGCCTTCAGTGTGTGCCCTTTCCAAGGATAGGCTCTTGCTGCTGTCTCCTGAGGAGGAAGGTTTTGGTTGGATTGCAACAAGGACCTGTTGTGGGGCTTTTGCTGGGTTTTTCTTTTGGGCCCTGTTGTGCCTACAAGGGATACTGCATTACCTGTTTATTGTTTGGGAAAACAAAAATTTCCCTTTTTCTTTTTTGGGTGTTCACCTGCTTGCATAAACTTCTAACTTTGTTCTAATGTTCATTATGGTATGCAATATGCCAGTTCAATTTGTACACTGTTTTGGAGGAGAGGATTGGGTACTGAGAAATAGGGGATTTTAAGGTTATGTTTGCAGTGCAGAAAATCCTTTTCTGCCTGTTTGATCCTCCAGTTTGGAGGACTTGGGGGGAGGGGTATCAAGACATGCCAGGTTTGCAAGGCAGATGTTGGGGGGATAAAGGTTGTTTGGGAATTGGGGAGAGTTCTATAGGCTATGGGGGGAGGGTGGGGATGGGTGGGATGGTGTGGGGGGTCTCCTCTTTTTCGAGCACTGCAGAGCACAGTTACTATGGAGAGGGTGTGGGCTGGGGCACCTTCCTCCTACTAGAAATACTTTTTCTATGTTACTGATCTTCTTTGACACCCAGGCTGATGGGGCTTAAACTGATGTCTTGGAATGCCAGTGGTATTTCCTCCCCTGTCACTCATAGCAAGATTTTACAAGTACTGCATCGGCAAAAAGCTCAGATAGCAATGTTACAGGAGACACATTTAGATTCTATTGAAGACAAAAAATTGTGTCTTTAGTGGGTGAAGGAATATGTAGAGGGCCATATGTCTAATAGGAAAGCTGGGGTTATTATCTTAATCCATAAGAGACTGCTTTTAGACATCAAAAAAACAAATTATAGATCCAATGGGGCGTTTTATTATAGTTCATGTGGTGTTGGATCGTGCCATTTTGATATTGACAAATGTTTCATCACAATAGAGTAGTTCTCACACACAGCCTAAATTTATCACTAAAGTAGTGTAGGAGTTCTATCTTAACCAATCAATTTTTCTGCCAACATTTTTCCATGAAGTCACATGCCTACCCTGGCAAAAGCATACTGCATACCTTAGACTGCAAGCAAGCCTCAGTCTTCTATCTGGAATGGACTAAAGTCCATAGACAGTTCACCCAGTTTTTTGTTTCTTTTGACCAAAATTGGATGGGGGTAGCCATCGGCAAAGGCACAATTTCTAATTGGCTAGCAGATTGCATCTCCTTCACGTATACCCGGGCTGGGCTAACCCTGGAGGGTCATGTCAAGGCTCGCAATGTCAGAGCCAAGGTGACATCGGTAGCCCACTTGAGGTCAGCCTCCATAGAGGAGATTTTCAAAGCTGCAATGTGGTCTTCAGTCCACACATTCACATCTCACTAATGCCTTGAGCAGGATATCCGACATGACAGCCAGTTCGGTCAGACAGTCATGCAGAATTTACTCTACCCTCCTAGGCCCAGTTTTATTCTGCTCCAGGCTGCACCTTTACAACCAGTTTGTATATAGTCTAAAGTTAATTTACTTCAAGGCCTCGACATTTTGAGTCCCTATTGTCCTGGCATTTGTACAGCCTGCTTGACCTTGGAGAAATCGAAGTTACTCACCTGTAGTAGGTGTTCTCCGAGAACAGCAGGCCAAGTATTCTCACATACCCTCCCACCTCCCCTAGAAGTTGATATTCCTTAACTATATTATATGACTTACAGACTGAACTGCTGCATCAGGCAGGAAGGCACCTGTGCATAGACGGTGGGACACTGCTAGAACTTTTTACTAACATCTACTCCCTAGTCAGCGTCCACATTGTGCTCCATTGAATGACATCACCCACTTGTTAGAATATTTGGCCTGCTGTCCTCAGATAACACCTACTACAGATGAGTAACCTAGGTCTTGGAAGCCCTGCCTTATCAATATGCTCAGTTTTGGCCAAATCACTGCTTTGCAGCCTACTACACAACCACCCATGCAACCTCTGTTCAAGCTTTCAATCCTAGTTTTTAAATTCATCCAGCCGTTCCAAATACTGTTTGTCCTCGACTCCTTTTGAGCTTCAGTCTAGGAATCGTGTTTACAGAGAGATTGTCCCATAGTGTGCCTGTGAGGTAAAAATTTTTAAATCAGATCACCAAAGCTTTTTTTTTTTTTTTGCAATGTCTCACAAAAAACAGCAAAGCTACCATTAAAATCCACTGAAAAATAGCTTCATTGGTTATTTAAGCCCTTAGCCCAAGTTAGGGTATGACTTCTGATCATGAGATGAGAATGTAGCATCTGACCTTTGATCAGTTGTGTTACCCAGCAAGTCTATTGAAAATCATTTTCCATTTTATATGCAGCAATAAATATCAGCCTTGCAAACCCTGATAAAAGATAAAAGCTATAGATCCAAATCCAATCTAAATTTGACATTGCCCGAACAAGAATTCACATTGGCATGTCAAGACTCATTTATAGAGCTATAAATGGGCGGGACAGCTATAATTCGGTATTAAACTTGTAAAATATATTGAGGGCATGTAAGAGCTAAATAAATTATTTACTATAAGAAGATTGGAAATCGTTATACAGTACATAATTGGCTACCCTTTCAGATTCTTGATGGCTATCTTTTTTGCATTTCTTTCTTTTTCACAAATGGAAATATTTTTCTTGCATTTTTCTTATGACATGGTAACTTATTGCATTTTGATATGCCTAGTTCTTTCCTCCACGTACAGTTTGCCAATAAATTAGATCCTGTGATAGTTTCATTTACATTGTTTTTCTTTTTAGTTCTTTACCAAGAATAAATGGACCACAGAAGTGCCATCGCAATGAAAAAAAAGAAAAAAAAGAAACAGCTTTAAAGGCAGTGTAATGGTAGAAGAAAAAACCATGTCTGAAACCTGAGAGACAGTGCTACAAAGCTGGAGAAAACTGAACAGTGAGGGAAACTAGACCTTCTTATGCAGAAGACACATAGGGCCCTGTTTACTAAGCAGCATTATAGGCACGTTAACATTTTTAAAGTGCATTACCCATGTATGTGCCTACAATATCCCTATTGGCGGCTACATGATTAGCATGTGCTAAATGTAGGTGCACTAAAAACACTAACGCACCTTAGTAAACAGGGCTCATATAGTTTAAATTAATTTAATTTAATTTATATTTCACCTACTGAATAGTTCAGTCCAAGGCAGATTACAAAAAAAAAAAAAGATTACAAAAGTAATAATTAAAAAATACACAATACCAAATATCACAAGTCATAATCACCCCAACAATTCTGCCATCAAGGAAGCCTCTATCATCTACTAAACACCTAACAAATGAGTTTAGAGTGGTAGTTACTAATCTGCATTGAGGGTAATACAGGATTTTTGCCACATATCATGTGTTAAAAGGCACAGCCCTGCATTATTTACCCTTCACATGTTAGTTTACCACAACATATGCAACATAATGAGATACAAAGCACCTCATTAATACACCAATTGAATAACACAGCTTGCATTTAACTTTGCAGGTTGAATTATTCATAGAAAAATAACACCAGGTTTATTTTTGTTCCCTAGGAGCATCTTAGAACTTGCTGGTTCCATTTTACTGTAGTCTGCAATGAACCAATTTGCTGGTGATTTGTGGAATAGATGCAACTGTATTGTATTGTATTCTGTTTATGTATTTATTTGTGTATTTTAAAACTTATATCCCACCTAAATATCTAGGCAGATTCCAGATAAAAAGACAGTCATAAAATATATACAAACCATAATGAAAATATTACAATAAAATACTAAAAATTAAATGAAAAAGCCCACTGCCTCCCTCTGGGTCTCCTCCTCCAACTACCCACCTCCCCCCCCCCCCCCAAAAAAAAAATCCCTGGTAGTGAATCTCCTTGACACCTCAATCCCCCACCCTCTAACCCCAAAAGGCCCCCCCACCAGCATGTAGTAGACCTCAAGCCCTTCCCAGACCCCTCCCACGTACCTCTAACAGGAGAAAGGAACAATGCCCACTCACTCCTATGTTTGTGCTGTCATCTTCCAAAATGATGACGTTGACCCTGCATGGTGCTTCCTTGGTAGGGTTGGTGGTGGTGGTGTATACCAAATAAGGCAAAAATGCCCTTATTTGGCAGACTGATCCTGTGTGGAACATCAAATAATTCACCACACAGGGTCAGGTGCTGCCATTTTGGATACTGGTTGTACAAAGATAAAAGCGAGTGGGTATTTTTCCTACCTCCTGTTAGATGTATGTGGGTAGGGGTCTGAAAGGACCTGGGATGGTTGTGGGAGGGGGAGGGGCAGTGTTCACTGGACTATCAGGGATTTGAGGAGTTGTTGGGAGGGATTCCATGGTCATTTCTGGGGTTGGGAGCTGGGGAGGTCCATTATACTACTAATGATTTTTATAGTAATGTTGAGGGTGGAAGGAAATTGGAGTCATCTCTGGGGGACAGGTCCCTTCTGGGATTAGGGATGGAGGACTGGAGCATCAGAGGCGTCCTTTCTAGGGGCTTGGGTACATAATCAGGGAGTCTACTAGACTACTATGGATTTTATGGGTGGTAGGAGGGATCAAGGGTCTGCGGTCATCTTTACTGCATCACATGCCCAGAAATTTGTGCACAGATGTCATGTTGACTGCATGCTTCCATCTTCGCTAACTTTTTGCATTAGCCCCTCATTTAGCACCTTCCTCTGGTTTTTCAGGAATTATTATTAACAGAAAGAAGTATTACCTCCTCTTACATCAAGACCATACAAATTCCCAGTCCCATCATCTTGAACCTACTGCAGTTTAATGAGAAAGTCATGTTCTGGGATTTCCAGCAACAGCATGTGGCCACATAGTTAATAGAGTGAATTGTGCCTTTGTCTTTGATTTCCTATTAGCCCAGTAAGAAGATAGCACTTCACATGCTCTGGCCATATCACATGACACAAGTGGGGACAGAGCCTACTGAAAATGCTAATATTATTTTTAGCATCTTACTGTCTGGATTAGGTGATTGTCAGAGCATTCCACATTTTACTGCCTCTGTTGAAGGGCTGTAAGTGTTCTGTGACTCTATTGTGATCTCACTGTTAGTCAAAGGTTGTGAGTGTTTATGTAATTCCCTTCCCTTTCTCTGCTGATTGATGGTGGGAGGATAAAGCATGGAGAAGTATGTAGTGCTTGATATTAATGGAAGCCTGGTTGATTGGGCAATTCACCTTCCTATTAAATTTATAAAAGGAAAGTTACAGCCTATAGTCTACGGCTACCTCTGGCCAGTACTCTGGAGCCCCAGGGTCTAGTACTTTTAAGACCTCAGACAAAACAACAGTCTTCTAAGACTGAAACTTCAGCTGTTCACTTGTTGCTAAAAAGTGTGATGTTGATTCAAATAAATACATATTATATGTGCTAGCATGACCATGAAGTCTTAAAGCAAAGAAATTCGGAGGCTACTGCATACTTTTATCTGTAGGGGGTTTCAGAGAGGGTTGTGTGACATTCATTGCTAGATTTGTTTGCAGGATATTATGTTAACAAGTGAAGTGAAGTTGCAGTAGGAAAGCCACTATAAAAACTGTGTCATACAATGAACTTGCATAGGAGGGTTGATCTATTATAATCTTTATGATTTCTGCACTTGCTAAAGATTAACCAGTTCTAACACTTTCCCTCACACATCCTCATCCCCCAACCTTGTGCTTATTGCTTTTAAGGTTCTCTATGGAAACTGCTATAAAATTTGAAATTTAGTTACTTGTAAACACGCCCTCTGTACAGCTATTTTTTGATCAAGCTACCACTGCGAAGGTTAAAGAGAAATGCTGACAGTGTTTATGTTTAAGCCAGCATGTGGGACTGTTTTAACTATGTGGAATTCTGTATTGTTCATTAAACTGTAATTTAGTCATTTGCTATTACAGTACAGTCAGGCATCTCTGGCCACAGTATTATGATAATTAGTGATTAGGTGTTCGATTCATCCCTGACATCACTTTCACTAACTTTAGGATTTTCAAAAATAACTATTGTTCTAAAAGAGTTTGTCATGTGATTATATGGTGACATTCATGGCATAAGGCATAACAATAGCCATACTGGGCCAGACCAGAGGTCCATTTAGCCCAGTATCCTGCTTCCAACAGTGGCCAGTCCAGATCACAAGTACCTGGCAGAATCCCAAAGAGTAACAAGATTCCATACTAAGTGACTCTGGGCAAGTCACTTAACCCTCCATTGCCCGTCGCATTGAGCCTGCCATGAGTGGGAAAGCGCGGGGTACAAATGTAACAAAAATACTACCAATCCCCAGGGATAAGCAGTGGCTTTCCCAGATCTACTTTAATAATGGTTTATGGATTTTACCTCCAGGAATTAGTCCAAACGTTTTTAAAACCCAGCTAAGCCAGTGGTTCCCAAACCTGGTCCTGGAGGCACCCCAACCATTCAGGTTTTCAGGATGCCCATAATGAATATTCATGAGAGAGATTTGCATGCACTGTCTCCACTGTATGCTAATCTATCTCATGAATATTCATTGTGATTATATTGAAAACCTGACTGGCTGGGGTGCCTCCAGGACCAGGTTTGGGAACCACTGAGCAAGGCTAACTGCTTTTACTAGAACCCAGGGCTGCCAAGAGAGCCGGGCCTGGGGCAGGGCCGCCGCTTCCCTCCAGGATCACCACGCCCCCCCCCCCCCCAGAATCGCCATCACCCCCGCCCACCAGAAGTACCTTGGCTGGCCTCACCAGCTGCAGGCAGTGCGGCTCCTTCTCTGCTCAGCATTGCCTGCCCCTGCAGCCACTTTCCTCAAGTTGCACATGCTCAGTCTCAAAACTGAGCATGTGTGGCCTGAGGGACGAGTAGCTGGTAGGCAGGCAATGCAAGGGGAGGGGGCCTGAAGACACAGTTTTCTCTCTTCTGCTCCTGTCGGGACACGATCACCCGGGTCCCATCAGGAGCAGGAGAGAGAGAGAAACCCCGGTGCCAGGCCCCTCTTGGAGGCCCAGGCCTGGGGAATTTTGCCCCCCCCCCCCCCCCTCTCAGCGGCCCTGCTAGAACCTCAGACAAAGAGCTCCAGAGCTTAACTATAATAGGAGAATATTTTTTTTCACCGATTTGTTTTAAAAGTATTATTGTTTGAATTCATTGTGTGTATTTAGTCTTTGTACTTTTTGAGAGTAAACAATTGATTCACATTTACCCATTCCATTTCACTTAGGATTTTATAGCCCTGAATCATACCCCTCCTCTGTTTTCTCTTCTCCAAGTTGAAGAGCCCTAAACATTTTACGACATTTGTTCCATCCTTTTGATTATCTTGGTCACCCTTCTATGTTGTACCTTTTCCAATTATACTCCCAACTTTTTTTTTTTGAGATGCTAGAAAAGGAACTGCATTTAATACTCAAGGCATGGTCTCACCATGGCACGATACAGAGGCATTATGATATTCTTTGTTTTATTCTCTATTCCTCACCTAATCATTCCTAATATTCTGTTTGCTTTTTTGGCCACTACCACACACTGAGCAGCAGATTTCAACATGTTGTCGACGATGATGATGATGATCTTTTCCCTGGGTATTGACTCTTAATATGGATCCCAGCATCACATAGCTACAATTTATTCTTCCCAATCAGGGGCGTAGCCAGACAACAGATTTTGGGTGGGCCTAGGCAAGAATTGGGTGGACACCAAGTGTTCTACCCCCCCCCCCCCCCCCCCAAAAAAAAAAAAAATAATCTCAGCTGGTGGGAAAACGCTTCTTTCCACCTTGGCAGCAGGCATGCACTGAAAACTGAGCATGCGCAGGTGCCGATGTTGTGGAGAGTAGCATTTTCGTTACCATCGAGGGAAATATTCAGCTGGCGGAGCTTGGGAGTCCCACCAGTTACCACTAATCATGTGCTACTGTTGGGTGGGCCTGAGCCATAAATGGGTGGGCCCTGGCCCACCCAAGCCCACCTATGGCTACGCCACTGTTCCCAATATGCATCACTTTGCACTTGTCCACATTAAATTTGATCTGCCATTTGGAAGCCCTATTTTCCAACCTTGTAAGGTTCTCCTGCAATTTCTCACAGTCCACGTTCAATTTATAACTTTGAATAATTTTGTGTCATATGCAAATTTGAACACCTCACTCATCATTCCAGTTTTCAGATCATTTATAAAAATGTTGAAAAGCACTATTCCCAGTACTGAACCCTGTGGAACTCCACTATTCACCAGCCTCTATTGAGAGAATTGCCCATTAAATCTTACTCTCTGTATTCTATCTTTTAACCAGTTCCCAATCCACAACTAAACATTATCTCCTATCCCATAGCTTTTTAATTTCTTCAGGAGTCTTTCCTAAGGGATTTTGTCAAAAGATTTCTGAAAATCTAGATACACTACATCAATTGGCTTGCATGTCTCCAGGTGCTTATTGATACCTTCAAAGAAATGTAGCTGATTGGTGAAACAAGGCTTCCCTTGGCTAAATCCATATTGACTCTGTCCCATTAAGGCATATTTGTCTATATATCCAGTAATTTGTTTGTTTTGTTTAAATAATGTTACCTATTCTTTTGCCTGGCTCACTGCTCACTGCTCACTGCTCTGTAGTTTCCCAGATCATCCCTGGAACACTTTTTAAAAATTGGTATTAAAGTGGTCACTTTCCAGTCTTCAGATACCATGGACAATTTTAAGATACGTTAAAGGTTACTAATAATAGATCTGCAATTTCATTTTCAAGTTCTTTCTGTCCTCTAGAGTGTATATCATCCAGTCCTTGTTTAGCTTGTTGATTTAGCTTTTACATCTTCCAGGTTCACCAAAATTTGTTTCAGTTCCTCCTTGTTGTCACCATTAAATACTATTTCTAAGGAGCTGTGCTGATCTGGCATTTGGAGTGGCCTATGTGTAACAGCTGGGCAGGCACTTTTTTGGACCCTCCCTTGATGTCAGTGCTGGGACTTCAGGTCCTATATCAACTGGGCCAAGCTGTGGTATGTGCCCATGGACACCTGCCTGAAGGGGTTTGACCAAAGGGGCAGGCCATGCCCCTTTGGAGCCTGGAGGAGAAGGAGCAGGAGAGCATTTTTCCCTCTCATTGGGGAAAAAGAGGAAGGCACAAAGTTCTAGGGGTGGGAATGCTAGAGGCCCATTGTATCGTGGCAGTGCATTACAGTCATTTAAAGGGACCATTTCTCTTTGTGCTCACTTTTTGCAACTGAATACTTCTTTTGCCTCTTTCTGATAAGAGTGTTTCAGAAAGGAGAAGAATCAGTAAAGAGCAACACTAACTCTTGTGTCTCCAGATGTGTCAATGGCTGGTAAATGTCATGGTTATTTGAACATTCAACTGGTAGGCAAGACATCCTAGCATCTAGGATTTTTCTTTATGTGGATGAGAAATGAGATGGGCAAGCTCCCTGGATTCTAGCAAAAATGTCATCTATGAAGGAAAATCCTGCTGTATTATTATGTGACTCTTGGGGAAGTTGTATGTGGCGTCCTACAGAATAGTTGTTGAAGAGATGAAACCCTTCTGTATGACAGAAAAGGCTCCATTGCCTAGCGTTCTTAATCCTGTATTGAAGTATTGTGAAGTCATGACAACAGTACGTAGCAGATGGATCTACCAGAACAATGTGCATAACTACCTGAGTCAGTGCTTCTTTTCTAGGAGAAAAGGTGTCAGTATGCCTCCCCCACCCCTGCCGCCATCGCCACCCCCTCCCCCTGCCACAACCACAACATGATGCCCCCACAGTGACCACAAGCTCCTCTCTCCCCAGGCCTACCTTAAAAACCCTGGTGATCTAGCAACCTTTATGGGGCAGGAGCAACCCTCATTCATTCCAATCTCATGCTGGTTTTGCAATCAAAATGGTTGACATGACTTCTCATGAGACTGCTGCGAGAGGTCATGGCAGCCATTTTGAGATGGAACAGTCATAGGTAAGAGTGGCTCCTACCTATGCCAGTTCCAACCTTACCGTGGTTGCCGCTGGAAAAGCAGCATGGGCAGGAGTGAGTGGGAATAACTCCTGTCCCAAAGAGGCTACTAGACTACTAGGGCTTTCAGGTACATCTGGGGAAGGCCTATGGGTGGTGAACAGGAGAGCTGGTGATCGGGGAGGCACCCAGACAGCCGCCACTGTAAAAAAGTCCAGCTGAGAAAAAGGTGCAGGTATGAGGTACCAGCACACACTGGCTCAAAAAGAGCCTTGATCTCAGGGTTTCACCCCCCAAAGTCCCTGTTCAGCACCATCTGCAGTCCTTCAAGTAACTGTTGTTTAGAGGGTGGCCCAAAAGTTGCAGCTGAGTGATGGGGAAGACCACCCCTCACTTTCTATGTAGAACCTGTTGGGGGGGGAGATTTACTTCAAGGCCCTATTCTTGTGGATAATATAGGTGAACGCTAGTGTCTTCCTCTCTCCTCAATCTTTCTTCCACTTACTACTACTACTACTTAACATTTCTAAAGCGCTACTAGGGTTACGCAGCGCAGTACAATTTAACATAGAGGGACAGTCCCTGCTCAAAGAGCTTACAATCTAAGAGAAGAGTCAAAATCCAATCCAAATTTTGGCTTTATATATAAAAAAATATATATGGCCCAATATTTAAAATCATTTATCTAGGTAGCAGCACTCACTACTTGGATAAATGCCATTGACCAGGGCCAGACACCGATTTTCATCATTTAAGACAACCCCAATATTATCTGGATGTCCAAGGGGCAGAGGTTGTGCTGAACTGGAAAATATCTGAATAGTGGCAATATTCAGCACCACAATCCAGATAACCTAGGAGACTAAGATAAGCTGTTCTAATTTATCTAATAGTTATCCATATACTGGCACTGAATATTCCTGTTATGCAGACATTTTTCAGCAGTTGGTGGGATATTCAGATATGTAGTGCTAATATTCAGAAAGCAGCTGGCGCTGCAGATCTGGGTATATGTTTAAGCATCATGGCGAGCATTTAAAAGAAATGCCAACCAAAGAGTTTCAATATTGTCTCGATATTCTTTACTGGCTGATTAAAATCAGAATAAAACCTGCTAGCTTCACAGACTCCAAATCAAAAAAAGACAAAACAGGTAAACATGAGTATACTTCTCTTCCTTCTCTTTAACGTAGCTGACTCTTTAGGATCCTTAGAAATCTTCTTTACTCCACTCTCTCATAGACAGAAAAACTCCTCTCTGGATCTGCCAAAAAAAACCCAGAAATATTTCTTCTTACAATCGACTTCCCCTCTATCTGGTAGAGGAGTGTGGTAGCCGTGTTAGTCCACTCTTAAGGTTATCAATAGAAATCAAACAAAATAAAACATGGATCTGAGGAAGAAGGGCAACCTTCGAAAGCTAATCAAGACATGTATTAAGTTATGTCCAATAAAAAGGTATCATCTTATTTTCTTTTCCATGTTTTATTTTGTTTGATTTCTATTGATAACCTCTATCTGGTAAAACTCTTCCCAACTTTAGATTTCTTCTGGCCAGGTAACTCCCCACCTTGGATGCAGGAGCACACTTCCTGTCCTCTTCCCTCCTGGACTTCACCAGCAGCAGCCACAGGGCTTTAGCAATCCCTCTGCTTTCCTGAGGTGAAAAAGTCAAAAGACCACATCCTCTCTACTGTTCTTTTCTTCAGGACCTAGATTAGTATACAGGACCTAGCTCCCTGAGGAGCCCTCTTGTCAGTTTGGCAGAAAGGAAGCAGAATCAGGTAACTCTTTTCTTCTCCTTGGCTAGTTTGGTGCTTCAGGGCCCAGCCCTCCTTAAAGCCTGAGACTGCCACCTGCTGCTCTCTGTTTGTTTCTGGGTGGCTGAATAGAGGTAAATTAATTTTCATTCCTAAACATCTTGTGTTATAATTTCAGTGGCATCGCACCACTGCAATGCCTATGTGAATAGTCAGCAACACTTATCCAGACAGTAAGTGCTGTTATACGGATAAGTGCCTTTGAATATTTACTTGTCTCTCTTTATCTTTGCTGACATAATACCAAGTCACTGATTATCACCACTACTTCCAGCACCAAATCTCTTTGGAGGATCAACTACCATTCCTCATCTTTTTCACTAATCCCTTGCCTACCTTTAGCAAGCATTAATATGATTCAGTGAGAGAGAATTTGTTTCTATATATTGTGTAGAGATTTTACAATACAATGTACACACTGTACCCAGTATCGGAGTAGAGAAAAAAATGGATACTATAGCAGAACCAGTCACTTTGCAGTGCGTATGAACTTACAGAGTGTGCCAGATAATTACAAGTGATCTGACTCTCGTAGATACCAACTCAGTTGTTGTGTGTCCTGCTTACCTTATCTCTGCAGTGCTCTTTTCAGTTTATTTCCTTTCAAGCTTCTTACTGTGGGGTCTGTCTGCCCTGCACCACAGAGCCTGACTTTTCTCCGATACACAGTGCATTTTTTCTAGCGGAAAAAGGTGCCGGTACTCAAATGCTAGGCCACCCTTCAGGGGTGGGGTGATCACTGAGGGACCCACCCCACAATAGCCAGGCTCCCTGCAACCAGTCACAGAATCTATGACAAGGCAGAATTTGTGTGTAGAGTCTGAGCTCTTTCATTAAAACTTGAGGATCATGGGTCAATTTTAGCAGCTAATGGAAAAGGTGCCGGTACTCAGTACCCCCTCAAAAAAAAGCCCTGCTGATGCATCAGCACAGTCAGTGCCTAACCACACTATATCTGATCCCTGTGTGAGCTCTTGCTTTCTAATCTTGTCTCAAAGATTTTTGCCTCTTTTTCCACTGAAGCCTTGACCTTCTTACCAGTAGGATAGCCAGAAGGCAATTTCTGGGTGAGCCCAGGGGTAGAATGGTAGGCACATGCATTTCCTCCCCCTTCTCCGGGCCCCCCCCCCCCTTCAAACTTAAAAAAAAAAAATTAATACCTTGGCTGGTGGGGATTCCCAGGCCTCACTACCTGAAGATATCCTTCGTTGGAACCGCCAGGCCATTAGAACACTGTGTTAGTTGGCAACCATTCTCCTAGCCACCACTGATGGCACTGCGCTCAGGGTCCGGCAGAGGGATCCCCTTCAGCTACACCGATGACGCATACCACTGCAGGGTGGATCTGAGCCAAAAGTGGATAGGCCTGGGCCCGGGCCCACTCAGACCCATCCATTGCTACACCCCTGCTTCCTACTTCAAAAGTCAAAGAAAAAAATGTCAAAAAATGATGCTGGTCTCAGATTTATGATAACACTAGTAAAGATTGTAAGCTCTTCTGAGCAGGGACCGTCCTTATTCGTTAATTTGTACAGCGCTGCGTAACCCTTGTAGCGCTCTAGAAATGTTAAGTAGTAGTAGTAGTAAAAAAGGCCCGTTTCTGGAACGAATGAAACGGGTGCTAGCAAGGTTTTCCTGGGAGTGTGTATGTTTGAGAGAGATAGAGCCAGAGTGAATGTGCGGGTGTGTGACAGAGTGAGACTGTCTGTGTGACAGTGTGTGTGTGAGAATGAGAGTGTGTGACAGGGCCCCTCCCCTGTTCCTAATGCCCCTCACCCGTTCCCTCTCCTCCTTTTCCTCCTCCTTCCCACACTTTGGGTTCCTTAAGGCTTTCAAAAGTCTATGTACCCCTGTGGCCCTAACGCCCAGTATCCGGATACCCCACCGCTTTCCTCCTCACCCCTCCCCCAAGATGTAATACTTTCACGTCCTTCATTTTTTTAAAAAAGTGTCCTATCTACCCTGTGTACAAATGGCCGGCATTCAGATTGTGTAAATTTTCATTTGTTTCATTCATTCAGAACTTGCCCCCCCCCCCCCCCCCCCCCGAACACTTTTGGTTCCTTCAGTCTTTTAAAACTCTCCTATGGATCCTCAGAAGCTTAGCTGAAATTGGGTGGCGGAGCAGGTGGGGGGAAGAGGAGTTGGTGGTTGGGAGGCTAGGATAGGGGAGGGCAGATTTATAAGGTCTGTACCAGAGCCGGTGATGGGAGGCGGGACTGGTGGTTGGGAGGCGGGAAATACTGCTGGGCAGACTTATACGGTCTGTGCCTTGAAAAGGACAGGTACAAATTCAAGGTAAGGTATACACATATGAGTTTGTCTTGGGCAGACTGGATGGACCATGCAGGTCTTTTTCTGCCGTCATCTACTATGTTACTATGTATGTACCCTGTGTGCTAGTGGCCAGCATTGAGATTGTTTTCCTGTCCCAAATTTGCATGTATTTCAGTCATTCACAACTCCCTCCCCCTTCTCCAGTTTAACACTTTTGTTTCCTTCAGTCTTTTACAACTCTCCTATCTACCCTGTGTCCTAATGGCCAGCACTCAGATTGTTTTGCTTTGCCAAATTGTCTGTCACTGAGGTCAGTGCGTGCCTGCCTAGCAGATCACTTCCGGCAGGCACGGTCCCAAGCACATCCTGTTGGAGGTGAGAATTATTATATAGGATCAACCATGGGATTTGGAAGAAGTGAAGCTGGGATAGGGTCAAGTGATTCCTGCTCCTTGTCTATTACTAAGGTTGCTCTGTCAGACTCATACCCAAGACCTTCAGGAGCAAAGGCTGGAGACTTAGCACTGAAAACATGAGAGGTACACGATGAGAATAAAAGACAGTGGATAGCTATCCTTGGAGCAACAAAAAGGAAAACAAATCCCCAGTGGAGTCTACTGGACCAGCATGGAATATGTCTTGATTAGAGACCACATGCCAGTTCAATGAGCTCCTCTTGGCATGCCTCTCCTCTGTTGTCCAGAGACCTAGTATATGCAAATTTATTTCATTCATATTCATTAAGCTAGACTGAAAAACTAACTATGGGATCACCAGGGCAGTGATAAGTCCTGACCTACCCTGAACAGTTGCAGCTTTCAAAAACTTTGAAAGTGAAATGAGAAAATTCAGAACAAGTAGGAAGATACTGATTGTTCTGCTGTTCCTAACTGCGAACCCAATTGCCACAATATTTTGTTTATTCACACACCTGCTTTGTCATCAGAAATAATATAGGGCCAGTAATAGTGAATGGTTATACTGCCTGGTTGTTCTATTACAAAAAAAATTATAAAACAGAAATGTCTTTTTCTCATTTTCCCCCCTTCATTTTTAGTCATTTTTGTAGGCAGATAAATGTTTGTATTCCTAGTAAAACAGTTTCTATAATGCTTTCAATTTCTTCACTGATATTGATGTTATTGCTAGTCTCCATATTTTAAATCAATGCCTTTTAAATGGAACACAGTTTATTAACCATAAAATTAAACAATATTGGATATTAATTACAATTAAAATAATGACAAACAAGATGACTTTTATGGTAAGGTGATGCTATTTACTACATCTTTTGTTTGATTTTTGGCTTAAAATGGATTCCTTTGCAAAGAAACTATCTAATCAAATTTCTGCAAGCCTTTATGAAAACTCTAGCTTCATTGATGTGTGTACATATAAAGGGTAATTTTCAGAAGCCTTAACACAAAGAATGGCATACTATGAAATTGCAAAAAAAAAAAGTTATGTCAATCATATTCTTATTCCATTCCAATTATAACAATAATACCAAATCATCAGTGAAATTATAGCTTTGATACCATCAAATACTTATAATATATTAATAACAAACAATTAACCTAGTATAGAAAAATAGAGGGTTCAAAACAATTCCAGAAACCCCCTGTGGTAACATGAGTGAGGGAGGGCCTTGTGCCAGGATAAACTGGAGCCATCCAATGGGTGCAGGTAAAAGAAAATACTATTTATTATAAATACCAAATATGTGTCTTGTTACATTCACAGGTAGGGGAGAGAAAGACAAAAGTTTATAGTTTATTAGAATTTACTATACCACTCAACCTAACTTGAAGACCTGAACATTTTACAAAATTAAGGGTACATAAATAGATAGAAAGGAACTACAATACAGATCATACATACGTAAGAATGGACATAAGCTGTAAAGCAGAGAGCAGGAAGGGTCATAGAAGGCAAAAGAGAAAAGGAGAAGGGGGAATGAAAAGGGAAGGAAGGAAGGAGGGGAGAGGAAGAAAAGCCGTGAGTCTGAATTCGATTCCTCCTATAGTGAATCAGGCAGGGCTTTTTTTGAGGGGGTACTCGGGGGTACTGAGTACCGGCACGTTTTCCAGTGTCTGCTAAAATTGACCCATGGACCACAAATTTTAATGAAAGACACACCAATTCTGCCTTGTCATAGATTCTGTGACTGGTTGCAGGGGGCCTGGCTATTGTGGAGTGAGTCCCTCAGTGATCACCCCAACCCTGGAGGGTGGCCTGGCATTTGAGTACCAGCACCTTTTTTGCTAGAAAAATTGCACTGGAATCAGGTAACATTAAATATCCTTTAGACATAACAAGGTTGGCAAGTAGGCAGTATGCAAGCGGGTATTTTGTCAACAGTGTCTTTACTGTGTCTAATTGGGGTGGTTTGAACGTGGTCCATATTCTGTCTGCTGCTGTGTGGTGGTTGTGTGTTTCGCAGTCCTGTAGGTAGTCTGACATTTATTTGTGCTTTTGCAAGGTTTGATCTTGTGTTTGTTATTTTGTATTTGAAGTATTGTGCAAGCTCGTCTGCAGTGGGTGGTATTTCAGTTGTCGCCAATATGTTCTGGGTTTTCAGCAGTTTGTTCATGAGTTCAAATATTTTTTTTGTATTGGTCTGGTCAAAGTTCATATATGTACTGTAGTGTTCTGCTTCACTTTCTTTATGCTTTTTGTGTATGTTCTTATGGCTTTTCTCCATATGGTTTTGTTTGCATGTTTTATTTTTGGCCCTTACTTTCCTACAGAGTTTCTTCATGTGTAGTAGTTTGTCATTAAACCAGGGTCGTGATTGTTTTGTGATTTTTGTTTATGTTTTGAGTGGTGCTATTTTTTTTAGTGTGTTTTCACTTGTTTCATTTATTGTTGCTGTCCAGAATGTGTGGTTGTCTACTTTTCCTCTGGTTGTGAATGTGAGTTGGCTCTCTTTTCTTGCCATTTTCTTTCTATTGTAGTGTGAAAGTGAGCTTGCTATGGTCTGACTATGGTACCTCTTCCCATGTGTGGTTTGTGAATATGTGGTTGCTACAATTTGAGAATCTGTGGGCTGATATGTCTAATTGGTGTCCTTTTGTGTGTGATGAGACTCATTGTGCTGTTGTGAAGTTCCATTGGTTTATGAAGTTCATTAGTGTTCTGGTGTTTGTGTCATTTTGTTTTTCTAGTTGCAGATTATCAGGCTTATTTTCGAAAGAGAAGGGTGCCCATCTTTTGACACAAATCGGGAGATGGGCGTCCTTCTCCCAGGATCGCCCAAATCAGCATAATCGAAAGCCAATTTTGGGCATCCTCAACTGCTTTCCGTCATGGGGACGACCAAAGTTCACGGGGGCGGGTCGGAAGCATAGCGAAGGTGGGACTGGGGTGTGCCTAATACATGGGCGTCCTCAACCGATAATGGAAAAAAGAAGGGCGTCCCTGACGAGCACTTGGGCGACTTTACTTGGTCCATTTTTTCTTATGACCAAGCCTCGAAAAGGTGCCCGAACTGACCAGATGACCACTGGAGGGAATCGGGGATGACCTCCCCTTACTCCTCCAGTGGTCACTAACCCCCTCCCACCCTCTCCGACCATATTATTGAAACGAAAGATGGGCGCCCATCTTTCATTTCAATAATATGGGTTTCCCCGCCCCTTCGCTGGGATGTCCTGCGAGGACGTCCTCAGGAAAACTTGGGCGCCCCTTTTGATTATGCCCCTCCAGGTCACCTATTAGTATGACATTTGGGTGGATTTGGTGCAGATGTTTGATATGAAGTCCACGATCTTGGGTGTTTGTCCATCTTCCTGGGGGTCAGTAGAATAATGTGATGCATAGTTGGTCAGTTAGTGTTTTGTTAGTGATTTTGCATGCCAGGATTTTGATTGTTGAGGATGTGCATTTAGTGACAGGTTCTGCTGTGAAGGAGGATTTGTTTATTATTGCAACACCTCTTCTCCTTCTTTTGGTTCTGTTAATATGTATTATTTTGTATCCTAGTGAGCTTAGGTCTTGTAGTGTAGGATTGTCTTCAAGGTGCAGCCATGTTTCAGTTATGAGCAGTAGTCCAAGCTGTTCTGTTTCTATCCAGTCTCTTAGTAGTGTTGTCTTATTTATTGTTGACCTCACATTTATGTAACCTATTTGTATTGGTACAAACACGTTGTGTTTAATGTTGGTGTTTTTAACAGTTGTGGTTGTCTGTGTGGTCTGCCTGTTTTGCTGTTGTGGTTTTGTTGAGTGTTGTTCATGTTTGGTTCCATGTTGCTGGTTGTTTGTTTGGCCACTGCGTTTTTGTTTAGGTGGTGATTGGGCTCTTCCAGTTGTTGGAGGAGGCATCTTCTTCCTGTGATGCATACTGGTATTTTGTTCCATTCGGTTGGAGTTGTTTCTGGTATCCCCATTATCCACATTGCTATTGTATAGTAGAAGATCCATGCCTTTAGGTTGGTCATTTTGGGGGGTTACTTGGGGGGTATTTGGGGGGTTACTTGGCTTGGGGGGTATTTGTGTGTGAATGTGTGTGTGTGTGTGTGTGTGTGTGTGTGTGTGTGTGTGTGTGTGTGTGTGTGTGTGTGTGTTTGGGCTCTGAGATGCTTGTGTTTGTGTGTTGTGTGGGGCTGGTTTGTTTGTTTTTTGGTTGTTGTTTTTTTTTTTTTTAATCTTGGCTGTGGGGTTTGCCTGCATCAGTGAGAATGATCAGAAGAAGAGAGGTAGCTGGTACATAAAAACAATACTCTCAGCAGTGAAAATGTCCTTCAGTAACGGTCACATATAAAAGATAAATGAGCAGTGGAAGTTTTTGCTCAGAGAGTGGAGGATGCTGTGGCTAATCCTGGCAGCCAAGAGGAGCAGCATGGAGGGCATATACTTGCCACATCACCCCCAGGTGAGAAGTCTTGGTTCTGGGCTGCCGTTCTTCAATGGTAGGTCGTGCAGCTCCGAATAGGGTGTCTGCAACTTTGCGTAGGGTGCCTGCAGAATGGGCAGTGGGCCATCCAGAACTGGGCTGTTGCAGGGCACGAACCCCAACCCCAAAAAGCAGCTCACCTTTCCCAGTTCTTCTGCATCCCGTGTTCCCACAATCTCGGGGCACGTTGCCATGATGACTCCTTTTCTTTGTTTGCTGTTTCAAAGGAGGTTACAAATGCTCTGTTCTCTTTTTCAAGTTGCCAGTTTGGAATTACTGCAAGCAATAGAGAGGGGAGGGGGGAGATGAGCTGAATAGGACAGGTATTTTGAGACAGGTGAGTAATTGACCTTAAACACTTCTTGGAATGCAGCTATGAGAAAAGCTTCCACAATGCTTGTTTTAAATCTCTATTTATTTCTTTATTTATTTCTGTTCATTTACATCCTGCTGTATTGATTGAATGCTGGGACTTGGCCATCTTTAATTGAGCAGTGCTTTGCAGTTGGGTGTCCTTCCCCTGACGAAGCCCCATCTGGCGAAACGGGACCGTTGGGGAGGCCCTCATTTCAAGCTGCAATAAGCTAAGTAGCTTTGCTCTTCGTTATGGCTATTTTTTGTACTATATTTATACACTAAGAGTGTGTGTGAACACCTAGGGAGGAGGTTGGTGGGGACCTATGATTGAAATATGGTGACTAAATAAATAATCTTATTAGTTTTTTTTTAGTTACATTTGTACCCCGCGCTTTCCCACTCATGGCAGGCTCAATGTAGCTTACATGGGGCAATGGAGGGTTAAGTGACTTGCCCAGAGTCACAAGGAGCTGCCTGTGCCTGAAGTGGGAATTGAACTCAGTTCCTCAGTTCCCCAGGACCAAAGTCCACCACCCTAACCACTAGGCCACTAAGATTAAGATTAAGTTGTCACCAGTCTGAGGTCCTCTCCTTCTTCCATGATTAATTCATTTTCTTGCAATTGCAATCGGTTATCAATAGAACTTAATACATTTCTTGATTAGCTTTCGAAGGTTGCCCTTCTTCGTCGAAAGCTAATCAAGAAATGTATTAAGTTATGTCCAATAAAAAAGGTATCATCTTATTTTCTTTTCCATGTTTTATTTTGTTTGATTTCTATTGATAACCTTTAAGAGTGGACTAACATGGCTACCACACCTCTCTACTTGCAATTGCATAAATTGTTCTGCTATTTTTGTTGGAATTTTGTCAAATTGAGCGGAGCTCTTTTCCCTTTGGTTTGTGTTACATTTGTATCCCACATATTACCATTAATGGCGTTAGCCAATTCCGCTCTGAACAAATACATGGTATGAATGATATTGTGGTAGAATGAGGTACAATTGGGGGGAACTTAGAGAGGGAAAGGGGGAAGAAGAATCAGGTAATGTCCGTTACGGTCTTTGGTTACATTGTGTCGCAAGTGTCCAGGTATTTTTATGTTGGGTCGGTGGAGTATGCTCTTCTGAACAGGTCTGTCTTTAGTGCTTTCCGAAAGTTTAGGTGGCAATCCTGCTTATAATCAAACGAGAAAAACGCCCAAGTTCCGACCTAAATCGGGAGATGGACGTTTATCTCACAAAAACGAATAACACGGTATAATCGAAAGCCGAACTTGGACGTTTTCAACTGCACTCCATCGTGGAAGCGTACAAATTTGACGGGGGCATGTCGGAGGCGTGGTGAAGGCGGGACTGGGGCATGGTTATCACCCGAACAGAGATGGGCGCCTTTCGCCGATAATGGAAAAAAAGTATGCGTTTGTAGCTAGAATTTAGGGCACTTTTCCTGGACCTTGTTTTTTCACGAATAAGGCCCCAAAAAGTGCCCTAAATGACCAAATTACCCCCAGGGGGAATCGGGGATGACCTCCCCTGACTCCCCCAGTGGTCACTAACCCCTCCCACCACAAAAAAATGATGTTTCACAACTTTTTATTTTCACCATCAAATGTCATACCCACCTCCCTGGCAGCAGTATGCAGGTCCCTGGAGCAGTTGTTAGGGGGTGCAGTGGACTTCAGGCAGGTGGACCCAGGCCCATCCCCCCCTACCTGTTACAATTGTGCTGCTTAATGCTTATTAGTCGTCCAACCCCCCAAACCCACTGTACCCACATGTAGGTGCCCCCCTTCACCCCTTAGGGCTATAGTAATGGTGTAGACGTTTGGGCAGTGGGTTTTGAGGGGGATTTGGGGGGGCTCAACACACAAGGGAAGGGTGCTATGCACCTGGGAGCTCTTTTACCTTTTTTTTTGTTTTTATAAAAGTGCCCCCTAGGGTGCCCGGTTGGTGTCCTGGCATGTGAGGGGGACCAGTGCACTACGAATCCTGGCCCCTCCCACGAACAAATGCCTTGGATTTATTCGTTTTTGAGCTGGGCGCTTTCATTTTCCATTATCGCTGAAAAACAAAAACGCCCAGCTCACAAATTGTCGAATAAAACATAGACGTCTATTTTTTTGCGAAAATACGGTTCGGTCCGCCCCTTCACGGACCCGTTCTCGGAGATAAACGCCCATGGAGATAGACGTTTTCGTTCGATTATGCCCCTCAAAGCGTTCCATAGTTGTTCGCTTAGGTAGGAAAAGATGGATGCATAGGTGGATTTGTATTTGAGTCCTTTGCTGCTTGGGTAGTGGAGGTTTAGGTATGATCGTGCAGATTTTGTGGTGTTTCTGGTTGGCAGGTCGATGAGGTCTGTCATGTATCCCGGTGCCTCGCCATAAATAATTTTATGAACAGTCGTGCAGATTTTGAAAGTGATACGTTCTTTGATTGGTAGCCAATGCAAGTTTTCTCGGAGTGGTTTGGTGCTGTCAAAACGCGTTTTTCCAAATATAAGCCTGGCTGCTGTGTTTTGGGCGGTCTGAAGTTTCTTTATGATTTGATCCTTGCATCCCGCATAGATTCCATTACAGTAATCTACGTGGCTTAGTACCATTGACTGTATCAGGTTCGAAATATTGTTTTTCTTGAGGCTGTTGTATCTTCTTCCACAGATTACTAGGGTGTATGAAGATCTTTGACTTATTTGGCCAGAGCAGATGTTTTATTAAAGTAGATGAGATTACACAGCTTTCTCTCTATTCAGTATAACAAAAGCCAGTTTGTCTTTGGCTACAATTAACAGGGAAGTGTTAATTTCACAGACAGTGCTCGATAAGGGTCTGAGTCACTTTGAAGTAAGAAAAGTTGAGATGCAGTCATTCAGTAAAACTGCTTATTTTATTTATATTTTGTACAAGGCGGTTAGCTTGGCAGAGTTTAAAAAGGGGTCAGACAGTTTCCTAAAGGACAAGCCCATAAACCACTACTAAATGGACTTGGAGAAAAATCCACAATTCCAGGAATAACATGTATAGAATGTTTGTACGTTTGGGAAGCTCGCCAGGTGCCCTTGGCCTGGATTGGCCGCTGTAGTGGACAGGATGCTGGGCTCGATGGACCCTTGGTCTTTTCCCAGTGTGACATTACTTATGTACTTATGTATTTCACATCTGTGAGATTGTTGGTAGTTTAATTGAGGGGGCACTTCATCAGATATCAGAAATTTAGAGTTAATATAGGTTAAAGATATTTACTTCAACTCACGGAATTGCAGGTATGGTTTTATCATTACACAGTTCCTGAATCCTGGTGTTGTTTGATGATCCAATTGATGCAGATGCAGATTCACTAGAGGTTTTTTCTTTTGTTGTTGTAGATCCAGCTCATCACAGAAAGAGAGAGATTGCTTTCTCATAGAGTGCAGGGAGAGAGAAAGTTGCTTTTATCCAGTCAAAACAATGATATTAAACTAAGTGAAGGAAAGAAATCTCAAAATAAACTCAGGGCCAGTGACCCAACATATACTGAGCAGATGTATGTAAGAATTTGAGCAGTAAATAAACAAATAGTGTGTTAGACTGAAATATGGGAGCCTGATGTGAACACAGCCCTGCAGCCCCAATAATTACATATTACTTCCCTATACACTAATATCCCTCAGGGGGAGGCTATCTAATTGATTGAAAGGAACTTACATTTGGAAAATTTTTGTAAGCAGTGGATTTTAATTTTGATCACTTTCAGGCTTTTCGAAAGTGATCGCTAGCCATTTCCCGAGATAAATCGGGAGATGGCCAGCGATCTCTCAAAAGCGGCGATATCGGTATAATGGAAAGCGGCTTTTTTGACAGCATTGCCGCTTTCCCGTCGCCTCGCCGGCGAAAGTTCAAGGGGGCGTGTCGGCGGCATAATGAAGGTGGGACATGGGCAGGCATGGGCGTGGCTACCAGATGGCCGGCTTTCGCAGATAATGGAAAAATAAAGTGGCGTTAAGCAGTATTTCGCCGGGTTTACTTGGTCCTTTAATTTTCATGCCCAAGCCTCAAAAAGGTGCCCCAATTGACCAGATGACCACCGGTGGGAATGGGGGATGACCTCCCCATACTCCCCCAGTGGTCACCAACCCCCTCCCACACTAAAAAAATAAAAATAAAACACTTTTTTGCCAGCCTCTATGCCAGCCTCAGATGTCATACCCAGCTCCCTGACAGCAGTATGCAGGTCCCTGGAGCAGTTTTTAATGGGTGCAGTGCACTCCAGGCAGGCAGACCCAGGTCCATCCCCCCCCCCCCCCACCTGTTACCCTTGTGGTGCTAAGTGTTGAGCCCTCCAACCCCCCCCCCAAAACCCACTGTATCCACATGTAGGTGCCCCCCTTCAGCCATAAGGTAATGGTGTAGAGCTATGGGGAGTGGGTTTGGGGGGGATTTGGGGGGCTCATCACCCAAGGGAAGGGAGCTATGCACCTGGGAGATATTTGTATTTTCTTTTTAAATTTTTAGAAGTGCCCCCTAGGGTGCCTGGTTGGTGTCCTGGCATGTCAGGGGGACCAGTGCACTACAAATGCTGGCTCCTCCCACGACCAACTGCCTTGGATTTTGCCGGGTTTGAGATGGCCGGCATTTTTTTCCATTATTGCTGAAAAACAAAACTTGCGATCTCAAACCCGGGGAACTCTGGCATTTGGCCAGGCTAAACCATATTATCGACAAAAAAGATGGCTGGCCATTTTTTTCGATAATACGGTTCCGGCCAGCTGTTGCGCCGCCACCAAAATAGATCGCCGGCGATCTATTTCGCCGGCAACGTTCGATTATGCCCCTCTTTGTTATCTTCTGTTTTACATAGAGGGGCATTTTCAAAAGAAATGTCTAAGTTGGAATTTGGACGTCTTTGTAAAACGTTCAAATTCGGAGGCAGGGAGAAAGTCATTTTCGAAAAAAGATGGACGTCCATCTTTGGTTTCGAAAATACCATGGACGTCCTTGGATTTGGACGTCTTTGATTTTCGGCCATTTTCAAAACCCAAAACGTCCAGGTCTAAAACGTCCACATTCAAACCATTTGGATGTGGGAGGAGCCAACATTTGTAGTACACTGGTCCCCCTGATGTGCCAGGACAGCAAACGGGCACCCTAGGGGGCACTGCAGTGAACTTCATAAAATGCTCCCAGGTATACAGCTCCCTTACCTTGTCTGTTGAGCCCCCCCAAAACCCACTACCCCCAACTGTACACCACTACCATAGCCCTTACGGGTGAAGGGGGGCACCTAGATGTGGGTACAGAGGGATTCTGGTGGGTTTTGGAAGGCTCGCTGTTTCCTCCACAAATGTAACAGGTGGGGGGGGGGGGGGTATGGGCCTGGGTCCACCTGTCTGAAGTCACTCATATGAATCAATTTTTTGATTCAATTAATTTGATTCTGTTCTTTATGGCTACTATTGATAAACAAAATGAAATTCATTTTTCTACCTTTGTTGTTTGGTCTTTTAATTTTGTAATCATTTGGCCTTCAGAAAATGTCTAAAGACCCTATTATTTGGAAAAGCTTATGCTAAAGACCCGCCTAGCATCTCTAAATTCTGAACTGCTGCAGTCGTAACGACATATTGAACTCTATTACTCTTTCTCCTTTTCCTCTCCTTTGCTGTTACTCACTAATCTCTTTAACTTCAATGTATTTGATTGTTTGCTGAATTGATGTACGTTTTTGCAGACTGATGTAAGCCACATTGAGCCTGCCCATGGGTGGGAAAATGTGGGATATAAATGCTATAAATAAATAAATAATCGTGTCTCCTGCTTCCACTTTCCTCTGTCATCTTTTAACTCTTTTGCCAGGATCTCCTGGTCTATTTGGGTTATGTTATGTTATATTATACAAGACTTATATTCCACAGTCACCAAATTATAGTTTGTTGCGTATCACAAAACTGAAAAAATAAGAGACCTGGAAACAAAAAGGCCAGGAAATACATTTTAAGTTTAATTACAGTAACTGATAGTTACACGTAAAGACCAATTTAATTCTCTCTCTAAATACTCTGATAACAGAAACCACAATAGTTGCTGTAGTTTTTCCTAAAACCAGACTGAGATGTGTGCAACAAATTATGTCCTTCCAAATAATTATCCAATCTTACAGAGACATAACCTTCCAAAAGCTTCACAAGCAGCAGTAAAGAAGCCACCAGGCGATAATAATTACCTGCCTGCAGATCACCCCCAGCATTTTTCAGAATGGGTGTCAAAATAATTTCACCCCAATGCACTGGAAACTGCCCTTCCTTTAGGCACTGATTTAACCAAGAAGTCAAAACTGATTTAAAAAAACTTTACTCATAGAATTCATCACATATGCTGTACAGGTATCCAGCCTGCAACTAGAGTTAACATACCTAGTAACCAATTTTTTAGTCTCAGTAGTTGTTATTAAATCAAAACAATTCTAGATTCTGTCACCTGGAATCACATCATGGGAAACCATACACTCCTCCATGGTAGATATATTTAGCTGTTGACGAATATTAACTACTTTTTCCTTAAAATAAAAAGCCAAGACATTCTCTGAGTATCAGAAGCTGTATATAACAATAGATTATCAGTGTTTTGGAGATTTTCCAAAATATTAAACAGTTACAAGAATCATGTAGATTAGAATCAATCAGCATTGAGCAAAATTCCCTTTTCTTTTCTTTTTAGTAATTAACTGTTTATATAGAAATACCTTCATACGCCAAATATGTTTATGTATATCAGAATGAGACTTTTCTTTCATTGTTCCTACAATCCCATTTTAATAAAAGCAATTCATTGTCAAACCATTTCTCAGATTTGCAATGAGTTTTAAATTTGGCCTTAAAAGGAACAATATCATCTACAATAACTGAAACATGTCGAGTGCCAATTTAAAAACAAATCTTGCTTTGTAATAGTTTCCAGTAAATTTCCAATTTTGTTCTAAAACAAGGGAACATCAATTTTCTCTCTAGTCTGTATATGCACTTTAGATGTATGCTTCTTAACCTTAGAGTCATGCCAAACATTAGTAAAGTCAATTAAGAAATTAGCTGTCCATGGTAATGAGGTACAGGCATTAAAATGCAAATATGAAGAACGTAAATCTCCACTAGTCATTGCTAAAATATCCAATGCTTGTTCCTTATTATGTGAACTCTGTGTATTAGGCCAATCAAACCCTATATCCTCTAAAAAAATATCTAAAAACTCTCTTGTTTTGATATGCACTCTATCTTCCAAGTGTAAATTTACATCACCAATTAAGAAAGAAAGATTTATATTGCATAGTATATTTTGGAATAAACTAATGAATAATATTCCTATTCTTGGGCCATTCCTGGAGGACAATAGATAACTAAAAAAGAGGAATGCTGAGTAGTACAACCATCCAGGAATGCCAAAAAATCATCTCGTACATTCCTTAATCTTCATTTCCCCAACTGTAAAGGTCTGAAATACAAATTAATGCATGCGTCAACCTTTTCCTATATGAGCACGCAATTCTGGAACGCATTGCCACGTAACCTAAAAGCGACCTATGAACTGACCAACTTCCACAAACTACTAAAGACCCATCTCTTCGACAAGATATACCTCAAAGACCAAAACATGTGAAACTCCCGCATATATCCAGAAATGCTAATAATGCCTTCTGTTATATTATTATCATGTATTCCATTACCATGCAACCCAAAATCCTTCTGTAACACCAAATGTTTACTCCCCTCTCATTTCCACTATCCATGATATATTGTAAGCCACTTTGAGCCTGCAAAAAGGTGGGAAAATGTGGGATACAAATGCAATAAATAAATAAATAAAATTATTTCAAGCTAGGGCATCGATATTTTATCTAATAAATAAACAGAAAAAAAGATATATATAAAATTGCCAACCCGCCACCTTGCTTATTTAATCTAGGAATATGCAGTATTTTATAGCCACCAGGACACATAACCCCCTGTTTTATATTGATTTCCGGAAGGTGAATGTTGTCTCTAAACTAGAGGCCTAGCCAGTGCCAAGGGTGGATGAATTCATCAAGCAGCTAGGAGGGGCCAGATTCATCTTGACCTTGGACCTGACCAAGGGATATTGGTAGATACCTCTCATCCTGGCTGCCAAGAAAAAGACAGCCTTTTCAATACCCCAGGGTTTGTTCCAGTTCACGGTGCTACTGTTTGGACTTCATGGAGCTCCAGCTACCTTCCAGCACCTTGTGGATCACCTACTTAAACCCCATAGTAAATATGTGGCTGCCTACTTAGACGACATTATCATCTACAGTAAGGTTTGGAGGACCCATCTTATCTGGGTGGAAGCAGTACTGGATAGTCTACGGACTGCTTGGTTAACAGCGAATCCCAAAAAGTGCTTCTTGGGAGGGTAAGAAATCCAGTACCTGGGTTACTCAGTCGGGATAGGACAAGTGAGACCCCAGATCCAGAAGATAGAGGCAATCACCCAGGTGCCAGTACCCCAGATGAAGAAGCAAGTATGAGCCTTCCATACTCTGAAGAGGGCTATTTGCTCAGAGCCAGTGCTGGTCAGCCCAGACTTTAACTAGCCCTTCATCATGCAGACCAATGCATGAGAGGTTCGACTGGGGCCATTCTGGCCCGGAAAGTAGACGGGGAAGACCACCCGGTGGCATACATTAGCTGGAAGCTGTTTCCAAGAGAGAAAAATTATGCGGTGATTGAAAAGGAGGATCTAGCTATAAGTAGTGGCGTAGCCAGACCTGAGATTTTGGGTGGGCCCAGAGCTAATATGGGTGGGCACGCACTGTCTATATAAGTATGAGTAGTGTCTCTTGGGATCTCAACAGCTGCCCTGCATCAGTATAACCACATACATACTTAATGGAAAAATTGATATTTTTAAATATAATTACATTATTCCACAATCTCTCCACTGCAAAATGCTATACACAAACTTGTGCAAAAACACACTCATATCCTTACTAAACCATAACAGCACTAATTCCAAGGACAGGATGAGCTACAACCTTATGCTTGAAAAGGCAGAACTGTAATTACACTAGGCTCTAAAACACCAATACACTACCTCGTGAAAAAAAAAGCAAAAGAAAAAGGGCTGCAAATACTACACGCTAGCAGAATACTCCACCTTGATCACACATGAAAAACACATGACACAACAGACATGACACAAGGAACTAGAAATCCAAAAATATGAAGGCAAAATACTGAACTGGAAAGTTAACTCAAGAAGTCAGACTCAGCATGCACCAATACTAGAAAAATTGAAACTTACATGCAAAATATCACAGATGCACATTTCCAAAAGCTGACATATTCCAATTAATAAATTCTGAATAAAATACTTTTTCTACCTTAGTTGTCTGATCTATTCGCTTTGGTCCCAGTGTCTTCTGTTTTATGCAGTGTCTTCTTTCCATTTGATATTTTTTCTCTCACCATGCCCACCATCCTCCTGTTGCCTTATGTGTCCTGTCCACCATCTGTAGCCCTGTCCCTATCCTTCCTTGAGTTTCAGTATCTGCCCTCAACGTGTTCCAAACCAGCCCTTAAACTCAGCAGTTTTCCCTCCATTGATATCCAGCATTTCTCCTCACTCCCCTCCATCCATGTGCATCTACTTCCTCTGTCTTCCCTCCCCTCCATCCATGTCCAGCATTTCTCCTCTTTCCCTTCCCCTCCATCCATGTGCATCTCCTTCCTTTGTCTTTCCTTCCCTCCATCTTTGTCCAACATTATTCCTCTCTTCCCTGCCCTCCACTCCATCCATGTCCAGCATTTCTCCTCTCTTCCCTTCCCTCCATCCATGCACATCTCCTCCCTGACTTCTCTCCCCTCCCTCCCTCCCTCCATCAATCCATCCAGCAACTCTCCATTCTCCCCTGCCCTCTCCTCCATCCATCCATACCCAGCAAATTTCCTCTCTCCCCTTCCCCTCCATCCATCCATGTCCAGCAATTCTCCTCCTTCCTGTGCCCTCCGCTCCATGTCCAGCAATTTCTATTCTCTCCCCTGCCCTCCTCTCCATCCATCCATTCATGTCCAGCAACTCTCCATTCTCCCCTGCCTTCTCCTCCATCCATCTCCAGCAAATTTCCTCTCTCCCCTGTCCCCTCCATCAATCCCTGTTGTCCAGCAACTCTCCATTCTCCCCTGCCTTCTCCTCCATCCATCTCCAGCAAATTTCCTCTCTCCCCTGTCCCCTCCATCAATCCCTGTTGTCCAGCAATTCTCCTCTCTCCCCTGCCCATCCTGTTTCTTTCCATCCCCTTCCCCATTCTATCCAGTGTCTTCCTCGCCCCCCTCTCTCCCCCGCCCCTCCCCCCCCCCCCCCCCCCCCCCCCCCGCTGTTTCCCTTCGCAGCACCTCCCCTCTCTCAATAAAGAATGACAACGTGGATGCAGCAGCTCACAGGTTTGCTTGCTGTGTTTTGCGTGAACGGCGACGGCTGTGCGGGGGAGTGGAAACACATTTACCAATAGCTTCCTTCCTTACAGTGGACTAGATGGGCTTTCACTAACTTCCACTCCACTCCTGAAGTTGAAGCGGGGGGCGGCCGTAAATGCAGCAAGCAGCCAGGCTCAACTCCGTCCTTCGCTTCCTGCCCTCTCTCTGCGCCCCGCCTTCCTCTGATGTCATTTCCTTTCGGGCGGGCGGGACGCTGAGAGAGGGCAGGAAGTGAAGGACGGAGTCGAGCCTGGCTGCTTGCTGGTTTTACGCCCGCCCGCTCGCCGCTGCGGGCAAGAAGACTGTCGTCGTCGTCGTGGAGAAGGTCTCAAAAGACTGGGTGGGCCTGGGCCCATCCAGGCCCACCTGTAGCTACGCCCCTGGCTATAAGTGGGCTCTGAAGACATTCCAATACTATCTATTGGGCTGAAACTTCCTGCTGCATCAACGCCTTCGGTGGGTGGCTTGACATAAAGATTCAAATGCACGTATAATGCACTGGTTCCTTAGCCTCCAGACCTTTAGCTATGAGGTGAAACATCAGGTGGGCTAAGAGCATGCTAATGCGGACCTTTTGTCCCAGGAGATGGACCCTGAAATGGCAGGCACTCAACTATGCATTGTTCAGCTAAGGGGGAAGGTGTATGAGGGGGTTTAGGGAACACTACTCCTCACCCTTAAGAATAGTCCCTCAAATAGCCTGAGCCACCTTAAGATCACTGATCCCGCCCCAGGAGGAAGTGAGCCAGGAGGAGTGGAGTCAGAACCAGGAAGTATAATGGAAAGGCCAGACTGAGGCTAAGGAGGCTCAAGGAAAGAATAACAGGAGCCGCAGTATATGTCACTACAGCTTATGTCTAATGATCATGACCTGGCTGAAGTAAGCCACTTTTGTTTCCTGATTTGAAACTAGTAAGCCCCCAGCCAGACCTGGAACTCGATGAAGAATGTACAAACTGTATATGGGGCGTGGTAGCCCCACCAGCCACAGACTGTGTTTTGGGCCTGCCAGCCAGAGGCCTGTTTGACACCATATTTACTGAACTACAGAGGTGTTTCACCTTGTGTTCCTGGCCCTGTGCCATAACAGGCCTCAGGATTCAGTTAATGAACTGCTTATTTTTGTTTATATATCTTTGTCCGGCTGTGTTATTTCACAGGGCCCATCTTCAAACCCCCCCTCAGGTTACCACAGCCACATAAGTACACATATGGCACACATTCACTTCACATTATTTACACACTTGCTTACTCAATCACACACACATCACCCACTAAAACATGCCACACCTAATCACTGGCAATCAAGGCAGTGACACACAAACAACCTTTGCACTCATTCACACACACATTGATACCCCAACTCTTATGTTTCTACATACCCTTAACAAACCCACACCCTACCCATAGCCCCCACCACCAGCCTCCTCATATATCACACCACACCACTCTCAGAATGTATAATTTATGTACTCAAATCCTGCATAGAGAAACACACCTTTATGTTATGTTCTGAGCATGCAATTTCTAACAATGTGATTTCTCAGTGTCAGTGAATTGTTTATTTTTAGTTCTTTTTCTTTAACCAATTTCTCCAAAGTACAGTAATGTTGAGATTGATTGAACATGGCGAAAAAAATATTTCTCCCCTCTCATATACTGTGTAGCCAAGCTGAACTTGTACAGTGTGAGCAAGCAACATGCAAAGCAATTCTGGCCTGACCTGCAGGTTCTGCATGAATTCTGTTAATGACCTCCTAAATAATACCACTTGCTTGGTGTGGGTGTGAGAAAGCTCTAAAAGTCATTGACTGGACTCTCTGATGTGATATTATTATGAATCTAGGCTTTCAAAAATGGACTGTGCAGCACAAGTGCTCACACAGCACAACCCAGCTAATTGAACAATCACAGCTAGGAAGGACATAGCCTAAACAACACCAGGTAAAAATGGCCCTGGAGAATTTTTAACAGATGGACACTTGTAAATCTAACATGATTTCCTACTGCCTCAGGTAAAAGGCAGAAATATCTCATTAAACTGTCTGCTTGCTACTATGTAAGGATTTACTTTTCTGGACAGCAGCAGGTATATTTAACACAAGAGCTTCTTTAATAAACTCTAGTTTATATAAGTGTAACCGGGGGTCCTTACTATCCATCAACAGAAACTACAATGTTAGGGACAGGATTCTACGATTTCGGACCCCTGGAGCCAGGGCTGTGTTAGTCATTCTGGAGCCCAGGGCTGAAATTAAGAAGGAGGCACCCTAATTCGCTCTCTCTTCCCCTAAGATCTTCCCTCCCCCCCCCCCCCCCCCTCGGTTTGGTATCTCTGTCTCTTCCCTCATGGTCTGGTATCTTTTTCTCTCTCCTTTTGCTTCCCTTCCCTGCACTCCTCAGGTCTGGCATGTCTCCCTCTCCCGCACCCCCCCCCCCCCCAGCCACAATCCAAACTTGTGTGGCACTAGCAGCTGCAGCAATGAAGACAGGCTGCCTCCTGCTGTCCCCAGACCCTTTCCTCTGGTGCATCTCACCCACAGAAATTTGCATCAGATTAGGAGAGACACAGCAGAGGAAAGACCCTGGGGTCAACTGGAGGTAGCCTGTCTTCACACAGCTGCCACTGCTGTTGTCCCATGGCAAGTTTGGAGAATCATGGGGCAGGGAGAAGGTGTGAAAGATGCTGGATGCACAGAGAGAAGGGGAGCAGAGGGGGGGGGGGGAGAGAGACCCAACTGGGAGGGGGGAGAGATGCTTGATCCACAAGGGGAAGGGGAGTGGAGGGGGAGAGAAATGCCTCACCAATGGAGAGAGATGCCAGAACAATGTTGCCAGATAGTGAAAACTTTTCTAGCCCAACTCATGCCAAAATGTGCCCAAAAATAGCCCAAGTCTTGACACCAAAAACTCAACATCATAAATAATGTACCATTATAATGATAATAAATCACTGCTCCTAGCCTTTCTCTCCCCCCCTCCCTTGAACTCCCCTTCCTGAGGGTTCAGCATGAATCCCTCTTTCTTGTTCCCCCACCCCCACAGGTCCACAATCTCACCTTCTTTCTCCTTCCCCTGGTGGTCCTGGCATTTATTTCTCCCCTCCCCCCAGTTTCCTCTCTCTTTCCTCCCCTCCAACCTGGCAACCATACATTTGGGTTTTCCTAGACATGTCCTCCTTTCTGGTGACTGTCGGGACATCCAGGTGGTTTTTGTTTGTGACAGTTTTTGTCTGCATTTTAATTCTGGGATCCTGCCCCTGCACACTGCACTCGCTCTTTTCATTTCCCATGTGCTACGGAATTGAAAGCAGAGACACAGCTGACCCCCAACCCCCCCCCCCCCCCAGGGCCGCCCTCATACGCTGCTAGTACTGCCACAGCTTCCCATTCCCCCTTGTTCTGCTAGTGCCTCTGACCCCCCCAAACACACACACACACACACTCACACTCAGAGCTAGTGCCAGGAGGTTTCTCCCTTATATGGTGTGAAGTCCCGCCCAGCGCATCCCAGGATGCACCGGTCAGGGCTGGGCGCCACCATTTTCAAGGTGGTGCTGATGAAAGAGGAGGGAGTCCACCGCCCTCCTCCAACAAAGGTACTGGAGGGGGGTGGAGAAGAGGGCCAATAGATCACTAGGTCAGGGGGGTTGATTCATGGCCCACTGTGCCACCAGGGCTCTATTTGAGGGGATGCTACAGGGAGTTAGAGGAGCTGGACCACCGTGTCGCTGGGGGGGGGGGTCAAGGTTTCTGCTCTTGCAGGAGGACTGTTGCATTGGGGGGAATGGGGGGCCTGTTAGGAAGCAAATGCATGCTGGACAAGGCTCACCATTCCTCCCCAATGGTCTGCAAACCCTAACGCCAGCTCTGATCTGGCATAGGGTTTGCCGTGGACAAACTGCCAATGTTTGGAGCACTGCTCGCTAATCATGGGGGAGGAATAAATTTAGCATGCATTTGCATGCTAATTGCACTAAGAGCCCTGTTTTGCATGCATTTGCATGATAGTTGCGCTCAGAGCTAGTATGTTGGGAGGGATGGAGCTGGAGAGAGAGAGATAGTGAGCAAGGAAGAAGAGAAAGAGCATGCAAAGGGAGGGGAAGGTGACAGATGAGAGAAAGGAGAGAGATAAGAGGGGAGGGTTTGAGGAGGAGGAGATAAAAGAGGGGAAAGAGATGATAAAGGCAAGAGAGGGGGTAGGAATGGAGAAAGGAGAGAGAGGAGAGGAAGAAGAGCTGTGTGGTTGAGGAGGAGAGATGAGTTCAAGGGAAGGGGCAAAAATGAAGAGATTTGAGAGGAGAGAGAGGGTGAGGTGGATGAGAGAAGGAGGAAAGGGTAAAGGAGAAGATGCAAGAAAGAGGTGAAATATGAGGGAATTAGGAAGAGGTGGCAAAGGATGAGTGAGGGGGAGGCAAAAAAACAAGGGGTGTGTTGAGAGAGCAAGAGGGGAGAAAGAGGAGAATGGAAGATTGCAGGCAGGACTTAATTTCTGGGAGAACAGCCTGGAATGCAATTCTACCACTTCATTTCAGACGCCACAGCACGAGAGGAGGGTTGTACTCCAAGCAGCCAGCACAGAAGAGGAGGTGGTGGGATGAGGCTAAAGCAGAACAAAGAACAGCCACAATGCTCACTAATCCTGCTCCTCATCTCCTATTGTTTCTACTCTTGACCCATCCCTGCCCCTGGCTCCAGAGGTCCACAGACCTGCCAAGTCATACTCATTTGGTTTCTCACACTCACATGCACAAATACCCTCCTTACACACATTCTGGCTCCCAGCTAGAGAGTTGCACAGGGACAGAAATCTTACCCATCCCCGCTGAAATCTTACCTGTCCCTCACCCAGCCCGCAAGAATTTAACTTGTCCCTACCCAGTCCTGCAAGAATTTAATGGTACATTTTTTAAAATTCCGGTCCGCTCTCTCCGTAGCTCTCTGAGTTTGAGTCGCAGCACTCCAGGCAAGGAAGGAATGGAACTTGAAACATTCTGGTGTGCACATGTAAGACTTGTCTCTGATTCACTGGCACTGTGTGCAGAGAGGTTGCCACATGCACACGCCAGTAAGTCAGGGACATCTGATGCTCATGCCTGTGTCAGAGCTGAGGTCCGTGCATCAGCCTAGGAGCAAAGAGGATTAATAGTAACATAGTAAGTGACAGTAGATAAAGACCTGAACAGTCCATCCAGTCTGCCCAATGGTCACACTCATTATCAATTCATGATTAAGTGAACATGATATTATGTACTTGATTATGGTCTTTCTTTGGTGTTTCTGGGACATAGACTATAGAAGTCTGCTCAGCCCTATCCTTATGTTCCAACTGCTGGAGTTGCCATCGAAGCCCACTCCAGCCAATTTGTGTTCTCATTTGTGGGACACAACCGTAAAAGTCTGTTCAACACTGTCCTCATGTTCCAGCCACTGAAGTTGCTATCTAAGCCCTTTCTAGCCCACCCTAAACCAGATTGCCATATATGATACACAGACCATACAAGTCTGTCTGGTATCAGCCCTAGTTCATCACAACCGGAGTCGCCACCTAAGCGTCACTTGACACATCCACACACAAGCAGCCATTTAAGTTTAGGTTTTTTATAACTTCCATTTTCTAATTAGAGATCTTCTGTGTTCATCCCATGCATTTTTGAATTCCGTCACCATTTGTGTCTCTACCACTTCCTTATTGAAGACTTTCCGCATCTGTGCTGTTAAAGCAAGGAGGAAAAGGAGGAGGAGACAGGGAGACAGAACTCAAAGAACTTGGTACTAGGTAGGTGAGAAGCTGGCGCAGATGCAGCTTACACTTCCATGGGAACCCTGCAGGAATTGTTTCTGTCCCCATGGGAACCCCACAGGAACTGCTTCCATCCCCATGGGAACCCCATGGGATCTGCGGAATTCTCACGAACCCCGATTCTCGTGCAGGTCTCTACTCCCAGCTCAAGATTTGTCTCACCTTTCCTTCCCCAATTCTGGGGGCCTTCCCTAACCTCTCTCTCCCTTCTGGGTCCAAACAGCATCTATCTGTCTCCTCTCTACCTCTAAGCTCCTGACTCCAGTATTTATCCCTCAACTCTCCCCCACCCCCACCTAGTCCTTCAAACTTGCATGCATTAACAGCAGGATTATAGCACTCTGCCTCAGGCCAGTTCTTCTATGATGTCCCACCTCCTCTGATGCATTTTCCTGTCTACATGAGGGTAGGACATCATAGAGGAACTGGGCAGAGGCAGAGTGCCATAATCCTGCTGCTAATGCATGCACGTTTGAAGGACTGGGGGTGGGGTGGAGATGAGGGACAAATGCTGGAGTCAGGAGCTTAGGGGTAGAGAACGGACAAATAGATACTGGCTGAACCCAGGAGTAAGGGACAGGTCAGGGAAGGCCCCTGGAGGCAGGGAAGGAAAGGTGTGACAGATCCCAAGCCGGGAGCCAGAATGCATGTGAGGGGGATACTTGTGCAAGAGGGGGGAACAGAGAGGAGGCAGATGCTGGATTGAGGGGACAGAGACTGGATAGAAGAGGTGAGGGGGAGAGAGGGGCAGATATTGGGGCATAGCATGGAAAAAAATTATATTTGAATATGCTTCTGTCCCTCCATGTGCTCTGAATTCTGTACCAAAATGTTGTTGTCACCAAATTAGTCTTTAAAAAAAATTAACAAATTGTCTCTATTTTATTGGCACAACAAAAAAAATTATACATAAAAATTATTGTATATTCATTTCTAGACCATCTAAGTATTTTATCATGTTTTTACAGCTCTGGGAGAAAAAGCTCATTGTTCATATAATTAACCTTCTTCATGTCACCTAGGAGAGCAATCAGCAGCTAGATGTGAATGACTCTGGTTAGGGTGAGGAGTAGATATGGGAAGTGGGAGAATGTGAACACAGCATCTATCATCAGGCGGGAGACAAGAAATTAAAGTAGGAACGAAAACAATGCATTTAATAATGTGACTTTTGTACCAACAAATTAACTAGACATAGACTTTTTACCATACTGCTTTGTTTTCTTGATTTGTTTTCCAACTCTATTGTCTGACTATTTTTCTCTACATACTATTTCTAATAAACCAGGGGTGAGAGACCTCAGTCTTCAAGGGCCGCAACCCAGTCGGGTTTTCAGGATTTCCCCAATGAATATAGAGGTGTGGTAGCCATGTTAGTCCACTTTTAAAGGTAATCAATAGAAATAAAACAAAATAAAACATGGAAAAGAAAATAAGACATAATAATACATTTCTTGATTAGCTTTTGAAGGTTGTCCTTCTTCATCAGATCGGAAATAAGCAAATGTTGGTAGATGACAGTATATATAAGTGAACAACCATATACAATAATGAAGGAGATAGGTGAAGACTCAACTGGCATTTAATCTGACCGTACATTAAATTTATAGAGTGAAGAGGTGATGCCTCAAGAAGCCCCCGGCTAGATAACTAAAAAGTTCACAGGGGCTGGGCTGCTTCATCATCAGCAAACACCCCTGGACAATTCAATGGTCTTCTGTAAATAATTTTTTTCTTATTGCTTACTTTTTCTTTACTTAAAGATTTAAATATACAAATTACTCAGCTTTCATTCCATCTAAGCTCTCAGGACGCTGAATACGACTATGACCAACGGTGGCCAACGTTTCATCACCTGCCTCAGGGTCAAATGGTCTGCGTCAATCCTGTGCCAGCAAACACTTCCGAGTTCCGTGTTTGTTGATGATGAAGCAGCCCAGCCCCTGTGAGCTTTTTAGTTATCTAGCCGGGGGCTTCTTGAGGCATCACCTCTTCACTCTATAAATTTAATGTACGGTCAGATTAAATGTCAGTTGAGTCTTCACCTATCTCCTTCATTATTGTATATGGTTGTTCAGACAGAAGTACTAGGAGGAGATTGCCTTCATAATTTGCTTTAATCATTGGAGTATATATAAGTGAAACATTAAAGCACTTCAGTGACAGTCTAACAGGATGAGGGTGGATAGGTGAGAGACAGGAAGAGTCGGTGGATGAGGGACAAGGAGATATGCATGGAGATAGGAGGGTGACAAAGCAGTACAAATTTGTGGTTTATAATGGCCTAGAAAACCCAGATCATTGTTAAGTCCTGTCTGGTGGGTGTCAAAATATTTAATCGTTCTGACTTCAAAGGTCTTACGTTCTTGTATTGTTTTAATGTTCCCTTTCAGGATTCTTACCATGAAATCACTGGTACAGTGTTCTGGTTTTGTATAGTGCTGCCCCACAGAGGTGACATCCTGATTGGTACTAGCATTTTCATATGGTGTCTATGTAAATTAAATCTCATCTTTAGCATCTGACTTGTTTCTCCAATGTAGCAACCTTTACTGCATTTTTTACACTGAATTGTATATACTAAAAAATCAATACTCTATAAACTTATTATAGATTTGGCACTTTCATCAATTGTAAAATAAATGTAAGAATCATTTATAAAGTTAGCCTCAAAAGCCCAGGGTACCTTTAGAATAGGACACCACTGTGGTGGCTAGCATCATAGGCTCCTCCGCCTTCCGAAAAAACCTAAAGAGTAAAAACTTCCAAAGGCTAACATAAATGGAAGAAAAGGTCTGTAGTCAAAAAACGGAAGAGGGGGTAATAACATTTACCACCTTGATAATTAAAGTACACAAACCTAAATTCTCTATATTAATGAGGACTTGAAAAACTCAATATGTTCATGAAGTGTAACTACAACTTCAAACCAATTGAAAACCCCACGTTTTTAACATAATCCTAAAGTGAAAAAATCAACTGTCTATTATTTCTTTTCATGTATTAGACAGAAAGTTATGCAGTCATCATATTTCTGATTGTTTACTATGGTCTATCACCATCAAAAGCATAATATCTCTAAAATTCACTTTTAACTTAGCTTTAGGTGTATCTAGAGACCGTAGCGACTCCCGTGTCTCCACTAATGTTGTTAACCGTGAGGATTCCGTAGGTATTCAAGTTTTAAAGATATCATTGATCCCCCAACCGGATCTATGTGACTGTTCACAAAAACATCTTCAAAGTGTCTCTCTCTCATCAAATCTTCAACATATAACTTTCAATTTCTCGACAGTAAAGGTACCCATCTGTTTTGCTGCTTCTTCAGGAGAAATATAACATAACAGATAACTGTTTTTCATTTCAATCCTTCGCAAATGTTGAATATTTTTCCTTTGTGTATGACCCTGGAGTCCTGTGAAATGTTTTGCCATAGTTTGCAGCTGGATATATTGCAAGGATGTGTGCCATTCTTTTCTTTTTTGAGTCCGTGTTGGGAGCTTACTTCTAATTAGCTTGTGTTTTAAGTTGGGTGGCTGTCGGAAGGCCAGCACTGGTGGGGATGGGAATAACTCTTTCAGTAATTCATCCTCCTGGAGTAGGGGCTATAGATCTTTTATGATTTTTCTTAATTTTTCCAGCTCTGGGTTGTATGTCACTATAAAGAGGATTCTGTCTGTGGCTTTTTTTTTCTTTGTGCTTTAGCAGATTTTCCCTGGGTGTTTTGAGGGAGGAGGCAATATTCTTGGAGATTATTTTGGGGTTGTAGCCTTTCTGTTCGAAGGATGCAGTCAGGATTTCAAGGTGTCTGTCTCTGTCCCCTGGGTCAGAGCAGGTACAGTGGTACCTTGTGGCTTGGCTGTAAATAATGGATCTTTTCGTATGTGAAGGGTGAAAGCTGGAGTTGTGGAGGTAGCTGCATCTGTCTGTAGGTTTCTTGTATATGAATGTTTGTATATAGCCATCGCTAATTGAGACTGTGGTGTCCAAAAAATTGACTTTTTCTGGGGAGTAGTCAATTTTGAATCTGATTGTAGGATGGTATGTATTGAAGGAATTGTAAAATTGTTTCAGAGTTTCTTCCCCCTCAGTCCAAATCATAAAAATGTCATCGATGTACCGGTAGTATTTTAGGGGTTTGGTCTGGTATGTATTCAGAAATGTCTCTTCCAGCTCAGCCATAAAAAGGTTGACATATTGGGGTGCTGTCCTGGTGCCCATCGCAGTGCCCATTATTTGCATTTCAACTAAAACTCAATAAAGTCTCATCCTCTCATCCCCACACAGCGCGAACATCCCCACAAGTATCAACACCCCAGATCACACCCTTCCTATCTCAGACAGCTTAAAAATCCTCGGTGTTACAATGGACCGTAACTTAACACTAGAGAGCCAAGTGGCATCCATAACAAAGAAAATGTTCCACTCAATGTGGAAACTCAAACACGTGAAGCAATTCTTCCCAAGGGAAAGATTTCACAACCTTATACAATCAATGGTACTAAGCCACTTAGATTACTGCAATGGAATTTATGCGGGATGCAAAGAGCAAACCTTAAAGAAACTTCAGACCGCTGAAAACACAGCAGCTAGGCTTATATTTGATAAAACGTGATTTGAAAGCGCAAAACCTCATCCGCGAAAAACTACACTGGCTCCCAATCAAAGAACGCATCGCCTTCAAAATCTGCACCTTGGTTCACAAAATCATCTACGGAGAAGCCCCGAGTTACATAACAGACTTGATCGACTTACCAATTAGAAATACATCCGAATCAACACGATCTTACCTAAATCTGCACTACCCAAGCTGCAAAGGACTTAAGTACAAAACAACTTACGCATCTAGTTTTTCTTACTTAAGCACACAACTGTGGAACGCACTACCAAAAGCCTTGAAAACAACATACGACCACCTTCTGGAAATCATTAAAAACCAACCTGTTTAAAAAGGCACACCCTACCGATCCAACTTAAATGCCTAATCTCTGCAACACAACCAAACTAAAGCATGTAATGGACATAACACAACTCTTCCGTTCTCCAATTCCCTAATGTGGCTGTGCCACATGAATTTGATCTTACAACAACATCACCCTGTATTTGTTCACACCGGAGCCTGCAAAGGCCTCTCTGGTACTATGTAAGCCACATTGAGCCTACAAATAGCTGGGAAAATGTGGGATACAAATGTAACAAATAAATAAAATATCATTGTTAAAGTGGAAAAGGTTGTGAGTTAAAATAAATTTGATTAATTTTGAAATAGTTTCTGGTGAGTATTGATGGTCCAGTGTGGATGTTTTTGGGGCTTCTCACATGCAGCTATGCCATCCGCATGGGGAATGTTGCTGTATAGTGATTCTACATCCATCGTGACCAGAAGGGTACTCGGTGGTAATTGCTTGATATTTTTCAATTTATTCAGAAAGATTTAATTTACATAGACACCATACGAAAAATGCTACTACCAATCAGGATGTCACCTCTGTGGGGCAGCACTTTCCAAACCAGAACACTGTACCAGTGATTTCATGGTAAGAATCCTGAAAACAATACAGGAACGTAAGACCTTTGAAGTCAGAATGATTAAATATTTTGACACCAGACAGGACTTAACAAAGATCTGGGTTTTCTAGCCCATTATAAACCATAAAATTGTATTGCTTTGTCACCCTCCTATCTCCATGCATATCTCCCTGTTCCTCATCCACCCGACTCTTCCTGTCTCTCACCTATCCACCCTCATCCTGTTAGACTGTCACTGAAATGCTTTGATGTTTCACTTATATATATACTGTCATCTACCAACATTTGCTTATTTCTAATCTGATGAAGGGCAACCTTCAAAAGCTAATCAAGAAATGTATTGTTATGTCCAATAAAAAAAGGTATCATCTTATTTTCTTTTCCATGTTTTATTTTGTTTTATTTCTATTGATTACCCAATGAATGAGAATGAGATCTATTTGCATACAATATGCATGCAGATAGATCCCATGTATATTCATTGGGAAAATCCTGAAAACCTGACAGGATTGCATCCATTGAGGTTGAGGTTGCTCAGCCCCTCAAATAAAACATGATTCCAATACCTTTTTGAATGAGAACAGAAAACTATTACAATGAGTGGGTGCCATATGCCATTATTTCTTAGGTTTTAGAAAAATATTAATTTACAGTTATAGTTCAGAGGATCAGTTTATTATTAGAATTTATTAAACACCTTGACAATGCTCCAGTTAAACGCAGGCTGCAGTTTATTTGCACTTGATTTTCCTAACAGTTGCTTCATTTAAGTTATTCCTTTATATAAGAGATTTGCATCTGTGGAAGTTTTACAACTTCCTTCTTTGTCTATATTGTTTTACTGCCGGGGTTAATTCTCTCTTACTTAACCATACCATCACCAATCAAACTTTCAAGTGCTTATTAGCATATTACTGGGGGTTTTTTTGTCAGAGACTTGATCACTCAATTGATCTATTATCCCAATCTCTCCATTTGTCCCTGCTGTTGTTTACCCATCCCCCCCCCCCCCCCCCCCCCAAAAAAAAAATTATCTTTATTTTTCTCAACAAATGCAATGTTGGTGCGGATAAGAAACAGAAAAATTATGACTAAAGTCTGAAAAAGTGTATCAGGGAGCGTGATTTGCTGAAAAGAAATGGTGTTGTCCTATACCTTCAGAAAATGATGCTTTCCATCTGAGTACATTCCACAACCAGTAGGGAAGCAGGAGAACTCCATAGAGGTTTCTCAATCTGAGGCTTTGTGCTCCTTACAGTTGATTACAGAAAAAAAGGAAGTAAGAACAACCCAAGAGGGCTCATTTGAAGGAAAAACATGTTAATATGCAACTTTCTACTATTTTTTCTCATTAGCTTTTTCTGTGGAAAACTCACGGCTTAACTATAAGTATTCCGTGCAAGAAAACAGAAGAAAACAAACACTAATTTAGCCTGTATATCAAATAGTTACTGTGTATAACACAGCTTAGTACTTTATCCTGAAACCACAGAGAACCAAGGCAAATTTACACAGTGTAAACAGCTGTAACTAGGTAGGATTTCTGAATATTTATATCTCTCAGTAATCTTTTCTGTCCAAATTCACAGGCAACCAAACTCAGGGCTCCTCTTACTAAGCTGCACTAGTAATTCCCACGCGGCCCATTCAATTCCTATGGGCTTCGTCACATTTGCCATGCCAGGAATCACTAGTGCAGCTTAGTGAAAGAGCCCCTTAGCATGCTTTGTTAATTTAAGGCTCCTTTTACTAAGGTGTGTTAATGGATTTACTGTGCACTATTGATTAGTGTGCACTAAATGCTAAGAAGCTCATTTTATTCCTATGGGCTTCTTAGCATTTAGTGCATGCTAATCGCTAGCATGTGCTAAATCCAATAGTGCACCTTCGTAAAAGACCCCTTCATTTGTTTCACCCATGATCCTTTTTTGGATGTGGATATTTTTTCAGAATTGATGTCTTTGGCTGTGTTTTTTGAAAATTTTCAAAAGTTCAATAAAGATGGAATAATTTTTCTTTTAAACATCAATAGAATTTTGATTCACTCACATTTTTCTCCCTGCCTGTGTCTATGGCCAAAAGGGTCATTATTCAGGAGCACTAATTCCAGATGGCGGCAGCTGCTATCTGGATAAATGCCACTAGCCGGGCTATGTGGTGATTTTCAATCATTTTTAACCAGCCCAGCACTATCTAGATAGCGCTGTAGCATCCATGGGCAGAGTAAAGGCGGAGCCACCAGATATCTGGTTAGCAGCAACATTCAGACCGTAACTGGATAACTATCCAGCTAAAGTTCAGACAGAAAAATGACTATCCTAACTTTATCTGGTTAGCTATTCAGGTGGCACTATCTGGTAGCATGATCATGTACCACTCTATCCATATATTCAGCACCGCTGCGATCTGGATACTGGCATTGAATATCTGCATTCCTTTTAACTGCCATAGCCTACATTAAAAAAAAAAATACACTAACTGAGACAGCTGAATATGAGCCCATTAATGAATAAGACCCTAAGCATGGCATATTAAAGAAATGGAATGGGCAGCTGCCAAATTTTATAAGTAAAATGATTTCCAGTTACATTGGCAACCATTATTAGAGTTTAAGAAGTACAGGAGTTGTTTTCCTTCCTCTGATGCAAGATGAGAAGTTCTTATAGAATTATCTGTTCTTTTAGGATAGCAGGATGTATGAGTTCAAAAATACACACTTGCTTGAAAGGTTTTGGACAGTTAATTAGGTTGCTTGCTTTTGGGATTTCTGTATGTAGCTGAAGGTTTGGACAAATTTTCTTTATTGCATTTTATTCTTAAGACAGCTGTCATCTGAGATTGTCTGCACACAACAGAAGAGAAGTCCCACCTCCAGTTTGGAAGCCCCTGTGCTGCCTTGGAGGAGGGAGGTCTCCTAAAAGGAGAGCATCACCTTGGTGAAGTTGGAAGTAATCATGTAGCCAGGACTGGCCCACCAAGGATGTGTCTCCAGGAGCTTCTGCCTAGGAGAGAAGGGTTAGGACAGCTGTTGTAGTTGGTGATTTGATTATTAAGCATATACATAGCTGGGTGGTTGGTGGACATGAGGATCGCCTGGTCACTTGCCTGCCTGGTGTGAAGGTGGCGGACCTCACGTGTCACCTAGATAGGATTTTAGATAGTGCTGAGGAGGAGCCGGCTGTCCTGGTACATGTGGATAACAATGACATATGAAAATGTGGGCGGGAGGTTCTGGAAGTCAAATTTAGACTCCTAGGTAGAAAGCTGAAATCCAGATCTTCCAGGGTAGCATTTTCAGAAATGCTACCCATTCCACAGGCAGGGCCCAAGAGGTAGGCAGAGCTCCAAAGTCTCAATGCGTAGTTGAGATGATGGTGCAGAGATGAGGGATTTAAATTTGTTAGGAACTGGGTAACATTCTGAGAAAGGGGGAGACTGTTCCAAAAGGATAGGCTGCACCTTAACCAGGATGGAACCAGGATGCTGGTGCTAACATTTAAAAAGGAGATAGAACAGCTTTTAAACTAATTGGGGAGGGGGGAGAAGCCAATAGTCACCCAGGAGTGCATGGTTCGGTGTGGAGTAATCTTGAAGGATTCTATTGAAACGGGACATATAGGGAATCCCAGTAGAGAGGTTTCAATAATGGTGAAAGAAAGCCAGGAGTGTTCAATGGGAGAATATAGTAGAGTAAATTATCCCCATTAACTTATTTATTTGGATTTTGTTCACACCTTTTTCAGAGGTAGCTCAAGGTGTGTTACATTCAGGTATACTGGGTATTTCCCTTAAATGACTTGCCCAAGATCACAGGAGCAGCAGTGGGATTTGAACTGGGCACCTCTGGATGTCAAGACTTTAAATCAGGCATGGACATTGTTTAAAAATACCATCATGGAAGCCCAGACTAAATCTATTCCACATATTAACAAAGGTGGAAAAGAGAGCAAACAACAGCCAGCGTGGTTAAAAGGTGAGGTGAGGGGGAATCACATGATGCTATGAGCTGAGTAGCTTCATATACTAGAACCAGGACAATCAGCTGTAACATAGGCATCAATCGCACAATCCAACTGTCTTCTGAAATTCAATATTAACTATATGTTCTTTAATATTTTAAAGATTTTAAAGAGTGCCCTCAGACAAATACCCACTTTTTCAGGCAATACTGGTTTATGCCAAGTGGTATAGCACTTCTTTCATCGGGCTACTCTTAAGATTTTTTTTTATATATAAAGTGCTATTGCCCATGTAGTGAGTACTAATTGTGCATTAAATAAATCAAAACATGAACTTAGCTTTAAAAGTGATATCATTAAAAGGCTTCACTCTTCAATGAAAAACTTCACTCTTCACAGGTCTCTATATTCAGCCCGTCAGCTGGCTTCCCCTGAGATCGTACGACACTGCGGGTTTCAGAAAATCTTTCTTCAGGGACTTGGGTTAAAGCCGTCCATAAACATGCTGTTGAGCCATCTTCTACAGCTGAGCAGCAGCATTCTGCTGAAGCTCTGGGACCCTATCTCCATTTCAATTCAATTTCGACACTAAATGTTCATCAGCGGCTAGATAGTGGTGAAATCCGATTTATGGACAAATATCTGAGTAAGTCTCCTGCTGGGATGGCACATAAGGTTGTAAAAAAAGAAAAACTTAAGACAGGCAATGCAGAGTCCAAGATGGTGGAGGATCCTTCCTTACTGCCGGCGGCCTTCACGGATACACAATTGGGACAACAGACTACGACAATTGAGAAAGCCTGGGAGCAGAAGTGGTCGACATTAGACCGAAAGTTAGATTCCTTACAGACGATGTGGAATGGCTTAGGGACCAGAACGGGAGATTTGGAAACCAGGGTGTCGGCCTTGGAGGATGACGCACATGGGTATGGTCCTGATTTAGCGCATTTAACTCAGCGTCTTACAGAACAAGAGAACAAGTTGGAGGACCTTGAGAATCGGTCCAGAAGAAATAATATATGTATTATTGTTGGGCTAACGGAGAAACTCCCCGAATGGAATTTGGAGACGTGGCTGGAAGGCTGGCTTGCTAAGGAGTTGGCCCTCACTGATTCTATGGGCCCAGTAGTGGTGGAGAGAGCGCATCGTATTGGACGGAGAGCGGAGGAACAGAACAAACCAAGAGTAGTAGTAGCAAAACTACTGAACTATAGACATAAACTCGAGATTATCCAAGGATTTAAAATAAAGAGAAATTTGCTGAAATACGAGGGACGTAATATATTGATCTTTCAAGACTTTTCTCCTGCAGTTCAAGAACAACGTAGACGATTTCACCCACTTTGCACTACCCTTATAAACAAGAAAGTCTGTTTTGCACTACAATACCCTGCACAGTTGAGAGTTCCAATCCAGGGTACATGGCAGACGTTTAAGACTGCTGCAGAGGCAAAAGCAGCCCTATTTGAACACAGACTGATTGAAGCAGAGTAATCTATGCGGTACTTGTTGGTATGATAAAGGATTACATTTATGATTGCATTAACAAAATTGTATGTGAACAGAATTGTATTAGCTGCCAGGAGTATGGGGTCCCTAGCAAATAACGTGATCTAATCACCATCCCCAGGTTTCCTGGTAAAATGGAGTGGGTTAAGATTAGGATCGGGGATTACAGGGGTGGGATGGGAGGGGAAGGGTTGTGGGCGGGTCCTCAAAGGGGAAGCGGAAGAGAAGAACTACAAAATAAACATGAGCGGCAGGGGCTGATAATGAGAGTGAGAAGGGGTAAAGTGCAAATGCCTTTCGATGTACTACTAAGGGTGATATGTCTTGGAGGTCTAATGGAGAGGGGAGAGGGAGGAGAATTAGAAATAAAATTACAAGTCGGAGTTTCATGAATGTAACATGCCAGCGAGAATAATTTCTTGGAATGTTGGGGGCATTAGCTCTCCCATAAAGAGAACCAAAATCTTGTCGGCATTAAAGAGACATAAGACAGATATAGCATGTCTGCAAGAGACACGCTTAACAGATGTGGAGCATGCTAAATTGCAGAGGTCCTGGGTGGCGGAGAGTTACGCGGCTGCTTCGCAGAGGAGAAAAGGGGGAGTGGCAGTCATTTAGAAAAGGATTAACATATAAAGCCACATTAGTGGCTAAAGGAGCACAGGGGAATTATATAATTCTTCATGTATGGTTGCAAGGAGTAGATTTTTTACTAGTGGGGTTGTATGGTCCCAGTGCTTATGACCTGGCCTTTTATAAATCTCTAGCTGGATATTGCCTGCAATATAAGACTGCAAGGTTGCTAGTAATGGGGGACTTTAACCTAGTGTCAGACCCAGAAATGGACTGTTCTAACCTGACATCTTCACATTATACGGGGTAAAGGACTAGGGAATTTGCGATATTTTCAAAAACACTCAACTTAATTGACGTTTGGAGGACATTACATCCGGGGGAGCGAGATTATACTCATAGGTCTAGGGCGCATGGAATGCAAGCACGGCTGGATTATGTTTTGGTAGAACGCTCATTGTTCCCTTTGATACAAGCAACAACCATTGGTCCTGAAGAAATTTCAGATCACGCTCTAATTTGGGTAGATTTAGTAATGCCTGTTGATAACATGGGTGACAGAGGGTGGAGGTTTCCGAAATATCTGAATACAAATCCACAATTTCAGAAATGTATATCTAATAAATGGGTGGAGTACGCGGCTAATAATGAGGAACATGTACATGCCCAGCCTCTATTATTTTGGTCTGCCTCCAAGGCAGTGATACAGGGGAAATTATAGCTTTTTGCAGCGTAAGGAGGAAACGTAGAGCAGCAGGTATCTTACATTTAGAGGAGCAATTGAAGAAGGCCAAACGGGTTTATACACAAAGACCCAAGCAAATAACATTGGAGAATGTAAAGGCTGCGCAAGTAGCACTAAACACCTTATTGCATGAACAGGAGAACCGGTCATCCTTATATTATAAATATAAACTACAAAGATTCGGTAATAGACCGGGCCATCTTCTGGCAAGAGTAGTTAAAAATTGGGGAAGAACCAGGACAGTGGCGGCCCTGTGGGATAAACAAGGAGTTCTTACCACTGATAGAGGGGAAATAGGGAGGATATTTACAGAGTACTTCTCTTCTTTGTACACAGCAGAACCGGGGCCCCTTGGACGACATTTATCAGAATACTTAGACCGCGCAAGTCTCCCAAAGTTGCCCCCAGAAGGAGTAGACTGTTTAAATGGCTCATCAAAATTAATTGAGTTGCAACGGGCGGTGAGGTCATTAAAACAATATTCTGCCCCCGGGCCTGATGGATTTACAGGAGAATATTACAAAATACTACCTCCGGAGGCCTTGGCCTCATTATTGGAGTATCACGAGAAGGTGGTAGAAGTAGGTAACTTCCCCAAACATACTAATATTGCCTTGATAACCTTAATACCAAAACCTGGTAAACCGTCAGAATGAGCAGATTCGTACAGACCGATATCACTTTTAAATTTAGATGTGAAATTGTTGGCTAAAGTGTTGATAGGACCTGAGCAAGTGGGGTTTGTACATCACCGTCAGGCAACACATAACGTCAGGCAACTGCTGCTGGCGATGGCGTCTTGTAAAGAAAGAGATGTTCTGTCCCTGGTGGTCAGCCTAGATGCAGAAAAAGCATTCAGTCAGGTTAGATGGGATTACCTATTTCAAACGATGGCTAGTATGGGAATTCAAGGTTGGTTTGTGCAAGTGGTTGAGGCTCTTTCCTGTCACCCGCAAGCATGCGTGTTTATAAATGGGATTAGAGAAAAAGAATTTGTTATAGGTAAAAGAACAAGACAAGGATGTCCACTCTACTATTTGTAATCTCTTTGGAACCTTTGCTCAGGACGCTTGTGCTAGCAAAAGAGATAGAGGGAGTCCCACTGGCAGGTCAAAGTGTCAAAGTCCTTGCGTATGCTGATGATTTGTTGTTGATATTGACCAACCCATCACAGTCGTTGGAATTGCTTCATGCAAGTATTGAACAGTTTGGGCAAATCTCTGGGTTTAAACTAAACTTATCTAAATCCTTTGCCCTTTCAGTGGTAACCGATGGCCAGCATAGTTGGAAGGGACAGTTTCCTCTACAATGGGCACAAGGAGAAATTAAATATTTGGGAGTTTATATTCCATCAGAATTAACTAAGCTATATGACCAGAACATACAGAGGTTATTAAAAGAAACAAAATTGAGATTGCAGGCATGGGATCCCTTGCCTATTTCTTTGTTGGGTAGAATAGTACTATTCAATAAGATGATTGTCCCCAGATGGCTATATGTTTTTCAGACCATAGCTTTATATTTAAGAAGGGAAGATGAGAAACAACTAAACTCCTTGATTCAGAGTTTTCTTTGGAAAGGGGAAAGAGCACGCCTTCCCATATCAACATTGCAAATTCCTGTAGAACATGGGGGGCTGGGGTTACTTAGTGTACGTTTTTTTTAAATGTTGCCAGTGGCATGAGACACATTAACGACTGGTTTAGAGCAACCCAAGATTACACTATTACTGTCATGGAATTACAATTATCACCCGGGGTACACTTCAGCAATTATTTGCATGTAACAGGGGTCTCAATACCATATGTGCTAAAATTTTCTCAGGTTATGCAGTCTGCTAGAGCAGTGTGGAAGTGGATATGCCGTATGCATCATTTCTCCCCAAGGGTCACATCATTTTTGTCAATTTGTGATACTGTAGCGTTTGCACCAGGACAGATGTACTCAGTTTTTCATAGATGGAAAGAAAGGAGGGTTACATATTTACTGCAAGTGGTCTCCGAAGAAGGGCGCATAAAAAGCTTTTCAGACTTACAAGTGGAATTCGCATTGCCGCATACTGATGAGTTCCATTATGCTCAATTGCGGCACTATGTGACATCGTTGCCCTGGGAGTCCTTGACTGAAGATGTTCAAGTAGAACTCTCTTCTGCTTTTTCTTTAGAAGCGCAACAGAAGGTGCCTCTTTCTTTTCATCATAGACACATCAGGGACTCGATGCCAGAGTTGGACTATTCCAGGCTGGAGTCCTTATGGCGACAAAATTTAAAGACAACAATAACAGTGGCACAACTTAAGTCATATATTTTATCAATTTGACGCAGGTCTGCATGGGCACTACACTGGGAACAGCAATATAAGTTTGTGCTCAGATTATACATATCCCCGAGAAGGGCATTTTATATGGGACTCTCTCCTTGGGGGTCATGTCTGAAATGTGGAACCAGTGGTGCGACATTAGGACATATGTTCTGGTCCTGTAAAGGAATACTTGGATTTTAGAAAGACCTTGTGCGATACACGTCCAGCTTGTGGAGGAGAAGGTGGAAATGTGATGCTACACTCCTCTTTGGGCAGCCAAAGTTGGGGCACCCAACTCCTAATGGATTTACAACATTTGTTAATAAGGCTATTGTGGTGGCCCAGCAGGTAATTTTGACAGAGTGGTTGACATATAAATATCCATCGCTGCAACAGTGGTGCATGCGTATGATATATTTAATGCGTATTGAACGTATGGGAGCTGCTGACATGAACTCTAGAGCTGGAGAGGATTTGCAACGGATATGGAGCCCCTTTTGGAATACTCTTTCGCCTGCTGCCAGGAGCCACTTGTTGAACTTATAGAGCCCTAATCACGGGTTTGTGGACTGGGGAAGGGAGGGATGGATAGAGTTTAGAATCTGGGATAGGGGGGAAAGGGAAGGGGGGATTTAGGATGAATGCAGTAGGAAAGTCTGGCGAAATGGATGTCTCTGAGGGATGGCATTAATATTTTCAGTGTGACTGTGGAGTAATGATTTATATTACATAATAGTGACAAGAGGGGGGGAAGGGAGGGGTAAAATTAATATTTGATGACAGATGCTATATTATATGTTTCATATTTGTGAGAATGTCTATCTTGAGTTATCAATAAAAAGAATTGAAACATAACAGGTGAGGTGAAAGAGGATATCAGAGCCAAAAGAACATCCTTCAAAAAATGGAAAAAGGATCCGAATGAAAATATGAAGTAACATAAGCACTATCAAGCCAGATGCAAAGCATTGATAAAGAAAGCTAAAAGAGAATATGAAGAAAAACTTGCTGCGGAGACAAAATCTCTTAGTAACACTTTTTTCAGGTATATCAGAAGCAGGAAGCCTGCGAGGGAATCTGTGAGACATTTAGATCATGAAGGAGCACTCAGGGACGACAAGGCCATAGTAGAGAGAATGAATGAATTCTTTGCTTTGGTCTTTTCAGAAGAAGATGTAAGAAATCTACCTATAACGGAAATGGTTTTCAGGGGTGATGATACGGAGGAACCAAAAGAAATCTGGATGAACTTGGAAGACGTACTGAGCCAAATTGACAAGTTAAAGAGTGATAAATCACCTGGACTGGATGGTATACACCCCAGGGTACTGAAAGAACTCAAACATGAAATTGCTAATCTTCTGCTCATGATCTGTAACCTGTCATTAAAATCGTCCATAGTTCCTGAAGACTGGAGGGTGGCCAATGTGATGCCAATTTTTAAAAATGGTTCCAGCGGTGATCCAGGATATTACAGACTGGAAAGCCTGACTTCAGTGCTGGGCAAAATAGTGGAAACTATTATAAAGAATAAAATTACAGAACACGTAGATAAACATAGTCTAATGGGACAGAGTCAGAATGGATTCAGCCAAGGGAGGTCTTGGCTCACCAATTTGCTTCATTTCTTTGAAAGGCGTGAATAAACATGTGGATAAAGGTGAGCCGATTGATGTAGTATATCTAGGTTTTCAGAAAGCTTTTGACAAAGTATCTCTTGATAGACTCCTGAGAAAATTAAAGAGTCATGGGATAGGAGGCAATGTACTTCTGTGGATTAAGAATTGGTTATTGGACAAAATACAGAGGGTAGGTTTAAATGGTCATTTTTCTCAATGAAGGAGGGTGAATAGTGGAGTGCCACAGGGTATCACATACCATGTAAAATGAGTTTATTTTGTTGGGCAGACTGGATGGACCGTTCAGGTCTTTATCTGCTGTAATTTACTATGTTACTATGATCTGTACTGGGACCAGTGCTATTTAACATATTTTTAAGTGATCTGAAAATCAGAACAAGTGAGGTGATTAAATTTGCAAATGACACAAAACTATTCAAAATTGTTAAAACACATGCAGACAGTGAAAAAGTGCTGGGAGACCTTAAGAAATTGGAAGACTGAGCATCCAAATGGCAGGTGAAAGAAGTGATGCACATTGGGAGGATAATCTGAATCATAGTTACCTGATGCTAGGGTCCACCTTGGGAGTCAGCACCCAAGAAAAACATCTAGGTGTCATTGAGTGAACTCCTTCAAAAAGTTGGTAAATAAATCCAAATAATAATAATAATTGTAGACAATACAATGAAATGTTCTGCCCAGTGTGAGGCGGTGGCCAAAAAAGCAAACAGGATGCTAGGAATTATTAGGAAAGCCTCTCTGTACTACTCCATGGTGCAACCTCACCTTGAGTATTGTGTTCAATTCTGGTCACCGAATCTAAAATATATATATATATATATATATATATATATATATATATATATATATATTCCTGTTCCGGGGCAGAGGGAGCATGGAAACAAAGGAAGCTGACCAGTGCGCGGCACCCCCCCCCCCCCCCGGCGGCGTGCACCCGGGGGGGAGGGTTTCTTTCGCCAGGGTGGGGGGGGTGTCTGGGGGGGCCCGCTGCACACAGGGTGGGGCGCTGCACCCAGGGGGCGGGGCGCATCGGCGATCCGCCCCGGGTGTCAGCCCCCCCCCAGGAACGCCACTGCCTGTAAGGCATATCACTTTGTTAGGTCCCATGGACTGTGTTCCCAGGTCAATGCCTCTGATAATGGAGTCTCCTAACTGCAAGAGTTTTAGGTTTTGAGCTGTTCTGGGATGACTTTTACATTGTTACCTTTTTTGTTTCTGGCTCCATATCAGTTCTTATTTTCTGAGTATGAAAATGATCCAGTGCAACAAAAGAATTATGTAGGGGCAATGAATGGGAGAGTGAATGTCTCACAGGTCACAATCTACCTGAACCTACTGTGACCGATCTAATCTTGGGTTGATTTACTCTTTGTGGTAGTGGTGATGGTAAAATGGTTGGAAACTGTAGTACTGGAAACACCTTTAATTTCAGCCAGTTCCTATTGGAGTTTATTGAGTTCCTCTTTCATAGCACAGAGTCAAGCCCTAAGCCTCCGAATGATTTGCCTTAGGACTAATGAACCACAGCTACCACACTGAATGAAAGTAATTTTGATCGGTTAGAATGAGTATGAGGGTGTGCTGTGATACTAATTAGCAAGATATGTGAATGTGACTGTAATGAGTAATATTGTTAATGTGTATTGGGGTACCTGAAAGACCTCCCTTTCAGTTCTGAAGTTAACTGTGGGTACTGAACAGTTCTAAAGCATATGCTGACTTTCAAGGCTCCAATTTATTTTTCTTTTCCTTTCTTCCTATTTTTCTTATGTCTGTATTACACCTCTTTTGTTTTAGACTGCTAATTTCTTGATGCCTTGTTTATTTCATATACTATTGTTTGCTAAGCGGACTCTGATATAATATCCCTCTCATAAATAATATTTAAAGCTGGCATATTAACTTTGTTAACAGTTAACTACTGTTGTCAGTTGCGCTTCCTGTTCTTTCATGGTCAATGAGGTACTTTATGACAGTAATGGATCACCTTATTTTGATTGATGTTAAAAGTGTTACTCTTCTCTGGTGGAAACAGCTGGTGGAAACTGCATTGAATAACACCTTGCTAACCACTTTTATGTTAATTTATTGTCCCTACTTACATACCCAAGTTTGGTCATATAGAGCTTTATAAGTAATTTATAATGAATACGATGAAGAAATATAAGTAATGTCGGACAAAGGGGAAACTCTTTGCTTGTCCTTGTCCTCTGTGCACTCCCTTCATACGTACCCGCATTACTGCCTTCCTACCATGCCCCATTTTTCTCTCTGCCAAATCATGCCCCTTCTTCCCTTTCTTTTTGTCTTCTTTTTTGCCATGTGCAAACCATTCCTGTTGTATGGGGATGGCGACCTCAACCTCATGCCAAACCTCCCTCTCAGTGTCAGATTCGTTACCTAACTATTGTCCCGGTGGTAATAACCACACCTCTATCAACACTACTGGGTGGCTGCCCACCCAGCTTAAGGTAGGTCTTCCTAATGTGCACTCTCTGCACTCCAAACATCCCTTAAAGACTTCATTACATCACAACATTTCGACATTCTCTGATTAGTTGAAACATGGCTCACAGATGCTGCTATCTCCTACATGTTTTTTTTTTCTTTGCCCCCAGGCTACTCTGATTTGGTTCACAATCACAAACCAAGACAACAGAGGTGGTGGTCTAGTGGTAATTTATTTCACCCATTTCAGGTTTAAGATCTTATTGATTACCTCCCACCCTACCTTGGAAACTCTTACTTTCTATCTTATGATCTCTCCTCCTTTAAGTTTTCTCTTACTCTATCATCCTCCTCCTGTTTCAACTAATTCATTTCAGCTTTTGCAACAAACTCTTATTGAACATTGCTTTTACACCCTAATCTGATCATTTTGGGGGATTTTAATATTCATCTGGATGATCAGACATCACCTTTCTCTGCGGATCTCAGCACATTCATTTCTGACCTTAATCTCATTCAGTCTATCCATTAAATTTAGCAATACATACTGCAGATCACATTCTGGATAATATCTTACTTCCAGTTACTCCTAGCACTCATTTCACCCCTTCTACCCTGTTCCCTTCATAGGACAGATCTTTTTCTTCTCGCTTTATCCTGCTCTAATCTTAATATTCCACTTAAACCTCAGATTATTCATTGTGATCTCTCCAAACTGTCCTCAGAGGCTTTAGAGTCTAATCCTCACTTATCCTTTTCTAGTTTTTCAGACCTGCCTCTTCCTTCTGAACATGTTTCCCAATTTAACAGTGCCCTAAAACAGACTTTTGACCAAACTGTCCTCAGAGGCTTTAGAGTCTAATCCTCACTTATCCTTTTCTAGTTTTTCAGACCTGCCTCTTCCTTCTGAACATGTTTCCCAATTTAACAGTGCCCTAAAACAGACTTTTGACCAAATAGCTCCACCCATTCAGAGAGCTTGTATTACTACATCAAGAAAGTCGTGGTATTCACCAAAACTTAAACTTCCTTAAAAAAAAACTCAGCTTTGACACGCTGAGCAATGCTGGTGATGGCATCATATTCCTATCTCTCTTCATGCCTATAAAGAAGCTGCCTTCACCTATAAGAAAGCTATTTTAAAAGCTAAAAAAGATCATTATTCGCAATGTATTTACATCCTTCTTCTTTGGATTCTCATTCATCCTTCCCCTCTGCTAAAGTATTGGGTGACCTTTTTCTCTGATAAAATTCAATCCTTAAGGGATTCATTCCAACAACCTCACATCACTCTGTTCCTGCCTTTGTTCCTTCTTCCACCTAGCACCCTTACTGCTACTTTGAAAGCCTTTAATATTCCTTCTCTTTCAGCTGTTACCGCAGCTCTACAGTCTCTTAAGCCTACCACTGCCCCACGTGACCCCATCCCTTCTTCTAGTCTTAAACACTACTCGAATGTTTTGAGCCCCTACATTCATTATATGGTGACAACTAGTCTCTCTCAAGCCCAAGTCCCTAGTAGCTAGAATACTGCTATTTTATGTCCAAGAATAAAGGATTATACTAAATCATCTTCCTCCTGTTCCAATTATCATCCCATCTCCAATCTACCTCTCTTTGCTGTACTCACAGAGCATATTGTGTACTCCCAGCCAGTTTACTGATTTCATAGATAAAATGAATGTACTGCACCCTAATCAGACAGGGTTCAGGCCTCTTTGTTAGGTGTTACTACCTTAATTCGCTACTATCTGGACCACTCTACCTCAGCACTTCTCCTTTCTCTTGATCTGTCGACCACGTTTAACCTAGAAGATCACACTGTTCTCCTGCAGCGTCTCCACTACATTGGCGTAACAGGACAGGTACTGGATTGGTTTACCTCATACTTATCTTCTAGGGAATTTCTGGTTAACTTTCAGGAAACATCTTCCAGGTCCTATTCACTATCTTGTGGTGTCCCTCAGGGTTCCATTCTTCCACCGACTCTCTTTAACATTTTTATGGCACCGCTTCTTCTTCTCTTACAGTCCATAGGTCTTACGATGTCCAGATACTGATACCTCTAGATCCATCAAGTCCCCATGAAATACTTTCTCTCAATGACAAACTTTCACAGGTTACCACCTGGCGTAATGTTAATAAACTGAAACTTAACCCAGAGAAATGTAAAGCTCTTTTATTTTCGGATCCACCTACTTAATCTCTCTCCACACCAGTGCTGCTTTGTGGTACTCAGATCCCTCTGATCCCCTCTCTAAAACTGCTTGATATCTTTCTTGATCAAGCTTTAGACTTTCAGACTCAACTTTCTTTTCTGATTTGACGCTGTTTCTTTAAACTCCATCAAATCCATTATATCAAATCATTATTAGACCCCTCAGCCCTTAACATACTATCACATTCTTTTGTTCTATTCACAGTTGGACTACTGTAACTCACTATACAAGGGTCTAAAGCAAAAAGATCTGCATCACATGCAATTGATCCAGAACACTTCCATTAAACCAGTGGTTCCCAAGCCTGGTCCTGGAGGCACCTTAGCTAGTCAGGTTTTCAGGATATCTACAATGAATATTCATGAAAGAGATCTGCATGCAGTAGAGGCAGTGCATGCAAAACTATCTCTTGAATATTCATTGTAGATATCCTGTAAACCTAACTGGCTGAGTTGCCTCCAGGCCCAGGTTTGGGAAACACTGCATTAAACTCATTTCGGGTTCTAAGAGATTTAATCACGTCACTCCTTTTTTTTTTTTTTTAAATGCTCACTGGTTACTTATCACACCTATAATCACTTATAAAATCCTCCTCCTTGTCTTCAAGATTATAAATTCTGAATCACCTCAATTTCTGACAAATTATCTGATTCCATACACATCTCTCGTGTCCTCTGCTCTTCTCATCAACACCTACTGGTTACACCCTCATTTCAGCATATTAGATATGATACCACACAACATGCTATTTTTTCGGTCCTAAATTGCCCCATACCTTAGGTCTCAGACTTCCTTCGTGAAATAGAAAACAGATCTGAAAACATTCCTGTTTGCTTTCTTAAGCCGCCCCTGGGGTTGAGCCTACTGCTCAGTTCAGTGATGCATCCCTTCTTTTATATCCCAGCTGTACCCCTTTCTTATCAATTAATGTAGTTCCATTTCCTCCCCCCCCCCCCCCCCCTTATTATTTTTACTTTGGTTTTCTCCCTCTTGTCTCTTTCTCTCCTCTATTATAATATTATAAGCTGCACAGATATTTATTTTATGTATGGGATAGCAAATTTTCAATAAACATGGACACTTGGAACTTCTTCATTATTGAATTGATTCATCTTCTTCGCTGTCATATAACATTGCTATGTATACTGCTTGCTTAGGATAACATAGTTTCTAGTATGATCTCCACCTGCATTTTATAAAAAGGTTTTCCAGCTTATTGATACTCCTGATCAATGGTTATACATATGAGGCCTTAACAGTTAAAACAGTTCAGTTTCAATTACCTTGTTCATTCCCTCTCTTGGCAGTTGATCCTGCATCATCGTGTACAGCTGCATTTTAAATTTCCCTTGTTCAAATGCATTAATTTTTCTATCCAAGAGAAGACTGAGATGTTACTTTTCTTCTTCAGCACAAACAGTTAGACTCTGACATCTTGCCTGTCTTCGTTAAACAGAGACCTGAAAAACAGATGTGGTAGTAGGTTGTGATTCACTCACTGGTCACTAGTTCTCCATCTACCAGACTATAAATACTGCTTACCTTCTTTCCAAGAAGTTGGACAAAATCTACAAAGTCAAACTAACTTCGTTTTAATAAACTCTAATTTTCTCACATCTCAGTAGCTAAAATGCTGGGCCATTTCCGGTGATCAGCATTGAATATCCAGTTTATTTTTGGCCAGTTTGAACATAACCGGCTAAGTCGATATTCAGACTTAGCCGGTTATATTTAAACTGGCCAAAGATATCCCATGTATTCACACTGTCAAATATAGCTGCTAAAGTGGGGCTGAAAATTGGGAGATAGCCAGTTATATCACCTGATATAACTGGCTATCTGCTAACCGGTGATATTCAGTGGAAGATAGCTGACTATCCCCTGCTGAATATCACCGGATAGCTAGTTATGAGACATTTAAGCAGTGGCGTAGCTACATGGGGCCACAGGGGCCTGGGCCCCGTAGATTTGTCCCTAGACCCCCCCCTGCCGACAACCCTCTCGACCCCCCTCCTGCCGACAACCCTCCCCCACCACCGCCGTCACCTACCTTTGCTGGCAGGGACCCCAACTCCTGCCAGCCGAGGTCAGACTCACAGAAACAGAACGAAGTCTTGCACCGGAAGAAGAGGACCTCGGCTGGTGGGGGTTGGGGTCCCCCACCAGCAAAGGTAGGTGGCAGCGGCAGCGGGGGAGGGTTGGCGGCAGGAGGGGGGTCGAGACTCTCGGCAGGGTCGTAGGCAGGGGGGTCAAAGTTGTTGGTGGTGGTGGCGGTGGCGGTCGGCAGTGGCGGGGGGGGTTGGCAGCGCAGGGGGGGGCTAAAATATGCCCCTCACTTCGGGCTCTGGACCCCCCTCCCGCCGAAGTCTGGCTACATCCCTGCATGTAACCAACCAAGTGTCAAACCTGGACGGCTAAATACTTTTGAATATCAGGGGGATTGACACTAAATCATTATACGTCATATTTTCAAAGCATTAGTAACCTGTGGAACTTTGTAAATCTAAGTGTTTTGAAAATGAGCCCCATAGAGGGGCATAATTGAACGGGACGTCCAAGTTTTCCTGAGGGCGTCCTCGCAGGATGTCCCCGCAAAGGGGCGGAGAAACCTGTATTATCGAAACAAGATGGGTGTCCATCTTTCGTTTCAATAATACGGTTGGTGACGCCCAAATCTCAACATTTAGGTCGACCTTAGAGATAATGAAAACCGAGGACGCCCATCTCAAAAATGACCAAATCCAACTCATTTGGTCATGGGAGGAGCCAGCATTCATAGTGCACTGGTCCCCCTGACATGCCAGGACACCAACCGGGCACCCTAGGGGGCACTTCAGTGGACTAACTGATGCAGTAACTGAACGGAAAAAGCCCTTCCCTTACCAATTCCTTAGCGATTCGGAAAGGAACGGGCATGCATGAAGGAAATTGCATGCAAATGAGCTGCTCGCTGTTAGCTCATTTGCACACGATTTCCTTCCTAAGGAGGGGAAGCCAGTGCAGAGCAGCTAAGCGTTATGCGTGGCTGCTCTGCGCTGCCAAAGACAGCTTCATACACGCACACAAGCTGCGTGTATAATAGCCATCTACAACCTTAAATAAACTGCCATCTACAACCTTAGAAAAATACATGTCCAGGTGAAAACATCCAAGTGCTCGTCAGGGATGTCTTTTTTTTTTTTTATAGAGTATGGGTGAAGGATGTCGTTCGCTATGCCTCCATCCCTGCAACGGCAGTTGAGGACATCCAAAATGTGGATATTTCTGTGAGAAGGACATCCATGCCTGCTATGCCTCCGATACCTCCTTTATTTATTTGGATTTTGTATCACAAGTAGCAGCAGTGGGATTTGAACTGGCCACCTCTGGATTGCAAGACCAGTGATCTAACCACTAGGCCACTCCTCCACACTACTCCACTTCCTTGAAATTTGGCCATCCCTGTGGGGGGGGGGGGCAGTTCAGGACGTCCAAAATGTTTGAAAGAAGGACGTCCATGCCTTCACTATGCCTCCGCTGACACACACATACCTCCTTTCCCACGGACCTGCATACTGCTGCGAGTATGACATTTCAGGCTGGCAAAAAAAGTTTTTTAAGTTGTTTTTTTCAGGGTGGGAAGGGGTTAGTCACCACTGGGGGGAGTCAGGGGAGGTCATCCTTGATTCCCTCCGGTGGTCATCTGGTCAGTTCGTTCACCTTTTTGAGGCTTGGTCGTAAGAAAAAAATTGACCAAGTAAAGTCGGGCAAGTGCTCGTCAGGGACGCCCTTCTTTTTTCCATTATTGCTCGAGGACGCCCATCTGTTAGGCACACCCCAGTCTACTAGTACTACTACTTATCATTTCTATAGCGCTACTAGACGTACGCAGCGCTGTACACTTGCCGACACGCCCCCGGAAACTTTGGTCATCCCCGTGACGGGAAGCAGTTGGGGACGCCCAAAATCAGCTTTCGATTATGCCGATTTGGGCGACCCTGAGAGAAGGACGCCCAACTCCCGATTTGTGTTGAAAGATGGGTACCCTTCTCTTTCGAAAATAAGCCTGCTTGTAACCTAAGGAATTAAGTGTCTTTAAATGAGCCCCTATGTGTATACTGTGGTTATTAACTCCAGATATGAATACTGGATGAATGTGACTTTCCTGTTATTTTATGAAGTTCTAATTTTAATTCTTTTACATATTTGTATTGCAAACTGATTCATCTTGCTTGACAAAATAAGCAGTATATCAAATATAATAAATGATAAACAGAGAGGATTTAGAGGGCTGTGGCTGAGGCAGAAGTAAGATAATCGTTATTATAATTATTTGCACAGCACTACCAGTTGTACAAATATAAAATAGACAGTCCCTGCACCTTGGATCTTACAGTCTAGCAAGGCAGACTGACAAGACATACAGAGAGTAATTCTATAACAATGTGCCAATATATGGGCAACCAAAGGGCACCTGAGAGGCACATATTACACACCTACTAGGACTAGGGGACATGCGATGAAGCTACAATGTAGTAAATTTAAAACGAATCGGAGAAAATGTTTCTTCACTCAACGTGTAATTAAACTCTGGAATTCATTGCCAGAGAATGTGGTAAAGGCGGATAGCTTAGCGGAGTTTAAAAAAGGTTTGGATGGCTTCCTAAAGGAAAAGTCCATAGACAGTTATTAAATGGACTTGGGGAAAATCCACTATTTCTGGGATAAGCAGTATAAAATGTTTTGTACATTTTTGGGATCTTGCCGGGTATTTGTGACCTGGATTGGCCACTGTTGGAAACAGGATGCTGGGCTCGATGGACCTTTGGTCTTTCCCAGTATGGCAATACTTATGTACTTTCCTTTATAGAATATAAGTGTAACCACTAGTAGAGCTGGCTTAAGTGTATGCGCCTAAGTACTGTGATGCAAGCGACATTCATAGTATGCTATAAACTACGCGTGTATTTCTTGGAATTTCTTAACTGCCTTTATGAAGAGATTCACTCAAGGCAATATATAGCTTCATGTAAAACTTACAATTCTGTTAACAGCATATATTCTGATATTCTTATCCCATTAATGTGATTGTCGTTGTAACATATTGTAAGCCACATTGAGCCTGCAAACAGGTGGGAAAATGTGGGATACAAATGCAGCAAATAATAATAACAATAGTGGAATAATTAAACATAAGCATAAATACATTCAATACGAAACTTGGAGATGGCAAAATGAATCCTAGAAATAGGAGTAACGATACAGTATCAGCCATATACACATTAAACAGCACAGTAGAACAATCATGTAATAGAAATATGATAAATGTCAGCAGAGTACTAATGATACCATAATAGGCAGTATGGAAAGAACATTCATATAACACAGCTATGATACTCATAATGCTAGCACAATACAACTGAAACACCTTAATAGGTATGCATTATAACACTGAAATAACAGATATGATAAACACTATCTACACAGACATCCATCTCTCTCCCCTCTATTGAATTCCCCCCATCACCCCAACATAAAGACACCAAGCTCTCCCCTCCTTCCCCTCCCCCAATTTGTCCATGTGGACATACCCCTGCCCAGGGATGATCACCACAAGCAGAAGAGAAAGACAGAGCAGTTGTACACTAGGCCGTGTCCTCCCCCTCTGCCACTCTGACCCTGAATGAATAATTTGAACTAAGCAGGACACCATACAGTCCTGCCATGCAAATTTTCCATTCAGCACCAGGTGGCTGAGGAGGAGGACACAGCCGAATGTGCAGCTAATCTCCTCTTCCTTCACTTGTGATGATCAGTAAATATGTGCCTATGTGCATGCCCACCTATAAACTACACACTATTACAAATATGCTCATATTTACATATGACACTTCCCCCCCCAAATGCCCACCATGCCTGAAGGGTGGGAGGAAGGATTCAGGGAGGTCCCTAGGGAAACAGAGCTGGTATTGACAGCCTGGTGAGAAAATCAGAGTGAAGCCCAGCCCATGGGGGCAAGACAAAGAAGTTAATAAAAGAGATTGCTTGGAGAAAATTCTAGTCGTTGGTAGCCCACCCCTGCCAAGACCTGTAACACCGAGGGAAAGTCCTGGGTGCCATGGCAGAAGAAGTTTGCACTGTGTGGTGATTGGAAGCCACAGCTATATGGTAGTGGGTGCCTGAAGGGAGTTCCCAAACTGGGAACAAGAAGGCCTGCTTGGGGAACAATATACCCCAGGTAGGAGAAGTGGGAGTGGGCATGCTTCACTTCTGGCAGGACTTTTATTGCATGTGTGAATGACCCTTGTTCCAGGATGGCACAGAGAGCAATTGAAGAGATTATGTGGAGATGATTGAGGACTGATGCGGATCAGTGCAGAAGTTAACACATGCTGATACCCAAATTGCAAATAGAGAAGATTGATAAGTACTTTGCTCTGGTTGCAAATAGAGGAGATTTAGGATAGAACTGAACTGTGAATTTGAAAACCCTGATATCATGTGGAGACTATGTTTTGCACTGTGCTGACCATCTGAAGAAAAATGCCCTGAATTGTACAGAAGAAGTTGACAAGTTTATGAACTGTTGTTTTTTTTTTTTTTTCAAGTTACTGTTAGTAAAGCAAGTTGAAGTTTTGCAACTGAGACTGCTGACTAATTATCAATTAAAGAGTGATTGGGTGAAGACCACTTCAGGATAGGAACAAGGTAATGTAAATGAGGAAAGTCACAAGAAATCAGGATTCTGCCCCAGGCCAGAACTAATCTAGAAGAGAAACCCAGAAACAGGGGTGGGTGAAGTAAGGGGGGGGGGGGGGCGTGGGACAGCTTCTGCAGTAGCCAGAGAGACTAGGCAGAGAGCACAAACAACAGCAGCCTTTCAAAAGCTGCTAAATTCTACAGTTGTGTCTCTTCCACTTTTTTATCATCTCACATCCCACCGAGATCTGCAGTTCAAAAAGGCCTTTAACATCTGGCAACCAAAAGATTAGTCAAGCAATGTAAGGCAGCTCTGTCACCATAATATAATTCAAAATTTACAGCATTTAAGCTTGTATGTTTATATTGTGGTTATTTTTCATTTATCTTAGAAAGCTAGTCACTTGTCCCCCAGACAGCTTCTGCAGAGAGATTAAGCAGAAAAAAATGTGATTTCATTAGCACACATTTGGTTCCTTAATGTGCCTTAACAAACCAGTGCATGAAAAATTACAACTTGTGCTAACCTATGACTTTGCACGTGTAAAGAAAAATTGTTTGTGTTAAAATATTTTTAATAAAAAGTTTCTGTGCATTGGAAATAAACCAAAACAAGTTGGCCTAGTGGTTAGTGTGGTGGACTTTGGTCCTGGGGAACTGGGTTCAATTCCCACTGCAGGCACAGGCAGCTCCTTGTGACTATGGGCAAGTCACTTAACCCTCCATTGCCCCAGGTACAAATAAGTACCTGTATATAATATGTAAGCCGCATTGAACCTGCTATGAGTGGGAAAGTGTGGGGTACAAATGTAACAAACAAACAAAAACCCAACACTGTTGGAAACAGGATGCTGGGCTTGATGGACCTTGAGTGTGTCTCAGTATGGCAATACTTATGTACTTAATAATAAGGACTAAGCCCAAGTCCTCCAAGAGCTTGAATATCCCTTGTATATGGCCTTGCTAAGATTTTAGACATAGAAAATGTTAGCCAGTGCTATCAATATAATGATTTAGCCATAACTGTTCTAGTTACTGTTATCCATTTCCTGTCCAAGACAGCAGCAAATGAAGAAACACTTTGTCTGCTGTAGAGAGATCCAAACCCCTGGAAGCCCAGTCCATTTGCTTTATAAGTCATGGCACTTTTACAAACTCCTCAAGAGACTATTTATTATGTTTCAGAGAGAAAGCGGACCACGGCAGTAATCATCAGGGTAATATTTACCCCTTAATAACTAACTATTTTTATATCAGATCCAGAGGTTAATAGTATCATTATTTACTCCTGTTCCAAAAAACACTGACTGCTGTGAAATGTAGCAGTCAATAAGGCTGAGAAGTTAGATAAATAGAATTCATATTATTCCCTGACAAATCCTTTTGTGTCACAGAGGTATAAATAACACTGAGAAAGCAGATGCTGCACCGTATGCTTACTGACGCGTAAAATGTAATTTTTAAAAAAGAGCCTGAAGCCCCCCTGAGCACTTCACCCTTTAAAGAGTACCTAGATATACCTGCAAGTTCAACACCAATAATTCTTTTGTGGGATGTAAAGACACTGGCAAGTGAGACATATCCACAATGATTTAGTACTGTAAAGATACTGTGCTGCAGGAAATTAAGGCTTCTTCCTTTTTTTATATACCCAAGTTACTTCGTTCCTGACTGTGCTTGAGGGATTTTTTCAAATTACACTATTCAGAATGTTTAAAATAAGATTTAAAATCCCACAGGCTCTGAAAAGGCCATTCTGACTCTACCTAGTGCTATTTGAGCTGCCAAAAAGTGACGGTAATGTGCTGCACAGTCTTCCGCATCCTCTCCCACACACAAATATATCAATCAAATAAGGATTTGTATAAAGACCAAAAAAGTAAGGCTGCACATTAATCATAATTAATGTGCAATTAACGCGCTAATGTATTAATCACAATTCTAAAAATAATCATGGTTAATGAATTTGATTGCTTTCAGTTCTTAAGTTCTTAATTCTTTCTGGCTTTCTGCCCCCAGCCACTATTGCTTCTCTTCCCCTCCAGGGGCGTAGCCACGGGCGGGGCGGGCTTGGACAGGCCCAGGCCCAGACAGTTTCCCTCCAGGCCCGCCCATCCAACATCCCTCGCTCGCTATCACTGCCTTTTCTCCCGTGGCTCCGGGTAAGGCCGTCCGGGAGGCAGCTTTCAGCATTGCCTGCGTGCCTGCCTGCCCTGAAATTCTTCTTCTCCACAGGCTCCGCTGCCTCGGTCGCTGTATTCTTTTTTTCGCCCGTTGCACAGCACTGCTATTCACACAGGCAGCTCCACTCCCCTTTGCCGCGTCCATCCAACCCTCTCTGATGCACTTCCTGTTTACGTAGGGCCAGATGGACATGGCAGGGGGAGTGGAGCTGCCTGTGTGAATAGCAGCGCTGCACGACAGGCGAAAAAAGAATGCAGGGACCCAGGCAGCGGAGCTTGTGGAGAAGAAGAATTTCAGGGCAGGCAGGCATGCAGGCAATGCTGAACGCTGCCTCCTGGACGGCCGTACCAGGAGCTGCGGGAGAAAAGACAGCAACACTACAGCAAGGGATGTTGGGCTAGGGCAGGATCAGGAGGGCAGAACTAAAGTAAGTGCTGGACTTTTGGGGGGAGGACGGGAGGCTGGAGGGAAGGGATTGTTTTGTCGGAGACAGACTTGTGGGAGGAAGGGGATTGGAGGGAAGGGAGAAAGCTACTGGATGTGAGAGGAAGAGGAGAAGGGGATCAGAATGGAAGGGAGAGAGTTGCTGGAGGTGGGAGGAAAAGGAGGAGGGGATCTGGATGGAAGGGAGAGAGCTGCTGGACATGGGAGGGAGAGGAGGAAGGGGCTGGGGAGCTGCTGGACAAGGGAGGAAGAGGAATAAGGGACTGGAGGGAAGGGAAAGAGCTGCTGGACATGGGTGGGCTATCCTCCCCCAACCCCCTCTCACCCTCCCCCCCCCCCAACAGTAGTACATTGCCCCCTTCTGATTCTCCTTCCACCTTCCATCCCCAAAGAAGCAAAATTCCTGTCTTTTACTATCAATGTACCGCAAGGCTGCCCCTATCACCTGTGGGGTGGGGGAAGTGGGGAGGGAGGAGGGATCGTGCCTCTTTTATAAAACACTGACCATCATGGGCTGGGTATCTTCCCCTTTTTATTTATAATTTAGAACGTCAAATTTGATATTTAATTTGTGTACACTATTGCATATGGTTATACTGCACACTGAGGGTGGGATAGGGGTGGGAAATGTAATTAAAATTCAAATTTGACAGTTGACTCTTGCCTAACTTTTTGAATTGTTTTGTCTAGCCCAATGGAAGCGAAAATGAAACTGCTGTTTAATGGTCAATTTACCTTCAAAGGTCAGCAAAGAGTGATATGTAAGTTACGTAAAGGCACATTCAAGTATCATTGCAGCACATCATCTCTACCCTACCATCTCCACACTAAACATGCAGTTTCTTCATCACAACAACAACAACCAGGGCTTTTTTTGAGGGGGTACTTGGGGGTACTGAGTACCGGCACCTTTTCCGTTGTCTGCTAAAATTGACCCATGGACCCCAAGTTTTAATGAAAGAGCTGAGGCTCTACACACCAATTCTGCCTTGTCATACATTCTGTGACCGGTTGCAGGGGGCTTGGCTATTGTGGGATGGGTCCCTCAGTGATTACCCCACCCCTGAAGAGTGGCCTAGCATTTGAGTACCGGCACCTTTTTTACTAGGAAATACACACTGACAACAACAATCGAAAGCTTCTACTTCTAGTCAACATTATCAGCCTACCCTACTCCAGTTACAAGAAAAGAATCAGACAAAGCTGATGGATCCAATTAAATGCCATCTCCAGGTGGATAGCCAAGGATGGTCACCCCATTAGCATTGGTTCTGTTGATGGTCTCCAGGAAATTCTGAGGGCTGCAACAGGATGTCAAACCTACATATTTCTGAGCAGGCCAAAGATTGATGTACGCATCAGAGATCTGTTTGATGTGGAAAACAGCAAGGTTCAAGCACTTGTGGATGAAGTGACCTACGTTGCACTTGCAGCAGATTACTGACATTAGTAGCCAAAGACAGCAACCTGGGAGTCACATGTCACATGCTAGACCATACTTGGACTCTGCAATCTTTTTCACTAACTGTCTACCATGTGGCAGAATGACACTTTACTCCAGTTTGTGCAGTTTGAACACTTCAGTTGGGTTGTAAACGAATGGGGAATCTATGACAAAGTCACAACTATCAGTACTGCCAATGCTTGCAGTGTGACTGCTGCAGTTGGTCTGCTGCTTTTTCAGCACATGCCATGCTTTTCCCACACTCTCCAGTTGTCTGTTAACAAAACAATGGATGAGTGTGACTTAGAGGTCATCTTGGCGAAATGTAGAAAAATTATCAGCCACTTCAAACACAGTCATAAGTACATAAGTATTGCCATACTGCGACATACCGAAGGTTCATCAAGCCCAGCATCCTGTTTCCAACAGTGGCCAATCCAAGTCACAAGTACCTGGCAAGATCCCAAATCAAGTGGAGTTGGAGGAGCAAAAGTGAAAACTTGATGTGAATTCTGAAATGCTTATTCAGGATGTGTCCACAAGGTGGAATTCTATCCTAGACATGATCAAGAGATTGGTTTGGAATAAAGATGCAGTGATGGCAGCTTTAACTCAACCTCTGCATAAACACTCATTGAGTGGGATAAGCCTCTGAGTGGGATAAGCTTCATGTGATGCACACCATTCTCAAACCCTGCAAAAATGCAACAGAGTTGCTGGGTGAAAAGCGATATATCTCATGCTCAGTGATACTGCTAACCTTATGCCACCTTCATCATGCTCTGATGGTATCCGATGATAATTCAGCATACGTGGTTTGCTTCAAAGAAGCATTTAATACAGATCTAAGAGGCCAACAGCTAAACTGATACTAACTGAATATTGCAACTGCATTGGGCCCCCACTTTAAACTCCTCAAGTGTATGCCAAAGGAGAAATGTCTGGAAGGAGCTGTAGAGTCTGGTGTCGCATGATGAAATGGATGCTGAGACTGAAACATGTACAGAACCACTACTACTACTACTAACCACCAAAAAAAAAAAGATCCATTTGTACCCTGAGTATTCATCAGATTCCATGAATGATCCATTTCTGGAACCAACATCTGATAACAAGGCTGTTGACCGCTATATTGCCGAACCTCAGATAGGCCAACAGTTATGCCCACTTCAGTGTTGGAAGAAACATGAGGTATTGCTAGACTGGCAATAAAATACTTAAGAACATCAGCTACAACCATTCCTTGTGAGAGCTTGTTTTCCTTATCATGATATGTGGAGGCGTATTTTCAAAGCGGGTGCTACAGGACAGGCCATCCACAATTCGGGCAGAGGTTGTGGGTGTAAGGCAGGCAGTCTTCCATTCATTCAAACAGGAAGTCTGCTCCCCAATCTGGGAGGTCCTCTGGGGCCTCCCATAATACACAATGACGTGAGGCTGGCCCATTTCTCCCCACTAGTGGTGGGAGGTTGTCTTCACAGCTTCATGGAGGAGTGGGCCTTGATCATATCAGACTAGTAGGTCTTGGATATTCTCAGAGAAGGCTAGAAACTGGAGTTCTCCTGCCTGGTCACTCCACTCTTCTTGGAATCCCCCTGTTGAAAGGGTGACAAAGTGTTGGCAGTTCAGGCAACCGTGGATTCCCTACTCATCTTAGAGACAGTGGTTTCAGTCCCTTAGGAGGAGTAGGGACAGGGATGGTACTCGATTTACTTTATAGTTCCAAAAAAGGAGGGTACCTTTCGACCGGTACTGGACTTCAAGGGTCTGAATTGGTGCGAGAAAGTTTTTCACTTTCAAATGGAAACCTTGCGCTCTGTGATAGCTTTGGTACGACCTGGAGGATTCCTTACAGCACTGGATCTCAAGGAGGTGTACTTTCATATCCTCATCTGGCCTCCTCATCAACAGTTTCTGAGGTTTGCAGTACTGGACCATCACTTTCAGTTCAAGGCAATGCCATTTGGTCTCACCACAGCTCCAAGGTTATGGTGGCGGTTGCCTACCTGCAGTGACAGGGCGAGTTCATCCGTACCTCGATGACTGGCTCATTCGGGCCTTGTTCTTTGCCAACAGCAAGTCTTCAGTCATTGGGCTGGGTGATCAATTGCATGAAGAACCATCTAGTTCCCTCTGTCTGACACCACGTGCCCTGAGACAGAGGCATCATGGCCCATCAATCTGCTAGAACTAAGAGCAATACAATATGCCCAGGATGTGTTCACTCTGTTTCTGCAATCGTCCCCTGTTCAGGTGTTTTCCAACAACACCACAGCAGTGGCCTATATCAACAAGCAGGGAGGCACTCACAGCCAGCAGCAGGTGACAGAGGCCATGCTATTGGTGCGCTGGGCAGAAAAACACCTGCTCTGCTCATCAGCAGTAGGGTCTTTGAATATTCAGGTAGACTTTCCCCCCTGGATACGGGGAAATTGGAGTTCTCCGAGGAAGACTTCCAGTTCATTGTGAGTCAATGGTGTCCCCCATCTGTCAACATGATAGCCTCTAGAAGCAATACCAAGGTGGCCAACTTCTTCAGCTACAGGAAGGAGTTGGGTTCACAGGGACTCGTTGCTTTTCTCTTGCTGTGGTCAGTCAACAGCTTGTTTTATGTCTTTCCTCTGTGGCCAATGGTGGGCCATGTTGTCCGGAGAATTGCATCTAATCCCAGCCAGGTGGCTCCAGACTAGCCAATACACCCATGATACACAGATCTAATTTGGCTTTTGGACAGCTGGTCTCTTCTCCTCCCTTGCAGTCGAGAGTTACTGTGTCAGGGGCCAGTGTTAATGGAGGATCTGTCCCCCTTTGGTCTTACAGCTTGGCCATTGAAAGGGTTATGTGGACATTGAAAGAGTTATGTGGACTCTGTGATTTCGATGCTTCTACAGGCTAGGAAGTGCTCTACTTTGGCAGCCTATGCTAGAGCTTGAAGGACATTTAAGAGTTCGTGTGTGGACAGAATGATTTCCCCATTTTCTGCCTCATTGAGTCATATCTTGGCCTTTCTTCAGTTGGGGTAGGAGAAGGGTTTGGCAATGGGGTTGTGAAGGTGTCACTGAAGGTGCAAGTGACAGCCTTGGCTTGTTTCCAGGACAGATTACAACATGCTTCTTTGGCAATGCTCCCGGACATTGTTAGGTTATTGCAAGGGGTAGGCCGTCTTTGGCCTCCTTTATGTCCAGTTTGCCTAGAATGGAACCTCAACCTAGAGTTCTTCAAGCATTGCAGAAGGCTCTTTTTGAGCCTCTGAAGAGAACTTCCCTGAAGAACCTGACAATGAAGATGGTTTTCCTGGTAGCTATTACCTCGGCACACTGGGTTTCGGAGCTTCAGGCCCTGTTGTTCCAGGATCCTTTTCTCTGGTTTTTGGAGGCAGGTGTTTTACTGAAGGCTGTTCCATCCTTTCTGCCTAAGGTAGTCTCGGTATTTCACATTAACCTGTCTATGGACCTCCCTTTGTTTAAGGAGGAGCATTGTGAGGCTCCTGGATTTGAATCAGGCTCTTCTCCATTATCTACAGGTTACTAATGAGTTTCAGAGGATGGATTGCCTCGTCGTGCTCTTCAGGAAGTCCAAATGAAAGGAGAAAACCAAAACTTTCCACATAGCAGCACAAGCAAAGCAAGCTCAGAAGTGGAAGGAGTAAAGCATCAAGATGATCCTATATAGTAAAAACAGTCTTTTTTATTGATTGCTTGTATTCACAAGTCCCAGATACACGTACTCATCCCAGACAACATGTACTCAACACAAGCAGTTTTTAGGCTCATTAGCCTTCTTCAGGAGAAAACTGCTGAGATTTCAGTAAGCAGAAATAGGGTTTGGCGGCGTCAAAAACTTCAATTGCATGATAGCTGCAGAAGGCCATGTTGTTGGCATATATTCTGACAGGGAGAGATCCACTGGCTGCTCTGAAGTTGCACTCTATGAGACAAGTGGCTTCATCTTGGTTGGAGGCGGTATTTCTTTGCAGGGTGGCAACCGGGTTCTCCCTACATTCCTTTGTGAGGTGCTATAGGGTGTATATGGTGGCTCAAACTGAGGCCACATTTGGAACTTTGGTTTTGCAAGCAGCATCGCCAGGGGCCCTCCCTTAGTTGGGACATCCCACAAGTTCTAGAATAATTTAAGGATGATATGAAAGGAGAAATTAGGTCTTACCTGATAATTTTATTTCCATTAGTCCTTTGCACTATTCCAAAATCCCTCCCACTGATTATTACTTCAACTGATGTGTGGAAGTCAAGGCTTCCTTGTTCTGTGATGCCTCCCTTGGTGCCTGCTTTGCTGTTATGGTTCTTGGCTGTTGGGTATTACTTGGTTGCTTGAGTCTCGTTGTCCTTTAGTTCCACTGCTTCTTTAGATTCATACTGAAGGGCTGAGCTATTAAACTAAGGTTATATGCTCCAACTCATTTCTGTGTTCTCTATCTCCACCTGTTGGTTGATGGACATGACTATCCCACAAGTTCTGGAATAGTGTAAAGGACTAATAGAAAATTATCAGGTAAGACCTAATTTCTCCTTTCTGTATGTTATGACAGAGCCATTCCTTGGGCATCTGTTCATCACCTGAAGGGCCGGGATGCCCCCAGGAACTGGCAGGAGAATATCTAGCCCAAGGCCTCATCTCAGGAAAGGCCCTACTCACAGATGCCCTAGAGCCAGAGTCCAGCCTCTGTCCCTCTAGTGTGTTTTTTTTTTTTTGGGGGGGGGGTGGCTAGCTGAACTGAACAATGCCAATCTCCTGTATGTAGCTACAATGATCTGGACATGACAAGACAAAGAAATTCAGAGAAATAGCATTGTGGGTCATAGGATAGTGTTGACTGCCCATCTATATCACTATTGCACTCTGTAGCCACCTGCACCCTGGGGGTTCATAATCAGTGAATAATCCTACAACAATGCTGCCTACAGGGATCTGGTCTGTAGGACAGTTGGGGCTAATGTGGTTGGATGGTAGGTGACATTTGCATTTGTGGGAACCAGTATGCTGGACCCCCAGTCCATCTCCATGCTGGAGCCTAGAACAAAGTTCCCATCACAGGTGTCCCTTGACAAACAGGATAGGTAGACCTTTGCACTGCCACCCCCAGGAAGGGGGCAGCAGATACTGGTTTTTGGCCAATTTGACCCACACTAAGCATTTATCATGTCTCTGCCACCAGTTTGCAGCAGGAGTCCAGCCCTATACACCCCCTCCACCCTGCAGACCCACACCCATTTGCCAGACTGCATACAGCTTATCTAAATAAAGGTTTGGTGTCTTGCACTAGCCAATAGTGTGGTACCAACCAGCTGGTGTTCCTAGGCAATGCCCAGACTAAACTTTACTCTCTGTTTAGCATGCCGCCTTACTCAAAACCAGTAAACAGCTGCTTCCTATGTACATATTTACATTTTTTTTAACATAGAAACATAGACACATGACGGCAAATAAAGGCCATATGACCCATCCAGTCTGCCCATCCTCTGTAACCCCTAATTCTTCCTGTTCCTAAGCGATCCCACATGCTTATCCCATGCCTTTTTAAATTCTGGAACAGTCCTCGACTCTACCACCTCCACCAGGAGGCCATTCCACGCCTCCACCACCCTTTCTGTGAAATAATACTTCCTTAGGTTACTCCTAAGCCTATTCCCTCTTATCTTTGTCACATGCCCCCTCAAATACAAATACAAATATGGGGGATATATACAGGAAGAGGAAAAGGAACTATTATACATGTCTTTTGTCTTATAATATGTCTTTTGTCTTATAATAGCAACCAGTCAGGTACAAACCAGCAGGCCTCCTTTGCTATTGCACAGACAAACTCTAGTTTAGCAGGCCAAGGGGCATGGGAATAGTTGAGGCACACTGCACACACTGATGTCTTGTCCAGCACACTACCCCGCAGCAGGTGCATGACCCTCCCACTGAAACCAGTGAGGTCCCCAGAGGAGACTGACACCATAGACAACAGATGGTAACCAACTGGTCCTGTGTGGCCCCAGCAACAGCTTTGGAGAATCCAAAACTAGGACAGGATCCCCAGCCTCAGGGTCTACTGAACGTGAGGGCACCCGATATTGGACATTGTAAACCTAAATAGTGGGAATAGTTGACCATATGCTCTATGTTTAGTGGAGTTTATTACACAAAAGGAGACGTTGAGGACTGGCCAAATGTTAGGAGGCAGCTGAAGAGGGAGGTGAAGGGCAAAGCTGGAAAGAATCCACTGGAAGTGAACCCTGTGAACTTCAGCCCTGAGGAGCACATCATGCACAGATCCATTCCTATGGACCCCAAACCCCACCCAGCTTCTCATGAAAGCAGTCACAAAATGGTGTGTCCACTGTGGTACAATCTGCACATATCCCCCCAGTTACTTTGTTTCAGTATTAAAATAATAAATAGACAAAGAGAATAAAGCAGTGTGTTGCAAAGTCCACTGGTGTCCCTTGTGTTGCTGATGACCAGTACCTGTGCATGGATTGACTATAAGACAGTCTTTGATAGCATCCCACATTCCTTGATAAATTGCTTAGAAATGTTCACAATAAATCCTGGATGGATCAAGTTCATCAGGTTCACCATGAAGTTGTAGCAAAGCACATGCCATCTGAGACAGTTTGTCATTCATAACATCAAGATCCAGTGATGCATATTTCAGGGAGACTCCCTAGCCTTGTCACCACTTTTTCTTTTGTATGGTACTTAGGCCCAGATGCACAAAACTTTAACGACCCTTTAACGACCCTTTATCGAAGAAATTGCCAACCGTTGCATGTACTAAAGCCCATTTTTCGAGGACCGTAGCAGCTAACGAAAATGGAATGCAGATGAGCAATTAGTGTAGAAACCCTTTTGAAATAACATGCCGTAACGTTTTCTGATTGGTTTAACGAAGGAAAACGCCAAGAAATCTAACAAGAGGTCTGTACCTCTCGTTAGGGCTCTCCGGCTAAAAACTCTAATGTAGAACTTAAAAAAAAAAAAGAACAAGGGGGGTGAAAACACGCGCCAGGGACATCCTTTATTGACACCCCAGGTTGCCGCTGCTCCCGCTCCCTCTCTAAGCAATCCAGAAGTTAAAAAATAAAGGACCGGGAGGGGGCAAAGGCGCTCGTCAGGAGCGTCCTGTTTGACCGGCCTTGCCCCCCCCCACCCCGTCCGAGGTCGCCGCTGCTCCCCGCATTATAAATTTAAAAAGCAAAACAAAGAAATCCTTACTTTAGAAGCCCCAGCCGGCCCCCCTCTATTCCTCTCTACTCTTCTGTCAACCCCACAGCTCCGCCTCCTGACACCCTCCGCCCTGTGCCCCGCCTCCTCTGCAGGTGTTCGCCGCCATTCCCCCCCCCCCCTCCATCGGGCCCCCTCCCTCTTATTGGGCCTGTGCAGCGCCTCTCACCTCTATGTGAAGGCGCTGCACGGGCAAGAAGATCAGCTGACGCCTCTGTCTTCGCCCATTCTTCCTTCGCGTCTCTCTCCTTTTGGGCCCGCCCCCGTCTGACGTAAGTAACCAACATAGGTTACTAACGTTAGACAAGGGCGGGCCCAGGAGCAAAGGAGGACGTCCTTTCCTCTTGGGCCCGCCTTTGTCTGACGTAAGTAACCTACGTTGGTTACTTACGTCAGACGGGGGCGGGCCCAAAAGGAAAGAGACGCGAAGGAAGAATGGGCGAAGACAGAGGCGTCAGCTGATCTTCTTGCCCGTGCAGCGCCTTCACATAGAGGTGAGAGGCGCTGCACGGGCCCGGTAAGAGGGAGGGGGGCCCGATGGAGGGGGGGAATGGCGGCGACGACCCGCGGAGGAGGCGGGGCACAGGGCAGAGGGTGTCAGGAGGCGGAGCTGTGGGGTTGACAGAAGAGTAGAGAGGAATGGAGGGGGACCGGCCGGGGCTTCTAAAGTAAGGATTTCTTTGTTTTGCTTTTTAAATTTATAATGCGGGGAGCAGCGGCGACCTCGGACGGGGTGGGGGGGCAAGGCCGTTCAAACAGGACGCTCCTGACGAGCGCCTTTGCCCCCTCCCGGTCCTTTTTTGACTTTTGTTTTTATTTTGGGAGCCACGTGTTTGTTTGTTTTTGTTTTGACAGTGGCATGCGCAAAACAGCCAGCATAACGCTTGGCTGCTCTGCGCATGCTTGAGGGGCCTTTTACCGATGGGGATTACGGACTATTGATACCTTGTACTTTTCAATACCACACCAAACATTTCTGAGCTGTTTTGTTACTGCATTCTTCGTTTTTTTAAATTCGCTAAGTACTTTTACGATTTTGATTTTTTTACGTTTGGTTGATGCATCTGGGCCTTAATCCACTAAGTACTCTTTTGCTGTGGGTTTAGTCTTAATCCTAAAAATGATAATGATCCAACGAGTTACATCATACTTACTATTTGTAGATTTCTTTATTTACTTATTTAACTCCTATATGCCACTTACATGCTTCAAAAAAGCTATTGAATCTCTACAGTTCCAGTGATCAACAATTAGTGGGATAGTGCTGGGCAGATTTATACGGTCTGTGCCCTGAAAAAGACAGGTACAAATCGAGGTAAGGTATACAAAAGTGGCACACATGAGTTATCTTGTTATCTTGTTGGGCAGACTGGATGGACCATGCAGGTCTTTTTCTGCCGTCATCTACTATATTACTATCCAGCTTATTTTTGAAAGTGATCGCCGGCCATAAATCGGGAGATGGCCGGCAATCTCTGAAAAGCGGCCAAATGGGTATAATCGAAAGCAGCTTTTTTGACAGCATCGCCGCTTTACCGTCGTCTCGCTGGCGAAAGTTCAAGGGGGCGTGTCGGCGGCGTAGTGAAGGCGAGACATGGGCGGGCATGGGCGTGGCTACCAGATGGCCGGCTTTCGCGGATAATGGGAAAAAAAGCGGCGTTCAGCAGTATTTCGCCGGGTTTACTTGGTCCTTTAATTTTCACGAGCAAGCCTCAAAAAGGTGCCCAATTGACCAGATGACCACCGGAGGGAATGGGGGATGACCTCCCTGTACTCCCCCAGTGGTCAACAACCCCCTCCCACACTAAAACAATAAAAATAAAAACCTTTTTTGCCAGCCTGTATGCCAGTCTCAAATGCCGTACCTACCTCCATGACAGCAGAATGTGTTCTATCCTCTGACAGCCTTTCCCTGATTGTGATGTGGCTCTCGGGTGAGTGTGACACCTTTTCTGTTAGGTGCACTGCAGAGTCACATCAGCAATGCATTGTGGTGGGTGTAGGGTAGTTGGTAGGCTCTACTCCCATGGTGCTTTTTCCCATGCTAACTGGGTCAGAGTGTGTCCAGTTTTGTTTCCGGTAGTCCATGAGGTAGTGGCCATTTTTGTAAGCCAGTTTTAGATCCCTTTCATGTGTTACCCACATTAGAGAACTTAGTTATTACCTTGAATGTTGCTGAAAGAGGGCATTGTACATCATTCTGCCAGCTCTGACCTACTGCTAATCTCAGTACCAGGGCGACTCTTTGCCAGTGGGGCACAACTGCTGATCTGCAGTTAACTGTGAGTAAACGTGCTTATTCAAATAAAGGACTTTTTCAAAGAGATTAGTCTTCAGGTGTCAACTGGTGTGCCAAGGTTATACAACAGCAACAAGTCCTAGAGGCCTGCATATATGCAGGTCCCTGGAGCACTTTTAGTGGGTACCGCAGTGCACTTAAGGCAGGCGGACCCAGGCCCATCCCCCCCACCTGTAACACTTGTGTTGGTAAATGGGAGCCCTCCAAAACCCACTGTACCCACATGTAGTTGCCCCCTTCACCCCTAAGAGCTATGGTAGTGTTGTACATTTGTGGGTAGTGGGTTTTGGGGGGTGTGGGGGGCTCAGCACCCAAAGTAAGGGAGCTATGCATGTGGGAGCTTTTTCTGAAGTCCACCGCACTGACCCCTAGGGTGCCCAGTTGGTGTCCTGGCATGTCAGGGGGGGCACGTGCACTACGAATGCTGGCTCGTCCCATGACCAAATGCCTTGCGTTTCGCCGGGTTTGAGATGGCCGGCAGTTTTTTTCCATTATTGCTGAAAAACAAAACCGGCGATCTCAACCCCGGCGAACTCTGGCATTTGGCAGGGCTAAATCGTATTATCAGAAAAAAAGATGGCCGGACATCTTTTTCGAAAATACGGTTCCGGCCAGCTGTTGCGCCGCCGCCAAAATAGATCGCCGGCGATCTATTTCGCTGGCGACGTTCGATTATGCCCCTCCATGTTACTATGTAATTAAAAGCTTCTCAGGTGACATCCAGATGACTTTGGGCCTGGACAAATGTGCTAGGGCAACCTTCCTTAGAAGAAAATTGAGCAAAACTGAAAATATCTCTCTGACTGATGACTGTGAAATAAAAGAACTTGAATAGGAAGGTGTATGTAAATATCACAGAGGAGAAGAAAGAGCGACCATCAAGCATAAATCACTGAGAGAAAAGATAAGTAAAGAATATTACCAGAGACTAAAATTGATATTGAAGAGTGCATTAACATCACAAAATAACATACAAGCCATTAATCAGCTGGCAAATCCTGCACTCTCATGCAGGTTTAGAATTCTAGACTGGCATCTTAAAGATCTTAAAAAACTGAATATACAAATAAGAAAACTCCGTCATGCCTACAAAGTCATTCATAAATATCAGCATATGCCAAGAATGTACATTCTCCAAGCTGAAGACAAAATGAGCCTTATTGAAATAGATTATACCCGCCAAGCTACTAACCCTCCGAGCATACTTAAAACTGTCATCAGATCCAAATGCACAAAAGGTGTTGAAATAGGAACGTAAACATCCAGATTCCATCTCCATCATTAAACTTGGACAAGCATTCTGATGAGTAGAAGGAATGAGAGAGAATCTATTAGTATTCATAGGGAAAGAAGCAACAGAATTTTCAAAAGAAGCTCTTAAAATCAGATCAGCAAATAAGGAAAAAAGTGGCAAATGCATAAATAAAGTGAACATTTGTTGAAAAAACAGAGACATATGAATGATTAAGAAATGGTAAATTGAAACTTAAGGATGAGCAATTGATAGTTGTAGCCCAGGACAGCAGATTATGGATGAGGTAGTTTACAGCAAGCATAGAAAAAACTGGTAGAACAGAATATCTGTAGTGGAAAACGGTTATTCATCTTGTAGCTGGCTGCGAAGTTCTGATGGAAAAATATTTCTGTACAGAAAGTGTGGAGTGGAGGAGTGGCCTAGTGGTTAGGGTGGTGGACTTTGGTCCTGGGGAACTGAGGAACTGAGTTCGATTCCCACTTCAGGTTCCTTGTGACTCTGGGCAAGTCACTTAACCCTCCATTGTCCCATGTAAGCCGCATTGAGCCTGCCATGAGTGGGAAAGCACGGGGTACAAATGTAGCAACAAAAAAAAGTCACAATACGGTGGCACATCTCATCCACTGGAAACTTTGTGAGCATTATAACATTGCTGTACTGGAAAAGTACTGAGATCACAACTCAAAGAGAATAATGGAAAATAAAGAGGCACTTGAGGACATCAGAATAGCCATACTGGATCAACCAATGGTTCATCTAGCCCAGTGTCCTGCTTCCAACAATGGCCAATCCAGCGTCACAAGTACCTGGCAGAAACCCAAATACTAGCAACATTCCATGCTACCAATCCAAGAGCAACCAGTGGCTTCCCCCTTGTTCATCTCAATAACAGACTACAGACTTTTCCTCCAAGAACTTTTCCAAACCTTTTTTTAAACCCAGATATGCTAACCACTGTTACCACATCCTCCAGCAGCAAGTTTCAGAGCTTAACTATTGTTTCAGTGGGAAAAATCTATCCTCCTATTTGTTTTAAAAGCATCTCCACGTAATTTCATTGTCTTTGTACTTTTTGAAAGAGTGAAAAATTGATTCACTTCTATCCGTTCTACACCACTCGGGATTTTATAGACCTCAATCATATCCTCCCTCAGCTGTCTCTTTTCCAAGCTGAAGAGCCGTAACCTCTTTCATCATATGAGAGGATTTCTATCCCCTTTATCATTTTGGTCACTCGTCTTTGAACCTTTTCTAATTCCGCTATATCTCTTTTGAGATATAGTGACCAAAACTGAACACAGTACTCAAGGTGAGGTTGCACCATGGAGAAATACAGAGGTATTATAACATTCTTGGTCTTATTTTGCATCCCTTTCCTAATAATTCCTAGCATCCCGTTTGCTTTTTTGGCCGCTGCCACACACTGGGCAAAAGATTTCAGCGTATTATCTACAATGACACCAAGATCTTTTTCTTGAGTTCTGACTCCTAAGGTGGACCCTAGCATCTGATAACTATGATTCAGATTATTTTTCCCAATGTGTATCGCTTTGCATTTGTCTACATTAAATTGCCTGGCTAAACTCTTGTAATAATCATTTGCAGTTCACTGCCACTTATAATCATCGTGCACTATCTTTTTTTGATATCTGGATCCAATTGGAAGATTCTCATTTCATTACAACCATCTATAAGAAAGATACAGATCATAATACTTTATTACAATATTTTAGCTTCCATACTAAACATTTAAGGGATAATTTTCCTATTGGGAATTTTTACGTTTGCCCGGTTGTGTTCAAATATGTCTGATTTCAAGAGCAAAGCTGAAGATATGATTGATCGTTTTTTTGATGAGGTTATCCTAAAAAAGTAATTAAAAGGGCTTATAAACGGGCTTTGTATTTATTTATTTATTTGTTACATTTGTACCCCGCACTTTCCCACTCATAGAAGGTTCAATGCGGCTTACACAGTAGTAGGATTACAAAGTATAATGCAGAGAAAGCAGGCTAAGCTTAGCAGAGTAACGGGGATGTGTAGATAGGTAATATTATAAGGGAGAGGGGGTAGAGGAGATAGGAGGAGGTGCTGATTTTAGGCTAGATTGAGATAATCAGGGGAAAGGGTCAAGGTAAGTAAAGGGAAAAGTTGGGGGAGGCGTGGTCTGAGTCATTGCCGTTGTCGCAGAATTAGGTGATGATTAGGTGGGTTCGTAGGGTTAGGTCGTGTCATTAGGATAAGCTTTCTTAAATAGATGGGTTTTCAGCAATTTTCTTAAGGATAGGTAGTCTCATAGATATGCTCACAGAGATCATTTAATGCTACCCTCCAGTAAGGAACCTGGGTCAGGTTTGGTGTGTGTTTTAACCATACTCTGACAGGGCATTTCAGATCAAAAAAATTATTCGATCATTGTGGCATGTCCTGCAACCACATGATGTTTTTCAGAATATTCCCCGTTTTGCATTCATGCAGGGTTGAAATTTGAGGGACTATTTGGTAAAATCATGGTTTAAACGACCAGCCTTAGGTGATGTTTCAATAAAAAAAAGGTGGTAATTTTCCATGTGGTCATTGCAGTGTGTGCCAGTATGCTTTGACTGTTCAGACAACCAATCATCCCAGTTTGTCTATAAAACAGAATTTAAAATAATTGACTGATTGTTCATCTGCTGGGGTGGTATATAGAATCTGGTGCCTATATTCCAAATTGTATGTTGGACACACTGTGAGGGCAGTTAGGTCTAAAATTTTGGAACATCTTAATAGGATATGCACTGGGGTTGTTGACTCTCCTATGGTGCAGCACTGGATCTCCCTCGGTCATGTTTGGCAGGATTTACGGTTTGTAGTGGTGGAAGTCCCTGTGCTCCCAAGGGGAGGGGTGATTTGGTGCATCATTTATGGTGTTGGGAACAGAATTGGCGCATGTTGGCGCATGTTTGAACCCTGGAGTTTAAATCATGAAGTAGAATGGTGGGCGTTTCTGTGATATCATGTTTACTTCTGAGGGAGTCTGATTGGCTGTCCAGTTAGGTGTCCTTATTTAAGGGCTGCTTTTCTGGTTCCTGTCCATCAGCATTCTCCACAGGCTGTCCTAAGGCACCGATAAGGTACATTGTCAGCATTTTGCTGCTATTATACTTTCATTATTTAAATATTGCATATTGAATTGTGATTTAAGAGTAAAATATTGTTTAATCTTTTGTATATTGTTTGCTCGCAGGAGTTTATGCTGTATAAATGTGAAATCATTTATTGGGTTCCTTGACAAAGCGAGCATCGAAATATGGTCTGTGTTGGGAACCTGTTAAAGTTTAGAAAATGGTTTGAAAATTGAAGATTTATATATTAAAGTTTTTCTGCTGTTCAACCATATGTTGCAGTTCATTTTAGCTGATTTGTCAGCTTGCACCATATGAAGAACTCTACATTGTTTTGTTGTTTTGTAGATTTTTTTAAATTATTATTGTTGTTTTTCCTGTTGGGTTAATTTTTCATCTGGTTACTTTTACTTTCCTACATGGGAATTTTTTTACTTTTATACTAATTTTGTACCTCTTCAGTTTTTTATTACTATCACACTGACAGACCCTCACCAAATAAAGAACAAGGGATCAGAAATCAGAAATAAAAATACTTAGACAAAAATTGAATTGGAAACCCCAAGAAGTTAAACTTAGCATGTACTACAACACTGGAGAAACAAAAACAGAAATGTGTTTCCTTTTCTACTGAACACAATGCAAAGACATTTGCTATGCATATTTCCCAAAGGTAATATATTCCATTTAAAACCTTCAAAATAGAATGCTTTTTTTTTCTACCTTTGTTGTCTAGATGTCTTATTTTTCCATTTTGTTGGTTCCAATTTCCTGTCTGTCATCTACTAATTCTCCTCCAAGCAGTTGCTGTCCATTTGTCTTTTCTCCTCTATGCTGTCTACTCCTCACTACACCTACCTCTGAGATATTGATCCTTCCTTTTTAGCGCTTTCCTCTCTTTTTTTTTCTTTTCTGCCTCTCTGTCAACTCAAATTTCAGCCTCTTTCTTAACCTTCTCCTCCTTTTTACTTTTCAGCTACCTATCAGATTTCCATCTTCTTCTCTGACCCACTAGCTTTTTCATTCCCCATCTCATCCCTTTAATCTACTCCCCTTTACCTTATTTCTAGCCTCTGTAATCACTATCCTCTCATCCATTTCCTTGCCACTCTCCTTCTCCCCCTCCTGGCCTCTCTCACATGGTTCCACCATTCCCAGTGCCATCCTCCTTCCCCCCTTCTAGCCCAGCATCTGCTCCCTCTTTCTTCCTTCCCCACCCTTGTAGCCTAACATCTCTCTGTCCCTTCTCTCTTCCCTCCTACCCTGTCCCCCATGGTCCAGCATTTCTCTCTCTCTCTCTTCTCTCACTCCCATTGTCCGACATCTCTCCCTCACTCACCTCTCTCCCCCTCCATAGGAATATTGTGGGCACCTACATAGTTAGCGCGCGCTATTAGTTAGCATGCACTAAAAACGCTAATGTGCCTCTAGTGTGGCTTAGTAAACAGGGCCCTTTGTATTGTCATTTGAATAGTTTTACTGCTGTAATTGTCTACTGCTCATGTTTGATTTATTTTTACTGTATACTGCCTTGAGTGAATTCCTTAAAAAAATTCTAATAAATAAAATAAATAAATGTTTGGACAAGTTCCTGGAGGAAAAGTGCATAGTCTGTTATTGAGGTGGATATGGGGGAAGCCACTGCTTGCCCTGGGACTGGTATCATGGAATGGTGCTACTAACTGGGTTTCTGCCAGGTACTTGTGACCTGGATTGACCAATGCTGGAAGCAGGATACTGGGTTTGATGGGCCATTAGTCTGGCCCAGTATGGCTATTCTTGTGCTCTTATGGGTCTCCCAGCAGCAGCAGCGGCGATTCCCACATGCTGTCTGCCGCTAACCCAGAAGCCTTCCCTCTGCCGTGTCCCACCCAGGCAGAAACAGGAAGTTGTTTCAGAGAGGGTGAGATGTGGCAGAGGGAGGCTTCCGGATTAGCAGCAGACAGCATGTGGGAGCAGACCCACTGAAGAAAGAGCAACGCTAAGGAAGAGAGATAACCATGGAGCCCAGCTTGAATATTCTTCCACATACTGACTGCCCCCCTCGGGCACTACTCAGAATTGCTTCTCTCCAACAATCTGCAATTTTATTATATCCAGTTCTGAAGTTTCCAATTTGAAGAACTTATCTGAGCTTCAGTGACAATGCATGTATAGCTGTGCTTAATGCACTTCAATACATCTCTCCTCAAAACAGAGAAACATAGGAAATGATGGCAGATATAGACAATATGGCCTATCTAGTCTGCCCATTCTTACCATCTCGCCCTTAGAGATCCTATGTTCTTGTCCCATATTCTTGAATTCAGGATACAGCTTCATCTCCACTGAGAGGCTGTTCCATATATCCACCACCCTTTCTGTAAAAAAGTATTTCCTGAGATCATTCCTGGGTCTATTCCCTTTCACCTTCATCCTATGCTGCCTCATTCCAGAGCTTCCATTTATTATTATTATTATTATTATTTATTGCATTTGTATCCCACATTCCCCCACCTATTTGCAGGCTCAATGTGAATAGTGAATATGAGGTACTTTTTTTTAGGATTTAAGCTTCTTGTATTCAGCTGCAATTGGTATTCATTTTATCTGTCGGGTGCATGAATGGCTGAGCCAATAAGGCCAGGGCTTCTTTTACTTTTTAACATATTTATAAATGATGATCTAGAGATGGGAATAACTAGTGAACTAATTAAATTTGAAGATGACACAAAATTATTCAAAGTTGTTAAATTGCAAAATGATTTTGAAAAATTGCAAGAGGACCTTAAGAGACTGGGTATCCAAATGGCAGATTACATTTAATGTGAGCAAGTGCAAAGTGATGCATGTGGAAAAGAGGAACCCGAACTATAGTTAAGTGATGCAAGGTTCCACATTAGGAAAAGGATCTAGGTGTCATCTTTAATGATACATTGAAACCCTCTGTTCAGTGTGCGGCAGCAACTAAGAAAGCAAATAGAATGTTAGGTATTATTAGGAAAGGAATGGAAAACAAAAGTGAGAATGTTATAATGGCTTTGTATCGCTGCATGGTGCAACTGTACTTTGAATACTGTGTACAATTCTGGTCACCGCATCTCAAAAAAGATATAGTGGAATTCAAGGTACAGAGAAGGGTAATGAAAATGTTAAAGGGGATGGGATGAGGAAAGGCTAAAGTGGCTAGAAGTCTATAAAATACTGAGTGGAGTGGAATGTGTAGACGTGAATCACTTGTTTACTCTTTCCAAAAATACTAGGACTAGGGGGCATGCAATGAAGCTACTAAGTAGTCATTTTAAAACAAACTGGTGAAAATATTTCTTCATACGAAGTATAATTAAACTCTGGAATTTGTTGCCAGAGAATGTGGTAAAAATAGTTAGCTTAACAGGGTTTAAAAAAGGTTTGGATCATTTTCTACAAGAAAAGTTCATAAGCCATTATTAAGGTGCACTTGAGAAAATCCACACTGCTTATTTCTAGGATAAGCAGAATAAAGTCTGTTTTACTGTTTTGGGATCCTGCCCTGTACTTGTGACCTGGATTGGTCTCTATTGAAACAGGATACTGGGACAGGCCTTTGGTCTGTCCCAGTATGGCAATGCTTATGTTCTTATTTGAGTCTATGAATCACAGCTTTTGCACATAGAGTAACATTAGAATAAAACATTTCCATCCATAACACATGCAGGACCAAGAGATTTCAGCAAACAAAAAGCTTTCAAAAGGCAATGAATACCTCTCAGAATTCATCTTTCTTGTATTGAAGTAGTGTTTATATTTGGAGTGATATGGTATAAACTAATTTCTGTGGTGGTGATTCATCAAATTTTGAGAGGGTGTGTGATCTTTGAATTTCTTCTGCCACCATCTCCTCCCATATTATATGAAGTAAGTTCCTTTCTGGCTTTTCTTTTAGTCTTCTGTGTTTACTGTGCCCCAGAGCTCTTGAAGGGGAGGAGATCTGAAGCTATAAAGCTCTCTTACTTTAACTTCCCTTCTGTTTCCAGAAATGGTCTCAAACAAAATAAAAAGTCCTGCCCAGTGCTATAAAGCAATTTGGCAGCTGACTGAAGTCTTGCTTTGCAATAACTGCTTCCCTAGCTCCTGCTCCCACTGGTGCTTGTCTATGAGATGGAGCTGCTCATATTTACTGCACTCTGTAGCATTTCAACGCCATCCAGAGAGCTTGTGTAACTATTAATATTCAGCTGCAATTGCTATTTATTTTATCCATCTCGGGTGCATAAACGGCTGAGTCAACATGGCCTGGATTTAAGTCACAGCTTTTACCCAGAGTTATATTGGTGTAAAACATTTCAATCCACATACTTAGGGGCCCTTTTACTAAGCCACGTAAGTGTCTACACGCTCCAACGCGTGCCAAAATAGAGTTACCACCCAGCTACCACATGGCTCTTGCGGTAAGTTCATTTTTGGTGCATGTCCGATACACGTGGCCAAAAAATAATTTTTATTTTCAGACGTGTGTATCAGATGCTCGCCAAGTGGCATTTGATGTGCGTAGGTCGTTACCAATCGGTTACCGCGTGAGACTTTACCACTAGGTCAATTGCTGGCGGTAAGGTCGCAGACCCAAAATGGACGCATGGCAATTTTCAATTTGCCAAAAGTCCATTTTCAGCAAAAATTTTAAACGGCCTTTTGTTATAGGCATGTTCAAAAATGGATCGGCGCGTGACCAAAACCCGCGCCTACACTACCACAAGCCATTTTCAGCGCATCTTAGTAAAAGGACCCCTTACAAAACAATACCTGCAGGACCCAGAGTCTTCAGGGAAGTGGCTTAGACATGGGGGGACTTGGGGGCCTGGGCCCCCCACTTCAGGGTCAGGCCCTCTCCATCCTTTAAATGGCTGGCGGGGATGCCGAAGCCCTGTCAGCCAAAGAAATATAGTTCCAGAGCTGCTCCCCTCCTCTTCCTTGCATTGCTTCTTTAATGCCAAATTTGGTGGCATGCCTCCAGCCACTGATGCCGGGACTTTTCATGCATGCTCAGTTTGCGTAAGAACCGAGCATGCTCAGGAGTCCTGGAGTCAGTGCTAGAGGTATGCCACTGTCTGCATTAAAGAAGCAGCGCAAGGAGAAGAGGAGCAGCTCGAGAACTGCATTTCTTTGGCTGGCAAGGCCTCAGCATTCCCACCAGCAAAGGTATGTTTAGCGAGTGCACATGTGTGCATGTGGAGAGGGAGAGAGGAGGCGGGAGGAATGTGTTGGCCCTCCCAAGTCCACTGCTGGACACCCCCAAATCAGAGGGTTGGCTATGCCCTTGCTTCAGGGAAAAGAAAACTTTCCTAAAAGGCAATAATATCTCTTAAGGTTCAAGCACTGTTCCCTGGATTCTATATAGCGCACCTAGAGGTCTGCGCTGAAATCAGTGTGGATTCTATAAGAACGCACGTAACTTAATTGCCTCAACAAGCTAATCAGCGTTGATAACAGCTCTTAACAAGCAATCTTGAGCACTAATTGACACTGATTAGAATTTACATGCAGAACTCACTAAGCGTATTCTGTAACGAAGTGTGCTTAACTTCTAAAGCGCACAGGCAAAAAGGGGCATGGTTATGGGTGGGGAAATGGATGTTTTGTGGGCATTCTGAAATTTACATGCACAGTTATAGAATATGGCCCAGTACATGTAAATCTACACACTGGGATCTATGCCACGTTTTCATTGGTGTAAGTGGATGCGCATAGTTTTAGGCGCTGAGATATCAACTAAGCATATTCTACAATTGGTGCCTAAATCTAGGCTCTGGTTAAGGAACATGCTTAGTTGGCACTGATTTTAGTGCCATATATAGGATCTCCTCCTGTATGTGTCACTACATTTTCCTTCTTATTCCTATACCTTACATTTAATTCTATTTGATTCAAGGCTCTCCTTAATATACAATGCTACCCCTCCACCAATTCGATCCACCCTATCACTACGATATAATTTGTACCCCGGTATGACAGTGTCCCACTGGTTATCCTCCTTCCACCATGTTTCAAAGATGCCTATTATATCTAATTTTTCATTTAGTGCAATATATTCTAACTCTCCCATCATATTTCTTAGGCTCCTGGCATTCGCATATAGACATTTCAAACTATTGTTCCTATTTACATCATGCTCAGTTCTTGACAGTATTAATTTACAATCTTTTGTGGCCATTAATAGAAAATTTTTTAAATCATCCATTTTATTGCTGCACTAAAAATGTCCTTAGCACATGGGAAAGACCCGGGTAAGCCATTTGGTCGTGGGAGGAGCCAGCATTTGTAGTGCACTTGTCCCCCTGACATGCCAGGACACCAACCGGGCACCCTAGGGGGCACTGCAGTGGACTTCATAAATTGCTTCCAGGAACATAGCTCCCTTAGCTTGTGTGCTGAGTCCCCCAAAACCCCCTCCAAAACCCACTACCATAACTGTACACCACTGCCATAGCCCTTACGAGTGAAGAGGGGCGCTACCAGAAACAAGAGAGTGTCCGACATATTCTATGTCAGCACTTTTTTCTGGTTTATTCGATTGAGCTGTTTTTTTCAAAACACACTCATTAGAAGATTTACAATCATGGTCTTAAATAAATGAAAATTTTTGTTATTTTCTACTTGGTTTTATCAAATCTACCATATTTTGACAGTAAAGGATCATTGTGTAGCCCCTGAAGCAGCCCTGTTGGGTGAAAATGGCCTGTGTCGGGCTGACTTCTATATACTATTTTAGTACTCATTAATAAATTATATTTTGTTTCATAACGATCTGCTCTGTTCATTTTCCGAAGAGGGGCACCTATACATGGATACAGTGGGTTTGTGGTGGGTTTTGGAGAGCTTGCTGCTCCCTCCACAAACGTAATTGTTAGGGGGGGGTATGGGCCTGGGTCCGCTTGTCTGAAGTGCACTGCAGTACCCACTAAAACTGCTCGAGGGACCTGTATGCGCTGTCATGGACCTGAGTATGACATCTGAGGCTGGCACGACATATTTTGAAAGATGTTTTTTGAGGGTGGGAGGGGGTTAGTGACCACTGGGAGAGTAACGGGAGGTCATCCCCGATTCCCTCTGGTGGTCATTTGGTTATTTCGGGCACCTTTTTGTGCCTTAGTCATAAGAAAAGCAGGTCCGGGTGAAAACATCCAAGTGTTCATCAGGGACGCCATTATTTTTTTCGATTATGGGTCAAAGACGTCCAAGTGTTAGGCACTCCCAAGTTCCGCCTTCACTACGCCTCTGACACACCCCCTTGAACCTTGGCCGTCCTTGCGACGGAGTGCAGTTGGAGATGTCCTAAATCGGGTTTCGATTTTACTGATTTGGACGTCCCTGGGAGAAGGACATCCATCTCCCGATTTATGTCGAAAGATGGACGTCCTTCTTTTTCGAAAATGAGCCCAACAGTCAACATGGATTTAGTGAAGGGAAATCTTGCCTCACCAATCTACTACATTTCTTTGAAGGGGTAAACAAACGGGGATAAAGGTGAGCCGGTTGATATTGTGTATCTGGATTTTCAGAAAGCATTTGACAAAGTACCTCATGAAAGACTCCAGAGGACATTGGCAAGTCATGGGATAGGAGGTAGTGTTCTATTGTGGATTAAAAACTGATTAAAAGATAGAAAACAGAGAGTATGGTTAAATGGAGAAGGGTAATTAGTGGATTTCCCCAGGGCTCAGTGCTGGGACTGCTGCTTTTTAACATATTTATAAAAGATCTAGAGATGGGAGTAACTAGTGAGGTAATTAAATTTGTTGATGACACAAAGTTATTCAAAGTTGTTAAATCGCGGGAGGATTGTTGAAAATTACAAGAGGACCTTTCGAGACTGGGAGACTGGGCGTCTAAATGGCAGATGACTTTTAATGTGAGCAATTGCAAAGTGATGCATGTGGGAAAGAGGAACCCGAATTATAGCTATGCAATGCAAGGTTCCACAGTAGGAGTCACCAACCAAGAAAGGGATCTCGGCGTCATTGTTGATGATATGTTGAAACCTTCTGCTCAGTGTGCTGTTGCGGCTAAGAAAGCAAATAGAATGTAAGGTATTATTAAGAAAGGAATGAAAAACAAATGTAAGGACGTTATAATGCCTTTGTATCGGTCCATGGTACGACCACACCTTGAATATTGTGTTCAATTCTGGTCACCGCGTCTCAAAAAAAGATATAGTGGAATTAGAAAAGACAGAGAGAAGGGCGACGAAAATGATAAAGGGGATGGAACGACTTCCCTATGAGGAAAGGCTGAAGCGTCTAGGGCTCTTCAGCTCGGAGAAAAGACAGCTGAGGGGAAAAATAATAGAGGTCTATAAAATAATGAGTGGAGTGGAATGGGTAGACATGAATTGTTTGTTTACTCTTTCCAAAAATACTAGGACTAGGGGGCATGTAATGAAGCTACAAAGCAGTAAATTTAATACTAATCGGAGAAACCTTTTCTTCACTCAACGTGTAATTAAACTCTGGAATTCATTGCCAGAGAATATGGTAAAGGTGGTTTAAAAAAGGTCTGGACGGCTTCCTAAAGGAAAAGTCCATAGACCATTATTAAATTGCCTTGGGGAAAATCCACTGCTATTTCTGGGATACGCAGCATAAAGTGTATTGAAATTTTTCGGGATCTTGCCAGGTATTTGTGACCTGGTTTGGCTACTGTTGGAAACAGGATGCTGGGCTTGATGGACCTTTGGTCTGTCCCAGTGTGGCATTACTTATGTACTTATGTGCTTAAGTCTCTTATGATATCATTTGTATTCTGCCGATATTTATCATATTTCAGTTATATGATTGTTTTACAGTGCTGTTAAATGTTTATATGTCTGTTACTGTTTCATATTACTCCTATTACTAGGCTTCATTTTGCCTATTTCTAAGTTTATCATATTGATTATATTACCTTATTGATTGTATTTATGCTTATATTTGGTCATTTTACTATTGTTATACTGTTAACAAAATTGTAAGTTTTATGTCAAGCTGTGCCTGTTGTATATCGACTTGGGTGAATTGCTTCATAAAGGAGGTTAATAAAGCCCAATAAATAAATTGACAGTCACAAAGGGGGAAATTCTATAAATGACACCTAAAAAATCAGCATTGAAAAAAAAGTGCATGACGGTATTCTATAAACCGCGTCTAAAGTTTATACAGTAGCGCTTAAGCCCAGGGATCACGTCTACATTTAGGAGTGTCCATTTGCACCAACGAAAACGTGGTGCAAATGCTCGCACATATATTTAGGCACAGAGCCTCTTTATTCCATAATTACGCAAGTAACTAAAAGTCACGCCCCCGATCTGCCCATGGCCCTCCCATTTCCGATTCATGCCTAAATTTATGCGCATATCTGTTAATTGGATCTAATACCAATGATTGCTTAATAAGCCAATTATTGGCACTAATGAGCTCTTTATTCAATTAAAATACGCTCACAAATTTGCAGGTACATTTTTTTGTGCTTTTTATACAATTAGGGGGAAAATTTCAAAAGTTATATAGATTATATTGGGCCGTTTAAAACACTAAACAGACTAATACAATCCATATAATTGTGAGGTAGATTAGGGGAGGGGCAAGGGTTACCCTAACAATTATAGATAGCAGCCACTGTGCATACTCTGCACTACTGCCAATGCAGATATCAACACTAAATATATGGGTCAACATAGTAACATAGTAAATGACAGCATATAAAGACCTGGACAGTCCATCCAGTCTGCCCAACAGCCACACTCATTATCAATTCATGATTAAAGCAACAATGAATGTGATATAAAATATTGGATTAATCAAGTATTTTAGCCAGTACTTAACTTATATTTCTAACAGCCCTAGCTGAATGTTGACCCCCTAAGCTTATTGTTACTAAAAAAAAAATGCAAATTACTGAGTAGCGGAAAAGCCCCCCCGAGATTCACTCAGACTGCCCCTCTGTTGAGGGGAGTCTGACCTCCCAACCAGTCACTGCCTTATTTCTCCATTGACACATGGCATGGTCTCTTCTCCACCACCACTGCTTCTTGCCTCCACATTACCACTGAAGGACTGCACATAGATCTAATGCCATTGTGAGAGAGTGTATAGGAAGTTGCTAGTCTCCCTTAATAACACTCCCTCACAGGATCACCTTAAGAGGCTAGAGATTGGGTATAGTAGAAAGGGCACGGATCAAGCAGGCACAGCTAGCCTGCTGAGCCAGGAGGGCGGGACCCAGACCACCAAATGTAAAGTTCTTACAGGGAGAACAGAACAAGGAGGTTGGGTTCTCCAGGAGATTCCCAGGAAGGGTTGCAGTGTCTGAAAACAGGTCCAGGAGAAGAACTGCCCCTCCATGTAGGCCTCCACTATATGTGTATGTCCAGGTTGAGAACAAAAGACTGCCAAGATAGGAAGCCTTTTTCCAGGAGAGTTTGAACCTGTGTGGCCTAGTAGCATAGCCAGACCTGTTATTTTGGGTGTGCCCACAGTTAAATTAGGTGGGCCTTCCAAAACTACCCCCTTTATCCTGCATCTCATTCTGTCTCCCTCTCTTCTGCTCCTGGATCCAGCATTTACCCACCATCAGCGGCCTGGCAACTCCCCCCAGTGTACCTCAGCTCCAGCAGCAACGCACATCCGCTGTTTGCTCCAGCCCTGCTGGTTTCCCTCTGCCATAAATTGCCAGAGAGGAAATAGCAAGTGACATCAGCAAGGGTGGTTCATAGCAGAAGGAAGCCTGCGAGATCAGTGCAAGCTGTGGATGTGCATTGCTGCCCCCACACAAAGGTGATGAGGTACATCAGTAAGGGAGAGGTTCAGATGGAGGGGGAAGTTGCCGGGCCATGGGTGGGCAGGGGAAAATTCCAGATCCAGATATGGAAGAGAGGAGAGCAAGGTAGCCACTGCTGAATTGTCTTGGGGGATCCAGACAGGGTGGGCCTGAGCCAATAATGGGTGGGCCTGTGCCCACCCATAGCTATGCCAAGGGTGTGACCAGGCTAGGAGTAGACCTGAGTTAGAGAAAAGCTTTCTTTAATCTGCTGCATCCTATGTTTGGGGTTGGCCAAGCAGTTAACCCTGGGAGGACTTCTCACTGACTTTATAAGCAACTCTATGTGCTAGGCAGCCTGCCTGTACCGTAATCTGGCTTCAGTATATTTTGGTTTAAGAAATAAAGAATTCTTGTTTAAACTCCATACCTGGTCCAGCTGTTATGTGAAGGCTCAGTGCTCAATCCTCGCTCACGCTATAACACCACCTACCACCTATCACCCAAAGAAATGAACTATGTGTTATATACGGAGGGATGCGGCATCTCATCTCACCAATGCACAAGGCAAAGTCTGGCCATTAGAAAAGGAAATGGGGCTAATTCAAGTTTCATGTTTCATCTTTATTTGATATACCACTAAACAATTATAAAAAAAAAAAAAGGTTTCAGGAGGGAAGAAACAAGTATGGTGTAAAACAGTCACAAAAGAGAACTTAAGTTACTGAGTCAAATTCAAACTTATAAGCCAACATGTAAGGGTCAGTGGCGTAGCTAGGTGGGGCACCAGGAAAGCAGCTGCTCCCCGAAATGGAGTTCTGCTGGCGCCTATTTTTTTTCTCATCATGTTGCATAGAAAATGTGCGCCGGCGCCGGTGGAAGTCTGCTCTCGTGCCGCTTTCAGACCCCCCCCCCCCCCCGCGCCATCAACCTGGCTCCGCTTCTGGTAGGGGTATGCCTACTAAAGGATGTTAAGCCCTAACGTATGGTTAGCATGTGCAAAAACACTTACCACAAAGTGTATTACATTACATTACATCTGGATTTATATCCCACTACCACCTTTTAGTTCTAAACCACTTAAATATTAACAAAGCCTGCTTATAATACATATCTCTTAAATAAGAAAGTTTTGAACTTCTTTCTAAATAGAAGATATGATTGTGAAAAGGAAAACATTCCAGCAATATCCTTCCACAGTCTAGCAGCTTGAACAGCCAAAGATTTTCAAAGAGCAGTAGTCTCCTTTTACCCTTTAGGTAGGGGTGGGTAGGAGGTATGCATGGGGACATCAAAGCATATCATTGATATTCTAACTTCACAGTGAGAATCCTGAATCCTGAAAGGTAACTTTAAAACCATACAAGAACGTAAGACCTTTGAAGTCAGAATGATTGAATATTTTAACACCCAACAGAAAGGACTTAACAAGGATCTGGGGTTCCTAGCCCATTATAAACCATAAAGCTGTATTTCTCTGTTGATCACCCCACCCCTCACCTATCCACACCCATCCTGTTAGAATATCAATGATATGCTTTGATGTCCCCATGCATACCTCCTACCCACCCCCATCCTCCCACCCTCTCAGACTGTCATAGTAATGCTTGAATGTTTTCACTTATATACACTGTCAGCTAGCACATTTGCTTATTTCCGATCTGACGAAGAAGGGCAACCTTCGAAAGCTAATCAAGAAATGTATTAAGTTATGTCCAATAAAAAAGGTATCATCTTATTTTCTTTTCCATGTTTTATTTTGTTTGATTTCTATTGATAACCTCATTAAGAAGAAACATTTTTTAACTAACGTATTGACTTGTGCTTCCATGGAGATGGAACTCCCAAGATCCTAACAACCGAAGAAAACTTGTATTCAACGTGATTAATAGTAATAGTCTTAGGAATTTGCTCTGGGTTAGTCCTGAAACATAGAAATTTCATTTTTTTCTGTGTTAAGTTTTAACCTATGGGCATGCATCCATTTTTCTAACATGTCAATACAATGTTGACCCTTGGGAAAATCAATGTTAAAGACAGATGGAATTGGGATTAGCACAGAAATGTCATCAGCATAAATATAATGAAGAAAATCATTTCTGTTTAACAATGAGCCCAAACATTGTAGAAAAACTTTGAACAATACTGGAGAAAGGGGAGAGCCTTGCGGCACTCCTCACGGATCCAACTAAAAGATAAATCCACATGCAATTTAACCCTATACAATCTACTGGACAAGAAGCCTCTAAACCAACTCAAAATATTCCCCATAATTCCCAAATCGCAAGATTTCATAAAAGGAGAGTATGGTCCACTAAATCAGAGGCTAAAGATAAGTCAAATTGGAGTAACAATGCACTTTTCTCTTCACTCAAGAGAGCACAACACTGTTTCCGTACTAAAAAAAAAGGCACAAAAACCAGATTGGGAAACAGAAAGGATGCTGTGCAACTCAAGGTACTGACAAGCTATAGTGTCACCCTACCTTCTATTAATTTTGTAAAAAAAAAATGGAATTGTGGCCAACGGCCTATATTTGGACAACAAATGTTTAGGCTGGCTGAAATCCTTTGGTATTGGTGTAATAATAATTTCAGCCAAACTATCAGGAAAATTTCCAAAAGGCAACTGGAACTCAATCCATGAATATAAATTAGCACGAAAGACTGATGGAGCCATTTTCATTAAGTAGGAAGCACAAATGTCCAATATACAATGAGAAGAGACATATTCCTGAAATAGATTGGGAAAAAACAGACCAATGAATAGCGTCAAAGTCTTTCCAAACTCCGTTAACAGGAATACCTCCTCTTAGGGATGAATCTAGAATTAAAACAGGGTCATTTTCAAGGGAAGTAGAAACAACTCGAAGCTTATGCACCGTCTCCTGAAAATTCAAAGCTAGTTGGTTCGCTGAAGGAAATCCCTCTTTCACAAAACCCAGAGAATCTGGAGGCTTAACAAGTGAGTTAACAATTGAGAACAGTTGTTTCGTGTTCAGACAGTCTTTTCCAATCAGTCCAGGGTAATAGCTTTTCCTAGTCAAGTCTGTGACTTTTTTATAGTTGTTGAACTATATGTGGCGTTTTGTGGTGAGTAACCTGTTTGTACGAGCAAAACACACAGTATTGATTTTTTTTGTATTTATTTTCTGGGGGGGGGGGTGTCAAGGGCAGAGAATGGGCGTGGCTGCACTGTCCAGCTTGCACATCAAAACTACCCTGTGCTACCTGGTTGGCAAGTCCATAATGCGGGAGCCCTTAGCTCCTCCTACATAGGAGGCGATAAGTGCTACCCCGTCAAGTTTTTTCAAGTTACATGTGCTAATGCAAACATTAGCGCATGACCTGAAAGAGAAATACTGGAAATTGCACTGTTTCCTCGGCATGCTAAAAATGGGTTTAGTGCATGGGAAAGTCCTGTGTTAGTATGCACTAAGCCCATTTACAGTACTAGTGCACTTTAGTAGACATACCCCACAGTGAATTTAATATTAATTTATAAGACATAATAGGTAAACCAAATAAGACAGGTGTGTGTTGCTGGCACCACAAGTTAGGGTCCCACTACCACATCACGGACCAATAATGAATTAACTTGGAGGGAAAGCCTGCTGGAAGTAGTTTGGGAATGATAACTCTAAGCAGAGGCAAATTGTTCCAGTATTATGGGAGACAATGCATTAAAGCCTGAGCGTCTGTTTGAGTCAAATTTAATTCGTGCTAGTGATGGGACAACCAATAAATTCTGATTTGAGGAACGAATAACAGGGTGGTATATAGGGGATGAGATGACTGGAAAGAAATAGAGGCTGGCCAGATTAAAATATCTGATGAGTTTTGATCAGAATTTTTTAAGGGATACAACAGGAAAGAGGAAGCCAGCGTTCATTGAGTAAGAGAGGGGTAATGTAATAAAAATTTTTACTCCATAAAGGAGCTTCAATGCAGTGTTTTGGATTAGTTGCAATCTACAGAGCTGGTTACTTTTGCCCCATTGCTTTCAACATGCTGTGAGATCGTAGAATGAAAAACAACTTTTTCTGCCTCCACTTAAAACCTAAATGTTCAATGATCTCTCTTACACAGGTGAAGATGGGTGGAAAATGGCTCCCCAGACCAGGTGCACTGACTGGAACTTGCCAGACATACATTAGACACTGCGGCTGTCACCAGCTAAAGGATGAATTTTGCAGACATTACAAATCTATCCATTTGGGAAGGAAAAATAAATATGCTGTAGACCTGCCTGGTGTCATAGATAAATAGTTCTTTACGTAGCAAGCCCAGGAGTATTTAGACTGTCCCGTCAAAGTCCAATGAAGTGTCATTGCAAGCCAGAGATATTATCATTTATTGTCAGGAAGGACCCTCATCATTTACAGCCATCACTGGAAAAACGGCCAGTGATTGATACTGATAGCGGCGATGATTAGTCTTGCAATAAGCTTAATTAATATAATGAAGTGCTGCTGTACGTAACCTGGTTGTTGTGCAGGCATAATAATGTATACGTGGCACAAGGAAGTCACTGGCACATGGAGTGCTCATATTTCAAATGTGACACCACTGGCAAACTGAGGATGCATTGGGTTGTGGGGGCAGGGAGGCTGCCACATGATTGCTGGATTTAAGTACCACGCCAAAAAGCCTATCACTTACCATCAGTGTCCGAGTTCCATACCAGATATTGCAGTGATATCAAAGTACCAAAGAACAGCCTACATGCCTGTGGTTTAAGATCAGCCCTTTTGCTAACAGTCCTAATCAGGGGATCATATTAGGCCGATGGTGAGGCTAGTCAGACATGTCCTCTTTCCTTCCAGGTAGCTTGTGCTATGTGACCCCAGGTGCAGTGCTGGTATGTCAGTTCATTTTTCTTTTAATGTCAGACTTGCCACCCTGCAGCAACACAGGGCACATATGGGAAAGGACAGTTTTATAACAGGCATTCCCATGCAGGAAAGGCACATTAATGCATTAGTTGCATCTGTTTTATAAAAGTAGCAATACATCGATGAACTGGTAGTAAATTACCCCAGGGAAAGTTGCACCTGCTTTGAGGCACATGTAATTGTGTGCATGTATGAGCCAGTAAAAATAGGCACATGTGCACACATTTTCCCCCAGATTCTATGTATGGTGCCTAGAATTGAGCTAAAATTTGTATGGGTACTCAAGATGCAGGTGCAAATGAATTGAGTAACAAGCTAATTAACATCAATGATTGGCTGCTAACAGCTAATTATTGATGTTAATTGGCATGCATTAAAATTTGCATACGAACTGGCTGCGCGTTATTCTATAAAGCATGACATCTAACGCTACTAGCGCGTAACTCCATGGGCATTCCGAAAGGTTGCATGCAGAATTATAGAATATGACCTCAGCACGCCAGTGGCGTAGCCAAGGGTGGGCCTGGGTGGGCGCAGGCCCATCCAGTTTGAGCTCAGGCCCACCCAGTTTCAGCACACCTATGATGTGGCTGGCAGGGATTCTCAAGCCCCACCAGCTAAAAACTTCCAACAACTGTATCTCTTGCATACTTTGTAAATAGCAGACCTTCACCTGCAGCAAACAGCGACTGATATGTACTGCTAGCTCCAGCCCCACAGCCTTCCCTCTGACATATTCCCGCCTATGCGGAAACAGGAAGTGGCATCAGTGGGAAGGCTGTGGGACCAACATAAGCAAAGTGTAGTAGTTGCTGCTCGTTGCTGTTGAAAATCTGCTATTTAAAAGGTATGCGGGAAAGGGGGGATGTTTGAGAGACCATATGGCATGCAGGTGAGAGAAGGAGGGACCAAATCACCTGTGGGATGGGGCGGGGTTCTTCTGCCCACTCATCTTGGGCCCAGGCCCACCCAAAATTGGGTGTCTGGCTACGCCCCTTCAGCACGCCTAACTTGGGTGCCTGCATTTACACCAGATTTCAGCAGGTGTAAGTCTGGAATTAGTGTTAAGTGTGATTCTATAAAAAGCACATGCCCTTTAAAGAATCATGCTTAGCGCTGATTTTTTTTCAGTGCTGAATTTTCAGTGCTATTTACTGAATCCAGCCCTTTATAACAAAAATGGCAATCTTCTGCTACGATTTTGGTTAAAGAGCTGTTATGTCTTCTGAAGCAGTGGCGTAGCTACAGGGGGCCATGGGGCCTGGGCTCCCCAAATTAGCTCTGGGGCCCCCAGTTTGGCTGGTAGGGGTCCCCAACCCCTGCCAGCTAAAGTGTTTGTCCCGCACTGGTGGTCACATTGCCTGGCGCCCTGTCCTGTTTTCAGTTGCTGTGGTGGTAGGGGGCGGAAGCGGCAGCAGGAGGGTGGCAGCGGGAGGCAGTAGCAGTCGCGGGGGGGGGGGCGGAAGTGGCGGGAAGGCAGCGGCGGGGAGGAGGCCAAAATGTGCCCCCCACCTTAAGCTCTGGCCCCCCCTTTCATCGAGGTCTGGCTACACCCCTGTTCTGAAGCCAGACAACATATTTATTTAAATATGTATTTCTATATTCCCTTTAAGAAAAAAAAAACAGGAGAATGCCTAGGATGGGAAACCTGATGTTCTGTATCCTTCAGCTAGTGTTGACTTAACTGAATTTCTAAAAGATTCAACAGATACAATTTCTACTAGGGCTACCCCCTCCTGGAGACTTTTTTACATGAAGGGGATAAATTCTCAGGGGCAATATCCAAAGTGATTTAGGGATTCTTTTACAAAGCCATACTAGTGATTCCCATGTGGCAAATGAGAGGAAGCCCATAGGAATTGAATGGGCTTCCTCTCATTTGCCGTGCTGAGAATCGCTAGCGCAGTTTACTAAAAGAGGCCCTTATCCAGAAATGTCTCCTGACTGGTAAAATTGCTTGTTTGGGGCTTTCTGCTGATATTTAGTGGCACTTAACTGGTGCCTCCTCCCTCCTGCTTATCTTTATATTCTGTATAACATCTTGTTCGCTTGCAAAATGCCCCCCCCCCCCCTACTTTCCACCCTGAATGCCAATTTTTTTAATATGTAAACCTCCTAGTGGCAGAGCAAGGTATTACACTTTAGGAAAACTGATGTTAAGATATGTCATGGTTGTTTCCCCAGAATAACCTCCATGCCAAGCCAGAGAATTTAACATTAGATGATGTTTTATTTTATTATTGACCAATAAGTGTTAATTTCAAACCTGACAAATAAATTAACACATATGTTTCAATTACAGGGTTGCATAACCAAACAGTTTTGTTTTCAAGAACATCAAGAACATTCTCAGATGAGTATGAATACTAATCACATAAATCATTTATTTGGAACTATTTAAGTGAAATCGCTTCAATAAGTACTAGATTCTTTAACGTTTTTCCTTCTTGTCTTTCAGGTTTCACACCTTGGATATCCCCAAGGATTCTGCATCGGGTAAGTTTTCCCTTACTCTCACTTTCTCTTCATATTTCTCTCTCATCTATCTTTCTGTTTCTTTCTTTATGTTCATTCCCTTTGTGTGTACACTTTAAGAAAAAAACTCAAGTCACTTAGCTGTTTTTCCTCTTCCTAAGGCTCTCTTGAACAGTGGGCACCTTGCAACGACATTTCTCCAGCAAAGACTCTCCTCAGGTTCGTTTGGACAAATTCTTCCTACTCCCTGACTTTTAAAGCTCAAAAAGAGATCCTAGGCTCTAGCTAGACATAAGTAGATGACACCCTCTTCTTTAATGTGGGTTTATTTTCCCTGTCTAGCTTTCTCAGAAAACAAAGTACATAATTAGGTGTCTCCTGTCTAAACCTACCCACGATTTAAACAGATTTTCTCACATGCATTTACCCATTCACTTATTTAGTTCAGGTACTCACATTCCCCTTCCCAGAATCACTCTTTTCCACAAATATACCAGCTTATATCAGCAGGACTTCTTATATGTAATTCTGACACTCTTGCCAAGGACAGTTAGGAACACTTTAAATGAACCTTTCACTTTCGGCCATCAGTTTCATTTTTTTTTAACATCACTAGTTAACTTAGCGTTAGGCAACTGGTTCCAAATGCAGAAACTATCTTCTGTGCCTAAATAAACTGTAAGCACAGAACCATCCGCCAGTTTTCCCTTTAGATCTCTTTCCTCGGAGCTCAGGAGTTCCTAGCATATAGCCTTTCTAAAGAGAAATTAATTATTTACATATTCTACAACTTCATAAACTTTATCAGCATTCCCAGCTACCATTTTCCATCAAGACATGAACCATCTGACAACTCAAAAGTCTCACAAATTCCATTAAATGAGCAAAGACAAGCTTCTTCGCACCTGCCTCTTTTCAATGTACCCTTCCAACAGACTCTGCCAAACTGTGACCACTAGAATGTTTACCCTGGTTACCAGGGCAACCAGCAGGTACATGTACACCTTCACCATTCCAGCCACACCATGACAATAAATTAAATATTTTTTCTCCTTTTTCCCCAGAAATACCTGGAGCCCAGCCGTGAGCCTGCCCTTTCAAAAATTTACATTTTTAACACCTCTTTACATATGCACAAATATCACTGGGAAATTTTACATGTATAAGAGTCTATATGAGCACATAAAATGTTGTTCCACTTGCTCAGGTCCCTTATAGAATTGTTCCCTAATCTTGGATAAAATGGTGTGGTAACCATATATGTTAAGGTATGTGGTAATGTAGTCAAGGGTGTGGCTTGGATTGGGCACAAACTCAGTCAGACACACAGGGCTTGCAAGAAAAAGGGAAATATTTTATTATTTGACACACCATGGAGGCTCATTTTCAAAGCACTTAGAGGCATATTTTCAAAGCACTTAGCCTTCCAAAGTTCCATAGAAACCTATGGAACTTTGGAAGGCTAAGTGCTTTGAAAATATGCCTCATAGCCTCCCAAAGTTCCATAGAAACCTATGGAACTTAGCCTCCCAAAGTGCTTTGAAAATATGCCTCCATGTGCCCCTGTTACTTCACAGGCTTTCATCCAGCACAAGTCCAATCTCTTAGGGCTAGCTCCCAGCCTAGCCCAACACCAGTGGCGTACCAAGGGTGGGGCGTTGAGGGCAGTCCGCCCCGGGTGTCAGCAGGTGGGGGGGTGCTCCACTGGTACTGCAGTCCCCACCTGCCTACCACCAGCTCCGTGCAGGACGTTAACGTGCTGCGAGGTGAAACTCCGTCCAACTGGAAGGATGCATTGCAGGTTTAACAGCACGAGGATGAAGAAGTTAAAGACCTCGGCTGGGCTGGCGGGGATTGGGGTCCCCCGCCAGCTGAAGTAATATTTAAAAAAACTGGCAGGAGCGGACCTCGGGGGGGGTAGGTGACCGCGGTAGGCGGGGAAAGGGTTGGCGGTAGGCGGGGGAGGGTTAACGGCGGTGGGGGAGGGTTAATGGCGGTGGGGGGGGGTTATAATGTGCCCCCTCACTCTAGCCCTTGCCCCCCTACCGCCGAACCTCAGATACGCCCCTGGGGAGAGGGAGGGCAAGTGGTGGATTGAAAGGGCAGACAGTGGATGGAAGGGATAGAAAGGGCAGACATATATTAAGTTAGTCTAATAAAAAGGTATCATCTTATTTTGTTTTGTTTTATTTCTATTTACTCCCTAATCTTTAAACCAACGCAGGCAGGTCTTTATTCTGGCCCTGTATATGGCAGCCTTAAATCTCCAGCAGCTCAAAAACAACAACAACAAAATGGATGATTTTGATTCAGTTAGCTTTAAAAGAATTTGAGGAGTGTGGTAGCCGTGTTTTAAAAGAATTTGAGAAATGGCTGCAGCTTCTTACTATATCTCGTAAGAAATTATTGGTCTTTTTAGGATATTTGCCCATGTCAGTGAACGGAGCCAAGGAAAATAATGGAAGAATAAGATAAAACAATTTTTATCATAAAATTTAAACTTGAATGAATATTTGTATAACTGTGTCTTGTAAAATGTGCACAGTAAATTAGAAGCACGATCAGGTTAGGGGGACTATCTAGGTATCAGTATTCATTATCTAGTTAAAATAAAGCAAGATCACATAGATGTGCACAAAAATCAAACACAAAACGGACTGGAACAACCTTGGTGCTCTCACTTATTAAGCAGATCGTACAAAGTGACCTTTTAATACTGTACTAGATGACATAAAACATATGGCCTCAATTTAACAAAATTCCAGAGCCTCATAAACAGTGAACTATCTGGAAATATTCAGTTCTCGACATTTTTTTTTCTCCTGCTACATAAGAAGATATTTAGACTGGCCTAGGAGAATTTTCACTTCTACCCTTAGGAGAGCTAAATTAGTGCATAATTTTTTGCAACCTTGTAAATTTTGCCAAACAGAAGCTGTTACACTGTTTGATGGCATCTGAATATGGCCAAGCTGTATTCTCATTCCATTTATTGGTTTTATTTATTTTAATTTGGCTTATTCCTTCTTCAGTTGTAGCTAAAGAGTTCAGTGCTGTCCTTTTGATTAGACACTGAAAATTCTCACTCAGATTCAAAATCATGTTCATTCTATAACACAGTAGATGACAGCAGATAGACCACTCTGCCCAACAAGATAAACTCATAGTATAAGGTATGATGTGATACTACATACGCGTACTTTATCTTGATTTTTCCTTGCCATTTTCAGGGCACAGACTGTAGAAGTCTGCCCTGCACTAATCTTATTCTCCAACTACTGAAGTTGTCATCGAAGCCCACTCCAAGCCATCCAAATCTCTCCAGACATGATCAGGACACAGACTGTACAGGTCTGCCCAGCACTGGCCTTGCTTTCTTACTATTGAAGCTGAATCTGTCTAGCCATGACCACGGCACAGACCCTAGAAGTCTGCCCAATACTGGATTTGCTTACCAATTACTGGTGTTGTCATCTAATCACCTCTAAGTTTGTTTGGTTCCATGCCTTGCATACAGGATTCCTTTATCACATGCATATTTGAATTCTGTTTCTGTTTTCACCTCCACCACCTCCCATTGGAGGGCATTCCAGGCATCTACTACCCTGTTCGTGAAAAACTACTTCATAAGTACATAAGTACATAAGTAGTGCCATACTGGGAAAGACCAAAGGTCCATCTAGCCCAGCATCCTGTCACCGACAGTGGCCAATCCAGGTCAAGGGCACCTGGCACGCTCCCCAAACGTAAAAACATTCCAGACAAGTTATACCTAAAAATGCGGAATTTTTCCAAGTCCATTTAATAGCGGTCTATGGACTTGTCCTTTAGGAATCTATCTAACCCCTTTTTAAACTCCGTCAAGCTAACCGCCCGTACCACGTTCTCCGGCAATGAATTCCAGAGTCTAATTACACGTTGGGTGAAGAAAAATTTTCTCCGATTCGTTTTAAATTTACCACACTGTAGCTTCAACTCATGCCCTCTAGTCCTAGTATTTTTGGATAGCGTGAACAGTCGCTTCACATCCACCCGATCCATTCCACTCATTATTTTATACACTTCTATCATATCTCCCCTCAGCCGTCTCTTCTCCAAGCTGAAAAGCCCTAGCCTTCTCAGCCTCTCTTCATAGGAAAGTCGTCCCATCCCCACTATCATTTTCGTCGCCCTTCGCTGTACCTTTTCCAATTCTACTATATCTTTTTTGAGATACGGAGACCAGTACTGAACACAATACTCCAGGTGCGGTCGCACCATGGAGCGATACAACGGCATTATAACATCCGCACACCTGGACTCCATACCCTTCCTAATAACACCCAACATTCTATTCGCTTTCCTAGCCGCAGCAGCACACTGAGCAGAAGGTTTCAGCGTATCATCGACGACGACACCCAGATCCCTTTCTTGATCCGTAACTCCTAACGTGGAACCTTGCAAGACGTAGCTATAATTCGGGTTCCTCTTACCCACATGCATCACTTTGCACTTGTCAACATTGAACTTCATCTGCCACTTGCACGCCCATTCTCCCAGTCTCGCAAGGTCCTCCTGTAATCGTTCACATTCCTCCTGCGACTTGACGACCCTGAATAATTTTGTGTCATCGGCGAATTTAATTACCTCACTAGTTATTCCCATCTCTAGGTCATTTATAAATACATTAAAAAGCAACGGACCCAGCACAGACCCCTGCGGGACCCCACTAACTACCCTCCTCCACTGAGAATACTGGCCACGCAATCCTACTCTCTGCTTCCTATCTTTCAACCAGTTCTTAATCCATAATAATACCCTACCTCCGATTCCATGACTCTGCAATTTCTTCAGGAGTCTTTCGTGCGGCACTTTGTCAAATGCCTTCTGAAAATCCAGATATACAATATCAACCGGCTCCCCATTGTCCACATGTTTGCTTACCCCCTCAAAAAAATGCATTAGATTGGTGAGGCAAGACTTCCCTTCACTAAATCCGTGCTGACTTTGTCTCATCAGTCCATGTTTTTGTATATGCTCTGCAATTTTATTCTTAATAATAGCCTCCACCATCTTGCCCGGCACCGACGTCAGACTCACCGGTCTATAATTTCCCGGATCTCCTCTGGAACCCTTCTTAAAAATCGGAGTAACATTGGCTACCCTCCAGTCTTCCGGTATTACACTCGATTTTAGGGACAGATTGCATATTTCTAACAGTAGCTCCGCAAGTTCATTTTTTAGTTCTATTAATACTCTGGGATGAATACCATCAGGTCCCGGTGATTTACTACTCTTCAGCTTGCTGAACTGACCCATTACATCCTCCAAGGTTACAGATAATTTGTTTAGTTTCTCCGACTCCCCCGCTTCAAATATTCTTTCCGGCACCGGTGTCCCCCCCAAATCCTCCTCGGTGAAGACCGAAGCAAAGAATTCATTTAATTTCTCCGCTACGGCTTTGTCCTCCTTGATCGCCCCTTTAACACCATTTTCGTCCAGCGGCCCAACCGACTCTTTGGCCGGTTTCCTGCTTTTAATGTATCTAAAAAAATTTTTACTATGTATTTTGCTTCCAACGCTAATTTCTTCTCAAAGTCCTTTTTTGCCCTCCTTATCTCCGCTTTGCATTCCTGTTGTTATTTCTGAGTTCCCCCCACCCTGCAATCTAAATTCATGTTCTCTAGTTCTACTACCTTTCCTCCTTTGGAAAAGGTTTGTTTGTATATTAATACCTTTCAAATATTTCAATGTCTGTATCATCTCACTTCTGTCTCTCTTTTCCTCCAGGGTATACATCTTCAGGTCATCAAGTCTCTCCTCAAACTTCTTGTGCTGTAAACCCCATACCATTTTTGTTGCTTTTCTCTGAAATGCTTCAAGTCTTTTTACATCCTTAGCGTTGCTGTCTCCAAAATTGCACACAATACTCCAAGTGGGGCCTCACCAATGACTTATATAGGGGCATCAACACCTCCATTCTTCTGCTGGTTATACCCCTCTCTACTCAGCCTAGCATCCCTCTGGCCATGGCCACTGCCTTGTTGCATTGAGATCTTAGATGCTATCATCCCATGGTCCCTCTCCCGAGGTTTGCATATGTCTCTCTCCTCCTATCTCATTCATCCCCTTTGGATTTCTGCATCCCAAGTGCATCACGTTACAATTCTTAAATTGTAACTGCCAGACCTTTGACCTTCTTCCAATTTTTGGAAATCTCATGGTTTCTACTCACTCCGGGGTATCCACTCTAATGGCTATTTTTCTGTCATCTGCAAAAAGGCAAACTCTTCTTTCTAAACCTTCAACAATGTCTCTCACAAATGTATTAAACAGAATCGGCCCAAGTACTGATTCCTGAGGCATTCCACTACTCACCTTCCTTTCCTCCAAGCAAATTCCATTTACCACCACCATCTGTTGCCTGTTGGTCAACCAGTATCCAATCCAGTTTACCTCTTTGGGTCCTAAGTTCAGCCCTCTCAGCTTATTCATGAGTCTTCTGTAAGGAACTGTATCAAAGGCTTTGCTGAAATCCAAGTAGATTACATCTAACGCGTGTTCTTTATCCAGTTCTTTGGCAAAATAGTGGAAACTATTATAAAGAATAAAATTACAGAACACGTAGACAAACATGATTTAATGGGACAGAGTCAGCATGGGTTCATCTGAGGGAAGTCTTGCCTCACCAATTTGCTTCATTTCTTTGAAGACGTGAATAAACATGTGGATAAAGGTGAGCCGGTTGATGTAGTGTATCTAGATTTTTAGAAAGCTTTTGATAAAGTTCCTCATGAGAGACTCCTGAGAAAATTAAAGAGTCGTGAGATAGGAGGCAAGGTTCTGGTGTGGGTTAGGAATTGGTTATTGGACAGAAAACAGAGGGTAGGGTTAAATGGTCATTTCTCTCAATGGAGGAGGGTGAACAGTGAAGTGTACTGGGACCAGTACTATTTGTCATACTTATAAATGATATGGAAATTGGAACGACGAGTGTTGTTAAAACGCATGTGGACTGTGAAATAATGCAGGAAGATGTTAGGAAATTGGAAGACTGGGCATCCAAATGGCAGAGGAAATGTAATGTGGACAAATGCAAGGTGATGCACGTTGGAAATAATAATCCGAATCATAGTTACTTGATGCTAGGGTCCACCTTGTGGGTCAGCGCTCAAGAAAAAGATCTGGGTGTCATTGTAGATAATACGCTGAAATCTTCTGCTCAGTGTGTGGTGGCGGCCAAAAATAGCAAACAGGATGCTAGGCATTATTAGGAAAGGGATGGTGAATATGACCAAAAATAATATAATGCCTTTGTATTACTCCATGGTGCGTCCGTACCTTGAGTATTGTGTTCAGTTCTGGTCACCGTATCTCAAAAAAGATATAGCGGAATTAGAAAAGGTACAAAGAAGAGTGACCAAAATGATAAAGGGGATGGAACTCCTCTCGTATGAGGAAAGGCTAAAGAGTTTAGGGCTCTTCAGCTTGGAAAAGAGACAGATAAGGGAAGATATGATTGAGGGCTACAAAATCCTGAGTGGTGCAGAACGAGTAGAGTTAAATCGATTTTTTACTCGTTCCAAAAGTACAAAGACACTCGAGGAAGTTACATAGAAATACTTTAAAAACAAATAGAAGGAAATATTTTTTCACTCAACAATATTCACTGGCGTTCACTGGAACTCTTTGTCAGAGGATGTGGTAACAGCAGTTAGCGTATCTGGGTTTAAAAAAGGTTTGGACAAATTCCTGGAGGAAAAGTCCATGGTCTGCTATTGAGACAGACATGGGAAGCAACTGCTTGCTGTGGGATTTGTAGTATGGAGTGTTGTCACAATTTGGGTTTCTGCCAGGTACTTGTGACCTGGCTTGGCCACTGTTTGGAAAACAGGATACTAAGCTAGATGGACCATTGGTCTGACCCAGTATGGCTACTCTTATGTTTTAGATTGGTCTGATTGATTTAGAACATAAATCAATCAGATTCATTTGGCAGGATTTTCATTTGGTAAAGCCACGTTGCCTCAGATCCTGCAACCCATTGGATTCTATAACGTTAACTATCTATTCCTTCAGCAGCGACTCCATTATTTTTCCTACCACTGACATGAGGTTTACTGGCCTGTAGTTTCCTACTTCTTCCCTGTCCCTGCTTTTGTGAAGAGGGATCACATCCGCTCGTCTCCAATCTTGCAGAAGATCTCTCATCTCTAAAGATCTATTAAATGAATTCTTAAGAGGTCCTGCCAGGATTTCTGCAAGCTCTCTCAGTATTCTGGGATGTATCCCATCCGACCCCATAGCTTTATCCACTTTCAGATTTTCAAGTTGTTTATAAATGTTTTCTTCTGTAAATGGTACACTATCCAGTCCTTTTCGAATATACCCTTGGTAGCCGACCGTTGTCCTTCTCCAGGATTTTCTTCTATGAACACTGAAGAGAAGTATTTGTTTAGCACATTCACTTTATCTTCATCAATCTCCAAATCACTCTCCATAACTGTATCACTTGCATTTCTATAAATCTAATAACTGATAGCCTTGAAGCATCTTTTTGTTGATAATGTGCATGCCTGCAGGCTTCACATGGAAGAAAAGTGAGGAATTATTAGAAAGGTTTCACCTCATGACAAGAGAAGAGTTAGAGTCAATTAACTAAACTAAGACCTGTCCATTGCCCCATTGTACCTTAGATCTGTGTCAGTGAAATTGTTTTTTGATTAGCTTCTGGGCTGAACAACAAGAATTCTGAATGAGGCCCTAACTATGGGTATGATGCCCATGCTCCTGCAGTTGATAGTAAGGCCTCTTTTGAAACGTCAGTCCATAAACCATTCATGCAGCAGTAGTTGTCATCCAATTACTAAATTATCCATTTTAGCAAAGATGGTTAGGACTCCACTCTGCCCACTTCACCACCACCACCACCACCAATGAGAGGAGATGGTGGGCTAGGAGCAATTTTTACACCTGAACATGTTTGCACCTTGTGTGGCCCCACCACTCACACAGTCCTTGGTACAGTGCTGATGCAAGTGATCTCTCAGCTTACTGTCTTTTTTTAGGGCTTAGTGTATAGCCAAAAGAAAGGGGAACTGGGGAGGGGAAACCACATTTCAGGCTGTTCCCCAAGAACTAAAGCCCTGTGCTCTCCTAGAAAATTCTAATAGTCTCCATCCATTCCAGCTTACAATACTTGCCTATTTGTCCTCCCAACCTAGGTGAACTGTTATAAAATTACCCTCTTTATAACAAAGACCCCCCCCCTCCCCCTGAAAATTACTTCAGGTTTAGTAACTCTGAATTAACAAATTTTATATAGTTCACCTTTATTTGTTATCCCACAAATTATATAACATCTAAGCAGTTTACATAGAGTAAAATAAATTTTGGGGTAAGGATGGGGTGAATACAATAGGATGCCTAAGTTACAATCCAGAAATAATAACATTGAATAAAGGGGTAAGGGAGTAATTCAAAACTTAAACAAAAAAAAATCTGTAATTATAAAAGTAATAAAAATCATTAAAAATTATAATTATAAATATAAGATACAAAAGGAGGGGCGGAAATGAAAAGAAGACAAGACTAGAATGGTAATTGTAATGGTGTGACGGACAAGTAGGTACCTATTTCTAGCTTATTTTATAAAGCCACATAAGCAACTATGAAGCTCATTTTCAAAAAAGAAAAACATCTCAAAAGTGGCACAAACCAGGAGATGGATGCTTTTCTTGCCAAAATGTCTAAATTGCAATTTTGGAAAAGGCAGAATTAGGACGTTTTCACTGAATTCGTCTAGATAGCATAGGGGCGTTTTGGAGGCGTGTTTTGGGCAGGGCTTGGGTGGGCTTACAATCTGGACATTTTTCAGCAATAGCAAACTGAAAAAAAGGTCCATGGCAGAAAAGAAGTACTTTTTTTTCTAGACCTGTTTCAGTCACAACTAAGGGGTCCTTTTATAAAGCCGCAGTAAAAAGTAGCCTGCAATAGTGTGGGCGCATCTTTTAGGTGCTCGCTGGGCCATTTTTTTTACTGCGGCTGGGAAAAAGGTAATTTTTTAATGGACCGGGAAACGGGCCTGCACTAATATTAAAACTAGCATGTGCCTATTTATGGCCTGAGCCCTTACTGCTACCAACGAAGTAACCATGCAGTGCACACCAACATGGGCATGCTGCTGGTTACCACCAGGAACGCCCCCGCAGTAGAAAATTATTTTCTACTGCAGGATTTGGCACACGCCAAAATCCAAATTACTGCTCGGCACACATGCTACCCCGGCAGTAGTGCTGATTGGGCACACACTACCCACACGTTAAGCTTCCTGCGCCTTTGTAAAAGGGACCTTAAGTCAGAAAAAGGTGCCCTAACTGACCAGCTGACCACTGTAGGGGTTAAGGCATGACCCCCTTTTAAACCCCCAGTGGTCACTGACCCCCTCACACCCCTCAAAATGTGACAGTAACAGTAGATACCAGGGTCCATGACTGCTCCAGAATTATGGCCATTCCTACGAAAGCAGCAAGCAAGTGGCTGGAGTAGCCTAGTGGTTAGTGCAGTGAACAGTAAACAACAGGACCCAGGTTCAATTCCTACTTTAACTCTTTTATTTCAGTTTGGGAAGCTCGCCAGGTGCCCTTGGCCTGGATTGGTCGCTGTCGTGGACAGGATGCTGGGCTCAATGGACCTTTGGTCTTTTCCCAGTGTGGCATTACTTATGTACTTATGTACAAATATGTGAATCCTCCTGGAACATAGAAATACCTCTTCTAACCAAATATATGTGACCTGCAAGCCTGAGGGCTATTGTAGTGGTGGACCTTTAGGTACAGTAGGTTATCTGTGTTCCTTGAGGGCTCACAACACAATATGAAGGGTTTAGGTGGGATTTGCACCTGTTTCCCTTTATGTGATGTCCACTGCAGTGACCACTAGGATGCCCCTCTGCATTGCTGGGATGTTTGTGTGGCCAGTTCACTAGGAATGCTACCAGACCGGTCCCTATGGCTTGTTTTTCTCTGGCACTCCTGGAACTTTTTTTTCCCCCGAAAATGGTACTTACAGATGGACGTGTTGAGCATGAAAACATCTAGCTTAAAGCCATAACTGAACCAGAAATGTAGATGTTTTTCTGGTTTGATTATGGCTTTCAGCTAGACAGGTTTCTTTGAGACATTTTTGACAAAACATCTTAAATCAGACTTAGACATTATATGAACAATACCCCTCTATGTGTCTCTATAAAATAGTAAATGGCAAAGCAGCAGAAATTGCAGCTAGATTGAAGCTATGAATGTTTAAGTCTGCTCAGGAGCAGGTGTAAACCCTGGTGCCTAATTTATAAACAACATAAGTAAATCACAAAGCTGCTTCCACTTCGACCCTGAACACATTTACACATGAACTGCATAAAATACATGCCTTCTTCTCAGCATATGTACTTTTACACACATAACCCTAGGGCAAAACTTTCCAGCTATGGGTGGGGAACCCCAATAGGGTCACAAACCCCAGTATTTGAGCTCACAACCTGGTGGGCTCTCCATAGCTGTATCATTACACTGCACACCTGGGGGGGGACGACGACACTATTTTATTTGGCAACAGTAATGGGTCATGGTCACAAAATGTTTGGTAAGCACTGCCATAGGGTAATTTTATAAATGTACATTTATGCTACCATAGTGCATAAAAAAGACTTTGCATGCAAAAAATAAATAAATAAAATCCTTTATAAAATGATCCCATAAATAAATAAAGGGAATCATTCCCTGACAGCAAGGCCAAAAAGCAGCTAGCAGGAGCAAAGCTGACTCAAGAGATACTAGCGCCCTGAGCCAACTTGCTTTGGTAGCACCCCCCCCCCCCCCCCCCCATCACATTGCTTCCATCATCCCCTCCCTCCCCGCAAATTTGGCATATCTCTCTCCCTTAGGCTGGCATCTCTCCATGCCCTGGTCCAGTTTCTTTCCCCCTCCCCGCAAGCCGGCATTGCTTTTTCACCTCTCTCACTCCCCCTTGTCCTGTAAAGTTTATGCTGGTTGCCCTTGGCCAACCCCTGGGTCTTCCCTCTGCCGCATCCTGCCCACAGGAAATTGCATCAGTGGAGGCAGGATGTGGCAGAGAGAAGACCCAGGAGCTGTGCAAAGGTGACCTGTTATGCTGCTGCTGCCCAATGTAAATATTACAGGACAGAAAGAGGTGTGAGAGCAGTGCTGGCTGGGTATTTTGGCACACTTAATTGCCGGCGCCCTGGGCTAGAGCCTCACCTGGTCCAGTGTTTAAGCCGGCCCTGAGCAGGAGATGGGAGAGGCACATTCCCAGGGACAGGATGTCCAGTTATAAATTTACCTGATTATCCAATTCAACACTCATGGATCATGTCCATAATTAGAAACAAGTACCATTTCTGGATATCTGGATTCACATGAAAGCAATTCAGAGATCCTGGTGATGTTTCACAAATCAGATGGCTTTACTCTGCCAGTTTGCAGATAAGAAACCATAGAGGTGTAAAGGAAGCAACAAGAGAACCTGAGATACATTGATCAAGGTGATGGACATTAGCGTATGCTACATGCCACGTGACACATAGGTATAAAATAGGATGCACAGCATTTCCCACACACTAATTTTGTTAGCGTGCACTAAGCTTTAGTAAAAGGGCCCCAGGTATCCCTGGAGGTCCTACATAAAGAAAAAAATGGATTTTAAAACATAGGGAGGACAAAAATAGGGAGACAAAGTAAAGAAACCTCGTAGCTAGGGGAGACAAAAGCTCTGGTAGTAAGCTGACAGGAAAATAAAAAGGCACAATCCTAAAAGGAGATATATATACACTATCGGGCTCATTTTCAAAAGAGAAAAATATCTAAAAAGTGGCATAAAGCAGCATTTGGAAACCTTTCTCACAAAAACGTCCAAATCAGTATTTTCGAAACCTATTTTTAGACGCTTTTCTATAAAGTCCATCAGAAGTACGTCCAAATCTCAAGAGGGCGTTTCAGGGGCATGTTCAGGGCAGGACTTGGGCGTTCCTAAGACTTAGAAGTTTTTCAGCCATAATGGAACAAAACAAATCCGTCCAGGACTAAAACTTGGACATTTTGAGCTAGACCTGTTTTTATAATGAATAAGGCACAAAAAGGTGCCCTAAATAACCAGATGACCACTGGAGGGAATCAGGGGTAACCTCCCCTTACTCCCCCAGTGGTCACTAACCCCCTCCCACCCCCCAAAAATGTGATGAAAAACATTACTTGCCAACCTCTATGCCAACCTCAGATGTTATACTCAGGTCCATTAGCATAGCATGCAGTTCCCTGGAGTAGTCTAGTAGTGCTGCAGTGCACTGCAAACAGGTGAACCCAGGCTCCTAACTCCCCCTACCTGTTAAACTTGTGGAGGAAACTGTGAACCCTCCAAAACTTAGCAGAAACCCACTGTACCCACATATAGGTACCCCCTTCACCCATAAGGGCTATGGTAGTGGTGTACAGTTGGGGGTAGTGGGTTTTGGGGGGGCTCAGCAGACAAGGTAAGGGAGCAACGGAGATGTGTACCTGGGAGCTTTTTATGAAGTCCACTGCAGTGCCCCCTAGGGTGCTCTATTGCTGTCTTGGGATGTCAGGGGGACCAGTGTATTAAAAATGCTGGCTCCTCCTACATCCCAATGACTTGATTTTGTGTGTTTGGAGGGTTGTTTTTTTTAAAGGATCAAAAAATAAAACGTCCAAATCAGAAAAAGTCCAAAAAACAAAATGTCCACAGTATTTTAAAAAAAAAAAAGATAGACATTTTTCATTTTCGAAAATGACCTTCTTTCCTATTTAGATTTTGGACTTTTTTTTTTTTTTTTTGCAAAACGTCCAAAGTCGTACTTAAACGTCATATCGAAAATGCCCTTCCACGGGTACCAATAAACAGCTTTATTATATTTTAGATATCTATGGGTATAAAATGGATGCTCCTGAACCAGTGCATTAATGCCCATATCTCAGTGTATTTTAGAACAGAATCCACACTAGCAGATCCTGTTCTTCTGACATCTTGACCTGGACATCTCAGTTTTGATTGGTATGTCCTTTCTAAAATTTGCTTTCACACCTCTACAGATAGTCATAACCCCTGACTAGCACATACAAAAATATATAATTAAAGAAAGGAATGTGGAATTGGGCTCTGATTTTGAGCACAAATTTAGCTGTAATTTTAGGAAGAGATCACAGGGACCTTAGCATTCCTTAGCTTCTTGTCATTTCTACACATTTTCACTGCTTGTAATAAAATATGTACACCTCTTATTTAATCCCCCTCCCCTTATTCATTTTCTTAAATCTACGCTTCTATGGTTTGTCCTGTAGTCAGAGCTGTCTTGTCCTGACCTCATCGAGTTATGGTTAGAGATGTACCCAGAAGTGATGATACACAACCATCATGCTGAAGGTTACCTATGAACCAGGGTTTTACTAGTGTAGGGAAAATAGTACTGATTTATCCTGAAGCATCAGGATCCGAGAAGAGATTTTTTTTTTTTCTGGCTAAAAAGGGATTCTTTGGCATGTTCCATCACTGCTTTTACATGAACACACATGTACAGAATTTTGTATTGTTTATAAAAGATTAATGTTTATTATACAAAATGTATATCAAACATAAAACAAGGCTTCTTATGAGTTTGATTAGACGTGCTCATTGCATCATGTCTAAGTACATTTTAAGTTACTGAACTAAAACCTGGCACACATCAGAGAAATAAAGATTTAGTATCTGCACAAGGGCTCTTCTTTGTATCTGAGATCTGGACTGCAGCATACTGCAACTATTTGTAGATCGGTGGTACCAGACTTTCGTGCTTTCCGTCTTGAAAACACGAGAGTATTTTCACTGTTGCTGGTCCTCTGAATTGGAACGCATTGCCATTGGAGATTTGTTGTGAGAGAAATCTGACAGCTTTTAAGTGTTAAAGCAGCACCTATTATGTCTGGCATATGGATTGTCTTGACTGGACTGACAGTTACTGTTTTGATTTAATGTACCTGCAGTTCTAGTTTTGTGAAGACTGTTTTTTATTGTCGATGTTGTTTGCATTTATGATTATATATGTTTTGTTGGTTCTCTGCTCTGAATAAGGGCTAATTATATAAATAACAAACCTAAATCTAAATCTATTCATCAACAGTACGACAGAAAGGTTAGTAGAAGCTGTGGTGTTAGCAGACCAAAGCACAGTACAAAGTGTTCTTCATTCGTTTTGACAATCAGGAAGAATTAAGACATAGGCAAATTTGGTACGTGCCTAGAGCCCAAGGGCCTGAGTTTCAAAGGATTTATGCTCCTGAGAGCTATGTTCATAAATTGGTCTCTTTGAAAATTTAGCAGGGCTGAGTGCGTACATTTTTACTCAAAATTTCAACACACTATTAAATTTAGAAGCATAAGAACTGAGAGGCAACAGGGGCAGATTTAGGGTGGGGGAAAGGAAGTTAGGAGCTTAACATTGATTTTTATTACTAGGTTCATACGCTCATAAATCTAAGCAAACTAGGGCAGGCGATAGGGCTGCTGCCCTGGGACCACAGCTCCAGGGGGCCTTGTAGTCTGGCATCTCTTCCCTTCTTCCCACTACAGTTCGAAGTCTCCCTCCCTTCCCCTCACCTTCCAGGTCTATTTTAAAAAGCATGTCCATTTACAGGGGATCATTAGCATAGCACTGACTCTGATATGCTGCCTGTGACTGCTCAGAAGCTTTCCTCTGCTGCAATCCGCCCAGGCGGAAACAGGAAGTTATGTCAGCACAAAGAACAGAGATGAAGGGACGTGGAGGGGCATTTTCGATTTGACGTCTAAGACCGACTTTGGATGTTTTGCACAAAATGTCCAAACTCTGAATAGGAAAGAAGGTCATTTTCGAAAAAGAAAAACGTCTATTTTTGTTTTAATACTGTTTCAAACAAGGTTTTGTGCTTTGGACATTTTGTTTTTTGGTCCATTTTTGAAAAAAATAAATAAAAAACCAAAGAAGTGCAAAACATAGAAAATCAAGCCATTGGATGTAGGAGGAGTCAGCACTATTAGCAGACTGGTCCCCCAGACATCCCAGGAGAGCAACGGGGCACCCTAGGGAGCACTTCTGTGCACGTCATAAAAATGCTCCCAGGTACACATCTCACCTTTGCTCCGTTATCTTGTTCCCTGAGCCCTCCAAAACCCACCCCAAACCTGCTGCCCCCCCCCCCCCCCCCCCCACACACACACACAGTACACCACTACAATAGCCCTTATGGGTGAAGGGGGCACCTATATGTAGGTACAGTAGGGTTTTTCTGGCTTTGGGAGTGGTCAAAGTTCCCACCACAAGTGTAATAGGTATTGGAAGATAGGGACCCGAGTCCCTAATAGTGCACTGCACCGACCACTACACTACTCCAGGGACCTGCATGCTGCTCTAATAAACCTGGCTATAACATCTGAGGCTGTCATAGAGGCTGGTAAGTCATATTTTTATTCACATTTTGGGGGGTGGGAGGGGGTCAGTGACCATTGGGGGCTATTGGAGGGACATAAGTACATAAGTACATACGTAATGCCACACTGGGAAAAGATCAAGGGTCCATCGAGCCCAGCATCCTGTCCACGACAGCGGCCAATCCAGGTCAAGGGCACCTGGCAAGCTTCCCAAATGTACATGCTATACATGTTATTCCTGGAATTATGGATTTTTCCCAAGTCCATTTAGTAGCGGTTTATGGACTTGTCCTTTAGGAAACCGTCTAACCCCTTTTTAAATTCTGCCAAGCTAACTGCCTTCACCACGTTCTCCGGCAATAAATTCCAGAGTTTAATTACGCTTTGGGTGAAGAAAGATTTTCTCCGATTTGTTTTAAGTTTACTACACTGTAGTTTCATCGCATGCCCCCTAGTCCTAGTATTTTTGGAAAGCGTGAACAGACGCTTCACATCCACCTGTTCCACTCCATTCATTATTTTATATACCTCTATCATGTCTCCCCTCAGCCGTCTCTTCTCCAAGCTGAAAAGCCCTAGCCTCCTTAGTCTTTCTTCATAGGGAAGTCGTCCCATCCCTGCTATCATTTTAGTTGCCCTTCGCTGCACCTTTTCCAATTCCACTATATCTTTCTTGAGATGCAGCGACCAGAATTGAACACAATACTCAAGGTGCAGTCGCACCATGGAGCAATATAACAGCATTATAACATCCTCACACCTGTTTTCCATACCTTTCCTAATAACACCCAACATTCTATTCGCTTTCCGAGCCGCAGCAGCACACTGAGCAGAAGGTTTCAGTGTATTATCAACGACAACAACCAGCTCTCTTTCTCGGTCCGTAACTCCTAACGTGGAACCTTGCATGACGTAGCTATAATTCAGGTTCTTTTTTCCCACATGCATCACCTTGCACTTGCTCACATTAAACGTCATCTGCCATCTAGCCGCCCAGTCTCCCAGTCTCGTAAGATCCTTCTGTAATTTTTCACAATCCTGTCGCGAGTTAACGACTTTGAATAACTTTGTGTCATCAGCAAATTTAATTACCTCTTTAGTTACTCCCACCTCTAAATCATTTATAAATCTATTAAAAAGCAGCGGTCCTAGCACAGACCCCTGAGGAACCCCACTAACTACCCTTCTCCATTGTGAATACTGTCCATTTAACCCCACTCTCTGTTTCCTATCCTTCAACCAGTTTTTAATCCACAATAGGATTTTTCCTCCTATCCCATGACCCTCCAATTTCCTCTGTAGCCTTTCATGAGGTACCTTGGCAAACACCTTTTGAAAATCCAGATATACAATATCAACCGGCTCCCCTTTGTCCATATGTTTGTTTACTCCTTCAAAGAATTGAAGTAAATTGGTCAGGCAAGATTTCCCCACACAAAAGCCGTGCTGACTCCGTCTCAGTAATCCATGTCCTTGGATGTGCTCTGTAATTTTGTTTTTAATAATAGCCTCTACCATTTTCCCCGGCACCGACGTCAGACTCACCGGTCTATAATTTCCCGGATCTCCCCTGGAACCTTTTTTAAAAATGGGCGTTACATTGGCCACCCTCCAATCTTCCGGTACCATGCTCGATTTTAAGGATAAATTGCATATCACTAGCAGTAGCTCCGCAAGCTCATTTTTCAGTTCTATCAGTACTCTAGGATGAATACCATCCGGTCCAGAAGATTTGCTACTCTTCAGTTTGCTGAACTGCCCCATTACGTCCTCCAGGTTTACCGTGAAGTCAGTAAGTTTCTCCGACTCGTCTGCTTGAAATATCATTTCCGACACCGGTATCCCACCCAAATCTTCCTCAGTGAAGACCGAAGCAAAGAATTCAGTCAATCTCTCCGCTACGTCTTTGTCTTCCTTGATCGCCCCTTTTACCCCTCGGTCATCTAGCGGCCCAACCGATTCTTTTGCCGGCTTCCTGCTTTTAATATACCGAAAAAAAGTTTACTATGTTTTTTTGCCTCTAATGCTATCTTTATTTTGTAATCTCTCTTGGCCTTCTTTATCTGCGCCTTGCATTTGCTTTGACACTCCTTATGCTGCTTCTTGTTATTTTCAGATGGTCATCCCTGATTCCCTCCAGTGGTCATCTGGTCATTTCTTTTTGTGACTTATTTGTTATATAAACAGGTCTAGCTCAAAACATCTCAGTTTTAGTTTTGTTTTGTTCCAGTATGGCTGAAAAAAGTCTAAGTCTTAGGAACACCCAAATCCCGTCCTTAACATGCCCCCTTGAGATCTGGACGCAGTGCAGATGAACAGCACAGAAAAACATCTGAAAAATAGGTTTTGAAAATACTGATTTGGACATTTTTGTAAGAAAAGCATCCAAATGCTGCTTTATGCCACATTTTAGACGTTTTTCTCTTTTGAAAATGAGCCCCTAAGCTTCTCTTGACAGTCCCTGGGCAGGAGCAGGTTGTCCAAATGTGAAATAACAATAAGAAAGGCTAGTAAATATTTATGGAGTGGTAGAAAAGCCTTATGATACCACAAAATGCGTTAAAGCGGTTTGCAGTATTTTGCCTGTTAGTGTGCATGGTAACTTGTACATTACATATTAAAAAAAAATTTTCTGGGGAAGCAGTGTGCCATGGGCAGAAAATGTTATTAGTAGTAGTAGTATCCAGCTAGCCCATTAGGATTAGCACATGCTAACTGGAGAGCACACAATTAATTTGGGAGCACTTAGCACCCCCTAAACAGGAGACGGAATGTAGTTCTGCATTATTTGCAGGTTCTTGTGAGCTAGTGAAAACATTAGTGCATGACTTGCAAATAGTAAAAAAACAAAACAAAAACGAAATAGCTCTAAAATATGTCATGCTAAATCTGGGGTTGGTGAATGGGAAAGCCCCATGTTAAAATGCACTAAACCCAAATTTTACCTCACTTTAGTAAAAGGACCCCTTAGATTGTAAGCCCTTTGAGGACAGGGGCGTACCTAATGTACCTGAATGCATTTCACCTTGAGCAACAAATGAAAAAGACGTGAGCTAAATCCAAATAAATAAATGCCCCTGAATTCTATACATCTTGCCCAACTTTGTGAACACATCAGAGATGTGCAGGCAAATAAATTAACTAATGAGCTTGGAAACATCAATAATTGGGTGCTAGCAACCAAGTACTCATGTTAATTGGCAGTCAAACATTTGTGTGCACATCTCAATGTACAAGTTTTGTTTACTTGATTTGTATAATTGAAACTCTATAAATAAAACATTTTACAAAATTTGTTTTCTGGGGTCTGTGGAGTTTGTGGCCTGGGAAGCAGCACCAGAGAAGCCCAGGAGGAATTTAGGGGACTATGAGGGGTTCAGCCAGGATTGAGACCCAATTTGAAGCCACACTGTTTTTAAAAGTAAAACCTAAACTGCAGTTTTTAAATGCAACCAGGACTGGAATGATAGCCGCGAGTGAGGTTAGGTAGGTCTAGGGCAGGAAAGAGCATATCCATGAACCATCAAGGCAGGCCCAGGAAAGACAGGTAGAGGCAGCCCTGACAGCTGTGAGCGCTGCTCAGGGAGCGTGGCCCGATTTCTGTGCTGGCAGCGCTGAGCTGTGATTATTTACAGGGGCCATGGGTCTTTTTTGTTTTCAACCAGGATTGGGAGTTGGAGGTTTGGAAAGTTAAGAGCAATGCTAGGGGAGTCTGAGAAATAAATGAGAAAGGTGAGAAAAGCTGACAGGAGTTGTGCTCTGAGTCCTAGTTTTAAATTCAAAGGGGCAGTTATTTTGCTGGAGGAACATGGGGGAGCAGGAAAGAGTTGTAACAGTATGTGATGCTATAGACCAGAGCTTTTCAACCCAGTCCTTGGGGCACTCCTAGCCAGTCGGGGTTTTCAGGATAACCTGGAGGTATCAATAGGGCTATCCTGAAAACCCCAACTGGCTAGTTGTACCCTGAGGACTTGGTTGAAGACCTCAACTATAGACTGAAAAATCTCTAAAATTGCTCCTCTTTGGCAGTTTGGTAATGGACAGAACCACTGTTAAGATGAGTGAGAGCCCACCAACTGCATTGCTGCCATTAGGGGGTGGTGCTTCAATATTGTTTTCAATCACTAGAGATAAGCAGGTCCCTGGGATCCAAGGGGGGCCCAGCGCCGCAGTTCCACCCGCCCACTGTCATCGACCGTCTGCCACTGGGCCGGGCCCCCTGCATTGAAATCACAGCGCCTCTCACCTCCGTGTGAAAGCGCTGCAGGCAGCAGCAGATCGCCTCCCTTCGGGCCTCCTTCCCTCCCTGTGTCCCGCCCTCGCGGAAGTTACATCAGACGAGGGCGGGACACAGGGAGGGAAGGAGACTCGAAGGGAGGCGATCTGCTGCTGCCTGCAGCGCTTTCACATGGAGGTGAGAGGTGCTGTGATTTCAATGCAGGGGGCCCGGCCCCCTTGCGGACGGAGGGGGGACGGGGCCACGGGCCCGGCCCAGTCTCTCGGCAGCCATGTCCCTGGGTGTGTGACCTAACCAATTATATCCATGACCTACCATGCTTTGTTTTTTTTATATACATTGTAGTGTATGCTGAGTTGAGCGCCCCCAATCATTTTGAAAAGTTGGCTCCTATGGCCAGAGGTTCCCCCTCCCCCCCACTGGAGTTTTTATAATAATAATAACAATAATAATAATTATTATTATTATTAAGATATAACATTTAAACCTGAATAACTTTCTTATATATTGCTAATATACACACATTTACCTGAAAGTTCTTATGTTCTGGAACCTGTAGAAAAGAAGGAAAAGTTCAGGAAAGAAACACATTCAAGAAGAACACATTTGGGAATATCGAAGTTAACAGTATTTAAATATACTTAGCTGATAGTAACGTAGTAGATGACGGTAGATAAAGACCTGTACGATCCATCCAGTCTGCCCAACAAGATAAACTCATGTGAAGCAGGAATTGGAGGTGTGGTTGGTTCTCTGTATAAGGGGCTAACTGAATGTAGAAGAAATATTTCTTAAGATAAGAATCACAGTATCAGCTTATTTAACATTTCAAGGAGCTAGCTGTGCTTCATTTCTTCTTTTTGTTTTCGCCGGGTTATACAAATGAATCACTGAATGAGTATTTTGGGTATTTAAATTTTGACAATAAATCACCAACTATTTGCACAACTGTTTTTTCCCATCTACTCTATTACAAGACACTACTAGTAACTCATTAGCTTAAAATAAAATAATAATTACAAAATCTTCATGTGGGCACTTACTCTCAGAGGGCAATCTTTGGCACCCCATGGCAGACCATGACACATTAATGGGATATTTAAATAGGAATGCATTCTCTGACAGAATAAGGCGGCTGCATTATTCTTGCTCTTCTGTGCAGTCGCTCCACACTCCAATCAAGACCCTCCTCTCCCCTAAGGACTCTTCTCCTTGCAGTCCAAATTACTCATCACCCATCTTTGCTCAAGATAAGCAGGATAAACCTGGGACTCGGGGTTTTACCTCCTCTCACACAGTGAGTCATCCACACAGACTCTCAATATCCTTGGATGCACTTTTCTCGTAGGATGTGGAAACATTTGGCAGCTTCACCCTCCTTCTCAGATGAAGGTTCCTCCCTTCTGATCCCATTCCTTACTCATTCTGGCACCCTGTGCTAAGTTTGATTTTGACTTAAACTCATGCCTCACTCTTTGCCTGGCACATGCAAACAAAGGTTTTATGGTAAGTACAGCTCTAGTCTGCATACCCAGACAAAACCAGAAGTGTCAGCACACATTGACGCTTTTTCTTTAGCACCTAAATATGAGTTCACAAATATTACTAGCACATAGAATTTTTGCAAGGCTCATATGAGGGAACAGAAGAACAGGCATAGATGTGTGCTTTTACTTTCAGTTTTTCTCGGATATGTGCACATGTTTGTTATTTCCCAGCTGCCTTTAAAACTTGCAGGAACCTCCTTCCATTTGTGAAAGAAGACAAAACCAGCAGTTCAATCTGAAAAATTGACAAGAAATCCTCTCCTTGAAGCCTTCAATGATGCCCCTGACCTACATAAGAACATAAGAATAGCTATATTGGATCAGACTAATACTTCATCTAGCCCAGTATCCTGCTTCCAGCAGTGGCCAATTCAGGTCACAAGCACCTAGCAGAAACCCAAATAGTAGCAACATTCCATGCTACCAATCCCAGGGCAATCAGTGGCTTCCCCCATGTCCATATCAATAACAGACTATGGACTTTTCCTCCAGGAACTTGTCCAAACCTTTTTTAAACCCAGATATGCTAACCGCCGTTACCACATACTTCAGCAACAAGTTCCAGAGCTCAACTATTCTTTCAGTGAAAAAATATTTCCTCCTGCTTCTTTTAAAATTATTTCCATGCAATTTCATTGTGTGTGTCCCGGTCTTTGTACTTTTGGATGAGTGAAAAATCAATTCACCTCCACCCACTCCACACTACTCAGGATTTCCTCCTCAGTCATCTCTTTTCCAAGCTGAAGAACATCTTTAAACTTTCCTCATATGAAAAGAGTTCCATCCCCTCAATCATTTTGGTCGCTCTTCTTTGAACTTTTTCTAATTCCGCTATATCTTTTTTTGAGATACAGCGACCAGAATTGAACACAATACTCAAGGTGAGGCTGCACCATGGAACAATATAAAGGCATTGTAGTATTTTTGGTCTTATTTTGCATCCCTCTCCTAATAATTCCTAGCATCCTGTTTGCTCTTTTGGCCGCCATCGCCACACACTGGGCAGAAGATTTCAGCGTCCTGTCTACAATGACACCTAGGTCTTTTTCTTGAGTGCTGACTCCTAAAGTAACCCTAGAATCAGATAACTATGATTCGGATTATTCTTCTCAATAAGCATCATTTTGCATTTATCTACATTAAATTTTATCTGCTATTTGGATGCCCTGTATTCCAGTTTCCTAAGGTCTTCCAGCAATTTTTCACAATCCACATGCGTTTTGACAACTTTGAATATTTATTTATAAAACTTATATCCCACTTAAACCTAAGCGGGTAACAATAAAACATTCACAGTTACAATATATAGCATAGAGGGGCATAATCGAATGGCGACGGCCATCTATATGGCCGGCACCGCAAAGAGCAGTCCCGAACCGTATTATCGAAAAAGATGGCCGGCCATCTTTCGTTTCGATAATACGGTTGGGGCCGGCCAAATGTTAGAGATGGCCGGCATTGGTTTTCGCCGATAATGGAAACCGATGCCGGCCATCTCAAACCCGGCCAAATCCAAGGCATTTGGTCGTGGGAGGGGCCAGCATTTGTAGTGCACTGGTCCCCCTGACATGCCAGGACACCAACTGGGCACTCTAGGGGGCACTGCATTGGACTTCAAAAATTGCTCCCAGATGCATACCTCCCTTACCTTGTGTGCTGAGCCCCCCAAAACCCATTCCCCACAACTCTACACCATTACCATAGCCCTTATGGGTGAAGGGGGGCACCTACATGTGGATACAGTGGGTTCTGGGGGGTTTGGAGGGCTCCCATTTACCACCACAAGTGTAACAGGTGGGGGGATGGGCCTGGGTCAGCCTGCCTTAAGTGCACTGCACCCACAAAAAACTGCTCCAGGGACCTGCATACTGCTGTCAGGGAGCTGGGTATGACATTTCAGGCTGGCATAGAGGCTGGCAAAAAAATTTTGTTTTTTTTTGGGTGGGAGGGGGTTGGTGACCACTGGGGGAGTTTGGGGAGGTCATCCCCGATTCCCTCCGGTGGTCATTTGGTCAGTTGGGGCACCTTTTTGAAGCTTGGTCCTGAAAAAAAGGGCCCAAGTGAAGCCAGCGAAATGCTCGTCAGGGCTGGCTTTCTTTTTTCCATTATCGGGCGAAGCCGGCCATCTCCTGACCATGCCCCCGTCCCGCCTTTGCTACACTACCGACATGCCCCCTTGAAGTCTGGCTGGCTTCACGACGGAAAGCAGTTGATGCTGGCCAAAATCGGCTTTCGATTATACCGATTTGGTCGGGTTCAGGAAATTGCCGGCCATCTCCTGATTTGTGTCAGAAGATGGCCGGCGATCTCTTTCGAAAATAAGCAGGATAGTGTCGTGTCATCTGCAAATTTAATCACCTCACATCATTCCGATTTCTAGATCAATTAAAAATATGTTAAATAGCACCAGTCTCAGTACAGATCCCTGTGGTACTCCACTATTCACCCTCCTCCATTTAGAAAAATGGCCATTTAACCCTACCCTCTGTTTTCTGTCCAATAAGCCATTCTTAATCCACAGAAGGATATTGCCTTCTATCTCATGACTCCTTAATTTTCTCAGAAATCTCTCATGAGGTACTTTGTCTAAAGCTTTCTAAAAATCTAGATACACTGCATCAACCTGCTCACTGCATCTACCTGCTCACCTTTATCGACACGTTTACTCACGCATTTAAGAGGCAAAACGTCACTTGGCTAAATCCATGCTCTGTCCCATTAAACCATGCTTGTCTATGTGTTCTGTAATTTTATTCTTTATAATAGTTTCCACTATTTTTCCTGGCACTGACATCAGGCTTACTGGTCTGTAATTTCCTGGATCACCCCAGAACCCTTTTTAAAAAGCGGCATTACATTGGCCACCCTCCAATCATCAGGTACAATGGACAATTTTAACGACAGGTTACAGATCACTAGCAGCAGATCAGCAATTTCATATTTGATTTCTTTCAATATCCTGCGTTTATACCATCTGGTCCAGTTAATTTATCACTCTTTAACTTGTCAATTTGGCTCAGTACATCTTCCAAGTTCACTGAGATTTCTTTCAGTTCTTTCACATCATCACCCCTGAAAACCATTTCCAGTATAGGTAGATCTCTTACATTTTCTTCCGTATAACCGAAGCAAAGAATTCATTCAATCTCTCCGCTATGGCCTTGTCCTCCTGGAGTGCTCCTTTTGCTCCTTCCTGATCTAATGGTCCCACAGATACCCTGACAAGATTCCTGCTTCTGATATACCTGAAAAAGTGTTACTATGAGTTTTCATCTCCATGGCAAGTTTTTCTTCATATTCTGTTTTAGCCTTCTTTATCAATGCTTTGCCTCTGGCGTATGTTGCTCCTTATTTTCTTCATTCGGATCCTTTTTTCCATTTTTTTAAGGATGTTCTTTTGGCTCTAAAAGCCTCTTTCACCTCATCTTTTAACTAGGCTGGCTCTCATTTGCTCTTTTTTCCACCTTTGTTAATGCCTGGACTACATCTAGTCTGGGCTTCTACGATAGCATTTTTAAATAATGACCACGCCTGATTTAAAGTCCTAACCTTTGTGGACGATCCTTTCAGCTTCTTTTTAACCATTTTCTTCATTTTGTCATAGTCTCCCTTTCAAAAATTTAAAAGCTCCTACAGTAGATTTCCTTAGTAACTTCACCCCAGATATCAGCTCAGATTTGATCATGTTATGATCACTGTTTCTAAGCGGATCCAACACAGTTACCTCTTGTACTATGCCCCGCATTCCACTAAGGATTAGACAGTGGCATACCAAGGGCAGGGCGGTGAGGGAAGTCCACTCTGGGTGCACGCTACAAGGGGGTGCAGGGAGCAGCTGTGCGACTGTCGGCTCTACCGGTTCCCTGCTCCCTCTGATGTTACTTCCTGTTCCGGGGCAGGGAACCGGCAGAGCCGACAGCTGCGCAGCTGCTCCCAACACCCCCAGGAGGTAAGATGGGGGGTGGAGGTGATGTGCCAGGGCGGGTGATGCGCTGGGGAGGGGGTATGCAGCAGCAATCTGCCCTGGTGCCAGCCAACCCAGGAACGCCACTGGGATTAGATCCAAAATAGCTTGGCATTAGAGGCCATCATTGCCTTCTATGCACTGCAGCGCTCCTGTCTGTGCATTGCGAAGGAATACTTACTGACCTCATCCATTTAAAAACATTTTAATACAATTTGCGGTCATCTGTACTGCACACATTAAAACCCGCATTCGAGCCCTCTGAGCATCTGACGCACAATAATGTGCATGTAAACTCATATTTTCAAAGCACTTAGCCTTCCAAAGTTCCATAGAAACCTATGGAACTTTGGAAGGCTAAGTGCTTTGAAAATACGCCTTAATAGTGTTAACTACATGTTTATGCTCATGGCGGCTTTGAGCATCAGCCCTATAGTTTAAACTGGTTCAGCCTTTTACTGACAATGAAACTCAAAGGAAACAAATCAATGTCTTCTAACTCCCATATCTGTTGATCTGCCCTATCTTAAGGGCTGATGCTTGAAGTTGGGCTCTAAAGCCCACAGTGCAAATCCCCACAGTACAGAAAAACAGATGCTCAAAGGAAATATGCATAGTTAATTTGCACTAAAGCAAGGGGAGGAACATGCCTGGCACATGAACACGAGGGTTTTGTGGCAAGCATGGCTCTTGTGCAAGTGTCCACACAAAACCGTAAGTGTAAGCACACACTGGCATTGTTCTTCTGCAGTTTTAAATATGAGCCTTTTAAGTACAGAAAAACAGGGGCTGATGTGTGCTATCACTTTTGGTTTTGCTCAGATTCACACACGTTTGTTTCTTACTATCAGTGCTTAAAGTTGCACAGGCTTCCTTCTGCTTGCAAAAGAAGACAAAACCCGTAGTTTAATGTGAGAAATTGACAAGAATAAATTTCCTGAAAACCTTCTATGCTGCCCCTGACCTGGCAGTAAATTTTTGGCATTATGGGCCATCATTTTGTTCTGTGCATTGCGGCGCTTTCATTTGTGCATGGGGAAGGAATACTTACTGACCTCATTAACATCCATTTAAATACAATTTGCAGCCATCTTTAGCGGGCACATAAACACCAGCACTCAAACCCTCTGAGCATTCAGCGCTGTGTAATGTGCGTACAAACCGGCGTTAACCACATGTTAACAGTGGCGGTAGTTTCGAGCATTGGCCCTTTAAGCACACAACTGCTTAAAGTGATAAACAGGCCACCTCTAGATGTTTTTATTATGCTAAGATTTAGTAAGAATTCAAAAGAATACAACCAACGTTCTGCTAACCAAGTTCCCTCTTTGCTGGTGTATATAAGTTTATCTTGTTGGGCAGACTGGATGGACCATGCAGGTCTTTTTCTGCCGCCATCTACTATGTTACTATGTAAGTAACAGTTGCCACCAACATTCCCCCCTCCCCCACAACACACATGTACACCCCACACATATGCCAGCCGCACTTCCCCATTCTCATACCAAACTGTCCAAAGCCAACAGCCCCCTCTTAGCCATGGACTTAGGATCGCTGCATATTCAGGCACCAAAGCTAAAAAGCCATGTGCAGGAGGTGATGCTTTTAGCCTCTGGGAGGCTGGAATCAGACTACAGGAAAATAATAAAAAAGGCAAGAAAAATGTGGCAGTTCACAGGAAGCAGCAAGTGTGAAAGTGCTGAAAAACAGCACATTTCCCCTCCCTCTACCTAGCAGGATAGTTAAAAAGAATAGGCCCAACCAGAATTTCCTGCACACCTGGCCAGTCCCATTAACCACACATTATTATCAGTTAAGCCAGGCTTTATATTTCCTAATGAAATAAAGATATTGCCCTGCACTCATTCTAATTTAGACCTGCTAATGATCCCCCTTCCCCGGACAGACCTGTTAATGATCCCTTCCCCCACCTTCCTGAATACTGACATCTTTTAAACTCTTTGCCCTACTTAGCACTTCCGAATGACACTGCATTATTTTAATCGGTGGAGCTTTTAATAATTCATGCACAGTCATCACTTTATGAGTCTTGGTGCTCAAAGCATCATTTGCAGAATTAAAACACCTTTGAAGTGCTTTGGTGGCTGCTGCTGCTGGCAGGAAGAACTGAGAATAGTTAAAAGAATGTCTTATGCTGTATTGACTGCAGGCATGCTGGGAGACAAGCTCACATCTCAGGGCCTACCCTGAGCCAATCGCTGGAGAATAGTTTAATTGGTTAATCATATAAATTACAGCCACTTAATCATTTTAATCACCATCAGCCAATTAGCTCAGAGTTATGAGCTCTGAGGTAACAGTTATGCAAATGTTTGTTCCGCTGTAAGCTATTAAGAGCCATATTTTGTAGATCAAGCTGACAATGACTGATGCACAGAGGGAAGTGAAGGAAAGCAAGCTGCTTTTGTTTGGCTCAGATTAAAATCCTCCCCCAATTCTTTTTTATTTTAATAAAACCATACAATAGAAAATGGTATTAAATGTAATCATTGCATTTACCCTTCCTAATGAGAGGGAAGAGAAGACGACCATGATAATTCCGGTGCCTCTGTGTCTAGTAGACCACACCATAGGCCATGCTGGTGGCTTTGTTTGTTTGTTGATGTTAAAGAATTTTTGGATTTAGCTCATGCCTTTTTCAGTTGTTGCTCAAGGCAAGTTACATTCAGGTATGCAAGATATCCCAGGTATCCCCCCGCCCCCCCAGAGGCGGAGCCAGGTTGACGGCACAGAGGGAGCGAAGGCGGCGTGAGAGCGGATTTCCACCGGTGCCGACGCACATTTTCAATGCAACACGACGAGAAAAAAATAGGCTCCGGCAGAACTTCGTTTTGGGGAGCAGCTGCTCCCCTAGCACCCCACCTAGGTACACCACTGCGCCCCCCCCCCCCCCCCAATAATTCTCCAGGAAAAGCTGAAAACTAGACGTGGCTTGAGCTATATTCCACAGACACAAGGATGACCGAAACGAATTGCTTAAATGTGAATGACATATTCCATGTCACTGCACGTGTTAACAAATGAAAAAGGACAGATAAAACATATCTGCTTTTTGGTTTACCGATAATAGTGCACTCTTTTGCCCTGAGTACACACTATTTGAAAGAGGGCGTACTCTTTTCTGATAGCGTGCATATGTGCAAATCATTATGCATGTGTGCACTATTTCTGAAGAGGGCACACTTCTAACAGCATTGCTCCCAAAACAACAAAATGGCCAAGAAAGCCCAAATAAAACAAAACTTCCCATAAATGACACAGGAAACAACACGAAACAAACATTTTTTTGCTGTCCATCCCTAGTATGGATAGATAATAAAAAATGCATTTTAAGAGAAAAAAAACAATGTGGAAGACAAAAATAAGAGAAATTTTGATATTCTAGGAAAGCTTTCTTTTCGCATTCTTTTGGCAAGCAGGAAAAAAACAAACTTGAAAGGACTAGACCACTGCACACTTTCCACAAGTTCTGAACTGATTCAATTCCTCTCATCAACTAACAACCTTCAATGAAGGCATGGGGTAATATGCAGGAAGCAGCAGGTACAACCTTAAATTACGAGCAGGCTAGATAGGCCATTTTGTTCTTTATCTATCATTATCTACAATGTTACAAAGACATTGCCTTGGATAGCAAGAGAAGAAAAAATTAGTTTTCCTCAGAGATAAGAGGTGAAAGTTATTTTTTTTCTGCCAGTTCTGTCCTTGAGTAACTGACACAAAAGAGACTATTTAGCACAACTTTGAATTTGTGAGTAGTAGTCACTAGTCAGGGAGGCTTCAACCCTGCTTACTGGTTTTATACCTTGAGTAAATCAGTATCTTACTATTTGCTTTAATCAAATTTTCAGATGTGGCTGGAAGCCTGACCAGGTGGGAAGTAATTAAAGACAAGAAGATTTTTCATAATCACGTTAGGCCTGGAACTGTTAATAGTTCATAAGTTCCTTTATCCAAATGTGCAAACCAGGTCCAAAATGGGAGTCTGAGATAAGCTGCAGTTGGGTCGGATTTTGGGGACCTTTTTAAAATAGGTGCCCAGTATAAGAGGCATCACCTTACCCAAGTAGATACAATCTGATCTAAAGTCACACACCTCTCAGGTAACCTGAGTCACATTTGGCACCGTTCCGTCCCTTTCCCTGTCCTTATTGGATGTAGTTCAAATGAAATCTGACTTGATTTATTTATTTATTTGTGACATTTATATCCCACATTATCCCAAACAAGTTTGAGTTCAATGTGGCTTACAATAAACAATATAGGATACATAACAAAGAATAATGCATAAGAAAGTAATTTGTTGTAAGAATCCAATTTTACAATACAGTATCATAAATGTACTGGAATAGCTGTAGTTTAGTTAATCATTTTACTGTGTTTTTAACTTAGGTGTCCTAGAGGTAGCAGTTTGACATATTTGCCCCCCTGTTTACTAAGCCACTCTAGTGACTGCCAAATATTAGCGAGTGCTCTGGAGCAATGTCCCCAAGTATAAATTATTTCTTGTTACAACACAACTAATGTTGGCATTAGTGTGCGACTTAGTAAACAGGGGGGGTTAGAGAGGCATTTTTGATTTGGGATGTTTTGCTGAAAACATCCAAAAATCTAGTGGCGAACTTAGTGATTTTTGAAGCAGAAAAAAGGTCTATCTTTTTGTTTTGAAAATAGCCATTTGCTGATGTTTTTGTGCTCAGATCATCTATCTTTTAGTACCATAAAAAAAAAAACATCCAAGGAAAAGCACGCAAAAACAAGTCATTGGGATGTATGGGGGGGGGGGGTCAGCATGCTTAGTTGACTGGCCACATAGACATCCTGTCAGAGCAGTGGGGCACCCTAGTAGGTGCTGCAGTGCACTTCACATAAAAGTCTCAGGTACACATCGCACCATTAGCTCCTTATATTGTTTTGTAAGCCCTTTAAAACCCACCAAAAACCTACTGTACTCAGCTATACATCACTACAATAGCCCTTATAGCTGCAGGTGTTGCCTATATGTGGGTACAGTAGGTTTTTGGTGGGCTTACACTTTCCACCACAAGTGTACTAGTCAGGGGCGTAGCCAGACAACAGATTTTGGGTGGGCCTAGGCAAGAATTGGGTGGGCACCAAGTGTTCTTCCCCACCCCGCCCCCCCCCTCCTCCAAAAAAAAAAAAAAAAACAATCTCAGCTGGTAGGAAAATGCTTCTTTCCACCTTGGCAGCAGTATTGCACTGAAAACTGAGCAGGTGCTGGTGTCGTGAAGAGTAGCGTTTTTGTTACCATCAGGGGAAAATCTTCAGCTATTGGAGCTTGGGATTCCCACCAGTTACCACTAAACATGTGCTACTCTTGGGTGGGCCTGAGCCATAAATGGGTGGGCCATGGCCCACCCAAGCCCACCTGTGGCTACGCCACTGGTACTAGTTAGACTGGGTTGTGGGCCTGGGTCCCCTTCTCCACAGTGCATTGCACTGACCACTAGGCTACTCCAAGGACCTGTTTGCTGCTCTAATAGGTCTGGCCATAACATCTGACGCTGTCAGAGGCTGGTATGTATTGTTTCAGTCACATCTTTGGGGGGTGAGAGGGGGCCAGTGATCACTGGGGGAGTAAGGAGGTGGTCATGCCTTAGTCCCTCCAGTGGTAATTTGGTTATTTAGGGCACCTTTTTATGGCAGTTGTGATTGAAACAGGTCTAGACCAAAACATCTTTTAGCCTTGGGCTTTTTACTTTGTTCCATGATGGCAGAAAAATGCCCAGATCCTGCACCCAACATGCCTCCTTGTTATTTGGATGCACCACATACAAACTGCAGAGAAAACCATCCGAAAAAATGGGATTTGAAAATAGCAATTTGGATGTTTTGGCAGGAAAAAAAAGTCCATCTGCCACTTTCTTCTGCTTTTTGGATGGTTTTCTGTTTTGAAAACGAGCCCGTTGACTAACTGGATCCACACATGAAAACATATCCAAGGACATGAATATTGAGCACCAGAAATTTTGTTAAATCATACATGTTACAAAATAAAATATAGATCAAAGCTTCTCAGAGTTCCTTAAAATAAAACTGCTCATAAAGTTGCTGGTATCACAAACTGTGCGTCTGCATTTTTATTTTATGATTCCTCTGTTACTTTTAGTGCCCCAGACTGATGATGCACTTAGTTTGATCTCTTTCTCTTGTTCTAGAGATCACTTCAAAGAGGGGCCCACGTGGAAAGGTCCCGCAGGCAGAAGTGCACAGTTTCCAAGAGCTCTACATACACATTACTGGGTACATGATGCAGAAAAGGGTTCAGCGCAGAAGTTAATTCACACAATAGACATTTGTGCACAGCATATTAAATGAATGGTAACAAGGCTATGAGTTATGCCACTGCAATGCAGAGAAGTACACAGAAGACTATAAGGCAAATACAGTGTGGGGCGGAGTCAAGATGGCGTCCTGAGTATACACATGGATTTGAGATCCTGAATGCATTCTTGTTCTCATACCTTTTTTTGCTGTTGTGCTGTAGTTTTAATGGTCAAATGGCAGAGGACAGAGAGGGCTTACCCCTCAGAGCCTCCACTGACTTGACCAAGTCAGAAGTCCATTGAAAAAATTCTTAGTGCCCTTCTCAGAGCAACGGGTGAAGGGCCTGCTGTTGGGGATCAAGCTAGAGTTATGCCTCAACCTGGGCTGGATGTCATGCTTTCACCACCCAAACGACCATTTCCAGGACTCTCCATGGGCGTGCTAGGGACTATTCAGAGTGAAGGTGTGCAGACAGATGAGTCTAACACGTTCCTGAGTGTTTAGGTTTCTGGAGGCCCAGTAACCCAGAATATATTGCTACTGCAATCAGAACTTGGGGTAGAGATTCCTACGGTTCATCTTTAACAGGACACAGGTGGTCTTGAGATGGGAGAAGTGAGAGGAAGCACTCCTACAGTGAGAAAGGATCAGAGAGATACTGTTGAAGCGGTGAGTGAGTCTGACATTGTCGTTGCATCACTTAGTGAAGGGTTTTCTAAACTTGCAAGACCTAGTATTATAACTCTGGACTCTTTGTGGTCAGTTCTAATGAGGATGGTTGAGAACATTTCTAAAACTGCTATGGATATTGCAACTTTGGCAAATGAAGTTAAGTCTTCGAAACAAGCTCAAACTGCATGAATCATGAATCTCTAAATAAGATTACCACATTATGACTCTAGAGGGATCTGCTACTGAATTAAAATCTGTTAGTGAGAACTTAGTGAAAGGACAAACTTTGTTACATCACAAGACTGAAGCATTGGAAAATCGTGCTAGACATCTGAATCTTCAATTTTTAAACTTTCCTGTTTCTTTGTTTTTCAACCATTTTCAGAAAAAAAAAACATCCAAGTGTAAAATGTCCAAAATCAAGCCATTGGACGTAGGAGGAGCCAGCATTTTTAGTAGACTGTTCCCCCTGACATCCCAGGACAGCAATAGGGCACCCTAGGGGGTGTCGTGAATTAAGGGGTCCTGAGCCCCCCCAAGAAGGCTTAAATGACCTTAATCTGACTCCATCTCTGAATAGCCCTAGAACTGGGGCAATCAGGGGGTTGTGAAGTTCTAAGAGGAGTTGCCACTGAAAGAGACGTTAGATCTAAGAGACCCGCATTAGTCCGCCTCTCAGCACTGGCAAGGAACAGATACCAGCCTTATGACAAACTGGATTTAGGTTACAAGTTATATAATGCAGCGAGTGATAGCCTGATACAGCAGAAGCATTTATACTTACAGCCTTTCATCATTAAGTTAAGCCCACAAATCATCATTTCGAATAAGGATTTTATTTGTACATCAGACTTTAATCAGGTACATTCAGCAGACAGATTCTGGGTACAACCGGACAGAGCTTCGCCGTCTGACTGAAGCTTTGGAGAAGACTCTCTAACCAAGCCAAAATCTTCCTTCTTTTATACTCTATCCTCTCCATAGAAGTGAATGGTGAGATACCTAGCTAATATTTCGCATTTCTGAGAGCATACTTTCCCATGCTGTCTGCTGTCGGATGTGCCCACCTCCTTCCGTTCTCAGCTACTGCTAATTATCAACATGTTTTGGGAAGCGTTGAGATAACAGTTTCACATCTTCCGGCTGCAATACTTTTCATACCATCTCAATACCTTTCATACCATCTCATGAACTCTGTATTACCTCTGTATCATTGTATCATCTGCTTTTTTTTTTTTTTTTCAGATTCTATTAACTTGCAGGAAGAGCAAGTCCTTGCTCAGCCAGTCATAGATTTTTAAACCTAGCTGGTATTTTTACAGCCTGAGTCCTAAAATCTGGCCTTCCACCCTTCCGGTGGGCATCTTGCTGTAGTATAATTATACATTCCCCACTTGTCACCCCCTCTGAGGAGGGGTGACACAAAGCTCGTCAAGCTTGTCATCATCCATTCCAGAAGGTGGCAAGCTATCAAACGAGAGGGGGAGTTTTGGTCTTACAAATTGATAGAAGGTATGGTGCAAGACAAGAAACTTCATTCTTAGGTGGTATATTTTTGGGCATATGGAATTCCCTTTATATTACCCAAACCCTTGGGCCTTAATCTTGATGTTACCCCTCTTGAGGCGTACTCAAACCTGTAGTGAGAGAGGTTTTATGAATGGGACTAATCCATGAGCTCATTTACAAAATCCCATGAAGTATAGGTATACGGGTAATAGCAATTTCAGGTGGATCATACTAATAAACACTTTCAGGTCTTTCTATGACTTCTATTGTATCTAGTGCATAGTACATGGGGAGATAATCTAATGTATGTATCTCAGTGGTCCTCGGAAGGAATAGTGGTTTTGATTAAGCATTGTTATGGTGGCTCAACAAATATATGGTTAGTATTCAGATTGCAAGCTGTTTAAGGTTGTAGGTATTCAGAATCCTTAAACAGGTCGGAATTCCTGGACCTTACTATTACTCATCATTAGCATCCAATCATGAGCACTAATAAGTGGATAGCAAGTATGAGGTTGCCTCATACAGCAAAAATGGTTAATCCTAGGAAAATTTATATTAACCAAGGTCATGCATGGATCTTGACATATGTATAATGACCTGGAAGTATGGGAAGCATTGTATATATCCGTTACCCCTACAGAAAGACATGCAGCTCAAATAAGCCTACACCAAAGTTAAACAATTGCATAACAGGTTGATACTAACAGAGTTTACATCTACATTATGATATCAGAGCCAGTATTAGGGTTTGATGTTACCCTTGTATCCGAGCAATATCGACTTCAATTTAAATTACATAAACAGAAATGACGGGGAAACTCGTGGAAAAACAATTAGAACAATTAAAGGAAATAATAGGACAATAAAAATAAAACCTTTTCAATATCTAGACAGGATTATTGCTAAACTGAAAATAAAACAAAATATGAATCTATAATGTCCATAAACAGCAACAGTAAATCTCAAGTTAAGTATCAGTTCTAAATTCTCTTTCATCGATCATGGTTGAGGCGGTGGAAGCGCTGAAGAATCTGGACGGAGTTCTGGAAGATCTAACAGGGCTGGCCTGCTGAAGGAAGTTGCCGGTCTTGAGATGGTTAGGCTGGTAACATCTGGTTCTGCGGCTGAGTAAACACGTATCTCTTTCACATGTGGTCCAGTAGTTTGCAAGGTGTAAAGATTATTGCCACAACCTTGGGGGATCTAACATCATTTGGACCTTAAAGACGTACTTATGGTGTACAAATTGGGATCTTTCCATGTCTTTATTCTACCATCAACTTAAAATTAAATAAAAAAAAATTGGAATTGGGATTTGGAATTGGGATTTGCATAATATATCCCCACTTCTGGCTTGCATAATGTGCGAGGCAGATTGGTAATTTTTAGAAAGACATGATCAAATAACAATGGTAAAGTATATGGAACAAAAGAGAAAAACAATTAAAATTTAGAGATGATGGTAACTGTTCAATTATTGATGTACGGAGGGCAATGCGTCGTAATCTATCGCCAATAGATATGGAATCTTCACCTACGATGACTACCATTCACCAAGGGTTGAGCCCTCAGCTGCAGGAGGCCAGCAGGACTTACGAGTTAGATGATTCAGAAAGAAGGGTAGATTAGCAAATAGTCATAGTCAAAGTTGCAGACCAATGTGCAGAAATTTAAAACTCATAACTAGTCCAGGTATTGGAAGTATCTTGTGGAATCACGGTCGCTGTCTGTTGTAATAGAGAGCTCATACATAAAGTGCCATGTATGTTCTGGAAAAGATGAGCAGCATGCAAAAATATTTAATATAGCAGAATATTTAAGAGCATAACCAAGAAGGTCTAAATTAAGGACATCATTTGGACAAAAGAAAATTCTCATTGGAGAAGTTGGTGCTCCTTTTTCTTGCCAGAGGTCAGTTGCAGTAGAAGTACTAAACTGGAATAGAGGCGGTAGATCAGGAATTGGATTTGCAGTCTTCATTCAACCTACAGGACTTAATAAATTGAGATGAGATACGAGTAATGCCTAGTATTTAAATCTTAGTACAGGATCATTAGAAAGAAAAAATCAAAGAATGCATTGTTAGTTCCTTGGTGCACCAGTATGTGGAGTATAGACTCAATATATAATATCACAAATTACAAGTAGAAAACAAGTTTTCTCTGAAGAGTTGATGGTGCTGGCACAGGAAGTCAGCAGAGTCTGAGGAAACACTGTGGTCAGAGTCTGCTCTAGGAAAATACAACAGCCTTTAATATGATATTTAGAGAGATAGAGAAAAGCCAATATCAGAAAAGAAAGATGTAAAAACTATATATTTCTATGAGGCCTCCTCACGTGACCTTTACAAGGTTTAAATAGATCAAATGAGAAGGACAGTTACCTATAGTCCTCTGTAATAGTTCAGAGCCAATTTGGAAAATGAAAATTATATCAAATTCGAAAATGATCCTTTCTATGCTTTCACAATTTGGGCCCTAAATCGCGACAGCATATCAAGATTCACATTCAGAGGGATAGCTAAAATAAGCTTATATATTCCCAGGAATCAATTTACAATTTAGAATATATTTTAAATACAGAGGAGGAGCAGCTTTATAAGTAGGAAACAAGTAGAAGCATTTATTAAAATATTTTAGTAAAATTCAAAAATCAAGAATATAATAACAATTTTTATTAATGCAATAAATGCACAAATTGATCAGTAGGATATGTTCATATGATAAATGGAACAGCTTGTAAGCCTTCATTGTAAATTGAATTCTAAACAAAGAGTAGCAAGGATAACACAGAATCACAGAAAAACCCATTCAGTCATTAAAAATCTGAAACACGATTCCTGCATCATATACTGAGTTCAAAGCATTTATAAAGATGAACTTTAGAGAAAATAAGAACTACAAAGGGTTAATCTCTATCATTCGGTCTTAAGGAACTCATGAAATAACGGTGCTTCCTGTGTCTAATTTGAGTTTACTACTCCCTACAAGCATTGGACATTATGGTGACTGAAGATAGGATTAAACATCAGACAAAAACTGTAAGTTCAAGTTTTCGTATTAAAACTTCATGCTGGTGGAATTGGTCTTCATAGAATTAATACTTCAGGAGAGGAAAAGGAGGAAGAGAAGGTCATTACTTTATCTGTTTTCCATAGGTACGGGTCTCAATAAAAAGGAAATTGGCAATTGTAGCTAGTCTCTTCTGAACATAACTTTAAAATAATAGCAAACTGAATTTCTTTAGTTCGGATTTAACAGTTAGTTGTGTTATGCAAGGGTTAATCTTGAAACCCTATTGAGAACCAGAAATGCTGGAACTCTGTCTTAAAACCATAAATCTTTAAGAGGCAGGGAAGGAAGTTTGAAAGTTGTAGATAAGACGTGAAAAGAAAAAATAAAACAGTTAATTCATTATTACGGAACACATCCCCAATAGAGAACCAGGAAGTGAACATCAGCACTAGTTATTTCAACCAACATCACAAAGAAACAGTGTTTTAGATGGCATATAATATAGAACCTTTCATAGTAAATATCTGAAACAATTATGCAATTTTCAAAGAACACATACACGGACATACACTTATAAAATTAAAACTAAAGAGTGCTTGCATTGTTAGTGAAAGCAATTTACCAGAAATCAAAAACAATCAGGTATGTAACATCGCGTTATAAATCAAACAAACATTGCTTAAATGAAATAATATACAATCCTGGAAAATAAACACTCCTTTGAGATTTACTACCACTGCAGTTGATAGGCAATCTCGCAGAGTAACCTTAAAGCACTAATTTAAAACTAAAGAAATGATTCCTTAATAACTAGCTGGTTTAATATATGCTATAGGAAAATGAACTAGATTAACAATATATATATATATTGATTAGATCTAGAACCTGGTACAAGGTCAGTGGTTCACAAGGCAGCTTCAGGGATAGCAAAGAGATCTAAAAATGATAATGTGCTAACAGTTTACAAAAACATGCAATGATTATCCTAATAGTAAAACATGCAGAGACATAACACAATCATACTCACGCATCTATTAATGTGCTCCAACAAAGGGATCCGAAATAAAAATTACTAATTGGCGGAAAGCTCTATGCTTTAATCGCAAGTGACATTAGGAGAAAGCAAGACAAAAACTGTACACAGAAATATGCCTAGAGAGACAGTACAAAAGTAAATAAATACGTAGTGTCAGCTATTATATATTTATACTACTCTATCCCAAATTAATGAATACTACTCCCCAGAGTGTGCTTCTAAAGACAGCTACAACTTGCCTGCCAACAACTTTTCCCGGTTATCGGCCATGGGCTACAACACCATGATAGAGCCCCCAAATAGGGACATTGCAAACACCCCCGAAAAGAACTCAAAAAACCTGCGAATAAGGTCTCCTGAGTCGAGGAGCAGCGGTCCAATGGGTCCCGCTGATTAGCTACAACATAATCACCCCAATGGACCTGCAGTGATCTACAAACCATCTGCAGGGTCAACAAACCCTTAGCGCTACAACGCTGTAAAATGAAAATTTTATAGGTTAGGCTCTCCCGCGTATACAACTAACCATTTCTAAAATTTTGAATGCCCGAGTCAACCTGTACACAATCACAACGAAAGTCGTTAGACGTCTCTTTATTGTCCCCGCGGTCATATGTACAAGTAACTCATAGGTGGGCAATACTGCCGAAACCGCAGGTCACTCCGAAAATGGAATGAAAGTCTGCTCTTACTAATTGAGATACCGTCATCCATTGAAGGATTCCCTTCAATGCATGTAAGTCCCAGACATCGGTATCAAAGTTAATTGCATGACACTAGTACAATAAAGTAGAGAAAAAAAATATTAAGAAATAAAGGAAAAAAAGAAAAAAGGAAATAATAAATATCGCATGTTCCTAGAAAGAACCTCTGAAATCTAATCCAGAAGTAGCAAGCAAAAAAATTATTTTAAGGGGAAAAAAACATGTAAGCTCTTCGGGGAAGGTACTACCATAAAAAAGTCATTAGTTGGAACACATTAGTTAGAACAAAAAAATGTGAAAAATTACACGTTCATCATTCGCTAGACAATATGTTTTCCACTCAACAAACCACGAGAAGGAACTCAAGAGCATTAAAGAGGACACAAGAAATTGAGTAAGGACGGGGCAAATAATAAAAATAAATTCATCCATACAGTTATACCTGTAGTACAACAGGAAAGTAATTTATATGTAAAGATAAAGTGGAGAAATAAAAAAAAAAATTGTGTAGCAATGACCATAAAATTAAAACACAAAACTTGAGCACAAGCATAGAAGTCTGAAAAATATCTGACATGCAGAAAATGGGGAAGTGGGTGGGACTTAGAGATTGATGGACAGGCATTGCGGACCATTAATCAAGCAGCTTTATATTCTCCCTAGTACCGGGGAGTAAAGGAATGAGCAATAAACAAACAAAATAAACATATAAAGTATACATTAAAAAAGAAAGGAAACAGACTGTGGGGATAACCATATATGTTACTGAAACACCGATTTCAACAAAAGGCAAGAAAGGTATTGTAACATGTGTAGTCCAGAGCTGTACCCCTAGAATAAATGAAATAAAGGAAAATACATATTAAATGCTTTTGGGGCGGGTACCAGATAGATTGGAAGTAGCATCTAAACAGGAAAATATAATAAATTGTGAAACAGGACACCAGAATCGTGGTGCAAATATCACAAGTTAATAGCCATAAATATGACAAATTAATAAACCCGAATGCGATGGCAGGAAACTTCTGTGCCTAAACAGGTGAAAGGGGGAAAAAAACAAATTAAAGCATGTGATTCTTACACCAAGAACTTCCAATGATACGGCATAAAACATACATACTAGTCAGTGATTGGAATGATATGTGTAAATGATGACAAACAGAACAGCTGCAGCATTAGAAGGAAAGAAAAGGTGGGTTGGGTTATAAAGAAACAACAGGAAATAACTTGAGATGTGAAGCAACGCTGTATTATCATGGCACGCAGCCATCATCTTCTCAAACGGCAATCTAAATTTCATTACTACCATTACTACCAGCATATTGCTTGATCTTGTTAAGTAAGGGTTAATTTTTCTAGCTTCCGGACTAAGGCTTCCTAGACGATTACGACAGGATTTATGTGCTAAGAAGCATTGTAATGTGATCACAGGAAACCACACTAGGACAAAGAAGGAAAAAGCTGGGTTTTTTAAAGGGGAAAGTCAAGTAATGTATGTTTGAAGAAAAGATACTCTTTTAAAACTTTGTAAGCACATGGTGTAGCACAATAAGGTCTATCAAGCTGTCAATTGCAGCACAAAAATAAAGAAACCTGTCTCGGGGTTAAAATCATGACTCAGAGACAGAATGAGAAAGCCTTTGTTTAAGGGAGATGGAATGAAATAGAGAGCAACACCCAAAAGTCAAAGCAGTATGAGCAGTGAATATTGGGGAGTGGGAGATAACGTCCTAATAAAATGACACAAAAGAGGAGAAAAAAGTATGCCCTGATAAAAGGAGAATGCAGAGTAAGACTAAGATACAGTGAAAGCCAAGAAATACATCCGTACATTCTTACATGTTCAGAAGTGCACTTACAACGGACTTGGCAGCATGAGGCATGAAAAGATAAGTCATTTTACAATTATGGTGCCTGCTTAAGGAACCAATTTTGAGGGGAAACCGGAGTTGAAAGATACCTGTGTAAAAGACTGTTATACCACTTCAGCATAGAACAGGGACAAAAACGAACGGAAAAGGGGGAGAGGAAAAAAAAAAATCACTTTCTTAGCTTTTAAAAGTGAACTGTAGAGCCTCTTCTGCCAAAGCAGTGCTGGACTGATAAGGCAGCTAAAGTGGGCAAGCTTCCCAGACTCTCATGTCCTTGAGATAGTAAACTACAGCACTTGTTAGGGAAAACCTTTAAAAGCTACCGAAAGAAATGGCAGTTTCGGAAGCCTAGATAAAGATATTAAAAAAATGTGAGAAAAAGGGGTTTAGAACTTACACCTCTTCGAACGAATTTAAATAGATTTACAAAGGCAGAATCGAAGCCCAAGAGGGAGTATATATCAAATATGACAGTTACTAGTAATGTAATAAGCTTTGATCCGGAAAGAGAATCAAACCTCACACCACATGGGACTGAGAAGGAGAAAGAAAAGTTTTCTAGGAAATCCAAAAAAAAAATGATTTCTGGTTTGCACAAGAAGCTAAAAAGGTGTCTTTAAGGTATTAAGTTACCCCAATTGGTACCGTGCGGGCCACACCCTTATAAATTTTACACGGACCACAGACATATAGTGTAGGAGTCGGTAGAACACCAGAGAGGAGGGCAGGGAGGATTATTGTGGCAGAAAAAGGGGGACAAGAACAAAATGTTGTGGAGGAAGGGATTCAGATTGGACTTAAGGAAAGAAAATGGCTATGGGGGGGGGGGTGAGAGCACAGGACTGAACAGCTGTGAAAAAGAGCAATCAGTTGAACTACGCAGTAAATAATAAAGATTTTGACAGGTGGAAATGAGAAATAAGAAAAGCAGAGACGGAACAGTATAGTTCACACAAAAATCAGACAGAGTGCAAAGACACACACAAAGATACAAAAGGAAAAAGGACGGAATAAGAGATACTACGCAGTTATTCATGCTGCACTATGAAAAAGAGCCGAGAAAAGTGTGGACAGGAAGGGGGGGCTGTGGGCTGAGTGGTTAGAGAGAAAGCATAGTTCAAAAGACTGAAGGAACTGATTAGATAAGAGGAAAACAGCAGTTGGACGACGGTAAGCAGCTACAAAGCTGAACACCGTAATTACTGTTTCCAATAGGAAAAAAAATGAGGAGGAATAATAGAAGAAGTTAGGATGAAGGAGAACAGGAAAAGGGATTGGGGAGGAAAATAAAGTCGTCAGAAGAAGAAAGAACAGAATACATAGGAGAACGAGGGGACAGGGATTTGAAAAGGAGGGATTAAGACAGAACACAGGGTGGGATGTGAAACAGAAAAATGCGCAATCTCTAAGGATTGTTAAGCGAGAATTGCTAGCATAAAGACCAATCCAAAGATTTTGAACATTGAAATAAGCTTACAGCAAAACCCAAATCGCAGTCGCCTGGATTCGTTGTTATGCTTCATTCACACAACAAGCACACTCTTGCGCACATCACGCAAATCAAAGAGATGGACAGGATAGGAGAAAGAAAAGGGGGTGAGAAAGAACAGAACAGAATATTGAAAGACAGTGATGGGGCAAGAAAAGGCAAGAAAAGGACAGCAATCAATTGGAAGATAAAACAACAGAATTTTAGTCAAGAGCTAGAATCAATCCCCACTTTGACAAAAATTCGTATGGCGTGTTTAAATCGAATCACGTCGGGGTCACCAATGTCGTGAATTAAGGGGTCCTGAGCCCCCCCAAGAAGGCTTAAATGACCTTAATCTGACTCCATCTCTGAATAGCCCTAGAACTGGGGCAATCAGGGGGTTGTGAAGTTCTAAGAGGAGTTGCCACTGAAAGAGACGTTAGATCTAAGAGACCCGCATTAGTCCGCCTCTCAGCACTGGCAAGGAACAGATACCAACCTTATGACAAACTGGATTTAGGTTACAAGTTATATAATGCAGCGAGTGATAGCCTGATACAGCAGAAGCATTTATACTTACAGCCTTTCATCATTAAGTTAAGCCCACAAATCATCATTTCGAATAAGGATTTTATTTGTACATCAGACTTTAATCAGGTACATTCAGCAGACAGATTCTGGGTACAACCGGACAGAGCTTCGCCGTCTGACTGAAGCTTTGGAGAAGACTCTCTAACCAAGCCAAAATCTTCCTTCTTTTATACTCTATCCTCTCCATAGAAGTGAATGGTGAGATACCTAGCTAATATTTCGCATTTCTGAGAGCATACTTTCCCATGCTGTCTGCTGTCGGATGTGCCCACCTCCTTCCGTTCTCAGCTACTGCTAATTATCAACATGTTTTGGGAAGCGTTGAGATAACAGTTTCACATCTTCCGGCTGCAATACTTTTCATACCATCTCAATACCTTTCATACCATCTCATGAACTCTGTATTACCTCTGTATCATTGTATCATCTGCTTTTTTTTTTTTTTTCAGATTCTATTAACTTGCAGGAAGAGCAAGTCCTTGCTCAGCCAGTCATAGATTTTTAAACCTAGCTGGTATTTTTACAGCCTGAGTCCTAAAATCTGGCCTTCCACCCTTCCGGTGGGCATCTTGCTGTAGTATAATTATACAGGGGCACTGCAGTGGACTTCATAAAATGCTCCCAGGTATACATCTGACCATTGCTCCCTTTCCTTGTGTGCTGAGCCCCCCCAAAACCCATCGCCCCAACTGTACACCACTACCATAGCCCTTACGGGTGAAAGGGGCACCTATATGTGGGTATAGTGGGTTTCTGGTGAGTTTTGGAGGCCTCACAGTTTCCTCCACAAGTGAACTGGTAGTGGGGGTATGGGCCTGGGTCCACCTGTCTGAAGTGCACTGCATCTACTACTAAACTACTCCAGGGACCTGCATGATGCTGTAATGTCCTGAGTATGACATCTGAGGCTGGCAAGTAATGCTCTTCAACAGTTTTGGGGGGTGGGAGGGGTTTAGTGACCAATGAGGGAGTAAGGGGAGATCATCCCTGATTCCCTCCAGTGGTCATCTGGTCATTTGGGGCACCTTTTTGTGCCTTATTCGTAATAAAAATAGGTCTAGCTCAAAATGTCTAAGTTTTAGTCCTGGACGTTTTTGCTTTGTTCCGTTATGAGTGAAAGACATCCAAGTCTTAGGAACGCCCAAGTCCTGTCCTGAACACACCCTGGCACGCCCACTTGAGATTTGGACGTCCTTCTGACGGACTTCAGAGAAAGACGTCCAAAAAGAGGTTTTGATAATACTGATTTGGACGTTTCTGTGAGATAAGTGTCCAAATGCTGACGTGTCACTTTTTGGACATCTATCTCGTTTGAAAATGAGCCCGATAGTATACTACATTACAATGTCAACACAATACACAATAAAACATTTTAATAGACAGCATAGGGAGAGGAAAACAAATTAAAACTAGCATTGTGAGAGCTGCAATTTCTAAATGAGTTAGCAAAAACAACATGTTGATACAGATACTTCGGGGCAGATAGTTGTAAGATTTTAAAAAGGAAGCATGCTGATTTAAATAAAATCCTAACCTCCACCAGTAGCCAATGAAGTTTTGCAAAATGTGAAGATATCCTATCATGGCTCAGAGAGATGATTAATCACACAGCAGTATTTTGAATTTATTTTTTTATGCCGGGGGAGGGAGAGTGAGGTCAGGAGGCAGCTAGACTACCACATCGTTTCATGTGTTAGGGGTCAGGGTAGGAGTTGAGTTGGTGCAGGACTGGTGGCAAGGTGGCTGCTAGACTACCAGAACTTTTGGTGTGTTGGGGGGGGGGGGGGGGGGGGGGGGGGGGAGATGGAAATCCAGTGGCATTTTTTTGTAAATATCTCCCTTTTTGTTGGTGCATAAGCCAATCAGCACTTACGCATTGACAGGAAAAAGAATATTTTCACACTGAGCTGTAGCTTACTGTCACTGTGTGCACTGTATTTTCTGACAGCGCATTCTTTTTAGCACAGCAGTAATTTGCATACTCATTGATAACAGCATCTTGGCAGTAAACACTAGCATTAGAAGCCATACACTCAGCCAAGGGCGCATGGCTTGAACATGTGGCTTTCTACTTCAATCCCCGAGGAACTAAGTTTTTAGGCAGATTTGATGATTTATGTTTTGGTAACCAAGGCTAATTATCCCTCTGGTTGCCTGTTAGCTTGTGGATGGATTTAGCTCTTTGCACAAGACCTTTTAAGATCTTTACAGAACACATATGCTCTCTTCTCCTGTCAGGCAGGCTTATATGGCTAAGCATCACATCAGCGGAGACAGGCCATCTCACAAGTCAGACTGATGTAATCGTATAATATGGGATGCTTCAACATTACAGTGGGAAATATACATTTTTCTGTCATTTTGGAAGTGTTTCCCATTCCACTGCTGCTAGCTTTTCCCTCATGCTACAGTGAGCTTTCTCCCAACAGGGAAATGGACTGCTGGCGGGTGTGTTTTTTTCCTTTCCTAAATCTCTAATTAGGTCCCTGTCTGATCCAGCAAGAAAACAGGACTGTCCCTCATCATCTTTAAGTCTTTACAAATCTTTGCTTTGAAATCCTCCATGGAGATGGGCAGAAGTAAGCCCAAACACATACACTAATATTTTTCCTATTGTGATCTTTACTTAGTATAAAAGAAAACTAATTTGAGGGGTTCTTCCCCCATTTTCTATCTCTGTGGATAACACTCTCAACCTCCCTGTTTCATTAGCTCGTAGCCTTGGGGTCATCTTCGACTCCTCTCTCTTCTTCTCTGCACATATTCTACATACTGCTAAAACCTGTCGTTTATTGCTCTATAATATCACCAAAATATGTCCTTTCCGAGCACACTACCAGAACCCTTATCCACACTCTTATCACCTCTGGCTTAGACTATTGCAACTTGCTTCTCACAGGTCTCCCACTAAGTCGTCTTTCTGCCCTTCAATCTGCTGCACAGCTTATATCCGCCAGTCTCACTATGCTCATATTAGCCCTCTCCTCAAGTCACTTCATTGGCTCTCTATCTGTTTCCACATACAGTTCAAACTCCTCTTATTGACTTATAAGTGCATTCACTCTGCAGCTCCTCAGTACCTCTCCACTCTTCTCTCTCACTACACTCCTCCCTGGCAACTCCATTTACTGGGTAAATCTCTCTTATCTGCACCCTTCTCCTCCACTGCTAATCCCAGACTCTGTTCCTTTTATCTTGCTGCACCATATGCCTGGAATAGACTCCCTGAGCTGGTACATTAAGCTCCATCTCTGGCCGTCTTCAAATCTAAGCTAAATGCCCACCTTTTTGATGCTGCTTTTAACTCCTAACCCTTATTCACTTGTTCAGAACCCATGTTTTATCATTCCCACCTTAGTAATTCCCTTATCCCTTATTTGTCCTGTTTGTCCTAATTGGATTTTAAGCTCTGTCGAGCAGGGACTGATTCTTCATGTTCATGTACAGCGAGCGCTGCGTACGTCTAGTAGTGCTATAGAAGTGATAAGTAGCAGTAGTAGGGTGCAATATATGTGCAAAATAAAGCAGGGTATAATAAGCATTCAGTAATAAGAGATTTATAGGATAATATGATTGCACAATTTAGCAACATTGTATTGGAGGTTTTTTGACTGATGATTAACTTTTTTAACTGTGTGCATGTGGATTTTCTGTACATGGTGCCCAAATTTGGGTGCTGTTTATAGAATAGCGCTTAGCGCCAGGGTCCGTGTGTAATTTTGGGTGTGAGGATTTATACCAACTGAAACCTGGTGTACATCCTCACACCTGAATTAGACATGGATCTGCCATATTCAATAACATTGCGCACAGTTTCAAGGAATGCCTCTGATCTGCCCATACTCATCTCATGGCCATGCCCCCTTTTCGGATCCATGCAGAAACTTTATGTGCACATCTTTATAGAATCCTAACAAGGAAGATGCATGTGTAAATTTTAATTGTTGACAATTAGCACAAATATTAGGACCCAATTAATACCAATGAACTGCGCATTTGTCAATTAAATTGCACACTCAATTATGGAGTATGCCCATTGTGTGCTACATTTTGGCATAAAAAGAACCCAGGGGTTAGTGTATACGAATTTTCAGCGGCACTAGCCATACAGTGCCACTGAGAAATCACAGAGCCAAGAGAGAGCACATATCTAGAAAGCAGCTATGATTGTCTGGATAATTGCTTAGAATATCCAGCCCCAAGTTCCCTCTTGCTTAGGGGCTCTTTTACTAAGGCACATTGCCGCCTACATGCGTTCAACATGTGTCAATTTGGAATTACCACCTGGCTACCGTGAGCCCAGGGCAGTAATTCAATTTTTTACGCATATCCGATACACGCACCTGAAATTTTTTTTATTTTCTACCGCGTGGCGCTAACCAGGCGGTAATCGGCAGTGTACATGTACTGAGACCTTACCGCTAAGTCAGTGGGTGGTGGTAAGGTGTCAGGCCCAAAATGGACGCGCGCCAATTTTTATTTTGCCTCACATCCATTTTCGCCACCCCCCCCCCCCCAAAGTCCTTTTTTGCAGACTCACTGAAAAATGGTCCTGTGCATGTCCAATACACGTGCATGTCTACAGCAGCGCAGGCCATTTTTCAGGGTTCCTTAGTGATGTACTGCAATTCTAGTAAACGTTTATTAGAAGCAGTGTTGTATAATAACTAAGTAAATGTTTTGTCACTTTTACTTGTAAAGCAATACAGGAAATATTTGTTACTTTTACCAAAGTAATAATTTCACCAATTTTTACTACTTTTACTCAGTTATATCAGATGCTTGCAGTTATAAGTAAAAAGTAAAAGCTGAAGGGAGATGTAAATGATGATTCCTCAGTAAACCAAATAAAGGAGCAAAAACTGGAACGGGATTTTGCTATTACAAACCTCATCGTGCAAACAGTAGAACATCTGAAACTACATTTTGCTGTTCAGTGAATATAGCTTATAAGAACAGTGGAGTTGCCTGTGGGAACCTTTTACAAAGGCGCGCTGAAAATGGCCTCCGGTAGTGTAGATGCGTGTTTTGGGCGTGCGCAGAATCATTTTTCAGTGCACCAGTAAAAAATGCCTTTTTAAAATTTTTGCTGAAAATGGATGTGCGGCAAAATGAACATTGTCGCACATCCATTTTCGGTCTGAGACCTTACTGCCAGCCATTGACCTAGCAGTAAGGTCTCACACAGTAACAGGGCAGTAATGGTCTATGTGCGTAAAATGCTGATTACTGCCCGCGTGCCAGAAAATAAAATTATTTTCCAGCGTGCATAGCGAACGCACGTCAAAAATGAAATTACCACAAGGGCCACGCGGTAGCCGGGTGGTAACTCAAAATTGATGCGCATTGGGCACACGTAGGCGCCTACATGGCTTAGTAAAATGGCCCCTGTGTTTGCTGAACTGGTTACTGGTTTCCAGCCAAAGAGAACAGTGATGATTTGGATTTATTTGGAGATGAAGCTGAAGCTGGTTGCAATTGTTGGTGAATAGATATATGTCTCTACAACAACAGACTGCTGGTCATCTGATGGAAAATTTTACATTGGAGTGACTGTCCAATGGATTAATAGGGTCTGTAGAGCAGAAGTCTGCTCATCTAGCCTTAAGACTGAAGAGTTCCCATACATTTGATGTTCTTGCAACAGTTCTCAAAGATATTCAAACAGAGTTTGCCACCAGATGAAAAATTGTTAGAACGACAATGATTCCAACTTTGTGAAAGCCTTCTCTGTAATTGGTCAGCATGACGATGATAATGACGATGAAGATGCAAGTGATGAATTAGACCATATTACTTCTAATGTACATAACGACAATAATGATGATAAAGTATTCTTCACTATACAGAAGTCAAGTGTATCAGAGATTCCCTTGATCAATATCTGCAGAACCAGTCAAAAAAAAAAAAAGCTTTTTATCAGTCTGAACAGTCCACTTCCTGCTAGTGCAGTTGTTGAACACCTTTTTAGCTATGCTGGATTAATGACTCAAAAGCGCACAAGCATGAGTGACAGTCATTTTCTGCCATTTTACGACATTTTTTGGACTTTTTTTGTTTTGAAAATGAACCCCTTAGTATCTATCAGGGGTCACCATTTTGATTTGTTGTGGAACGCTCTGCCAGAGTGGAGGAGTGGCCTAGTGGTTAGAGCACCCCTCTTGCAATCCAGAGGTGGCCGGTTCAAATCCCCCTGCTGCTCCTTGTGATCTTGGGCTGTCACTTAACCCTCCATTGCCTCAGGTACAAACTTAGACTGTGAGCCCTCCTGGGACAGAGAAATATCCAGAGTACCTGAATGTAACACACCTTGAGCTACTACTGAAAGAGGTGTGAGGAAAATTTAAATAAATATGAAATACATCATGTTATTTGACCTTCAGAAAATTGCTAAAAACATACTTTTTTTGCACAAGCCTCTCCTAGATAAGGTTGCAAACAACACATATAAATTGTACATTTGAATGTTATATTTAATTTGAGTTGAACTTGGGAAGGATTTGTTACTATTTTTATTTTAAGAATTGTTACTTTTAAGTATTTTGTTTTGTTTTGATGTATTATTTTAATGTGTATGTTTGTTGTAACTTGCCCAGATTTGGAGATGGTGTGGGATATACATATTCTTAAGTAAATAAATGAGTGCTAGTTATTTTTTTTAACTGCTCCATTTTCTTTTGCTTTATGCATCTATCTTTATTCCCTCTTAGATTAAAAATGCTTGGGCCATGGACTTCCCCTATTTATATACCCCTAGCCCCACCCCTGAGAGGACTTGGGGGCCCTTTTACTAAGCTGCGTAGGTGTGTACAGGTGTCCTACACATGTCAATTTTGAACTACCACCCAGCTATGCATGGCCTGGGCGGTAATTTCATTTTTAACGTGTGTCCGTGTCCACTAAGCGTGCCGGAAATTTTCCGGTGCATGATGCTAACCAAGAAGTAATCAGCATTGTATGTGCATAGACCATTACCGCCTGGTTAACGGGTGAGACTTGACCACTAGGTCAATGGGTGGTAGTAAGATCTCAGGCCCAAAATGGACGCGCGCCAATTTTTATTTTGCAGCATGTCCATTTTCAGCACAAAAAGGCCTTTTTTGTAGGCATGCTGAAAAATGGACCTGCACACGTCCAATACACACATCTACACTAGCACAGGCCATTTTTTGGTGCACCTTAGTAAAAAGGACCCCTTGATAATTAAACACCCCCTCCCAGAAGAAACTTTTAAAATACATCAACTACTAGGTTTAAACTTTTTATTGAAAACCAAAACGGGAATGACATTTAGCATTGGTGTCGACTCCGTGGGTGCTGTGGGTGCTCGAGCACCCCCAATATTTCCCCGCCGGAACCAGAAGTTCCCCAGGACAGGAGCCAGCCCGCTGCCCAACCTCTTCTCCCACTCCCACAACAGTCCTTCGCCTGCCCCTCGCCTTCCTGCATGCCGCCCATAACTTAAAAGTCTTCTTACCGGGGTCCCGGCGGCAGCAGTAGTGAAAGGCGAGCATAAAGTGGCTCGGCAAGTCGGCGCTTCAGCCTGCCTTCCCTTCTCGGTGCTCTCAGCTTTGCCTCTGGTCCCGCCCTCATTTCCTGTTTCCGCAAGGGCAGGACCAGAGGCAGAGCTGAGAGCAACGAGAAGGGAAGGCAGGCTGAAGCGCCGACTCGCCGAGCTGGCTCGTGCTCACCTTTCACTACTGCTGCCGCCGGGACCCCGATAAGATGACTTTTAAGTTGTGGGCGGCATGCAGGAAGGCAAAGGGCAGGCGAAGGACTGTTGTGGGAGTGGGAGAAGAGGTTGGGCTGGAACTCGAGTTGGAGGGAGGGAGGGTCTGGAATTCAGAGGGAGGGGGGCTAGAACTCGGAGGGGGGCCTGGAACTCTGAGGAGAGGGGGGGCTGGAACTCTGAGGAGAGGGAGGGGGACGAGGGGAGGGGGAGAAATGCACCACCTGTAAAAAAAATAAGCACCCCCAATCATTTTTAAAAGTCGGCTCCTATGACATTTAGTACTTCTTATGTCACCCAGAATCAGTATAGAACATGTTCAACAAACAAATGATTTTGTTTTACATGCCCTCATCCACCTTCCCTTACCTACTTGTACCATATTCATATCTGTAGCTTATTTATTTATTTATTTATTTATTGCATTTGTATCCCACATTTTCCACCTATTTGCGGGCTCAGTGTGGCTTACAATACATTGTGAAAAATGAAACTACAATTTGTAGCAGTACGATTATGGGTTACATTGTGAAGAGTTATGTGAAGACAAAATTCAGAGTCAAAATATCATTAGGGGATAGAACAATGGAGTGTTAAAATGGGAAATTGATAGGGCGATAAAACAATAGCAAAAGAACATTAGGGTATAACAATTTTATCTGTGGGTAGAATTTTAAGTGTGGTGAAAATACGGGGGAAGAGAACTCAGAAGAGAGTGTATTGATGCATTTCTATTAGTGTGTATAGACTTCATGTGTTTTGATCCTTGCAATAGATCTTCTCAAACAGATGAGTCTTCAATAGTTTGCGGAAGTCGGTTAGTTCGTAGATCGTTCTCAGGTTGCGTGTATTCTAGAATTGCGTGCTCGTATAAGAGAAGGTTGATGCGTGCAGTACTTTGTATTTTACGCCTTTGCACTTAGGGAAGTGGAGATTGAGGAAAGTTCGGGATGATCTTTTAGCGTTTCTGGATGGCAGGTCTATTAAATCAGACATGTATGCAGGGGCTTCACCGTGAATGATTTTGTGGACTAAGGTGCATACTTTAAAAGTGATACGTTCCTTGAGTGGGAGCCAGTGTAGTTTCTCACGTAAGGGTTTTGCACTTTCGTATTTTGGTTTTCCGAAGATGAGTCTGGCTGCTGTATTCTGGGCTGTTTGAAGTTTCCTCAGTATTTGTTCTTTGCAGCCTGCGTATAGTGAATTGCAGTAGTCCAGGTGACTGAGTACGAGTAATTGCACTAGGCCGCGGAAGACAGATCTTGGAAAGAATGGTCTTATTCTTTTCACTTTCCACATGGAGTAGAACATCTTTTTGGTTGTGTTGTTCAAGTGAATCTCAAGTGTTAAGTGGCGGTCAATAGTGACTCCAAGGATTTTTAAAGTTTCTGAGATTGGCAGCTTTAGTTTAGGTGTGTTTATTGCGGTAAATGTTTTCGTGTTGTATTGGGAGGTAAGTATGAGGCATTGAGTTTTTTCTGCATTCAGTTTCAATCGGAATGCATCTGCCCAGGTGTTCATGATGTGTAGACTTTGGTTGATTTCGTTGGAGATTTCATTAATGTCTTGTTTGAAAGGAAGTGCCCACCCACTTACAAAGTATTTATCATGTTACTCCTATTCCTGGTGACAGCTTTTATATATAATCTCCCCATCACTCCACACTCTTAAAAATAACTCTCTATGTTGCAGCCCTCCCAACCGAGCACTACTCCAAACCAAATCATTTTAAGAAACATGGGAGTGAAAACAATTAAGTGGCTTGAACAATCAGAAAAACAGATCATCAATCCATGCCTCATAGAAACTTGACCAAAATGGGGGAAGAGATACTGTTGGCTTTTTTGGGAGGAAGGTCCGTCCCCCCCCCCCCCCCCCCCCCCCCCGCTTGAGTTAATAATGAAAATATTGCATTCCTAGTTCTGAGAAATGGTTTTAAGGAAGCCTGTCATTTAGATGACACACAGGCTTCCTTAAAACCATTTCTCAGAACTAGGAATGTGATATTTTCAGACACACACACACAGGAATTGTGGAGAGAAAAGCAACTGGAGGTACTGATGGGCATTTAGCAAAGGAGCAATTCCTGACAGGACTGTCTGCCTTGCCATTCATAGGGGCCCTTTTATTAAGCCGCGTAAGGCTCTACACGCGCCCAACGCACACCAAAACGGAGTTACCACCTGGCTACCACATGGCACTTGCGGTAATTTCATTTTTGGTGCACATTCGATACGTGCGGCTGAAAAATAATTGTTATTTTCGGATGCGCCCCAAGTGGCATTTGGCGCGCGTAGGTCATTACTGCCCGGTTACCACGTAAATACAAAGTGACCTTTGTCAACAAGCAGCTGGTCACTAGGGGGCAGATGCACTAAAGCTAAATGAGCCTTTAATGACTCTCCAACGAGGAAAATTTGATCCGTTGCATGCATCAAAGGGCTTTTACCGAGGAAGCCAGCAGCTAACGAAAACGGAATGGAGATGAGCAATTAGTGTGAAAACCCCATTGAAACGACATGCACTAACCTTTTCCGATTGCCTTTACGCAGGAAAAAGGCAGGAAATCTAACGAGAGGTCTGGACCTCTCGTTAGGACAGCTCTGTGCCAGGAAAAAGTGTAAAGTTAAAAAACAAACAAACTTTGAGCCAATCCCAGCGCATTAGCAGAGCTAAAAGCGCTGTGATTGGTCCAAAGGACCTCAGAAAACTCATTAAATAAAAAAATAAAAAAAGGGTCGGGAGGGGGCAAGGGCGCTCGTCCGAGGCGTCCTGTATGGACGGCCTTGCCCCCCCCCCCGCTGCTCCCCACTTTCCGCCGCTCCCCCCACCCCGAAAAAGCAAAATTCAAGCAGCCCCTGCCCCCCTCCCTTCCTCACTACTCTCTCACCTCAGCTCCGCCTCCCGACATCCTCCGTCCTGTGCCCCGCCCCCTTTTGGGGTCGTCGCCGCCATTCCCCTCCTCCATCGGGCCCCCCTCCCTCTTACCGGGCCCGTGCAGCGCCTCTCTCCTCTGTCCGAAGGCGCTGCACGGGCAAGAAGACAGCTGATGCCTGCCTTCGCCCAGCTTCTGTCGCACGTCTCTCTCCTCCTGGGCCCGCCCCTGTCTGACGTCGGTAACCTATGTAGTTACTGACGTCAGACAGGGGCGGGCCCAGCAGGAGAAAGCAGGAGAAAGACGCGCCATCGAAGCTGGGCGAAGGCAGGCATCAGCTGTCTTCTTGCCCGTGCAGCGCCTTCGGACAGAGGAGAGAGGCGCTGCACGGGCCCAGTAAGAGGGAGGGGGGCCCGATGGAGGAGGGGAATGGCGGCGACGACCCCAAAAGGGGGCGGGGCACAGGACGGAGGATGTCGGGAGGCGGAGCTGAGGTGAGAGAGTAGTGAGGAAGGGAGGGGGCAGGGGCTGCTTGAATTTTGCTTTTTCGGGGTGGGGGGAGCAGCGGGGGGGGGGGCAAGGCCGTCCGTACAGGACGCTCCTGATGAGCGCCCTTGCCCCCTCCCGACCCTTTTTTTTTTTTTGATTTGGGAGCCATGTGCTTGTGATTTGACTGTGTTTTGACTGTTTGTGGCATGCGCAGAGCAGCTAACATAACGCTTGGCTGCTCTGCGCATGATTTGGGGGCCGATTAACGATGTGTATTGTGATTCTTTGATACATTGTACGTTTCTATACCGATCTGAGCATGTGTGACTTTTTTTTTTGGTGCATTCTTTGTTTTTTAAAAATCGTTAGGGCCTTTAACGATTTTGATTTTTTTACGTTTGCTTGATGCATCTACCCCTAGGTCACTTTCGTATAATCACGTACCTCTTTTTTGTGTGTGTTATAGTTTTAGTATGTGCATATACAAATATGCACATACTACATATGCACGCGGTAAGTTCGCAGACCCAAAATGGACGCACGGCAATTTTGATTTTGCCACACGTCCATTTTCGGCAAAAATGTTAAAAAAGGCCCAAAACTGCACCTACACTACCGCAAGCCATTTTTCAGCGCACCTTTGTAAAAGGACCCCATAATTATTAACATATTAAACAAATTTGATTTGCTTGCTTTATTTATTTTTTGTCTATTAGATTGTAAGCTCTTTGAGCAGGGACTGTCTTTCTTCTATGTTTGTGAAGCGCTGCATATGCTTGTAGCGCTATAGAAATGCTAAATAGTAGTAGTAGTAGTAGCTTTATGAATGCACTATGGGAAATAACAGAGCAGTTATGAACTTGAACCTATACCTTCAAAAACAATACTATTATAATATAGTGTTGTGTTTCAGACACACGTATCCCTAAATGCCTTAAAATCATAGATTGCCTACCCACAATATATCATTACAGTGTAACAGGTCAGATTAAGATTTACACAGGCCCACTCTATCATTACATGAAGGCATTTGAACAGTGCTGGAAGTCGTATCATATATGTTTAGGTGCAAAGCTGTCTTGTTGACATGGAAGCTTTTCTGGAACAGTACAATTCCTATGTATTTTTTTTATTTTTATTGCCTGCTGTAAATTAGTAGAACCCATACACTCATTTTTATTGCTTCAGGTAGGATGATCACAGCTTTACAAAGCTCCCTTAGAGTAATTGTAAATGGCTCTTAACGACCACATGAGAGAAAAGGAAGTGGGAGGAGACTGAAACTAACACTGCCTGTCTGTCTGCTTCTCTCTTTCACCTTGTGTAGGTGGGGCAGCAGAGAAAAAAGTAGCTTTTGTTGAATATGGTTATTTACCTGGGTAAACTGGCGTTTTATAGGGAACATCAAAGACTCTGCCTTTAACCATACAGCCTCTCCTTATACAGTAAGGAAATGCCAAGATCCCTTAATGCTTTTTACACTTATATTATTGCCACTCTTGTTCTTTTATTTTTCCAAATTTGTTTCCTGTATCTTATCTGTCCCTATCATAGCTATTTTCAAAAGCAGCAGCAGCCCCTATTTTCCCAAATGTTTTAATTACATAGTAACATACATAGTAGATGACGGCAGAAAAAGACCTGCATGGTCCATCCAGTTTGCCCAACAAGATAAACTCATATGTGTATATCTTACCTTGATTTGTACCTGCCTTTTTCAGGGAACAGGCCGTATAAGTCTGCCCAGCAGGATTCCCCACCTCCCAACCACCAGTCCCGCCTCCCATCACCGGCTCTGGTACAGACCGTATAAGTCTGCCCTCCACTATCCTCGCCTCCCAACCACCAACCTCTCTTCCCCCACCTGCTCCGCCACCCAATTTCGGCTAAGCTTCTGAGGATCCATTTCTTCTGCACAGGATTCCTTTATGCATATCCCACGCATGTTTGAATTCCGTTACAGTCTTCATCTCCACCACCTCCGGCGGGAGGGCATTCCAATTTCTGATATTATGTACCCAGCGAAGTTACAGAAAAAATGATGGTGCAGGCATAAGGGCATAAATTCTAGAGGAGCACATGGATGCTGCCAGAAGCAAGCAAGGTCATAACAAAAAGGGCAAAGAAATTAATACATTATTAAAATGATTACATGTCTTGCAACAGTTATTTGTTTAAAACACACATATAGCTCTCCAAATCCAAAGTCGTAGGTGGATCAATAGAATATGCACAGTAAAATCAGACAGTGCCTCCAATCAATCTAATTAATATTCATTGCAGATATCCAGAAAACCTGATTGTCTGGGGTTCACCCAGGCCAGGTTTGGAAACCACTAAATTACTGTATACACATTAGTTATTCCGTCAGCATAAGCTTTTGAAGATTACTAATGGTAAAATAAATAAAATAGCTACCCCAGATATTGATCAACATAAGGGGGATTTGAAAAATGATCATACAAAAAATGAAGGCTAGTAAAATGGCAGCAGGTTGGTTCTGATTTTGCAGAAGGTTAGCCCTTCATATTACACATTGAAAAAATGTACATCATCCTTGGTTAAGTTGATTTTATTGTTTGCATGATTTTATTCATTTGTATATGGGGAAGGCTCTGGTCCCTGGGTCTACTAAACAAGCTAATATTTAAACAGTTCCTAAAACTGTGAATTGAATCATTATTGCCAAATTTTGAATCAGGCAGCTCTTGGAAAATTACTTGAGCAGGCAGTATACCATCAGTTATGACCATTTCTTGACAAAAATTAAGTACTGGATAGGTTTCGGCTGGGGCATAATCCAGAAACTCTTTTGCTTTCAGTGACTGATCTGCTATTATTGGGTTTAGGGGTAATGGACTAGATTCTACATATCACGTCTAAAAGATTGCTGCTGAAATAAAACATGCCTAGGCATATTCTATAAAGTACGCCTAAATTTAGGCGTACTTTATAAAATAAGCCTAAATTTCTATGCAGTTTATAGAATATAACTAGCGCCAGTCCGCGTGACTAAATTTTGTCACGACAGTTACAAGTAAGACTTCGTGTAAACGTCAACACCTAAATTACGCACAGACCGGATGTATTCTATAACCACACACACAGATTTTAGAAACGCCCACGACCTGCCCATTCCACACCCCTTTTCAACGATGCAACTTAAAATGAATGCTCATCACATTATAGAACATACTTAGAAAGTTCTGTGCATACATTCTAATTAATGCCAATTACTACTACTACTTAACATTTCTAAAGCGCTACTAGGGTTACGCAGCGCTGTACAGTTTAACAGAGAAGGACAGTCCCTGCTCAAGGAGCTTACAATCTAAAGGACAAGTGTACAGTCAGTCAAGTAGGGCAAATTGGGGCAGTCTAGATTTCCTGAATAGAGGCATAAGGGTTATGTGCCGAAGGCGACATTGAAGAGGTGGGCTTTGAGCAAAGATTTGAAGATGGGCAGGGAGGGGCTTGGCGAATGGGCAATTAGTGTCAATAATTGCTAAAGTGGCAATTATCAGTGCTGATTGGCTTGTTAACTAATTAAGTTGTGCACACAAATCCAGAATATGACTGGATCTGCGCATGCAATTTAAGTCACGCTATACAGAATCCAGTGGAATAGGGCTTACTGTATGCTGTTTCATTGGTATTTCCACCAACAGTCCTAAGCCAATGGTTCCACAATAACACCAAATTATAAGGAATGGGACCAACTTACAATAATGCAATTCTTATTAAATAATGAAAACATAAAATAGAGGGCCAATAGGTCACTTTCATTTAATCACGTACCTCTTTTTTGTGTGTGTTATAATTTTAGTATGTGCATACAAAAATGTTAGATTCTTGACTTCCCAAACAAATACTCTCTCTCTCTCTTTTCTCAACTTGATAGTGGTTAGAGCTTCAATAGCGGACATAGGAAATGCTACAAAGACATGTTGAAAGTTTATCTTAAGGGACTGAGTTGGATGGGTTTTGTTGTCTTTGTATGATTCTTTTCCCCCTGTAACTCATCTTGGGTACCTGGTGTGTTAAGTAGGAGATAAATGGGTGAAAGTAAAATAAATTGGGTTGAATGGCACCATGTCCTCCATTAAGAGGCAGCCCACTTAAAGGAAAAAACACCTTGCTCTTGAAACTCCATTTATAAATCCTCAAGTCATAGGATCAATGATACTAACAAAAGTCTCCATTAATTTATCTGTGACTAGGTGAGATCAACTGGCCTGTAGTTATCAAATTTAGATTTTTTTTGCTCACAACCTATTCCCTATTACTACTTATATAACAGGTGTGGCATCTGCCCTTCTCCAGTTCTTCACTATAAATACAAGTCTCCAGATTAGGCCCTTTATTAATAACATGTCGATATTGTTTGCCAATGATTCATTAAAAAATCATACAATGTTTAAAATTTTTCTCTATTAAAAATAACCAAGACTTTTTTGCATTTTATGTAATGAGACCTAGGGGTGTAGTTAATAGTGTGAACTACTGATAAGATGTTATTTGTAACTAATTCATGCTACATTACAAAATGTTTTGTACATTTTTGGGATCTTGCCAGGTACTTGTGACCTGGATTGGCCACTGTTGGAAACAGGATGCTGGGCTGGATGGAACTTTGGTCTTTCCCAGTATGGCAATACTTATGTACTTTAGCACAGGTCTCATTTTATCAATGAGACCTAGTTACAAATAACTAGAATTAACAGTAAATTAACACATTTTAATAGGCATACAAATTAATAACTCCTCCTTCCCCAAAATGTTTTGAAAGGTTGATGTCTGGTCAAGACAGTCAAGCAGTTGAAATATAAGCAGCAAACAAAAATGCTAAGAAAAGGAAAAACGGGAGGGGGGGGGGAGTATTAATGTACTCTTCAAAACATAGCTAAAAAAAGTTAATAAAAAAAATAGAAAAAAGTGTTAAGTGCTTACCCACAAGAGAGGAAATAGGACAGTCCTATTGAGGCCAAAATAAATCATGATAAAGTATAATATAATAAGTGATCACATACGTATATGCCAAAAAAAAAAAGGAACAGCCACATTTAAAGCATTTCATCTATAAAAATGTCTTGTGGGCTTCTGTATATATTATGTATTAATCCGCAAACGAACCTTTTCCGGAGAGGGGAAGGCGGCAGAACTAGAGGGCATGAAATGAGATTGAAGGGGGCAGACTCGAAAAAAAAATGTCAGGAAGTATTTTTTCACGGAGAGAGTGGTGGATGCTTGGAATGCCCTCCCGCGGGAGGTGGTGGAGAGGAAAACGGTAACGGAATTCAAACATGCGTGGGATAAACATAAAGGAATCCTGTTCAGAAGAAATGGATCCTCAGGAGCTTAGCCGAGATTGGGTGGCAGAGCTGGTGGTGGGAGGCGGGGCTGGTGGTTGGGAGGCGGGTATAGTGCTGGGCAGACTTGTACGGTCTGTGCCAGAGCCGGTGGTGGGAGGCGGGGATAGTGCTGGGCAGACTTATACGGTCTGTGCCAGAGCCAGTGGTTGGAGGCGGGGCTGGTGGTTGGGAGGCGGGGATAGTGCTGGGCAGACTTGTACGGTCTGTGCCCTGAAAATGATAGTTACAAATCAAGGTAAGATATACACAAAAACTAGCACGTATGAGTTTGTCTTGTTGGGCAGACTGGATGGACCGTGCAGGTCTTTTTCTGCCGTCATCTACTATGTTACTATGTAAGACTATGTTAAAAACTAAATTAATTCTCATTTCCTCTCTATTCATAACCAGCATCTCTTCATTACAAATGTTTCCATCTTCTCACTCTGATCAACATCCCCTCTATTCTTAAATATGCTAAAGTTTCTACCTAACAAAGGCCCTGATACTCAAAACTCCGGCGCTACTCCAAATAGCGCCATAAAATACCGACAAAACAGAGCAGAACAACGCACTAATGCTCAATGCTAATACGATATAAATATAGGCAAATTCATAGCGTTGAGCATTAGGGAGTTCAGTGGGAGGATTGTGCTTGCGCATACACAGAAGAGTTCCATGGTAAGCTTGGCTACTGTGTGCATGCGTCTAGTAAAACCCAAACATGAAGCACACATTGGTGTCTATTTTCTGCAGCCTAAATATAAACGTTTTTTAATTGGATGCTATTTAGACACAGGAAACAAGACATCAATGTGTGCTTTCACTTGGCGTTTTACATTTCCTTTTTTAGTATGGACGCTTTAAATTTAGACGCAGGAAACAGATGCAACGTGTGCCATCACTTGGGTCTGCTGGTTCTCATGACCAGCGTTTAAGGGCTTGCAGGGCTTCCTTCTGCTTCCAAAAGCAATCAAAACTGACAGAATTTGCAAAAGAATCATGAGAAAAAGCATGAGAATCATGGGAAATCCTCTCTTCCAACACCCTAACACTTGCTCCGACCTGGTGTTATATTTTGCAGCGGTAAGGCAGTTTTGTTTCGGGTACTCTTTTCTGAGTATTGGGGAGGAATACAAAATGACCTCATTAACATGAGCTTGACTACATTTGCCTGCTATCTGCACTAGTGCCTGGTGTGCTCCTTGTTTCCTGCGCTACACCCCCTGAACATTCTGCGCAGGTAAATGTGGGCAAAATACGGCACTAATGGCCTCTAGCACCCGTGTTTACTTTTGAGAATCGGGGCCAGAGGGACTTGATGGTAGGCTCAAAACTGAAATCTTTCTAGATCATAATACAAAAACATGGGAGCTAAGTGACTACAGTTTGTTATATGCAAATTAGCATTGATGAGCACTTAACTAATTTGTTTGCAAAGCAGAGCTGCTGGGCAGGCCACAGCGATTTCCTATCAAAGTAAAGTACCATTCTTTATGGGCATCTGGTTGACCCTGAATAGATAGTTTAAACATACTCTAGCTTCAAAGAAAGATCAAAGGCTTTATTACATCTAAATGAGCACATTATTTCCACTTACTAACTCCTTGTTTGCAATTTGTGTTTATTAACAGAATTGTCTCAGCTTTGAGTTACTAGTTTTTTGAAAATTTAGCAGTACTTTACAGGTCCACAGTAGCCATTAGCAAAGGGTTTGCAGCCAACAATACAGGCAGCAGTTAATTGGGTGGCTTTTTATTATGGATAAAATAAAATGTGCAAGCAGGATGAGGGCAGAGACCATAAAAGCACAGCACTTGATCTGCAAGGAGGAAGAAGAAGAAGAAAATATAAAACTGAATGCAGACAAATGTTAACAATTTTGCCCCTATTTCAGCAGCTACCATTGGCAGCTGTAATCAATCTAGTTCCCACTCATCTTTGGGACCTCCCACGTTGAATACAAAAGCAGACAGATACATTGTCATAAACGTATTAATACATATTAGAATATTTCCATGTACTATACCAGTAATACAGAATGAACACCTTTGGCCCTTGATTATTCACTATTAGTCAAGCTAGACAGTCTCTACTATTCCAGCCTGTGTCTACCATGTGCAATGAACCATCGCATGGGAGAAAGCAAGGTGGGTCAACTGGATGGTCTTATGGATAAAGTGGGCTAACTAGGGTTATTATATGTCCGGATTTACCCGGACATGTCCTCTGTTTGAGGACATATCCGGGCAACCGGGCGGGCAGATTGCTAGCCTCCCCTCCCAGTACTTACTACTGCCCTGGTGGTCTAGTGACCTTTTCCGCCTTCGGGGCAGGAAAGAGCCCCCTCTTTCCTGCCCAGGGCGCTTCCCTGCATGCATCCTTCCTGTTCCTGATTTCGGCGCCGATGCAAAATGGCCGCCAAGAGTTGAAGTGACCTCGCGAGACTTCAACTCTCAGCGGCCATTTTGAATCGGTGCCGAGATCAGGAACAGGAAGGAAGCATGCAGGGCAGCACTCCGGGCAGGAAAGAAGGGGATCTTTCCTGCCCCAAAGAGGTCACTAGACCACCAGGGCATATGTCTCTACAACAGACTGTAGGCCATCCCATGGAAAAATTTACATTGGGGTGGCTGACCATTAGATTGACAAGAATCTTTAGAGAGGAAGTCTGTTTGTCTGGCCTTAAGATGGAAGGGTTCCCACTAGGGCTGTACATGTAACACACTAATAACACAATTAATGCATTAAATAGTTAATGTATTTAAAAATTTTAATGCACGTTAACAGCAGGGCTCCCTTCCCCACCCACAAGCATCCAGCATTTAAAAAAAACAAAAAAAACTGGGGCTCATCAGAACTGCAGTGACCGGCTGCCAGGTTGGCCCTGCTAGGAAGAGGCAGCTGCCGGCGGACGTGTGAAGGGAGGAAGAAGGGCCATGCATCCGTGACCTGGAAGTCACCGCAGAGGCACGCGCCCACAGCACTTTGGGACTGGTGCAATTTGTAAGACAGGAGAGAATCTGGCAGCAGCGTTGGGGCCCAGAAGATGTGGCCTGTATTCTCTCCTGCCACTTCTGACAGAACTTCCTGTTTTTGGGAGGGACGCTATGGAGAGAGGCTTGGGCAGATGAGAGACACAGCCTGCCTTCAGCGTTAAAGGAAAGGTCAGAGGAATGAGAGGAGCAGGTAGAGTCCAACCTGGATGTCCAACCGCCACCTGAAACTGAACATGTCCAAGACCGAGCTTATCGTCTTTCCACCAAAACCCACTTCTCCTCTTCCTCCACTTTCTATCTCAGTTGATAACACCCTCATCCTCCCCGTCTCATCTGCCCGCAACCTCGGAGTCATCTTTGACTCCTCTCTCTCCTTCTCTGCGCATATCCAGCAGATAGCCAAGACCTGTCGCTTCTTCCTCTTTAACATCAGCAAAATTCGCCCTTTCCTCTCTGAACACACCACCCGAACTCTCGTCCACGCTCTCATTACCTCTCGCCTGGACTACTGCAACTTACTCCTCACCGGCCTCCCACTTAGCCATCTCATAGGCGTAGTTTGACTGTTTCATTTGGGGGGGCAAAAAAATGGGCGGAGCATATTAGCATATCATTTGCATATATACATATGCAAATGAATATGCTAATATGGAGGAAGGAAATGAAATTTACAGGCAAAATATCACAGATGCACATTTCAAAAAGCTGACATTTCAATTAATAAATTATGAATAAAATAAACTTTTATTTACCTTTGTTGTCTGATCATGTAGTTTTTCTATTCGCTTTGATCCCAGTGTCTTCTGTTTTATGCAGTGTCTTCTTTCCAGTAGGCTTCCCTCTGCTCCCCACCCTCCCAGTCCCATCCATCTCTTGCTCCTTCCCTCTGCTCCCCACCCCTCCCAGTCCCATCCATCTTCTGTTCCTTCCCTCTGCTCACCATCCCTCCGTCCCATCCATCTCTTGCTCCTTCCCTCTGCTGTGCCTGACCTCTCCAAATCCCATCCATCTCCTGGTCCATCCCTCTGCTCCCCACCCCTCGCAGTCCCATCCATCTCTTGCTCCTTCCCTCTGCTCCCCACCCCTCCCAGTCCCAACCATCTCTTGCTCCTTCCCGCTGCTCCCCACCCCTCCCAGTCCCATCCATCTCCTGCTCCTTCCCTCTGCTCACCTCCTTTCCCAGTCCAATCCAATTCCTGGTCCTTCCCTCTGCTCCCCACCCACCCCTCCCAGTCCCATCCATCTCTTGCTCCTTCCCACCCCTCCCAGTCCCATCCATCTCCTGCTCCTTCCCACTGCTTCCCACCCTCCCAGTCCCATCCATCTCCTGCTCCTTCCCACCCTCCCAGTCCCATCCATCTCTTGCTCCTTCCCTCTGCTCCCCACCCCTCCCAGTCCCAACCATCTCTTGCTCCTTCCCGCTGCTCCCCACCCCTCCCAGTCCCATCCATCTCCTGCTCCTTCCCTCTGCTCACCTCCTTTCCCAGTCCAATCCAATTCCTGGTCCTTCCCTCTGCTCCCCACCCACCCCTCCCAGTCCCATCCATCTCTTGCTCCTTCCCACCCCTCCCAGTCCCATCCATCTCCTGCTCCTTCCCACTGCTTCCCACCCTCCCAGTCCCATCCATCTCCTGCTCCTTCCCACCCTCCCAGTCCCATCCATCTCCTGCTCCTTCCCACTGCTTCCCACCCTCCCAGTCCCATCCATCTCCTGCTCCTTCCCTCTGCTCCCCACCCCTCCCAGTACTATCCATCTTCCCTCTGCTCCCCACCCCTCCCCCCCGCGCGAGGTCCAAGATGGTGACTCCGTTTACCCCCTCTCTTCCTCCCTCCCTCCCTCCGGCGCAGGCAGCAGTCTTTTCCAGCGTTCCTGGCAGCTGTAGCGATATACACGCTGCCTTCGGTCTGCCCCGGAAGCCTTCTCTTCAAGTTCCTGTTCCCACCTATGCGGGAACAGGAACTTGAAGAGAAGGCTTCGGGGCAGAGCCAAAGGCAGCGTGTACAACGCTACCGCTGCCAGGAACGCTGGAAAAGACTGCTGCCTGCGCCGGAGGGAGGGAGGGAGGAAGAGAGAGGAGTAGACGGAGACGCTCCTCTCCGTCCGCTTGGCTTCCCTGCCCTCTCTGTCTGCGTCCCGCCCGAAAGGAAATGACGTCAGAGGAAGGCGGGACGCAGATAGAGAGGGCAGGGAAGCCAATCGGACGGAGAGGAACGCGTGCCTGCATGTGTTTTTTTTTTTTTTTTTTTTTACTTTTTTTTTTTTTTTTAACTAATGGCGCGGCAGCGCCTCGCGTCGTTTGGGGGGGCACTGCCCCCCCTCGCCCCCCCCCCCTGTCTACGCCTATGAGCCATCTATCCCCCCTTCAGTCTGTTCAGAACTCTGCTGCACGTCTCATATTCCGCCAGAACCGATATACTCATATCACCCCTCTCCTCAGGTCACTTCACTGGCTTCCGATCAGATACCGCATTCAATTTAAGCTTCTCCTTCTTACCTACAAATGCACTCAGTCTGCTGCCCCTCACTATCTTTCTACCCTCATCTCCCCTTACGTTCCCGCCCGTAACCTCCGTTCACAGGATAAATCCCTCCTCTCAGTACCCTTCTCCACCACCGCCAACTCCAGGCTCCGCTCATTCTGCCTCGCCTCACCCTATGCTTGGAACAACCTTCCTGAACCCTTACACCAAGCCCCCTTCCTGCCCGTCTTCAAGTCTTTGCTTAAAGCCCACCTCTTCAATGCTGCGTTCGGCACCTAACCCTTACCGTTCAGTGAATCCAGACTGCCCCAATTTGACTGCCCCTATCGGACTGACCATTCACTTGTCTATTAGATTGTAAGCTCTTTGAGCAGGGACTGTCTCTCTTTGTTAAATTGTACAGCGCTGCGTAACCCTAGTAGCGCTCTAGAAATGTTAAGTAGTAGTAGTAGTAGAGTCAGTATAAGGAGTGAAAGAGATGTGAACTGTGGGGGAGGGGGGGGAGTGTGCTTGAGAAGGATAGATACGGACTGTGAGGGATGTGTGCTTCAGAAGGATGTGGATGGGGGGTGCTTCAGAGGGATAAATGTGGACAGTGGGGGAGAGGGTGTGTGGGTGGGATGGTGCTTCAGAGGGATAGATGCCACTAGATATAGAGGATGGATAAAACAAAGAAGTGAGATGGTGTCCATGGACTGGAGTGGAAGGGGAAAAATGGTACCCCTGGGATAGAGGGAAAGAAAGAGATGTTACCCATGAAGGGGAGGAGAGAGGGAAAGGGAAAAGGAAAGGAAGAGATAATACCCATGGAGGGGAGGGGAGAGGAGAATTGGTGATCATGAGATGGAGAAAAAGAAAGAGATGGTGCCCATGGAGGGGAGGGGAGCGAGAAGAGAGGAGATAGTACTCATGGATAGGAGGGAAGGATATGGGAGAATATGGTGCCTCTGGAGAGAAGGGGAAGAGGAGAGATGGGAGGAGATGGTGTCCATGGAGGGAAGCCAAGAGATGGAAACTAGATAGATGTGAGGAGAAAGAGAAATGGAAGAAAGTTGAATGTGAAAGACATATATAGAACAGAGCAGAAAGTGAAGGAAGAGAGAACCCCCCCCCCCCCCCCCAAAAAAAAAATGGTGAACAGAGAGTAGGTGCAGCAAACAGAGTTCAAAGCACAGGGAAGCAGAACCAGAGAACACGATAATTCATAAGATAAAAATCACCAGACAACAAAGGTGAGAGAAATTATTTTATTTGTTGTTTAGTAATTGAAATATGTCAGTTTTGAGAATTTGCATCTACTGTCTATATATTGCACTGTACAGGAGGAAATGTGAGGGGGAGCTTTATGTGATTAATAGCGACGTATCATGCAATTAAATACTTTAATCAATGTGCAGCCCTAGTTCCCACACATTTGAAATTCTTGCATCTGTTCTCAAAGATATTCAGAGTTTGCCATCCAATGAAAAATTGTTAGAACAACAATCATTCCAACTTTGTGAAACATTGTGATGATAATGAAGATAAAGGTGAAGATGGAAGTGATGAATTAGATAGCACTACTTCTAATGGAGATAATAATGGCAATAATGATGAAAAAGTATTCTTTGCTATTCAGAAGTCAAGTATTTCAAGATTCTCTCTATTTCAGACTCAGTCAGAAGACATCAGTAATACTGCAACCTGGCCTGATTTGAAGGAACTTTTTATCAGACTGAACAATCCACTTTCTGCTAGTGCAGTTGTTGAACCTTTTCAGCTGTGCTGGATTAATGACTCACAAGCACACTGGCATGAGTGGAAGTAATTTTCAAAAATTTAGTTTTACTGAAAGCACAGTGGATTGAATTGCAGAGCAATAAGGTTATTGGGATAAAAACACTAACAATAGTTGCATTCATTGTAGTTGTGGTACTTGCACTTTTTACTCAAAAAGTATTATATTAGGCATTAACTTTTTTACTTTTACTTAAGTGTAAATACATATATATATATATATTTTTTTTTTTTAATGTGTTCTTCATTGTGCTTTTACTTAAGTATTAAAATATACATTTATTTTTACTTTTACTTAATGACTTTAACCTAGTACTTTGAACAACACTGCATACAGAAAGAGTGTTTCTATGTTAAATCAGCAAAGACCATCCAGTTGTCTGGGGCCCATGCGTCACATCAGGCCTCCTTTGCGAGGCTGAGGGCTCCTTTTACTAAGTGACGATAAGCCCAACGCGGGCTACCACAGCGCTGCCTGCCCTGCTTCCCCCTCCCTCACAAGCATACTCAGTTTTAATGACATTGAGCATGAATACGCTTTGTGCATACTCAATTTCACTAAAACCAAGTATGCACACCAGGGCGGGAAAGCAGGGCAAACAGCATAATGCTGAGTATCGCTATAGGAAGGCTGCTGTTGGGGCTGGGGGACCCCCACCAGCCCAGGTATATGGGGGATGCAGAATTAGGGAGGTGGAGAAAAATGTGCCCCCACACACTTTGGATTCAGCCCCCCCCCCCCAAAAGGCTCCATATTAGGAATCACTGCCCAGGAAAAGGATCTAGGTGTCACTGATGATGACACATTGAAACCCTCTGCTCAGTGTGCAGCGGCAGCTAAGAAAACAAATAGAATGTTAGGAATTATTAGGAAAGGAATGGAAAACAAAAATTAGAATATTATAATGCCTTAGTATTGTTCCATGGTGTGACCACAACTTAAATATTGTGTACAATTCTGGTCACAGCATCTCAAAAACATATAGCAGAATTAGAAAGGAACAGAGAAAGGCGACAAAAGTGATAAAGGGGATGGGATGACTTCCCTATGAGGAAAGGCTAAAGAGGCCTAGTGCTCTTCAATTTGGAGAAGAGATGGCTAAGGGGAGATATGATAGAGGTCTATAAAATACTGAGTGGAGTGGAATAGGTATATGTGAATTGCTTGTTTACTCTTTCCAAAAATACAAGGACTAGGGGACACGCAAAGAAGCTACTAAAATAGTACATTTAAAACAAATCAGAGAAAATACTTCTTCACTCAGTGTGTGTTTAAACTCTGGAATTTGTTGCCAGAGAATGTGGTAAATGCAGTTAACTTAGCAAGGTTTAAAAAAGGTCTGGATAATTTCCTAAATGAAAAGTCCATAAGCCATTATTAAGATTGACTTGGGAAAATCCACTGCTTATTTATAGGATAAGCAGCATAAAATCTGTTTCAGTCTTTTGGGATCTTCCCAGCTACTTGTGATCTGGATTGGCCACTGTTGGAAACAGGATACTGGGCTTTGTGGATCTTCAGTCTGCCCCAGTATGGCAATGCTATTAAAATAGACATGGGGAAGTAGTCTGCTATTGAAATAGACATGGGGAAGTCACTGCTTGCCCTGGGTTTAGTAGTATGGAATGTTGCTACTATTTGGGTTTCTGCCAGGTACTTGTGATCGCTATTCCAGGCGAGGTAATAGAGTGAGCAAATTACAAAATATATGGGATAGACACAGGGGATATTTAAATAGAAAGAGGAACGAAACATGACATAGCTGTTGAGGTATTTTGTTATGCAAGAGTAGTGGGAACCAAGACCAAAGCTGGACAGACTTCTATGTCCTGTGCCCTGCAAATGACAATTGATAGGTGAAGCTTCAATAACTCCAGTGTTGTAGATTACCTTGTCAGGTGTTCTGAGCATAGGCGGCACTGCCAGTCCGGCAACGATTACAACAGGCTCTCTCCCGCCAGCCCTGAGGTCCTTCCCACTGTTGCAACTTTCTGATGCCACTTGGGAAGGAAGCAGCAGAGGGAAAGCCTTGAAGCCACTGGAGGAAGTCTGTTTATTTATTTCCAAGACTTTCTACACTGCTCTAGATGATGTGAACAGAGGTGTACAGGCTACATGAGGAAACAAGAAAGGAACTTCGTTAAAATATAGGATAGCAAACAATCACACCAAGAGGAAAAATAAGAGAGGGGAAGAAAGAGAGAGGGGTAAAGAGGGTAGGCAGCCTACACAAATATAGTTGGTAAATTCAATCACACTGTTTGTCCATCAGCTATTTGAAAGAGCCAGTTTTAAGTTCTATTTTAAAACTTCTGAAAGAGAGATTACTATGGAGGGTTAGAGGGAAATTATTCCAAGTAAGGGGTGCTAGAAAGAAAAAGACACTACAACATGTAGATTCGAAGTAAGCAAGTCTCAGGCTGAGCAGAACTAAACGGTGGTCATTTAGGGACAGTAAAGACTTAGCAGGACAGTAGGGGATAGTAAGCAAGGAAAGGTAATATGGAGTACTTAATCTTAGGGTCTTGAAAGTGCCGGGCCTGTGGGGAGGGAGGACAGGGGGAGGGGAGAAGCTACACTTGCATGAAGGGAAGAGAGAGGAGAGGGAAATATGGTGCCCATGGATGGAAGGCAGAGGGGTGAAGCTGCAAACAGATGGAGGCAAAGGGAGAGGAGAGGAGACATGCTGCACATGGATGGAAGGGAGAGGGGAAGGAAAACATGCTGCACATGAATAAAAGGCAAGGGAGAGAAGAGGGGGCATGTTGAATATGGATAGAAGGCAGAGGAAAGGGGACATGCTGCACATGGAAGGGAAGAGGGGAGGGGGACATGCTGCACATGAATAAAAGGGGAAAGGGGGCCCATACTGCATATGGATAGAAGGGAGAGGAAAAGGGGACATGCTGCAAATTGATGAAAGGGAAGGAAGAGGAGGACATGCTACTTATGGATAGAAGGGAAGAGAGATGGGACATGCTGTCCATGAATGGAAGGGAAGGGAAGGGAAGGGAAGGGAGAGGGGTAAATGCTGCACGTGGATTGAAGAGAGCGGAAGAGGTGGAAAACTAAATAGATTTGGAAGGAGGCAGAAAAATGGAAGATGGTTGAAAGATCAGTGCTAAAGATGGATGTAGGGCAGGAAGTGAAAAAGAAAAGTTGTGTCTCGATTATCCGACGTAAATGGGACCGATCCTTTGTTGGATAAGTAAAAAGTCAGATAATACAGAAAACACTGCATAAACCCCTCAAACAATGCAAAAACAAAGGCATAGAGTTTTTGATTTTCAAAAATTGTTCTAAAACAAAATGTTTAATAGAAATAGATGCGATGATGTCCTCAATTGTTACTACAGGAATAATCCAGAGAACCTCTGGATACACAACTTTGAGTAGTCACAAATGTTGGCAGCCAGTAGTAAAAAGCACTGGAATGTACAGACGTCCTATCAAGCTTTTCAGCAGGGCCCATGTATAGCATTTAGGTGTCCAAGAAAATTTCTAATTATTTAGTACATTCTGATTCAGTCCATTGTAAATTGAAATACAATGAACAATTGGGCTGCTATGGACCGTGTGGTAAGTGTAATATGTGTGAGATATCTTTGAATTGTTCTCCGTGGACAAATCCTATTATAGATAAAAACTATAAATTACATTCTAAGACATCTTGTGATTCAATGTGCATGGTATATGTGAAAATATGTCCTTGTAAAAAGATATATGTAGGATGCACCATATGGAAGATTAGGGTGCGGCTACAGGAACATCATAGTAGATTACACGCCGAGTCTTTAACCTCTCTTGTAGTATCATATTGTATTGATTTCAGACATTCCTCTGGGGATTTGATGTTGGTTATCGTTGAAAAAATTTGGGACTCATATCATGGTAACCGGTTGGCATACTTGCAGCTCCATGAACAATGCTGGATTTATGAGCTGAAGGCTATCAAACCTAAAGGGCTCAATGACTGCATTGGATGGAATACAATTGTTTAAAGAGGATGTTTGTCAATAAAGTTGATTTGATGATGTCATCTGTCATTTATATTGGGGCCTGCGTCCTCTGGTTATGGTCACCATTTTGAAAACATATTTCTGAAAGTGGAACAAGTCTTTTTTTCTCCAGTGCCGAAATGGGTCTGCTGCAGAAGAATTTCGAAAGAAGGCTTTGTAGAGCCCGGCTGTAACAGCTGCAGTTTGGATTACACATTGAATGCTTTAACTACACAGATAAGTGCTTGTTGGACTATGTATGAACTGTGACTCTTAGAAGACCTTAGTCCGTTGAGACCTTGCTTCTTCTTGCGCACTGTTTTTATATAATGAGCTTTGATGAGATTTAATATATTATTGCATGAATGTGTGTTTTTGCACTTTATTGATTTTGGCACAGTAGATTGGGCGTGCCGATGATGGTGTGAAAAGTATTGTACACAGTGGTTTATCTGCTTTTGTTAATGGTAACAGGGTTCCCATTCATCGGCAGGTTTAAACTGTATTGTGAAATTTTCCTTGTTTTTCCTCCTCATTGGACTATGGTAGGGATTCTGAGGGCTCCCATTACTAGATTTATTTAGTTGTAGAGGGCTGCATATCTTTTATTGTTTATATTTTGGATCGCATCAACACGCTTTGGGTTACTTTTTTGCTCATTGTTATTGCTTTGTGACTTTCCCTTGGAGGGTTTTGGATTTGTTGAATTTTGTACCCAAAATAAAAATGCACAGGACTAGTGGTCTCTGCATCCTATAGAGTCATCATACAAACTAAAACCCATCTGCTTTAAACAGTGTATGATGACTCTATAGGATGCAGAGACCACTAGTCCTTCTGAAAAGTTATTTTGTCCACAGACAGATTCTCAACCCTTTACCTATAATTTCTTTTCAACAGCTATCGCATTAGAATAAATTAAAACAATCATGTAAAATAAGATTCATACAGTATAACAGAGAGAGAAGTTTGAGATACCTTTGTAAAAGTCAATTGCATTTCATTTGAATACTGCTGCAATGGTTATTTCACCTAAAGCAGACATGGATACCTTTCCAATATTTCATATTTTAGAGTACCAGTTCAAAACCATATTTTTGTAATATGATGAAACTATTATAGATGTCAAGAGTATCAATTATTTCAAGTAATCAAATGGTCAACCTTAAGCATCTGAACACCTGCAGTAGTTCTTGCCACATTATAATAACTTTTGGATTTTTAGCTAGGGTAGATTGCCCTTTTGGGCATGTCCCTGTGGATGGGTGGCTTAGAGGCCCCGCACTTGCATTTTACTTCAATGCTACAAATGCTGGACTGCAGGGATCCTTTGGGCCATACTAGTAGAGATAAGAATATGATGGGCTGGAATGGAACAGAGTGGAAAAACCTTTTTTCCGGCCAGTAGCTTGCTATAATCCGTTCCTGTTAGCTTGAGTTTCCAAATAATGCTTAGGGCAACATACAATATTATTAGTTTTCAGGTACAATGAGTCCCTTCCCAAAAACCTTACAATCTACATGGGTAACAGATGCAACAGGGATAAAATGTCAATGGGGAAAATGGGATCACAAAATAAGAAACGCAATGCTGAGACAGACCATGGGTCCATCGAGAAACAATGGCTAAACCAAGTCATTACGATCCAGCAAATCCAAAAAGTAGATCAAATTTTTTAGCTCATTTCCATGGATACGTAATGGCTCTCTTAAGTTCACTTGTCTAAAACCTTTATGGATGCTTCCTCCAGGAACGTATCCAATCCTCTTTGAACTCCACTGTAATAGTCATCTTGACCAGATCGTCTTGAAAAAAATTCCACAGCTTAAATTGTGAGCTGTATGTTTGAAAAGCAGTCATAGAAAGTTTGTTTTAATTTATTTATTTATCACATTTATACCCCACAATTTTCCCACATATTTGCAGGTTCAATGTGGCTTACAATAAACCGAAAAGGCTATCGCCAATCCGGTAGTTATACAAATACAATAGACTGTAGTAATCATCAAGGATAGAAAGAATAGGGTGTAAAAGGAAAGTGGGTAAAGGAGTCCAAAATGGTCTGTTTATATGCTGTTTTTTCAAGACTTTAGGTTTTATAATGGCTCATGGGGGTAGGCCTTCCGGAACAGGTTGGTCTTGAGTAATTTCCTAAAGTTGAGATGGTTTTGAGTAGTTTTGACAGTAGTTTTCATAATCTATTGGTTATTAGCTGTATGGAGTGTCCTTTTGTTTTAACCATTCCACCTCATTCACGATTTTATTAACTTGTAACATATGCTCTTCTTCCTGTCTCTTTTCTCAGCTGAAGAGCCCTAACCTTTTTAGTCTTTCTTCATAAGAAATGTGTTCTATTCCCTTTATTATTTTTGTTGTCCTTTCTCTGAACCTTTCTGGTTCCACTATATCCTTTTTAGGATAAGGTGATCAGAACTACACAGAGTACTCGATGTGCAGTTGCACCAGTGATCTATACATAGACTTACACATGTTCTCAGCTTTGTTACACATCCCTTTTCAATTTGCATTTTTGGCAGCTGTGTACACTGGCTGATATGAAAATTGTAAAGTATTGCCCACAATGACTCCAAAATCTTTTTCTTGCATGGTGACTTCTAATGCCACCTCCAGTACTTTGTACCAATGGTTGGGATTACTTTTCCCAATGAAAGTCACTTTACACTTGTATTTCATCTATTTAGATGCCCAACTCCTGTCTTACAAGATCTTTCTAGAATTAATCAAAATCCTCTGCTATTTTAACAACTTTGAATAATATTGTATCACTTGTCACTCCAATCTCCAGAATACATAAATATATTATATTGCAAAGTCCCAGTACACACCACTGGAGCATTCCACTTGACCAGGTTCCATTTGGAAAACTGACCATTTATTCCTACTCTCTGTTTCTCATCTTTTAGCTAGTTTCCAATTCACAATAAGGCACTGCCTCTTATCCCATTTTTAATTTCCTGTGTCTTTCATGACTATCTTTGTCAAACACTTTCTGAAAATCAAACTACGTTGTATCAATTAGATCCCTTTTATGCACAGATTTTTTTACACATTCAAAAGAAATCTAACAGATTGGTAAGGTAGGCCTTGCCTACTTTAAAATCATGCAAACTCATTCCCATTAAGCCATGTCTATCTATTTAGTCAGTAATTTTGTATTTAGAATAGCAGCCACCATTTTGCCCAGTACTGAGGCTTACTGGTCTATGGTTTCCCAGATCACACCAGAACTCTTAAAAAATCAACATTATAGTGGTCACCCTCCAGTCCGTAGGCACTGTGGACATTTTAAATGATAGGTTACAGGTAAGTGCTCATTCGTGATGGTTTGTGTCCTTTGCCATCTCACTCTCCCTGTCATTTTCACCCTCTTCACCTTGTTTTCTTGGCTAGCAGGGCCAGCTTAAGGGGTAAACCAGTTATGCACTGGCTCAGAGTGCCAAAAATCTGACTCACCAGTTTGCCCCTCACAGCACAGGAGAATGTTCCTTCACTCCCACCACTGCGCCGATCCTGAACAGCACAGCAACAATTGTGAAGGAGATAATGCTGGGGCTAGATGAAGGGGGCTGATTCTAATATTAGAAGGTGGCTGTAAGTTGATGGTGGAGCTAGGGATTGGGAGAAAGGGGCTGATACTGAGGCTGGAGGTAGTTTTGAGAGAAGGGGCCGATGCTGAAACTGAAGGCTGGTGGAAAGGGAGGAGCAGAGGAATGGGTATTGGAGTAAGGAGGAGGAAAGGCAGGGTCAATGAATAGTGGAGAAGGAAGTAGATGAGCAGAAGCTAGGGGAGGGGAGAAATATATATGGTGGAATAAGCAGAGGCAATGGATGCTCAGAAAAAGTGAGAAAGAGGCTGGAGGACAGATATTAAGGATTTGGGGATGCAGAAGAACAGGGAGTCAGACTGGCAGGGACTCTGGGATTAGGTCAAAGATCAGAACAAGACATTGTTAAACTTTTTTGGGTACTGCAAGTATAAGAGGGGGCTGGGTGCTTGGGTGGGATTGTGAATTGAGACTCGGCGGCTAGTAAGAAGGAAAAGCAGAGACTTGGAAATCAGATAGAGAGGATAGTGGGGAGTAAGAAATTGAACACAGGTAAGGGAGAACAATGGGGACTAGGTGACTGGGTGAAGATTATGAATAGGGATGTAAGATGGAGTATAGAAAAACGGGGACTTGGAAGATTTTGTAAGTTTAAGTGCTTTGAAAATACGCCTCTATATCTACTTTAAACAATTGATTAAAAAAAAAAAGAGTCAATCATTCCTAAGAAAAATATTGAAGCCCAGTGGTAGGCAAAGATTCATTTTCCAATCATTTTAGCATATGTGCCATAAAACATGAATAGAGATTATTTAAAGAAAAAATCATACCTGACAAGTACCAGTCTAGAAATTTATTTAGATCCAAAATAAGACGTTTTTGGTATTGGGTTAAGAATAATATAGCAGTTATCTCAAATTAAATGTACATTATCAACCCTTTATTTAACACTATTATGTTAACTGATGAAAGCATACAGAAAACTGTATTATAAAAACAGGTCAGCAATGTACAAAAGTGTGACAAAGGGTACGTGACTGAAAATAACTACAAGTCAGTCTACTAGCAAAACATTTGTAATAGCTTTCTGTTCACTGAACACCTAGAATTCTACTCTGTATCCATAATCCCAGGAGAAATCACTCACTCTTTATGAGGAAGAAAACCTAACCAAAATATTAACACAGTATAATTTATTTTTAAACCTGTTATTTGTGAAGGGCTTCATTTTTCATCAGAGTCTGGAAGCCAAGGTGAGTAGTCCTTTCGCCAAATACTAAAACTTTCAAGATTCTATTCAGAATACTGGAATCGTGGGCCACATTTTATACAGCTCTGATGCCACAAAAACAATGAAGAATAATCCTGCAGTGCCTGTAATTACTGTTAAAAAATCTACCACAGGCAAATCAGCAAATTCTTCCTTCACCTCCTCCCACCTTTCAACGTGGCTTATTCAAAGATGAACACAAAACAGGCCAGCATTAACTAAAAATGAGCTTTGGCTAAACCCATGTACTTGTTACATATGCTATAAGAAGGCTCAGTTACTGAACAGTGTCTGTTGCCAAAAGTCAGCTCACAAGTTCTCTTCTTCCCGTAAAAACTGGAAGACAGAAGAGAAGTCTTTCTGTGCGTAGCCCTTCGCACACATAATCCTGTAGATCTGATGAGATAAGGATCCCAGTGGGATTGGAGTTTTAGTGTCAGTAGCAGAGTATTGTGCCAAACCAAGATCCTGCCAATAAGAAAGAAAAGAAACTGGCATGAGGTGCCTAAGCACTCAAAAACATTTCCATTCTCAAGTCAATGCTGTCTGTTATTTGGAATGATCAATTAACAACACTTAGGCTTTGCATTAATATTTCTATCATCACAGAACTTTAGAACATGCTCTTTTTTTGTTTTGTTAACATGAGCCAAAATTGGAACACAACATATAGGGCAGGGGTGCTCAATGTCAGTCCTTGAGGTCTACAACTTAGTCGTGTTTTCAGGATTTCCACAATAAATATGCAAGAGATGTATTTGCATACAATGGAGGCAATGCAAGCAAATAGATCTCATGCATATTTACATGGGAAATCCTGAAAACCCATGCTGAACTCGAGGACCGACATTGAGAACCCCTCCTATAGGGAATAATTTTATAAAACCATTCTAACTTGTTATCTGGCAATATACACACCTAAAATGGTTCTCATAACATCAGGGCAGCTGTAAAAGTGTGTGAAATGGCATCAATGTGCATACTTTTATTGCAAGTGTTGCCAGGTGTATGGTCTGGGCAAAGCTACGAAATACATGGGTTGATTATAAAATATGTTAACCTACACACTCGACATTACATTACATGATGCTTATATCCTACACATACCTTTAAAGTTCAGTGTGGCTCACAAGAAAAGAAAAGAGCTGAAGCATTTCCAGGAATTACATGACTTCTTTAAAAAGAAACCCCATAAAAAAACACATATATTTATGTGATCTAACCTCTTAAAAATTTTCTAAATAAAAACATTTTCAACAATCTTCGAAAAGTCTTATAATTAGATTTTCTTCTAATACCAGTTGGTAAATCGTTCCAGTGTGTAGCTGCCAAACATGCAAACGTACTAGAGAAAACCTTTTTCAGACCACCTCTCTAGGATCCGAAAATTGTAAAATTAAAACACATCTAGATCTAAGGGAAATATTCCTAAAGGCCAATCTGATTAAACCAGACATGTTCACCTGCTCTTAAGCAGGCGCGGAGAGACATTTATAACAAGGCACCAAAGTTCAGAGGGCATGCAGACACCTACTTACTTGCTATTTTATAAAGACACATTCTGTAGGTACCTATAAGTCTATATAAAATCCTGCCTTGAATGCAGGCATAGACTTAGGCCTGCTGAAGAGCTGGTGTAAATGCTTGCACATAATGTTTGCTAGTATGCACTCAGATTAGCAAAACCAATGCACAAACCTGAGAACTCCTCCTGCACTTTGCCCAGACTGTGCCCCCAGCAATGCCTTCACATGTACTTTTACATCAGGCGCTATGTTATAGGACACTCTACAGGAAAAACCCAATCTGTAATTTATCAAAGAAATATGTATACAGTGCAATCCGCTTAAGTGCAAGGGTCTAGGACCAAAGAAATGCATGCAGTTAATCGGAGCGTGCACTTAACCATTGTGACCCAAAGAAGCTTGACATCTGATAAACATATGTACAGTACTGTTTATTTTTATACGTACAGTATACAGTCTCCGTTAACTGACGTTAGGCTTACTTGAAGTAATCAGTTATAGTCCTCTGTACACTATTGGGTCTGTGAGTTCCATAGACTACGTCTGCCAGACGGTAAAAACTGTCATAGCACTGACATCCAGTGTCCTCCAGATAGGCCCGCACGGTGTTGAGACTCTGCAGTGCTCTTGCAAAAGTGACAGGAGGAGGTTGTTGAATTTCGTCAGCATGTGCCTCGCTGCTCATTTCATCATCAGCTGTTGTTGCCTGCGTGTAGGCGCATATCTCGACATCAGTGCTGTCGTCAGCTGTTTGTAGATCGTAATCATGAGCTACGCAGAGATGGAACTCCTCTTCAGTAACACCGGCTGGGATGTCAATAACCTGTTCATCTGACGCGTTTGCAACAGCTGCATCTGTTTCGTCTCTCTCCACATCCTTAACAAAGCTTGCCCGCTTGTAGCAGTTCACAATGGTTGCCCGTGTAACATGATTCCAGGCTTCTTTCTGCATATGTAGGGAATCCAACAGTGATAGATTATAAGCCAGTTCAACAGCACATTTATCCTTGCCAGTCTGGTCATCCATAAAGCTCATCAGATGACGTAGCACAAGAGCCCGATAATGTTATTTGAAATTGGCTATTATGCCCTGATCCATAGGTTGGATTAGAGAGGTAGTGTTTGGTGGCAGGAAGACCACCTTGACGTTAGATAGCCTGACATCATCCCTGTGTGCAGCACAATTATCACAAAGCAGCAAAATCTGACGCTTTTGTGCCTGCATTCTAGTGTCAAACTTCTTTAGCCACTGCTTCCAAATTTCCCCAGTCATCCATGAATTTGTGTTAGCCTCGTATGACACAGGAAGTCGCTTAACTTTCTTGAAGCAACGGGGCTGTTTGCTCGTTCCAATGATGAGGGGTTCCAACGTCTCACTCCCATTCATATTGCAGCAAAGGAGGATTGTCAGTCTGTCCTTCGACATTTTACCTACAGTAGTTTCTGCATCTTTGAATGCAAGTGTTCCATCAGGAATCCCTCGCCAGTAGAGACCGTTTTCGTCAGCATTGAAAATGTCACGAGGTGCAAACTCGTTCAAGATGGTAGGAAGAACTGAAACAACCCAATTTTCACCACCAAAGTCATCAGCGTCTTGTTTCTCACCATGCTGTTTCTTGAATTTTATGTTGTTCCTCTCCTTCTATCTTTCCAACCATCCAACAGTGGCTTTGAATTCAGTTAGTCCAAGACTTACTGAATTCAAAGCCACTGTTGGATGACTTTCAGCTAGCTGGTTAGCTTTCTCCATAAGAAGGACCACTGACAGGAAACTGTGTGCTCCTGACTCGAGAAAACCACCGAAGAAGAGCATCTGCTACCTCCTCAGCTTTTCCCGCCCGTTTTTGTTTCCGTTGTGGATTTGTATTGTTTTGCCAGTCTTCAAGAAGCTGGTCTTTCTGCTTCAAGACACGTGAAATTTGACTGGGATTGACACCATATTCTTTAGCAATAGATGCTTGACTTTGTTTGTTTTCTAATTTTTTAAGAACTTCTATTTGTTTAGCCAGTGTTAAAGTCTTACAGTTCCGCCGCGACGATGACCCCAGTGTACACTCTAACAACATTCTTTTGCTTATTCTGCCTGTGACAGCTAAAGGGGCGGTAAATTTGAAATCTCGTTGGTTGTCACGCACCAATTGGCTTCCATATTCCGTGCGCGCGCTTATGCGGAGTCTTCCCTGCAGAGGAGCGGTCTTAAACCATGCATGTAAATGAATCTTGCACTTATCAGTGGTGCGCTAAACCGAAGTTTGTCCCCATAGAAATTGATGGCACCAAAAACGGGACAGAAGTACGGCATTCAGTTAAACAGAGCATGCGCTTATCCGACGTGCACTTAAATGGAGTGCACTGTATATACAGTACACTTGATAACCTCTAGACAAATTTATTTTTGTTAGATTTGGAGAAAAAAGACCTCAGTGAATCTATACATTATGAGAACATCCCCCAAAAAGAAAAACCACCATCATTGGTCAAAAAAACTCCCAAAAATATTCAAAAAAGCTAAACAGATAGAAAAATTCACACAAAATTATTATCAAGGTTTCTCAGTCAGCCTTAATAATGAATAGCTTTTAGAAAATACTTAGCTTTAAACTGTAGCTGCTCTTCAACTATGAGTATACAGTGAAAGAAAATAAATGCTGAAGGCCTCTTTACCAGCTCAAGCAAATTCCCGACAAGGGCTCCTGTTTCATATATAGCTATTTACAGGACCTACTTTATGTGCTTAGGTGGCATGCTGCTAGTATTCTAAACATTAATGTGCATAATGTGCATATAAATATTAGCACTTAGTTTACATAATTGCCCCAGTAATGTCTGCATCTTCAAAGCAGTCACGACTGCTGCAGGATTTGGACTTGTATTTTATAAAGTCACATAGGCCCCATGGGGGTAATTTTATAAGGAGCCACCAGATTCAGATGGCAAGAATGTAAATGTAGGTATTCTAATCATTTCTGCACATATGTTGACCAGGGGCATAGCCAGATCTCGTGGTGGGAGGGGGACCAGAGCCCAAGGTGGGGGGCACATTTTGGTCTGCGCCCCCCCCCCCGCCGCTCACTACCACTGCTGCAGCAAATACCTTGGCTGGCGAGGGTCCCCAACCCCCGCCAGCTGAAGTGTTGTCCAGCGTCGGTCTCCGGCGCTGCCATGTTGCCTGCCCTGCTCTGTCTTCCCCTCATGTCCTACACGCTCCTTTTAGTGAAATTGAGTATGCTCCCACCCAGCAGCAGGCTTCCCTCCCACCCAGCACACAGCAGCACCCAGCATCAGGCCTCCCTCCCACCCAGCAGCACCAGGCCTCCCTCCCTCCCAGCACCAGGCCTCCCTCCCTCCCACCCATCCAGCACCAGGACTCCCTCCCTCCCACCCAGAACGCAGCAGCAGCAGCACTCAGCAGCAGGCCTCCCTCCCACCCAGCAGCAGGCCTCCCTCCCTCCCACCCAGCACACAGCAGCAACATCCAGCATCAGGCCTCCCTTCCACCCAGCACGCAGCAGCAGCACCCAGTAGCAGGCCTCCCTCCCACCCAGCACCAGGTCTCCCTCCCACCCAGCATGCAGCAGCACCCAGCATCAGGCCTCCCTCCCACCCAGCACGCAGCAGCAGCACCCAGCATCAGGCCTCCCTCCCACCCAGCACCCAGCAGCACCCAGCATCAGGCCTCCCACCCAGCACCAGGCCTCCCTCCCTCCCAGCGCCAAGCCTCCTTCCCTCCCTCCCTCCAACCAAACAAGCATCAGGCCGCCCGCCCGTCCTCCCTCCCTCCCAGCACCAGGGCCCCCCCCCCCTCCTCTGAAATTTAAAAGGTATACCTCGGGGTTAAGGCGGCGTCGGCAGCAAAAAGCATGTTCTTCGCTCGGCGCGCCTTCGGGCTTTCCCTCTGCCTCTCAAGCTAGAGCTTCACAGACAGAAGGGAAAGCCGAAGACGCGCCGAGTGAAGAACACGCTTTTCGCTGCCAATGCCGCCTTAACCCCGAGGTACGCCTTTTAAATTTCGGAAGAGGGGGGCCCTGGTGCTGGGAGGGAGGGCGGGCGGGCGGGCGGCCTGATGCTTGGTTGGTTGTGGGAGGGAGGGAGGCCAGCCTTGTGCTTGGAGGGAGAGTGGGCGGACCAGCGAAGGCATGGACAGATGGGCGGACCAGGCTCTGCGTGCCCTCTCTGGCATGCGTGCCAAAGGTTTGCCATCACTGACTTAGGTTCTACTACCCAGCTCAAAACAAAATTGCCCCTCCTCCAGAGCTATGAGTCACCAGATGCTATGTAACCAAAATTGATTGAATTAAGTCTCTGGCAGTGTAGATTCAACACATAATTCTAATGAAAACAGACACCAGATTCAATGTCACCAGATTAAGTCAGTTTAAAATACTTGGCACAGTTCCAATGAAAACACCTTTAAGACAATTCCAGCATAAAAAGATGAAATCACAAGCATAGATATTCAAAACACAATTCTCTAAAATCCCTTTAAGACAATACTAGCATAAAAATATAAAATCACAGTGCAATATAGGCAATAGGATGGAGACAGATAAGGAACTTATAGAGGTCAGACCCTCTGCAAGTGAAAGGCCAGGGTTTTTTTTTTGTTTTTTTGTGTTAATAGGATAGAATAAAAAGGGGGTGAAATAGAATAAAGGAGTCAATAGTTTATCAGGAAGATATTAAGAGCAGGACACAGGTAACCTCAGTTACCAATCAAACCAAGTCTGAAAATGCCCAGCGCAGTTCCCAGCTCACAAGGAGGACATGAGAGCGCATTTTAGACTATGGATTTTAAGTAGATTGTAGAATACAATTGGTAGTCTTGAATATGACTAGCCAACATTGAGGACTTCTACCAAACGAGTCCAGAGTTCTGGCCTTCCTATCTGGAAGAACGGAAGCGTGGGATCTGGTACTGCGAGTGCACTTAAGGGCATACACCAGCACCAAAGAATGGTGGGATAAGTGAGTTCTATGAAAGCCTGGGCACTTTTGTATTCTATACATGATGTCAATCATTTTAGGAGCCATCTGAACAGACAGAGGCATCTCCCAGTTCTTAAATAGGGCATCCTTGAGAATTGTATGGAGAAGTACAGTGATACTTTCTTTGGGAGGTGACTCAAAATCCAAAACAGTGAGGAGTTCTGAGCAAGGCTCTTCTTGAGTTTCCAATTAAAAGGGATCTTCTTGTGCCATTTCTCTAACAAAGCCCATGAAAAAAAGGTCGTTCTCTCAGGTGGCAGGGCAGGATCAGAGGGTATGCCACAGGATTCCTCAGCTGAGAAGTACTGTGGCTCCTCATCTGAATCTGAGGAGAGGTCAGGAGAGTCCTCAAAGTATTCCTCATGGGTAGTACTAGGACAGATCTTCTCACGAGCTTTGCACTCTTGCATCGAGGAGCATCGGAGCACAGACCTGCCCTACGAGCTCAGGAAGATGTCCTCTCCAGATGTCGAGGGCTGCAATAGGCGGGTGAGCACTGACTCCGATGCTCGACGCCAGGTCGTTGTCTGTGACCTCTTCTGAGGCTGAATCTCTGAAGATACCTGGAGCTGGGCTGAGGATGGTGCAAGCGCCTTCAATGCCTGCATGGTCTGTTTCTGCAGAAACCCATTAGCTCCTCTTTAAGCATGGCACAGATTTCCTCTTGAAAAGTAGGTGCCAGCTGGGATGGAGGAATTGGCACAGAGCAGTCTGCAGAGTGTCCTGCATCACAGCAGGCATAGAAAAAGCTGAATGCACTGGTGGAGAGTTTAAGAGCTCCAAGGAAGGAGAGTGTTCTGATTGACGCCAAAGCTTATCTGGTACCACCGATGCTGCTCTTTGGAGCTGTCAGTGCTGTGCCTTGAAGGCTAGTGATGGCAATGTTTCTTAGGTTTAATTCGATGCTTGTCCCCCCAATGTGCATGGTACTGACGAAGATGACACTGAGTCAATGCGCTTCCTCAGCACTGGGTCTGACGCCAAGCCATTCTGATGTGTTGAAGTTGAAACTGGTTCTGCTTCAAGAACCGAGTCCCTTGCCATTTCAGGGGCCTTCCTGGACTCCTTTTGCATGCGCTGACAGAAGGCACAATTTAGATCCCAGTGGTCTGGGCCTAAACACTGGACCACCAATTGTGGAGATCTGAGCCCAAAATTACCTGACTGCACCTTGTACAGCACTCAAAGCCACTTGTTATCTTCTGGGGAATGTAGGGGAAAATGGCCAATTCAATTTAAAAGGGGTGGGGGAGGTAGAGTGAAAGCTACCCAAAAAGCCTTATAAGTCGGATAGACCTGGGCCCAAGAGGGCCTCTAGGTCCCCTTCCCCGCCCCCCCCCCCCCCCCAAAAAAACAAAATTGAAAAAAATTGAGGAAAAAAGGAATATAGGCACCTACTTTTCTTTAGAGAAGAGGTTCCAAATTCTTGATGCCTAAAAATAAGTGACCTTTTAGAGAATACCTTCCGTGTATCTTAAACTATAGTGTCAAAATAGGTGCCATCCTGCTTTGCCTGTTATACCCTGTTTCCCCGAAAGTAAGACATCCTCCGAAAATAAGACCTAGTAGAGGTTTTCCTGAATTGGTAGATATAAGGCCTCCCCCGAAAGTAAGACCTAGCAAATTTTTGTTTGAAAGCAGGGCCGCCGAGAGCCGGACAAGGCCGCCCCCCCCACCCGAGGTCGCCGGGCCCCCCCTCCACCCACCCTCCGTCACTCCCGGAGCTAACCTTAAACGCCTCCTTTCACCTTCGCAGCAAGCAGCAGCAGGGAAGACCTGTCCTTTCTTCCGTGCCCCGCCCTCGCGGACGTTATGCCAGGCGAGAGCGGGATACGGAAGGAAGGAGTGGCCTGCCCTGCCGCTGCTTGCTGCGAAGGTGAAAGGAGGCGTTTAAGGTTAGTTCCGGGAGCGACGGAGGGCGGGCCAATCCCGATGTTTCCCCGAAAAATAAGACAGCCCCTGAAAATAAGACCTAGCGCATTTTGGGGGGCAAAAATTAATATAAGACAGTGTCTTATTTTCGGGGAAACACGGTAATATATCCTTCATGATGTGTACACTGAAATGACTCACAGTCAAATGCCTTCCCTTATTTACATCTTCACCCTAGCGGACTGGGAGATTCATAGCTACTGATTATATCATCCAAGAATATCTCAACTCAGAATATCTATAGGATTTCTTCTTTCCAAAGCAACACAACTATCTTTTTGCAAAAATGAATGAATTTAGACTTTTGGCTTCACTCATTTTCACACAGTTGCCAAAAAGTTTCATAATAATTTCACAAAACTCATCCTGCCTGTCTGCCAAAATCCATGTTACATGTGTGATGATATATCACTGCTTTTTTTGCCTTTCTACAATGGCACCTTCACTCTCTGCACTCAGGAAAATCAAGAATTGATTGCTTCTCAGCCTTCTGGTTAAGAGCCAAGTGTAGGATCTGAGATATGAGTTGAGAACAGTCCATTTTTGGGTGAGAATAAGACTGTACAACATGAAGTATTAATGCCCTGCCACCCAAGCCCTTAGGGGACATGTTTATGTTACTACTGCTAAAGCAGCTTAATTAAATCTCCCACTAAAAATACTTTCCCATTTCCAGAAACAATGGGTATTTTATTCCTGCACTTTTCCCTTCCTCTAGCAACTTTAAAAATTTATTTAGAGACCAGAGTACTAAACTGCAATAAAATTGGTCAATAAATAATAATGGTCCATGTTAATTGCATGCAAATGAATTGAGAAAAAAATATTACATATTAACTTTCTCATGTTTATGGGCCCACTATTGCTAAAAAGTCTCTGTGATGGCCTAGTTTGGTGGTAGGGGCTGTTCTAGATAGCTTACAGGTAGGAAGTGAGTTCAGAATTAAATGGAGCATCCTGGGATTCGTAGTTTTCAGGTGTTCAGAATCCAACTGATGCCAACTGAGGAAATGCCAAGGTAAGACCCCCAAAGGAAGTTAGAGCCTAGGGTCAGCTTAGATTTCAGGTGGGAGTCTCAGGTGCAATAGGTAGGTCCCTGCCCCAAGAGGGCTTACAATCTAAGTTGGTACACATGTAGTGGAGAGCAAAATGAATTGCCCTAGGTCAAGAGGAACATTAGTGGCTTCCCTGGTTTTTAGTACTACTACTACTACTTAGCATTTCTATAGCGCTGCCAGGGTTACGCAGCGCTGTACAAGTTTAGACAAGGGGAAGGACAGTCCCTGCTCAAGAGAGCTTACAATCTAAAGGTAATAAGCTATGTAGTCAGTGCAGGTATCTGGAATGGTGGTTAGGTGCCAAAAGCAAGGGAGAAGAGATGGGCCTTGAGTAAGGACTTGAAAATGGGCAGGGAGGGCGCACGGCGTATGGGCTCAGGAAGTCTGTTCCAGGCATAAGGTGAGGTGAGGCAGAAGGGGCGGAGTCTGGAGTTAGCGGTGGTGGAGAAGGGTACAGATAGGAGTGATTTGTCCTGAGAGCGGAGGTTACGGGTGGGAACATACGGGGAGAGGAGGGTAGAGAGGTAATGGGGGGCTGCAGATTGAGTGCACTTGAAGGTCAATAGGAGAAGCTTGAATTGTATATGGTAGTGGATCGGGAGCCAGTGAAGCGACTTGAGGAGAGGGGTGATATGAGAGTATCGGTTCACGCGGTAGATAAGACGTGCGGCGGAGTTTTGGACAGATTGAAGGGGGGATAGGTGGCTAAGTGGGAGGCCAGCGAGGAGAAGGTTGCAATAGTCAAGACGAGAGGTAACGAGTGAGTGGACGAGAGTTCGGGTGGTCTGTTCAGAAAGGAATGGGCGAATTTTGCTAATATTATAGAGGAAGAAGCGACAGGTCTTAGCTGTCTGCTGGATATGGGCAGAGAAGGAGAGGGAGGAGTCGAAAATGACTCCGAGATTGCGGGCTGAAGAGACGGGGAGGATGAGGGCATTGTCAACAGAGACGGAAAGTGGGGGAAGAGGAGAAGAGGGTTTGGGTGGGAAGACAAGGAGCTCAGTCTTAGCCATGTTCAGTTTCAGATGCCGGTTGGACATCCAGGCAGCGATGTCGGAGAGGCAGGCCGAAACTTTGGCCTGGGTTTCGACTGTGATGTCGGGAGTGGAGAGGTAAAGCTGGGTGTCGTCAGCATAGAGATGGTACTGGAATCCATGTGATGAGATCAAGGAGCCCAGGGAAGAGGTGTATATCGAGAAAAGAAGCGGTCCAAGGACAGATCCTTGAGGGACCCCAACAGAGAGCGGGACGGGGGTGGAAGAAGAGCCATTAGAAAATACTCTGAAGGTGCGATGGGAAAGATACGAGGAGAACCAGGAAAGGACGGAGCCCTGGAATCCAAATGAGGACAGTGTGTCAAGAAGTAACTTATGATTGACGGTGTCAAAGGCGGCAGATAGGTCGAGGAGGATGAGTATGGAATAGTGACCTTTGGATTTGGCAAGGAACAGGTCATTGCAGACTTTAGAGAGTGCTCTTTCTGTTGAGTGTAGTGGGCGAAAGCCGGATTGAAGCGGGTCGAGGACGGCCTGAGAGGAGAAGAATTCAAGGCAGCGGCTGTGGACAGCACGTTCAAGTAATTTGGAGAGGAAAGGTAGAAGAGAGATGGGGTGGTAGTTGGAGGAACAGGTGGGGTCAAGCGATGCTTTTTTGAGAAGTGGTGTGATTACAGCGTGCTTGAAGGTGTCAGGGAACGTAGCAGTGGAGAGGGAGAGGTTGAGGATGTGACAGATTGAGGGGTTAACTGTAGGAGAGATGTTGGTAAGCAGGTTGGTGGGAATGGGATCAGAGGAACAGGTGGTGCACTTAGAGGAAGAAAGAAGGCGAGCAGTTTCCTCTTCGGTGATCTGAGGGAAGGAGGAGAAGGAAGCCAGGTTAGGTTGGTTGAGGGAGTGGGTTAAGAAGCCACAGGGAGGAGAAGGCTTGGAAGTGAATTCAAGGTTTATCTTCTGTACTTTATCGCGGAAGTAGTCAGCTAGTGTTTGAGGAGAGAGTGAGGGGGGGGGGGTGGGAGCGGAGGGTACTTTAAGTAGGGAGTTCAGGGTGGCGAAGAGGCGACGAGGGTTGGAGCCAAGAGAATTGGTTAATTGAGAATAATATTCCTGTTTGGCAAGGAATAGGGAGGACTGGAAGGAGGATAGCATGAATTTGTAATGGGTGAAGTCTGACAGGGTGTGAGATTTTCTCCAAAGTCGTTCAGCAGATCGGGTGCAGGAGCGGAGGTAACGGATGCAAGGGGTTAACCAGGGCTGAGGATTAATGCGCTTAGTGGGGCGAGAGACAGATGGTGCTAGGGTATCCAGAGCAGTGGAGAGAATTTCATTGTAGGTAGAGACAGCCGTGTCGACAGATTCAGAAGACGAGATGGAAGAGAAGAGAGTGGAGATGTGAGAGGATAGGGTAGGGGGGTCGACAGCTTGGAGATTCCTGAAGGCAGTGGTTATAGTTGGGCGAGGTTGAGGGGGAGGGTGATGAAGTGTGAGGGTGATTAGGTGATGATCTGAGATAGGAAGGACTGAGGTGCAGAAATTGGAAGGTGAGCAGGAAGAGAAGAGAACGAGGTCGAGACAATGGCCATCACGGTGAGTAGGGGTGGTAGAGCATAGTTGGAGGTTAAAGGCGGATATCAGAGTAAGGAATTTAGAAGCGTAGGAGTTGGATGGGTTGTCAACGTGAATGTTAAAATCGCCAAGAATGAGGGATGGAGGGGGGGCGGTAGATGACTGCGACTCTGAGTGGTAGTGGGTAGAATAGCCGGATGGAGTGAGCTTCAAAGGACGAGAAGCAGTGAGATTGCGGTAGGAGGAGTGGTTGGAAACTACAGGAGGGCGAGAGAAGTAACCCGACGCCTCCGCCACGGCCATCTGGGCGGGGAGTGTGGGAGAAGAGATAACATCCATGACAAAGGGCGGCGACTGAGGCAGAGTCGTCAGGGGAGAGCCAGGTTTCGGTTAGGGCGAGCAGTTGGAGGGAACGAGAGATGAAGAGATCGTGGGTGAAGGGCAGTTTGTTGCAGATCGAGTGGGCATTCCACAAGGCGCATGAGAAGGGGAGGGAAGAGGGGGGGAGGAGGGGAATAGAGACGAGGTTGGAGACGTCACGGAATCGTTTGCATGGATAGGAGGACAGGTGAGGGGGGCCAGGATTAGGATTAATGTCTCCCGCGGAGAGCAGGAGGAGTAAGAGAGTGCGGAGGAGGGTGGGGGAGGTCGGCGACGAAGGCGACGAAGACGGGGTGCACTTAGGAGGAATGGTGAAGGGTTAATGGCAGGAAGGAGGTGTTGGAGATTAAGGGCTAGAAAGGAGGAGGGGGACAAGAGAGATGGAGAGATGGTGAGTGATGGGGGTGAATAGGGTATTGCCGTAGCAGGCAGGACGGGAGGGAACACAGGTGGGCAATGAGTCCACTGAACCACCCCTACACAAGGTTGTGTCCTGCAGAGTAGAGAACCAGGCTGGTTGATAGCTATGTCGTTAACTGTTTGAAATGCTCTGTTGTATTAAGCCATGACTAGAATGGCAAACTGGAAGTTACTCTAACTACAAGGAAGCTAGCAAGAAACAGAATAAAATACTTCCTAAATGTACTAAGCCAGAAGTTAGTGTCTAAATCTGAAGAAGTGTGAAGACTACATTTTCTATTTACAGCAACAGAATCAAACAGTGCCCCTGTCTCCTGATGAATTTCTGTGTACAGCAGAGTTCTTACCCCAAAGTATTCATTCAAAAACTGTCCTGCGACAACCTCTCTGAGGTATAGCTAATTTCTTGCAAACAATGGCTCCTCGCTGGTATTTGCCCATTTTATCACCTATTATTTAGTATGCAAATAGAGATAATGTGCTGATAATTTGCAAAGGGGTCCTTTTACTAAGCTGTGGCAAAAAAGTAGCCTCAGTATGCCTAAGGACATTTTTACCACAGCCATAAAAAGGACCTTTTCATTTGGGTTTTTTTTTTTTTAGTATTAATGACCATATGCTAATGTTGCTTATTAGCGAGTGGCCATTAAATGTTTTTATTGTGAGTGCACTTACCCATTTTTGTAGGCACAGCATCTCAGGGGGGCGGCTTTGCATCCTTTTACCTGGTCACGGTGAGTTTCCAAACCCAGCAGCAGCAGAGATTCCCATACGCTGCCCTGCCGCCGCTGGCACCCACCTCTTCCCTTTACTGTGGCCGCCTGAACTTTCCTGTTTCGTTCAGGAAGCCGCAGTAAAGGGAAGAGGCGGGTGCTGGGTACCGGCAGTGATAGGGAAGTGTATGGGAATCTCTGCTGCTGCTGGGTTTGGGAAGTCACCATGACCAGGTAAAATGCCCCGGGGGAGGGGGGAGGCAGTATGCAAGCTCCGGCATCTTGCCTTGGGCCGGCCCTGCTCATGTGGTATTCCTTCTTTAACTGATTAGAGGAGGAACACCCACTCTCCGCCTGACAGTTAGTGTGTGCTAATCTGGCAGTTACTGCAGTACACTTGTATGCGTCCTGTGGTACACCTTTTTAAGCTGTGTTGGCGCCTAATGCAGCTTAGTAAAAAGATCCTAAATTATGCAGCTCTTTACCTAGTTTTGCATATATGCAAATATTTTACACTGAAGATTGCAATTACTAAATAACACATGAAAACTAGCAAATAAAGCTGGAAAATGTTACCATTTTGTCAAGCGTTAATGTTTTTTTGTGAACAGCCTCATAGTTTGTTAAAATTTTTTGAGGATTTATTTTTTATAAATTTCTCCTACTTAGCCATTCCCATCATCAGAACTACATGCAGGCTTCACACTGAAGACTATAAGCTAGGATTACAGCATAAAAAACTAAAACACATACTCAGTGGATATTTTGAATCAAACAAGACCATAATAAAAGATCCATAACTTTTATGTTAAAAAAAGGTGGGGGGAGGGAGAATAAGAAAATGTATTAGATAAAATAATAACCATCTAGAGCTAAGACTGGAAGAGGAAGCCATAATGTCAAGAAATAAGTTAGGTATCATAAAATTAAGATGATGCCAACTTCTTAGCAATTAGGTGACCTCCAGATATATAACTAGGATTTCTTTTTTTTTTTTTTGGGGGGGGGGGATAGTAATTTGACCTGGCAGACTCTTCTACTATGTAATCCGCTTTGAATGTAATTTCAAAAACCACAGAAAGGTGGTATATCAAGTCCCATTCCACCTACTTTTGGCCTTCCAGATTGATCAGAGCTGAGGTTGGAATGAGCCTTCATTTCAGTTATTTTATGTCCCTTCCACAGATGTACTTTCTCCTTCCTCAGCCAGTAACCCTGAAATCATAGGCCCTAAATCTAGGTGCTAAGGGCTTCTGATGCACGATGACTGGGACTCCCCTCTCCTCTAGGGGCTATTTCACTACCTTATTAGCATCCCCAGTCCTGGCTGACCCAAGAAGCAGAAGACTTGAATTGGGAAGCAAACACACATTTTCTGAATACTACAGCACTATCACTCAGCTACTACACTGGTCCACAATTAGATATTTTTAAAGATCATCTAATTAAAAAACCCAACTGAATTATATATACTAGTTTTTAAATGTTTATGCAAAAATTTATTTATTTAAAAATTTCTAGTCTGCCTACGACTAGGCGGATCACAAATCAATATACACAATAAAAGGAACAATAAAACAAGAACAATATTCAAAATAAAATGGACATCAGCCTCATGCGTGTTCAAACAAATATGTCTTCAATAATTTACTGAATTAAACCCTGCTAATATACAGTCTCAGATAACATGGTAATTTGTTACAAATTTGTGGACCTGCTACCGAAAATGCAGTATTCCATGTATTAGCGTATGCCACAGACTGCAATTTAACATTCGCCAATAACTTCAAATTTTCAGACTGCAAGGATTTAATGGGTTGGTATTCCAATGTTTATCTAAGTGTAATGTTGCTTACTTAAAAAAAAAAGGGACTCTATTTGTAATACTCTACTGAGTACCTATTTTTGTTAAATTTTTCAGACTAAACTATTTGCAAATTACCCTAGCTGCAGAGGCGTGCAACTGAATATATGGAAAAGTTTATTACCACTTAGGTAATATGAAGCTCATGACTATATGTGTGGTGGCACTGAATGACAGTTTTTGTTGAGCTAATCTTTCAATAATTTTCATTTCTGGGCTTTTACAGGAAGAAATGCAGAGCAGAAGCCATATTCAATTTAACCTGGATATACAGGATATTCATTTTTACACACTCCCTTTTTTGGTTTGCTAAGGCTTTTTAAATGAAATACCAAAAGAGGACTGGATGTAACAATACTGTAGATTCACTTCAGGCTGTACATACCTTAGTCATAAGCGTTGTTCCAAAACCACCTTGGTAATTATTAGCAGAGGGTACTCCTTCCATAACTCCTGGCACGGGGTTATATGTGTCGCTTGACCAACAGCGACCTGAACTCATATTCAGTATTTTGGCCACAGCTTGGGTCAAGCCCTAGCCTGTCAAAGGTCAAGGGAAGAGAAGTGTTAATGTCAAAATGCACAAGACATGGGTGACTTATTTTACACATAAGGACCACATTGTCATTTCTCTCCCTTTATTAGGTGTCTTGAAAAACGATTGAGTATTGATATGGGCGGAGGGGTTTCCTAGCTTAAATTAAAGGTCATCTATCCAGCATTTAAGTGATGCAAGGGCCATGCCTTTCACATCCAGCTCAGGCTTACCTCGAATCAGACTACTTTACGAAGGTTAAATTTTAAAAAATCCTGTGAGTCACTGAAACACAGAAAGCTAACTTTCTGTTTATAAGATCGTTTGAAATGCCAGATTTGAACAGGGCTCCCCTGGTTCTCAGCCCACTGTTCTACCAATTAGGCTACTCCTATACTCCACTTTCATTCCACCTGCCGTCATATAAACATTCAGAGGGTAATTTTCATACTGCCTGTATAGCTCCAAAGCCTGCAGGTACTTTACACTCGCAGATCTTGCATCAAGCTTCAAAGCAAAGGTGTGCATATTGTTTCCTTTTCAAAGGGGGTAAGAGGTCTTGGACACGCTTTCTGTGGGTATTTTTTCCACATGAAACATGCACTTTTGAAAATACAAAAGTATGCACAATGTTTCATGGGCCGATGATCAGAAGCAAACATGGGCACTAGAGGCCAATATCGCCATACTAGTGCTTGTGTTTGCTCCTGCCCGATGATCAGAGCCTGTGAGCGCATGTAATAACGCGCTTGCTGGCTCTGAACGTAAATTGCATGCAAATGCATGCAAACAAGGGTCTCCTGTATTCATCCCTCATGATCAGTGGGCAGCGCGCCAAACAAGGGCACTGCTACCGAGCTGGCGTTAGGGTTTGCTGGGAGGGAGGAATGAGGGAGACTCACTGAAGAGGCTTGACAGGTCCGGGATTTTCCCTAGACCTGTCAAACCTAATCCCGCCCCTCCCGCAAAAAACACAAGACCTGGAGGTCCGGTGGACCTCCAGGCCACCCCACCCCCAAAGCAGAAAAATCCTGGTGGTCCAGTGGGACTGTTAGCTTCCCCCTCCCACCCTCACATCGCACAAAAATGCCTTGGTGGTCCAGTGGGATCGCTATCTATCCACTCCCCTCCCGCCGGCAGCCTACCTCTCAGTGGTCACAGTGGTGGGAGCAGAGAGGAACTAGCACTTCCTCCCTCCTCCTCGGGTGCCTTCCCAAAATGGCAGTCCCCCCTGCCCGGTACATCCTGGGATGCACCGGGTGGGGCTTAACCCATATATGGAAGTTAAGCCTTCCATCCAGCACATCCCAGGATGCACCCAAAGAGGCACCAAAGAGGAGGGCGGGAGTGCTAGAAAATCCCGGACCTGTCAAACCTCTTCTGCGGGAGGATTGTGCCTTGGGTGAATGCCCAGGCACATCATCCCACAGAAGTAACCCCATGATCAGAGAAGTACCCCTATGATCAGAGCTAATAGTGCACATATATTTGCATGATATTATCTCTGATCATAAGGGCGTTAAAGCCCCGTGCTGTTCCAGCGCTATTTTTAGAGAACTGTTTGGATCAGCACGGGGCTTTTGACCATCTGCCCATGCTAACCCCACCACCTTGGAAGGCCTCTGCTAAATACATTATGCTTTTTCCTCACAGTATCCTAGCAGATTGAAGTAGAATTGGTGGGTAACTCTAGAAAAGGGGTTAGCCAACAGTCGATTGTGAATGACCAGTCGATTGCAGAAGGTCCCTAAGTCAATTGCGAGTTTGTGACCAAAAAATACAATACTCTCCCACTCTTGGGCTCCAGCCTACTTTGATTTCCACTCCGCTTCATGCACTACTCACTTCCTTTCCACCTCACTTCATGCGCACACACTAGCATTCAAAACAAATGAGGGAAGTTGTACATGTGGGTGATTTCCTACAGTGTCAGGACCTTGTAGTTTGTATTGAGATCTTGTGTGTGGTTTCTTGATATATAGTGACTTCTGGTCAAACTTGGTCAAATTAAAGGTTTGAAAGTAGCTCTCTACAGTGAAAACTTTGCCAACCCATGTTCTACAACACAGCCTGCAGTGCTGTACAACACATTTGATTCTGAGGAGGAAGAAGAGATAACTGGAACTATTATAGCAATTCCTGCCAGCCAAAGGAGCAATGTAAGCCATAAGTTAGGGAGAAAGCTTTCCCCTAGCCCTTATGACCGGAAAGGGTACTGGATTTAGTTCATACTTTTTCAGTAGTAGCTCAAGACAAGTCACATCAAGGTACAATAGGTATTTTCCTGTCCCCAGAGGACTTACAATCTAAGCTTGTATCTGAGGCAATGTAGGGTTAAATGACTTGCCCAAGATCACAAGGAGTGTCAGTGGGCTTTGAACCTGCCTTCCCTGGTTCACAGCCCCAGTGCTCTAACCATTCTCCACTCTTTTAAAGCAAACTGTTCCTTAAACTACAAAAAATACAAGAAAACTAATCAATTTTATTGATTACTATATAATTACTTTTTCTTATTAGCCTAAAATGGCCATGTAGTTAAAATAACTTGAATACACAAAATTCGGGACCCTTTCCTAAGCCGCGTAGGCGCTACATGGGGCCCAACGCCTATCAATTTTGAGTTACCCGCCCAGCTACTGTGTGGCCTTTGCAGTAATTTTATTTTTGATGGCATGACTGCTAGGCGTGCCGGAAAATATTTTTATTTTCTGGCTCGCAGGGCGGTAAGCGTTATTCTACGTGCGTAGGACCATTACCGCCCGGTTACCCGCATGAGACCTTACTGCTAGGTCAGTGGCTGGTGGTAAGGTCTCAACCCAAAATGGACGCGCTGGTAATTTCATTTTGCCGCACGTCCATTTTTTGGCAAAAATTTTAATAAGGCATTTTTACAGGTGTGCTAAAAATGATTCTGCGTTCGCCCAAAACACATGTCTACACTACCGCAGGCCATTTTTCAGAGCACCTTTGTAAAAGGGCCCCTTAACAATTAGCTTTTCTATCCTGTGCGCATACACGCACAAACACACAATGTAATACATATGTGCAAACGTTCCAGTGTGGGTGTGCAAATGATCAATCAAGAGCGGTAATGAATCCAAATCAAATCTATTCAATTGTTCCAATGGGTGCCAGTTCAGGTATGTCATTTCCACTGTGCAGACATGGGAGCCCTTTTACTAAAATGTGTTAAGCACTCAATGCATGGTTAACACGTGGAAACAGGCTACTGTGCGACTGCATTAAAGGACTTTACAGTAGTTTGCCTGTTGCATTGCAGTAAACTACGCGTTACTTCATTTTCAGAATTCTTATGTCAGAGGGTGTGGCACAGGTGGGAAATAGTGGAAGCATTATCTGGGTTGCATGTTGTACTTACCACAAGCTAACTGGCTAAGGTATTGTTAATGCGGGACCACTTACTGCGTCCTAAATAAAAGGCGGTAAGTGTTCCTGCACTGTCAGCGGATTCCGTGCGCTAATGGGAACATTATTGCATGACGTGAATGCAAAAATACCCGTAACGCCACCACTAGTTGCTGCATTAGATTTGCAGTTACCAGGGAGTAAAGTCTGGCATTAGGCCACAGTAACTGCAAATATTAACACGCTATAAGTAGACGGACCCCATGGTGTTCATCATATTAGTTGAATAAGGTGTTTCATTTGAATTGTGCGGCCACTGTGAGTATCATATCTGTGTTATATGAATGTTCTTTCTGTGCTGTCTATTAAAGTATCATTTGTTTTCTGCTGACATTTATCAAATTTCTATTATATGATTGCTTTACAGTGCTGTTAAACATGAATATTACTGATGCTATATTATGTTACTCTTATTTCTACGATTCAATTTGCCATCTCCAAGTTTCCCTCATTGACTGTTTTTATGCTTATGTTTGAATCATTTCCCTATTGTTATGTTGTTAACTGAATTGTAAGATTTAGGTCAAGCTGTACTTGCTGTACACCACCTTGGATGAATCTCTTCATAAAGGCGGTTAATAAATCCAAATAATTAAATAAATAAAAGGCATAAATCCACAAAATTAAACTTGATGAATTCCTCAGTAAAGGGTTCTTATTAAATCTTCATTAGAAAGTACTAATTATAAAGCAAGCCAACCTGGAGCTTACGACAGATGCTCTCTGTCTAGGCTCAGCCGTGTATCATAGTTTTGGGTCAACTGCTGATAGGGTTGCTGATCCTGATAAAACAAAGCTTGTCCAAGCAGAAACATCATTTGTTCTATCACTAGGCTTATGGCGTAACCTGCTGTTCACTGTGGACTCAAAAGGAAACGTGGCCACAAACAGATACAACCACAAATTCTCTTACACAAGATCACAGAATCTACTTTTAGATAAAATTCAATTCCTGTAAATATTTTAAGCGCATCTGCTCCACTATAAGGATCACGTTTTTCAAATGACTTCAAAATTCAGCTAGGTAAAAAAAAAAAAAAAAAAAAACCCAAAATATGTATGTTGGCTTCCACCACTTTCCTCTGCATTCCTGTGAAATGCTGTATAATCCAGTGTCAGGTTACCTCCAAAACATGACTAACTGGATATAATGTCTTCCAGATGAATTTCAATTCCATCACCTGTCACACTTTGGCTCTGGACTCTCAGGAAGGATTGCAATGTTTTGCATCAGCTCTTATCAAAGACTTCCTTGTATGTGACAGAGACAAGTGAAAAACATCTTCCTGCAGTGGTGAAAGGAGAATCTAACACTGTAGTCACAAAGTAAACAAAAAATAATTTCAGAAGAATCCCAGAAGGAGATTGAGAGGCTCAAAAGTCAGTGTTCCTAACTGCTGCAGCTGATCTGGCCTTTTGAAATTAAATTTATAGGGAGGCAGAGGATTGCACAAGGTTTAAAGTGTTAATTTAGTTCTTTATACATCTTGAACACATCTGCTTTGTATATTTTAATTTTCCCTCAAATGGGCAAACATGTTTGATAGTGAGAGTTTTTCACACCCAAGTGCATTTAATGAAGGAAATGCTGTATCCCATGGAACCGTACTGATTGCTTGCACTCAAAAGCATGTCCAAGCCTATTCATATAATCAAATATTTCCTCCCTGCAAAAAGGGGACAAGGAGAAAGATAGACCTCTCCTGCTTCACAAAGCACTGGAACATCCAGAGAAGACAGCTACGGTACCTGATCTTCCTCTCCAAAGGCCCTTGGTTATTTTCTTAACCCAAATAACTGAAACTGCATTTATTGAGCTAGACTATTTATTGCAGTAGTTATTATTCAGGATTGAGAAGCATGACTAGATGCTTAATTGCTGATCTACGCAATAGAGTGCTCTGTTGCAAGATAACTACCTGCACATCTCCTGGCCCGTCACATCTCCGGAGTCAGAGACGAGGACATCTAATAATGTCAAGAGCAATTATGCCAGTTACAAGCTTCCTACCACCAAATGGATCATCAGTTTTAGAAAACAGGATTTAAATAACAGGTCCTGGCATTTTTAGTAATGCTTCCCTCGACTCGCCCGCCTCATGCGCTACGAAGTTGCAGTAGCTCTTCTCATCACACGCTGCCTTCCCGCACTCGCGGCTGATTGATTGACAAAGCATTATATTTTCCATTAATAAAGAAAAGGGGAAATAAGTACAAATCCATTTCTAATGAAATAAACGGTAACATGATGACCCAAACGGAAAATGAAGATGAAGAAAATAGAAGTTAGGTTCTTTTTTACTGAGCTGGGTTAAACCTTTGCAGGTATCACACATTAATAGGTAAAATTAAGGTGCCAAAGCCTCTGCATTAGCTGCTGGGGTGTGCCATGCACAGTTAATACACTTACGGTGGTGTGTTAACTGCACTTTTCAGTGCAGATAACATGAATGCACTTAATAGCACATACTGAGGTGGTATTAACCGCTTCACATTATCTGCTGCATTAAGGGTAAGGATGGGAACAGAAGGGAAATCTGGATTTAGCTCACACTTTTCCAGTAGAAACTCAAGGCAAGCTACATTCTGTATAGTAAGTACTTCCCCATCCTTTTAAATTGTATGTTTGTACCCAAGGCTGATGCACAAAACTAACCAGGCCAGCTTACGTGTGTTCTTGACTAGTTCCGCGAGCTTGGTATCCTGCAGGAAATGCACAAAGGGGCTCTGTAGAGTTTTTACCATTCGCAGCAGCAGACAACGGGAATCCTATGCTAATATATTAAATGAGCTATTTAGCATTCAAATGTGCATTCTGAGGGATGCATAGCCATTTCCGAGCGATACACACAAAGGAATGCCTACCTTTAGTGATAGAAATTTTACGGGAGTTCTGGAGCAGCCATAATTCTCTGCAGCTTATCTGGAAGACCAATCTTTCTGCTATTGCTCCCGTGCTCCCAGCCTGTGCAGTCACTCTCTGCTCTCACTTCAGCCCATGTAGTACTGCTACTGCTCCCAGCCTGTGCGGATTGTCTGTTTCTCTCTTTTCTCACGCTCATCCCACAACCTCAACGGCAGCGCTGAAGAATCTGCTCAAGATCACAAACAGCTGGAGTAGGATTTGAATCCTGGCCTCCCCGATTCTCAGTCCACCGATCTAACCATGAGGATCCACACAGCACTGCACTCTACAGGTTAAGTATCAGGTGCCATCTTTACCCATTCGACGTTTGTCAGTTAACACAGGAATTAATGAGTGCTAAATGTCAAGCAACTGAGTTAAATGTTAGTGCGATTCCTGCGTTAAATGCTTAACACACTTTAATAAAAGGGACCCCTAGTTTATTCATGTGCTTTTCAGAGCACTAAATCTGAAACTGTAAACTCTATGATATCTGAGATGCAGTGCTAGGTCAAAGCTCCACTTCCAATTTTGGTGCATTTACCTACAATGTAGATTCTCTTCAGGAGCCCCAGCACACTAAGACTTTTTTTTTTTTTTTGCAGCAAGTGTATCATTAAAAAGAGCAAGTTAGAAGTGCTTTGCATTTCATCTTTCTGAGGATTCTTCTGCTGGCACATACATAACTGACAGCTAAAATTAGACATGGTATTAAAATCAGTTACTGAAGTCCTCTGTCTTCCACTGGGCCCAACGCTTGTAATGGTCTGAAACTCGCTAGAATATAATTGTCATTCAGTGAGAGTCTTTCCTAGAAAGTCATGCTTCACTGGAGAAGACTGAGTTTCCATTTGAAATCAACAAATTAATCTAAGACAGGTATCTGAAAGGGCAAGTTTAATAGGAAGCAGCCACTGGGCTCTCAACCATGATAAAATGTTATTGCTGTTTCCCTGTAAATTGGCTGAGAACATATGATACTTTCTGCATAAGAGCTCCATTGCTGTTCAAGAGATATACTGCTCAAGCTATCAAAATGATGACAGTCTGTCAGTCCCCATAATAACTTGCCACCGGACATGGGAGGTGGTGGTGTTGGTGGTGATAGGGGGTGAGGGGAGAGGAAGGGGGGTGGAGTGCTTGCTTACAATTGTGGAAAATTTTTTTCAGCTCTAAACAGGAAGGAAAGCCATTATCTTCATGGTGTTTATAATGAAATATAACATTTGCAATGTTCAAGGCTTTAAAAAAGAAAATAAAGGAATGCTGAATAGAGGCTGAATTGTTTCTAGCAGGGCCAAATCAGATGACTATTTACCTCTGTGATGCTAGTTTAGAAGATATCTTATTTTCCAAACATCTGCTTACTGGTAAGCATTCATAAATTTATCAAGCGATAATAATCCAATCTCTGTGTGCCAACTCAATAACAAGTGTACATCAAGATTCTGATATAGATTACTAGTATAAGTCAGACTTGGCACAATTAAATTTAAGCACGAACATTTAGGTTAACTCTAAGGCTGACATGAACCTTATTCTATCACAACATTACTGTATTTGTTCACACCGGAATTGGCGAACACCTTTACGGTACTATGTAAGCCACACTGAGCCTGCAAATAGGTGGGAAAATGTGGGATACAAACTTAACAAATAAATAAATAAAACAATTTACCAAGGTGCAGTAAAGGCGAGCTTTTACCATACCTTGAGTTATCAGGGGAGTCAGCAACCTACAATATAAGTACTGCAGGTTGCCGATTCCTGTGGTAAATGAATAGCGCTGAATGAAAGCAGCATTATTCCAGTGGCTCAGGAGCATCAGGCCACAAAGCTGCAGCCTAATGATACCAACGTGCAGGACCTGTGCCATTCCCCACCCCACCCCCCACCCCCACTCCCCGATCATGCCCCCTCCCCCCCACCTGATTATGAGCCTGTAGTAGTGTGAGACTACCACTAGAAGCACAATTTTGGAGATCGCACCAGCCAGGGCAGGAGTAACTAGGGTTTGCTCCTGCCTGACCACCTCTGAACCACTAATACACCCCACGGGAGGCCCTTTGGGGAGGTGGGGAGTTGAGGATTTGATTGGGTGGTGGGGGGGGGCCACGATCGGGGGAGGGGAATTGGTATAGGCTTTGCAGGTTTCGGCCTGGGAGCATCAGGATGCAGCTTTGTGGGGTTATTTTAACATGCTTTTCTGCTCAAAACGCGACTTGCAAGTTGTGTTATGGATTTTACATAGTAATGAGCAGCTATACATGCACTGTATGTTTTGCATCTCATTACTACGTAATCCATGGCAACCTAAATATTCAGGACGCATTACAGCCCTTTAACTCATGTTAAGGGGCAAATAACACATCTTAAAACCCTAATGCAGCAGTAACTTACTTTTCTTTAACTAAAAAGCAAAAATGTTACCCCTGCCCCTCCCTGTGAACATCCCCTAACACTTACATGTTAAGCCATTTAGGAGATACTCTATATGGCGCCTAAAAAAACTGACGCTGAAATCAGTGCCGACTAAGCGTATTCTATAATTGGCAGCTAGATTTAGGCACCAATTATAGAATATGCTTAGTTGATATTTCAGCGCCTAAATCTGCGTACATCCATTTACACCAACTAAAACATGGCGTAAATCCCAGCGCATAGATTTAGGCACACTGGGCCATATTCTATAACTAGGCGCCTAAATTTCATAACTCCCACAAAATGCCCATTTCCCCGCCCATAACCACTCCCCTTTCTGACTGCACACGTTAGAAGTTCGGCGCACATATATTACAGAATACGTTTAGCGAGCTGTGCACCTAAATTCTAATCAGTGCCAATTAGTGCTCATTATTGCTCAGTAAGTGCTAATATTAGCACTCATTAGCTTGTTAAACCAATTAAGTTGCAAGTGGTGTTATAGAATCTGTGCCGATTTCGGACCCTAAATCTAAGCACACTATACAGAATCCGGGGGTTAGTGCATAATTATAGAATACCAGATAGGAATACTACTGCCATTTACGCACGTATGGGTTTGCTTAACTGTGTGAATGGTAGTATTCTATAAATTTAAGCATTCGTGAGGCGCTTAAATGTAGATGGCCTGTTAAAGAATAAGGAGGATATATGCTTAAAACTGGAGCTGCAGTTTGGATTTTTTTTTAAACAAATGGCAACTAGTCCATGTTCTAGCAAACCATTGGCTCAGGATGCTAGATCAGTGGTTCCCACACCCCTAATGGGGCGACACCAATGAGGTCACAGAAACAGGGCTGCTCCCTCCCTCTCTCTGCACATTCGCTGTGACCTATGCCTAATAGTAGCAAGTTAGTACAAAGCCTGTGAGCTCATAGGCTCTGCCCTTTCCTCTTGTTTGGGCTTCCTTTTAGACTGGAAACCAGGGGCATAGCCAGACCTCGCGGTGGGAGAGGGCCAGAGCCCGAGGAAAGGGGGGGTACATTTTCATCTGCTACCCTGCCGCCGCCACCTCCCTGCTTCCCCCTCCACCCTGATGCTCCCCACCCACTGCTGCAGGAAAGTACCTTGGCTGGTGGGGGTCCCCAACCCTGGCCAGCTGACGTCAGCCTTCTCCAGTGCTGGTCTCCAGCGCCGCTGCATTGCCTGCCCTGCTCTCTCTTCTTCCTCACGTCCTGCATGCTCCTTTAAGTGAAACTGAGCATGCTCAATTTCACTAAAAGGAGCGACATCAGAGACCGGTGCTGGACAAGGCTTCAGCTGGTGGGGGTTGGGGACCCCAGTAAGCAAAACCAGGGGCCCGGAGGAAATTTATGGGGGCCCATGCCCCTGTGGCCCCACATAGCTGCGCCACTGCTAGAAACTCTTGCAGAGTACTGGGGTCTGAGAGAACGCACTGACACACAAGATCCTCTGTTGACTGCTCTAGTGTTACCACCACCCCTTCTGCCTTCATGTTTTGGATGAGCAGGCAGAGGAGAAGTGAGAGAGGTGGGAAATGGAGGTCTGTTATTTTGTTTTCATCCCTCTAGGATAAAAGTTTGGGTAGCACTCTGCTAGCGGTTATCACAACACATCCTTTTAATTTTCTAGGTTTTCCACGTCATCACCTTTGGTCTCCGGGATATGAATCCTACATGTTTGAATTTTGCTAACTTGGAAATCACTTTCAGAACTACCTATTTATACATCCACATTGAATCTCAAGGTATTTTTGAAGCTGCACTATGTTGCAGTGTCCATCAAGTGCAAAGTATATAAATACACATCTTCTTTCAGTATAACTGTATGCAAATGTCCAGGACCAAGATGACAGCTACAGATCACAAGACATATGGCGCAGGAAATGGAAATGACATCACAGTGCCAAATCTGAAGAAAAATACCTTTCCAGTAAAAGCTACAAACAGAGAACACTGGAACAATGTGCAAAATAGAAACAAAACCATGTTATCATGTTACTCATCAGATACTGAAAGTTTATGCTACATCATCGAAAACAGGTTGCCTATAAGGACACTGGTATCAAAGAACAGCGTTTATCCATTTTAATTTTGTCTTCAAACTGTTTTCTACTTTTTCTTACATAGTAACATAGTAAATGACAGCAGATAAAGTGAAGATACATACCTGTAGCAGGTATTCTCCAAGGATAGCAGGCTGATTGTTCTCACGATTGGGTCGTCGTCTGCGACGGCCCAGGAGACCGGCAAATCTCTAAAGCATAACAAAAACTTTCCAGAACGCTCCGGCACGCGGGCAGAGCGAACCGTGCATACGCGAATGGCTTCCCGGCTGCGGCATGAGCGTGACATCGTTAGTTTAATAAAAAAGCAACCAGAGAATTAGAACAACTCCAAAGGGGAGGTGGGTGGGTTTGTGAGAACAATCAGCCTGCTGTCCTCGGAGAATACCTGCTACAGGTATGTATTTTCACTTTCTCCGAGGACAAGCAGGCTGCTTGTTCTCACGGTTGGGATATCCCTAGCACCCAAGCTCACTCAAAACAATGAACATTGGTCAATTGGGCCTCGCAACGTCAAGGACATAACAGAGATTGACCTGAAAAGAAACAGAAATAAGTGAGAGTGCAGTCTGAAACAGAAATAAGTGAAAGTGCAGCCTGGAACAGAACAGAAATGCGCCTAGGAGGGTGGAGTTGGATTCTAAACCCCGAACAGATTCTGCAGCACCGACTGTCCAAACCGACTGTCGCGTCAGGTATCCTGCTGAAGACAGTAGTGAGATGTGAATGTGTGGACTGATGACCACATTGCAGCCTTGCAAATCTCTTCAACAGAGACTGACTTCAAGTAAGCCACTGATGCAGCCATGGCTCTGACATTATGAGCCGTGACATGGTCCTCTAGAATCAGCCCAGCTTGGGCATAAGTAAAAGATATGCAATCTGCTAGCCAATTAGAGATTGTGCGTTTTCTGATGGCGACTCTCCTCCAGTTGGGATCGAAAGAAACAAACAATTGGGCGGACTGTCTGTAGGGCTTTGTCCGCTCCACGTAAAAGGCCAATGCTCTCTTACAGTCCAAGGTGTGCAACTTGTCTTCACCAGGGCGGGAATGAGGACGGGGAAAAAATGTTGGCAAGACAATTGACTGGTTCAGATGGAACTCCGACACCACCTTCGACAAGAACTTGAGTGCGCAGGACCACTCTGTTATGATGAAACTTGATATAAGGTGCATGCACTACCAGGGCTTGGAGCTCACTGACTCTACGAGCTGAAGTAACAGCCACCAAGAAAATGACCTTCCAGGTCAAGTACTTCAGATGGCAGGAATTCAGTGGCTCAAAAGGAGCTTTCATCAACTGGGTGAGAATGACGTTGAGATCCCATGACACTGGTGGAGGTTTGACAGGGGGCTCTGACAAAAGCAAACCTCTCATGAAGCGAACAACTAAAGGCTGTCCAGAGATAGGCTTACCCTCTACACGTTGATGATAAGCACAAATTGCACTAAGGTGAACTCTTACGGAGCTGGTCTTGAGACCAGACTCTGATAAGTGTAGAAGGTATTCAAGCAGGGTCCTTGTAGGACAAGAAAAAGGATCTAGGGCCTTGCTGTCACACCAGATGACAAACCTCCTCCATTTGAAAGAATAACATTTCTTCGTGGAATCTTTTCTGGAAGCAAGCAAGACTCGGGAGACACCCTCTGAAAGACCCAAGGAAGCAACGTCTAAGCTCTCAACATCCAGGCCATGAGAGCCAGAGACTGGAGGTTGGGATGTAGAAGCAACCCCTCGTTCTGGGTAATGAGGGTTGGAAAACACTCCAATCTCCACGGTTCTTCGGAGGACAACTCCAGAAGAAGAGGAAACCAGATCTGACGAGGCCAGAAGGGAGCAATCAGGATCATTGTTCCGCGTTCTTGCTTGAGTTTCAGCAAAGTCTTCCCTACTAGAGGTATAGGAGGATACGCATACAGAAGGGCCTGTCCCCCAATGCCACTACTACTACTATTTAGCATTTCTATAGCGCTGCAAGGCGTACGCAGCGCTGCACAAACATAGAAGAAAGACAGTCCCTGCTCAAAGAGCTTACAATCTAATAGATGCAGGAGAAAAGCATCTGACGCTAGTCTGTCGTGGGCCTGAAGTCTAGAACAGAATTGAGGGACTTTGTGATTGATCTGAGTGGCAAAAAGATCCACCAAGGGGGTGCCCCACGCTCGGAAGATCTTGTGGACTATGCCCATGTTCCGTGACCACTCATGAGGTTGCATTATCCTGCTCAACCTGTCGTCCAGACTGTTGTTTATGCCTGCCAGATACATGGCTTGGAGAAACATGCCGTGTCGGCAAGTCCAATGCCACATCCGAACGGCTTCCTGACACAGAGGGCGAGATCCGGTGCCCCCCTGCTTGTTGGTGTAATACATAGCAACCTGATTGTCTGTCTGAATTAATATGATGTGGTTGGACAGCTGGTCTCTGAAAGCCTTTAGAGCGTTCCAGATTGCTCGTAATTCCAGGAAGTTGATCTGAAGACCCTTTTCCTGAAAGGACCAAGCTCCTTGAGTGTGAAGTCCATCTACATGAGCTCCCCACCCCAGGAGGGATGCATCCGTCATCAGCACTTTTTGTGGCTGAGGAATTTAGAATGGACGTCCCAAGGTCAAATTGGAGCGAATGGTCCACCAATGAAGAGAACTGCAAAAGTTGGTGAAGAGACGGATCACATCCTCTTGATCCCCTGTGGCCTTGCACCACTGGGAAGCTAGAATCCACTGAGCTGATCTCATATGTAAGCGTGCCATGGGAGTTACATGAACTGTGGAAGCCATGAGTCCTAAGAATTTCAACATCTGCTGAGCTGTGATCTGTTGAGATGCTTGAGCCATGGACACTAGGGCCAGGAGATTGTCTGCCCTTGCCTGGGGAAGATAAGCTTGAGACGTCTGTATGTCCAACAGAGCTCCAATGAGCTCCAATTTTTGAACGGGGACAAAATGGAACTTGGGATAATTGATCACGAAGCCCAGAAGTTCTAGCACCCGAATAGTCATCCGCATGGATTGTAGAGCACCTGCCTCCGAGGTGCTCTTCACCAGCCAATCATTGAGATAAGGGAAGACATGCACTCCCAGTCTGCGTAGCGATGCTGCGACAACTGCCAGCCACTTTGTGAAAACCCTGGGCGCAGACGCGAGACCAAAGGGCAGTACATAGTACTGAAAGTGCAGAGTTCCCAACCGAAATCGAAGATACTTCCTATGAGCTGGGAGTATTGAGATGTGGGTATAGGTGCCCTTTAAGTCCAGAGAGCATAGCCAATTGTTTTCCTGAATCATGGGAAGAAGGGTGCCCAGGGAAACCATCCTGAACTTTTCTCGGACTAGGAATTTGTTCAGGGCCCTTAGGTCTAGAATGGGACACATCCCCCGTTTTCTTTTGCACAAGGAAGTACCTGGAACAGAATCCCAGCCCTTCTTCCCCTGGTGGAACGGGTTCGACCGCATTGGCCTTTAGAAGGGCGGAGAGTTCCTTTGCAAGTACCTGCCTGTTCTGGGAGCTGTAAGAATGAGCTCCCGGTGGGCAATTTGGAGGTTTGGATATCAGATTGAGGGTATATCCTAACCGGACAATTTGAAGAACCCACCGGTCGGGGGTTATGAGAGGCCACCTTTGGTGAAAAAATATCAACCTCCCTCCAACCGGCAAGCTGTCCGGCACGGACACTTTTTCCGAAGCTATGCTGCACTGGAGCCAGTCAAAAGCCCGTCCCTTGCTTTTGCTGGGGAGCCATAGGGGCCTTAGGAGCACGCCGTTGACGGGAACGAGCGCGCTGGGACTGAGCCTGGACAGGCTGCCGAGAAACAGGAGTGTACCTACGCCTATTATAGGAGTAGGGAACACTCCTCTTCCCTCCAAAAAACCTCCTAGATGAGGAGGTGGTAGCAGAAGATGCCCGGCGGGACACAGAATACATAGCATCATGGTGCTTCTTGATCTGATCGACCATATCCTCTACTTTTTCGCCAAAAAGGTTATCTCCCCGGCAAGGAACATCCGCCATTCACTGCTGGGTCTTATGATCCAGGTCAGAGATGCGCAGCCATAAGAGTCTGCGCATCACTATACCTTGAGCAGCTACTCGGGATGCCACATCAAAAGTGTCATAAGTACGCCTGACCAGGAATTTTCGACACGCCTTCTGCTGCCTGACCACCTGGTGAAAAGGTTCGGCGAACTCCGGAGGAAGTGCTTCGACCAAACTGGACAGCTGCCTCACCAAGTTCCGCAAGTGGATGCTCGTGTACAGCTAGTATGTTTGAATCTTGGCTGCGAGCATAGCAGCCTGATACGTCTTTCTCCCAAAAGAATCCAAGGTCCTAGACTCTCTGCCTGGGGGTGCCGAGGCATAGTTCTTAGTACTCTTGGCTCTTCTGAGAGCAGAATCCACCACCATGGAATCATGAGGTAGTTGAGATTTCACCATTACCGGCTCTCCATGGACTCTGTACTGGGACTCAGCTTTTCTGGGGACCACTGGATTAGAGAGAGGGAACGACCAGTTTCGCATAAGAACTTCCCTGAGTGTGTTATGCAAGGGAGCCGTTGCAACCTCTGTAGGTGGAGAAGGATAATCCAAGACCTCGAGCATCTCTGCCCTGGGCTTATCCACAATCTCCAAAGGGAAGGGAATATCCTTAGACATCTCCCGGACAAAGGAGTAAAAAGAAAGACTCTCAGGTGGAGACATCCTTCTTTCAAATGGCGGAGTAGGATCAGAGGGGACCCCATATGACTCTTCTTCAGAAAAGTATCTGGGATCTTCCTCTTCCTCCTACGAGCGCTCATCATTGGTATCGGACAAAAGCTCTCTAAGAGCAGCTCGAACCCGAGCCTGTCTTGACGTCGAGGAACGACGACCTCGAGGGGGATGTCGAGAAGTCGACCCCTGCATGGACTGAGGCGAAGCTTCCTCCGTCGATGTCGGAGAGTCGACCTGGGTGGCAGCCGACGCTGATGCTGCAAATGGCGCCGAGAACGGGGACCTCACCACAGGCGAAGGACCAGATACCGCCTCAACAGTTGGTGCAGAAGGCGCAAGCACCCCTGGCACCGAAGTAGACTGGCGCAGCAATCCCTCCAGAAGCTCTGGAAGAAGGGCCCTGATGCGCTCGTCGAGAGCTTCCATCGAAAAAGGCTGGGGGGCTGGCGCAGGAGTCGGTGGCAGAATCTGAGGGGGCTTGAGAGCCGGTACCAGGCTGCCAGAAGACCAACGCATCGGCACCTCCTGTATAGAGGGTGAGTGATCCTCTCGGCACCAACGCATCTCGGGTGCCGAATCCCTCGGCTCCCCGGAGCTCTCAGTACCGCGCATTGAAGGAGATCGATGACGGTGCTTCTTAGCTTCACTCGACGCCCCTCATCGAGACTCTTCGGTACCGAAGAGGAGGAAATGGAATCCTCACACCTCCTCGGGCCGGGTCCGACGAAGGTCGATCCCGGGGGGCCTGCATAGCAGTAGGCCTCGAGACAGGTGGAGACCCACTCGATGCCTCGCTGCTCCCAGCGCGATATGGTCATTCGGCAGCCATTACCAGCACTCTCGAAGTCAATGCTTCCCTCAACGTTGCCGCTGACCTCGGTACCGATGCCGATGTCGAAGGACCGGACCGATCCATAAAAAGCTTTTCACGTTGAGCCTCCCGAGACACTTGGGTCCATTTTTTCATTAAAGAACACAGCTTACAAGCAGCTGGCAAATGATCGGGCCTCAGGCACTGAAGACACCACGCGTGGAGGGTCAGTACCTGAGATGGTCCGGTTGCACCGAGTACAATGCTTGAAGCCGCTGGGTGTCCTCGATGACATGGACAGAAAAACGGCGGCTGCGAAATTAAAGGACGCGATTGTGCCAATTAAAAAGGCACAAAAAAGAAAAAGAAAATCCGGCCGAGCAGCCTAAAAGCCAGTCGCGATGAAAAAAGAAGGAAACTTGAACTTCAGAAAACTAAAGAAATAAAGGGAAAAATAAACTTTTTTTTTTTTAATTTTGTGAAAACACAAAAAATGAAGAAGAAAAATAGGAAGAGGGAAGCGGTAATGCCGAAAAAAGTCTCCTGGGCCAGAAATGATCACAGCAGAACACCGTGTCACTCCAGACGCGGATGAAAAGAAGCTAATGATGTCACGCTCGTGCCGCAGGCGGGAAGCTGTTCACGCATGAGCGGTTCGCTCTACCCACGTGCCGGAGCGTTCGGGAAAGTTTTTGTTTTGCTTTAGAGATTTGCCGGTCTCCTGGGCCGTCGCGATGACCCAATCGTGAGAACAAGCAGCCTGCTTGTCCTCGGAGAAAGACCTGTACAGTCCTTCCAGTCTGCACAACAAGATAAACTCATTTTACATGGTATGCAATATTTTATATGTATATCCGAGTTTGATTTGTCCTTGCCATTCTCTGGGCACAGACCATAGACGTCTGCCCAGCACTGTTCTTGTACTAAAAGTTCTGAAGCTAATGTCGAAGCCCCTTAAAATGTATACACAAGCCCATCCATATCTATTCAGTCACGATCAAAGCATAGACCCTAGAAGTCTGCCCAGCACCAGTTTTGCTTCCCAATTACCGGCGTCACCACCCAATCTCTCTAGTTCTACCACCTTCCCATCTACAGAAAAGGTTTATTTGCAGATTAATACCTTTCAAATATTTGAACGTCTGTATCAAGTCACCCCTGTTTCTCCTTTCCTCCAAGGTATACATGTTCAGGTCAGCAAGTCTCTCCTCATACGGTTTGCAACACAGATCTCATACCACTTTTGTAGCTTTTCTTTGCACCGCTTCCAGTCTTTTTACATCTTTAGTAAGATACAGCCTCCAGAACTGAACACAGCACTCCAAGTAGTTGTGAGAGGAGTGTTGAATCCCATACAAATAAGTAAATCACTCGGTAAGGGGGACGGGAGCACAGGAGAATCCCAGAGAGAAAAGGAACACGTCCTCTCCCTTCAATGCATCACATGGTCTCTCAAAGTAAGCGTTTTAAAAATGAGCAAAAAAATCTTATAAGTGATATGGTGGGAGATAAGGTAACCAATGAACTGATTTGTTTCTGACCACGCAAGTTCAACTAACATGGCCAACTTTGGGAAGTGGAGAATTGTGGCAACTATTCCAACCCCGATGGCTTTAAGGAACTTCCCAAACAACAATCAGATCATTTGCCTCAGTGTGAATCCCTCCCCCCCCCCCCCCCCCCCCCCCCCCCACTTTCCACAGATGGTGTAGAACAGTAACACTCTCTTACTTGTGGCTGTCTCTTCAGCCTGCTGCCAATGCGCAGCTTCCACACATTCAGAATGTGACGTCAGTTAAAAGCTGGCAGAGGAGGCAGTTGCAGTAAGAACTGTTGGCTGCTCTCCTGCTGACCATGAGTAGAAAGGAGGACAAAAATTACACAGAGGAAGGGCAAAGAGAAAGGCACCAGAGTGAGGGTGAGGGATAGAGAGAAAAGGTATAGACACCATAAAAAGAAAAAAAAAGAGAGAGAAGCAGAATACAGCAATGGAGGGACAAGAGAGAAAGACATCAATGTATGTATATTGTAATGAGCTGCATGGATGTGACACCATTCAGAGACCTAATAAGGACACTCTGGTTTCCCCCGGTAGCTAGGGGTACAGGAAACAGCTGTTACACCAAAAACCCATTTTGCACAGGACAATAAGACAGGAATTTAGTATATCCAGCTTGGGATGTCACAATTTCCTCAGTATTTTACAAAAGGCTCTGCTGAAGACAGTGCCTTTTGTAATATATATATATATATATAATTATTTGCCAGCACATAACAGTGGAAGCATCGATTTCACAAACCTACATGTTCAGAAAAAGAGTGGCATCACTCGGCAGCTTCTATGTGTAAGCGCTAGTGATTACACATGTAACTGCCGATTTTCACTACCTCCATGTGTAAGTGCAGACAATTTTACATATAGGAGCCATATTCCAGACAACTGTATCTATAAATGCAGCCAATTAAAGAATGAAGCCCCAAAATTACATTTCAAAGGTGAAGCATGACAGGTGTTTTACACAGATAGTCAGGCACACAAGTAGGTGACATCACTGCACATCACCAGAACTGAACAGCTCTCTCAGAGCTCAGAATGCAGTGTAATGTTCTGAGTATGCAAAGCCCTCCCTACATGCAGCCATCTCCTCAGCTACTCACTTAGGATCAGATGCACAAAGCTTGCTATGCTATTAATGTTTGCTTTAGACTGGTTCTAGCCAGTGTAAAGAAAGCGATCAGATAGCTAATAATGCACAAAGGGGTTTTCTGTGGCTCTAACAAGTGCCGTTAGCAGCCACTGAGAACCCCATGCAAATGTATTACAATGAGCTTGTTAGTCTTCTAATGAGCTCATTCATAGTCTAATATGTATACCGGTGGGATGTAAAGCTCCAGAGCAGCGTAATTTAACCAGAAACTTTTACGGCTGCTCTAGAACTGCCGAAGAGCTTGTGCTTCCTATCTCTCACCTCCTGGTATGCCTCCCCCTAACCCAATTTTTAAAAAAAAATTCCCTGGTGGTCCCATGGACCCCGACATCACCCTCACCCCCAAATCTTTTTTTAAATTTCCCTGGTGGTCCAGTGAACTGCAACCCCCCCCCCCCCCCGGTGCATGCACACACCCACCAAACCCAACCCCACCCACACCCTTCCGTGTACCTTTAGAAGGTGGAGGCATGAGAGCAGGAGCAACAGCTCCTCCTTCCAGCACACCCAGAACAAAGTGGCAGCGCCGATGCACTGGGTGAGAATGCACTGGGAAGGGCCTGGGCACCGCCACTTTGTTCCGGGTAGGCCTGAGGCAGAAGGAGTAGATGTTGCTCCTGCACTCTTGCCCCCCCTTCTAAAGATACACAGAGGGATGCGGGTGGGGTCAGGAGGGGATGGATGGGTGTGTGCATGTGTGTGTGTATGTGTGTGTGTGTGTGTGTGTGGGGGGGGGGGTGATCTACTGGACCATCAGGGAAAATTTGTAAAAAAAATAGGTTTGGGGAGGTCACGGTCCACTGGACCACCAAGGAAATAAAAAAAAAAGTGTGGGGTTGGAGGGAACCCGGTGCATCACAGCGGACTCACAAACAGCTGAGCAATGCACAAAGGAGGATCCGTGCAGCTCATTTGCATGCAATCCTCTTTGTGCATCGCTGGCTATTAGCGAGTTACTAAATTTTGCCAGGGTAGCCAAATTTTACGGTTGCCTTTGTGCATCGGACCCTTAGATCCTTGGCTCAAAAAAGGGATGCAAACTTTGGGGACATGGGAGGGACTGTATCTTTAATCAATCCTGCTGTCTATGGAAAACACCTATTACAGATGAGCAACAATACTTTTACTGTCACCAAGTATGACTGAGTCAGTCACAGAAGTGGGTGACTCCCAAGCTCAGGGCTGGTCATCTGTATATACATTGTCCATTATAAAGGAGAAGCCCTCACACATTCAAAAGATGCAAGAGCTGTAATATCACACAAATTGGCCAGCATAGTTTGACGAAATGCATTGTTCTCTTTTTGTAAATATATCTAAGCTACATGATATAAATGATTATGTACGAGATGAAAACCAAGTAGCTGCTTTGCAAATGGTGCCCAATGAAGTAGCCTTCAGAAAAGTTATAGTAGCTACTGTAGCCCTATTTGATTAGATTTCACTTTAGACATAAAAGGAAATTCATTATGTGCCTGGAATGGCACTTTTGCTGTGTTTGAAGGAACCAAACAGCTATGTAGATTTTGTGATGGATTTTGTTATTTTGAGATAATTTATAAGCATGGAGGAGTAGCCTAATGGTTAGAGCAGCAGGCTAAGATCCAGGGAGGTCCAGTTAAAATTCCACTGCAGCATCTTGTTATCTTGGGCAAGTCACTTAACCCTCCATTGCCTTAGGTACAGATCTAGTTGTGAGCCCTCCAGGAACAGAAAAATAACCACTGTACATGAATATCTTTTGGGTTTGCAGGTGGAATATAAAAAACTAAAATAAATGAAATTAACCAAGAAGGTTCTCTTGTGCAGAATCTTATGAAGCTTTGGGCAGAAAGTAGGAACTACTATTTCTTCATTTATGTGGAGAGGCATTACCACTTTCAGTAAAAATTTGGGATTACCATATATACTACTACTACTAAACATTTCTAGAGCGCTACTAGGGTTACGCAGCGCTGTACAGTTTAACAAAGATGGACAGTCCCTGCTCAAAGGAGCTTACAATCTAAAGGACGAAATGTCAAGTTGGGCAGTCTAGATTTGAAGAGGTGGGCCTTGAGCAAGGATTTGAAGATGGGCAGGGAGGGGGCCTGGCGTATGGGCTCAGGGAGTTTATTCCAGGCATGGGGTGAGACGAAGCAGAAAGGGCAGAGCCTGGAGTTGGCGGTGGTGGAGAAGGGTACTGAAAGGAGGGATTTGTCTTGAGAGCGGAGGTTACGGGTGGGAACGTAAGGGGAGATGAGGGTAGAGAGGTAAGGAGGGGCTGCAGATCGAGTGCATTTGTAGGTTAGGAGGAGAAGCTTGAACTGTATGCAGTACCTGATCAGGAGCCAGTGAAGTGACTTAAGGAGAGGGGTGATATGAGTATATTGGTCCAGGCGGAAGATAAGACGTGCAGCAGAGTTCTGAACGGATAGATGGAGGTTTATACTAGAACGGATAGATGGAGGTTTATACTAGAATATAAACCTATTCGAGTATAAACCGAGATAACAGTGTTCCCCCTTTTCAGGGGGAAAACAGTTAAATCAAATATAAACCCCGTTGGGGGGGGGGGGGGGTAGGTAACAATTATTTAACCTGTCAAACAACACAAACACATGGAAAAAAAAATCAGGGGAAAAAAGCCAACTTTTCCAACAATGAACTGAGGTTCTTTTACCTGTGCACATCCCTACTTAGATCATTCTTTTCTGCACCTCACTATAAAACAAGTGGATAAGCAGTACTAGTGTGGCTGCCACAAAAACATCCTGGGTCCCCTTAAGCGAGCATCCACTAGAGCTCCCAGCTCGCTACAGAGTAAACAGCATCTTTATTCCCCCTCACCACCCCCCCCTCCCACTCCTAGCAATTACCAGCAATGCTAGTTACTACCTCTGATTGATGCTGACAGAGAAAGAGATGTGCTGGCCAGAGCAGGGCCTTGAATATCTGTGCACGTTCAAGGCCTGCTCTGCTGGCTCACACCCAAGCAAGCAGGCCTTGGGCATGCGCAGATGCTCAAGATCCTGCACTTACCAGCACACGGCTTTCTTTGTCAGCTGGAGGTAGGAACTGCAGCAATGTCAGCTACCATGGGGGGGGGGGGGGGGGGGGGGGGGGGGAGGAAGAAATGCCAAAGACTGTGTTTGCATGTGGGAGAGGGGAAATGAAAAAAAAGAGTCAAATATAAACTGATATCCTCATTTTGGGCCTTTTTTTTGGCCCCCAAATCTCTGTTTATATTTAAGTATATATGGAATTTCTGGAATGATTGGGCATAGGATGAAGGTGAACAGGAAGAGACTTAGCAGTAAACAAAGCACATACGTCTTCATGGAAAGGATGGTGAAATCATGGAACGGCCTCCTGGTGGAGGTACTGGAGACGAAGACTATCTCAATTCAAGAAAGCTTGGGACAACAATAGTAGATGGCATGGAGAGGCAGACTGGATGGCCATATGGTCTTTATCTGCCTTAATTTTTCTATATTTCTATGTTTAATTTGTTATGATGAAACCAAGTGTCACGCCTGTAGATAACTAAAACTTGAAGCTCACTTATTCAAGCTGAAGTAACTGTCACTAGAAATAGGAATTTACATGTGAGATACTTAAGCAAGGGAGACTCCACTATCTTAATGGTGATTTTGTAAGGGATGTAAAGATAACCTTAAGGGCCCATGGTATAAAAGGTTTCTGAAAAGTGGATTCACATGAAAAAGCCCTTCATGAACATGATAAGCATAGAGGGCATGGAGATGCACGCTGGTGGAAGAATCCTAAAGTCCCTGACAATAGAGATGGGATTAGAGAATGACAAGGGGACAAAGTTTGTCCCCATCCCCACCCTGTCCCCATAGGATTTGTCTCTGTCTCCGTCCTGTCCCCGCGGGCTCTGTCTCCATCCCCAGCCTGTCCCCGAAGGCCCTGTCTCCGTCCCCGCAGGTTCTGTCCCCATCCCATCTCTGTGGGATCTTTCCTCATCTGAAGAAGCCTTGAACACTTATGATTTTATATAGTGTCCAATGTTCCCGTAATAAGCCATATGGGAACAGATTGATGGGAACATTGGACACTAAAGGGTTAAATCTTTTTATTAAATAATAAAAAGAAACAATATGCTGTGCAACTGTTGTTTATAAATCCCAAATAGAAAATAATAATAACGAGCAACTATAATAACCCCACCACTCTCTACCCTTCCAACCCCAACAATAGCTGACGTACCACCCCTAAGGAATCCTAATCCACCCTGTTAAAATGTCCAGGGGTACAAAATACAACCCGTTCTATATGCCCAAGCAGTGGAGAAATATGCCGTATGAAGCACTGTTATGATTTTTTAATCTGTGGATGAATAAGTCAACAACAATCTACTACTACTACTACTACTTAACATTTCTAAAGCGCTACTAGGGTTACGCAGCGCTGTACAATTTAACATGGAAGGACAGTCCCTGCTCAAGGAGCTTACAATCTCAGGATTCAGTCTAGCTCTCCTGTCTTTCACAGTCCTTCCTGCAATAGAAGATGTCTTCTTAGAAGATGTGTTGGTAGCAGGAAAGTACAGGATCCCCCATGCAAACTTTGCTAGTTGTGGTCACCATGTTTACTTGCTTGCTTTTCCAAAAAATAAAAATATCATCGTCCGCATCACTCAAATATAAATAACAGTCCAGTTCATTAACAGGCTTCAACGTAGAAAATGACACGGGGACAAAGTTTGTCCCCATCCCCCCCACAGGCTCTGTCTCTATCCCTGTCCCGTCCCCATGGGATCTGTCCCCATCCCCGCTCCATCCCCTCGTCATTCTCTAGATGGGATAAATCATTTAGGATAGCATCAGCATAGTGCATGGGACTGTGACCAATTGTTAAGCAACAAACAGAAAACATCTTGTTTTTGAGGACATAACTATGTGTGGTCAAAGGCTTTCCTTGAATGTGTGTTTGAAGATCTCCTGCTGTGATTAAGTGCTGCTCAGTTTCTACACTGTGAGGGCTAGCGCTTTTGGGTTGTAAAAAGAAAGATGGCTCTTGTTCTGTGTGATTAACAAGGGAGAAATTGGAAGCCTGCAAGGTGGATGGACTACTACCTGGTATACCAGAAAAAATCAGTTTTGACAAGGCCATAGTGACGTGCTATGAGAGTCATCATACCTGGCCTCTTATTGAGACTTGTGTAGGGTCTTTGCTATATGTGAGACTGGAAGAAAAGCATAGAGCTGAAGCCAATGCCAAGGTATTGCTAAAGAAGCCTTTGTCAGATGATCTCGCGATGGGTGGAATGAACAGTAAAGGGGAGCAAAGCATTTTTGATGCTGGTGAAGAGATATATTTGAGAAGTCCCCCAAGCTTAAAAATGGACTGCAGCACCTCGTAGTGCAGGGACCACTCGTGTGGCTGGAGGACTCTGCTGAATCTGTCAGCCACTTGATTCTGGACACCGAGGAGATAAGTTTCTTCTATTTGGATGTGATTTACTGTTTTAAAAAAAATCCCAAATTCTTGCTGCCTAGAGAGGTTTCATTGTGCCTGTTTCACAATGTAAAACATAACTACTTGGTTGTCTATCTCTGCGAAAAGAAGTAAGAGGACCACAGAGTTATGTGCACCGGAAATGAGGAGAGCTAGCCAATGCAAGCAAGGATTGAGTCAGTGAAGACAGTTAAAAAAAAAATTTTTTTTAGAGACTGAGCAAAACAATACACTTAGGACTTACTATCAATACAAAACAAATGTGAATACATGAGCATCAATGTAACCCATGTTCCAAAGAGACTAATTTGTTAATCAGAAACACTTAGAAGTTTTATTTGATTTAGTTAGGCGATATTTGTGCACACATAAGAAACATTATTTATTAGAAGCTTCTGGAACTTAGTATATAATTTAATAAAAGTCAATTGTTATTTAGTTGTATGGCTAAGTTTCATTGCTAAAGGTTACTGTTTTTGTCACCTAGTAATCATTTGTTGACCCATCCACCATCATTCTAAAGCAAGATTGCTAAAAACATCATTTGGCATAACTGTGACATTTATTAAAGGAAATCGCAATCTTACTGAAGAATTGGGTGGCACGGTACAAGTGGTGCCACGGACATGGATATTGTACCTCAAATTTTTAAAGTTCTGTTTACGGTTATAAGTAGAAATTTTCCCCCCAGTTTGCACTTCGGTCTCTTGAAATCAGAGCCCCTGAGAAGCGTGAAGATGGAGGATTGGCGCACAGAAATGCAGGCAATGCAGGTGAGAATGGATGTGCAGGAAGAAAGAATGAGAAGGAGGGAGGAGGAATTTCATAGCGTGCAAGAAGAACAGAGACAAAAAAAGGGCGAACATTGAGCGGTTTATGGAAATCCCCAGAACTACCACTATAACATAGTAACATAGTAACATAGTAGATGACGGCAGAAAAAGACCTGCACGGTCCATCTAGTCTGCCCACGATAAACTCATATGTGTATACCTTACCTTGATTTGTACCTGTCTTTTTCAGGCACAGACCGTATAAATCTGTGCAGCAGTATTTCCCGCCTCCCAACCACCAGTCCCGCCTCCCATCACCGGCTCCGGCACAGACCCCGTATAAAAATCTGCCCTCCCCCATCCTAGCCTCTCAACCACCAACCCCTATGTATATACCTAGGGATAAGAAGATTCCAGACTTTGCAGGCCTACCTAAGAAGCACAGAGATGTAACCATAGAGGAGTGGATAGAGCGGGCAAAGACGACTCTTCAGGTGCTAAGAATTCCAGAAGAGGATCAGCTGGAGGTGGTGAAGGACCATCTATTAGACAAGGTAAGGGACACAGTGAGGTATGTACTTCAGACTCCACAAAACATTGGTGACTTATTTGAGCTGCTGAAGATGGTGTATGGAGATAAAATGCCTGTGATCATTAGACTCACAGAGTTCTCCAACCGCAGACAAGCACTGTATGACACCAGAACCTACACTTATTGTCTGCAAGAAAAGTTAGCCAGAGTTACTGCTCGAGACAGAGATTGCCTGAGATCCTGAAAAGATGTTAAAGGAGCGTTTTGAATTAGGCTTGAGGGATGAGAATGTGAAACGTGAGATGCGGAACCACACTTCTCCTTTCCAGAGCTACTCCAAGCGGTGATCATGTGGTCGGAGGAAGACAATTTTGGTTTGATGGAGGAAAGACCCCGCATCCTGTCAAGAGGCTATACAGAAGCCACAGTGCGAACGGCTGTAGCAGAGCCAAATGTGCGGATGGAGATTGCAAATCTAACACAAATGATGACTAATTTAAGCAGAAGACAAGAGATATTCCTAGAACAGCAAGTGCAGATCAGTAGGCAGCAGCAGAACCTGCTTCAGATGGTGCAAGGTACAGCTGGTGGTCACAGGTTTACACCTATGCAGAGAAGTAGTTGTGGAGCCTGGATGAATCAGGAGTGTGATAGGTTTGCGCCCAAGAGAGGTCCCTTTGAGAAATGAGAAAGGGGAGCTGATATGATACCAATGCAATGAGCCCAGGCATATGGCTAGGGAGTGTGCTAGTGAGACAGTAGGGTCAACCAAAAGAGTTGATTCACTATACGGCAATGTAAGAAGAGAGAACAATGCTAACATATGGCTGGACAGAAGCAAAGCACCAGCAACAGTTGCTGGAGTTCAGCAAACATCTGAAGCCTCCACTTCTACTGCTGTAGTTAGGATGCAATCAGTGGGAGTGCCAGTTGTGGCTGAACTTAAGCAGAAAATGCTTGGGCGAAGTCCACTGATAGAGGCCTTGATAGGTCAAGTTCCAGAGAGATGCTACCTAGACACAGGCTCAGATGTGACAACAATCACAGCCAGTTGCTTCGCACAGTATTTTCAGAGTGGATTCCCGCTGGTGTGTGAGTTGGATCAGGCTCAAAGCTTTGAATGGGGTTAATGTACTAATACAGGGCTGTATAGAAGCTGATATTTCCTGCTTGAAGCAGATTTTCAAACGGAAATGTGTTTTTATTGTACAAGATGGAGAGTCAAAGCTGGGGCCAAAAGAAAAGGTACAAGGAATTATAAGAATGAACGTGCTACAAGATTTGGATTGGTCTCAGAACAAGATTGGGTCCAAAAGGACGAGATATACAAAGTATGGCAGCAAGTACAAAAACATGAGCAGGCAAGAATTGGTTATGTGAAGCTAGTGGGTCGAAGAAGCACAGTGTTACCGCCTTGTGCCGTCTTGAAAGAAGAGTGCAAGCCAGCCAGAGTTGTGGTCACCCATACAGAACTAACAGCACTGCCTTCAAATGTTCGAGTTGCTAATATGTTAGTTACTTCAGATAAAGATAAAGTGTGACTGTGTCTGGTTCATGTATATAAATCAGAAACTAAATCAGTTCAAAATTCACAACTAAACAATTACAAAATAACAAAATAAAATAAATTATAAATAATAAATGATGTGTGCTCAGTTTTTTTAGGTGTATATACATAGACTCAGGAGTCAAAGAGTAAAACACCTCATAGACATCATAGCACGCCCGGCCTCCACCTAATAAAGAGTTGTTCAAAGTCTTTGAAAAATTACAAAAAATAAATGAAGATGTTACTTAGCTTTGAACCATGAACTCAGTCCAAATACTTGACGTGCATGAAAACTTTAAGTATGACTTCCTGGTCAATGCAATACTTTTATCGTGCAGCTTGTCTTCAAACCATCACAAAACAAAAATCAAACCGTTTTCTAAGTTGTCTGGTTCATGCCAGTTGTCAACCGGTGTCCTTACCACCAAGAGCTAGAGTGGCGGAAGTGATCAAGCCTGCTGAGATACATGTAGTTGTACTGGTTTCCTTTCATTTCAAAGGAATACGGTTCAAGTCCAGAGATCTACAAACATTGATATGGCCTTAACAGAGGATATGGCAGATGATATCCCCATACAAGTGGACTGGAGCATACTGACTACTCAGCAACAATCTAGGCTAAGAGCACTGTTGGCAAAGCACAGCAATGTGTTTCATATTGTATCAGAGAAAGGAGTGGTGGTATATAGGGGCAAAGTGGAAGCAATGCAGAATTGGAAAGTTCCTCAGACAACAACCGAATTAAGACAATTTTGGGGGATGACCAGTTACTTTCAAAGGTTTGTGCCAGCTTTTATCAAATAGCACCACCCCTACATAGTTTGACTGGCAAGAGTAAGCAGAAAAATAAGTCAATCATGGTGCAGTGAAATGAGCAATGTCAGTCTATTTTTGAGACACTTATAGAGAAGCTGACAACTGCGTCAATCCTGGCCTATCCCAAGTTCGACTTGCCATTTATTCTGACTAGTGATACAAGTCTCAGAGGTTTGGGAGAAGTTTTAAGTCAAGTATAAGAAGGAAAAGAGCATGTGATTTCATATGCAAGTCGTGGCCTACGAAAGCCAGAAAGAAGTGATAAGAATTATAGTGTGTTTAAATTAGAACTGCTTGCACTAAAATGGACAGTTACGGAGAAATATAGAGATTACCTGCTGTACAAGACGTTTGTAGTCAGAACTGACCATAATCTGCTGAGCTATCTGAAATCAGCTATTGCGAAAGCTACCGAACAAAGATGGATTGCCCAGTTGGCGGAGTTTGATTTTGAGGTCAGCTATAAGCCAGGAAGCAAGAATGTAGCGGTTGATGCATTAACAAGGAAGGCGCAGGAAGAAGAACCCTTATTCACTTGTTCAGAACCCTTATTTTATCATCCTCACTTTAATATTCCCTTATCTCTTTTTTGTCCTGTTTGTCTGTCCTAATTAGATTGTAAGCTCTGTCGAGCAGGGACTGTCTCTTCATGTTCAAGTGTACAGCGTTGCATACGTCTAGTAGCGCTATAAAAATGATAAGTAGTAGTAGTAAGGAGAGGATAATGAGAGAGATTTTTTTAGTATCAGCGCAGAAGAAGTGAGAAAACGTCTTGGAGTCATAAAGAATGATGTGACAGAGGCCAAGATAAGGAAGATATAAAGAAAAGAAGAGATAAAATGCCCAAGTTATTTGGTGAAAGAGATTTAAAAAAAAAACAAACTCGTGATTTGAGTCAGGTGATCCAAAGGCTGAAAAGCAAAAATACACTGACCTATGATCGTTGGCCTCTTCAACAGAAGAGATGGTGGCAACAGAGAGAGAGGTTGTACTATAAAGAGGGATTGATACAACAAGCATATACAATAAAATACATGTAATCAGTGATGTCATGTAAAAGAGGTGTTGGTGTGGTCAAAACTTCTGTACTTTAATAATGATGTTTCAGTGGTTCCACTTAATATCACAAGAAGGCCCTCCTAAATTAAACGAAAAAGTAAGGAGGAGCAAATCACTGAACTAATCTGAGAATTACATCCTTCTTTTTAAAATAACATTTTAGGACTACCAGTTTGTGTGGTCACAAAGTACAGTTCTTCCCATATGCAGAACAAGCTACACCAGTGCTTCCCAATCTTTTTGTGGCTATGACCCCAAGATTGCGACCAAATCAAATTGTGTGACCCCATGGAGGTACAGAATAATGATGCACCTATCGAGAACCCACCTAGGCCACAGTTTGGGAAGTTCTGAACTACACAGTCATGAAGGAGGGCCTTCTTGCAATTAAAACCTAGGGCTTTGACTTCAGGAGGCACATTGTTTTAAAAATTCCTTGCAAATATCTTGTGACTTTTCAAGGAAATAGCTATATCTTTGTTGACCAAAATAATTGGAAAAATATTTTGGTGCAGAATCCAGTATGAGGGGTTGTTTGCCCATTGGCTTGGATTAAGCAGTTGGTATCGGGGAGGGGGGGGGGGGGGAGAGATTGAAAATTTGTGGGTCATGAAATAATGCAGTATTATAGAATGAGTTATTCTTTATTTTCTTTTATCATTACTTAATTGTTTATGTTTCAACAATTTTTATTGATGTCCAGTCAATCAATACAGGTAACAGTTTCAAACCATAGCCAAGTTGCATAACATTCTTCAAATAACTCATTAAAAGTCAGTAAAACATCAAAAATTTTGGTTTAAGTAGAGTATCTAACTCCCCTCCCCAAAGCCCCTAGCCCCCCAATCCCCCCTCTTAATGCCCCCTTTTCATCTCCTTCCCTTCTCCCCCCTCGTCCCCCCCTTCCCCCCTCCCCCCCCCCCCCCCCCCACACACACTCCATGCTGTCCCAACCAACTCTAATGATTACTGAGGAGAACACTACTTTATGCAATTCCCTCTTTTACACAGACCCCGAGACCTTCCCCAGTTGATTAAGAATAGAGCTGCGAGCCCGGGGAGCCAAAGTTTGAATATATTTTCCCCATGTTAAATAAAACTTGCGTTGTGTTTTAGGTTTTAAGTGTGAGTATCGTAGTTCTAATAAGTACTACTACTACTACTTATCATTTCTATAGTGCTACTAGACATACGCAGCGCTGTACACTTGAACATGAAGAGACAGTCCCTGCTTGACAGAACTTACAATCTAATTAGGACAAACAAGAGATAAGGGAATATTAAAGTGAGGATGTTAAAATAAGGGTTCTGAACAAGTGAACAAGGGTTAGGAGTTAAAAGCAGCATCAAAAAGGTGGGCTTTTAGCTTAGATTTGAAGACGGCCAGAGATGGAGCTTGACGTACTGGCTCTGGAAGTCTATTCCAGGCATAAGGTGCAGCAAGATAAAAGGAACGGAGTCTGGAGTTAGCAGTTGAGGAGAAGGGTGCACATAAGAGAGATCTACCCAGTGAACAGAGTTCCCGGGGAGGAATGTAGGGAGAGATGAGAGTGGAGAGGTACTGAGGAGCTGCAGAGTGAATGCACTTATAGGTCAATAAGAGGAGTTTGAACTGTATGCGGAAACGGATAGGAAGCCAGTGAAGTGACTTGAGGAGAGGGCTAATATGAGCATAACGACCCTAGCAAAATATTAGTTGTGCAGCAGAATTTTGAACAGATTGAAGAGAGAGATGGCTAAGTGGGAGACCTGTGAGAAGCAAGTTGCAATAGTCTAAGCGAGAGGTGATAAGAGTATGGATGAGGGTTCTGGTAGTGTGCTCAGAAAGGAAAGGGCAAATTTTGCTGATATTATAAAGAAAGAAACGACAGGTTTTAGCAGTCTGTTGAATATGTGCAGAGAAGGAAAGGGAGGAGTCGAAGATGACCCCAAGGTTACGAGCTGATGAGACAGGAAGGATGAGAGTGTTATCCACAGAAATAGAGAATGGGGGAAGAGGAGAGGTTGGTTTAGGGGAAAAGATAAGAAGCTCAGTCTAGGTCATGTTTCGTTTCAGATGGCGCTGAGACATCCAGGCAGCAATGTCAGACAGGCATGCTGATACTTTGGCCTGGGTTTTGGCTGAGATTTCTGGTGTGGAGAGGTAGATCTGGGAGTCATCAACGTAAAGATGATAATGAAAACCATGGGATGAGATCAGAGTACCAAGGGAAGAAGTATAGATGGAGAAAAGAAGAGGTCCCAGGACAGATCTCTGAGGTACACCAACTGACAGTGGGATAGAAGTAGAAGAGGATCCACTATACACTAAAAGTACACTGGGAGAGATAAGAAGAAAACCAGGAAAGAACAGAGCCCTGAAATCCAAGTGAGGACAGCGTATCAAGGGAGTAGGCTGTGATCAACAGTGTCAAGAGCAGCAGATAGGTCGAGAAGGATGAGGATAGAATAGAGACCTTTGGATCTGGCCAGGAACAGATAATTGGAGACTTTAGCAAGCGCTGTTTCAGTTGAATGAAGGGGGCGAAAGCCAGATTGAAGTGGATCAAGAATAGCTTGAGATGAAAGAAAGTCAAGGCAATGGCGGTGAACAGCACATTCAAGTATCTTGGATAGGAAAGGGAGGAGGGAGATGGGGCGATAATTGGAAGGACAGGTAGGGTCCAATGAAGGTTTTTTTTTAAGGAGTGGTGTGACTACGGCATGTTTGAAGGCATCAGGAACAGTCACAGTGGACAGTGAAAGATTGAAGATATGACAGATAAACGGGATGACAGTAGGAGAGATAGTGTTAAGTAGATGGGTGGGAATAGGCTCAGAGGAACAGGTAGTTAGTTTTGAGGAGGAAATAAGATGTGTAGTTTCCTCTTCAGTGATTTCAGAAAAGGAAGAAAAGGAGGCAGGGGTTGGAGGGTTGAGAGAATGGACTAAGGGAAGGAGAGGTGGAGGTGACCTGGTTGAGAATTCAAGTTTAATTTTGTAAACCTTATCATGAAAGAACTTAGCCAGAGTCTGGGGGAAAAGTGAAAGGGGGGTTGGAGGTGAAGGCACTTTGAGGAGAGAGTTCAGTTTGGCAAAGAGACGACGAGGGTTTGAGCCAAGAGAATTTGTCAACTGGATAAGAGTAATGCATGTAATCTATTGCACCATTGCCAATACGAAGGGATCTCCGACTTTATCCAATTTACTAAGATACATTTTTTCCCTATTAGAAAAGCCTTATACAGTAATAAATTGTGATAGACAGTACCAGTCCCCAACAGAGTGTCAACCCCCAACAAGACAGTTTCGGGCAAAATTGGTATTGTCCGTCCCAAGAGTCTCTCCATGAAATGAAACACTTGTAACCAAAAACTTTTGACCACTGGGCAAGCCCACATTGCATGATAAAAAGTACATTTAGGATCACCACATCTACTACATTGGGGCGAGTCTACACCTCCTATACAATGCAACCTTGACAAAGAAGTATATGCCCTGAAAATCCCTCTTCCCTGACACTCACTAAGTTCAGCACTACAGGCGATATTCATCTGGTACATCTGCCCCAGATTCCTCAGTAGCTGTATACCTAGGTATTTAAAGGAATTCCTTGATCTCTTAAGCGGACAGTTTAATTGTTTCCACGCTGCCTCTGACACATGAATTGTCTGGACTTCAGATTTGTCTAGATTAATACGAAACACCGAAAAATCTCCAAATTCAGCAAATATCTCCAATAGAGCGGCCAAGGAAGTTCGTGGTTCCCGCAGAATCACCAACAGATCATCCGCAAAAGCTGATACCTTAAAATGTTCTGACCTGATCACGACTCCTTTCACATCTTCGGCCCCCATGATATCCCATACCAGCGGATCCAAGACCAGAGCGAAAAGAAGGGGAGACAAGGGGCAGCCCTGCCTTGTACCTCTCGCTATCTTAAACGAATCCAATAACAATCTGTTCACCGAGACCTCTGCAACTGGGTCCTGATAAAGAGCTTTTATAGCTGCCGTAAAAAACCCATTCATGCCACATGCCTCCAAGGTCGCAAACAAGAAACTCCAATTAACTTGGTCAAATGCTTTTTCAGCATCAAAGCTAACAAGCAAGGAGGGGGTATAGCTATGTTGTAAGTGTTCCAAGGATATCAAGATCTTTCTCAAATTCCGTGCTACCGATCTTTCTCTTACAAAGCCCACCTGTGGTGTCGCTATCAGTTCAGGTAAAACCCTAACTAATCTATTCGCCATGATTTTTGCAAATAATTTAGCTTCAAACGGAGGTAATGATATTGGCCGATATGACTCTGCTCTACTCAGATCTCTTCCTGGCTTTAACAACACAATTATCTGGGCCTTCCTTAACGAGACAGGAAGCTCCCCTTTCTGAACAAAGACATTAAAGACCTCTGTCAGACAAGCTGCTACTTCCTCTACCATGATTTTGTAAAATTCCGAGGAGAATCCGTCCACTCCCGGCGATTTATATAATGGGCTATCTCTGATGCTCCACCAGACCTCATCTTCTGTAATATCCGTGTTGAGTATGGCCTGATGGGCACCCGTGATCCTAGGAAGCTCCTGTCCCACAAGATAGGAGTCTGCTTCAAGTCCTTCATCTGCAGGCGAGGAATATAGCTTAGCATAAAATTCCTGAAACACCATATATTAATGCCTTCATTTGTATGCTGGTATACAACCCGTCCATCCCGAATCTGAGACACGCATCTCTTTCCCCCTACTTGTTTAACCAGTCTTGCCAGCATCTTACCCTGCTTGTCAGCATGCTTGTATAGCTGGTATCGAAGGTATATCATAGACTTTTGTGTCCTCGACTGAATTAGTTGGTTTAATTCTGCCTGAGAGGCCAAGAACTGATTCTTATGAGCTGCAGTTGGCATCCGGCCATATACCTGCCTAGCTCTCCTCACCCGCGCCTCCAAGCGTAGCACCTCTGCGTCTTTCGACCTCTTTTTATGCACCGAATAAGATATAATATCCTCCCCGCAATACAGCCTTAGCTGCCTCCCAAAAAAAGTACAGGATCCGACTGGAAACTATTCTTGTTAAAGTCTGTGTATTCTCTCCATCTTGTTTGCACATAGGAGTGAAACTTAGGGTCGTAATACAAAGCTCTAGGAAATTGCCAGCGAAAGACTCTGTTCAATTCCCTACTCCAATCCAATGAAATCCAAACCAAAGCATGATCTGACTCCTGAGTTGTGCCTATCTCTGCTTGCACTGTGTCAAGCTACTCTTTGACACCAGTACGTAATCTATGTGCGACTGTGTGCCATGTGCCCAAGAGAGATGGGTATAATCACGTTCTTCAGGATGCAAGAGACGCCAAAAATCTATCAAATCTAAAGCTGAACACACCCAGGGCACTCCTCTAGAGTAATTCACCGGTCGCACCCGTGAGGATCCAGTACTGTCAAAGGGTCAGAAACCAAATTAAAGTCTCCTCCCATGATCACTGGTATCTGGTCAAAGGCGTGTATGTGTTTAATAATATTCTGAAAAAAGCTTTTATCATATTGATTGGGCGCATAAATAATAACCAGCAATAATGGTTTATTGTTTAAAGTAATTTGCTGAATTATATAATGTCCTTTGGGATCTATAATCCTACGATTCATCACAAATTGCAACCCCTTTCGAAATAAAATAACGACACCCGCTTTCTTATTTTGTGTGGGACTATTTGCATGTTCTCCAACCCACCAGCAACATAACTTCTTGTGTTCAGCTGCATTCAAGTGTGTTTCTTGCAACATAGCTATTTGAGCCTTTTGTCTGTTCAACACTTGTAAAATCTTAGTGCGCTTAATTGGCGAGGCTATGCCTCCCACATTCCATGACACTATTTTAACCATATTGAGACACGCATCTCTTTCCCCCTACTTGTTTAACCAGTCTTGCCAGCATCTTACCCTGCTTGTCAGCATGCTTGTATAGCTGGTATCGAAGGTATATCATAGACTTTTGTGTCCTCGACTGAATTAGTTGGTTTAATTCTGCCTGAGAGGCCAAGAACTGATTCTTATGAGCTGCAGTTGGCATCCGGCCATATACCTGCCTAGCTCTCCTCACCCGCGCCTCCAAGGATGCAAGAGACGCCAAAAATCTATCAAATCTAAAGCTGAACACACCCAGGGCACTCCTCTAGAGTAATTCACCGGTCGCACCCGTGAGGATCCAGTACTGTCAAAGGGTCAGAAACCAAATTAAAGTCTCCTCCCATGATCACTGGTATCTGGTCAAAGGCGTGTATGTGTTTAATAATATTCTGAAAAAAGCTTTTATCATATTGATTGGGCGCATAAATAATAACCAGCAATAATGGTTTATTGTTTAAAGTAATTTGCTGAATTATATAATGTCCTTTGGGATCTATAATCCTACGATTCATCACAAATTGCAACCCCTTTCAAAATAAAATAACGACACCCGCTTTCTTATTTTGTGTGGGACTATTTGCATGTTCTCCAACCCACCAGCAACATAACTTCTTGTGTTCAGCTGCATTCAAGTGTGTTTCTTGCAACATAGCTATTTGAGCCTTTTGTCTGTTCAACACTTGTAAAATCTTAGTGCGCTTAATTGGCGAGGCTATGCCTCCCACATTCCATGACACTATTTTAACCATATTGCTCCCCCAAGCAGCTCCCTTGGTAAATTGTCCAGTTAAACTCTCTTTCACCAGAGATGAAGTGTCCCAGCTCACCCCTATCCTTGCCCCCTTGATACAATGCTCCGCCCCCTTTCCAGCCCCTACTTTTGCCAACCCTCCGTACAGCATGAAGTACCCCTCCCCCCCCCCCCCCCCCCTTTCCCTACCCCACTTCCCCCTCCCCCCCCTTTACTACCACCCTTCCCCCTCTATCCCACAAATCCCCAATGAATTCTGGATAGAACTCGTCAAGTATAGCCACCCCACCTCCTCCCAAAAAACCCCACAAATTTTTTAGAACAGTGGAAAGCTTAAACATATACAATCAGTACATCTCATCTTAAAAACACTCAGAGGGAATAGAGAAAGGTGAGAAGGATGGGGGTGAGAGAAAAACAGTCATCACCAACATTACATAATCACCGATACTATCAGTGAGATAAACCAAAAGAACTATTTAAATCCCCTGCGTTGTAACTGCCCTCTCTGATCATAATCCCCAAGTGTCGAAAGCAGCATAACTTAGATAACTTCACTGCCTTTATTATAGTTTGAAAAATATACTATAATAAACTGCCTTCTGGTAAAAAGACAAGGATCTCTAAACATAATCCAGCTTCTTCCACGAGACTGTGAACATGTCCAGCTAGGCCCGATGGCCTACCAAATCAAAATCGTTTAAGAGTCCCAATAAACCCAGCAGTACCTTACCACTGGTTCACCGTCCAGATATTCGAGCAGCTTTCGCCACATTACCTCTCCACCACCCAATCCCACGAGGTTCCAAGACATGAACCCAAGCCAGCGCTAGGCCCCTCACGCCGCTGCTTTAGGTGGCAGAGTTTTAATAAAGTCTCTTGCAAGATCCACTGACTCAAAGTTCTTCTCCGATCCATCCTGAAATATTCTCAACTTAGCTGGGTATATCAGTGCAAATTTGAGTTTTCGATCATATAACTCAGCACAAATTGGCGCAAAAGCCCTTCTCGCCGCTGCCACTCTCGCCGAGTAATCCTGAAAGCACAGAATTTTCTTACCTTCGTGTTGAAGCATCTGTCCAGACCGAAGCGCCCTCAGGATCGCTTGTTTATGTCCATAGTGCAGAATTTTCATAATCACTGCTCTCAGTCTATCTGTTGCAGATCTTCTCGGACCTATCCGGTGCACCCTCTCCACTCTCAGGGAGCCTTGTAAATTATTGAGTTGCAGCGCCTGAGGGAGCCATCGCTCCAGAAAATCCGCTAAATCTTAATCCTTCAGGTGTTCCGGTAATCCTATGAGTCGTAAATTATTACGTCTCGATCGGTTTTCCAGGTCATCTAGTTTCTGTTCCAATTCAGCTACTTTCTTTTGCAGAGCCTCCGCTGGTCCCGCAGTTTCAGCCATGCGGTCCTCGATATCACTAACTCTCTGTTGCATGTGATCCAAATCTAAATGAAACCCATCTAGACGTTCATGAGCTGCCTCAGCTCTATCAAATACAGCTTGCAGTTTTTTATCCAAAGCTGCCTCAACTGCTACTGTAACATCCGCCATTATTTCAGCTGTCCACGCTGAGCACACCGAGGAACACTGCTGCAATTGAGTTTCCGCCATTTTGGCTTCCATACTCTTGTTCTTCTCCTTGCCTTTTTTCTGTATTTTTGCTGCCATCGTATTTCGGTCTGGCAGTTTAGTACCAATTTCTCTCCCCCGCTCCTTTCACAGATATCTCAGGAAGTTGTACATCCAAAAACAATCCACTTTAAGCTTGTTTAGCGAGTTGGATTAGGAGAAAGTGAAGGAGCTCCACTTTTCAGCAACCGCTCTCCCTCATGGCACCACATGACCATATTACTTAATTGTTTAAATTGCTTTATTCTCTCTTGATGTGGGCTATATAGCTTATCTAGCAATTGTTTGGTCTTTTGATATCATTTAAGTATGATAATGCTGTTTCCTGTACTTGTTTTTTTTTAACCAAAAAAATTTGAAATTTATAGAGACCTCTGAGCAAAAGACAAAGAAGATTAACAGATCACTTGGGTGTGGGGGAGACGAAGGACCCAAGAGAAATTAATAAACAGCCTATCTATGGCAAGCCATTCCATTACAGAATTCAGACAGAAATTCAATGGAGAAAAGTCAAGAGTAGAAGTGACTAGGGAAAACAGGATCTGGAAACCATCCACATAAAATATGGACTACATCCAAGAAACTGAACTATAAAGAAAGGATTATAAATAGGACTGTAGCAAGGAGACAGCCTCGAGAAACTCCTCTTACATAAGGAAATCCCTTTTAGAAATTGTTAAAGGATACTTGATATAAGCAACCTCCTAGACAGGACAGAAACCATTGGAGGACTGTGTTTCCCAAACCTATACCTTTGAGGCGTACCAACAGCAAGTGGTGATCAACAAGATCACAAGCAGAAGCTAGTTCCAAAAAGGACCAAAACCACAACCTTGTTAAAATCCAAGGCTAACCTAATCTCAATTAACATTTTGGTTAAGAGCAATTCCATACTGTGTCCTCTCCTGAAACCTAAAGATCAGAATGATGCACTAAAGAATTATCCATAAATTAAAGTAAGTTCTGGAGCACCATACTTTCTGCGAATTTGAGAAACATGATGGTAGATAAGGGCCAAATGGCCCATCCAGTCTGCCCTTCATCAGTAAACACTCACTCCTCCTTTCCTTAAGAGAGATCCCACATGCCTGCCCCATGCTTTCTCAAATTCAAACACAGTCCTTGTCTCCACGACCTCCACCGGGAGGCCATTCCACACGTCCACCATCCTTTTGGTGAAAGAGTATTTTCTTACATTACTCCTGAGCTTATTTCCTCTCATTCCAGAGTTTTCCTTCATTTGAAAAAGGCTTACCTCCCATACATTAATGCCACGGAGGTATTTAAATGTCTCTATCACGTTCCCTCTCTCCTGCCTTTCTTCCAGAGTATACTGTTGGGTCTATAAGCTTTATGACAGAGAACACTAACCGATTTTGAAACCACCCTCTGGACCGCTCCATCCTGTTGATATCTTTTGTACGTGTAGTCTCCTGAATTGCACACAGTATTCTAAATAGGGCCTCACCAGAGATTTATACAAGGGCACTATCACCTCTTTTTTTCCTGCTTGTCATTCCTCTCCTTCCTGAGCATCTTTCTAGCTTTGCCTGTCAACTTTTCTACCTGTTTGGCCACGATAAGATCATCAGATACAATCACCCCCACGTCCTGCTCTTCTTTCGTACACAGAAATACTTCACCCCCTGTGTCGTACCGTTCCCTTGGAATTTTGTAACCCGAGTGCACAAACTTGCCTTTTTTTTTAAGCATTAAATCTTAGTTGTCATTTACTGAACCATTCTTCAAGCTTTGCTAGATCCTTCCTCATGCTATCCCACACCCTCCGGGATGTCCACCCTATACAGAGTTTGGTATCATTCGTAAAGAGACAAACCTTACCAGACAGTCCTTCTGCAATATCACTCACAAAGATGTTAAAAAGAGCCGGCCCAAGGTCTGATCCCCTCTTCCTCGGCGCAAACTCTATTTACCACTACCCTCTGTCTCTTTCCATCTAACCAGTTTTTAACCCAATCTTTCGCTTTAGTGCCCATACCTCTGAAGGAAAGGGAGACTGGAAATAAGATGTATGTGTGAAAATCGGGATCTGTAATTTTTATTATTATTCAGAGTAGAAATACAACTGTTTGTTTTCAGAGAGCAGGAACTATTCCTGTGCTAAACTTAACTGAATGAGATTTAAAATAAAAGGAAGATCATTTTAGTTTTTTTCACTAGACAGGCTGGAATAGATGTAGGATTTAATGCCAAGAGAGCTTTTTTAAGGGTAGAACCGATCAGGGAGCCCTGGCTGGCTGTGAGATATGATTAGTGAAGTGAGCCCAAACCAGAAAGAGCCATGTTTGGGAAGGTCGTGAGTAAGAGTAACAATCTTATCAGGCATAAATGGAGTATAAGCATCAACACTAGGAAAAAGCTGAAAGGAAAGACAAAGAAGTAGAGAGTTTTAAACAGCAGCGAGCTCAGATGCAGTCTGATGCCATTTTGAAGACAAATGTACAGGTAAGGGTTCAACTTTTCTTTTGAAGAAGCTTTTTTCAATGCATTTTGTGCACTGGTTCTAAGTGGCTGTGACCCCTCTAAGTGATTTATTTATAGGATTAAACTATTTTTAATAAAGTGCACCATTGAAGTTAAATTTTAAGGGTGTTTATGTTTTTTGCACTAGATGATTTATGTTTATTTTGGACTTTCTATACCGCCTATTGTGACAATGACAGCAAACTATCATCACCAAAAACAGAATAATATCACATGTAGAAACTCTAATGCCCAGATAATCAAAAGCCCTGCGCTGTTCCAAACAGCGCTCTAAAATAGCGCTGGAACAGCGCGGGACGCTATTGGACCTATGATCAGAGATAATGCATGCAAATTTAAGCAGCGCAAGTATCTCTGATCATGGGGTAGAAGTGTGGGAGAATTGTGCCTGAGCATGCGGTCAGCACAATCCTCCCGCACTTGTTTGACAGGTCTGGGCTGTCAAAAGCCCAAGCCTGTCAAACACAGGGGCTGGAGGTCCATGGGACCACCAGGCCCTGACTACCCCTGCCCCGAGCAACGGGGGCTGGAGGTCCGGCGGACCTCCGGTCCCCCCAACGATCTCCCCCACCAGGTTCAGGGAGGGCTGGAGATCCAGTGGGTCTCCAGCCCCCCAAACCCCGGCAAATGGTCCCTGGTGGTCCAGTGGGCCCCAACCAAGTCTTTAGCAGCGTTGAGCTAAATGCACCCCCCACCCCAGCAACAGGGGGGCTGGAGGTCCGCTGGACCGCCGGTCCCCCCCTCCCCAACCCAACCCCCAGCACTGACAAGGGTCCCTGTGTGATGGACCTGTCTCTCCATTCTGCCGCCCGCCCCCTACCTTGGTTGGAGGAGGGATGCAGCCTGCCTCCCTCCTCTTCCTTCGATGCCACAAAATGGCAACGCCCAGCCCTGCCCACTGCATCCTGTGTGCAGCCCCACCCAGTGCATCCCAGGATGCAGTGGGCAGGGATAGGCGCCGCCATTTTGCAGCGTCGAAGGAAGAGGAGGGAGGCAGGCTGCGTCCCTCCTCCAACCAAGGTAGGGGGGCGGGCGGCGGATGGAGTGACAGGTCCATCACACAGGGACCCTTGTCAATGCTGGGGGTTGGGTTGGGGAGGGGGGACCGGCGGTCCAGCGGACCTCCAGCCCCCGTCGCTGGGGGGGGGTGCATTTAGCTCAAAGCTGCTAAAGACTTCTACTATATACCTCACCAGCAAATGGTACTCTTTCTCTCATATGTGCTTTCTAAGCCATAAAACATTTGGTCCTATTTTTAAACTGACTCTGATAAATTTCTGACTTGTCTTTGCTTGCTAATTTTGCCAGTGTATTCTTCTCTTCTGTTCTATGGTTCTCAAATAACCTCCTTCTCCTGATTCAGCCCTGTTTGAAATGCAAATCTCATCTAAAAAAAAAGAACAGACCTTCTATAATACCTTTAATTCTAAACCTGAAATTTCCTGCATTCCCCATATTAGCAGAGTCCAAACTGTACTGTTAGCCATCCTCTGGGCTTTTCTGTTCACTCTATAAACCTTTCATTTTCTCTAATTATGCTGCAGTGCTGTACAATACCTGTTGATACTAGAATCTCATATATAATGTCTTACTGCATTGAACAGTTAACACAGAAAGTGAAGCCTACATTTACAAATGCAGAACAGATACAGCTTCAAAAACGAGAAAAATGTATGCAGTTATAGTTCAATGAAACAAACAAAAAAAAAGGCAAAGCGAATGGAACATAACTGGAGAAGACACCCTGATGTTGCAGTATTTTAGTGGGAATATACAATGGAAAAATTTATGCTTGCTGATGCCAATTTTCTCCTTCACTTTACAAAGCACGGTAAATCATAGATGCTGTCTATACTTTATTATACGACAGTCTATTATTCTAAAGCATGCCTGTAAACCATGAAAAAAAAAAAACCAGAACAGCAGAAAGTCATACTTTTTTGTGACTGAGGAAGTATGAGTCAATTATTTTAATTAGGATAACAAGAGGGGAGTTTTCATTGAAGTTTTAATTACATTTAATTACTTTCTGAGAAGTAAACACTAAATAAATCACATAACATACCATATAATGTTAAGGATCTTTATATTAATCTAATATCCCTAGTACCTTAAGAATTTTAAGCAACACAATACTACTAAGTTGCAGCCAGCAGTTCAGCAGCAAGATAGGTGCTATCCAGTCTTCTGCATTGAGTGTCATGTGTATGATTATCTCCCAGTTGGAGAGAGGTTATATGTGTGTGCTCGATATTGATTCATGTGGGAACAGGTTGGTTTCATCAGGCCGTACGTACACTTTAAACGGCATCTAGAGCTGCAATTTTTGTAAACGGCACCCGAATGCACATGTTTTACAATAGAATGGGGTACTTGACAAGGTCGTCTGCTCTCGCCACTGCTTGCTCTTTATTTAAAACCACTTTTGCGTACGACACAGAAACATCCTGATATCACAGGACTCCTGCTTGGTAAAGAGTGTTGAAGATATAGCATATGTGGATGATATGTTAGCTACCCCTTGCAAATCTGCACTCCTCATTGCTCCGACTGATAGACACTGTGGAAGAATTTGGTTTATTTCTTGGCTCTGTCGCTTAACTTGCAGAAATCCTTGGTCCTCCCCTGTGCTGGACATCAGTCAGAAGCAATGGAGGAGGAATTTCCCGTAACTTGGACAGGACAGGTGATCCGCTATCTTGGGTTGTGGATACCATGAGACTTATCTCAATTATACATACTCAATATTCAGCCTTTATTGGACTCCACTTCTCAGAAGTTGCAGATGTGCAACACTTTCCTATCCCTTTACTGGGGCATCTGGCGCTATACAATATGATGCTTGTCCCAAAGTGGCGCTATCTGTTCCAGATGTTACCCTTTGTCTTACTTTTCAGCATAACCGGGGTGCTTGAAAAGAGCACTGATAAACTATTTATGGTAAGTTAAACGAGCCAGGGCACCATTATTGGTGCTGAGGCTGCCCAGAAGTCTAGGGCTCTTGGATATATGATTTTTCTCTACAGCATGAAGAATGAGACAATTGCTGACTGGTTTCGGGGTACAATCTTATCTTTCGGACACAGCCGTACATATATATACATAAGTATTGCCATACTGGAAAGACCAAAGGTCCATCAAGCACAGCATCCTGTTTCCAACAGTGGCCAATCCAGGTCACAAATACCTGGCAAGATCCCAAAAAAGTACAAAACATTTTATACTGCTTATCCCGAAAGTGGATTTTCCCCAAGTCCATTTAATAATGGTCTATGGACTTTTCCTTTTTAAACACTCCGCTAAGCTAACCGCCTTTACCACATTCTCTGGCAACAAATTCCAGAGTTTAATTACACGTTGAGTGAAGAAAATATTTTCTTCTGATAGTTTAAATTTACTACATTGTAGCTTCATTCCATAACAGACGCTTCATCGTAAACAGACACGTCACATCTACCCGTTCAACTCCACTCATTATTTTATAGACCTCTATCATATCTCCCCTCAGCCGCCTTTTCTCCAAGCTGAAGAGCCCTAGCTGTTTTAGCCTTTCCTCATAGGGAACTTGTCCCATCCCCTTTACCATTTTCATCCACCTTCTCTGCACTTTCTAATTCTGCTATATCTTTTTTGAGATGCGGCGACCAGAATTGAACACAATATTCGAGGTGCGGTCGCACCATGGAGCATACAAAGCCATTATACATCCTCATTTTTGTTTTCCATTCCTTCTCCTAATAATACCTACATTCTATTTGCTTTCTTAGCCGCAGCAGCACACGAGCAGAAGGTTTCAAGTATCATCAACGCGACACCTAGATCCCTTTCTTGGTCTGTGACTCCTAACGTGAAACCTTGCATGACGTAACTATAATTTGGGTTCCTCTTTCCCACATGCATCACTTGCACTTGCTCACATTAAACGTCATCTGCCATTTAGACGCCCAGTCTCACCAGTCTCGTAAGGTCCTCTTGTAATTTTTCACAATCCTCCCGCGATTAACGAATTTGAATAACTTTGTGTCTTCAGCAAATTTAATTACCTCATTAGTTATTCCCATCTCTAGGTCATTTATAAATATGTGGAAAAGCAGCGGTCCAAGCACAGACCCCTGGGGAACCCCACTAAGTACCCTTCTCCATTGAGAATACTGACCATTTAACCCTACTCTCTGTTTTCTATCTTTTATCCAGTTTTTAATCCACAATAGAACACTATCTCCTATCCCATGACTCTCCAATTTCCTCTGGAGTCTTTCATGAGGTACTTTGTCAAACGCCTTCTGAAAATCCAGATACACAATATCAACCGGCTCACCGTTATCCACGATTGTTCACCCCTTCAAAGAAATGTAGTAGATGGTGAGGCAGAAGATTTCCCTTCACTAAATCCATGTGACTTTGAGGGGCATAATCGAACATCGCTGGCCAAATAGATCTCCAGGCTATCTATGTTGGCGGCGGCGCTACAGCTGGCCGGAACCGTATTATTGAAAAGATGGCGGCCATCTTTTTTTTCAATAATACGGTTTAGCTCGGCCAAATGCCGTGGAGTTCGCCGGGGTTGAGATGCCCGGTTTGTTTTTTCAGTGATAATGGAAAATTATGTCGGCCATCTCAAACCCCAGCCAAATTCAAGGCATTTTGGCCGTGGGAGGAGGCAGCATTTTAGTGCCCTGGCCCTCCTGACATGCCAGGACACCAACCAGCCACCCTAGGGGTCACTGCGGTGGACTTCAGAAAAGCTCCCACATGCATAGCTCCCTTACTTTGGGAGCTGAGCCCCCCAAACCCACTACCCACAAATGTACTGCACCCACTAAAATGCTCCAGGGACCTGCATACCAGCCTCTAGGACTTATTGCTGCTGTATAACTTTGGCACACCAGTTCACACCTGAAGACTAATCTCTCTGAAAAAGTCCTTTCTTGAAATAACCACGTTTAATCACAGTTAACTGCAGATCAGAGGTTGTGCCTCACTGGCAAAGAGTCCCCTGGTACTAAGATTAGCAGTAGGTCAGAGCTGGCACAATGGTGTACAATGCCCTCTTTCAGCACCATTCAAGGTAAGAACTACGTTCTCTAACGTGGGGTAACACAGGAAAGGGAACTAAAAACTGGCTTACAAAAATGGCCACTACCTCATGGACTACAACAGGAAACAAAACAAGGCACACTCTGACCCAGTTAGCAGGGGGAAAAGTACCATGGGAGTAGAGCCCAGTACCCTACACCCACCACAATGCATTGCTAATGTGACTCTGCAGGGCACCTAACCAGAAAAGGTGTCACACTCACCCGAGAGCCACATCGCAACCAGGGAAAGGCTGTCGGATGGATACAACACATTCTGCTTGTCATGGAGGTGGGTACGGCATTTGAGGCTGGCATACAGGCTGGCAAAAAAGGTTTTTAGTTTTATTTTTTTAGTTTGGAAGGGGATTGTGACCACTGGGGGAGTATGGGGAGGTCATACCCCATTCCCTCCAGTGGTCATCTGGTCAGTTGGGGAACCTTTTTGAGGCTTGGTCGTGAAAATAAAAGGACCAAGTAAAGCCGGCGAAATACTGCTTAACGCCACTTTTTTTTTTCCATTATCGGCGAAAGCCGGCCATCTGGTAGCCATGCCCATGTCCCGCCTTCGCTAATCTACCGACACGCCCCCTTGAACTTTCACCAGCGAAGCAACGGGAAAGCGGCGATGCTGTCAAAAAATGCCGCTTTTGATTATACCGATTTCGCCACTTTTAAGAAATCGCTGGCCATCTCCCGATTTGTGTCGGAAGATGGCCGGCGATTACTTTCGATTATAAGCTGGTTTGTCTCATTAATTCATGCTTTTGAATATGCTCTGTAATTTTGTTCTTAATAATAGTCTCTACCATTTTGCCCGGAACTGATGTCAGACTCACCGGTCTATAATTTCCCGGATCTCCTCTGGAACTTTTTAAAAAGTTGGCATTACATTGGCCACCCTCCAATCTTCCGGTACCACCACCGATTTTAAGGATAAATTACTTATTACTAACAATAGCTCTGGCAAGCTCATTTTTTCAGTTCAATCAGTACTCTGGGATGAATACCATCCGGTCCAGGAGATTGCTACTCTTCAGTTTGTAGAACCTGCCCCATTACATCCTCCAGGTTTACAGAGAATTCATTAAGTTTCTCGAATCGCCAGCTTCGAATACCATTTCCGGCACCGGTATCCACCCAAATCTTCCTTGGTGATGTCACGATCGTGGTCCATGTTTCAGGCTCTCAGTCATTCTCGCCCCCTAGTGGCCAGACCTGGTGGCTGCAATGGACTGTCTGGTTATTATCACCCGTTCCAGATTTCAGCCCAGTCCGGTCCGGATCTACAGGCTGCCAGACTTGCTTGTTTTGTTTGAACCTACACAGTACCCGTAGTTGCCCGCTGATTGCTGCAGCTGAGAGCCTCAGCTGCTGCTGGGCTTATTAGCCATTTGAAAACTCTCTGCTTTGCATCGCCTTAGGCCCTGGTATGTTGGTACTTGTTGCACTTCTGCTTAGTTTGGGTTCTTGCCTGGGATTCTTGTCTGTTTTTAGTTAGTCTGTGTGTAGTTTAGATTAGGTTGTTGCCTGTTTTCTAGTCTTGTCTCTGGGTTATAGTTTTGTGTCTAGTCCTTGTCTGTTTGTGTCTTTAGTGGCTGCTCTGCAGCTTCCAGTCCTGTCTTTTCTCTGTCGGTATTTGTTCCCTGTTTTAGTGGCTGCTTGCAGCTTTCTGTCTTGTCCCTTAGCTTATCCATTCCTTGCCCTGTTGTCCCTGTATGTTCCTTTCCCCTCTGACCCTCAGTCCTGGTTCAGCCCAGTGGGGATCCAGGTCCTGCCCTGTCCGGTAAGTCCTGCTGGCCACCTGCACCCAGGGGCTCAATCCTGAGGAACGGTGGTCAAGTGCAGGTGAAGTCTAACTGTTTTTCAGAGTTCTGCCTGCCTCTGGTGTGGGGTGGTTTCACCTGCCACTGCCACTCCTCCGCAGTGGCCCAGGGCTCACAAACCTAGTTCCTGCTATGAAAGCGTGACAGGTGAAGACCGAAGCAAAGAATTCATTTAATCTCTCCGCTATGGCTTTGTCTTCCCTGATCACCCCTTTTACTCCTTGGTCATCTAGCGGCCCAACCGATTCTTTTGCCGGCTTCCTGCCTTTTAATATACCTAAAAAATTTTTTACTATGTGTTTTGCTTCCGACGCAGTCTTTTTCAAAGTCCCTCTTAGCCTCTCCTTATCAGCGCTTTGCATTTGACTTGACATTCCTTATATATTTATTTATTTAGATCATTTATACCCGCTTTTACCACATAAAGCAGCCTCTAAGCGGCTTACATTGAACCAATAAACAAATACAATGACAGTAGAGAGGGTAGAGGGAATGGAGAGAGAAGGGAAGGAATGAAAATACAATATTTTAAACAAATAAGTAGGCAAGGAAAGAAAATGCTGTTTCTTATTATTTTTCAGTCGGTTCCTTCTTCCATTTTCTGAAGGGATTTTCTTTTAGCTCTAATAGCTTCCTTCACCTCACTTTTTTAACTACGCAGCTGTCGTCTGGTCTTCCATCCTCCTTTTTAATACGCAGATATATTTGGCCTGGGCTTCCAGGATGGTGTTTTTGAACAGCATCCACACCTGATGTAATATTTGACCCTCGCAATCACTCCTCTAAGTTTTTTTTTTCACAGTTCTTCTCATTTTATCATAGTCTCCTTTTTTAAAGTTAAACGCTAACGTATTTGATTTCCTATGTATACTTACTTCAAAGCTAATATCAAATCCGATCATATTATGATCACTGTTATCAAGCAGCCCCAGCACCATTACCTCCCGCACCAGATCATGTGCTCCACTAAGGACTAGGTCTAGAATTTTTCCTTCTCTCGGTCGGCTCCTGTACACATAAAGCTGTCCTTGATTTCATCAAGGAATTTTACCTTCCTAGTGTGCCCCGATGTTACATTTACCCAGTCAATATCAGGGTAATTGAAATCACCCATTATTATTGTGTTGCCCCAGTTTGTTTGCGTCCCTAATTCCTTTAACATTTCTGCATCTGTCTGTCATCCTGTACAGGTGGACGGTAGTACACTCCTATCACTATCCTTTTCCCCTTTACACATGGAATTTCAATCCACAGTGATTTCAAGAAGTGTTTTGTTTCCTGCAGAATTTTCAACCTATTTGATTCAAGGCTCTCGTTAATATACAATGCTACCCCTCCACCAATTCGATCCACCCTACCACTGCGATATAATTTGTACCTGGTATGACAGTGTCCCACTGGTTATCCTCCTTCCACCCAGATCTCAGAGATGCCTATTATATCTATTTTTCATTTAGTGCAATATATTCTAACTTCTCCTATCTTATTTCTTAGCTCCTGGCATTCGCATATAGGACACTTTCAAAGTATGTTTGTTGTTCCTATTTACATCATGCTCAGTACTTGGCAGTATACCTTGAAATCTTTTGTTTGATTTTTATTTATAGGACACCTGATCTACTAAGGTCTCTTTTGCAACCTCACTATCAGGATACCCCTATCTTCCCTGTTTTGGTGATATCTTGAAAGATATCTTATCCCGAACCCATGCGCTTGTGAGTGACTGTCGACCTTCCCCCGTTTCTAGTTTAAAAGCTGCTCTATCTTCTTTTAAATGCCCAATGCCAGCAGCCTGGTTCCACCCTGGTTACGGGTGGAGCCCCATCCTTTCTGAATAGGCTCCCCCTTCCCCAGAATGTTGCCCAGTTCCTAACAAATCTAAAACCCTCCTCCTGCACCATCGTCTCATCCACGCATTGGAGACTCCGGAGTTCTGCCTGTCTCTTGGGCCCTGCGGGTGGAATGGTATCATTTCAGAAAATGCTACCCTAGAGGATCTGTATTTGAGATTTTCTACCTAGAGCCTAAATTTGGCTTCCAGAACCTCTCTCCCACATTTCCTATGTCATTGGTAACCCACATGTCACCAAGGACAGCCAGCTCCTCCCCAGCACTATCTAAAATCCTATCTAGGTGACACATGAGGTCCGCACCCTTCACACCAGGCAGTCAACGTCACCAGGCGATCCTCACGTCCACAGCCACCCAGCTATCTATATGCCTAATGATCGAATCACCACACTACAACAGCTGTCCTAACCTTTCCCTTCTGGTCAGCACTTGGAGACCTATCCTCAGTGCGAGAGGATAGTACATCCCCTGGTGGGCAGGTCCTGGTATCAGGGTACTTCCTACTTCACCAGGGTGATGCTCTCCTTCTAGGGAGCCCTTCTTCCTCCAAGGTAGCACAGGGGAACTCCCTGGCATTTTAGAAGCTAGTTGCACACTTCACTTCCCCAGGGGCTCTCAAGGAAGCTTGATTACTTTTTTATGCCCTGTTACGGGTGGTATGGCATCAGGTTTGCAAAACATTGGCTTTACCCCTCCCCTTCTACTACACGTTACTCCCAATTTGTGGTAATGCAGAATTCACCCCAGGAATGCTAGATAAGACCTTCACACATGGGACAAGAAATGGTTTAATCTATTGGTTTCATGTGACTAATGAGGAGGGGGAATGTAAACCTTTTGCAGAGTTACAGATCACTCATAATCTGTCTAACATGACGTGGTTTTCATATGAGCAGTTACATCATTATATGCGCACTCTCCCTCCAGGTACGCTTTCCTTGTCTTCTCATGAGAAAGTAGTAGAAACCTACTGGCTGGACACCAAAACCTAGTCCCTCTTAAGTGTTATCATAAGGAACTCCAAGATTGAGTGCCGGAATTGGATTATGCTCACTCTATGAACCAGTGGAACACGGATCTAGGTACTCAATTAAAGGGTAAGCTGTTTAAGCGCTGTGCTCTTCAATGTGGGAATCTGCTAGGTGATGAATTATATATGGAACTTCAATACAAATTCCTTTTGTGAATGTACATTTCCACACATTGAGCTTATCTAGCTACTCTGCGCACAGATGATACGTCCCAATACACGCAGAGACTTGTTACCCTGGGCCATATGTTTTGGGGATGTTCCGCAGTGTATGTTTTTTGGCAACAAGTGGCAAACCAGGTTTCTAAGCTCTGGCGCTGGAAGTGGTGACCTGCTACACTGATGCTTTTGATCATATTGAAATTTAATAAACAGATTTCAAAATAAATAAATTACTCTAGACCAACGCCTAAGGGATATACGGGTTTTTTCAACCAGGCGACACTTGGGTTAAAAGTGTATCTTAAAACAATAGCTGTCTTCAGTAGTACAATGGAGATCTTTGATGATTCACCAAGCCTCAATGGAATGTCAAGGAGCTCATGACATGGACTCAATGGCAGCCAAGCATTTTATTCAGACTTGGAAACCATTTTGGACTACTTTAACACCGTTGGCCAGAAGCCATTTACTTAACACCTGATTTAGCATGATAGTTGGAATACACACAGAGCTATGACTCAGGGTGGGGCTGAGAGGGGGTTGTGGGTTCTGCTTTGACATATATGATTCTGAAGTTGTGAGATGTTATCAATGAATATTGAATGTGTTTGCATTGAACCAATAAAGATGATACTTTTTTTTTTAATGTGTGTGTGCTCGATGAAAGAGCTCCTAGCTCTCAGAGAATGAGTCCATTCTCTTTAGGCTAAAATTATTAGGAAAGGAATGTAAAATAAGACCAAGAATATTATACCTGTATATTGCTCCACGGTGCAACCTCACCTTGAGTATTGCATTCAATTCTGGTGACCAATATCTCAATAAAGATATAGTAGAATTAGAAAAGGTTCAAAGAAGAGCGACCAAAATGATAAAGGGGATGGAACTCTTCCCATATGAGGAAAGGCTGCAGAGGTTAGGGCTCCTCAGCTTCGAAAAGAGAGGCTGGGGGTGGGGGGGGGGGGGGGGAAGATATGATTGAGGTATATAAATCCTGAGTGGTGTAGAAGTGAATCAATATTTCACTCTTTCAGAAAGTACAAAGACCAGGGGACACTCAATGAAATTATATGGAAATAATTTAAAAACAAATAGGAGGAAATATTTGTTTGTTAAGCTCTGGAACTCTTTATTTTTTATTTTTTGTTACATTTGTACCCCGCGCTTTCCCACTCATGGCAGGCTCAATGCGGCTTATATGGGGCAATGGAGGGTGAGTGACTTGCCCAGAGTCATAAGGAGCTGCCTGTGCCTGAAGTGGGAATCGAACTCAGTTCCTCAGTTCCCCAGGACCAAAGTCCACCACCCCTAACCACTAGGCCACTCCTCCACTCTTTGCCAGAGAATGTCATAATGGTGGTTAGCATATCTGGATGTAAAAGGTTTGGACAAGTTCTTGGAGGAAAGTCTATAGTCTGTTATTGAGATGGACATGGGTGATGCAACTCCTTGCCCTGGGATTGGTAGCATGGAATGTTGCTACTTATTGGGTTTCTGCCAGGTACTTGTGACCTGGATTGGTCACTGTTAAAAGCAGGATACTGGGCTAGATGGACCATTGGTCTGAACCAGTATGGCTGTTCTTATGTTCTTATGAGTATTAGGAAAAGATGGACACTGAAACATGATTTTAGGTGCTATAGTCTTAACTCTAACAAAATTCATATTTAATATATTTCCATTTTGATTAAAATGAAAATAAAACAAGTTAAAACATAGACCAAAATGTAGTTTTTATATTATTATCTTTATTTTAGTGAAACAACCCTCTATTAAACTAATACAATTAGAATCATATACACGATGGAGGGATTTCATAAAATAAAAAATTCACAGGAATGAGTCAGTTAGAAATAATAATAATAAGGTGGAAGGAATGCTATTTCACTTACAACTTTTCATTGATAGTGTAAGGTGCATTAAAGTCAAGTATAGTAGATATTTCTCTGTCCATAGAGGGTGCAAATACTAAGGGCTAGATTTACTAACTTGCTAAAATGATTTGGGAGGAGTTATCAACATGGGCTACTGTTAGGTTGGGTTATTTTACCACGTCAGGTTATTTTAGCACAGGGTCTCATTGCATAAAATTGGACCCTGTGCTAAAATAACCCAACTTAACAGTAGCCCATGTTGATAACTTCTCCCCTTAATGGAAGCTCCACTATTTCTTATGGGACCTATTACTAATAATTTGCATTACATGTAATTTAAAGCAGGGTAGTAAATCTAGCCCGAAGTCTGTATCTAAGGCAAAAGAGAGTTGACTAAGGTTCCAAGATCAGGAGAGCCATCAGTCAGATTTAAACCCTGGCTTCCCTGGTTCTCAGCTTGCTACTCTTCCACTCCAATATTTCCTCAATATATTCTGCCATTTCTTGCCAAACAGGTTTCAATTTGTGACATTCCGTAAACATATGAAGTAAATTAGCTGGCTGTTGCATTTAATTACAGAAGTCACCATTCCAAACTGTTATTTTAACTCCAAAAGTTCTGGAGATACCTGTTTAACAGTTTGAATTTTATCTGTCTTAAAAAACTTAGGGGTCATTTTACTAAGGCACTGATGTTCCATTACCTTGGGTACAAACTTAGAATTTATTTAAAAAATATATTATATCCAGCTGATCACACGAGTTCTAAGTGGTATTACAAAATCACAAGGAATATTAATATAATATATGAACAGTTAGTAAATAATCCTATAAAGCCTCAAATATGTTCAAAATAGCCTAATCACAGATCTCAGTAAAACATAACTGATTTCATGCAAAAGCCTGAGCAAAATATAAATAGTCATTCTAGTTTTAAAACTTATTTCTACTAGAAAGATATAAGTCCAAATATTTTTTAAACTTGCTGGCAGGCCTCTGTAACAAGACATCAAGATTAACACGATGAACCCATGGCACCAAAAGAGGGGCAAAGAGCACTAAAAGTGGCATGAACACATGGATAGTGTCTTAGCTTTATATTTGTTTTCATCTTTCATTTATATTCAGTTCTTAATTTGTACACCACCTTGCTGCTTGCTTGCTTGGGAAAGACAGTTAGGCATATCTTTTGATAAACTAAAGAGAGACTGATCCACCATGAGAAGCTCAAATCAGCAAAAACAGTACAAGAAAGACCCCAAGGTACCAGAAAAGGAGCAAAGCAACAAAAACTCTGGCATGAAGATGCCAAAGCACCAGAAGAGAGGTAAACTGGCACCAGCATTAGTATTGCTCCTTTTGGCTTATTTTCTATTAAGCATCTCACTATGGAGTCTGTCTATTCTACAACATAGAGCCTGAAGCACAAACTCAATCAGTGCCTAGCCCCTTTTCTATCTAAAACTTTTGCGCGCTCTTCACTTTCTGTCTCTAAGCTTGATAATTTTCATTTTTTCCTCTGAAGCCTAAACCTCCTAACACAAGTTCTCTTCCTCTGAAATCCATGAGAAAAATGGCAAGGAAATTGTGCTGTTCTCAGATTAATGCTGAAATCAGCCATGGGTTTGAAAGTGAGGGTGGGATAGGTTTGTTTGGCTGCTTATCAAAAAGTTTTAACCTGATAAGCTAAGTAACCCCTGTTTCTTCCTTGTCCCTTCCATGGTGGTTATATTCTGTATGACTGTCAGACTCCCTGGGGAATAAACCCATGACACTTAGGAGCAGAAACTGCAAACTTACATTTGAAGCCACAGGAGTTGAACAGGCAAGGTAAAAGCCAGTGAATAGTTATCTTCTAAGCAGCAGAGAGCAAGACACTACTCTAAAGAAATCACTGGGCTATCATGGGGTGTCCTCATGGAGATGGTGTGGACAAAATAGTCACAATTCAAAAATACATGGGATAACAGGATTCCCTATATAGAAAGAAGATGGAATCAAAACAAACCTTAAATGACTGCATGGCTGTTAATGTGTTATGATGGGCAAGAGTAGTACTTAAGCTGCAATGCTAGTAGTTGGGAAGTAAGGCCAGTGCTGGGCAGACTTCTCTAAAGTCCGAAAAATGGCAGACACAGATCAGGATGGCCTGGAGTGGGCTTTGCCATCTTGCCAACTGCCCTGTTTGTGATATCAGTGTTCAATCATTTACCATGTTACTATGCCCTTGTTTATGAACCAAATGCTGATCCAAATAGCTCTGCCAGGAGTTTGTCTTCTGTTCTGCTGGCATGAAGGATAATTATTCATTGGCTTGTAACTTAACTGTGCAGTGCTCTGGCTTCAGCTGTAAGTCTCTAGCTGCCCCTCCCAAGGGTGATGGGTTTTAATCCCCAGTGAACCTCACACTAGCCAAACAAGAGTAAGTGCTGTTTTCCTGGCCCACAGAATATCATGGGTGCCTAAAACAAATCACATTTTGGTTCATTCAGGACCCAAGCCCATTTAGCTTGTTTAGAGTGATATAGCAGAATACTGGCTTCATCACATTTGACAATTCGTCAGAAAACAAATGCACATTCCTAATCTAGAAATGCATTCTGAGAGATGAATAAGGTAAGGAATGTTTTTTTTTTTTTTTTTTTAATAAGAAGGGATTCATAGGATCCTTGGAAGATTGTGCTCCTCTTAGTGCCAGTGTAATCTCAGTGGACAGAGAAGGCTTTGGTGCCGGTTGAGATGGATTTTGATAAGCATCTCCTGGAATATCCTTGCAGTAGTGGTTTATAAAATCAATGAACATTTTTCGTAAAAAGGTGTGCAATTGTTCTGGCAGAGGCAAGGATACTGAACAGGAGGACACAATTGCTATTATGACCAAAATTTGGAGTTGAGGTCAATGATTTTTAGTGAAAGAAATAACTTCTAGATTTCTCCTGTGCAGGGTCTCTGTGCAGAGGAAGTGGCAATAGCAGAGTCTTATGCAGGCAGTCAAGATGAAGAGGACATCTGCACTTAGTCTGCAGCTGATGAATCTTGAATTGCATTGATTCTTGTGGACTTTGGTGCTGAAAGTGGGTGCAGTACCTTACTCTGGTTCAGGAGAGTCAGTACAAGCAGCAACAAGTTTTCCCCCCGTTATTATGCCCATGTTTGTGGCCCTCTGCACTTAGGTGATGCTTAAAGGCATGCTGCACCTGTTCAGACCACCAGACCAACACCAAGGTATTCTGCCCTGAAGGTAGAGAAGACTCAACCAAGATATGCACCTGCTCCAAAAAAGTATGCTGTTCTCATTTCTTCACAGCAGGACTCTTCAAGACCACTGCTTAAGGGGATAGAGGCAACAACCAGCAAGAAAACCTGCATCAAAGACTATCTTCAATTTTAGGAACTGCTCTTCTGCCTCATAATGCTCTTGAATACAAAAAGAGGCAGTGGGAACATTCATCTGCAATCATGGCAGTCTTTCTGTTGATGAGAAGGCCCTAGACAGATGAGCTATCTTTTGTGAGTATTCATGCTAGACCATTTTCCATTTCACACACTGGACACGCCCTGAAGCCTTAGTTTGCATATGCCATGGTTCCACAATGGAGAAGAAACAGCAGATACAGGAATTAAAGCAAATGCTAACAATTTTAGCATTATTTTTTTAAACTAATAATAAATAGGGCAAAAAAACATAAGAAAATAATAAAAAGCACAACGAAAGAACAAGAAGAGAGTCAGTCTGTTGGGAGAGCTTTGTTCTCATGCCAATTCAAAAGAGCAGAAAAACAAAACAGAGGACTACTGCACCAAGGAAGGGCCAGGCATGCTTAGAATTTTATACTAGTTTCTGATCTCTGGGAGAGCTATTTTGTCTGTTTGTCAAGTTGACGTCCACAACTTACTTGTGTGCCTGATTCTATCCTGCTCCTCAACAAAGAAAAATCCAAACGCAAAGAATGTGATTAAAAAATATATAATTAAAACATTAAAAAGTTTAGTTAAAATTTTTCTGCATGTTAATAAAAATCTAAAATATATGCACATTTAAACAATGTGCCTCAATCTGAAAAAGCATACAGCTGAATTTTATAACACTTGCTGCTTTAATACAACAGAAGCAAATCACGTTCAACTAATGGAATCATACTTTCATGGTATAGAAGGCTACTTCCTTCTACCCATGGTTACCACATTCAAAACCACTAATACCTACAAGAGCAGGAGGCATAAATCCATCTCAAGCTGTCCCTGAAGTGCAGACAGAAGAATGAAGCCCACTTGCCGAACCTCACGAGTTGGATACCCACTCTATAGCCCTAGGCAAAATTGTACCTTGGAGACCTTTAATTTACACTTATGCCACTATTCAAAGGCAGCTCTTTTATTAAGGCCTTATCAAGCATAAACTTTCACTAAGCAGCACCCATCAGCCCTGGTTAAAGTCCTTTCCTGCTTCTATCTAAAAGGGTAGATCACATCAAGGTGGAATACCATGACCCGGCATTTCAATACTAGAGACAATATATGCCCCCTGCCTCTCTGGCCTCTCTCTCCCCTCACTTAAAGAAATTTCCCTCAGTAAGGATAGCAAGAACAGCATTTTAAAACTGACTCTCAAATTTGTTCTCTAAATTACTAGTAAATTATAAAACAATAAAATATAATGAATAGTTAGATATATCTATTAGGGTTGCACATTTATCATGTTAATACAATTAACTTGTTAAAATTCTAACATTATCTCACTTCCTGTATTGTGTCCCACACCTGCCTACCTTCTTTTAGGTGTTGCTGGATGATGGTGGTGGTGGGAAGGGGGAGAGAAATGGGGCCATGGATGGTTAGGGTGTGGGGAAGAGATAGGGCCATGCTAGATGATGGAGAAGGGATCCTTTATATGCTCATCCTCAAATGTGGTATATATAGTTCAATGCAAAACGTGAAGAAGGGTGCTATATTGGAGAAACAAGCCAGATGCTAAAGACGAGGCTCAATTTACATAGATGCAATATTAAGCATTCCATTGCCAACCAGGATGCCACCTTTGTGGGACGACACTTTACAAAACCAGAACACTGCCATCAATGATCTTTTGGTAAGAATACTAAAAGTAAATTTTAAGACAATCCAGGAACATAAGACCTTTGAAGTCAAAATGATGGAATATTTTGACACCCACCAGACAGGATTTAAAGATCTGGGCTTTCTATCCAACCATATCACTCCTTTATCAGCCATCCATCTCTCCTTGTCTCTCACCCACCTCCCTCTTCCTGTGAGAGTGTCAATGAAATGCTTTTCTGTTTCACTATTCTGATATTTGTCAACATTAGCTTATTTCTGATCTGAAGAGGAAGGGTTACCTTTGAAAGCTAATCAAAAAATGTATTAAGATAGTTCAATAAAGATGGTATTATCTTATCTCTCTCTTTCCCCTATCCAGCAACGCTCCTTTCTTTCTTTTTCCTCCTATAGAGCACTGCCCCTCTCTCTCCCTCTTCCTATCCAGCATTGTCCCTCTCTTTCGCTCTCCTCACTGTCCAACATGTCACCTTTATTTAATATAACACAAATATCCAATATATCTAAGCGGTTTACAAAATAAAGTGGTAAATTGCAGGGGAAGGAGGGAGAGAGACAGCAGGAATATAAGTTACAATCTTATTTTCTTTTCTATATTTTAATTTATTTCTACTTATTACCTTTAGACTAACATGGCACAGGGGTGTGCTGGTAAATTGTTAACAGGGGGCTCTCTCTCGCCAGCAAAGTAAAAGAGAATTCAGGAGGAGCCCAAGCCCACATTTTGGGATCCATTTGTTAAAGTAGCCATGGAGAACTGGCTCCCAAAATTCTTAAAAACTTAACAAACGGCTCTCGAGAGCCTGTGAGAGCCTGCTCCAGCACACCACTGCATGGCTACCACATCACTTTACTCAAGACCTTATTAAAAACTTACTTTTCACGTGCTTTCACCTCTTCAATGACACGATTTTCCATAATAATTCATTGTTTTTCTGGCCTCTCTGTAGTCACTCCCCGTAGGATTCACTTGACTTGTGTTTTTTTTTCTTCTCTTTCTATTGTTTCTCACTATTAGAAGTTATTCTGGTTAAAATACCCTTCCCCTGCCCTTATAAAGATTTGATTGTACCTTATATTCCTGCTGTCTCTCTCCCTCCTTCCCCTGCAATTTACCTTTTTTTTTTTTTTTTGTAAACCGCTTAGATATATTGGATATTTGTGTTATATTAAATAAAGGTGAAATGTTAGACAGTGAAGAAAGCGAAAGAGAGGGGCAATGCTAGATAGGAGGAGAGAGAGAGAGAAAGGGGCAATGCTCAATAGGAGGAAAAAGAGAGAAAGGAGTGATGCTGGATAGGGGAAAGAGAGAGAGACAGAGAGGAGGTCCTTGACTGGAGAGAAAAAAAAAAGAGAGAGTGGAGATGATGCATGGCAGAGGGGAGAGCTAACCTCTCATGCAGTCAGGTTTACTATAGAAGTGTACCAGAAAATAGAATCATCTGTTGGCCGTTTTATGCAATTAAAATTTTAAATCAATATGCAATCCTTATATATATATATATATATATATATATATATATATATATATATATATATATATATATATATATATATATATATATATATATATATATATATATATATATATAAAAAATAAAATGTTATATATATAACATTTTATTTTATTTTTTAATCACACATACACACAAAGGAATTCCACTCTCACAATGGCTTGGTACAGATATGTTTCACTATCTTGCAGACATTCAATTTTAAAATGTAAATGCTACAGGATATTGATAAACCAATTAGCACTGATGCAAAGCAAATTCCTCTTTTATCTCAATTATAACATGACAACTTAATAGGTCAAGATAGTCTAACATCTGAGACAGGGCAATTCAATAAAACAACTCCATCTTATATGGTAATTAAGAAAAAATGTGAATCCACTGACCTGTTCATTTTAATCCCACACAACCCAGGCTAGTTTATTGTTCATATCACAAGTTCTTGTGCAATTCATAATGTCAATATTGATAAGTAGATGGAGAGCAGCCCTAGAGGGCATGGGGCTCTCCAAGAAAATAAATTGGGCATAAAGAACTCTCATTCAACTTAACTCTAGTAATATAACTGCAAATGGGACCACAACTATCCTAATATCAGACCATACCAACTCAATAGAGAATCCATTCTGAGCTCTGAGCACTTCTGTTTTCACTGTACAATGCCTACTTATGATGAAAAGTGATGTAACTAGTCACAGGTCATTCGACTGCTAAATTCAGTTGCACTTTAGCTGGTTATTCACCACTGTGAAACCTCGATTATAAGCAGGATCACACAACCTATTATATTTATATGTATATATGCACATGCATACACACTAGTAGACTGAAGCAATAACATTTATCTTGTCACTACTAATACTGTCACACAGACTGCTTCGACTTTTAGAGGAGCAGCCATCAGCTTGCTGAACCAATGTATCTTTCTCTTTTCAGTGAGGACAATTTTCACAGCATTTACCCAGATAAAACAGCTGACTGAAAATTACTCGCTTCTCTCTGGCTAGCTTTCCCACCATGTGCACTTTTAGACAAGTTAAAAAGAGATGCTCTTGGAAGTAAGCTTAGGCTGGGGAAGCAAAACAGCGGCTTACATTTGATTTACAGAATCTCAGGCTTTGTACATGGCGTTTAGGTTTTTTTTTTTCTAGATCTGTCTGACATGCTAAGGAAGGGTCTTAGATGGAGGTAGCTATTTAAATTCAGACAGAATCAAACTGGCAGCTGGATCTGTCTGGCAAGCTGCAAGTTCAGTACTAAGTAGAAAACCTAATATAAATGCAGGCACTCATGTAGCAGGGATCTGTCTGGCAGGCAATGCAGAGGACTCAGAAAGCCAGAAGTCTGGGCAATTGCCACACTAATATTGCTGGCTGTTTAAATTACTGTGCCTTTTGTTAAGCATGGAAAAGGCAGGGAAGGAACTAGGTAGGGATCTTGTATGCTCTTTAAGTGCAACTTAGATTGTAAGCCCCTCTTCCCAGGCAGAGAAATATTATTAACTCGTGTCACTGATTGCAACTTGCCCTGAGCTCAGCTTTGGAAAAGGTGAGTAGATCCACTGAAAATCCAAATCCAAGATCATAAAGTTAGATGATAAAATGCCGTGTGGGAATCGGTAGTGTGATTTGGTAAAAGTATCTTGCCTTTAGAGAATTTAAATCAGATGACATGATCTGACCAACACAGGCATAAAAATGTTCTTCATAAGTACAAAGCAGGTCAAATAATTATAAAACAATTGAGAAAAAGAATGACCTATTTTTAGGACAGCAGGACAGATTTTAAACTATCTTTGCATAAATAGCTTTGAGGTTATGATTAGCAGACTACATTGTATCGAGAGAGAGAGAGAGAGAGAGAGAGAGAGAGAGAGAGAGAGAGAGAGAGAGAGAGAGAGAGAGAGAGAGAGAGAGAGAGAGAGAGAGAGAGTTTTCCTGGTGCAATATTTAAAGCAAATTAATAATTTCAAATGTATTCCTGAGGAAGAGATTCTTGGTCAACTTAGTTCATATTTCAGATTTATGTAGAAAAGTCTCTGTATCCTTCAGTATCTTAAAAAATTCAGCACAAATCAACCTAAAATGCAAAACAAGGCATTTTATGGCCTTGGCAAAGAACACTGTGCCTAGACATATCTGGTTAAATAAACATTCTAATAATGAAAAGGCTACATTCTAGCGAAACGCTCTGAGTTCCAGTACTTTTAGGATTTTTATTCGCTGAGCATCACTGAAGTTGTTCTCACGTGTATTACTGAAATTAGAACCAGTGTTTTTGACCCATCGTTACAACATCTGCAATTTTTAAATGAGGCATTACCCTTGACGCAGGCATATTCATATGCTGAAACACAGCTGTGTCGGGTTTACCCTCATTTACAGTTGCTGAGTCCAGTAAAGAATCATCTGGTTCCATTTTTACTCATTGACTCCACTGTTTGATTGACATTTGAGTAATGAAAACGCTTCATTTTTTTTTCTGGTGGAAAATCATCTAGGTCTTTTTGGATTGTATAACCAACAGAAAATATCAACCTATAAAGCACATAAAAATTATCAGTATAAAATACCCAATCCGTAAAAATCAACAAACCTGATACCAAGATTCATTGCCTCAGCTGTTCCAATCATGGTGATAGCCAACAGCATGTTGTTGCAGATCTTTGCAGCCTAAAAGGGAATTACATAGTTAGTGAGCATCCCTGTTTTTATTTACTTATATAGAAGATTATCTGCAGAAATCTGGTTGGAAGATGTGACCAGAAGTCTCTTACAAAAACTAACAATTATAAAACAGGACTACCAGTTCAACACTGATTATCTTAAGAACATCTTGGACTATAAAATAAACTTGCATTCTGCTTGTTAGGTTCACAAGCATGTCAAACAATTGTCCTAAAAGCATTTCTGTTACATCATGGTAGCAGAGACATCTAGTATCCAAAATGTTCCTGAAGAAAACCAGATTCAGTATAGACTGATACCTTTTATGGGATCAACTCATGAATAATCACAAGCTATTGACAGTGCACAGCTGTTGTTCAGAAACGAAAAAAAAATTGCAACAGCAGATTGCTGAAGTACTGAGGGGCCCTTTTACAGAGTGGCGGTAAGCCCAACGTGGGCTTCTCACTCGCCCTTCCGGAACTACTGCCGGCCCAACGCAGCCACCAGTGGTAGTCCTGCTTTCAGGAAAAGAAAACCCCGGAAATGGCTTGTGTAGCATGTTGCCTGGTGACTGCCAGATTAGCATGGGAGCCCTTATTGCCACCTCAATGGGTGGTCATGTGTGTCAGGGGTTTTTTTTACCCATTGTGGCAAAAAGGGCCCTGGCGTGCGGGAAAAACGGCCCCTGCTGATAGAGCAGGGCCCTTTTCCCGGCAGCTTGGTAAAAGGACCCCCGAGCAAGAAAGAAACAGAAGTAGCACTGGCTTATCTTTTCCATTTTCACTTCTCATCTATAAACGTCATACTATTTCTTCACTAGACACTCCCTGGCCCTCTCACTTTTCAACATGTTCATCCATGCCTTTGATTAACTTTACCTTTGTGAATGCAACTCCCTAATCTGTGGCTTTCCAAGATACTACTTTCCAGGTTAACACTATATCAGAAAGCTGTAATTTGAATATTCACCAGAGGTAGAACAATGAAATATATAAACAAATATATAACCATATCATTATCTTAAGGCCCATCTAGTCTACCCATTTTTCTTTTCTATTACAATACCAAAAACTAGAGTTTCCCAAAGTTGACCTGGGGAAACCCCAGCCAGTCAGATTTTAGGGATATCCACAATTAATATGCATGAGATAGATTTGCATACCAAGAAGGTAGTGTATGCAAATTGATCTCATAAATATTTATTGTAGATATCCTGAAAACCTGACTGATTGGGGTTCCCCTAGGACAGGTTTGGGAATCACATACTTTGCTTGGTCTTAGGCTTTCCATCACAGCTTTGACTTTGCCGCCCTCCTCCTCCTCCCCCCCACCAAAGAAATAATGGATTCTAAAGTTTCTATTTCTTTTGCCTTCCATGACATACAGAATAGTAACAGACTAAGGGGCTCACTTACCGAAGTCCAGGAAATATTAGCACACATTGGCTGCAGAAATTTATGCACAGTAACTGCTGAGACTCTGTATTAAATGCTGAGAAACATTTCCTGCCAAGTCAAGTGCATGACAGATCAAGTGTATGCACTTATTCTTTAACCTAGGTGTTCACATTTACTCTAACTCTTCTTCCACATGTTCTTTGTCCTGCGGGGTGCCGCAAGGATCAGTTCTCTCACCCCTCCTGTTCAATCTATTCTTAAGTCCAGTAGCTGTTTTCATTCAGGTGCACAATTATCAGTTCATTCTCTTACGCAGATGACATTCTTCTTATATGTTATACTTCTAGTCATTCTCTAGATCTCCAACCCCTACAGCGCTGTCTCCGAGAGATAGCTACCTGGCTTACGGAACATCAACTCGTCCTTAACCCTGATAAAACAGTGACTTGCTGGGTCACAGGAACTGCCTCTCTGCTATCACTAGTGCCAATCCTTTTTGATAGATAGTACCCCCAGTTACATCTTTTTATCTTGGTATTTTTCTTGACTCTGAACTCTCCTTTTCACCTGAAATTTCCAATGTGCTTAAAACAGGTTTTTACTTTCTCCGTGAACTTATAGCCGTCTGCAATTGCACAGATACCGACTCTCTTCACACATTATTCTATGCATACATTAATTCAAGATACTACTACGGCGATACTATCTATGTATGTATAACGCGATCCAACCTTAAACACCTACAAACTCTCCAAAATATAGTTGCTAGAATACTCTGTAGGGCTAAACGTTATGATCATGTGACTCCATTATTGAAATAACTGCACTGGTTACCAATAGAATACAGAGTCCAGTATAAAATATTGACATTAGTTCATACGGTTCTTCATACTGGCACGCCAGCGTATTTATCTGCACTCATTATTCCCTACACACCCGCACGTGCGTTTCAGTCGCTACATGACAATAGACTTGTTACTCCTCACCCATCACAGGCCCACTGGGCCTCTACTCAAAGTTCTGCATTTTATTTCTTGGCTTTGGTGTTGTGGAATTCTTTGCCAAAGCAATTACACCGGGAACACTCCTATAATATGTTTTGTGGTGAGTTAAAGACTTATTTGTTTGAATTAGCTTTAACAACTTCTTAAAGTCTGGTCTGGAATGTAAGACATGGTGGTACTCAGTGGTGATCCTACAGTAGTGAATGAATGAATATGTATTTTATTAATCTCTTGTTTGATTGGTTCTTTCCTATTAATATTAATACAGTTCTGCTTTTATTGCAGTTTTAATTGTAGTATTGCATTGTGAACCACTCTGATTTGTACTGCAAAAAGGGCAGTATATTAAATTTAATAAATGATAAATGATGATGTTATGTGTATAAATGTTCCGAATACTAGTAAATACATACTTACAGAGCATTTATTTGCAAGGGAGCGTATACAGGAGCAGAGCACAGGCAGGCTCTCACTTATGCATTAACTTACAGAACGCTGGTTGGCATAAGTGCAAGTGCCTAAATTTTAGGCACATTAATAGGTAGCTATGCTTGGATCTATAACAGAATCTAGGTACCTAAGTTCCTTTATAGAATAGACCCTCACTCTGCAGCCTCCAGGTGCCTATTTGGAGGCACCCAGTTATAGAACTGCCCCCAAGCTAATGTGAACTAAATTATTCATGCACTAACTGCAAGGCACAGTCCCCACCCATTTCCTGCCCCATTCCACACTATGTACTTTGGCCAGATTCCATATATGGCGCTGAAATAAACTGCACTTAGCACTATCCTATAAACCTTGCCTAAAGTTGGGCGCAGTTTATAGACTATCCAGCTTATTTTCGAAAGAGAAAAACGCCTATAGTGCGACCTAAATCGGGAGATAGACGTTTTTCTCGCAAAGGCGCCCAAATCGGTATAATCGAAAGCCAATTTTGGGCGTTTCCAACTGCACTCTGTCGCGGAAACAAATAAAGTTGACGGGGGCGTGTCGGAGGTGTGGTGGAGGCGGAACTGGGGCGTGGTTATCAGCCGAGGAGAGATGGGCGTCTTTAGCTGATAATCGAAAAAAAAGGCGTTTTACCGTGATTTTGGGTCAATTTTTGGACCCTTTTTTTTCACGAACAAGTCCCAAAAAAGTGCTCCAACTGCTCAGATGACCACTGGAGGGAATCTGGGATGACCTCCCCAGACTCCCCCAGTGGTCACTAACCCCCTCCCACCAAAAAAAAACCCACTTTAAAAACTTTTTTTCCAGCCTATATGCCAGCCTCAAATGCCGTACCCACCTCCATGACAGCAGAATGTGTTTGATCCTCTCACAGCCTTTCCCTGGGTCAGATGTGGCTCTCGGGTGCAGTACAGGGTCACATCAGCATTGCATTGTGGTGGGTGTAGGGTATTGGACTCCGTGATTTCATTAGCTTGTGTTACAGTCTCACGATGTTGGTAGTTGGTAGGCTCTTCTCCCATGGTGCTTTTCCCCCTGCCTACTGGGTCAGAGTGTGCCCTGTTGTGTTTCCTGTTGTAGTCCATGCGGTAGTGGCCATTTCTGTAAGCCAGTTTTAGTTCCCTTTCCTGTGTTAGCCACGTTACAGAACTTAGTTCTTCCCCTGAATGTTGCTGAAAGGGGGCATTGTACAGCATTCTGCCAGCTCTGACCTACTGCTCATCTCAGTACTAGGGAGACTCGTTGCCAGTGGGGCACAACCTCTGATCTGCAGTTAACTGTGAGTAAAGGCGGTTATTCCAATAAAGGACGTTTTCGGAGAGATTAGTCTTCAGGTGTCAACTGGTGTGCCAATGTTATATAGCAGCAACCAGTCCTAGAGGCCTGTGTGTATGCAAGTCCCTGTAGCACTTTTAGTGGGTACAGCAGTGCACTTCAGCCAGGTGGCCCCAGGCCCATCCCCCCCCCCACCTGTAACACTTGTGCTGGTAAATGGGAGGCCTCCAAAACCCACTGTACCCACATGTAGGTGCCCCCTTCACCCCTAAGAGCTATGGTAGTGTTGTACATTTGTGGGTAGTGGGTTTTGGGGTTGGGAGCTCAGCACCCGTGGTAAGGGAGCTATGCATGTGGGAGCTTTTTCTGAAGTCCACCGCACTGACCTAGGGTGCCCAGTTGGTGTCCTGGCATATCAGGGGGGCCAGTGTACTACCAATCCTGGCCCCTCCCACGACCAAATGGCTCGGATTAGGACGTTTTTGAGCTGGGCGTTTTTAGTTTTCATTATCGCTAAAAAAAAACAAACGCCCAGCTCAAAAACGTCCATTTTTTCGAAAATTCGGTTCGGCCCGCCCCTTCACGGACCCGTTCTCGGAGATAAACCCCCATGGAGATAGGCGTTTCCGTTCGATTATGCCCCTCTATGTGTGGCGGCCATCCCGCAACTATAATTTAGGCACAGTCATTTACGCAAACTACAACCTGGTATAAAATGCCCATATCTTATTTAGGTGCGGATTGGGCATATTCTGTTAACAGTGCGTGTAAATTTTAGGAACGCCCATGACCAACCCGTGGACACGTCCCCTTTTGTGATCCGCACTTTAGAATTTACATGCACCACTTTACAGAATACACTTTAAAAAGTTATGCACGTAAATTCTAATTAGTGCCAATACTTGTTTGTTAAGTTGTGTGCACAAATCGGCTATCTGTGCAGATTTGCATGAGCAACTTTATTTGCCATTTATAGAATCTGGCCCTTAATGCATGAATTAGTAAGTGGTAAGTGTCATGCCAAGCAAAAAAAAGAGGAAAAAACCTCACGTGAACGTGAGCAGGAAACAGTGAGGTAGACTCAAGGAGGATATCAAGAAGTTCTTAATATAAACAGCATAAAAGTGCTTTTATGCTGTTTATATATATTAAAGACTTCTTGGCATCCTCCTTGAATCTATCTCACTTTTATGTTGTTGTTGTAAGTGTCATGCCAGCATGGTATCTGTTAGCGTAGTTGTGCACCAGACAGGGGGTTAAAATTCCCCAGGCCTGGGCCTCCAAGGGGAGCCCGGCACCGGGGTCTCTCTCTCTCCTGGTCCTGAAGGGACCCGAGTGATCGTGTCCTGACAATAGCAGCACAGAAAAACCTCCACCGCTGGGCCCCACTTGGAGACTGGGGAGGACCTGGAGCTTCCTCCAGCACTGCTCTTCTGCCCATTGCTGAGCTTTTGCTTTTCCTCTCAGGCGTGCATGCTCGGTTTTGAAACCGAGCATGTCCTGAGAGGAAAAGCTGCTGGAGGAAGAAGACATCTTCTGCTGGCGGGGCCTAGGATCCCCACCAGCCAAGGTATTCAACAGCAGCAGCAATCGGGGGGAGGGTGGCAGCGGCAACGATGGGAGGGGCTGGCAAAGATTGGCAACTTGGGGGGGGGGCAGTGGCTTTTGCCCCGGGCCCGGCGGCAGCCCTGCCCCGGTTCAGTCTCTCGGCAGCCATGCTGTGCACTAACAGTTCATGTTAATTCATGCATTAAGCATTTAGCGCAAGTTCATAAAAGGGCCCCTAACTTTTCTTAGACCCAGAAAATATTACCTGTCCAGTTCCAACCTCTCCACAATAGACCACGTTGGATCCCATACATGTCAACAGTTCTTTGGCAGCAGCAAACTCTTGCTCCACTCCACCCACCATGAATGTAAGGTTTCCAGCCCGTGCAGCTCCAACTCCTGGATGAAAAATATTCAGTGAAAAATTTGTTTTAGTTTGAGAAGTTTTTCTTGGTGTATTTTTAACTCCAGTGTATTTAAGTAACTAAGGGCCTCTTTTATGAAGACGCACTAGCAGCTCCCAGTGTGGTAATGCCGACAGTCAGCACTGCCACACAGGAACCGCTAGCGTGACTTGGTAAAAAAGGCCCTAAGATTCGAGCAAGAGGAACATAAAACATTCATCTTTAATTACTGCCAAATATATTTTAAGCCACTGATAATGTTGTGAGACAAGAGAGTAATCAAAAACAGAAAAATGTATTCTAGAACACAATCTGTTTTAAAAAGGGTGAAAATACATTGAAGAGGAATGCAAGTACCCATTTCATATCAAAACAGTAAATATTCTCTATTGCACTTTGCATAAAAATTTATGGAGGGCCCATGATCTATATACTTTAATCTTTTTTTATTATTGGGGTAATTCTAGAATAAGAGGGTAAGTTGGTTCCTATTTCAAGCATATTCTATAAAGAAAAGTAGGTCTACCCACTGACAGTATTTGAATCTGTTGACTCTCAACTTATCCTCCATACATCAGTTATATGTGGCAAGACTTACTTATTATGACCCTTTGGAATGGAATTCTCTTCTCCATATTTGGGGAGAGCCAAATTGTGCTCTATTTAAGAATTTTCTCAAGACATATTTGCTTAATCTTGCTTTTGGAGTGCAATCTAGATTTGATGGATATATGCTGGTTTGTAGCTGTGTTCATTTCTATTTGTTTTGTGCTATTAGGTTTTGTTTGTTTTCATTTGTTTGTGTGCAATTGATTTTACCACTGATATTGGGGTTTTTTTTTGTTGATGTTATCATGTTTTTATTTACTTTGTCACTTGCTTATCTTGCAATTTATATTTTACTATTGTAAACTGCTTTGTTATATCCTTTATTTGTGGAAAAATGGTATATCAAGCAATCAACCAAGCTAAACTTTATAGAAAATATGCTTACATTATATGCTCACATTTATAGCACAATCGCTTACACCAGCCCTATAGCTAGTGTTAATGCCCATGCCTAGATGCAAGCCAGAACATACATAAAGTATAGCATTATAGAAATTATGCATGTATTTGCAAACTCCACTCACTGGCAAAGTGCGTACCATAAGACATATGTTTCTACTAGTTAGTATTCGACAAGAGGCCACATGCACAAAAATGACTAGAATACTTCCTGATTCTGCTCCTTATAAAATTACCCTCAATACGCGGAAATATATAGAAGTGTTAGAAATATGATTTAATTAACCCCTGTATAATTTATGTGCCTAAATTAGCATAGTTTATAAATCTACATGCATACTTGTGAGCTCTACCAAACTTCTACTCTTGTACACATAGAATGAAATAATTTTATCCCCAATTTTCAATTTATCAAGACAAAGAGGTGGGAGTTTCCCCTTTATCTTCCTAAAGAGTAAGCAAAACCCAGGGCATGTCATCACCAGCAGTAGCTGGGCCACAATGTGTATTTTTAAAGGGAGAAAAAAAAAAGAATCACTGAAATAATAATAAGAAAGTGTTAATCATAGGTAGTGGGGGTGGGGAAAAGGAGAGGACTGACTGAGGCTCTAGGGATGAATTTGAAGCTGGAATGAAACTGTGGAGGGAAGAGCTTAAAGAATAAAGTTCTGAACCACTATGGTAATTCTTAAAGGTTCATCACCTTCACTATCCTGTTTCTAACAAAGGCCAATCCAGATCACATGTACTTGGCATCTCTAACCTGTAAGGGTGTTTCCTGTACCTCACCTTTTGAACTTGGCCAAGAACTATCTTTTCTGAGCAATATTCTCATGGATGCTACTGGACTTCATGCAACACTGTGATGGCTAACATCATTCAAGGACATGCTGAACATCTGCACTGGCTCTCCAGTGTTAAGCCTGGAGGAGTGAGACTCACACAGATGACATAGTACGGGTAGCAGCCCTGATACAGTTACATCTATCAAGATATATATATATATATATATATATATATATATATATATATATATATACTAGTAAAAAAGGCCCGTTTCGTAAACAAATGAAACGGGCGCTAGCAAGGCTATAAAGAGAGTGAGAGTGTGTATATGTATGTGTGTCTGTGTGTGTGTGACACAGAGAAAGTGTGTGTGTGTGTGTCTCTGTGTGAAAGAGAGTGTGCACAGGTAGGGTGAAAATGAAGAGACAGCAGTGAAATTTTACATAGGACAGCTGAACCATTTGAGGTGTGTTTGTGTGTCTGTGTGAGAGAGTGTGTATATGTGTGTGGGTGCGTGTGTGTGTGAGATAGAGACAGTGTAAGTGTGTGTGTGTGCGTCTGTGTGAAAGAGAGTGTGAAAGGGTAGGGTCAAAATGAAGAGACAGCATTATAATTGTACATAGCACAGCACAAACATTTGAGGCAGTTATTGCCATATCTCCCCTGCCGGCCCCTCCATACCCAACGATTCATTCCTTGTCTTCCATCCCCTCTGTGTCCTGTGTGTATGTGTGTGTGTGAGAGAGAGAGAGAGAGGTGCTAGTAGTCCCTGTGATAGTGGCAGGTCAGTTGCTCATAATAGCCAGTGAAGAGTGAGAGTGTGTTTGTATGTGCTGGTTTTTTCCTTCCCTCATATGCCCTCCGTGTCCGTTGTTTGTGTGGAGAGCAGAGATCTATATGGTCCTTTTAGCGTTGCTGTTGACGTCGCATAGCAACTGTGTGCTGCTGGTTTTCATTGTTCCGCGATGTGCCTTATGTCACGTTCCGTCGCTTAGTAATGGGTTTGCGATGCGATTGGTTGAGTGTCATTGGTCCGCCCTCGACGTCATGATGTTTTATGTGGGGGGCGGGGCCAACACTCATGGGCGAATTCCTGGTTTCACCACCATGCATTTAAAACGTTGGGACTTGTGGAGGCTTCAGAACGTTGGAGGTGCGTTTTATATAGATATATATATATATATATATATATAGAGAGAGAGAGATGTCTAAAAAAGTATAAATAAATTTAAACTTATACCAACGTATTGTAAGTTTTTCTTTTAAAGCTGGAAATGGAGTCAGTACGTTTACCGATTCCATAGCCCTGAATATTTATTCAGGTTTTTTCTCTCTAAATCTGGCACTTTTCCCTGTGTTGTCCCACAGGGTTCTCTGTTTGCTCCCACCCTTTTCATTTTTTCAAAACTATTTATAAAATTATTAAATATTACAATCAAGCACATTTTTAATGTAAGAAATCAATAAAGTACAGTAGAAATATAAAGGAAAAATGTTTTGGCTATTAGTCCACAATTATATAAGAACCAAGAATAAAACTAGGAGAATAAGAATAGCCATACTAGGTCAGACCAATGGTCCATCTAAGCCCAGTATACTGCTTCCAACAATGGCCAATCCAGGTCACAAGTACCTGGCAGAAACCCAATTAATAGCAACATTCCATGCTACCAATCCAGGGGCAAGCAGTGGCTTCTCCATGTTCATCTCAATAACAGACTACGGATTTTTTCCAACCCTTATTTAAACCCAGATACGCTAACTGCTGTTACCACATTCTCCAGGAGCGAGTTCCAGAGCTTAACTATTCTTTGAGTGAACAAATATTTCCTCCTATTTGTTTTAAAAGTATTTCCATGTAATTTCATCGCGTGTCCCCTGGTCCTTGTACTTTTAGAAATAGTGAAAAATGGAACCACTTCTACCCATTCTACACCACTCAGGATTTTATAGACCTCAATCATATCCCCCCCCCCCCCCCCCTCAGTTGTCTCTTTTCCAAGCTGAAGAGCCCTAACCTCTTAATCTTTCCTCATTTGGGAGGAGTTCCATCCCTTTTATCATTTTGGTCACTCTTCTTTAAACCTTGTCTAATTCCGCTATATCTTTTTTTAAATACAGCGACCAGAATTGAACACAATACTCACGGTGAGGTTGAACCATTGAGCAATACAGAAGCATTATAATATTCTTGGTCTTATTTTGCATTCCTTTCCTAATAATTTGTAGCATCCTGTTTGCTCTTTTGGCCACCATTGCACACTGGGCAGAAGATTTCAGCATATTGTCTATAATGACGCCTATATCTTTTTGACTGCTGACACCTAAGGTGGACCCTAGCATCAGGTAACTATGATTTGGATTATTCTTCTCAATGTGCATCACTTTGCATTTGTGCACATTAAATTTCATCTGCTATTTGGATGCCCAGATTTCCAGTTTCCTAAGGTCTTTTCACAGTCCGCACGTGTTTAACAACTTTGAACAGTTTTGTGTCATCTGCAAATTTAATCACCTCACTTGTTCTGTTTTCCAGATCATGTATAAATATGTTAAATAGCACCAGTCCCAGTACAGATCCCTGCGGCACTCCATTATTCACCCTCCTCCATTCAGAAAAATGGTCATTTAACCCTACTCTCTGTTTTCTGTCCAATAACCAATTCCTAATCCACAGAAGGGCATTGCCTCCTATCCCATGACTTTTTAATTTTCTCAGGAGTCTCTCATGAGGGACTTTGTCAAAAGCTTTCTGAAAATCTAGATACACTACATCAACCGGCTCACCTTTATCTACACCTTCAACGAAATGAAGCAAATTGGTAAAACAAGACTTCCCTTGGCTGAACCCATGCTGACTCTGTTCCATTAAACCATTTTTGTCTATGTGTTCCATAATTTTATTTTTTATAATAGTTTCCACTAATTTCCCCATCACTGAAGTTCATAGCTTCTTTGGCCTTCATTAATACTACCTCCAAACCTTTCAATTCTCCCATCTGTTGTTCCAGGATTCCAATTCGACAATCCTGATACGTCAATCTCTGCTCATGCACAGTCCCCTTGTTAACTGCCTCACAAACTTTTACATCCAAACCAGATCAAGATTTTAAAAGAGGAATCTAGAGATTTGATGGCATCCCACAGAGCTTCCAATATTATAGTAGGCGGTTTCTTCAACTCACCAAAGACAACTTGAATTCCATTGGAGCAAACTCCTTCTTCAACTCCAGTAGCCTTGGGCAGTTCTCTCTCTGTCATTCCACTCTTATTCTTTACTTGGTGGAGGATCTAGTAGCCCTCCTCAGATAGTCTGAGACTCAGCAACCAATGGGGTGTTGCCTGAAAGACCATTTCAGGCAACACCCCATCATTTTCTCTGCGTCCGGGACTTGGAGGAACCACTCCATCTTCAGGACACAAAAAGCATTAGTGGCTTCTCTACAAGCCAAGGAGCCTCAAACATCAAAAACTGTCTGCACCAGTCAAGGAGTAGGACCCCTATTCAGAAGATGCGCGTGGGATCCACCCTTTCCCGGCCCCATCAGAAAGCTAGATGCTGGGCAGGACAGCAGATAAGAGCTCCTATTTCTCACCTGCTTTCAACTCCATCTTGGTTCTGCTCCTAGACTTCAATATCTTCTTGGCCCTCTTCTTCTTTACATTCAGTCTTTGGGTTGTAATCCACACCTCTGTGTAGACAACATCCAGATTCTTTTCAACACACATTTCATCTCCACCTATTTCTCACCCCTTCAGTCCTGTCTACAAGCAGCTCAGCTGGTGAGTGGTTGAGAAATAATCTCTTTCTCAAAACCACCAAATATTCCATTATCTCAGAACTCGATTCTAGTTTTAGTTATTGTTCATATTGATTACTGTAACACACTTAATAATAAAGGTCTCCTTTCATCTTCTCTCAAGCGTTTTCAGCTTATTCTGTTCACTACTGTCAAACTCCTACTTGGTGCTCAGCATTTTGATCAAATTTCTCCTTCACTTCACAGCACTGACTTCCAGTTTCTGAGGAATCAAATTCAAATTCAAGATTCACATTTTGGCTCATTGTGTCCTTCACTCTTACACCCCTCATTTTCTTTTCATGTCTTCCTTATATTATGCTGTCTCCATTCCTTCCAAGCTTCTCTGCTGTCCCTCTCAGCTTCATCCGGGTATCTCCTGGGTATCTCTTGTGTTTCTCCTTTCCCCTACCTAAGTCCCTCTCTATGAAATTCCCTCGCCTGATAATTCATGTTTCTAACTTTCGGAAAGCTGTTAAGCCCTGGCTGAGGGATGCTGGTGTTTAGGGGTGACTCCAGCTGCTGTATACCCTCTTTGATAATAATTGTCTCTTAATGCACATTAAATGGTAAAACTGTGTATTATTTTACCGTAGAGTACGGCAACAAAAGGAGATGCAAACATGCAAAACACTTCATTATAATGAAAACAGAATAATGTAGCTTGCAATGAACTTCATAAACTGTGTTATTCCAGAAAATATAATGCCAGCTCAAATCTGGCATTATTTTTCCTGTGTGGAAACATTTTAAAAAGGGCCAGCACAGTTAAAGCATGATCATGGTCCAGGATTCCCAAAACCCCCAGCCACTTCAAGGATACTCCAAACCCCCTTATGAGAACACATTCCGAATGCTCATTTCTAGCCCACCCCACATTGCTTTTCCCATGCAGACCTGAGTTCTGTGTAGATGGAGAATGTGATGTAAATTCTGCATTGTGCAGTGGCACAGAATTCCCCTAGGAATAGCTATTGCACACAACCTAATATTCCCCATGTTAATTACGCTAACATGGCAAATTTCTACTATGCTGAAACAAGAAAGCCAGTGATCATGTTCCAAGGTGCATTTCCTTCAGCCACTGGCATAGCCACAAGTGGGCCCAGACCAGCCCGCCTAGTAGCAGTACATCTGTGATGGGGCTGGCAGGAGATCCTCAAGCCCTGCCAGGCAAGAACTCCCAACATCTCTCCTTCCTGTGTATCTTTTTAAATGGCAGATCTTTGCTGGTAGCAAGCACCAACTAATACACACTGCTCACACCGGCACCACAGCCTTCCCTCTGATGTACTCCTGCCTATGCAGAAATAGAAAGTTACATCAGAGTGAAGGTTGTGGGGCCGGTGCGAGCAGTGTGAATTAGTCGGTGCTCGCTGCTGGCGAAGATCTACTTTTTAAAAGGTATATGGGGGGGGGGGGGGGGAGGGTTCAGAGACCATATGGGATGCGGGAGAGACTGAATCATCTGTGGGGTGGGGACGGTCTGGGATTCTTCTGCCCACCCAATCTTGGGCCCAAGCCCACCCATCTGATGCTCTACCGACTGAGCTATCCGGGCTCCTCTGGCTACGCCCCTGCCTTCAGCTTCTATTTCAAAGCTGCAGGTGTCTATATGTCATATCACCATACAGTATGAGAATACTCTGTTTGATCTATTACCAGGATACAAATTTTCCAAAGTGAAAATGATAAATATGCTGCCTTTTGAAAAACTAAGACCTCTGCTTACTAAGTTGCATGAATATATTAGCGTGCATTAATTTAAACACGTGGAGGGGCATAATCGAACGGGAACGCCCATCTCCATGGGCGTCTATGTCCGAAAATGAGTATGTGAAGAGGCGGGACAGACCGTATTATCAAAAAAGATGGGCGCCCATCTTTCGTTTCAAAAATACGGTTTGGACGGACCAAATGCCATGGATTTGCTCCTTTCTGAGATGGGCGGGGTTTTTTAAGCGATAATGGAAACTAAAAACGCCCAGCTCAGAAACGTCCTAATCCAAGCCATTTGGTCGTGGGAGGGACAAATGTACAACACTACCATAGCTCTTAGGGGTGAAGGGGGCAACTACAAGTGGGTACAGTGGGTTTTAGAGGCCTCCCATTTACCACCACAAGTGGTACAGGTGGGGGGGGGGGGGACGTGCCTGGGTTTGCCTGCCTGAAGTGCACTACAGTACCCACTAAAAGTGATCCAGGGACAGGATTTGTTGCTGCTGTATAACCTTGGCACAGTAGTTCACACCTGAAGACTAATCTCGCTGAAAACGTCCTTTATTTGAATAAGCACGTTTACTCACAGTTAACTGCAGATCAGAGGTTGTGCCCCACTGGCAACGAGTCTCGCTGGTACTGAGATTAGCAGCAGGTCCGAGCTGGTAGAATGGTGTACAATGCCCTCTTTCAGCAACATTCAAGGTAAGAACTAAGTGCTGTAACATGGCTAACACATGAACAGGATCTAAAACTGGATTACAAAATTGGCCAATACCTCATGGACTACCGGAAACCAAACAGGGCACACACTAACCCAGTAAGCAGAGGGAAAAGCACCATGGGAGTAGAGCCTACCAACTACCAACATCGTGAGCATTTAACACAAGCTAGTGGAATCACGGAGCCCAATACCCTACACCCACCACAATGCATTGCTGATGTGACTCTGCAGTGCCCTTAACAGAAAAGGTGTCACACTCACCCGAGACCCACATCAGAACCAGGGAAAGGCTGTCAAAGGATAGAACACATTCTGCTGCCATGGAGGTGGGTACGGCATTTGAGGCTGGCATACAGGCTGGGAAAAAAAGTTTGTAAAGTGAGGGGGTTTTGGTGGGAGGGGGGTTAGCGACTACTGGGGAGTCAGGGGAGGTGATCTCCGATTCCCTCCGGTGGTCATCTGGTCAGTTGGGGCACCTTTTTGGGACCTGGACCTGAAAAAAAAGGGTCCAAATAAAGCGGACCAAATTCTCGTCAAAAACGCCCTTCTTGTTTCGATTATCAGCTAAAGACGCCCATCTCTCCTCAGACGATAACCACACCCCAGTCCTGCCTTCACCACGCCTCCGACACGCCCCCGTGATCTTTGTTCGTCTCCGTGACGGACTGCAGTTGAGGACGCCAAAAATCGGGTTTCGATTATACCGATTTGGGCGCCCACGGGAAACTGACGCCCATCTCCCGATTTGGGTCAAAATATGGACGTCTTTCTCTTTCGAAAATAAGCTGGATAGTAAACAGGTCCCACTGAGAATGAAGGAGTCTGCATTATTTAATCTTAATAAATGAGTACCTAAGATCATTAGAATGGAATGTAAAAGCTTCAGTTCAGATTTAACTGTTACAGATTGTGAGGGAGTGTAAGAGAACTCTGGTCCCCCTTAAACATATTCACCCAGTGGCATGGCCACAGGTGGGCCTGGGTGGGCCTAGGCCCATCCAACAGTGACACACTACTGCAGAAGCTGGTGGGAATTCCCAAGCCCCACCAGCTGAAGATCTCCCTGAAGGCGCCCAGAAACTCTTGTGCACAGCTTGACAGTTGGCAGCTGCTTCCTGAACTGCCAACACTGGTACTCTGCACATTTTCAGTTTTTGCACATGTACAGAGTGCCGGCGGCAGCAACTCACGAAGCAGCTGCCAACTGTCGAGCTATGCACAGAGTTTCTGAGTGACTTCAGGGAAGTCTTCAGCAGGCAGAGCATGGGGATCCCTGTCAACTCAGGTACTTATAGTTTCTTTTAAAAGTTGAATGGGGGAGGGCGCTCCTCAAGGGGCAGGGCAGAGATGGAGTGGACAATTAGTGGCCATCCATTTCCCCTGTAGGCCTACCCAAAATCTGCTCTCTGGCTACACTACTGTATTCCCCTTCCTTAACAGAGCCAGGGTTGAGGAATTCGGCTAAGAAGGTGTATTCCAGCCAGAGCTGCGGAAAGTCAGAAAGGTTCAGAACAGGAAGAAGCAGCCCTCCAGAGTTTGCCTCCACAAGTGTGTAAGGAATACATTTGCCTAGCTGCTGACTCAGCCTACAAGGTAGGATAAGTTAACTTTTCTACACTGCCAGAAACTGCTCAGGAACCTTTTGAACTCATGTATTGGTCTGTTAGGGAAACACAACTCCTTTTGATATTTAACCCTGATCTGCTTTATGTTTGAACTTGAGTTGACAGCCTGTGAGAGAAGGCAGGTTGATTTTGTGTTTGGAACCTGAACCAGACAAATAAAAAGTTTGCTGCCTTTAGACATAGTCCAGCTGAATGTTTAAAGGCTCAGGGTGCCAATGCTTGTTCACACTATCACATAGACAAGGACATTATTTCCAGCTTATTTTCTACTGCAGATAGGAAGCAATGAAGCATCCAGACCCATTACGACAGATGGTCTACTTTGGAGTATAAGTGTTCAGACTGAATAAAGTACTTTTTTAGCTTGAATAATGTGACACCATACATATGCAAATTTAAATAAAATAAAAGAGCAGATTTCAGACTTGTACTATTTTGTTTATAGAAACACATATACTGCAGATATGTTTTACAAGAGGGACTGTAAGTTCATTTTGAAAGGGACACCATGACAGGCCTGATCATACCACCCACAAACTTTGTTCCTGTGTTTCAGTATGGACAAAGTCTTTGGTTGAAATCACTTGTGGGGATTTTGTAATGACATCCCAATGTGTGGTCAGCTGGCTCTGCTCACCCCCCTGGTCTCTCTTCCCAACCCACACCTTTTAGCACAGGGAATATCATCTCTTCGGTGAAATATCATAGGTTCTTTCTACACAGAGAGGGGAGGAAATCTCAGTTGCTTTTTTTCTGTGTTTAGATGGTTTAAAAAAATAGGGTTTTTTTTGGTTGCTCCAAACAGCACAGAACTAATTTTAAATGAACAAATGGTATTGGGGGTGGGGGGGGGGGGGGGGGGAGAGAGAAGATCAGAAGTGTGTTAACTTTCATTGGAAATGTTAACCTAAAATAAACATAATAGCAAAAAATTAAAAACAAAACAAAAATATTTAAATGAAAACAATTTTAGTTCCACAGGATTACATTCATAAGAATCCTTTTTATGTGGAAGATAGAATTCTCAGCTGCAGATGAGCAAACTTCTCATAAATTAAGCTGGGATAAAAGCACCATATCATTTTGATCCAAACTAAATATTTTACTACTACTACATAGTTATATAGCACTACAAGTTTACCTTATATTGCTAGCCCTTGATTTTCTGTATTTGATAACTGTAAATATCACTACATTGATTCTCTGGGAGGATTGTACTCCAAATTATTTAAACTGTGCTACACCAGTAAGTACACTGTGCTACACTTAAACTGCTACACCATTAAGTACTACTACTACTATTTAGCATTTCTATAGTGCTACAAGGCGTACGCAGCGCTGAGACAATGGTGCTCATTTTCAAAGCACATAGACTTACAAAGTTGCATAGTAACCTATATAACTCTATGTGCTTTGAAAATTAGCCTCCATGTAAGTCAAAGTATGCAAACACTATTAATTATCCATCACATATAATTAGCTTTATATCTAAACTAGCTAACTATCCAAACTAGCTAACTCTTAATGAAACTTTCCAGAGAATATCTACATACTATCTTTGCTCAGCTTGATCCAGGCCATTCCCATTTCCTGACCCTATTCCTTACTACCATTCCTCTCCTCCTCAACCAACCTAAGTATCCTCAGCCTTTTCCCCTCCGATAATGGGTCTGAAACACATCTTCTAACCTCACATCGGTCCCATGATTTGGTGGTTCACCTCTTCTCTCTGTTCTGGTGCCCTGTAGTTGTCTGTTCTTCAGCGCCTTGCTGGTTCTATGCTGGCATGTACATGCACATGCTGTTGTTCACTATCTCACTCAGTTCTGTGGCTGTCTGGCGTCCTGGGCCTATCGGCTCCACATCTGTCGGAGTCTTTATGGCGGGGTATGCATGCACACCCCACCGGATCCTGATGGACTGACACCATCTGGCTCTAGGCATATTATCTGTATAGATTACAGATTGCTAAACAGCTTCAGAAAATCATTTATTAGAATAAATTAACTCTGACTATAGTTCTCAGCTGATTAGTCTTCTGACAGCTACACTTTCTCACTTATACAAACACAAATGGACAAATAAATTAGTTAAGCAAAGCAGTCTGAACAAGAAAGAATAATTCATCTTTGAGTCCTTAGAAAAGTCTACTTTTATATTGCCTATAAATTCTCACCACTGGACCATCAATACTAATAAATCAAAACTACAAAAAATGCCAAAACAGCTATAAAAATCAATTGTTTCATTTATTTTAATTCATTTATTTATCTTATATTCTGCTCATCATTACACATGATTGGAGAAAAAAAATACATATATAACCATATAATACAAAAGAAATAAATCAATCTAAAAGCCATTACATACACACATATTTTAACATAAGACAAAATAATAACTAGCATTATTATCAAACAAAAGCAGCTCTGAACAAATTGTGCTGAAAATAGGCTGCTAAAAGTTACGCGCCTTTATTACTTAGTGTTATACAACATCCTATGTAATTTGGGAGCCCCTTGCACGTTTGAACACAATTTTCAAAGCTATTGGCCTGGGTGAAATGGCTCAGCTGAAAATTGTCTTTGTCTATGTGTGGGTTTCCTTACCATGGGCACATTTAACCAAGCTAAAATGAGGCTTTACCCTAGGCAAGTCAAGGGAGGAAAAAAAGCATATTTATGCAGTTTTTAAATTATATGCATTCTAGTCTGCATCTGCTTGGTTGTCCGAACAAAGAGAAAAGGAAAAGTACACAGGAAATTTCAGCAAATTCACTACTTTGCACTTGCTAATTTTCAGAGGCAATTACACATTTTCCCTTTGAAAACTGGCTGAAATGTACTTGGTATGGAAGTGTCCGTTCGCATTGCCGGTTGCTCAAAATTACCCACATTGTGACCATCTATTCAACACATCCCAAAAGACCAGGCACATCAGATGAAAAGGCTGGTTTTGTATAGGGGTCAGGGGGGGTCATGGATTCCTGTAGCAAAATAGCACTACAATCTCCTGTGAAAGAAACCTTGGACTTGATATAAGATGTTGTGTTCCATAAACATTTAGATATTGTGTTCTGTATTCCATAACATTCAGATAGTGTTTTCCATTTTATGTAAACAATAAAGTAAGACAGAAATTAGTTGAAGTTGCAAGGTTGTATGATTTGGGAGGGGAAATGATGCCCAATCCACTGTATATAAGTCACTGCTGTAGTGTATTTAGTCAGAGGCTGAGATGATCAACAGTGAGCAGTGGTCTCTCTCCCTCTCATAACAAATTGCTATTTGTTATTGGCTGATTGCTTTGTTATTATCTGGATTGGTAAGTAATAAAAACTTTCTACTTGGAAGAAACATAGCTTCTGTCTTTTCTGTCACCCCACATCTTGGGGGGTGGCTGGTCCACTGTATCTTGGGGTGGGTGTAAGGAGGCAGAAACCCTATTGGTATATTTCTTATGGTAAGTAGAAATCTCAGAGAAAGAATTACCACATATTATAGCCTGAGACTGGGTGGTTAGCAGAGGGGACCATATAACCCCAGACTCCACTATAAACACTTTTGAAAATGCCCCTCCACCTCTTTTTTGAGATGTGGTGATCAGAATTGCACACAGCATTCACGTTGCGGTCGCACCATGGAGCGATACAAAGGAATTATAAAGTCCTCATTTTTCTATTCCTTTCCTAGCAATACCTAATATTCGATTTGCTTTCTTATTTGCCACTGCACACTGAGCAGAGGGTTTCAAAGTATCATCAATGATGACACCTAGATCCCTTTCCTGGTCGGTGACTCCTAGTATGGAGTCATCAACAAGGCAAATGTAGCTATAGTTCAGGTTCCACTTTGCACTTGTTATTTATGTTAATGCACTTGTATTTATGTTAATACTACATAGTGTGGAAAGCATGCTGTGTATATTTGCTGGTTTTACTTTCCATTATGCTCAGTTAGAAACTGTATTGGGCACTTTTTGACTGCTTTAGTTGCTATCGGCACATATGGTGCCAGCGTTTTTTTAAGTGCACAGTGCTGTTCTAGTATTTTTACAATTCATTTTCTGATTGGGTGAGTGAGTTGAGAGAGAGACAGAGAGTGTGTGCCCCCCCTGTAGCCACTCAGTGATTCTCCTCTCTCCCCTGCCCCCCTCTCCAGCCACCCAGCGAGTCTCCTCTCTCCCCTGCCCCCCTCCAGCCACCCAGCGATTCTCCTCTCTCCCCTGCCCCCCTCCAGTCACCCAGTGATTTTCCTCTCTCCCTTGCCCCCCTCTCCAGCCACTCAGCGATTCTCCTCTCTCCCCTGCCCCCCCTTCTCCAGCCACCCAGCGATTCTCCTCTCTCCCCTGCCTCCCCTCCAGGCACCCAGCGATTCTCCTCTCTCCCCTGCCCCCCCTGTAGCCACCCAGCAATTCTCTTCTCTCCCCTGCCCCCCCTTCCAGGCACCCAGCGATTCTCCATCACTCCTTTGAAAGCCCTGCCCGTCTGTAGCTTTCCCTTCGAGTTCGTTCCCTCTGAGTCCCGCCTTCTGACGTCATTTCCTCTTTCCGCGACGGCAGGACTCTGAGGGAACGACCTGGAAGGGAAGGCTACAGACGGGCAGGGCTTTCAAAGGAGCGACAGAGACTCAGTGGGTGCCTGGAGGGGGGGACATGGGAGAGAGGAGAATCGCTGGGTGGCAATGACGGACCGGGCAGGCGGGTTGGGCATTTGTTACAGACCGTTGATCCGCTGGTCCTGCCTCTATGTGCCGCTGTTACTGCCTCTAACAACGTCAGGACTCGGGATAGATCTGTGACGTGCCGCGTCACTCTTCATTTATATAGTAGGATTCCTTTATATCTTTTTTCAGATGCAGTGACCAGAACAGAGCACAACACTCAAGGTGCGATACAGAGGCATTAAAATATTCTTGGTCTTATTTATCATCCCCTTCCTAATAATTCCTTAGTCACTTCTAGTGCCACCATATGGCTGCCACTATAATCAAAACAAACCAGTTGTTCTCTACCACAGAAATCCAGGTCCAACTTGCTATCGTCTTCATGACAGCAACAAATATTCTCAATGCTTATCTGCAGTACTTTATTCATCCATGCAGGTAGCTTGTAAACTTTGAATCAGTTCTCACAACAGTACCTCCTCCCCCACTAAAGACATTGCTCAAGATGTGTGCTCAGCTGAAGTTAATACTCGTTGAAATGAACAGTGGCACTTCTCTAGTCACTGAAACTGCCCTTTGCTAACTGAGTGGACCAACTGAACAAACATCAGGATATTTATGTATTTATTTATTGGGATTTATTAACTGCCTTTTTGAAGAGATTCACCCAAAGCAGTGTACAGCAGATAAAACTTACAATTTTGTTAACAGCATAACTCTAGTAAAATAACCAAGAATAAACTAAATACAATAAATGAGGTACATTTGAAAACAGTAAACTGAAACCTAATAATAGAACTACCATGAAACAGTATGAAAAAATATACATAAGTACATAAGTACATAAGTAGTGCCATACTGGGAAAGACCAAAGGTCCATCTAGCCCAGCATCCTGTCACCGACAGTGGCCAATCCAGGTCAAGGGCACCTGGCACGCTCCCCAAACGTAAAAACATTCCAGACAAGTAATACCTAAAAATGCGGAATTTTTCCAAGTCCATTTAATAGCGGTCTATGGACTTGTCCTTTAGGAATCTATCTAACCCCTTTTTAAACTCCGTCAAGCTAACCGCCCGTACCACGTTCTCCGGCAACGAATTCCAGAGTCTAATTACACGTTGGGTGAAGAAAAATTTTCTCCGATTCGTTTTAAATTTACCACACTGTAGCTTCAACAGCACTGGAATTCAAATATCAGAGATATAATACAATAAGTACATAAGTAATGCCATACTGGGAAAAGACCAAGGGTCCATCGAGCCCAGCATCTTGTCCACGACAGCGGCCAATCCAGACCAAGGGCACCTGGCAAGCTTCCCAAACGTACAAACATTCTATACATGTTATTCCTGGGATTTTGGATTTTTCCAAGTCCGTTTAGTAGCGGTTTATGGACTTGTCCTTTAGGAAACTGTGCAACCCCTTTTTAAACTCTGCTAAGCTAACCGTCTTCACCACATTTTCCGGCAATGAATTCCAGAGTTTAATTACACGTTGGGTGAAGAAAAAATTTCTCTGATTTGTTTTAAATTTACAGCACTGTAGTTTAATCACATGCCCCCTAGTCCTAGTATTTTTGGAAAGCGTGAACAGACGCTTCACATCCACCTGTTCCACTCCACTCATTATTTTATATACCTCTATCATGTCTCCCCTCAGCTGTCTCTTCTCCAAGCTGAATAGCCCTAGCCTCCTTAGTCTTTCTTCCTAGGGAAGTCGTCCCATCCCCGCTATCATTTTAGTTGCCTTTCGCTGCACCTTTTCCAATTCTACTATATCTTTCTTGAGATGCGGCGACCAGAATTAAACACAATACTCAAGGTGCGGTCGCACCATGGAGCGATACAACGGCATTATAACATCCTCACACCTGTTTTCCATACCTTTCCTAATAATACCCAACATTCTATTCGCTTTCCTAGCCACAGCATAATAATACTAATGATACACCTAATAAACATGCATTAGAACATTCAACTAACAGGTATGATGTTAAAGATTTTCTACAATACGGCTTACCATATAGCTAAGGGACCTGATGGGAACAAGATGTATGGTACAGAGTCAGTTGGGATAATTTGATGGTTAGCTAACTCAAGGCAAGTTCTTCGCATAGTTAAGCAAGAGATAAGGAACTGATCTAAGTTATAGTATGCCTTTGCTTTCTGAAATGATAATTCCATGGACATTTTCCCCACTCAACAGAGCTTTCTCAAACGTTTCTACTTAGCAGCCTACCCGTATCTCCAAACTCTTCTTAGAATCTGAGAAATCTACATCAGTACATATTGTACATATTCATGTGCTGCAACACAGTCTCTCACTGTATCATCAACTGTCCATTCAGTAGCTCACTGCACAACTCAAGACAGCAATAATTACTAATAATGCTTGATGTACATGTCACGTCATCGAATTTTGAGCAACACATTCATAACTGGTAACTTTTGAAACGTGACACAGAGATTTTCCATTAATGTTAGCAGTACCAGTGAGAATATGGTACTGTTTTCAGTGGCAATAATTTTTGCCTTTTTGTTTGTGTCACTGTCATTGTCATCAGGAACTGTCACTTTGGAGAAAAAGGTATCCAATTTAACTGTCTTCTGAATGATCTGATTGTTCTTTACACTTTTATCCCTTGCATGTTTCCTATACTAAACTCTATTCAGTCTCTTTCTTCTGTCACTCAGGAGGAAACAGATCAACATCTCAACCAGCACACTGTGCAATCTAGCAAACAGCTGTGAGCAGAGCAGATGACAGCAGGTCTTCAGCCCTGAGAGGGTTGCTTAAAGCTCAGAACAGCATGGGAGGCAACAAGTCTTTGCCCAGTGTACAGAGCTGCCAGTGGTAGGAAGGGGGCAGGGGGGAGATCAGATTAAAAAAAATCAAAGCACAGCATGCACCCTACCCTCACAACCTTCTAGGTACTTCCATAAGAAGAGATGACCACAGTGGTATGACAGGACAATGGATAGGCACTTTCCCTGTCTAGGTCAGAAAACAAATCTGGGAATCCTTAAAAACATTTAAATAAATTATTTTCTAACCTGTGCTTTTAGAATCTGAAGTTTGAGTTCTATGCTCTCTCTGCTTGTTCTTAGTATCCTCTTAAGGTCATCTCTTCCACCTCATTCCCTTTTAAAACTTAATTTTCACTTGTGAACCTGTTTGATCTTCTCCCATCTGCAAAAGAGGCCAACATAAAACTGTGGGAAACTTAGGGGCCAATGCGCAAAGGTTATCTTTAAATATGGCAGCCACAGGTGAACTTAAGTTGCAAACAGTGACCAATGCACAAAGGGGATGGTATGCAAATGAGATGAATGGAAAATTAATGGCCGGTTACCGTTAAATTTCCATGCATCTCATTTGAACTTCATCTCCTTTGTGCACTCGTTGCTGTTTGCTTAGCTGTCAAATGCAATTGTCACTAGACCACCACAGAGTTTTTCTGAGTTGCGTGGGGGGGCCTCAAGAGGGCGGTCCACGGAGTTCAGTGAATCCCCTATGAACTCCTCCGGCGCAACTCAAAAACCTCCACGGTGGTCTAATGACCCTCCTCCCCTCCACTACACTTGCAGAAAATCCCTGGTGGTCCAGTGGACCACCTCACTGAAAACAACTTCATAGTGGTTTAGTGACCTGAACCTTCTCCCCTTCACATATCCTTAAACTGTTGGAGGCTGGAGGTCAGTAGCAATGCCTATTCCCTCCTGCCTCTGGGCCTGCCCTTCTCAAAATGGCGACCCCAGCCTTTGCCCGGTGCATCTTGAGATGCACTGGGAGAGGTTAAGCACCATATAAGGAGTTTTTCCACCTTATATGGTGCTTAGCCCCTCCCAGTGCATCCCAAGATGCAACGGGCAGAAGTTGGGCACTGCCATTTTTCAGAATGGCACATCGGAGAAAGAATGGAGTAGACATTGCTCCTGCCCCCAATATTTTAAGGTATGTGGAGGAAAAGGGAGGGGGCTCGGATCACTAGACCACCATGGAGTTATTCTGAGTGAGAGGGGGCTCAAGAGGAGGTCCATTAGACCACAAAGATCTTTTTGCACAGGGGGAGGGTCCACTGGACCACTAGGGAGTTTTGGTTCCGGGGGGGGGGGGGGGGGGGGAGAGCACCTGTACTTAGAAGGTTTGGAGGTGGTTGGGATCAGGGTCTGCTGAATTACCAGGGTGTTTTAAGGTTAGAGGGGTTGGGAGATGGGGTCCATTGGACCACCATGGAGTTTTAAGGTTAGGGGGGGTCAGGAGGGGAGTCCACTGGTCCACCAGGGATTTTTGGTTCTGGGGTGGAGGAGCGCCGGTAGTTGGGAGGTTTGAAAGGTTTTGGAGGGATTCAAAATTGGGGTCTACTGGACCACCAGGGAATTTTAAGGTTAGGGGAGGTTGGGAGGAGGGTCCACTGGACCCCCAGGGGTACCGTGCAAAACTTAATGACAGCTCCAGACCTGCCGTTAGGTTTTGCACATTAAAAGTGCATGGAAATGTCTGTGCATTGGCAAGAATGCTCACTTTAATAATGATGAGCTTATTTGCATAGTGTTATCGGTAGCTGCTACCGGGAACGGTAAAAGGGATGCAGAACCCCTTTGGGCATCAGACTTTAAATAACATTTGCTTTAGACTGGCCAAATACAGTCTACAGCAAACGTTGCAAGCACGGTAAGCTTTGTGCATCTCTCCCTTACAGTGAACAGCTTAGCATGGGTTCTGTGCACAATATCAAGCACTGTAATGGCCACCCTTATGCAGAGAGGTGTTCAGTGTACTGGAGAACTGTGCACAAAAAAATGCATAGACATTAGCACACTGTTCATGTAAATGCAATGGTAATGAAGACATTAGCTATTAAACCCAAATGCACACACAACCCAAAGGCTTATTGCCTTATTTTAAAAGCACATAGTCTAAGGAGCAGTAAAAAGATAGTTATTATATTTATTTATTAGGATTTATTTACCACCTTTTTGAAGGAATTCACTCAAGGCACTGTACAGCAAGAATAAGTCAAACATAATCAATAGACAATTACAGCAGTAAAAATATTCAAACAATACAAAGTAAGGCAATAGTACACTACATTACAGTGTCAACACAAGAGACAGCATAGAGCAGTGATGGCGAACCTTTCAGAGCCCGAGTGCCCAAACAGCAACCCAAAATCTAATTATTTATCGCAAAGTGCCGGTACTCATTATGGGCAGAGTCACCACATATGACTCCACCCCTATGATAGCCACACCCCTTACACCAGCCATGGCGCATATAAACAGACATCATTGAAAATATTATACTAGTATAGGAGAAAAAAATAACATGATTTTCTTCCATTATAAATCATTTCTGTAAGCTGTTACAGCTCCAGTATACCCAGTGCAAAATAAGACAGCAGATGTAAATTCTCAAATTGGACATATTCCAAACACTAAAATGAAAATAAAATGATTTTTTCTACCTTTGTTGTCTCTGATTCTGCTGCTCTCTTAACTCCGTTTCCAGGGCTTCCTTTCCATTTCTTTCTTTACTTTCCTCCTTTCTTCTTCATTTCTTGCCCTCCATCCATGTCCAGCCACCCTCCTCTCCCCTCCAGCCACAGATGTCCAGCCACCCTCCTCTCCCCTCCAGCCACCCATGTCCAGCCACCCTCCTCTCCCCCCTGCCTGCCCGCCCTCCCTCCCAGCACCAGGCAGGCCTCCCTTCCAGCACCAGGCAGGCCTCCCTCCCACCTAGCACCCAGTAGCACCCAGCTCCAGGCCTGCCTCCCTCCCAGCACCCAGTAGCTCCCAGCACCAGGTCTCCCTCCCACCCACCCACCCACCCACCTAGCACCAGGCCACCCTTCCACCCACCCAGCACCAGGCCTGCCTCCCTCCCTCCCTCCCTCCCAGCACCAGGCCTCCCTCCCATCCAGCACCCAGTAGCACCCAGCACCAGGCCTGCCTCCCTCCCTCCCAGCACCCAGTAGCACCCAGCACCAGGCCTGCCTGCCTCCCTCCCAAACCGACGAAGCACCAGGCCGCCCGCCCTCCCTCCCAGCACCCAGTAGCACCCAGCACCAGGCCTGCCTGCCTGCCTCCCTTCATCCCAGCACCAGGTCTGCTTCCCTCCCAAACCGACGAAGCACCAGGCCTGCCTGCTTTCCTCCCTCCCAGCACCAGAGCTCACCCTCCCTCCCTCCTCCCAGCACCAGGCCTCCCTCCATCCAGCACCCAGTAGCACCCAGCACCAGGCCTGCCTCCCTCCCTCCCTCCCAGCACCCAGTAGCACCCAGCCTGCCTGCCTCCCTCCCTCCCAGCACCAGGCCTGCTTCCCTCCCAAACCGCCGAAGCACCAGGCCGCCCGCCCGCCCTCCCAGCACCAGTGCTCGCCCTCCCTCCCTCCCAGCACCTCCCAGTACCAGCGCTCGCCCTCCTCCTCCGAAATTGAAAAGGCATCGGCTTTCAGAGGAGGAGGGCGAGCGCTGGTACTGGGAGGTGCTGGGAGGGAGGGAGGGCGAGCGCTGGTGCTGGGAGGGCGGGCGGCCTGGTGCTTCCGCGGTTTGGAAGAGGGAGTGAGGGCGGGCGGCCTGGTACTCGGAGGGAGGGAGAGTGGGCGGAGCGGACCGACGGCGCGCGTGCCAAAGGAGAGGGCTCTGCGTGCCCTCTCTGGCACGCGTGCCATAGGTTCGCCATCACTGGCATAGGGTGTAAGCAAAGATGGAACATATAGATAGATAAAATAGAGTAACAGGAGTACAAAAATAAGGGACTAGTTTAAAGAAGGTTGTAAATGAGGTCAGAAAGGTGTTTGAAGATGATCTTAGCTAGGGTAGGAGTGGATAAACACACCCTGCTAAAGTATGTGCAGCCAGTGTCATTTATTTCTGTTATAGGCCTGGTTGAAGAGCCAGGCTTTCACCTGCTTCCTGAAGTAGAGATAGTCTTGTGTTAAGCGAAGCATTTCAGGGAGTACATCCCAGAGTGTGGGGGCTACTCTGGAGAAAGCTCATTTGCGGGTATCACATCCTGTGATGTCCTTTGCGGAGGGTGTGGTTAGGGATACTCCTTGGGAGGTTCTTAGTGACCTTGACGGTATGTAGAGGGAGATAGTGTTCTTCAAGTACTCTGGGCCATTTCCTTTAAGGAAGGTCAAACAGAGTTTTAAATTAGTCTTGTTGCAGCATTCTGAATCAATTGGAGCTGGTGCAAACCCACTGTAGTCAGACCAGTGTATTTGGGACTAGCATGAACTTTTATTGTTTTATTAATGGGTAGACAATCTAGTGAATAACATTTTTAAAACACACAGCAGGGGGATGAGGAGCTAAGGTGAGCACAACACTAAATGTGTGGAGACAGGATGCAGGGCTTGATGAACCTTAGTCTGACTCAGCATGACTTTTCTTATGTGTACAGAGTGATAAAGTATTTACTGGATAAAAATGTGTTTCAAGAAAAGAGTTTGCAAAAGGGCACTGAGTGGAGAAGCAACCTAATGGTTAGAACAAAGGACTCAAGAGAAGCCAGATTCAAATTCCACTACTGCTCCTTGTGATCGTGGGCAACTCATTTAACTGTAGCCTCAGCTACAGATAGTTATGCTCCCCCTGCAGAACAGGAACATTCCTAGTGAACCTAAATGTAACTTGTCAAACTACTGAATAAAGGCACAAGTTAAAGGCACTTTTCCTATAAAGTAATAAAGACCAGCGGTGTTTGATTTCCACTATCCCTTGTGCATATTTGTTGATCTATAGATCTTCAATTAAGAGAAGGAAAACTTTTAAGAGTCAATTTATAGTCACAAATGAGTAAGTCTGATGAACTAATATAACATACACCAAATAAATGTAAGGGATTTTAAACTGGATTAAACATTCCTCACTCCCAAACAAGTAGACAGTAGTCCAGCAGCATGACAGGAGCTATCCAGTCTTTTGGACTGCATGCTACTTATATCAGTATCTACAAATTGGTGATGGCTATACATAGGTGTTCACCAAGTGTTCCTGGCTCTCAAAGAATTAATCCAATATCTGCAGGCTAGAAAAGAACACGAGGAGCTGAGGCAGACAGAGAGGTATAGAAAGCAGAAATTCACAGTTATAGTCGAGTGGTCCTACCTGCATATCTGGTAACCCCTGTATTCCTTTGAGGGACCAAGGCCATCTGAAAGGAAGAAACGGTGAGCAGACTACAAAAAGACTGAGGTCCAAAATGTTTGAAAGAAGGACGTCCACACCCTCGTTATGCCTCTGCTGACACACACACACCTCCCTCCCCCCTAGGGACCTGCATACTGCCCCCCCCCCCCCCCCCCCACAGGAATGGCCAAATTTCAAGGGAATGGAGGAGTGGCCTAGTGGTTAGAGCACTGGTCTTGCAATCCAGAGGTGGGTGGTTCAAATGCCACTGCTGCTATTTGTGATCCAAAATCCAAATAAATAAAGGGCGTGTCAGAGGCATAGAAGGCATGGACATCCTTCTTACAGAAACATTCAGGCATGGACGCCCTTCTCACAAACATCCACATTTTGGACATTTTCAACTGCCGTTGCAGGGACGGAGGCATATAAATATCCAGTGTATCTGAATGTAACTCACCTTGAGCTACTACTGAAAAAGGTGTGAGCAAAATCTAAATAAATAAATAGTGAAGGACATTCTCAACTGCCATCGCAGGGACGGAGGCATAGCGAAGGAGGTCCTTCACCCATACTCTTAAAAAAAAAAAGACAAAAGTTTTTAAAGTTGTTTTTTTTCAGGGTGGGAGGTGGTTAGTGACCACGGGGGGAGACAGGGGAGGTCATCCCCAATTCCCTCCGGTGGTCATCTGTTCATTTAGGGCACATTTTTGTGGCTTGGTCGTAAAAAAAAAAAAGGACCAAGTAAAGTCGGCCAAGTGTTCAACAGGTACGCCCTTCTTTTTTCCATTATCACTTGAGTATGCCCCTCTGTTAGGCACGCCCCAGTCCCGCCTTCGCTACGCCTCTGCCATGCCCCTGGGAACTTTGGTCATCCCCCCGACGGGAAGCAGTTGGGGACACCCAAAATCGGCTTTCGATATGCCGATTTGGGCAACACTGGGAGAAGGACGCCCATCTCCCGATTTGTGTCGGAAGATGGGCGTCCTTCCCTTTCGAAAATACGCTAGCTTGTTGATTATGGCTGTGAGATGAACTTTTTTTGCACTGAAAATGTGCAAAATGAATAGCCAATTTCCAAAGTGAAACCACGTACAATTTTTGAATGACAAAAAAATCAGGGTCATGAATGTCTGTCTGGCATCATTTTCAAAAGCATGGTCACACAGAAGTCCCTGCAGAACAGAGGAGTAGCCTAGTGGTTAGTACAGTGGATTGTAAACCAAGGGGCACAGGTACAAACCCCACTTTTTTGTAAATGTGATCCCTCCAGGACCTGAAAAATACCTACTTTACCAGAATGTACATCGCTTCAATAGCCTTCAGGCTTGCAAGTAGCTTATATATTTAGGTACAGTTGATATTTTTCTGTTTCTGGAAAGTTCAGAATTATTATTTTAAAAATAAGGGGAGGGGTTGTTAAAGTAGAACTTGGCTACTCCTCTGACCTGCTTGCTACTTTGATAAGAATGGCCATAATACCTGCAACTGACAAAGCCTGGTTTTCCTTTCCAGTTTCACTTTCAGGGGAGTGGGAGGGAGACAGCAACCTCTGGGGGATTAAGGAAGGGTCATGCCTTACTCCCTCCAATGGTCAGCTGCTCAGTCAGAGCACCTTTTTGTAACTTGGGCATAACTGAAACAGGTCTAGATAAAAACTTCCTTTTTAGACATGGATGTTTCTTCCCATTCGAAAATCCCTGTTGGGATGTCCTACTTTTGGGCTCTCCCAAAACAAACCCACAACACACTCCCTTGCTATTTGTATGAACTGCAGTGTACCAATTCTGGCTCTATTAGTTATTTTAGCCCCTGAAGCAGCTGTTTGGCAAAATTTGGTCAAGTCGGGCTCTGTGTTCAAAACCATCTACTCAGGGCTGATGGTTGGGAGGTGAGGATAGTGCTGGGCAGACTTATACGGTCTGTGCCAGAGCCGGTGGTTGGGAGGAGGGGCAGGTGGTTGGGAGGCGGGGATAGTGCTGGGCAGACTTATACGGTCTGTGCCCTGAAGAGCACAGGTACAAATCAAAGTAGGGTATACACAAAAAGCAGCAAATATGAGTTATCTTGTTGGGCAGACTGGATGGACCGTGCAGGTCTTTTTCTGCCGTCATCTACTATGTTACTATGTTACTCTTGTTACCTAATAAAGGTGTTTTTGTATTATTTTGGACTTCTGAAGTCTTTTTGTGGTCTGCTCACCATTTCCTTTGGTCTGGATTTTACATGAAAGGAGACCATTACTTTGGTGAGGCAAGACACAGCCGTATATAGCAAGGAACTGCCATCTAGGTGATGTATATATCTCTGGGGTGTGTGTCGAAGATGAAGTGGAAAGAATTGTATTTATAGTTTGTGATTCAATTATTAGAAGGTAGTTGGGTGTCTAGTGGGAATTAAAATTGTTTGCCTGCCTACTGCAAAAGTAGTAGATCTCCTGGTACCAAGATAAGATTTTGGAGCGGGCTGTGGAGGAGTCTGCTATCACATTATACATGGGTGGCAGTATGGAGCCTCTGAAATCCAAATTTAGGATTTCAGCTAGGAAACTGAACCAAAAACCCTCCAGGGTAACTTTCTCAGAAATTTGATCCATTCCACGTGTAGCACCCCACAGTCTCAATGTATGGTTGAGATGATGGTGCATTGAAGAGGGCTTTAGATTTGCTAAGAACTGGGCAACATTTGGAAGGGCAAGTCTATTCTGAATGAATGGGCTTTACTAGACTCTTGGCACTAACTATAACAAGAAAACAGAGCAGTTTTTAAACTAGTTTATGGATTCATTTCATACAGAAAGCTTACTATCATAAAATAAGCATTTGTTATTCTACTTGGATTCCTAGTTGTTTCCATGCTTGCTACCTGATTATTGGCTGCTAAGGTAAAATTATGTATAATCATACCTGATAATTTTCTTTCCATTAATCATAGCTGATCAATCCATAGACTGGTGGGTTGTGTCCATCTACCAGCAGGTGGAGATAGAGAGCAAACTTTTGCCTCCCTATATGTGGTCATGTGCTGCCGGAAACTCCTCAGTATGTCGATATCAAAGCTCCATCCGCAGGACTCAGCACTTAGAGAATTACACCCACGAAGGGACACTCTGCCCAGCTCACCACCGCCGAAACGGGGGAGGGGAATTAACCCAGCTCATCCCCACACAAGTGGGGGAGGGGAATCCGTCCAGCTCATCCCCGCGGAGCGGGGGAGGGACACCACACCCGCCGATGCGGGGGGATCTGGCTTATCCTGCAACCGCAACCGCGGGAGGAGCTGACTGACCCTAACACCGCCGAAGCGGGAGGGGTACAAAACTGCCCTACAGCCGCACGAAGCGGGAGGGAGTGCCGGCAGAATTTTAAGTCTCAATCCAGCCCCGTAAAACGGAGGGGAGAGGAATGCAGCAGCTCACTGTAACACAAACTCGTCTTAACTCTTGAAGAATCCAAGTGAAAAAACTTGAACACGAAGTCTTTCTGAAGTAACTGAAGACTGAACTTGAACCTGAAATGCAACCAGAATAAAAACAGTACAGATATCTGGGAGGGGCTATGGATTGATCAGCTATGATTAATGGAAAGAAAATTATCAGGTATGATTATACATAATTTTACCTTCCATATCATCAAGCTGATCAATCCATAGACTGGTGGGATGTACCGAAGCAGTACTCACCCAGGGCGGGACATAGAAATCCCTGACCGCAACACTGAAGCTCCAAACCGGGCCTCCGCCCGAGCAGCCACAGTCAAGCGGTAATGCTTGGAGAATGTATGGGCCGAAGCCCAAGTTGCCGCCTTGCATATCTCTTCCAAGGAGACGGAACCGGCCTCTGCCATCGAGGCCGCCTGAGCTCTTGTGGAGTGAGCCTTCAGCTGGATAGGCGGCACCTTCCCCGCGGCCACATAAGCCGCTGCAATGGCTTCCTTGACCCATCTTGCCACTGTAGGCTTAGCAGCCTGCAGACCCCTACGAGGACCTGCATACAGGACAAACAGATGATCCGATTTCCGGAAATCATTGGTCACTTCCAAGTATCTGACGATGACTCGTCTCACATCCAGATATTTAAGAGCAGAGTACTCCTCTGGGTAGTCCTCCCTACGAAAGGAAGGGAGACAGAGCTGCTGATTCACATGGAAGCGAGAAACAATCTTGGGCAGAAAGGAAGGCACTGTGCGAATAGTCACTCCTGCCTCAGTGAACTGTAGCAAAGGCTCTCGACATGAGAGCGCCTGGAGCTCGGAAACTCTTCTGGCTGAAGTGATAGCCACCAAAAAGACTGCTTTCAACGTCAGGTCTTTCAGAGATGCCCTTGACAAGGGTTCAAACGGCGGCTTCTGCAATGCTCTTAGCACCAGGTTGAGATTCCACGCAGGCACCACTGAGTGCAGAGGAGGGCGCAGGTGATTAACTCCCTTGAGAAAGCGCACCACATCTGGCTGCGAAGCCAGGGAAGCACCCTTCAGGCGGCCCCTGAAGCAAGCCAGAGCCGCTACCTGGACTTTAAGGGAACTGAGCGACAGGCCTTTCTCCAGACCTTCTTGCAGGAACGCCAACACTGAAGAAATTGGAGCAGTGAAGGGAGAAAGTGAGCCTGCTTCACACCATGCTGCAAAGATACGCCAAACCCTGGCGTAAGCAGTAGAAGTAGAGCGTTTCCTCGCTCTCAGCATAGTGGCGATGACCTTGTCTGAGAAGCCCTTCTTCCTCAGAAGCTGCCGCTCAATAGCCAGGCCGTAAGACCAAAGGGAGAGGGATCCTCCATCACCACGGGACCCTGATGTAACCGGCCCTGCTCCACTGACAGCCGCAGAGGATCGTCGACTGAGAGCCTGATCAAGTCCGCATACCAGGGACGTCTGGGCCAATCCGGACCCACCAGGATTACCCTGCCGGGATGCTTTGCCACCCGGTCTAGCACCCTGCCCAACATGGGCCAGGGCGGGAACACATAGAGGAGCTCTTGTGTCGGCCACTGTTGGAGAAGAGCATCTACTCCCAGGGATCGAGGGTCCCGTCCTCTGCTGAAAAAGCGCGGCACTTGGCAATTGGCCGATGACGCCATCAGATCTAGGCTCGGCTGGCCCCAGCGCTTCGTGATGTCCAAGAACGCCTGAGCAGATAGTTGCCACTCTCCGGGCTCCAAGGTATGGCGACTGAGAAAGTCCGCCTTGACATTCATGACTCCGGCAATGTGGGCCGCTGAAAGCTGCTCCAGGTTCGCTTCCGCCCACTGGCAAAGACTCATAGCCTCCTTGGCTAGAGGGGCGCTCTTGGTACCTCCCTGGCGGTTGATATAGGCCACAGCCGTGGCATTGTCCGACAGGACCCGTACAGGCTACAACACCAGTACCGGGATGAACTCCAATAACACCAACCGAATGGCTCTGAGTTCCAGGAGGTTGATAGACCACTTGCCTCTGCAGGAGACTAGAGCCCCTGCGCTGTCCTTCCCAAGCAGTGGGCTCCCCAGCCCATCAAAGAGGCGTCTGTCGTGACGACAATCCACTCCGGGGTCACCAGAGGCAATCCTGCAGACAACTTGTCTGTCTGCGTCCACCAGCTCAGCGCCTTGCGCACTGCTGGGTCCACGGGAAGGCGCACAGCATAATCCTCCGACAGCGGAGTCCAGCGCAGCAGCAGAGATAGCTGTAGTGGTCTCATATGAGCCCTGGCCCAGGGCACTACTTCCATCGTGGCCGTCATAGAGCCCAACAGCTGCACGTAGTCCCAAGCCCGAATAGGAGAGGCTACTAGGAACTAGTCCACCTGAGCCTGAAGCTTGACAATCCGATTGTCTGGCAGGAACACTCTGCCCACTTGGGTGTCGAATCGAACTCCCAGATACTCCAGGGACTGAGTCGGGCGCAGCTGGCTCTTCTTCCAGTTGATGATCCATCCCAGGGAGCTCACAAGAGCAACTACCCGGTCCATAGCTTTGCCGCACTCTGCATAAGAGGGGGCTCGGATCAACCAGTCGTCCAGATAAGGATGGACTTGTACTCCTTCCTTTAGCAGGAAGGCCGCTAAGACCCCCATTACTTTGGAAAAGGTCCGCGGAGCAGTAGCCAACCCGAAGGGAGGGCTCTGAACTGGAAGTGTCGTCTCAGGACTGAAAAACGCAGAAAGCGTTGGAGAGGAGGCCAGATGGGAATATGCAGGTACGCTTCCTTGATGTCCAAGGAAGCCAAGAACTCTCCTGCCTTCACTGCCGCTATAACAGAGCGGAGAGTCTCCATGCGAAAGTGCCTCACTTTCCAGGCCCGATTGACCCCTTTGAGGTCGAGGATAGGCCGGACAGAACCTCCTTTCTTTGGAACCACAAAGTAAATGGAGTAACGTCCCTTGCCAATCTGATTTTTTGGCACCGGAACGACCGCACCCAGGCGGATCAGGTTGTCCAAGGTCTGCTGCACTGCCACAGCTTGACCGGAGACTTGCAGGGAGAGAGTACAAACCCGTCTCTTAAGGGTTGGCAGAACTCTAGCTTGTAGCCGTCTCTGATGACTTCCAGCACCCACGCGTCTGAAGTTATAGTGGTCCACTCGCCCAGAAACGAGGACAGCCGTCCTCCAATCTGCACTGGGGCGTGGACCAAGGCCCCGTCATTGGGTACGAGACCCTGGGGGAGGACCGGAGGGAGCACCTCCGGGACGGCGGTCTCTGCGAAAGGAATGCTGCTTGGGGGAGAAATTCCTCTTGAAGGAAGAGGGGGCAGAGGAACCCGACTTGCCCGGGCGGTACCGACGGGCTTCCAGCAACCGTCCTCTGGAGGTACCGGGACGAGTACTAGCCCGAGCCCTGACCTCTGGTAATTTCTTGCCCTTAGACGTGCCGAGATCGGTCACGATTTTGTCCAGCTCGACCCCAAAGAGCAGCTTGCCTTTAAAAGGCAATCTAGCCAGGCGGGATTTAGAGGCGTGGTCAGCAGACCAATGTTTCAGCCAAAGCCACCGCCGCGCAGAGACTGTCTGAGCCATGCCTTTAGCTGAGGCTCTCAAGACATCATACAGCAAGTCTGCCAAATAGGCTAAGCCCGATTCCAGGGCCGGCCAATCAGCCCACAAGGAAAGATCCGAGGGGGAAGCCCGCTGCACCATAGTCAGGCACGCCCTGGCCACATAGGAGCCGCAAACTGAGGCCTGCAAACTTAAAGCAGCTGCCTCAAAGGACGACCTTAAGGCCGCCTCCAATCTTCTGTCTTGGGCGTCCTTTAGGGCCGTGCCACCTTCCACCGGCAACGCCGTTTTCTTAGTCACCGCAGTGATTAAAGAATCCACGGTAGGCCACAGATAGGCCTCACGTTCACTCACAGCCAAAGGATAGCGGCGGGACATAGCCCTAGCCACTTTAAGGCTCGTTTCCGGGACATCCCATTGAGCCGCAATTAAGGTGTGCATGGCATCATGCACGTGGAAGGATCTAGGCGGGCGCTTCGTCCCCAGCATAATGGCAGAGCCAACAGGGGCTGAGGGAGAGACGTCCTCCGGAGAGGAAATCTTCAAAGTGTCCATGGCCTGTAAAAACAGGTTGGGCAAATCCTCTGGGCTAAAAAGCCGCGCTGCAGAGGGGTCATCCGCTCCATCCGAGCGGGGATCTATCTCCTCCAAGGAATCCGCAAAGGACCGTTGGGAGACCTCAGACACGCTGCCCTCATCTACATCGGAGGAGACAAAGTCCTCCAAGGCCTGGAAATCAACCCGAGGGCGTTTACCTCTGGGAACCTCAACCTCTTTATCAGAAGAGGGAGCAGGGGCAGCGTTTTGCATGAGGAAAGCCTGATGCAGCAGCAAAACAAACTCGGGGGAGAAACCCCCCAGACTGAGCACTTCCGCAGCCTGGGCAACAGCCCTAGACGCACTCTCAACCGGCGCTCGCAATAGCGGGGGAGAGACATGCTGCGCATCCAAAATGGCGTCCGGCGCGAAACTCCGCGAAGGAGCCGCGCGGGAAGAACGGCGCTTAACTTTAGCCGCTTGTGCCGTCGCCCAATTAAGGGCGTTCATGGCATTAATGTCTCCAACCTCAAGGGCGGCCCACGAAGAAGCCGTCCGAGCCGCGTGGCCGGCCAAGATGGCGGAGGCGAGGAGTGGGGGATGGGCGTTTATGGCGGGAAAAAACCGCCACGCCGGAGGAACGACCGGGACATTCATCGGTCACTAAACTGTCACCCATCAAGGGCGAATCAGGTTGTAAAACCCCCGCATCCCCTCTAGAAGCGCTCCAGCGATCCGGGGAGCGACCCTTTGCGCCCTCGCCCTCCGACGCCATTGCCACGAGGAGAAGAATCGGGGAACCCCCTGCCCGCTATAAAAAGGTAAAATTACCTGCTTGCCGCTCCGAGCTGTAACGAACTGGTGTCCCAGTGAGTAGCTGCAATGAACGTTTAAAGAAACGTCGAATTAAACGCCTTTAAAGACGTTTAAAATTTTTTTTTTTTTTTTTTTTTTTTTAAACGGAGCCAGCAGGAGGGGGGAGAAAAGGAGGGACCTGGCACCACCAGGTTTGCACTTGCTCAAAAGAGCCCTCAACCCCAGGCCTCAACAAAACCTAAGGATTAGGCTTGGAGGCCTAGCCAGAGCTGCTGCTGTGTGTGACCACCACCTGCTGAGATAGAGAACATACTGAGGAGTTTCCGGCAGCACATGACCACATATAGGGAGGCAAAAGTTTGCTCTCTATCTCCACCTGCTGGTAGATGGACACAACCCACCAGTCTATGGATTGATCAGCTTGATGATATGGAATTAATTTTTTTAAACTATCAAGACCTTGAAGTGTTGCAAACCCTAAGTGAATCAGACGGGGAGGGGGGGACAACTGAAGGCTCAATTGAGGAAGAGAAAGAACTTGCAAGGCGAAATGTATCCAGATCCTACAACAGGTAATAGCAGATTCAGGCGGCAGCATGATAATTACATGAAAATTCCACTCAAGCCTGAAAAGACTTTCTAAGTTTTTCCAGAAGACTAGGTGTCCATCCTTGGACCTTTCCCAGTTGGATTTTCAGGATTTCCACAATGAATATGAGATCTATTTGCATACCATGAGGACAATGATGCAAATAGATTTCATGCATATTAGGAAAATCCTGAAAACCCAACTGGGTTGCGACCTTTAAGGAATGAGGTTGGACACCCCTGGACTAGAAGATGTCATTCACATGTCTGACTGCTCATCCTATTTGTCCTCAGAGAGAGAGAGATGGTTGTTATAAATAAAGGCTCAAGATGCTGATGCATTAGCAGAGTCCAGTTCCAAAAGAACAGGGCAGCCAAAGGAGCAGGAGAAAGTGGGCTTGTTTAACATTTAAGTGTTACAACTATGAATAATTACTTCCAATGCTGATATTCTGCAGTACACCATATAAACAGGTAAAACAAAAGCAAAAGTTATAAATAGTTTTTCCTACACAACCTTGAATAAAGCTGAAAATATTTTTTTGTCTTCACTTGGTACAGGAAGTGAGTTTACAACAGTTCTATATGGAAACAGACAGGAGACCCATTTTCCTCTGCTTTAAAGAAAGGTAATGATAGAGATTTCAAAAAAGGAGAGCAGGCTCACTCTCCAAACCTCTATTCCTTTACCCTTCCCGCCCCCTCCCCAAATAAATGAACACAGAATGATGCGTTTCTCCATACTACCGAAAGTTAGCCACTCAAGCCCATATGGAACACTGTCAACTGTTATATCACTGGACACAGTAAATCACTTAATTTACTCAAAAGAATTTAAATGTTTTAACTAGACTGCCATCAGAAGACATAAAGAAGGGGGCCCCAATGGGACTGGGGTGGCAATGTGAGTCATCTTTAAAATGCAATTGTTCTAATCATTTTCTACAGATGCAGCCTCACAAGGGGCTGCTGTCAGAGGGACCATTTACGACTTGTTATGGTGTCTCTATTGTTTACCAGCGACATTTGCTGAAAAGGCGACAGCTGGGACAGAAAGCTGCTACTCCAGGAACAATATAATCCCGTGAAAGTAATCAACAAATTTAAGGGTGTTAATTAACTTTACACTTTATCATGTTCAATTAGTTGTCCTTTCTGAAAGAGATTGCCGTGCACAATCAGTTTAGAGCATGCCATGTTTGATTTGTAAGTGATCACTGTTTCTGTTTCAGAGTCCATGTCAGATGTTCTCTTGGGTCTAGGTGACACAGACGAATGGCTCCACACATGCTACACTGGGGGATGATCCAATTTAACATAAAGTAGCATAACATAACCCCTTGTTAACGTATTGTTGGTCAAGCTGGAAATGGTTGTGCCAAAATGACGCGCCCATAAGCATTAGTTCATACCTACAGTCAACAAAATTGTATTTAGCTTGTCCAGAAACATAAGAAATAATACAAAAACGAGTCAAGGAACAAAATTACGATTATCTTTCAGAAGGACTGGTTTGATCATTTTTCTCCCAGTAACATTACTCGTTCTTTGTACCACACTCAAGACAAACATCCTCAGTTTTCTTAATGACAACCCCCACCCCCCACAAAAAAAAAAACAAATGCTGAACAGATGGACCTGGGTTGATCAAAAATGTTGAATGAGACTGGTTTCTAAGGCAGGTGTAGGCACAAGGTTATAAAAGTGAGGGCCACTGAACTACAATTGCAATTAGCTTTTCTATCCCCTTAGGTCACTCTTTTCTGCTTACTAATAGGACACAGCAAAGCTTGTTGTGTGTGTGACAAAGTAGCTGGATTCCAGGCTCATGGATAGCCCTGCAGTTTCTCAGTACTAACAAACAGCTCTGCCTGAATACTGTTAACAAGCCCCTGAAATCCCAAATAAAAATATAAAATCTGAGATGCAACCTGCCAAACAAATGAGATGCTTGTCCGAAAGTGGACAACGTCGCTCATTTATGATAAAAATGAAGATCATCTTCCTGCGTCAAAGAAATATTACAAATGAAATAAATTTAGTTCTTTAGTTTAAATCTGTTTAAATTGTCATACCAATAAAGTTATCAGAAACTTAAAGTCATAACTTGACATATCTCCACATAATATGCACTTGAAAGGCATATAAACAAACTGAATAATCAAAACTGTTTACCTTCACACAATATAAATAAAAGACAAACTGAACTTCTTGAACATGGTGAAGCTGTTAATCCTGAAAGCCTAATAATGTGCTAAGTTAAATATTAAAGAAGGAAATTATAGGCTGTATCTGAAACAGCTGAAACCACAATACACAGCAGCAGAAAACATTCGTTTCCTGCAGATGATCTGCAGGGAGCAGGGAGGCGGTCGATAGATTCTTAAATTGGAAGTAATAGCCGTTCTTCAGTCCCAAGTTGGCAGCTGCTACATTTGCAGACCTGGTTCATTATTTACCCATAATGACCATCAAGCTCCAGTCAAAGTCAGATCACAACAACTGTCAGCAGCTCTTTAATTAGCCCGGTTTGAATTCAGATAAATATCACAATAGCCCAGCTTCTGCTAAAAGCACAACCGAATAGCAGTAAAGGATGGGCCTCTCCATCTTAACAGCTAAAGAGGACTGTGAAGAAATCTATAGAACCGACAAGCAAAAATCTCTCTCGATGAATGGTTTGGAAGCAAATTATTTGTTCACATTCCTACCCTCTGTCCCACATTCCTCCTATCACCCTGCACTGCTCAAATTACTGCATATCCAAACACCCTCAATATCTGGGTTTATAAAGCATGGCTTACAAAATAAGAAAAATCCCCTATTTGGAAAGCAATGTAATCCTAATTCACTTGAATAAGCATTTTCCTTTTTAAACTTAACCAAAATTAAGGGATCCATGACTTTAAAAAGGTAGAACCCTTCAGCTCCTCTCTCTTGCTGGCTTTGCTTTTTCAAGCTGGTCTGACTCTTTCATAGTGTTCAAGGTATGCTCACTGACTGCAACACCAGCCTGTGTGCTATAAATGAAATGATGGGCTATTACGTGATCAGGCCAGAAAAACAGCAACAGAAAGATGTTGTTAACCGTGAACAAATGCACCTCTGGGCAAGGGAACACTTGTAAATAAATCAAAACTATTTTTGGTGCTTGATTATTCTGTCTCTACCATTTGAACTGAGCATGGAATGCATTTAAGCTAAAAAGCACTGAAAGCCTAAGGATGAAAAACTGGTTAAATGGAAAGCCCACAGTAATGAGGGGATTTATGATTTCAAGAGAAGTGTTGAGCGGAATTCCACAGGGACTAGAGCTTGAACTTGGCCATGTGCATTGAGCAAACCAGCAATAAAACACCAAGCAATCTGCATATGCTGTTTATTGGGAGTCAATGTTTTATGCAAAGTAAAAATGTACATCACAATTAAGAGAGGAAGAAGAAAACAATAAATGTCAGGCAGTAAGAAGTGCTCACACAATGATGAAAGTTTTTTTTTTTAATAGAACTGTCACCCAGTTGTGAGTGGCATGAGACTCACATGTTATACAGAGGGGCCTATTTAAAGGTGTAATGGTTTTTATTCAGGATCAAAGCACCCAACATCTAGCAATGGAACAAAAAGTCTAAACAAAGACAGCAAATGGTTACATGACAATGAGCTAGCAAAAGAGATAACAAACAAGAACATCTTATACTACTACTACTATAAATCATTTGCATAGCGCTACGCGCTTCACAATTTAGCAAAAAAAAAAAAAACTGGGTAACATATGATCCCATTTTATGAAAAACCTCCCACTACCGCCTCTCCCCACAACCCTACTTTCCGGTTCAAGTTTTTCTGGTTTTATTCGAGATCACCCCCCTTACCTCGACCCGACCCTAACCCATCATTTCAAAAATACAACTGAGATGACCCGGCGTCTGGACTCTTATGACACCAGGCCATCTCTGAAAGGATAACGTGTATTATTCCTAATCCTCCCTCCCCTACCCAAGCAGGGAACCCCAAAACAACCCCTAGTGTAACAGTACCAATTTAGGAAACATTCTGAAACCCATTCAATACAGAGCTTCTTGCTTAGATTGTGAGCCCTTCTGGGACAGAGAAATATCCAGAGTACCTGAATGTAACTCACCTTGAGCTACTACTGAAAAAGGTGAGAGCAAAATATAAATAAATAAATAAATAATAAATAAACGTTCTGAATAAGCACACTACCAAAGTCTCCAGTTTTTGTTTTATTTCATAACACTGGCAGGAGAATTTGATGTTTGCTATGAAATACAGTCCTGTGGAACCACAGCAAAGTAATTGGCCCGGAGACACCCTGCTTCTTCTCATCCGATTTAGGTTAGACCCGTATTATAGAATCTACCCCTTAGCTTGGACTGGGACCCCTGCTTCACATTAATGCAGCCTTGAACTTACTTATTACTAAGGAAACATTCACATGCCAATAACATTTTAACATCTTCCTTTCCTTGCTAAATTGCTATACGTGACCAGTATGTTCTCACTGTCAACAGGCAATAAACATAACATTAATCTGACAAAGCATTTAAAACTGCCCACGAAATCAAACATGAAATACACTGAAGGCAGATTGCATGTCCTCACTCTGATTAAGTACGAAGGCATTTTAAAGATGAGAGACAAAAGAACAGTGGTGAAAATATATCTACTATACATAAGCGTGGATTAATGAGACAAAGCCAACATGGATTTAGTCAAGGGAAATCTTGCCTCACAAATCTACTACATTTCTTTGAAGGGGTGAATAAACACGTGGATAAGGGTGAGCTGGTCGATATTATGTATCTGGATTTTCAAAAGGCATTTGACAAAGTACCTCATGAAAGACTCCAGAGGAAATTAGAAAGTCATGGGATAGGAGGTAATGTCCTATTGTGGATTAAAAGCTAGTTAAAAGTTAGAAAACAGAGAGTAGGGTTAAATGGTCAGTATGCTCAATACAGAAGGGTAGATAGTGCGATTCCCCAGGCGTCTGTGCTGGGACTCTGCTTTTTAACGTTTTTATAAATGAGCTAGAGATGGGAATTACTAGTTATTCAAAGTTGTTAAATCACAAGAGGACCTTACAAGACTGGGCATCCAAATGGCAGATGATGTTTAATGTGAGCAAGTGCAAAGTGATGCATATAGGAAAGATGAACTTAAACTATAGCTACGTGATGCATGGTTCCACATTAGGAGTCACCGCCCAGGAAAAGGATCTAGGTGTTGTCATTGATGATACATTGAAACCCTCAACTCAGTGTGCATTTGCGGCTAAGGAAGCAAATAGAATGTTAGGAGATATTAGGAAAGGAATGGAAAACAAAAATGAGAATGTTATAATGCCTTTGTATCGCTCCATGGTGCAACCTCACCTTGAATACTGTGTGCAGTTCTGGTCACTGCATCTCATAAAAAGATATAGCAGAATTAGAAAAGGTGCAGAAAAGGGCAATGAAAAAGATAAAGCGGATGGGATGACTTCCTATGAGGAAAGGCTAAAAAGCTTCTAGGGCTCTTCAACTTGGAGAAGAGACAGTTGAAGGGAGATATGATACTGATCTATAAAATACTGAGTTGGAATGGAATGGGTAAACATAAATTGCTTCTTTACTTTTTCCAAAAATACTAGGACTAGGAGGTACATGATGAAGCTACTAAGTAGTAAATTTAATACAAACTGTAGAAAATATTTCTTCACTCAACATGTAACTAAACTCTGGAATTCATTGCCAGAGAATGTGGTAAAAGCAGTTAATTTAGCAGGGTTTAAAGAAAGTTTGGATAAATTTCCAAAAAAAAAAAAAAAAAAAAAAAGTCCATTCTCCGAGGACAAGCAGGCTGCTTGTTCTCACTGATGGGTGACGTCCACGGCAGCCCCTCCAATCGGAACACTTTACTAGCAAAGGCCTTTGCTAGTCCCCGCGCGCTCATGCGCACCGCGCATGCGCGGCCGTCTTCCCGCCCGAACCGGCTCGTGTTCGTCAGTCTTCTTTTGTCCGCGCTCGGTACGGTCGTGTTTTCGCCGTGTCGTGCCCCGCAAAGTCGACCTCGCGCGTTCCTCGTGTTGTTTTAAAAAAAAAAAAAAAAAATCCATTCTGTGTGTGGAAAGAGACTCTTTAGTCTTTTTTCCCCCCGCTATTTCCAGCTTTTTCGCCCCAGTAAGTTTTCTTTCGTCGTCGGGGTAGGCCGCTTTTAGGCCTCGGGTCGAAGTTTTCTTCCCCTTGTTTTTCGGGTGCCTTTTCCGCCATTTCGACTTTTGATCTCGCCGGCGTGATTTTTCCGCCCATGACATCGAAGTCTTCCAGCGGCTTCAAGAAGTGCACCCAGTGCGCCCGGGTCATCTCGCTCACTGACAGGCACGCGTCGTGTCTTCAGTGCTTGGGGGCTGGGCACCGCCCGCAGGCCTGTAGTCTGTGTTCCCTTTTGCAAAAGTGGACTCAGGTAGCGAGATTGGCCCAGTGGAACGTTTTGTTCTCGGGCTCTTCGTCGGCATCGGCACCGGGATCTTCGAGTGCATCGACGTCTTCAGCGTCCAGAGCTTCATCCTCGGCCGCCAGTGCATCGAGTGCATCGAGGCATCGGCCCTCTGCATCGGCGCTGAGACATCGGACAGCTGCATGGACGTCGGTGGTACTGGGACCTCGTCGGCTGATGTCGTCGGACGGTGGTGCTTCGTCTGGAGTGCAGGTGAGGGCTGTCCATTCCCCTGCTGGTGGCGGTGAGCCTTCGGGTGGGTCTCCCCCTACCCTGAGGGCTCCTGCGGTACAGCCCCCCCCCCCCCCCGAGACCGACCTCCTTCGGCCTCGGCCCCGAGGAAGCGACGGTTGGATTCTACGTCCTCCTCGTCGGTGCCGGGAAGCTCCGGTGACATGCTTCGTCCCAAGAAGTCGAAGAAGCATCGTCACCGGTCTCCTTCCCGTGTCGGCACCGAGAGCTCTGGGTCGCCGAGGGAGTCGGCACCCAGTAGGCATCGGCACCGAGAGGACCACTCACCCTCTGTCCAGGAGGTGTCGATGCGCTCCACTCTGGACAGCCCGGAACAGCCTCCACGCCCGGAACAGGTTCTGACGTCGACGCCTGCATCGACATCCATGCCTTTCTCTGCAGCCACTCTGAACGAGAGCCTCCGGGCCGTTCTCCCAGAGATTCTGGGAGAGCTGTTGTGCCCTACCCCTCCGGTACCGGCGGTGCTTGCGCCACCGGTACCGTCGAGTGTGGCGCCGGCTGGTCCATCGCCCGAGGTGAGGTCTCCGGCGTCGGTGCCGTGTGCGGTACCGGCTGCCGTCGCCTCCCAGGAAGGCTCCCCGACTACGTCGGCGGAGGGAGCTTCACCGATGCGGGTGAGGGAGTCTACCTCTCGACGCCCCCATCGTGGACGTGGCTCCACGGAGTCGAGTCGGGCGAGGTTGCAGACACAGGTCCGTGAACTTGTGTCTGACACCGAGGGTGAGGCCTCGTGGGAAGAGGAAGAAGACACCAGATATTTCTCTGACGAGGTGTCTGAAGGTCTTCCTTCCGATCCCACTCCCTCTCCTGAGAGGTAGCTTTCTCCTCCCGAAAGTCTGTCTTTTGCTTCCTTTGTCCGGGAGATGTCTACGGCCATCCCCTTCCCGGTGGTTGTGGAGGACGAGCCCAGGGCTGAAATGTTTGAGCTCCTGGACTATCCTTCTCCACCTAAGGAAGCGTCCACAGTACCCATGCATCATGTCCTCAAAAAGACATTGCTGGCGAACTGGACCAAGCCTCTAACTAATCCCCACATTCCCAAGAAGATCGAGTCCCAGTACCGAATCCATGGGGACCCAGAGCTGATGCGCACTCAGTTGCCTCATGACTCTGGAGTTGTGGATTTGGCCCTAAAGAAGGCTAAGAGTTCTAGGGAGCATGCTTCGGCGCCCCCGGGCAAGGACTCTAGAACCTTAGACTCCTTTGGGAGGAAGGCCTACCATTCTTCTATGCTCGTGGCCAAAATTCAGTCCTACCAGCTCTACACGAGCATACACATGCGAAACAATGTGCGGCAGTTGGCGGGCTTGGTGGATGCGCTCCCCCCTGAGCAAGCCAAGCCTTTTCAGGAGGTGGTCAGGCAGCTGAAGGCGTGCAGAAAATTCCTGGCCAGAGGGGTGTATGACACCTTTGATGTTGCGTCCAGGGCCGCTGCTCAAGGTGTGGTGATGCGCAGACTCTCATGGCTGCGTGCCTCCGACCTGGAGAATAGAATCCAGCAGCGAGAAGGTCGAACAGGTGGTAGAGCAGCTCCACCAGCGGGATACCGCATTCGACAAGTTCTCCCGCCGGCAGCCTTCAGCCTCTACCTCTACAGGTAGAAGATTTTTCGGGGGAAGGAAGACTGTTCCCTACTCTTCTGGCAAGCGTAGGTACAATCCTCCTTCTCGACAGCCTGCGGCCCAGGCTAAGCCCCAGCGCGCTCGCTCTCGTCAGCAGCGTGCGCCTCAGCAAGGCCCCTCGGCTCCCCAGCAAAAGCAAGGGACGAGCTTTTGACTGGCTCCAGCAGAGCATAGCCGACATCCAAGTGTCAGTGCCGGGCGACCTGCCAGTCGGAGGGAGGTTGAAAGCTTTTCACCAAAGGTGGCCTCTCATAACCTCCGATCAGTGGGTTCTCCAAATAGTCCGGCAAGGATACACCCTCAATTTGGCCTCAAAACCTCCAAATTGTCCACCGGGAGCTCAGTCTTACAGCTTCCAGCACAAGCAGGTACTTGCACAGGAACTCTCCGCCCTTCTCAGCACCAATGCGGTCGAGCCCGTGCCATCCGGGCAAGAAGGGCTGGGATTCTATTCCAGGTACTTCCTTGTGGAAAAGAAAACAGGGGGGATGCGTCCCATCCTAGACCTAAGTGCCCTAAACAAATATCTGGTCAAAGAAAAGTTCAGGATGCTTTCCCTGGGCACTCTTCTTCCCATGATTCAGGAAAACGATTGACTATGCTCTCTGGACTTAAAGGATGCCTACACAAACATCCCGATACTTCCAGCTCACAGGCAGTATCTGCGATTTCAGCTGGGCACACGTCACTTCCAGTACTGTGTGCTACCCTTTGGGCTCGCCTCTGCGCCCAGGGTGTTCACAAAGTGCTTGGCTGTAGTAACAGCGGCACTTCGCAGGCTGGGGGTGCACGTGTTCCCATATCTCGACGATTGGCTGATGAAGAACACATCCGAGGCAGGAGCCCTGCAGTCCATGCAGATGACTATTCGCCTCCTGGAGCTACTGGGGTTTGTGATAAATTATCCAAAGTCCCATCTTCTCCCAGTGCAGAAACTCAAATTCATAGGAGCTCTGCTGGATTCTCGGACGGCTCGCGCCTACCTCCCAGAGGCGAGAGCCAACAACTTGTTGTCCCTCGTCTCGCGGGTGCGAGCGTCGCAGCAGATCACAGCTCGGCAGATGTTGAGATTGCTGGGCCACATGGCCTCCACAGTCCATGTGACTCCCATGGCCCGCCTTCACATGAGATCTGCTCAATGGACCCTAGCTTCTCAGTGGTTTCAGGCTGCTGGGGATCTAGAAGACGTGATCCACCTGTCCACGAGTTTTCTCAAATCCCTGTATTGGTGGACGATTTGGTCCAATTTGACTCTGGGACGTCCTTTCCAAATTCCTCAGCCACAAAAAGTGCTGACCACGGATGCGTCTCTCCTGGGATGGGGAGCTCATGTCGATGGGCTTCACACCCAAGGAAGCTGGTCCCTCCAGGAACGCGATCTGCAGATCAATCTTCTGGAGTTGCGAGCGATCTGGAACGCTCTGAAGGCTTTCAGAGATCGGCTGTCCCACCAAATTATCCAAATTCAGACAGACAACCAGGTTGCCATGTACTACGTCAACAAGCAGGGGGCACCGGATCTCGCCCCCTGTGTCAGGAAGCCGTCAGCATGTGGCTCTGGGCTCGCCGTCACGGCATGGTGCTCCAAGCCACATATCTGGCAGGCGTAAACAACAGTCTGGCCGACAGGTTGAGCAGGATTATGCAACCTCACGAGTGGTCGCTCAATTCCCGTGTAGTGCGACAGATCTTCCAGGTGTGGGGCACCCCCTTGGTAGACCTCTTCGCATCTCGAGCCAACCACAAAGTCCCTCAGTTCTGTTCCAGGCTTCAGGCCCACAGCAGACTGGCATCGGATGCCTTCCTCCTGGACTGGGGGGAAGGTCTGCTGTATGCTTATCCTCCCATACCTCTGGTGGGGAAGACTTTGTTGAAACTCAAGCAAGACCGAGGCACCATGATTCTGATTGCTCCTTTTTGGCCGCGTCAGATCTGGTTCCCCCTTCTTCTGGAGTTGTCCTCCGAAGAACCGTGGAGATTGGAGTCTTTTCCGACCCTCATCACACAGAACGAAGGGGCACTTCTGCATCCCAACCTCCGGTCCCTGGCTCTCACGGCCTGGATGTTGAGAGCGTAGACTTTGCCTCTTTGGGTCTGTCAGAGGGTGTCTCCCGAATCTTGCTTGCTTCCAGGAAAGATTCCACTAAGAGGAGTTACTTCTTTCTATGGAGGAGGTTTGCCGTCTGGTGTGACAGCAAGGCCCTAGATCCTCGCTCTTGTCCTACACAGACCCTGCTTGAATACCTTCTGCACCTGTCTGAGTCTGGTCTCAAGACCAACTCTGTAAGGGTTCACCTTAGTGCAATCAGTGCATACCATTACCGTGTGGAAGGTAAGCCGATCTCAGGACAGCCTTTAGTTGTTCGCTTCATGAGAGGTTTGCTTTTGTCAAAGCCCCCTGTCAAGCCTCCTACAGTGTCATGGGATCTCAATGTCGTTCTCACCCAGCTGATGAAACCTCCTTTTGAGCCACTGAATTCCTGCCATCTGAAGTACTTGACCTGGAAAGTCATTTTCTTGGTGGCAGTTACTTCAGCTCGTAGAGTCAGTGAGCTTCAGGCCCTGGTAGCCCAGGCCCCTTACACCAAATTTCATCACAACAGAGTAGTCCTCCGCACTCACCCTAAGTTCTTGCCAAAGGTTGTGTCGGAGTTCCATCTGAACCAGTCAATTGTCTTGCCAACATTCTTTCCCTGTCCTCATTCCTGCCCTGCTGAACGTCAGCTGCACACATTGGACTGCAAGAGAGCATTGGCCTTCTATCTGGAGCGGACACAGCCCAACAGACAGTCCGCCCAATTGTTTGTTTCTTTTGATCCCAATAGGAGGGGAGTGGCTGTGGGGAAACGCACCATATCCAATTGGCTAGCAGATTGCATTTCCTTCACTTACACCCAAGGCTGGGCTGGCTCTTGAGGGTCATGTCACGGCTCATAATGTTAGAGCCATGGCAGCGTCGGTAGCCCACTTGAAGTCAGCCTCTATTGAAGAAATTTGCAAAGCTGCGACGTGGTCATCTGTCCACACATTCACATCTCATTACTGCCTGCAGCAGGATACCCGACGCGAAAGTCGGTTCGGGCAGTCAGTTCTTCAGAACCTGTTTGGGCTTTAGGATCCAACTCCACCCCCCGAGGGCCATGGTTGTTGTTTTGAGTGAGCCTGGGGGCTAGGGATACCCCATCAGTGAGAACAAGCAGCCTGCTTGTCCTCGGAGAAAGCGAATGCTACATACCTGTAGAAGGTATTCTCCGAGGACAGCAGGCTGATTGTTCTCACAAACCCGCCCGCCTCCCCTTTGGAGTTGTGTCTTCCCTTGTTTTGTCTTGCTACATACGGGACTGACGAACACGAGCCGGTTCGGGCGGGAAGACGGCCGCGCATGCGCGGTGCGCATGAGCGCGCGGGGACTAGCAAAGGCCTTTGCTAGTAAAGTGTTCCGATTGGAGGGGCTGCCGTGGACGTCACCCATCAGTGAGAACAATCAGCCTGCTGTCCTCGGAGAATACCTTCTACAGGTATGTAGCATTCGCTTTAACCATTATTAAGATGGGAAAAATCCACTACTTATTTCTAGGATAAGCAGCATAAAATCTGTTTTACTTTTTTGGGATCTTGCCAGGTACTCCTGACCTGGATTGGCCACTGTTGGAAACAGGATCCTGGGCTTGATGGACCTTCCGTCTGTTCCAGTATGGGAACTCTTATGTTCTTATATTCTTAGTGCCCCCTATTTTTGCCGAAAAATGAATGTATTTTTCTCATCTGCTCTGTTAAAAAAGGATCTACACAAATAACCTTTCCAACTCAATTAAATACAGAGAAAACCAAATTCCTGGTACTGTCAATCTCGCAAAATCCCACAGCCCACCAAATCTCACAATAAACCACCAAACATACCAGTTAAAAATACTGGGAACACCTAACACTAGATAGTCAAACATCAGCAGTAACGACAAAATGCTTCTGAACACTATGGAAACTGAGAAGAATCAGAGACTACTTTCCTAGACAATCATTCCGGATAATAATACAATCGACGATACTTTCACAACTAGATTACTGCAATGCAGTATACGTTGGTTGCAAGGAAAGCACACTGAAATAGCTGCAAACCATCCAAAACACGGCTGCAAGGCTAATTTTCAAGAGGTCAAAATATGAAAGAGCTACCTCACTACTCGAAACACTACACTGGCTGCCAATCAAGGCAAGACTGTTCTTCAAAACGAGCACCACCATCTACAAAATATTATTTGGTTTGTCTCCAGAATACATGAAAGACCTAGTAGAACTATCCCCAAGAAATGCAAACCCAGAATCCAGAAGCTACCTACTTCTTCACCTACCCAACTTTAGAAACATAACTTACAAATCTATCTACATGGCTGGATTTAACTACTTGGGTTCTAAATGGTGGAACTCAATACCAAAGAACACAAGAAGCATCACAAACTTATCTTCAATTTAGAAAAGAACTGAAAACACACCTTAAAAAAAATCTTTACAACAAATAAACTAGCTATCAATGTCCATCCCAAATACTAATCATCAGTGCTTTTTTTGTGCCGGTAAGCAACGGTACGGCGTACCGGCACCTTTTTTTTGCCCTGCACTTCCTCTCAGTCCCAAAGGGGTGTGGTGTGCTGGAGCCGGCTCACAAGAGCTCTTGCGAGCCGGTTGTTGTGGCAGGCAAGCCGGCGGTGAGTGAGGTAAGTATGGCAAGAGGGCGCCACAAGCCATGCTTACCTCATCTCCCGCGCTCTGGGGGGTTTAAATCGTCGTTCATCATTTACCTCCGCAGCATCCGCAGCTTAAGGCCGTCTGTCTCTAGCCTTCCCCCTTCATTTCCAGTCAATGTCCCGCCTTCCTCTGACGTCATTTCCTCTTTCCGCGAAGGCACGACACTGACTGGAAACGAAGGGAAGGCTTAGGCTAGAGACAGATGACTTTTCGCTGTGGCTGCTGCGACGGAGGCAGGGGAGCAAGGAGAATCGCTGGGTGGGTATGGATGCCTGGAGGGGGGGCAGGGGAGCCAAGGGAATCGCTGGGTGGGTATGGATGCTTGGAGGGGGGCAGGGGAGCGAAGGGAATCGCTGGGTGGGTATGGATGGCTGGAGGGGGGGCTGGGGAGCCAAAGGGAATCGCTGGGTGGGTATGGATGCCTGGAGGGGGGGCAGGGGAGCGAAGGGAATCGCTGGGTGGGTATGGATGGCTGGAGGGGGGGGCAGGGGAGCAAAGGGAATCGCTGGGTGGGTATGGATGGCTGGAGGGGGGCAGGGGAGCCAAGGGAATCACTGGGTGGGTATGGACGCCTGGAAGGGGGGCAGGGGAGAGAAGGGAATTGCTGGGGGGGTATGGATGGCTGGAGGGGGGGCAGGGGAGAGAAGGGAATTGCTGGCTGGGTATGGATGGCTGGAGGGGGGGCAGGGGAGCCAAGGGAATCGCTGGGTGGGTATGGATGCCTGGAGGCGGGCAGGGGAGCCAAGGGAATCGCTGGGTGGGCATGGATGCCTGGAGGGGGGCAGGGGAGCCAAGGGAATCGCTGGGTGGGTATGGATGCCTGGAGGGGGGCAGGGGAGCCAAGGGAATCGCTGGATGGACATGGATGCCTGGAGGGGGGCAGGGGAGCCAAGGGAATCGCTGGATGGACATGGATGCCTGGAGGGGGGCAGGGGAGCCAAGGGAATCGCTGGGTGGGTATGGATGCCTGGAGGGGGGCAGGGGAGCCAAGGGAATCGCTGGGTGGGTATGGATGGCTGGGGGGGGCAGGGGAGAGAAGAGAGTTGCAGGACATGGATGGAGGAGAGGGAAGGGAGAGAGAAAAAATGCTGGATATGGATGATGGGGAGGGAAGAGTGAATGCAATGAGATGAGGGAAAAGGAAGAGAGGAGAAAAACTGCACATGGATGAAGAAAATAGGCAGAAGCTGGATCCACTGGACTGTCAAGTCTGCGGAGGACCCAGCTTTTACTTATGGATGTAGGACAAGAAATGAAGAAGAAAGGCGGAAAGTAAAGAAATAAATGGAAAGGAAGCCCTGGAAACGGAGTTAAGGGAACAGATAGAGAGCAGCAGAATCAGAGACTAGGACCAATATGGAAAGAAAAACAGTCACCAGACAACAAAGGTAGAAAAAATCATTTTATTTAGTGTTTGAAAAATGTCCAATTTGAGAACTTGCTGTCTTATTTTGCACTGGGTATACTGGAGCTGTTACAGCTTACAGAAATTATTTATAATGAAAAAAATCATGTTATTTTGTTCTCCTATACTAGTATAATATTTTCAATGATGTCTGTTTATATGCACCATAGCTGGTATAAGGGGTGTGGCTAATGTGGGTGTGGCCATCTTAGGGGTAGAGCCATATGTGGTGACCCCGCCCATAATGAGTACCAGCACCTTTTTTTCTACAAAAAAAGCACTGCTAATCATAAACTATCCTTATAAGCCCAGACCCAAAGGTAAACTGAAACTGTAAGCATCACCATAAGTCTCAACTGAACTTATGTAAACCAATACCGCAACAATAAACCAGAATGTAATTTGTAAGCTACGAGTTGGAACCAAAACTTGTTTTTGGTAAGTGGGATACAAAAATGCATAAATAAAATAAATAAATAAAACATGCTTCCACTTAATACTTTGCATATAGCAAACTGTGTGTGTTGGGGGGAGGGCTCTGTTGGGGCTCTACTTCTCCATTTCAGTTCCTCTTCAAACAGTTGTTAAAGGGGAAGCCACCAAATTTGCACTGCCTTTTGAATACACCACATGAGGCTGTGCCTCTAAGAATGAGCTGAGAAGAAACACAGTGGGAGTGGAGGATGCCATCCAGCATTTTCTCAAGCAGTACAGTTCTGGAATAGTCTGCCACTGCAGAATAAATCCCTAACATCTTCTTTGCTTTTTAGAAAATATTTGAAAACACATCTTTTTGCAAAATATCTGAAGTGAAAGTTTTCTCTTTCATTTGTTTGCTCCTTTACTGTAACATCTCTTGCGGTAAGCCACTTTGGCCCTAATTAGGGATTAAGTCGGTTCAAAGCAATCAGATTAGATTAGATAACCTGACAGGCCCATTTTTTTTTTTTTTAGAAAGCAGACTGGAGAAAGGGAAAATTAGGTTCTTACCTTGGTAATTGTCTTTCCTTTAGTCACAGCAGATGAATCCATTAACTGTTGGGTTGTATCCGCCTACCAGCAGGTAGAGATAGAGAACACTGAAGAACCACAGTGACCCTTGGACGTCTAGCCCCAACTGCCTTCAGTATTTGAAATTTCCAAAGCAGAGTGAATAAGAAAGGTAACATCATATAAACTTTCCTCACAGCGAACAAATGCCCCAGAACCGTAGCAGTAACCATACAAAGGAGGGACGATCTCAACCTGCTGTAATAGAACATCATGTAGAAATTCTGAGAACTGGTTTCCAACTTCTCCCAATGACATAAATATCTGCATGAAAGATCTGAACAAAAAAACAAAGTCAGACAGGGAGGGATCATGGATTCATCTGCTGTGACTAAAGGAAAGAAAATTACCAAGGTAAGAACCTAATTTTCCCTTCCTTGTCATCAGCAGCAGATGAATCCATTAAATGATGGGATGTACTAAAGCACTCCTTACTTAGGGTGGGAACAGGCCACTCCGCGAGCAAGAACTTGTACTCCAAAAATTGCATCCTGCTTCGCTGCAACATCTAGCCTGTAATGCCAGACAAATGAGAGCTGAGAAGCCCAAGTAGCCGCACTACAGATCTCTTGAAGAGAGAGTGTACCCGTTTCAGCCCATGAGGAGGAAATCGCTCTCGTGGAATGCGCCTTAAATGCTTCAGGCGGAGACCAGCCTGAAAGCAGATACGCAGAAAAGATGACTTCCTTGAGCCAACGGGCTAAAGTGGCCTTAGACGCTGGGCACCCGCGTCGAGGACCTGTCAACAATACAAAAAGGTGATCAGAAGTCCTGAAGTCATTTGACATCTGTAGATACTGCAACAGAGCCCTACGGACAACCAAAAGATGTAATTGCCCAAAGCAGTCCAGGAAATCTTCCCTAGAAAAAGAAGGAAGAAAAATGGGCTGGTTCAGGTGAAATGCTGAAACCACTTTAGGCAGAAAGGAAGGCACCGTACGCACCGTTACTCCGGATTCCAAGAATTGTAGGAAAGGGTCCCGACAGGACAGCGCCTGCAGCTCAGACACGCGTCTAGCCAATATCATGGCCACCAAAAAGACTGTCTTGAAAGTCACATCCTTCTCCAAAGCTCGCATAAGCGGCTCGAAAGGCGAACGCTGGAGAGCCTTCAACACCAGCCCCAGGTTCCAGGCCGGACAAGGCAACTGCACTGTAGGGTGGAGCTGCAGCACCCCTCTGAGAAATCGGGCAATGTCCGGGTGAGCAGCAAGGGACAAGCCAGAGACTTTCCCACAGTAGCATGCCAATGCTGCCACTTGAACCCGCAGGGAATTGTAAGCCAGGGCTTTTTGTAAGCCATCCTACAAAAAGTCCAGCACCGGCAAGACAGTAGCCCACGTGGGAGTGATCGCCTTTGAAACACACCACTCCTCAAACTTGCATCAGATCCGAGCATAAGCTGCGGAGGTGGACCGCTTGCGGGCTTGCAAGAGAGTGGAAATGACCTTGTTAGAGTAGCCCTTATCTCTCAATTGCGCCCTCTCAATAGCCAGGCCGTAAGACCAAATCGGCAGGGATCCTCCATAGACACCGGACCTTGAACCAACAGGTTTGGCACCAGAGGCAAATGAAATGGAGCCTCCACCATCATCCGATGGAGATCCGCATACCACGGACGCCTTGGCCAGTCCAGAGTGATATGAATCACTAATCCCCGGTGTAGTCAAATCCGAAGGAGGACTCGCCCTATCAAGGGCCAAGGAGGGAACACGTACAGGAGGCCCTAGGGCCAGGGTTGAGCCAGTGCATCCAACCCCGCCGAGTGAGGATCTCTCCTTCTGCTGAAAAAGCGAGGGACTTTGGCGTTTGCACTTGACGCCATTAGATCCATTCCGGGTGTCCCCCATTTGGCACAAATCTGAAGAAAAACTTCTTCTGCCAGTTCCCATTCTGCTGGGTCGATTTGGTGCCTGCTGAGAAAATCGGCTTGCATGTTGCTCTGACCTGCAATGTGAGCTGCTGACAGAAGCTGCAGGTGGAGCTCGGCCCAGTGGCAAATCTGAGCGGCCTCCACGGCCAGGGCCCTGCACTGAGTGCCGCCCTGACAATTTATGTAGGCCACCGCTGTCGTATTGTCTGACAGAACCCAGACTGCAAGCCCCTTCAGAGTCTTTTGGAAGGCCATAAGAGCCTGAAATATCGCTCTCAGTTCCAAGCGATTTATGGACCATCCCGCTTCCACGGTTGTCCACTGACCCTGAGCATAGCTTCCCTGGCAATGAGCTCCCCAGCCCAAAAGGCTGGCATCTGTTATCACCAGGCACCAAGAAGGAAGCGCAAGTGGATTCCTTGGCGCAGCATCCTGTCGGAGAGCCACCACTCCATACTGAGCCGGGCCGCAGGGAGCCACATTAGTCTGCGTTGATATTCCTGGGAAATCGGAGACCACTGAAGAAGCAGAGCAATCTGCATAGGCCTCATATGCAATCTCACCCATGGAACCACCTCCAAGGTGGCCGTCATCGACCCCAGCAGCTGGACCATATCCCAAGCTTGCGGGTGAGGCATCCGCAGGAGCAGACGGACCTGATTTTGAAGACAAACCCCGAGGCCGTGTCGAACCGGACCCCCAAATACTCGAGAGACTGAGAGGGGGTCAGGTGACTTTTGGGTATATTGACCACCCAGCCTAGCGCCTGCAGGACTGTAACCACTCACTCTGGCTGTGGCAAGACGACTTTCGGCTGCCGAATCCACTCTAATGAGCCAGTCGTCGAGATAAGGGTGAACTCTGATACCCTCTCGCCTGAGACAGGCAGCTACGACCACCATTACCTTGGAAAAGGTATGGGGAGCTGTGGCTAGGCCAAAAGGCAAGGCCCGAAACTGGAAATGTTATCTCAACACCGCAAACCGGCGAACCCGCTGATGCGGGGGCCAAATAGGAATGTGCTAATACACTTCTTTTGAGTCCAGAGACGTGAGAAACTCTCCTGGCCGTACCGCCGCAATGACGGAGCGCAGGGTTTCCATGCGAAAGTGTCATACTCTTAGGGCCTCGTTGACTCTTCGCAAGTTGAGGATCAGTCTGAAAGACCCGCCTTTTCAAGGCACGACAAAATAAATGGAATAGCAGCCGCGTTCGGTGGGAGGCACCGGGATCACCGCTCCGAGGTGCAGCAAGACTTGCAAGGTCTCCTCTACCGCCGCCCGTTTTACGGCAGTGCTGCATCGGGACTCCACAAACACGTCTCTCACCGGGGCACCGAATTCCAATCGGTAACCTTGTCTGATCAGGTCCAGGACCCACTGATCTGAGGTAATCTTGGTCCACTCCTCTAGAAAGAGGGAAAGCCGTCCTCCTACTGCAGGAATCTAGGAGTGGACCGGCGTCCCATCATTGTGGAGGACGCCCCTGAACTCCAGACCGAGACCCGGCTGCTGCGAAGCGTTTGTCCGAGCGAAAGGAGTTCCTCTGCTGAAAATGGGCACATTGAGAAAACCCAGCAGAGCGCCCCGGGCGATACCTACGAGCTTCACGGAAGCAAGGTCTAGAGGAGGAGGGAAACACAGAACCCTTGGAAGAAGGCCTCGGCCTATCCTCAGGTAACCGCTGAGGCTTAGAGTCCCCTAGGTGTTTAACAATCTTCTCCAAATCCTCTCTAAATAACAGAAGGCCCCGAAAGGGTAACCTCACCAGCCTTTGCTTAGAGACCATGTCAGCTGCAAAATGCCGTAGCCAAAGAAGGCGGCGGACAGAAACCGCCACAGACATCTGTTTAGCCGAAGCTCTGACCAGATCATAAAGGGCATCAGCCAAAAATGACAGGGCCGACTCCATCCGCGGGGCAATCTCAGAGAGGGACCCCGCACCATCCGCGGGCTGTTCCACCTCCTGTTGTAACCAGGAAAGACATGCCCCGGCTGCAAAGGAACTGCAAATAGACGTTCTTAAGGCAAGGCCCGCAATTTCAAAGAACCGCTTCAGCACGGATTCCATCCGCCGGTCCTGCATGTCTTTCAAAGCAACCCCTCCCTCTACTGGGAGAGTGGTCTTTTTAGTCACCGCCGTGACCAACGCATCCACTTTAGGCATCCCCAAAGGGACCAAGTGCTCCTCATTTAGAGGATAAAGCTGACCCATAGCCCTGGCCACTTTCAAAGGTCCATTGGGGTCAGACCATTGAGCTGAAATAAGCTCTTGGATGGAGTCATGCACAGGAAAGGCCCGAGTAGTACTCGCCATCCTAAGATTAACAGAGGAGGCAGCACCCTCGGCAGGATCATCAATCGAGAGGGCATACAAGGCGTCAGTAATGAGAGCTGGCAGCTCGTCGCGGTGGAAAATCAGAACCGCACTGGGATCATCCAAATCCAGTGGCAAACAGGCACCCTCATCTGGATCATCTGTCTATGAGGGCCTGCCAGCTCCCTCAGACTCCCCACAGCCTGGCCACGGGGGGGGGGGGGGGGGGGCGCCACTTTCACACGGGGAATTTACCCATCTACGTTTAGCGTCCTTCCAACGCTCGGGGGAAGAAATAACCTCTGTAGCCACCCCCGGGCCATCAACACCCGGGGGAGGAACCACAATGCAACGCAGTGTCAGACACCTGCGGCAGAGCTCTTTTCAGCATGAAGGCTTTATGCATTAAAAGCACAAACTCACGGAAGAAAAACTCACCCTGACCCTCCGGCTCCGAATTAGGAGAAACAGATGTTGGAGCTCCTCTGGCAGCCTCTAAATGAGGCGTCCCCCTACACTCATACTCCTCCGCAACCGCAAGGGTCGAGAAATGCGGCGCTTCCAAAATGGCGCCCGCAGCCAGCTCCATCGAGCGGGAAGAATCACCCTCAGCATGCTCGTACTAGCGTGAGCGTCTAAGGAGCACGTTTCGCACAGCCCCGCTGCTGATCTGCGCTTACCACAACGGGAGCCGTGCTTACCACAACGGGAGCAGCGCTTAACTCCCTCAGCAGCCATCACCCGACTGGACGGAAATATAGCAATAAAATGGCGGCTTCGCACCAAAACTTACCCCGTTCGGAACGCGTCCACGGGACCTCCCTGAAGGAGCTGGGGCACCACTCTCACCTCAGAAGACCGAGTCAACGAGGTCCGGTCAAGCTGCACAGAACCAGAATCTCTGGAAAAAGCCTCAGAAATAGCAACGCTGTACAAGCGCGCACCTTCTTTTTTTTTTTTTAACGCTGCGAGGAAAGTTGGAGGCAGGCAGAAACAGAGGGACTCCAGGAGGATGGGGGGAATGGGTAAGGCAGGGAAAGGGCGAACCTATATGCTTTTAAAGTGGGCACCACCAACCACAACACCCCTGCTCAATTGGCAAAGCACAGGAGAAACCGCAGGCAGAAATCCAGGAGCTGATCAAGCTACGTCCACACCTGCTGGGAGATAGAGAAATACTGAAGACAGTTGGGGCTAGCCGTCCAAGGGTTACTTTGGTTCTTCAGTGTTCTCTATCTCCACCTGCTGGTAGGCGGATACAACCCATCAGTTAATGGATTCATCTGCTGCTTATGACAAGGAATATGATGATTTCTCAGCAGCCAGGAACTTCCCGCTGCTTTGAACATACCTGAAACAATGAAGTGTAGGACAATACAATGCCCCAGACAAAAACATCAAAGACTGCTTCTGAAGTCTCCAAGTATTTCTTCACAGGTATGAGTATTTTTGGAGCCCAAAGATAAGCAAACCTGATTTTTGATTGGAGCACAGGCAAGCCTCTCCACTGAGAAATGGCCACAAATTTAATGCAGATTCTGGTATGCAACTTCTAGCTGTCTCCAACTCACTGCCTGTTTTAAATGTAAAGCTGGAGGTTACAGCTGCAGACTAAGAACCAGAGGAGTCCAGTTCAAATCCCACTGCAGCTCTTTGTCATTCAACCCTCCATTGCCTCAGTACAAATTTCAATTGTGAGCCATCCAGAGACTAGAAAAAAAATACCTGCTATACCTGAATGTACAGTCACAAAAAGAGGGAAAACAGCATACAAAAGCAACCAGACAAATCAGAAAAGCAAATACTGGGCCTTCAGGATTGAGAAAGATGTAGTCCTTTATTGTAATGAAGACCCGACACGGGCCGTGGTTCGGCATACAAACGCCTGCATCAGGGGTCGAGACTCCTATAGGTCAGCTTATGGACTAGTAAGCAAGGATATGAAAAGAACAATCAGGATATATTCCCAGCAGGCATTGTCGATTACAGCTTCCTGTGTTGTGTATGACAAAAAATGAAAACTAGTCCATAAGCTGACCTATAGGAGTCTCGACCCCTGATGCAGGCGTTTGTATGCCGAAACACGGCCCGTGTCGGGTCTTCATTACAATAAAGGACTACATCTTTCTCAATCCTGAAGGCCCAGCGTTTGCTTTTCTGATACCTGAATGTACACCACTTCAATGACTTGCAGGCAGTACATAAGAAATTTAAAATAAAAATAAAGTAATGAGTAAAAGAAATATAACATGACGACTTTTTTTTTTATTGGACCAGCTTTTGAAGGCCAGAACCTTTTCATTGCTATTTATTAAAGTGGACCTACATGGCAACCACACTGCTTTATCCACTAAAAACCAACAACAACAGAGAAACTGGTTCTTTACTTAAACTTCTAGTATGCTATATTTCAAAATCTAAGGGGCCTTTTTACTAAAGCTTAGCACGCGCGCTAAATCGTGTATGTCCTATTTTATATCTATGGGTCACATGGAGTTCACACTGAGCATTAATAAAATGGCTCCTAAATGAGTTTATAACCTACATACACAATAAATACCATAGAAAATGACTAGACATGGCTACTTTGAGCACTAAAAATCCAGTTTTCATGTAAAAAGCAGTCCCTTTATGTTTGAAACAGATATTTTATTTTCTGATGGGAGAAAGCTGGTGTATCTAAGTAGCCTCTTTCAGATCCACTGACAACTAAGCTTCATTAAGGATGTCTTTTACAAAGGTGCAATAAACGCTAGAGATGCCCATAGGAATTTATGTGTGTCTCTAGCGTATATCGCACACTTATTTTTAGCACGCGAAAAAAACACTAGCATGACTTTGTAAAAGGCCCACTATATTTGGTCCTCTTCTCCTCTTTCTCCTTTTATTGGGTCAGAATTTTATTTTGATAAATTTTCTTCTGTGGATATTTATTGAGTGCTGATTACAACAGAAGTGGCTTGGTAGGTCTAGTAAAACCTTTAAGTGTACCTGCAAGCAATGTTGCATGGGCACCCCACCATCTCCTCCAACATCTGCTCTGAGACAATAGCTGTAAGATAGTAAAAGATGGCAGATAAAGACCAACATGGCCCAGCTAGTTTACCCAGTAAGATGGTTAGTGTTGTTCCATGCAGAATACTTCCCCTACACTTTTTTTAAACTGTGAAAGTCATCAATGTTTGGCTTTGAGTGGAAATGCTCTATATTTTGATTCTATTCTCTTGCTATTTATTTATTTATTTATTTATTTATTTGATTTATTTATTATGTTTTATTTATATAGAGATCCTCCTCTATGTTTGACCCACACCTTTATGAATTCCATCACTGTTTTTGTTGCATTCCAAGAATCCACTATCCTTTCCACGAAAAAATATTTCCTGAAGTTGCTTTTAAATTTTCCTCCTTTCAGCTTTATTTCATATCTTCTGGTTCTATCTATAGTTCTCCTACCTTTTGAAAAGAATGACCTGTTCATCAAAACCTTTCAAGTATTTAAGCATCTGCAGCATATCTCCCCCTGTCTCTCTTCTCCCTCTTCTCCTCCAGAGTATACATTTTCAAATCTCTTCTCATGTACCTTCTGGTGCAAACCCCCATACCATTTTGGTTGCTTTCCTCTAAACTGTTTTAAGTCTTTATATTCTTAGTAAATTATGGCCTCTAAAAACGAATACAGTACTCATGCCCTGAAGAAAGCCACAGCAGGGTGTCTGAAATGCTGGTTCCACTTACTCTGACGTGGCAAGACCTGGACAACTGCAATAATCACAGTACTCCAAGTAAGGTCTCAAAATCAACCTGTACAGGAGAATTATCACCTCCTCTTTGATGTTGGTTATGCCCCCTCTCTATGCAGCTTAGCATTCTTTTTGGTCTGGCTACCACCTAGTTATACCGTTTTACCGCCTTGAGATTCTCAGACACTATTACCACAAGTTCTCTCTCCTGGTCTATGCACATTAGCTCTTGCCCCGTCACATACAGTTTCTTAGGATTTCTACATCTCAAGAGTTACGCTCCATACTTCTTTGCATTAAATCTTAACTGCTCCAAATTAAACTATTTTTCTAATTTCTGTGGATCATTTCTTATGTTGTCCATCCCTCCAGGGAATCCAATCTATTGCAAAATCTTTGTGTCATCTACAAAAGATAAAGTTTTCCTATTAACCTTTCAGCAATGTTTATATTAAGCAAAACTGGCTCCAAGACCAATCCTTGAGGCACTCCACTACTCAACTTTCCTTCAAGTGAATTCCATTTACCACCATCATTTGTTGTCTGTCAGTCAACCAGATTCTAATCCCGTTCAGTACCTTGGGTCCTAACTTCAGATTACTCAGTTTATTCGTGAACCTCCTATGAGAAGCTGTATCAATAACTTTGCTGAAATCCAAATAGACTACATCCATCAAATATCCTTGATCTAGTTTTCTGGTCATCCAAGGGAATCAATCAGATTTGTTTGGCACAATCTTCTTCTGGTAAAACCATGCTGTCTTGGATCTTGCAATCCATAGGATTCTATAATGTTCACGGAGTATCCATTACTTTTCCAACTACCAAAATCTTAATGGCCTGCAATTTTCCACTTCTCTCCTACGACTTCTATGAAGAGGAATAACTGAGAAGAGGTGGGAAACTACAGGTTGTCACATCTTACCTTGGTTGTTGGAAAAGGAATGGAGACATTTCTGAAAGGTAGTGAACTTTATAGAATCCATTGGGCTGCAAGATCCAAGGCAATTAAATTTGGTCAACTGATTGACTGAGTAACTAAGGGTGCAGCTACTTTTTCACATGGGTGACTGTGGATGTTGGATAACTATGTTCCTTAAATAAATAAAGTAGTAACTGAAAAACTATGTTATGTGTCTACTTAGGCTCCCTGAATAACATTACATTTTGTTTAACGATCAGAAACCAGTGTGACATATTTGTTATAATAGGGATTATCAGAGGAGGAGAAGAACTTTTTCACCTCACTGTATGCACTTCTTCTGTCCTTCAGAGATGCCACTCTTAAATGAGGAATCAAGATATAGCAGATCATGCTGTTAAGCTGAACAATGTACTTATTATTTTATTTTATTTATTTTATTTACATCAATTTATATACCGTATCTTATTGCTACTGCAAGACAGAACGGTTTACAATTTATAAAAAAAAAGCAGTACAATAAGTACAAATTGGACAAACATTAGAACTCCAATCATTACAGGAAAGCACAGCAAACCCAACAAACTAGCTACATAAGATGAAAACAATATAACTCATGATTAATACACAGGAGAACACTGCAGATACAAAATTAAATACATAATATAATCTACACAGACAGATAATACAGTTTTGACTTAGTATATATTACAGATGCCCATTTATAACCTTTCTTCCATTATTCTAAATTCTGATCTACATACTCGATAAAGTAGAAGGTTTTCAAAAGTTTCTGAAAATATCACAGTATAAACAAACCACCAAATCAAACTGGCTATAATAGCTATAAAGTTTCTCAGATTAACTTTCCTGTTCTATGTTTATTCTAAACAGGATAGAGTCTGTCCAGAGGGTAGCTACAAAATTGGTCAGTGGTCTCTGTCATAAAGCATATGGGATAGACTTATAGACCTCAAGATGTATACTCTAGAAAGGCAGGAGAGAGGGGATATGACAGAGACATTTAAATATCTCCATGGCAGGTGAGCCTTTTTCAAATGAAGGAAAAGTCCAGAACGAGAGGGCATAGGATGAAGTTAAAAGGTTATAGGATCAGGAGTAACCTAAGGAAATACTTTTTTTATGGAAAGGATTTGGGATGCATGAAATAGCCTCCCAGTTGAGGTGGAGGCAAAGACTGTGCCAAGAAAGCATGGGACAGGCACATGGGATCTCTTAGAGAGAGGAAGAGATAGTGGATGCTTCGGATGGGTGGACTGGACAGGCCATTTGGTCTTTATCTGTCATCATGTTTCTATGATTCTATCCATACCTGCTAAGAGAGGTGAAGTTATGACCTTTCCTTTGGGCTAGTCTTTCCAAATGAATCTATTTAGCATCTATGATGACAGGAACAAACTTTGCTTTTATACCAGACTATGTGTATGGAGAGAGATACTTCATAAGTTCAGGAAGTTAAGGAAAATACATCTTTGTGGTTTTAAGGAATATCTTTGGTTATTCAAGTAAAACGTTATACCATGGAATGATTCCTGTATTGACAACAAGATTGAACTTGTATCTCTCAGGTTTACATCAGTCACCAATAAATGGGAGCAGGGTTACCTATTTGTTTGAGTAACCTGGATATGAAAGTTTTTGACTGCCAATGAGTAACTGATGTTAGTTCCAGCATTGGCCATATATTTCTACCATTTGATTGACCTGCGCTGTGAGATCAGTATATTAATGAAGATATTACATACTTCAGGATGACGAGAAGAGGACTGTTTCCTCATTAAATTGTTTGGTACATGGACATAAGTGTTGTGATATGAATCACTTACTAGTTTGTAGTTAAGATTAATAAAGTATTGTATGTTGATCACTGTGTTAGCTATTGAAATATGGTTGTTGCTTGAGAAAGAAATGTGTTTTAAATGTAGTGAGTCTATAACATAAATTTTGATGCAATTTCAAATTGAATTGTGTTATTGTGCTGTATTTGAATACGTTAAAATTTAATGCCAAGAAGTGCAGAGTGATGCACTTGAGATAGAGAAATCCAAAGGAGATGTACCAGATAGGAGGAGAGAGACTGATAAGCACAGCTCAGGAGAGGGACCTTGGGGTGTTGGTGTCCGAGGATCTCAAGGTGATGAAACAATGCGGAGTATACAGGTCACCCTCACAGTCGGAGGAAATGGACAGAGACTTAATTGAAGACATCCACAAGATAGATAGGAAAGGGGAAGTACTACTGATAGGTGATTTCAATATGCCGGATGTTGATTGGGGAGTCCCTGGTGTGGGGTCATCTAGAAGCAAAGAGATCTTGGATTCCCTACGGAAAGAATTGTTTCAGCAGTGGGTAACGGAACTGACGTGGGATGGAGCTATTCTGGACCTGGTGCTTGCAAATGGAGAGAATGCTTCTGACATCAAGGTGGGAGACCATATGGCATCAAGTGATCACCGAATGGTGTGGTTCAATATTAAAACAGGGGACAGGGCATTTAAGCTGAAACTCAATGCAGAAAAAACCCAATGCCTAATACTCACCTCTCAACATAACACGAACAAATTCACCACCATCAATACACCAAAACTGAATCTCCCAATTTCAGACACCCTAAAAATTCTCGGAGTTACTATTGATTGACACCTAACACTTGAGAATCACTTGAAGAACACAATCAAGAAGATGTTCCACTCAATGTGGAAGTTAAAAAGAGTAAGACCTTTCTTCCCAAGGACCGTCTTCCGCAACCTGATACAATCAATGGTACTCAGCCAACTAGACTATTGCAACGCTCTCTATGCTGGCTGCAAAGAGCAAATAATCAAGAAATTACAAACAGCCCAAAACACTGCAGCCAAACTCATATTCGGAAAAACAAAATATGAAAGTGCTAAACCCCTACGAGAAAAACTACACTGGCTACCACTTAAAGAACGCATCACGTTCAAAATATGTACCCTAGTTCACAAAATCATTCACGGAGATGCTCCAGCCTACATGTCAGACTTACCACCCAGGAATGCTAAAAAATCATCCCACACATTTCTCAATCTTCACTTCCCCAACTGCAGAGGTCTAAAATACAAACTAACGCAAGCGTCAACCTTTTCCTACTTGAGCACACAATTCTGGAACGCGCTGCCGCACAACTTGAAGATGATCCATGAACTAACCAACTTCCGCAAACTACTGAAGACCCATCTCTTTGACAAGGCATACCACAAAGATCAACAGATGTGAACCATTACACAAATATCCAGAACTGCTTAAAGAAATTCGACTCAAGAAATTAGTTCATTACTCTACTATCCTGCTTAACTATTATCATGTTACCCAAGATCCTTAAGCAATACTAAATGTATATTGCTTGTTATTCTACTACCTTACCCTACTATTATCATGTTACCCAAGATCCTTAAGCAATACTAAATGTATATTTTCTTATAGATTTCCACTATTCATAATGTAATGTAAGCCACATTGAGCCTGCAAAGAGGTGGGAAAATGTGGGGTACAAATGCAATAAACAAATCAATAAATAAATAAATAATCTCCTCCTAAATGGATAGTACCGAAGCAGTCAAAGAAAGTTTTCAGCAGCACTATTAATAGAGGATGTACAGCACTATAAAGTCTTTTTCAATATCTGGTCCTTAATGAATAAGACCAGCCTTATATGAAGTATGCAGAGTAGACCGAACTGCACAATAGTATCTCAAACCCAATATTTTACAGCCTTTTCACACTGACATTCTATGAGAAAAATGACTATTTTCCTATTTCCCAAGATTTACATTAAAAATGTGTCTAAGAATCCATTCATTCTGTCACAAAGCACAAGAAAGTATGCATATTACTTCAGATTTCTTACATTACTGCTCAACCCTTCCCCTTCTCTGTACCCCTCCCCCCCTGCACCTCCCTCCCGAATGACCATCTCTTTACTCTGAAATGCATGTTCAGTGTAGTATTTAGGAAAATGTCCTACTTATATAATTTTTAAAAATGTAAAAAAAAACCCACACACATACCCTCCACTATAGTCTTTCGTCCATCGCCTGAATCAAAAGGGTAAAAGTGTTAATTATCTCTCATAATAATCAGTAATTACAATTAGATAACAGAGTTTCCATTAATGAACAGTTCTAATGATGGAGGACCCTAATCCCAAGAAATATAATAGTATATTAGCATAACCGTGTATGCAAAGTACATAGAACCGGTGCCACTGTTAACTTGTCATTGAATGATTAGATAGGAATTCATAATTAGAAAAATCCACAGTGTAATTTATTGGCCTTTCTGACAGTTCTGGTTCATTAGAAATTGATTACTAAACAGTGACCTCTAGTGGCCTATGCTTGTCTCCTGCTATCCTACACCTCTCATAGACAGCATGGAGCGGGTTTTTCAGCCTCACACACTGACCCTGTCAACAGATAAGGACCTTTCCAGGCCCACTTAGTCTGTGCCTCTTCTCCTGCCTGCCCTGTCATCACAGATCCCACTCTGTTTTCAATTTACCTGCTTCCCTTATTCTTGCTGCTTTCTCTTTTTTTTTATCACATACATATGGGAATTCTAATGCTGCTAATAAACCTAAAAAACTAAGGGCCCAATATTCAGCAGCATTTATCCAAGCAGGAGCAGCTCCAACCCAGATAAGTGCCACTCACCAGGCTGATCAGCAGCATTATCCGGATAATACTGCAGAAACTTATCTCTCACCGTCACGGCACTATTTGGGTAGTGTCGGGGCAGTCCAGGGTTCAGAGCCAAGGCAGAGCCAGAAGTTAACCAGGTACCATCGATGTTCAGCACCAGTATCTAGCTAACTATCCACATAAGTCAGGACAGTGAAACAGATACCAGAGCTGAATTACAGTAATACCTAGTTAAGTTACAATGGCTACTCTATACTCAGTGCTAATATCAGGGTATCAGCTGACACCGAACATTCAGGTATAGATTTAAATGTCAGAACTGGGGTTTAAATATTGGGAGGAGGGGTAAATAGAGACCAAATTTGAGCTTGTGTCTGTATTTCCCCTGCTTCACTCATTTAAATTTTTGTGTTTAGTGTTTTCAGTACACTCTAGGGATCCAAGGTGACCCTTACAGAGGTTTTTTTTAGAAGGAGGGGGTTTCTGTGTATATGTGTAGACATGTACACAACCCAGAAAGCAGGCTCCATTAATTCTGCATGGATCTTCTTCTTGTCTACTTTCTCATTCTCACTACTCAAACACAGACATAAAAAGATTTGACCCTAGGGATGAAATATTTTAACATGGTGTTCATTCATGCAGCAATTTCACAGTGAAATCTCACTGCACTTACTAGACTGAAACAGTTCAAAAGCTAACAGTAATATTTACATTCATAATTTGTTACTTCTCCAGTGAGCCCAGCAGCAGCTCACAGCTAGTTCCAGCCGCAACCAATAGAAGAGAGCAAGTAGCACGAGCATTAGTCAGTTCCTCAAGTGGAAATGCAAACCCAGCTCAACTGGCCACTGAGCTCTCTCTTTTGATTGGTCACTTCTAGTTATTTTCCACTTCTAGGCTCAGCAAGTGTCAGCCACCTCCTCAAACTACCAATATAGTTTAATTATCTTCCTTTATTTGGATTAAGCATGCACCCTTTTCAGTTGTTGCTCAAGGTAAGGTATATTCAGGTACAATAGGTATTTGTACCTGTAACCCTAATGAACAAATTTAAACAAACAACTGCAATGGGCAATAACATACTTCTCCTACAATTCGACATGTCCAGTGCCTTCGACATGGTCAACCACGGAATATTATTACATATCCTAGAATACTTAGGAGTTAGAGGTAATGTTCTTAATTGGTTTAGAGGATTCCTGACAGCTAGATCATACCAAGTAACAACTAAAACGGCGATATCAGACCCATGGATACCTGAATGCGGAGTTCCCAAAGGATCCCCCCTCTCACCAACCCTCTTTAACCTAATGATGATACCACTAGCCAAGCTATTAGACAATCAAAACCTTAACCCATACATATATGCAGATGATGTCACGATCTATATCCCATTCAAACAAAACCTAAAGAAAATTACCAACGAACTCAACCAAAGCTTCCAAATCATGCACTCCTGGGCGGATGCATTCCAGCTAAAACTCAATGCAGAAAAAACTCAATGTCTTATACTAACCTCACAACATAACACAAATAAATTCACCACCGTAACCACCTCTAACTTTTCACTCCCCATCTCAAACAGCCTGAAAATTCTGGGAGTCACCATTGACTGAAATCTCACACTTGAAAACCATGTGAAGAATACAACGAAGAAAATGTTCCACTCCATGTGGAAACTCAAAAGAGTAAAACCTTTCTTCCCAAGGGCCATCTTTCGAAATCTGGTACAATCCCTGGTACTAAGTCACCTGGACTATTGCAACTCACTCTACGCTGGCTGTAAAGAACAGACCATCAAGAAACTCCAGATGGCCTAGAATACCGCAGCCAGACTCATATTTGGGAAAACTAAATATGAAAGTGCAAAACCTCTAAGAAAGAACCTACACTGGCTCCCACTGAAAGAACGTACCATGTTCACGATATGCACAATTGTTCATAAAATCATTCATGGAGATGCCCCGACATGCATGCTAGACCTAGTGGACCCTCCACCCAGAAATGCTAAACGATCTTCCCGCACCTTTCTCAACCTACGCTTCCCCAGCTGTAAAGGGGTCAAATACAAACTAGCACATGCGTCCAGCTTTTCCTACATGAGTACGTAGATGTGGAATGCACTACCAACTCACCTGAAAACGATCCACGAATTAAACAACTTCCGCAAAGCTTTGAAAACATCTCTCTTTAACAAAGCCTACCACGAGAACCCTTAACTACTTGAATACAACCCTTACACTCCTTTACTCAGAATGTCTCACAGTACAGCTGCATAACCAGATCCTCTTGTCTTCTTTTATCTCTTTGCTACACCAATTGTATTTCTTCCCTGTTATGGCACTGCCATAACAGACCTTTGTAAGCCACATTGAGCCTGCAGATAGGTGGGAAAATGTGGGATACAAGTGCAATAAATAATAATATCTTCGACAAGATATACCATAAAAACCAAAACTTGTGAAATCCCCACACATATCTAGCAATGTAAGAATGCCTTATGTCATGTTATCATTTTGTTTTCCATTACCATGCTACCCAAACTACTTCTGTAACACCATATGTCAATTCTCCTCTCATTTCCACCATCAATGATTTATTGTAAGCCACATTGAGCCTGCAAAGAGGTGGGATAATGTGGGATACAAATGCAATAAATAAATAAATACATTTCCCTGTCCATGGATAGCTCACAATCTAAGCTTGTACCTAAGGCAAAGAAAGGGTAAGTGACTTAGCCAAAATCACAAGGAGTCACAGTGGGATATGATCCCAGTTCCACTGATCTCGGCTACCTGCTCTGACCATCAGGCTATTCCCCTACTCCAAGCACCCCCTACCATTACAAGAGGTGATCTTTATAGATACTTATAGGTACATGGCAACCACACTGCTTTATAGATACATCGTCATCTCCCACTTATTCTTTTCCATTCATATCATACCCATTCTCTCCAATCTCCATCCTTTTCACAATCCATAGCAAGTAGATTAAGCAGAGCTACAGAACTAGCTGGCTAGGATCATTCAACATGCATTTTTAATGTAAATCATATAGGGGCCAATATTCAACTGGTGGCGTTCAGCATTTTGTTGACAGCAATATGCCCAGAAATTCAATGCTAGGCCATGACTGGGTTCCGGCACTGAATTTCCGGGTTTACGGAGCCAGCTAAATGCCATATTCAGCACTTAACCAACTATGGAAAACTGCATAAAAGATAGGACTGACTTTTATGTGGTCCTATTTAGTGGAGGAGTGGCCTACATAGTTACATAGTATCAACGACAGCAACACAAACGCCCTCCATTGCCAGGTACTGAAGTAACAAAAAAACCTGCAAACAGATGCAAAGCTTACACATCATACCATACTAGCACCATGTCCAAGAACTCAGCCCCACATACGAAAAATCTGCACTGCAAATACTCTAAAATACTAGTACACCTTCAGATGAGAAAAGAGAACATGACAAGCTGCAGCAGAAACACACACACAAAATTCCTCACTTTGGTCAACATAGAAAAAAACAGACCATTACCTAGTACAAAATAAACTACAAATCAGAAAAAAATACACTGACAAAAACAAATAAAATGGAAAATCCAAAAAAAGTCAGACTGTGAGCAGTAGAGCAATGAGTAGAAAGAAAAACATAGTAACATAGTAACATAGTAGATGACGGCAGAAAAAGACCTGCATGGTCCATCCAGTCTGCCCAACAAGATAAACTCATATGTGTATACCTTACCTTGATTTGTACCTGCCTTTTTCAGGGCACAGACCGTACAAGTCTGCCCAGCAGTATTTCCCGCCTCCCAACCACCAGTCCCGCCTCCCATCACTGGCTCTGGCACAGACCGTATAAGTCTGCCCTCCACTATCCTCGCCTCCCAACCACCAACTTCTCTTCCCCCACCTGCTCCGCCACCCAATTTCGGCTAAGCTTCTGAGGATCCATTCCTACTGCACAGGATTCCTTTATGCATATCCCACGCATGTTTGAATTCCGTTACCGTTTTCATCTCCACCACCTCCCGCGGGAGGGCATTCCAAGCATTCACCACCCTCTCCGTGAAAAAATACTTCCTGACATCTTTTTTGAGTCTGCCGCCCTTCAATCTCATTTCATGTCCTCTCGTTCTACTGCCTTCCCATCTCCAGAAAAGATTTTTTTGCGGATTAATACCTTTCAAGTATTTGAACGTCTGTATCATATCACCCCTGTTCCTCCTTTCCTCCAGGGTATACATGTTCAGGTCAGCAAGTCTTTGCTCATACGTCTTGGAACGCAAATCCCATACCATTCTCGTTGCTTTTCTTTGCACCGCTTCCATTTTTTTAACATCCTTCGCAAGGTACGGCCTCCAAAACTGAACACAATACTCCAGGTGGGGCCTCACCAACGACTTGTACAGGGGCATCAACACTTCCTTTCTTCTGCTGATCAAACCTCTCTCTATACAGCCTAGCAACCTTCTGGCTACGGCCACCGCCTTGTCACACTGTTTTGTCGCCTTCAGATCCTCGGATACTATCACCCCAAGATCCCTCTCCCCCTCAGTACCTATCAGACTCTCACCGCCTAACACATAAGTCTCTCGTGGGTTTCTACTCCCTAAATGCATCACTTTGCATTTCTTTGCATTGAATTTTAATTGCCAAACCTTAGACCATTCTTCTAGCTTCCTCACATCCCTTTTCATGCTTTCCACTCCCTCCCGGGTGTCCACTCTGTTGCAAATCTTAGTATCATCCGTAAATAGGCAAACTTTACCTTCTAACCCTTCGGCAATGTCACTCACAAATATATTGAACAGAATTGGCCCCAGCACCGATCCCTGAGGCACTCCACTACTCACCTTTCCCTCCTCCGAGCGAACTCCATTTACCACCACCCTCTGTCATCTGTCCGTCAACCAGTTCCTAATCCAGTTCACCACTTCGGGACCTATCTTCAGCCCATCGAGTTTATTTAAGAGCCTCCTGTGGGGAACCGTGTCAAAAGGAAATGCATTTTCTCCTGAACTGAACAATATAGAAGAAATGCACATTTTCAAATTGGATATATTTCATCCTTGGCAAATATACCAAAATGTTCAGCCACTTTCCCTCCAGGCTCGCCCACCCAAAGAGGGGAGACACTGGAAGGATGGGGAGAGAAAGAGGAGAGCTGCTGGATGGAAAAAGGGAGTAGAGAAAGACTGGAGAATAAGAGGAAGGGGCGAACAAGGGTGAGAAAAAGATGAAAAGATGAATAGGTAGATGAAGGGAAAATAAGGAAATTAAAGAATGGATAGTAAGAATGAATTAAATCTGGACAGAGAGAGAGGCTGAGAAATATTGAAGAAAGCAAAGAAAAAGGAGAGAAAAATGACAAATGACGCAGAAGAGTTAAGCGAAAATGAAGGAAAGCAGAATCTAGAGACTGGGAGCAACACAATGAGAAAAACTAAATGGCCATACAACAAAGGTAAAGAAAATAATTTTATTTTTAATTTATGATAAAGTAATATGGTACCTGTGTTAATAACGTTTCAGAGACCAATACTTCCTTAGGTCAGGAGAGGATACCATAACAACATTATACTGACCTGAGGCAGGAGGTTTTGGCCTCTGAAAGCTCATTGAAAAGGGTGTTAGGCAATTAAATAAATTATTTTCTGAAGCCTGATGCACTGAAAAGCAGCACTTTACCCCTGTGTGACAAATGCATCTGATTAGTGTGATTACATTTTGCTGGGGGGGGGGGGGGGGGTAGAGAGAAAGATTTGTGCCCACCCACTTTGGGTTCAGGCCCACCCAAAATTGGCAGTCTGGCTATGCCACTATTACAAAGACTGTGTATTCTTTTGGGTATTTCTCACTCTTTCCATACCCCTCTGGCCCTTTCTAGAGCGCCTCTAAACATCTCTCCAAACCATCCAAGTACTTGAAACCCTCTCTCCTCACAATCTTTCAGCAATTTTCAAAGCTCTACTTATACCCCTCACACAATCCTCTGGAAGTCTCTGTTGTCCTTCTCATCCCTGCTCAGTTTCCTAATCCCCACTATCCACTCCCCCCTCCCCCAGCTAATTCCCATGTCCCCATTCTTACGCCTTACCTAATCCCCAAGTCCTCACTCACAATCTTAATGCCCAGTCTTAGTCTGTCTTCTGGTTTCCTACCCAAAGCACATAAGTATTGCCATACTACTACTACTACTACTATTTAGCATTTCTATAGCGCTACAAGGCATACGCAGCGCTGCACAAACATAGAAGAAAGACAGTCCCTGCTCAAAGAGCTTACAATCTAATAGACAAAAAAATAAAGTAAGCAAATCAAATCAATTAATGTAAACGGGAAGGAAGAGAGGAGGGTAGGTGGAGGCGAGTGGTTACAAGTGGTTACGAGTCAAAAGCAATGTTAAAGAGGTGGGCTTTCAGTCTAGATTTAAAGGTGGCCAAGGATGGGGCAAGACGTAGGGGCTCAGGAAGTTTATTCCAGGCGTAGGGTGCAGCGAGACAGAAGGCGCGAAGTCTGGAGTTGGCAGTAGTGGAGAAGGGAACAGATAAGAAGGATTTATCCATGGAGTGGAGTGCACGGGAAGGGGTGTAGGGAAGGACGAGTGTGGAGAGATACTGGGGAGCAGCAGAGTGAATACATTTATAGGTTAGTAGAAGAAGTTTGAACAGGATGCGAAAACGGATAGGGAGCCAGTGAAGGGTCTTGAGGAGAGGGGTAGTATGAGTAAAGCGACCCTGGCGGAAGATGAGACGGGCAGCAGAGTTTTGAACCGACTGGAGAGGGGAGAGGTGACTAAGTGGGAGGCCAGCAAGAAGCAGATTGCAGTAGTTTAAACGAGAGGTGACAAGGGTGTGGATGAGGGTTTTGGTAGAGTGCTCGGAAAGAAAGGGGCGGATTTTACGGATGTTGTAAAGAAAGAAACGACAGGTCTTGGCGGTCTGCTGGATATGAGCAGAGAAGGAGAGAGAAGAGTCAAAGATGACCCCAAGGTTTCGAGCTGAGGAGACAGGGAGAATGAGAGAGCCATCAACAGAAAGAGAAAACGGGGGGAGCGGGGAGGTGGGTTTGGGGGGGAAAATGAGAAGCTCGGTTTTGGTCATATTTAATTTCACGTGGCATTGAGACATCCAGGCAGCAATGTCAGACAAGCACGCTGAAACTTTGGTTTGGATGCAAGGTGAGATATCAGGGGTAGAAAGGTAGATTTGGGAGTCATCAGCATAGAGATGGTAGGAAAAGCCATGGGATGAGATTAATGAACCAAGGGAAGAAGTGTAAATAGAAAAGAGGAGGGTACCAAGAACAGAACCCTGAGGTACGCCGACAGGCAGAGGGATAGAAGTAGAAGAGGATCCACCAGGGTGAACACTAAAGGTGCGGAGGGAGAGGTAGGAAGAGAACCAGGAAAGGACAGAGCCCTGGAATCCAAGTGAGGACAGGGTATCGAGAAGTATGCTGTGATCGACAGTGTCAAAAGCAGCGGAAAGATCAAGAAGAATGAGGATGGAATATTGACCTCTGGATTTAGCCAGTAATAGGTCATTGGAGACTTTAGTAAGCGCAGTTTCGGTTGAGTGGAGAGGGCGAAAACCAGATTGTAATGGGTCAAGAATAGCATGTGAGGAGAGAAAATCAAGGCAGCGGCGGTGAACAGCACGCTCGAGTAATTTGGAGAGAAAAGGAAGGAGGGAGATGGGTCGGTAATTAGAGGGACAAGTAGGGTCAAGTGAAGGCTTCTTAAGGAGAGGTGTGACCACAGCATGTTTAAAGGCAGCAGGGACAGTCGCAGTGGAAAGTGAGAGGTTGAGAATGTGACAGATAAAAGGAATAAGAGTAGGAGAGATGGCATTAAGAAGGTGGGTGGGAATGGGATCAGAGGAACAGGTGGTACATTTTGAGGAAGAAAAGAGAAGTGTAGTTTCCTCAATAGTAACTTCAGGAAAGGAGGAAAGGGAATGAGGGGAAGGAGAGAGAGGGGAACGGACTAGTGGAGGGAGAGCTGGTGAGGTAGAGAAAGCAAGGTTTATCTTTTGAACCTTGTTGTGAAAGAATTCAGCAAGGGTCTGAGGAGATAATGAAGGGGGAGTTGGGGGAGGGGGCACCTTGAGGAGAGAGTTCAATGTGGTGAAGAGAAGTCGAGGATTAGAGCCATACTGGGAGAGACTGAAGGTCCATCAAGCCCAGCATCCTGTTTCTAACAGTGGCCAATCCAGGTCACAAGTACCAAGTACAATACATTTTATGCTGCTTATCCTAGAAATAAGAAGTGGATTTTCCCCAAGTCCTTTTTAATAATGGTCTATGGACTTTTCCTTTAGGAAGCCAGCCAAACCTTTTTTTTAAACCCTGCTAAGCTAACTGCTTTTACTACATTCTCTGGCAACAAAATCCAGAGTTTAATTACACGCTGAGTGTAGTTAGAAGGAAGAATGCACTCAACTAAATATCAATTTATATCAATGCTGGGAAGCAGTAACAAAACAATGCAAAAACAGTACTCACAAGACAAGTGATAATTATAAAATGAAGGAAGAAGACTTCAGTAGCTAAACACCGTGAAATGATTCTGCAGAAAAGGGCATAATTTTTAATCATCTATCTTTAAAAAAACCCTCCAAAGTCCTCTTTTTAAATTAATCTTGAATAATCTCCAATATCATAAAAATAATATATTCTTCCAAATATCTGAAGAATGATCACACAAAAAGCACCCATGTGGCACAAAGTTTGGTGAAGATTGTTTTCTACCTCCGAAGAAGGCTGAAAACGAAATGGGGTCCTTCCATCGGGTGACAGAACTTCAAGATACATTGTTTTACATACACACAAAGATGATTTGCTACAAATGAAAATTTATGATGTTAACTATCCCATGTCTCCAGTATCTGTTTCTGCCTCCTCTCTCTCCTGTCCACAGCACCCACCCATCTACTTTCTCCAATATTCTCTAAACTTGCCTTCTTCTCTTTTCTTACCCCAGAAATCCATCCCTATGCCCCTCCCTCTTCATCTTCCCCTGCATATGCCCTTGCTTTGTCCTCTCTCCTCTGCCCCCCACCCCACACACAATATTTGTCCTCCTATCCTTTCTCAGCAGCTGGCTTTTTCTTCCATCTTCCCTCCCCCTAGCATCTGCCAGGCATCAGACTCCTTGTCCCAGTCTCATCAGTCTCCTTCCAGCCCAAACATCCGCCCCTTAGTATTGGCTCATTATCGAACCCAGCTCACTCCAGCATTGGCCCCAATTAGCATCAGCCTCCTTGCGGCACCTGTACACCCCAAGTCCCAGCATTAGATCATCAGTATCAATCCCCGTCCAAGCTCAGCTCGCCTTTTAGCCCCAAGCAACCTCTTAGCATCACCCTCTTCCAAACTCAGCTCCTCCAGCATTAACCCCCATCAGCCCTGGCCTCCCACCACCACCACAGCATCAGCCCCCTTCCAGTCCAAACCCTTCAGCAGCCCCTTAGCATCACAAACCTTCAAGCCCAAGCCGTATTCCAACCCCAGTCCTGTGGATGTATCTTTTGCACAGCAGCAGCAGCTCACTCCTTTGCTCCTACCACTGTGCACCTCTCCAGCCCATTCTTGCACTGTGAAGGGCAGAGCCAGTAAGGAAAGCTTTTGGTACCCTTAAGCTTTGGCGTTCTAAACTAGTGTCTCACTACACCACCCCTTAATCTGGCCCTGGAGGAAACAAAGCATTTCCAGGTGAGCTGGTTAACTTCCTGTTCTATCATGTACCACCAGCGCTACCTGTCCTTGCATAGCAGGGACACAGGGGATAATTCTATAAAATGGGTGCTAACAACTATGCACTGAACATGTACATAAATGATTAGAATATGGTACATACACATGTATATGATATCAATGTAAAGTACCTATAAAAGATCACCTTTTATAATATTAGAAGGTGCTTGGGTGTGTAAGCCCAGTGGTTCTCAACCTTTTTTCAGTCGGCGTACACCTGACGGACTATGCTCACATACGTGACACACTACATATATAATCTTCACAGACCTTTGGTCTGAGACACTGTATGACAGTTCTTCTGAATTAAATGCAAAAAACTCTGCATCCACAAAAAACTAACTCCTCCCAACAACAGGTGCAAATCATAACTAGCACAGTTTCTCCACGGAAGTTACCATACGAATTAAAAAAAAAGTTCTGATTCACATATCATCTCATTCTTTAGTCTTCCACCCATATTTCACTTAACTATCAACTTTCCATCTCCTCCTCTCACCCCTTGTCTCTTATCCCCTTTCCCATTCACCCATTCCCCATTACTACACTTCTACCCTCTGTACTCACCATCCACCTCTCACTCATCTCCTTGAGAACCCTCATGGTCTGTTCCACATGGTTCCACCATGCCAAGCATCTCCCCTCCCTCTCCCTTCCCACACCCTTGCAGCCCAGCATCTCCTCTCTCTTTCTTAACCCATACATGTAGCCTAGCAACTCCTTGTCCCCTCTCCCTTTCGCTCCACTCCTATGGTCCAGCAACTTCCTGTCCCCTCCCCTCCAACCCTATAGCCGAGCACACTCCCATTCCCCTCTCACTTCCCTTCTACCCCTATAGCCCACCAAACTCCCTGTCCCCTCTCTTCTCTTTTACCCTTATGGTGAAAACTCCATGTCCTCTCTCTCTCTCTCCTTCTCCCTTATGGGGCAGCAGCTCTGTCCCCGCTCTCTACCCTCTAACCTCTCCCTCCCCTCCCCCAATATAAAAGTACAGCTTCAGTGTTCAGAGAAGCGGCTTGGAGGAGAGAATGGCCACAGGAAACCTAGCCTGGTGGCAAAAGATGCTGCTACACAATTCCAGATGCTGTGCTCCTTCCGAGGTTGTGTCAGCAGCAAACTGATGACCAGAAGTGAAAGCCTAGGTGCGGTTTACCATCTACACAACTGGCATTGGGGTTTGTATAGCCACATTTCCTGTGGGTCCAGCAACTGTTCCTTTCATACCCTCACAGTCCAGGATCTCAATCTCTCTCTCCCCTTCCCTCCACAGTTTGGTACCTTCCCCTTTCCCCAGCCCACTCCCATAGTCCTCTCTTCTGTCCTCTTCCTCCCCACAAATCCAGCATCACTCCAGTCCCATTCTCCCTGCAGATCCAGCACTCCTCACCCCCATGGGTCCAGCATCTCTCCATCTTCTTCTCTCAGTGCCCCCCCCCCTGCGAGTCCAGCACTTTCCTTCTTCTTCCCTTAGCCCCCCCCCCCAAGTTCAGCACCTTCCCTCTTCTACCCTCAGCACCCCCCAACATCCAGTACATTCTCTCTTCTTCCCTTAGCCCCCTTCCAGACCGCTCTCTCTTCTTTCCTCACCCTCCACCACCACCACTACCTATGAGTCCAGCAGTTCTGCCTCATCCTCTCCCAGCACCCACTTCGGGCCCTCAAACCTCAATGCTTCACTTCTCTGCCAGCAGCAACAGTCATAATAAGCTGACTGGGCCAACCTGGCATCTATCTTTTGTCGTGATCCGCCTCTCTGACACAACTTCCTGTTTACGTAAGGGTGGGAAGCGGCAGAGGAAAGGCGCTATATGTCAGCACAGGTAGCCTGTTATAGCTGCTGCGACCGGCACAGAAGAGAAGAAATGAGGTTTGACAGATCAGGGTGGGTGCTGGGAGAGAACGAAGGAGAACTGCTGGATCCGCAGAAGGAGAGGAGAGTGAGCATGCTGCAATCCTTTTTTAAACAAAAAAATAAACAACACACTGCTCTATGCGCCAGCCACACGACATACCTCCCAAGTGCTTGTGACACACCGGCTGAAAACCACTGGAGTAGTCGGATGGTCAAAGCAGCTGGCTGAGAAATCCCACTTAAGTGCTCTTCTGTAAATACACGTCTTACATAGTGCTTGTTTCACAGGTATTATTATTTTTTATTTATTAGGATTTATTTACCACCTTTTTGAAGGAATTCACTCAAGGCGGTGTACAGTAAGAATAGATCAAACATGAGCAACAGGCAATTACAGCAGTAAAAATATTAAAGTAACAATACAAAATATGGCATGGTATACTACTTGCAATGACAACACAATACGTAATAGTACATTATAATTGGTAGTGAAGGGTAAGGCAAAGTTGTAACATCTAGATGAGTAAGAAAGTAGGAAGAATTTGAAAGTAAGGTGACTGATTTGAAGAAAGTTGCACATGAGGTCAGAGAGCTGGTTAAATATTATCTCAGTTAGGCTAGGAGTGGATAAATATGTCCCGCTGCAGTATGTGCAGCCCAAGTCAATCCTTGTGTGTGTGTGTGTGAGTGAGACTAACAAGTTAGTTACTTCTTCCGTTAAAGGCTTGGTTGAAGAGCCAAGCTTTCGCCTGCTTCCTGAAGTAGAGATAGTCTTGTTTTAAGCAGAGCCTTTCAGGCAATGCATTCCAGAGTGTGGGGGCTACTCTGGAGAAGGCTCGCTTGCGGGTATCACATCATGTAATGTCTTTTGGAGAGGATGTAGTTAGTGAAAGTCCTTGGGAGGACCTTAGTGTACTTGGCGGTGTGTGGAAGATCATTCTATTCTTCAGATACTCGGGGCCATTTCCTTTCAGGGTCTTGAAGATCAGACATAGAGTTTTAAATTTAGCCTTGTATTGTACTGGTAGCCAATGAAGATTTTGCAAAAATGGTGTGATGTGATCACGTCACTTGCAACCTTCTATGAGTCTTGCTGCTGCATTCTGAATCAAATGGAGCTGGTGCAGGCCCTTTGTAGTCAGACCATTGTATAGTGCATTGCAGTAATCCTGTCTTGATGTTACCATGGCATGCACAACTGGGATAAGGTTTACCTTCTCGATGTAAGGAGAGAGGCAGCGTAGCTGTTGCAAATAGTAGAAGCAGCTCTTGAAGGTTGCTTGGATTTGGGGAATCAGAGTAAGCGTTGAATCTAACTGTATTCCAAGGTTCCTGACTTGTGATTTGAGGGTGAGTTCATACTTCCCAAAAGGGATTTTGATGTCAGGCATGTATCCACTTGTGTTAGGGATCCAGAGAAGCTTGGTTTTACTTGGGTTCAGGCAAAGTTTGTTGTGTTTAGCTCATTCTTGAATTGATGTTAGACAAGTAATCAGTTTATTCAAGGCTGTAGGTAAGTCAGGTTCAATGGATATGAGTAGCTACACATCATCCGCATAGATGTAGAACTGAGTGTCCATTGACCGAATCAGCTCAGCTAGTGGCTTGAGGTAGATATTGAACAGAATAGGTGACAGTATCGATCCTTGTGGTACCCCACAGGTAAGTCCATGGTGGTGATGAGTTGCTGCCAAACATTATGGATTGTTGCCTTTCTGATAGATAGGATCTGAACCAGGCAAGTACTGTTCCATTGATACCTGTTTCTGTCAGTCGTGCTAGCAAGATATCATGATCCACAGTGTCAAAAGCTGCTGAGAAATCTAGCAGTACTAGCATCAAGGCGAATCCCTTGTCTCGGTTTCTGTGAAGATCATCTAGCAGGGATACGAGGACCGTTTCTGTTCCATAACCAGGTCTGAATCCAGATTGACATGGATCTAGCCGGTTACTCTTTTCTAGCCATTCATTAAGTTGCACACAGACTGCTTCTTCTATGAGTTTCCCTAGAAACGGGATGCTGGATACTGGCCTGTAACTTTCAAGTTTGTCCTAGTCAAGGTTGTTTTTCTTCAGCAGAGGGCGAACTACTGCCCTTTTTAATGCTGTTAGTACTTGCCCATTAGAAAGAGAGGTGTTCACAATTTTTGTGGCGCCTTCTATAAAGCCCATACTTGCCTGCTGCACTATCTTTGATGGGCAGGGATCGAGGGAGCAGGTAGATGGTCGAAGGTCTCTTAGGAGTTTGTCAAGGCTCTCCTCTGTCATTAGTTTAAAAGTGTTCCATCTGTCTCTGTTAGGAGGGGGCGAGTTTGTGCACCCCTGGTTGACTGGTTGGGCACTGGGTGGGATTGCCTGTAAATCCTGGTGGAGACTTTTAATTTTCTGGGAAAGTATGCAGCAAAATCATTGCAGTTCAGTTTAGAATGGGGAGGCTGGTTTTGTTGTGGGGGTTGCAGTAGGCTGTTTACTATACCGAACAGCTGCTTGGTTGAATTGGTAGCCTGTGCAATGCATTGAGAGAAATACTGTTTTTTGGTTGCTGTTAAGGCTTGACAGTACTTTGCCATGTGCTTCCTGCAGTTTAGTCTGTCTTCATCCAAGTGACATTTGCGCCATCTCCTTTCCAGTTTTCGTCCTTTGCGTTTAAGGATCCGAAGTTCTGGAGAAAACCAAGATGAGCGTTTGTGAGTGAGGCATAAGACCTTTTTTAGTGTTGCTGTTTTCTCTAAGGTCTTGGCTAAGTGTGTATTCCAGATGTCAACTTGTTCTGACACTGTTGTCTTTTCATCTACATGTGGATAGTCCAAGGCCTCTAGGAAATTCTCAGCGATCAGCTTTTTTTGTCTCTGAACTCCTTCCAAACTCTGGAAGGTGCCATTTGTTTCAGGTGGTCACTTAGGGAGAATTTAATTAGAAAATGGTCTGACCATGATAGGGGTGTTATTTTAATACTGTTATCCCAGAATTCTGGGATATCCACACCTTTGTAGAATACCAGGTCTAGTATGTGACCTTTTTTGTGGGTTGGAGAATTGATCACCTGTGTAAATCATAGTGCTGTCATCGTGTCCAGAAAGGCAGCTGTGGTGGTATCTGGGGTTTTGATGTGTAGATTGAAGTCTCCCTCACCAACCTAGGGTAATTCAGGGTCATTTGAGTAATCAGGTCTAGGAGTTCTTGCACAGATAATGTGTTGTTACGAGGTGCTCTGTATACCATGAACAGCCAGATTGGCTTCTCCTCTTCAAGTTAGATTAAAAGAAATTCTAATCCACGTTGCTGGGAGATGGATATTCTGCGCAGTTTGTGTCCCAAATCAAGACTGCTACCCCTCCACCCTGTTTTCCTGGTCTTGGTTGATATTGGATGTTGAAACCTGTTGGGCATAGCTCAGCCAGTGGTAAACCCCCACTTTCATCTAGCCAGGTTTCACTTATTCCTAGGATGTCAAGATGCTGTTCATTTATGGCATCATGGATCACTGAGGATTTCTTTGCAGCTGATCTGGCATTCACCAGTCCTATAGTTCCCAAGGGTGGTCTGGGGGTGCTGTGGGTAGCTTTGGTGTGACAATGAGGTGATCTTTTAAGTACTGTTATGTAGGTGTTTGACCTCTTGCACTTTTGCCTTCTCTTTGGTTTGTGGGGGTTATGGTTTCCTCTCCCACACACCACTGGGATGCTTGCATGACACATTTTTTGTGTCAGGCAAACTTTCACTGGGTGGCACTGCAATCCACTCTTTGGAGTACACCCTGTAGATCAGCAGTCTTCCTAGTTGGCAATGCAGCGTTAAGGCTTTAATAGCTGAAAGAACAGACCTTTTAAAGTTGTAAATTCAGACCAGGCCTGTAAGATCAAAGTCGTCCATCAAATAGAGAAACAAATGGCTGTACTTAGCACTTCTGTGTGAAATTCTTGGAGACAGTGCATAGGTTTCCTTTAGTTTTAAGGAATCTAAAAGATTCAGAGTTATAGAAGTAAATTATGTAGTTAAAATAAATTTTTAAACTCACGGATTGCAGGTATGAACTTTACAGTTTCTGGTTCTGATATCCTTGGATGGTCCAATTGATGCAGGTTGCTGTAGGCTTTTTCTTTATTGTCCCAGAGGAAGGATAGATGTAAATAAGGATCCAGCTCCAATCTCAGTGCATGAGGAGAGTTATTTAGGGGAGATAAAATTTCCTTTCTCCAGCCAAAAATAAATGGAAGAAGTTCCGAGTAAAATTGAGGACTGGTGCCTCAACACCAGCGTGGGCAGATGGGAAAAATTTTCCCCACCCAAAATCGGCTCTAAACCAGCCCAAAACCCACCCAAAGTCAAACCCCGCCTCCAACGTCACCGACCCCGCCTCCAACATCACCAACCCCGCCCCCAACATCACCGCCCCGCCCACAATGTCACTGACCCCGCCCCCTGACATCACCTCTGATGTCATTAACCCCGCCCCTGATGTCAACCCTACCCCGGAAAAGCTTCTATTGGACCAAATTGGACCAATAGAAGCTCCGGAAAAGCTTCTATTGGACCAAATTGGACCAATAGAAGCCCCCGAAAAAAGCGCAAACCCCGCACAGCTGCAACGAAAAAGAAGCCCAATTTCCCGCAGCCCGCAGCCTTCGAAAATTTCCAGCATCCTGGCTTAAAAACCAGCCCAATTGCGTGGGAAACCCACCCATCTGGCAACACTGCTCAACACAGACTGAGCAGAAGTCAGTAAAAGTTTGGGTTGTAAATAAGCAGAAAATTTAGTGGAGGAGTGGCCTAGTGGTTAGGGTGGTGGACTTTGGTCCTGGGGAACTGAGGAACTGAGTTTGATTCCCGGCACAGGCAGCTCCTTGTGACTCTGGGCAAGTCACTTAACCCTCCATTGCCTGCCGCATTGAGCCTGCCATGAGTGGGAAAGCGCGGGGTACAAATGTAACAAAAAAAAAAAAAAAGTTGCACAGCCTGATGTGAACCCAGCCAGCCAGCCAGCCAGCGTTAAACACAGGTTAGGTAGGTGTACACATGGGCGGAATCTGCATGGCACATGGGTGGGACTCACATTTATGTGAATAAACTAAAGATAGTGCTGCTTAAATATTCTTGGTTAACGCCCAAGACAAAACTGGCTAACTTGTAGGCATTCCAGGCGTGGAGACGGCATTTATGCCGATATTCATCCCTTAACCACATAATATAACCGCTTAATTTGGGCCGCAAAAATAGTGGCCCACAAAGTTTGTATGCTGGCCATGAAACTTATGCAGTTAAGTGCAATATTCAGCCCTTAACTGCATAAGTTAAGGGCTGGATATTGCACTAAACCGCATAAGTTTCACAGCCAGCATACAACCTGATAGCGAATATCGGTGCCCAGACATAGACTGGCATTGAATATCCAGGAATACAGTCACTGCCAGCTGAATATCAGCAAAACTGTCTTTCTTCGATTTAATAAATACTTTTTCTAATTCCATATTAAAGACAAGTTTAACATATGAATATGAAAATGTCTTTAAAAATAGGGCAATAATATGATTGCATTGTTTGACAACTCCAATACTGATATCAACACTAGGTAGGTATATACAGGCACCTTCTGACCTCATTTGCAACTTTCTTTAAATTAGCATCTTATCTTCTTACTCCTGTTACTCTATCTATCTATATGTTCCATCTTTGCTTACACCCTATGCTGTCTATTAAAATGTATTATTGTGTATTACGTTGACAATGTAATGTACCACACTATCCTGCTTATAATCGAACGAGAAAAACGCCCAAGTTCCGACCTAAATCGGGAGATGGACGTTTATCTCACAAAAACGATTAACGCGGTATAATCAAAAGCTGAACTTGGACGTTTTCAACTGCACTCCATCGCGGAAGCGTACAAAGTTGACGGGGGCGTGTCGGAGGCGTGGTGAAGGCGGGACTGGGGCATGGTTATCATTCGAACAGAGATGGGCGCCTTTCGCCGATAATGGAAAAAAAGTATGCGTTTGTAGCTAGAATTTAGGGCACTTTTCCTGGACCCTGTTTTTTCACGAATAAGGCCCCAAAAAGTGCCCTAAATGACCAGATTACCACCAGAGGGAATCGGGGATGACCTCCCCTGACTCCCCCAGTGGTCACTAACCCCCTCCCACCACAAAAAAATGATGTTTCACAACTTTTTATTTTCACCCTCAAATGTCATACCCACCTCCCTGGCAGCAGTATGCAAGTCCCTGGAGCAGTTGTTAGGGGGTGCAGTGGACTTCAGGCAGGTGGACCCAGGCCCATCCCCCCCTACCTGTTACAATTGTGCTGCTTAATGCTTAGTCGTCCAACTCCCCCAAACCCACTGTACCCACATGTAGGTGCCCTCCTTCACCCCTTAGGGCTATAGTAATGGTGTAGACTTGTGGGCAGTGGGTTTTGAGGGGGCTCAACACACAAGGGAAGGGTGCTATGCACCTGGGAGCTCTTTTACCTTTTTTTTTGTTTTTGTAAAAGTGCCCCCTAGGGTGCCCGGTTGGTGTCCTGGCATGTGAGGGGGACCAGTGCACTACGAATCCTGGCCCCTCACACGAACAAATGCCTTGGATTTATTCGTTTTTGAGCTGGGCGCTTTCCTTTTCCATTATCGCTGAAAAACAAAAACGCCCAGCTCCCAAATTGTCGAATAAAACATGGACGTCTATTTTTTTCGAAAATACGGTTCGGTCCGCCCCTTCACAGACCCGTTCTCGGAGATAAACGCCCATGGAGATAGACGTTTTCGTTCGATTATGCCCCTCTATGCCATACTATGTACTGTTGTTTGAATAATTTTACTGCTGTAACTGTCTATTGCTTAATGTTTGACTTATTCTTGCTGCACACCGCTTTGAGTGAATCCTTTCAAAAAGGCGGTAAATAAATCCTAATAAATATTTAATTTTTCAAAGCTTTAGTAGATTTTTTAATTTTTGTGTTTCTAGAAAGCAGTTTGTTTCATTGTGACTGTATGCACTGCTATTTATTATTTATATATTTTTCTGTTCAAAGGGAAAAGAATAGTCACAGGAGTGCACCACCATTCACCTGGCCAGGATGAACAGACAGGTGTAGAAATGTTATCAGAAATTAGGGAGGCTAACAAACTAGGTAACACAATAATAATGGCTGATTTCAATTACCCCAATATTGACTGGGTAAATGTAACATCAGGGCATGCTAGGGAGGTAAAATTCCTTGACAAAATCAAGGACTGCTTTATGGAGCAGATGTTACAGGAGCCAAGAGGAGGAAAAATTCTAGACCTAGTCCTTAGTGGAGTACATGATCTTGTGCAGGAGGTCATGATGCTGGAGCAGCTTGATAACAGTGATCATAATATGATCAGATTTGATACAAGCTCTGAAGTAAATACACACAGGAAATCCAATACGTTAGCATTTAACTTTCAAAGAGAAGACTATTATTATTTGTTACATTTGTATCCCACATTTTCCCACCTTTTTGCAGGCTCAATGTGGCTTACATAGTACTGTAAACAGTGTTAGCCGATTCCGGTTTGAACAAATACAGGTATGAACAATACAAGGTGAAATTGTGGTAGAATGGGTTACATGTATAGAGAGGGAGAGGAAGAGTTAAGATATGTCCATTACGGTCTTTGGTTATGTTGTGCCGCAAGTATCCAGGTTTTTTTATGTTGGGTCAGTGGAGTATGCTTTTCTGAACAGGCCTGTCTTTAGTACTTTCCAGAAATTTAGGTGGTCAAGCGTAGTTTTTACTACTTTTGGTGAACGCATACTTGTGCGCTTAAGTAGGAAAAGCTAGTTGCATAAGTGGTGAAAAATACCTTAGAGGAGCAGTTGCGAAGGTCAAAATTTTACATCAAGCATTGATGCTGTTCAAAAATACCATCCTGGAAGTCCAGGCCAGTTATAGTCCATGTATTAAAAAAGAAAAGGCCAAGAGACAGCCAGCATGTTTAAAAAGTGAGGTTAAAGACGCTATTAGAGCTAAAAGAAAATCCTTCACAAAATGGAAGAAGGATCTGACTGAAAATAATATGAAACTGAATAAGGAATGTAAAGGGCTGATAAGGAAGGCAAAGAGGGACTTTGAAAAAAGATTGCGTTGAGGCAAAAACACATAGTAAAAACTTTATTTATTTATTTATTGCATTTGTATCCCACATTTTCCCACCTCTTTGCAGGCTCAATGTGGCTTACAATACATCAAGAATAGTGGAAATATATGATAAAGTATACATTTAGTATCACAGAAGGTTCTTGGGTAATATGATAATGAAATACATTATAGTGGTATAACAAGCAAATACTGTAAGACAATTCTAGATTTATGTATAGGAGTTCATATTTGTTGATCTTTAGCTATATTAAAAGCAAGAAGCTGGAAAAATAATGTTAGACTTATAGATGACCGAGGGATAAAAGAGGCACGCAGGGAAGACAAAGGCATAGCAGAGAAATTAAATGAATTCCTTGCTTCGGTCTTTACCGAGGAAGATTTGGGAGAGATACCAGTGGCAGAAATGGTATTCAAAGCTGAGAAGTCAGAGAACCTGAATGAAATCTCTATAAACCTGGGAGATGTAATGGTGCAATTTGACAAACTGAAGAGTAGCAAATCGCCAGATGGTATTCATCCCAGAGTACTGATAGAATTGAAAAATGAACTTGCAGAACTATTGTTAGTAATATATAATTTACTAGGAAAAAAGGCCCGTTTCTGTCACAAATGAAACGGGCGCTAGCAAGGTTTTCCTCGGAGTGTGTGTGTTTTACAGAATGTGTGTGAGAGTGAGTGTGTGATAGAGAGTGAATGTGTGTGACAGAGAGGGAGACTGGGTGCGAGAGTGTGTGTGTGAGAATGAGTGTGTGTGCCAGGGGCCTCCCTCCCTCCCAGTTTCAGGGTTCCCCCCCTCCCTCCCTCCCTCCCAGTTGCAGGGTCGGCCCTCTCCCCCTCCCTCCCAGTTTCAGGGTCACCCCCCTCCCTCCCTCTCAGTTCCTGGGTCCAGCCGCCCCCCTCCAAGTTCCAGGGTCGGCCCCCCCTCCCACCCAGTTCCAGGGTCATCGCCCCCCCTCTCTCCCTCCCTCCCAGTTCCAGGGTCATTGCCCCCCTCTTTCCCCCTCCCCCTCCAGCCATCCTGCAATGTTTAACTGCAAAATTAGGGCGCTGGGCCCTCGCGCCTCTGATAGGTCCGCCGTCCTCAACGTCATCACGTTTTGACATGAGGGCGGGGCCGAGAGAGATGGTGACAGACTGACGAATCTGACGAACCTTACGAACCCTTCCCTTCAGTGATGCCACGGAGTCAGCTTCAGAACGTTGGAGGTGCTTTTTATTATAGTAGAGATCTTTAAAATGAAGCACAGTACCAGAAGACTGAAGGGTGGCTAATATAACGCCAATTTAAAAAAAAAAAAAAAGGTTCCAGAGGAGATCCGGGAAACTATAGACCAGCCTGACATCAGTGCTGGCCAAAATAGTAGAGACTACAATAAAGAACAAAATTACAGAGCATATTGAAAAGCATGGATTAATGAGACAAACCAGCTTGTTTTCGAAAGAGAAAGACGCCCATATTTCGATCCAAATCGGGAGATGGGCGTCCGTATCTCGTGGGCGCCCAAATCGGTATAATCGAAAGCCGATTTTTGGCGTCCTCAACTGCAGTCCGTCACGGAGATGAACAAAGATCACGGGGGCGTGTCAGAGGCGTGTCAGAGGCGGGACTGGGGCGTGGTTATCAGCCGAGGAGAGATGGGCATCTTTAGTTGATAATCGAAACAAGAAGGGTGTTTTTTACGAGAATTTGGTCTGCTTTATTTGGACCCTTTTTTTTCAGGTCCAGGTCCCAAAAAAGTGCCCCAACTGACCAGATGACCACTGGAGGGAATCGGGGATCACCTCCCCTGACTCCCCCAGTGGTCACTAACCCCCTCCCACCAAAAAAAAACACTTTACAAACTTTTTTTTCCCAGCCTGTATGCCAGCCTCAAATGCCGTACCCACCTCCATGACAGCAGAATGTGTTCTATCCTCTGACAGCCTTTCCCTGGTTCTGATGTGGGTCTCGGGTGAGTGTAACACCTTTTCTGTTAAGGGCACTGCAGAGTCACATCAGCAATGCATTGTGGTGGGTGTAGGGTATTGGGCTCCATGATTCCACTAGCTTGTGTTAAATGCTCACGATGTTGGTAGTTGGTAGGCTCTAGTCCCATGGTGCTTTTCCCTCTGCTTACTGGGTCAGAGTGTGCCCTGTTTGGTTTCCGGTAGTCCATAAGGTAGTGGCCATTTGTGTAAGACAGTTTTAGATCCCTTTCATGTGTTAGCCACGTTACAGCACTTAGTTCTTACATTGAATGTTGCTGAAAGAGGGCATTGTACACTATTCTGCCAGCTCAGACCTACTGCTAATCTCAGTACCAGCGAGACTCGTTGCCAGTGGGGCACAACCTCTGATCTGCAGTTAACTGTGAGTAAACGTGCTTATTCAAATAAAGGACGTTTTCAGCGAGATTAGTCTTCAGGTGTGAACTGCTGTGCCAAGATTATACAGCAGCAAGAAGTCCTGTCCCTGGAGCACTTTTAGTGGATACTGCAGTGCACTTCAGGCAGGCAGACCCAGGCCCAACCCCTCCCCACCTGTAACACTTGTGGTGGTAAATGGGAGGCCTCTAAAACCCACTGTACCCACATGTAGTTGCCCCCTTCACCCCTAAGAGCTATGGTAGTGTACAGTTGTCCCTCCCACGACCAAATGGCTTGGATGAGGACGTTTCTGAGCTGGGCGTTTTTAGTTTCCATTATCGTTAAAAAACAAAACGCCCATCTCAGAAAGGACCAAATCCATGGCATTTGGTCCGTCCAAACCGTATTTTCGGAACGAAAGATGGACGCCCATCTTTTTCAAAAATACAGTCTGTCCCGCCTCTTCACATACCCATTTTCGGAGATAGATGCCCATGGAGATGGGCGTTCACGTTCGATTATGCCCCTCAAAGTCAACATGGATTTAGTGAAGGGAAATGTTGCCTCACCAATCTACTACATTTCTTTTTGAAGAGGTGAACAAACATGTGGATAAAGGTGAGCTGATAATACTGTATATCTGGATTTTCAAAAGGCAGTTGACAAAGTACCTCATGAAAGACGCCAGAGGAAATTGGAGAGTCATGGGATAGGGGGTAGTGTTCTATTGTGGATTAAAAACAGATTAAAGGTAGAAAATAGAGAGTAGGGTTTAATGGTCAGTATTCTCAATGTGAAGACCATGTAGTGAAGATCAATGAAACAAATTCATACTTTAATCATTCTGAGTTGTTTGTTTTAAACAACATAACGTGAAAAACATATAAAGGTATGAAGACTTTTTACAAGGCATTGTAAATTCATGCACATGAACAGACTGGTCAAAAGTATGAGCACTTTCACTTGTTTCTGAAAAAACTTTAAAAAAAAAAACCCCCCACACAAATACAGTTTCTGTAGCACAGAAAACTGTCTCTTCTATCTCATAGCTGAGTGTGATATCAGAATGTTTGTATACAGAGTCAATTACGCTGTCACCAACCTTAGCAAAAAAAAAAAAAATTTCAACCACACCTTGATATGTTGCTTGTATGTAAACAAGTGGAATGGAGAAGTAGTCTAATAGTTAGGTATATCCCTCTTTAATACCAAAACCCACACTTAAGCTACCAGTACAACACAAATTAAGATTTAGCTATTAGTTCAAGAGAATTAGAAGCAGTTAAGCACTGTAATGGGATGCACAGTACGCATCTGTTTACATGCAACTGTAATATTTCAGAGCAAGGTACCTTTTAAGAGAAGTGCTTCAACCTTGGCAATTCTATATATTTAAATGTTATTTTCTCAATCAGTCCACTCATGGTCCTATGGATCACAACCTAAACAATGCACGCATTGGCCCATTTCTAATATCAATCAAATCCATTTTAATTGTTTTTGAAACATACTTTTCTGTTATGGTCATCCTCCCTCTTAGTCAAGCAAATCTGAGACACCATGAAACACTGCTTCTCTAACTTACTTTACTGGCATCAACATCATTTTTTACATAAAGGATGCAACTAATGAATTCAAGATGCATAAATCCCAGAAGCAAAGGTCCAAGGAAAAGTGAAATAATTTCAGGAAAGAAGCCAAACATATAAACTACTCCCTAATTAATATTTGTGACCTAACTATGCAGGAAATTTATAACTGAGGATGACAGACTTCTCACATAGCTAATACCTTTTGTGTTGCCCTGGCGCAAGAACAGGAAGACTTTAAAATGTTGTCTCTGTGGTAAAGCAGCATCTACCAAACAAGCAGATTCAAGACTCTTCCTAACATCCCTCACTGGTGACTTGTTACAGCCCAGCACTAGGCCCTGCAGGTCCTGTACCCTGACAGCTAGTAAGAAAAGATTTTCTAACATGGCCACTGCCTGACAAAAGTCACCAGCTGGCCTGCTAGGGTTCCTTAGTCACATGGGCCAGCTGACAGTCTGGGCGTTGCTGACCATGCTGAGCAGCGTGCCACCCAGCTGCTGTGTGGTCACATCCATCTGGAGATCTCCAGTCAGACAAATCTCTGTGCCTGTCAAATATCATCAGCAGGCCTTGTTATGCAAATTCAATTACTCAAGTGTGCCCTATTACTGCTGGCTAACTGCTCCTAGAACCAATCTCACAGTGACAGTCCGTTCACATTTTTTACTCACCAAAAGTACCTCATTTATTCCTGCTTAACTATTCCCTTGTATCATTAAAGCAGAGCAGCCAAAGTGCAGAATGATATAACCTCCATACAGTGGGATACTGTTCTTTACAAGGAGTCTGTATGGAAATGCATTCACTAGAAAAAATATACCCTTCTTAATCACACATTTTGTAATAAAGAAAAAGAAAAAAAGATTACATGACCAAAAATAATTTTTCCTATGAAAAATAGTTTATATAATTTGCAAATAGTTTATCAAAAAACATACACACACACACATATAACTGAGTTCACTGCTATTTCCAAAAGCAAGCGCATATGCTGACCAATGCAGTGTAATTCATAGTTACATCAAATTTAAGTAAAAAAAAATAATAATTTGAGGGCTGATCCTGTAGCTCAGGCTGTGGCACTGTGGTGCCAGGGGAAGGGGCTATGGCTGGGCTCACATCTCCTGTTTGTTGTAGTGATGGTGCACTTCATCTGGGAAAAGTGAAAAGGGAGCGGCCATTACATTTGTAGCCCCTGATGCTTCAAGCATGGTCACTTTTACTATGGGTAAAAGGGGCACCTTCCGTGGGCCCTGTAGAACAAGGGACCTTTAGGTAAAAGCTGCCCTGAGCACGAGACCTGCCACCATAGGCACTGCTAAGGGACACAATGCAGTGTCATTCTGTCCTGTTCTACTTTTATCCACTGACCTCCTCCTCACCGTAACCCCTCCATCCCAAGCTAGTAACAAAAGAAGAGTTTAACTGTGCATCATCACGTGCTGCCGCAGACCCAGTCATGTAATAAGAGCCACAAGGTCTCCCAGCCATTACTGAGATACTGGTCCTGTGGCAGCAGGAGAGGATGTACAATTAGATGAATATCCAGCTGTCAGATGGGAGAGGCTGAGGAGGATTGGGAGGGCCGGCAATTGGGGTTGCCAACAGTCTCAGTGTAGAGAGTGGAGAAGGAGCCAAGAAAAGTAGTGAGGGTAAACACCCTGGGAGGTACGGGGGGGGGGGGGGGGGGGGGACGCGATGTAGAAAGCCACAAGGCAGTTATATGCAGATGGCTGCAAAATTACCTCAAAAATATATAGTGGCAATGCAGCCAATGAGCATGCAAATTAATGCTGTGTTAAAAAGCATTCACTGTCAGAAAAAACTGTGCACATCGTGACAGTAATCTGCAGCTGTTCCCCCTTCCTGCTAGTGCATGAGCAGTGACTGGCTCACATAACTACTACTACTACTACTACTTAACATTTCTAGAGCGCTACTAGGGTTACGCAGCGCTGTACAATTTAACAAAGAGAGACAGTCCCTGCTCAAAGAGCTTACAATCTAATAGACAAGTGAACGGTCGGTCCGATAGGGGCAGTCAAATTGGGGCAGTCTGGATTCACTGAACGGTAAGGGTTAGGTGCCGAACGCAGCATTGAAGAGGTGGGCTTTAAGCAAAGACTTGAAGACGGGCAGGGAGGGGGCTTGGCGTAAGGGTTCAGGAAGGTTGTTCCAAGCATAGGGTGAGGCGAGGCAGAATGAGCGGAGCCTGGAGTTGGCGGTGGTGGAGAAGGGTACTGAGAGGAGGGATTTATCCTGTGAACGGAGGTTACGGGCGGGAACGTAAGGGGAGATGAGGGTAGAGAGGTAGTGAGGGGCAGCAGACTGAGTGCATTTGTAGGTAAGAAGGAGAAGCTTGAATTGAATGCGGTATCTGATCGGAAGCCAGTGAAGTGACCTGAGGAGAGGGGTGATATGAGTATATCGGTTCTGGCGGAATATGAGACGTGCAGCAGAGTTCTGAACAGACTGAAGGGGGGATAGATGGCTAAGTGGGAGGCCGGTGAGGAGTAAGTTGCAGTAGTCCTGTTTCCAAAAGTGGTCTGTCCAGATCAAAAGCGCCAGGCACAGTCCCAGTTACTTAAACTATAGGGATAAGCAGTAGCTTTCTCCAGGTCTACAGTACATTCACATGGTTTATGGCCTTTTCCTCAAGGATTTGTTCAAACCTTTCTTAAAACCCATCAACATTATTTTACCACTTCCTCCGGCAATGAGGTCCAGAGTTTAACTATACAATGAGTGAAAAAAAATGTTCTCCTATTGGTTTTAAATGTGCTACTATGTAACTTCATGGAGTGTTCCCTAGTCTTTGTACTTTTGATAAGAGTAAAACAAACAAAAAAAATCAATTTGCATTTACCCATTCAGTTCCATTCAGCATTTTATAGACCTCTATCAAATCTCCTCTCAGCCATCTCTTTTCGGAGCTAAAGAGCCCTAACCTTTTTAGCCTTTCCACCTATGGGAGAGTTGTTCCACCCCCCTTAATCATTTTGGTTGTCCTTTTTGTATCTTTTCCAGTTCCACTACATCTTTTTTGAGATGCGATTACCAGAATTGCACAAAATACTCAAGATGCAGTCTCACCATCAAAATAATGGAAAGTATGGTAACACAACAACTTACCAACTACTTAGACAAATTCACAATATTACATGAATCACAATCAGGATTCCGATCCAACCATAGTACGGAAACAGTGATAACTACCCTCATAACCAAATTCAAACAACTAATAGCAACCAGACACGGTGTGCTGCTCCTTCAATTCGACATGTCCAGCGCGTTTGACATGGTTAGCCACCAAATACTCTGGAACATCCTAGACTACTTTGGGATTGGAGGAAACGTACTAAAGTGGTTCCAAGGATTCCTAGAAGCTAGAACCTACCAAGTGATCTAAAATCAAAAACCTCAATACCATGGACACCAGAATGTGGAGTTCCACAAGGATCACCGCTGTCACCAACCTTATTCAACCTAATGATGACACCTCTAGTTAAATCGCTATCCAACCAAGGCCTCAACCCGTACATTTATGCAGATGACGTCACGATATACATCCCGTTCAAGAAATCCAACATAACCTCCAAATAATGAATTCATGGGCGGATGCATTCCAATTGAAACTAAACACAGAAAAGACACAATGTCTCATCTTATCTTCACAATACAACTCAAATAAAAACAATACTATAAACACTCCAAAATATACTCTCCCGGTCTCTGACAGCGTGAAAATTCTGGGAGTTACGATTGACTGAAATCTCACTCTAGAAGACCATGTGGAAACTTAAAAGAATCAAACCTTACTTCCCAAGGGACATATTCCGCAGCCTAGTACAATCAATAGTGCTGAGCCACTTAGACTACTGTAACGCAATATACGCAGGTTGTAAAGAACAAGTCATTAAGAAGCTGCAAACAGTCCAAAATACAGCAGCTAGACTCATATTCGGGAAAGCAAAATACGAAAGCGCCAAACTCCTAAGAGAAAATCTACACTGGCTCCCACTAAAAGAACGAATTGCGTTCAAAGTATGCACCATGGTCCACAAAATTATACATGGAGATGCTCCGGCCTATATGACACAAAAAGATCAGCACATATATTCCTCAACCTCCATTACCCCAAATGCAAAGGATTAAAATACAAGTCCACTTACGCAACCAGTTTCTTCTACATTTGCAAGCAGCTATGGAACGCGCTTCCGAAGACCATAAAGACAACGCAAGATTTAACTTTCGAAAACTACTGAAAACTGACTTATTCAAGAAGGCATACAACAAACAACCGTCCTAATTACTAAACAATAAGAATGAAGAATAAGATGGGACCGACCCTAATCATGCAACCGAGCAAACTCAATGACCTTAATGAACAAACAATACCACTTCTAATCTAAAATCAACTACTATGCAACCACACAATGCCGACTAACTTCACTGCCAAACACTATTACTCTCACCCTAATGTCGTCACCTGAGCAACTACATAATGCTGACACCTACACAAGATCACAATGTATTCTTATACCATGTATGTACGCACTTGATTGTAAAACCATGTGCTAATATGTACGCAAGATCACAATGCATTCTTCCACCATGTATGTACGCACTTGATTGCAAAACCATGAGCATATTTGTACTCCGGAAATGGCAATCGCCATTACGGCAAATGTAAGCCACACTGAGCCTGCAAATAGGTGGGAAAATGTGGGATACAAATGCTACAAATAAATAAATACATAAATACAGCAGCATTGTGATATTTTATGTTTTATTCTCTATTCCTTTCCTAATAATTCCTGACAGGAAGGGAAATATTTTTTAAAAACCCATGTGTCTGCATACCCCCCAGCCCCAAATAATTATCTAGTAGTTTAGTGGATCACTCTTTTCCAACTTGAGCCCCCTGCATCCAACTTAACAACAAAGTCCATGGCAGTCTAACAGCCCTCTGGCGTGATCCCCCTCCCCCCACTTAAAAATTGTTTTGGTAGTCCAGCAGCTCCCTTCCCTCCCCTGAACTGACCCACCGTGCCCTAAATGTAAAAAAATCCCTGGCAGTCTAATGTATCCACTCCCTTCCCTGAGTCCCTGTAAATTGTAGTATGAAGACCCATGCCTTCCCTTTTAACACAAAAACAAAATCTCTGTTCTATTGCAAGTCATGGTAAAATGCAGTTTAAGGTGTCACTGATTAAGCCATTGTACAAAACTGTCCAAAGATTTCTAGCCCCTACCCAAAAGAAAAAGATGTCATCTATGAATCTTAAATTCTAACAACAAAACTGTGAGATACGCAAGTTGTTGAAAACACCCCAACAGATAATATTTATATTTTATATAAATAAATAAACATGGAGGAAAAGACCTCAAAACGTCTGTGGTATATTTTGGTTCATTGACCAAAAACTTGAATACCTAAACAGACCAGATCATCATTACTGGCCAAAAACCTCCATAAACTTTTAATTATCAAAATTACACTGCTTTTTCTAATACAGTGTCACTTGTCAAATGCTTCATCCGTCATTAGAATCAGAAGTTTAAGTGGACAAAAATAGGCACACTTATTTTTAGACTCCCAACGGATCCCGTTTTGCCTGAATCTTCATCAAGGGAAATAAATGTGCTATCTTGTCAGCCAGTGCGTGCAACATTCATGAATGCCTAAATGGCTCACAGTCTAAGTTTCTTGTACCTGGGGCAATGGAATGTTATGTGACTTGTCACAACAGGCTACAATGGGAACTGAATCCTGTTCCCCCCCTGATGCAATAGAGGGTTATGTGACCTGCCTGGGATCACAAGGAGCCATATGGGAGCTAAACCCAGTTCTCTGGGTTCTCTACCCACTGAACTAACCAATAGGCTACTCCTCCACTCCATACTAAAGAAAGAGACAGGAATTCATTTCTTCTTGCAATGTGCAAAATAAAAAGTAGTTCTGAGAATGTGCATCTCTGCTAAGACAGAACATCAAAGACTTCCCAGAAAACAATGAGCTGGTACAACTCTGTAAAACTCTAAGGGAAATCAAAGTTTCTCACCTGTAGCAGATGTTCTCCAAAGACAGCAGGATGGATATTCTTATATGTGATGTGGGTGACATCATCCGATGGACCCAATGTGGAAACCCTACTCTATGTGTCTTCTAGAAGCCTTCAGCAGCATCACACCGCACTTCACCCATCATTTTTTCTGTCGCTGTCACAAAGGACCAGCTCAGGCTAATATGTATAGCTGATAGAATTCAACTCCAAGGGGAGGTGGGTGGATCTTCAAGAATGTTCATCCTGTTATTCTCGGAGAACACCTACAACAGAACTTTGTTTTGTCCAGGGACAAGCAGAATGAAAATATTCTTACATGTGGGAATCCCTAGCTACCAGGTTGCCTTAATAAGAAAAAAATAAGAATAAGAACAAGGCCTAAAACAGGTAGGGCTCATGAATACTGCCCACGAAGAGTTAAGCAACAAAAGAACATTCATATACGTACTCATTTACTTTGTTTTATTTTTGTTGATTTTGGTTTTGTTTTGGGGGGGGGGGGGGGGGATTCAGGCAGGCTGGAACAGAAAGAAAAGGACTTGGGGAAAGGAGGGAAGAGTTGGATTCTAGAGCCCAAAACAGATTCTGAAGGGATGACTGACCAAATCAACCATCATGTCAGGAGACCTGTTCCAAACAGCAGTGAGATGTGAATGTATAAACCAATGACCACGTCATAGCTCTGCAAATTTTCACTATGGAGACTGATCTCAAGTAGGCTACCAATGTAGCCATGGCTCTGATATTATGATTCAGCCTAGCCTAGGCATGAGTAAAGGAAATGTAGTCTGATAACCAATCTGAAAAAATATGTTTGCCAATGGCAATCCCATCCTGTTTGGGTCAAAGAGTTTGGGCAAAAAATATTGGTAGAATAATTGACTGGTTAAGATGACATTCTGACATCACCTACGAAAACTACTACTACTACTTATCATTTCTATAGCGCTACTAGACGTACGCAGCGCTGTACACTTGAACATGAAGAGACAGTCCCTGCTCGACAGAGCTTACAATCTAATCAGGACAGACAAACCGGACAAATAAGGGATAAGGACAAAGAGTAGCAAGATTTCGGAATCCCAAAAAAAAGGACATAGGTTGAATGTGCAAGACCTTCTGTTGTTGAAAAACCTAGTAGACTTGTACGGTCTGTGCCCTGAGAAAGGCAAGGACAAATCAAACTCAGCTATACATATAAAGTATCACATACCATGTAAATGAGTTATCTTGTTGGGCAGACTGGATGGACCATACAGATCTTTATCTGCCGTCAGTTACTATCAGGCTTATTTTTTAAAGTGATCACCGGCGATCTTCCGACATAAATCGGGAGATGGCTGGCGATCTCTAAAGCGGCAAAATCGGTATAATCGAAAGCGGCTTTTTTGACACCATTGCCGCTTTCCCGTCGCCACGCCGGCAAAAGTTCAAGGGGGCGTGTTGGCGGCATAGCGAGCACGGGACATGGGCGGGCATGGGCGTGGCTACCAGATGGCCGTCTTTCGCGGATAATGGGAAAAAAAGCGACGTTAATCAGTATTTCGCCGGATTTACTTGGTCCTTTTATTTTCACGACCAAGCCTTAAAAAGGTGCCCCAACTGACCACCGAAGGGAATGGGGGATGACCTCCCCATAGTCCCCCAGTGATCACCAACCCCCTCCCACACTAAAAAAATAAAAATAAAAACCTTTTTTTACCAGCCTGTATGCCAGCCTCAAATGTCATACCCAGCTCCCTGACAGCAGTATGCAAGTCCCTGGAGCAGTTTTTAATGGGTGCAGTGCACTTCAGGCAGGCAGACCCAGGTCCATCCCCCCCCCCCCCTACCTGTTACACTTGTGGTGCTAAATGTTGAGCCCTCCAAACCCCCCCCCCCCCCAAAACCCACTGTACCCACATGTAGGTGCCCCCCTTCACCCATAAGGGCTATGGTAATGGTGTAGAGATGTGGGGAGTGGGTTTGGGGAGGATTTGGGGGGCTCAGCGCCCAAGGTAAGGGAGCTATGCACCTGGGAGCTATTTATGTATTTTTTAAACATTTTTAGAAGTGCCCCCTAGGGTGCCCGGTTGGTGTCCTGGCATGTCAGAGGGACCAGTGCACTACAAATGCTGGCTCCTCCCATGACCAAATGCCTTGGATTTCGCTGGGTTTGAGATGGCCAGCATTTTTTTCCATTATCGCTGAAAAACAAAACCGGCCATCTCAAACCCGGCGAACTCTGACATTTGGCCGGGCTAAACCGTATTAATGAAAAAAAAATGGCTGGCCATCTTTTTCGATAATACGGTTCCGGCCAGCTGTTGCGCCGCCGCCAAAATAGATCGCTGGCGATCTGTTTCGCTGGCAATGTTCGATTATGCCCCTCTATGTTATATAGAGGCGTATTTTCAAAGCACTTAGACTTACAAAGTTACATAGGAACCTATGGAAATTTTTAAGTCTAAGTGATTTGAAAATGAGCCCCATGGTGAATCAGCTACTAAAGCCTAGAGCTCACTGGCCTTGTGGGCTGAAGTGACCACTACCAAAAATAGAACCTTCTGGGTCAGGTACTTCAGGTGACAGGTATCCAGCAGCTCAAAAGTAGTTTTCAGTGAAAGTCCCATGACACCACAGGAACTTTGATGAGAAGCATGAAGCGAACAACGAAGGGCTACTTTTGTTGTGGGTAAATTAATTTTGGGAGGAGACTTTAATGCTTGCTTGCAGCCTGTCCAGGATCGCACTGGGTCCTCTGCAGGGGATGATGCACACAATACCAAAGCCTTCTAGGATCTTATTAATAACCTAGGTGTGGCAGATGCTTGGAGGCTGGCCAACCCCTGGGGTCGTGATTATACATTCTATTGCCACTCCCATGGGCCATACTCTAGAATTGATTATGTACTTGTAAGATAATGCTTCTCTCACCTCACACTCTGTATCTTCCATAATTGTGGTCTCTGATCACACTTCTACTCGGAGAGAGCTACATAAGTGCATAAGTATTGCCATACTGGGACAGACCAAAGGTCCATCAAGCCCAGCATCCTGTTTCCAACAGAGGTCAATCCAGGTCACAAATACCTGGCAAAATCCCAAAAAAGTACAACACATTTTATACTACTTATCCCAGAAATAGTGGATTTTCCCCAAGTCCAATTTAATAATGGTTTATGGACTTTTCCTTTAGGAAGCCGTCCAAACCTTTTTTAAACTCTGCCAAGCTAACCGCCTTTACCACATTCTCTGGCAACAAATTCCAGAGTTTAATTACACATTGAGTGAAGAAATGGAGGTGAACCTCAGACTAAATATTGTTCTTTTCATAATGCCCTGTGTAGAAGGATAAGTCTCTGATCCAAGCATGTATAGTGAAGGAATATCTTGAGTATAACCTTGATTCTGTTCTGCCTTTGGTAGTGGTCTGGGAATGCCCTCAAGATGGTGTCTAGGGCTTTTCATCAAAGAAGCTTTACAGCAAAAGCACAAGGAAAAGAGCTTAATATAAGAATATATCTCTCATATCTGTACCCTAGAGCAGCAACACAAACTAACAAGGTCAGAGGATGCCTTTAGGCAACTGCAGGTAGCTAGGCTGCAATTAGACAGCTATTACACAGAAAAGGTGACCTCTGCTTCTGTCAGGATAAATCAACAGGCTTATGAGAAAAACAATAACATGATCCAGTTGCTAGTGTTATATTTATTTATTCGACACTTGATATACCACTTTATCTGACAGACAGGGGAAAGCAGTTAACAAACCAATAAAATGACAAAATAAGGTAAAAGAAAGGAACTACAATAGATCATAGGAAAGAAACCAAGCACATAAAACATACGCAACCAGAGATAGAGACTCACAATCAAGTATTAGAACCCCATTACGCCGGACATCACATGCATTCATAGGCCTGCCGAAACCTCCAGGCTTTCAGTAAGGATTTAAATTTCTTCAACACACGTAAAGTAGGCATAGAATTCGCATTATCTCCATTTGAGCCATGTGGGGCCCTGGCATAACCAAACGGTCGTTAATAGAGCGCAGGACCTGTGCTGGGGATTAAGGGGCAGTCAACGACGACAGATAAGAAGGTGTACCTTGATGGAAAACCTTAAAAGTCAAGAGCAGAGCTTTAAACTGAATGAGAAATGCAACAGGTAACCAATGGTGATTCTTCAAGACGGGCATGATGTGATCAGATTTCCGTACATGAGAAAAGACGACGACGATGAATGGCTGTATTTTGCAACGACTAAAGCCTCTTAAGCAAAGACTTAGAAATCTTTGAAATAATCTAATCTTGTCATAAACAAAGATAAAATTAATGAGTGAAACGTATCATGATCAAAAAGTGAGCAGACCTAACGTAATTCACACCATATAGACGACGGGCTGACAGGAGCATGTGTACAATTAAGGATAGATCTGGATCTTTACTGACTTATTCTGCCCAAATACAGGAGCGGTTCAAAGAATATTATAGTGAATTGTATACTGCTGATCCTGCAACTGACTTGGCAGCCACTGTTTTCTATTTAAAAGACCTTGCTCTTCTGGTTTGGCACCTTATCAGTGAACTTCTCTGGACGGTGTAATAACAGTTAAGGAAACAAAACATGCTATTAGATCCCTTCCTACTCTCAAATCTCTAGGGTTAGATGGTTTTTCAGGGGAATTTTATAAGGCCTTTGCCTCTAAACTTGCCCCATTACTTGCAGATATTCTAAATGAAGTCCACTTGGTTGCTCCCAGTGGTGTGCTGGAGCCGGCTCGCACCGGCTCTGCAGAGCCGGTTGTTAATTTTTGAACAATTTAGCGAGCCGGTTGTTCTGCTCTCAGCTGGGACTTGAATGGGGTTTTTTTTCACAAATTGCAGCAGGAGGCTGGAGGCACGCATGCCCAAACACACCAGCTGTCACCTGATATTGGTGCATGCGTGGTGTGTGGCAACCCTGCCTCCTCGTGCTGCACTGCAGGCAAGAGGTTCGTGTGCATTGTCCGAGTTCCTGATTCTCTCTCCCCTGCTGCTGCCCTTCCCACTGCCCCATGCATTGAACTTTGTTTCTTCCCTCTCGTATCCGCTCCCTCTCCCTGCCTCCTTCAACCTCTTCCCCCCCCCCCCCCCCCCCCGCCGCAGTTCGGACCAGATCGTTACTTACGTGCAGGCAGTAGGCAGGACGCGGCAGGCAAAGGACACTGTCGAGACCAAGGAGGTTTGACGTGATGAGCTGCAGGCAGCCTATCTACTCCACGGTAAGCAAGGAAACCAATTTGTTTAATCTTTGTTTTCACTCCCCTGCACAGCTGTCCTCTAGTGAACACTCAAACCAAACAAAGCAATCAAACCAATGAGCTGCTGCATGCACATTCTCATTTTTTTTAATTCTTGGTCCATCTGTAACAAGTCTAAAGCTGTTTCAATTGGATAGGCAGTGCCTTAAAAGGTGGAGGACAAAAGTTTTTGTTTCGTTTTTTTTTTTTTTACTTATTGGACAGATTTTTTATTTATTTGAAAGCTTCCCATATAATATAAATATCATGAAATAACAATTGAATATCACTAAAATCTTTAAAAATTATTATAGCTGGTAGAAACTGCAATCTTAAACTCTGTATTTTGTGCTAATTTTTCTACACTAAAAAATAAATAAATAAATAAATACACTGTCTGTATACAATACAGATGGCCAAATTTCAGTAAGGATATCCTGTTTCCTGATGGGTTCATCTTAACTGTTGTTGTAATCTACCTTGGGAAGCCTTGTGTTATAAAGATGATGATGGAATATATTGAAATTAAATGGAAGTAGAATTAAACTCTCCTTTCATTGGGGCACATGGAATCAGATCTTAATCTGTTTTGTAGAAGTTTACCTTTTAGATACACAAATGGATTATTCTGTTTTGAACATGTTTCAGGGGCAAGTGGTTTTATTAGTCAAAATAAAAATATTTTGTTTCTTGCAGATTTCTTTTGTTTAAACATAAATGGGCCATAAGCCCCTAATGCAGCCCATTGGTTTTCTTATACGTTGTTCTTGTGATAAATTATACTGTGTCAAAACTGAAAAATCTTGTCTCTATCTGGTTGATAATAAAAGGAGCTCATTGTGAACACTATCCACCCTAAAAGGTTGTTTTGTGGCTGTACATGAAGAATTATGATATTGACTAAATACATGTATGTGTGTGTCCCTAGTCCTGCATCCTAAGTTTATATAATCCTTTCAAGAAATCCAGTTAATCTTTTAACTTATTAGTGAAGCATAACCGCAGAGTCATCATATGGTCGCATCTTCAATATTGTAATACTAGTGCCCATCTAAGGAACAGCCAGGTTATTTTGAGTTAGTCTTCACTTGCTTTCCTTGTGCCATCACTATCCAGCAGGTAGGCAGTGTCTTAAAAGATGGAGGATAAAGGTTTTTTTTTTTACATTAAAAGAAGGTAAATTTGGATGTAAGGATTGTTTGAAAGCACGCTCTCTCCCCGGGTATAGCCAGCTCTGCAAATGTTTTTTTTTTTGGCGGGGCCGCAGAGGTGGACGGGGTGGGGGGGCACAGAGGTGGACCAGGGAGAGAGCCTGTTGTTAAAAATTTACCAGCACACCACTGGTTGCTCCTTTACCAACATCCATGATGGAGGCATGGATTGCAGTGATCCCTAAACCACAAAAAGATACAACAGCATGCCAATCATATCGTCCATTCTTTTAGGGGTATGTATTAGTTTTCGGAGAATGGCTGAATGCAATGAATGAAGCCATTTTGGGTTAGTATACTTCTGAACTAACTGAATGGATACAGGTCCCAAATGAACCAAAAATCCATTTGTTTTCAGTGCCGACTATAGTCCCTGGGGTCAGGACAACAGTACTTATCTTTGCTTGGTTAGTGTGAGGCTCACTGGAGATCAAATCAATGGCCCTTGAGAGGGGAAGTTAGAGACTTGCAGCTGAAGCCACAGGAACTGCACAGTAAAAGGGCACATCAGTGAATAGTAGTCCTCTGGGCTACAAAAAGGAAGACAATCCCCTGCAGGAACCTACTTTTTCAACATTTTGCTCCTAATCAAGGACATATTCCCTGCGGGTACAATGGGTTCCTTGGAGGGGGGGGGGGGGTTGTCTTGTTTTCTGGCACCGAGAGGATAACTATTTAATATCTTTTATCTTTCCTGTACAACTCATATGACTTCAGTTGTAGGTCTACATTCTCTGTTCTTGAGGGTCATGGGTCAATCCCCCATGAAGGGGCAAAGACGACAGGGAAATCAACTGGCCTATTATGTTAAAACTTTTTGACAAGTGGACAAACAAACCCATCCCAGGCTCACTTCCAAATCCCATGGCTGAGGACTTCATTGTGAATCTGAGACCATTCCTTTCTTGATCTCTCATGGCTCTCGGAAACCTTTGTTAGGAAGGTGTTCACTTCAGAGGAAAATGGGTGAAAACGATCAGGCTTGAAGACAGAGAGAAAGCAACGAGCACACACAGGGCTCAGGTATAGAGGAACTGGACACAGTTTGTGTGTCAAATAAAAGGCAGGCCTTCTGGTGCAGGGCACACAGACTTCACAGTGAGAATATTACTTATTATATATATATTCTTATATACTGTTAAGTATAATACATTACACATTACGGTGTACATCTCATAAAATATCAATCATTACAACTAAATAACAACACATCCTTCAATAACTATGAACCTTGTCCAAACATCTCCTGAAACAAAGCTTGATAGAAGAAAAATAAACACATAAGAGCACTGCCAATGTTGGTGAAACTTTACCCTCTTTTTTAAGGTCTTCCTTACAATGTTTTTGCTGCTTTGCCTCTCTCCTGATGCCTTGGTGCCTTCCTGCCAATGCAAGTACTGCTTTACCCCTTTCCTAGTACCTTGGGATCTTCATTCCACTGCTTGTTCTGCTTTGCCCCTCTCATAGTGGTATAGAGTCTTCATAATGGTTATTACCCTGGGGTCTTCATGTCACTCTTTGATTTCTTGTAGTGCCGTTGACTGCTACAGACACTTAGCAGCAAGTTTAAAAGCATATTTAGTTTTAGCTCAACTTTTCAGTAGAAGATGATTTTAGAAGATGAAATTGTTTTGTTTGTATTGAGATCTGTGATTATGTTCCGAGTATTTTTTTTGCTTGCTTTATTTACGTTTTTAACCTTTTTATATCTTAATATTTCTTCTTTTTTTGTAATACTGCTTAGAACTCTCAATGATTAAGGGAGATACAATTATTTTTAAATAAATTCAAGTTTGTACCTGAGGCAATAGAGCATCAGTTGGGTTTCAACCACGGCTATCTTTGTTCTCAGCCTCTAGCTTTAACCACTAGGCTACTCCTTCACATCAGTCTTATAAAATATGGATGGAAAACGCCACTGTTGTAGTACAAAATTGCTTGCCTCATTGAATTTAATGGGAACTAACAAAAATCATTCAGAATTTGAAAACAAACCGAATCAGTGATTGATCCGAGTACTAACCAAACCAAAAATGTTCCCTATGCACATCTGTACAGTCTAACAAGAGCTGCCCATTTCCAGGCAGTATATTAATCCTATATTACAACTCATCCTTCCTGTTGCTTGAGCAAAGGATACCACTTCTATCAAACACCGTTCAGTCCATATACTACCGAGGAATCAAAAGGGGTCTAGATGTCTAACCATTAGGCACATTATGTTTGGCAAGTACCATAACTTTGGCACAGTTATCTCATCTTTAGGAAAACATCTCCTATATATATTATATATACATGGCATGATATTCAAAATGATTTAAGTGGCCAGGAGAGGCTCTTGGCTTTTTAAATTGGCTGTCCGAGGCTAACCCGGCATTTTCAGCAACACTTAACTGGACAGTGCTGCTGAAAATGTTTGCTTAGCACTCAAGCCGAAACTGGTTATTCTGGGCACATTCCAGGGGCGAAGTCAGCACTTAACCAGTTAAGGGAAAGGGGAAGGGACTTGATATACCACCTTTCTGAGGTTTTTGCAACTACATTCAAAGTGGTTTACATATATTCAGGTACTTATTTTGTACCAGGGGCAATGGAGGGTTAAGTGAATTGCCCAGAGTCAGAAGGAGCTACAGTGGGAATTGAACTCAGTTCCCCAGGATCAAAGTCCACTGCACAAACCACTAGGCTACTCCTCTACCAGCAACATTCCATGTAGAAGCCTACCCTTGCAGATCAGCAATGTGGCCGCGCAGGCTTCTGTTTCTGTAAGTCTGACGTCCTGCACGTCAGACTCACAGAAACAGAAGCCTGCTTGCTGATCTGCAAGGGCAGGCTTCTACATGGAATGTTGCTAGTAGAATAGCAACATTCCATGTAGAATCTCAAATAGTAGCAACATTCCATGTAGAATCTCAAATGGGGAAAGGGAAATGGGACTTGATATACCACCTTTCTCAGGTTTTTGCAACTACATTCAAAGCGGGTTACACATATTCAGGTACTTAGTTTGTACCAGGGGCAATGGAGGGTTAAGTGACTTGCCTAGAGTCACAAGGAGCTGCAGTGGGAATCGAACTCAGTTCCCCAGGATCAAAGTCCACTGCACTAACCACTAGGCTACTCCTGCACATAAATAGGGCAGCATAAAATGCAGTCCTATCTTTATGCAGTTATTTATAGCCAGTTAAGTGCCAAATTACACACTTAATCAGGGGTTTCCCATATCTGGAAAATCAGTGCTGGAGCCCAGACAAGGCCAGACATTGAATTTCCAGATTTAATGCCAGTGGCAGTCAGCAAAACACTGATTGCCGCCAGCTGAATATTGGGCCCATAATTTATTAATTTCCATATTACAATGAGAATAACTCTTGTCCAAAAATAAAGTTAGAAAGAGAGAGAGAAAAGCATAAGAAAACTAAATCCAGTCCACATTTCAAGGGAGGAAGGAAGTACACAATTTCAAGGAAACTTACAAGGGAGAGAAATAAGGAAGATAGCTAAAGACATGGTCCCTTATCATAGTTAAAGGCTATGAATATGAGGACGCCTAAGGACTGCCAGGAGATTGAGAGAACAGGTCCACCAGTGAACCAACAATCAACTTGGGGGCCAGATATGCCAAACAACTATGTGAAGAAAGCCTTCTCCAATCCCACAATAGCATCCTAACAGTTCTCCATAGTCACTACAGCTGCCTTACTTATTAGTTGCTGAGAAACAGGAAAAACATGATCAGAAAATTCTTCTGATCCCTGCAGATCCCTTCACCAAAACTCCATCTGACCTAACTGGCATCAACTCTACCGCGCCTAGAGCTAGACCCTCCATCTACTGCACCTAGCCTAAAGACCCTCATACTCTTGCTCTATCTGCTCTACTTCTTTCAACAGGGGCAGTCTTCATGAAACAGTAGAGGAGACTGCAACTAAGTCAATAACTGCTTCATCAGAGCAAGCAGAATCCTTTCCAGCCACTCACATCATTGCAAGTCTATTGGCTGTGTTTTCTCCATGGGGCTTAGTGTAGCTTCAAGCCATGGAAACTTGAGTAGCTCTCCTTCCTCTGTCCAAAAATCCTAGGGCTGCATGCCAAGTTTCATGGGCATCACAGGTCTCCAGATAAAATACAACACCAGGCAGCTAAAAGCAGGCGAGTCAAATGTCAAAAACACAAGTTTTCCTCTTGTGCTTTACCACAGTACAAGCAATACAAAAACTGAAAAATAGGCTCAATGGAAAAGCATGCTAAAGCCATCCTAGTTCTCATTTACCAGCAAAATCCCCATTTTCTCCACCAGCACTGGGCAAAAGTTCCCCACTGAAGAAAACAGGCCCTGAACTACAACATAAAAAATGACAATGGTTAAAGAAAACGCTGAAAATGTTACACCTGTTTAAGAGCAGTAGCCTTTATGCTGGTTTCCACAGCAGGTTTCCCTTTGTCAGCATACATGCACCGCAATTAAATCAAGAATGCCTAACTTAGTCCTAATTGATGCCCTGGGGAAGTGGTTTCAAGTTCAGTATGACATGATTGACTGAAAAACCAAAAACATGCATTAAACAAAAATTACTAACACCCTATACCTTTCTGAATTAGAAGCAGAGGCATGAATTCTTCAAGTGCTGAAAAGTCAGTTGAACATAGCACTTCATGAATGCAAGCACTTAATCTTGCTAAGGGGAAAACCCACTCATCTGCAACACACAAAATAATTTGGAGAGAAAACTAAGGCATCACTGGCTCACTTTCAAATTGAAAAACTGCAGTAAAGCGAAGATACTTACCTGTAGCAGGTATTCTCCGAGGACAGCAGGCTGATTGTTCTCATGTGTGGGTCGACGTCCATGTCAGCCTAGGAATCGGCATTTTGCAAGCAAAATATAACCTAAGTTTTGCCAGAGTCTTCTGGGGCACGTGCAATGCGCACCGCACATGCGCGGACTGATTTCCCACCCGTTGCACGAGTGTGGGTGACACATTTTGTGCATTTTTCACATCTATTAACAATATCTTTTAGTAACTTCTGTTTATTTAGACCCTCAGCATTGCAGTTGAGCACTCCGTTCCTGAAGAAACCTTGTGTTTTGGGGTGAAACGGTGGTCTCCGTCGAATGTTTAACAAAGAGTGCTTCACTAAAGCTACAAAGAGTGCATCACTAAAGCTAAGTGCAAGTTTACTTTTTTTGTTGCTGCTGGTAGGGTTGTTCTCAGAAGGAAACCTTAGAAGTGATTTAACTACAGCCAAAGCTATATGCCAGTGCTGTGAGAAGTGACTTAAATACAGCTAAATTTACATGCTAGTGCTATGTGGAGTTTTTATGCCCAATGATAGAATCTGAGCGTGTGTTATAGTTCAAAGCTCAAGTCCATAACCACATTCAAAACCTTAGGCAGGCTGCCTCTGGTTTCTGAGGGCTTTTCTCCACATCAAAACATAAGCACAAGTTATACTTATATTGTTGGCTAGAGTTTCATATATCCAAGTATTAGGTTACACAATCTTCACTCTAGCATTTATGACGAACCCCAGTAGCTCCAGCACCTGAATAGTCATTTGCATGGACTCCAAAGCACCTTCCTTCGAGGTGCTCTTCACCAGCCAATCATCGAAATAAAGAAACACATGCGCTCCTAGTCTGTGTAGAGATGCTGCCACTACACCTAGGCATTTTGTAAACACTCTGGGCATAGACGCGAGGCCAAAAGGCAGTACACGGTACTGAAAGTGCTGTGTTCCCAGCCAAAATCGAAGATACTTCCTGTGAGCTAGAAGTATCAAGGTGTGTGTAAGCATCCTCTAAGTCCAGAGAGCATAGCCAATCGTTTTCCTGAATCATGGGAAGAAGGGTGCCCATCCTGAACTTTTCTCGAATAAGAAATTTGTTCAGGGCCCCTTAGGTCTAGGATGGGACACATCCTCCATGTTTTCTTTTGCACAAGGAAGTACCTGGAATAGAATCCCAGCCCTTCTTTCCCTGGTGGAATGGGTTCGACCACTTGGGCTTGTAGAAGGGCGGAGAGTTCCTTTGCAAGTACCTGCTTGTGCTGGGAGCTGTAGGACTGTAGGTGGGCAATTTGGAGGCTTGGATTCCAGATTGAGGGTGTATCCTAACCGGACAATTTGAAGAACCCACCGGTCGGAGGTTATAAGGGGCCACCTGTGGTGAAAAAACATTACCCTCCCCCCAACCAGCAAGTCGTCTGGTACAGATATGTTTACTGAGGCTATGCTGAACTGGAGCCAGTCAAAAGCCCATCCCTTGCTTTTGCTGGGGCGCCGCAGTGGTCTTAGGCACACGCTCTTGACAAGAACGAGCGCGCTGGAACTGAGCCTGGGCAGGCTGCCGAGAAGCAGGAGTGTACCTATGTCTAGCATAGGAATAGGGAGCACTCCTCTTCCCTCCATAAAACCTCCTGGATGAGGAGGTAGTAGCAGAAGATGCCTGGCGGGAAAGAGAATCCATAGCATCATTATGCTTCTTGATCTGGTCAACTAGATCCTCCACTTTCTCACCAAAAAGGTTCTCTCTCCCCCCCCCCCCCCCCCCCCCCCCCCCCCGGCAAGGAAAATCTGCCATCCTCTGCTGGACTGAAAGATCCAGGTCAGAGACACAGAGCCATGAGAGTCTGCACATCACTATACCTTGGGCAGCGATCCTGGATGCTACATCAAAAGTGTCAAACGTACCCCTGGCTAGGAATTTGACACGCCTTCTGCTGCCTGACCACCTGATGAAAAGGCTCAGCCTGCTCCGAAGGGAGTGCATCAACCAAGCTAGACAGTTGCCTCACTGAGTTCTGCAAGTGGACGCTCGTGAAGAGCTGGTAAGTCTGGACCTTGGCGGCGAGCATAGCGGCCTGATACATCTTCCTCCCAAAAGAGTCCAAGGTTCTAGATTCTCTGCCTGGGGGCGCCGAGGCATAGTCCCTAGTGCTCTTGGCTCTTTTGAGGGCTGAGTCCACCACCATGGAATCGTGAGGTAGCTGAGACCTCATCAAACCAGGTTCACCGTGGATCCAATATTGGGATTCAGCTTTTTTTGGGATCATGGGATTAGGCAGAGGGAACGACCAGTTTCGCATAAGGATTTCCTTCAGTACATTATGCAAAGGAGCCATTGCAGCCTCTCTAGGCTGAGAAGGATAATCCAGGACCTCGAGCATCTCAGCCCTGGGCACATCCTCAACCTCCATAGGGAAGGGAATAGCCGCAGCCATTTCCCGAACAAAGGAGGTAAAGGATAGACTCTCCGGTGGAGACTGTCTCCTTTCTGGTGGAGGGGAAGGCAGGTGGAGACCCACTCGATGCCTCACTGCTGCCAGTGCGAATTGGTCTTTCAGCAGCCATTACCTCCACTCCCGACGTCGATGCTTCCCTCCATGTCGATGCCGCCGACCTCGGTACCGATGTCAATGTCGAAGGTCCGGACCAAGCCCCAAAAAGCTTTTCTCGTTGGGCTTCTCGAGACGCTTGGGTCCGTTTTTTCATACAAAGACACAGACTGCAAGCGACTGGGCTATGGTCGGGCCCAAGACACTGGATACACCAGGCATGGGTATTGGTACCTGAGATGGTCCGGTTGCACCGAGTACAACGTTTGAAGTTGCTGGGTGTCTTCGATAACATGGAAGGAAAAACAGCTTCGGCGAAATCAAAAGATGCAATTGTGCCTGATAAAAGAAAAATGGCACAAAAATAAGGGAATAACCCGGTGCGACAAAAAAACAAAGGAAATTTGAAAAGGACAAAACCAAAAGTACACTACGGGAACTTTTTTTTTTAATGACAATAGTAATAAAGAAAAAATTAGGAGAAAAAAAATCAAAAACTCAAAGATTTTCCTGGGCCTGAGAGGAGCGCAGAAAAAAAACTACCGCATCTCAACGCGGAGAAAAGAAAACTGAGGAGGCATGCTCATGCGGTGGACGGGAAATCAGTCCACGCATGTGTGGTGCGCACTGAACGTGCGCCAGAAGACTCTGGCAAAACTTTGTTTATATTTTGCTTGCAAAATGCCGATTCCTGGGCCGACACGGACGTCGACCCACATGTGAGAACAAGCAGCCTGCTTGTCCTCGGAGAAAGGCTAATATCTGATACAGGTAATCTAATACTATGAAATGCTAAAACTAGCCTATGACATTCAAGATAGCTGTGATAATAATGTTAAATATAATTGGAGAGAAGCCCTCAGAAACCAAAGTGAGCAATCTTTGGTTTGATCACTGTTACAAAATTTTGTCAGTGTTTAGTTTCTATCACTGGGCTAAAAACTCCAACGGGATTTTTATATGTATTTTTTGTTTGCAATTAAATTGTGACAGTGCTTTTAAATCAATGTCAGACTCAAAGTGCAACTTCTGTGCAATCTCTTTCTAGTTTAAGAATTGACTTTGTCAAAATCCAGTAATCACGCCAAGTTCAAAAAAATTCAAAACTTGTTCAAAAATAATAACTCATTTGGAACTTGTCTGCAGCACACCATAGAGAAACAAAGCAACACTTAGCTTTCATTGCTCTACGGGGTCTCCGTCTCACCCTTTCTAGTTTGGCATGTGATATTACAGCGCCATTTTGAAAATGGGAACTTCAATGTGAAAATCATTTTGCAGCAGCGTACAGCACTTGTTCCTGAAGATGCCTAGAAAGGGGTGAAACGGAGGCCCCGTAGAACAATGAAAACTAAGTGTTGCTTTGTTTCACTTACAATGTTACCAAAACAGATCCACCACTGATGAAGTAAGAAAAATTAGTCACCTTCCTTTGGTGCTAAATGGGGGGGGGGGGGGGGGGGGGGGGGATTTCAAACAGATTTCTGCAAGTAAATGGATATTTACCCACTGGGGAAAAAATCTCTGAAAATTAACCTTCTCAAACCAGGAACAAGTACACATGCTGTCCACAGTTTGCAGAAGGTCAACTTATGCTAGTTAAGTATGCGTGGATATTTCATTTTGAAAATACCCATGTGTACCATACCATGTGCACTTTATACTGTAAATTACATGGAGTAAAGAATCCCACCAGCACCAACCACCCAGCAGTGAGGATAAGAGTCTGCTCCTGCATATTCATTCCTTTGCGACAGTGTGAATCAAATCTTTAAAACACTGGGTGGCTGGCAGTCATTTTTCACTTTTCCGACCAGCTACATAATGGAACCGTTACAAGATAGTCATTGAGACAATACAAAACTGCTCCTCTTAACCCTCAATGTAGACAGTTTTGGTGAAAAATGGCAATATTGTGTGTTTCCTTTGTTGAAAAAAAAATCCTTGCATCCATTCGATCTTTATAGTTTTGTGCTACGTTTTTCTTTTCCCTTGTTGGTCTTGTGGCACCTGCTTCTTCTTGTGTGTGCAATCTATGTTTATTAGAACATTCTATCAATAATTTTTCATGCTTATAATGACATTGGACCATAAGCAATGTTTTACAGGGCTTTACAATCTCAGGTGTTTCACTTTAAAAGACAATTTTTAAAGGTACTAGAACTCCAACTCCTCTATTTTTTTACTGTCCGACTCCTACTAATGTCTGGCTTTCAATTTTATTTGTTCTGGATCTAAAGTTCTAGTAAATGTAACTTGTATGTAGAAGTACTTTAGATCCATGGGGATCAGTATAAACTGATAAATTTACCATATATTATAGTTTTTATTTTGAAGCTGGAGTCGGAATCGGTACACTTTTACCAACTCCACCCAAAATTGCTTCCAACTCCACAGCCCTGCTTGCATGGAATTTTGATCTTAAAAAGATGCAAAATAATTTTTTTGTTGCTTTCAGCTCAGTTGGAACCAGAGCTTTAATTTGCATCTTTCTCTGGATTTTTCCTCCCATTTTGTATCAACTACCAATTTACTTTTGGTCCAGCCATCACAGCAACAGTTCCTGCCCATGGATCATGTACCAAGTCTCCTTCAGGAACTCTGCAACGATGGGCCCCTAAATCCAGATACAGGGGTATCATCATTTCATAAGGACCATGTCATCAGTGAGCCACAAGGCCAGCCCAGTCTTACCCCCCCCCCCCCCCCCCCCCGTTTACTAAGCTGTGCTAATGCCAACACAGCCCATTCACTTTGAATAGCCTCTGCCGGAATTGCCACACGGCTCAGTTTACAATACTTTTGTTCAATTTTTTTTATTGAAAACTTGCACATTAAAAAAAAAAAAATCAAACAATGACACCTTAGAATCATTTTCACAAGGTTCCCTCCCCCACCTTCCCCAAAGAAAAGGCAAAATCCCCCACACTTGGTGGATTTTTATCCAAATCTGAGAGAAAGCACAAGCATGGGTAAATCACAAAAGTCTCCAGTCAATTGAAAATCCAATTGCACGCCCTTTGTGGCATTACACTCCATAAAGGTTCCCAGATTTGTTGGAACTTTCTCCACTGCACTGGAAGAGCCCAGCCTGCTTTATACCTTTCCATAACCTTAACATATAATAAATTAAGCCACTAAGCAAGGTACTCAGCCACTGCTTAAAAATTGTCAGTTGAGCAGTCAAAAAACATATAATGTAGTAAATCTATTTAATTTTTGATGGCTTAGATACATTATCATAATTATCAAACAAAAAAGATCTGTGGTTGTAAGGGGAGTCACAACCCAAAAACATAATATATTTTGATACATCCAAAAGGGATAACTAACCAGACAGGACCAAAACTTATGACCTAAGTGCAAACCTAGATTGTGAGCCCTCCTGGGACAGAGAAATATCCAGAGTACCTGAATGTAACTCACCTAGAGCAAAATCTAAATAATAAATAAATAAATAAATGAATAATAATAGGCCTCCTGCTCAAAACATTTACAACATTTATTTTATTTATTAGGATTTATTTACCATCTTTTTGAAGGAATTCACTCAAGGCGGTGTATAGTAAGAATAGATCAAACATGAGCAATAGGCAATTAGAGCAGTAAAAATATTCGAACAACAATACAAAGTATGGCATGGTTTACTACTTGCAATGACAACACAATATGTTTGACATCTCAGCTCCATTTCACACAATAGATCAGTTTACTACTGGAAAGAGTTAGTGTGTTTGGGATTTCAGAACCAATTTTTAGATGGTTCAATGATTTTTGATCAATCACAGCTATTCTGTGTTGAAAAATGGGGACAGATCTTCAATTTGGAAATCTACATATGGAATTTCTCAGGGGTCTCCTCTTTCTCCACTACTCTTTAATCTCTTTATGGATTTCTTGTGTTCTATAACCCTGGCTAGAGATGTGCACTTGAACTCCTATGCTGATGACATCTAAGTATTGGTTCTAATCCTAGATAAACTATCCTGTACTTATATGATTTTAAGTTGCATGAGTAAATGAAACATTGGGCTGTTATGCATTTGATAAAACTAAAGGGCAACAAGATCAAGATTCTATGGTTTAGAAATTCTTTGTTGACTGCTGGGCGCACCTGTCATCTGGAACACTGTCCTGGGAGACATGTGAGCTCTATAGAAGAACTTATATTACAGACGTTCATTTAAGTAGTGGTGTACAGAGCAGATTTCTACCCCTAGATCTTGGGTCCATGCCACTGCCCAATTATGAAAATTCAGGGGGGGGGGGGGGGGGTTAAATCTGCTTGTAAGACTTTGAAGTAAAAAGAGACTTGTGGAGTCCTAGCTCCTTCCAATAAAAACACTTCGCCTACCTGTTCAGACACGTCATCTGAGAGTGCCGCAGAAGGCAAAGAGGTTTGCAATACATTATGTTGAAACATTTTTATTAAAGAACACATCAAACAGATCCACAAAGAACATATAATTTTTACAAACTGTACCCCAATTACCTCTCCTCATCCCCCCCACCTGCACCCCTACCCAATTCGTACAAAAGAGGTTCTCAAAGGGCCTGAACTCTTGTAACCCCCTCCCTTGAGAGAAACTCCAACCAAAATAGTCATAAATTTCCCCCTACCACCCCCCCCCCCATTATGCAATAAGACAGCAGGACAACAGGAGCAAGTGTGGGCATCATGAGTAGCAATTATAATGTGTTTACAATCAGACTGCATCCCCAAGGGTCCAAGCTTTGTAAATAGGGGTTCCAGATCAAAGTAAAAAAAAACTTCTTACACTTAGGGGATCCCCGTGCCTCCTTAGCCTCCCGAGTTACCAAAAGGTGCAATTGGTTCCTCCAGTGCCAATAAGCAAGGGGTTCAGGTGACGTCCAATATTGTAAAATGCATTTTCGCACCACTAAATATAATTTGCGACACAGTAGGACATTATGATTGTGTAAGACCCAAAAGGCTCTTGGTTTATCAAGAACTGTATCTTGCACTCCATTCACCAACATTTGACTCATAAATCTCCTAATCAATGCCCCAAAATTGTGAATTCTAGGACAGGTCCAAAACTCATGGTAAAAAGAATGGGGAGATTGTCCACATTTGGAGCAGAGAGGGTCCGGACGCTCTCCCTCATGGAACAGTTGTACCTGGGTCATGTAGGCTTGATGGACCACACGATACCCATACTCTCAGTCTCGCATCTGTTATGAGAGCTGGAATGCTCCTTAAAGTGGACAAAACATCCCAATCTGCCAATGGTGCTCCCGAGTCGACTTCTCATTTGATCTTCAGTGCTACAAAATCTTTATGGGGTTCCCCCTTAGCAAGGGATTTATGAAGCCCCAAAACAGAGAGTTCAGCATTCGATAACTCCTGAAAAAACCCCTGTACCCGGTCTCCCACATGGTGGCCTAAAAGTACTTTACCCAAAGAGGCTATATAGTGTTTAATTTGGGAGTAAGCAAATCGATTACCCCAGGTGGCACCCACTCGTGTCTACAACTCCTCAAACGGAAGTAAGTCACGCTCCTGATGAACAAGTGCTGCAAGGGAGATGTACCACTCTGCTCCCATAAATAAAAGTTGGATTGTCTAGTCCTGGATCAAAATCCCTATTACCCCTAATGATCAGCTGATCTGTCGTTAATGGGTCTTTCCTCCCCCCCAAGCGTCCAACGAGCGCACCCCACACCTCCCTCAATGGGCGGATCAGAATCCTCCCCTTAAAATGGCAAAATATCTGGGCAGGTCTGTGATGTAGCAATGAGAAAAAATTGTAAGGGGCATAATAAGTGCATTCCAACTCTAAAGGCATACGAGTCTGAGAATGGCGGAACCAGTCCCCCAAATGGCGCAGTAAATACACCTGATTATACAGCTTCAGGATGGGGAACCCTATTTTTCCCCTTGATTCCAACCCACCAACAAGACTAATCTAACCTTCGGTTTCCTGTGAGCCCAACAGAAGCGACCAAATAAGCAACAGATGCTTTTCAAGTCATTCTGCAATAAATGCAATGGCAAGGCCTGTAAAACACAGAGCCACCACAGGAAGTTCACCATTTTCAGCGAATTCATCCTACCGAGTAACAACAATGGAAGGTCCCTCCAACTCTCTAGCTGCCATCTAGAGTCTTCCACAAGACCTGAGACATTAAGATGGTATAATGACAAGACATCCCTAGCTAAGCGAATGCCCAAGTATTTAAAAGAACGGTCCGCCCACAGTAAGGGAAAACCAGGGCCCCAAGTGCGTTGCAGCTGTACCAATGACGACAAAGCCACCAACTTGGCGAGATATAACCAAAATCCTGCGTAATGCCTGTATTTCCAAAACATATCTAGTAATGCTGGAAGTGAGTCCCGCAGGTTTGTGAGGTGTACTAAGAGAATGTAATAAAAGCAGTCAGCTTAGTGGGGTTTTAAAAAGGGTTGGATAGCTTCCTAAAAGAAAAGTTCATAAGCCATTATTAAAATGGACTTGGGAAAATCCACTGCTTATATCTGGGATAAGCTGCATAATGTATTGCACTGTTTTGGGATCTTGCCAGGTACTGGCCACTGTTGGAAACAGGATGCTGGGCTTGATGGACCTTAGGTTTGTCCCAGTATGGCAATACTTATGTTCTTATCATCAGCAAATGCTGCCACCTTGAAGCAGTGAGGGCCTATGGACACTCCCTGAATAGCAGGGTTCACCATGATGTCTCGGAGAAGGGGGTGGTTTGTAATACATTTAAAACAAAACCCCAGCATCATCAGAAGTGGACACTGCTCACTAGAACTGAATGGAAGGAACACCAAACCCAAACTTCTTCTTCAGTTGCTTTGAGTAAATTTTAAGTAGTAGAACTGTAAATGCAAAAATCTCCAATCTTAAGTTCCTTTTATTATTTTAAAGTTTAAGACCATGCTTCAAGAAGAAGAAAAGGGTCAGAGCACTGGACATGGTTCTCCAACAGTCATAGGAGCCAGCTCTGTGGGTGCTTGAGCGCCCCCGATATTGAACAAACTCCTTGACAGCGTCAAGAGAGGGGTAATTTCCATTGGGTTTAGCACTCCCAATTATTTTGAAGAGTTGACTCCTATGCCAACAGTGGCATAAAATTATGTACGGTCTATAAATACAGTCCATAATGTGAATTTCATCCGAGTAGTATGAAGGCATATGCAGCACTCCAAAGCTGCAGAATGATTTTTCTAACCATCCACCATCCATTCTCTCCTTCTCTTCTCATCTTTCTATATAACCTCACAGTTCACTATGATTCTATAGTTCACATATTTTAGGTAGTGAGACTGATAGATGACAGATACTATGCTGGTTTTTGATATTCCCCTTCCCTCCTGTACCCTAATTATATTATTTGTTACTTTTTTTTTGTTAATGTTATGCTATGCTCTTTCCCTCCCTTGCCATGGCTGCCAGACTGTTTCTTATTGTCATATAAGTTATTTTCTGGGATCAGCAATACTGTGGTATACAAAAATGCTAGACTTGGCAAAATTAAAATATGGAAGAAAAGGCCTTAAAATTCAGCAGAATTCAATGAAAACTCACAAAATTTAGTACTTCAATAGGCATTCACTTCATCATTGGCCAGAAAAACCTCCAAATATCCAAACATATTTTATTATTTTATGTTCTTTTCTCTCTTCTCTCTTTTCTTTCAATTCATCAGCATACAAAAAATGATGTCACAAACTGTCAAACTTACATTTGTGCACTCAGAAATTCTCAAAGGCAATATGGCACTTATTTGATAACTCCCAAAGGGGTCCCGTTTCGCCCGACAGCTTTGTCAAGAGAAAAAAATCAATTGTGCCAAAACGTATATTAACTTGCTATCTGAAAAACAACAGACATCATCAGAATAAAAACCAGCAAAGGTGTTGGCGCAGTTCAGAAAAACCCACAAATTTTTTTTTTTAAAACTGGCATCCTTCAAAGGAAACTTCTTAAGTTGTGTTTTACTGACAAACCTGTTTCAAAATGGTGCCAGCTTAAAAACAAGACGCTATCCTTAAAACAGACAATCAGAGTGGCAGCCTACAACTACGGAGAGCCAGGTTTTTTTTGAACTGTGCCCCTCTGTGTGTTATCTGTTAACTTGGGGGCTCTGAGCCAGTTCTGGAATCCGGATGAGGGTGTCTACTATTTATGACATCACTCACTGGGGATAAAACAGACACCAGCTCCTGAGTCCACCTGATACCAACAGGCCATAACATTCCTACTGACAGCTTCCTAACAACTGTGCATGCTGTTTCAACTGCAGCATTCAGTGAGAGAGGTGCCATTTCCTGCCTTTGCTGGCGCATCTCAAGGACATCACTCACCAGGGGTAAAAGACAATGGCTCCTGAAGCATTGCATTTTGGGCTTCATGCCAAAGGGGTACGCCCTGCCCCTTTGTACACCCCTTCATACGCAACTTCATGCATGACTTTGGAGGAAGCCTTGCTTTAACATCTGAACTTTACAAGATTTGTTTATTTAAAGTAAAAGTAGAGGTACTAGATTTTATTGGTACTCAGCCATTTTTTACTTATAAATATGGCATGGTCTGCCTATGTTCTTCTATTTCTTATCTTGCTGGGAAGTCAGGAGTGGTTCACTATAAATGCTAGGGTGTGGTGTTGGGATATACTAGTGTACTATTCTATGACTAGATCTCAGATAAAAGTTCCTTCCAGGGATATTTAGTGCAGAAACTTAATAGACTGTACTAGTTCTATGCACCGGGCTATCCCATTGTCAGCTTTTAGATGTTCTAATAAAAAAGGTAGATATTATAACCATCAGCCTAGACCAGAAAGAACTCTTATTTCCTGCAGTGCTGGGTAGCACGGGAGCCCTTACCACCACCTCAATGGGTGGTGGTTAAGTGCTCCCACCCAAAATAGACGCGCAGCAAGTGTGTCACTTGCCACACGTCCAATTCTTTTTAAAAATTGACAATTGTTTAATAAAGACTTCATACAAATTTTAAAAAAAAACCCGCCTTTTACCCACTGCAGTAAAAGGGGGCCTCAGCACGTGTCAAAAACACATGCCGACATCAGCGCAGGCCCCCTTTTGCCATAGCTTTGTAAAAGGACCCCATAGTAAAATAGTAGATGATTGAAGATAAAGACCTGTACTGTCCATCCAGTCTGCCCAACAAGATAAACTCATAGCATAAGGTATGATGCGAGAGTACATATGCATTCTTGATCTTGACTTGTCCTTGCCATTTTCAGGGCACAGACCATAGAAGTCTGAGCATTGACTAAGCTTCTCAGCCACTGGAATTGCCATCTAAGTACCACTAAGTTTGTTTGATTCCATTCTCTCTCCATACAGGATTCCTCTGTGTTTATTCCATGCACTTTTGAATTCTGTTACTGTTTTCAACTCCAAACAATCTTATTTGTTTTTTGCATCTCGCTCTAATTTTTTATCGCCTTTCTTTTATACAGAGGGCAGTTACGTTATCATCGGTCTTTGTACAGCGTCATGTTCACAGATGCCGATACATCTTTCATATATTTTAATTTTTTTTGCTCTCTTCAACTGCACATCTGCAAAGTTAAATATATATGATATATAGGATATTCCGTTTACATTATGTTGCGTTTCTCTTGCAGTTCAATGAGTGTTTTTATTTTTATTTTTATTTTTTCAGTATATGCCACCCTTTTCATTTTCATTCCATTTGTATTTTCATTGCCATTTTTAAACTCAATCACCATTTTAAGTGTTACCTTAAAAAGCAATATTAGGCATTTCTTTTGGATTTAGTTTTTCTGTGGTTTTTGTTTTTTTATTCATTTTTTTCGTTTTTTGTTTTCAGATTCACCTTTACTCAGACAGCCCTCGGCACAGGCCGTATGGTTAAAATCTTTTGGGCGTATTTACCATGTTTTTACCTTATTATCAGTTTTATATTTATTATTTGATCTTGATTTTTCAGAACACTTCCATTTCACTGTTTTTTCATTACTTATTCATGTGTTCACACCATCATTATGTTTTTCTGGTTATTATCCCTTGTACCATTCTCTATTTTGGCATCCCTGTCCATTTTTTGGCATCCCTGTCCATCTTTGTCCCTTGTTATTATTATTCTTATAATTTTTATTCTTTGTTCATATAGGATTAAATGTATCAAATGTATTTATTCATTTCATTGTTCTATACATTTATTATAGATATCGTTTTTAGCAATTTTAGTGCTATTTCTTTACTTGACCTACAAGGCATTGTTCTCTACAGAAATATTAGGTATGTTCCTCATTTTGATATCATTTAATGATTATGTATTTTTTGTCCTCTGTATTTCCATGTGGACAAATTCATTTTCTTATTGATTTTCTCATTGATTTAAATTTATATATGTATATGTCCATATTCTTTTTATGAGTAATTTTTTCATTCTGATGTTGTTTAACACATAAATTTGTTTATGCGCATGTTTATGTTTTTATGCATATATTTTTTATGTATGTTCTTAATATATATTCTTATGTATTTATGTACATTATTTTATAGACCCCTGACGCAGGCCGCATGGCCGAAACACGTCACGTGTCGGGTCAAGTTTGCTATTGTTAATAAAGACCTTGTTCAGGAAGACACTCACTGTGAGAGGACTTTTTTGGATCCACTGTGTATTTTGCCCACTGTTTTCAACTCCACCACCTCCTGTGGGAGGGCATTCCAGGTATCTCCCACTGTCTCTGTGAGAAAGTACTTCCTGTCATTCCTGAGTCTGCCCCCCCTGTAACCTCAATTCATGCCCTCTAGTTCTACCGCTTTCCCATCTCTGGAAAAGGTTTGTTTGTATACTAATACCTTTCAAAAATTTGAATGTTTGTATCATATCACCGCTATCTCTCCTTTCCTCCAGGGTATACATCTCATACATCTTGTTGCTCAAACCCCATACCATTTTCATCACTTTTCTCTGAAATGCTACAAGTCTTTATGTCCTTAACAATATACAGCCTCCAAAACTGAACACAATACTCCAAGTGAGGCCTCATCAACTTATACAGGGGCTTCAACATCTCCTTTCTTCTGCTGTTATACCCCTCTCTATGCAGCTTAACATCCTTCTGGCCGTGGCCACCACCTTGTTGCATTGTTTTGTGAATTTGAGTTCCTCAGACAACATCACCCCAAGGTCCCCCTCCTGAGCTGCACTTATCAATCCCTCACCTCCTATTTCATACATCTTCTTTGGATTTCTGCATCCCAAGTACATCACTCTGCACTTCTTCAAATTAAATTTTAACTGCCAGACCTTTGACTATTCTTCTAATTTTTGGAGATCTCTTCTCATGGTTTTTACTCCCTCTGGGGTATCACCTCTGTTAGCGATCTTCATGACATCTGCAAAAAGACTAATTTTTCCTTCTAGCCCTTCAGCAATGTCTCTCACAAATATATTAAACAGAATCAGCCCCAATATTGACCCCTGAGGCACTCCACTACTCATCTTCCTTTCCTCCAAGCAAATTCCATTTACCACCACCCTCTGTCGCCTGTGACTTAACCAGTTTCAAATGCAATTCACCACTTTGGGTCCTAAGTTCAGCCCTCTCAGCTTTATTCTTCTGTGAGAAACCGTATCAAAGGCTTTACTGAAATCCAAGTAGATTACAAGGTATATCATCTTTCTTCTTCTTTTTAAATTCCTAAAGACCACTATGGGTGTTTGGGGTATGGCTGTAGGCCTGCATTTGGATGTGCAGGCCAAGTCCTTTCCAATTTCTCAACCTCAGTTTAGCACAGCCATCGAAAGGCAAAGTTCCAGCCTCTCAGCCCAGCAGTTTGTCAGTTCTAGGCAAGCCAGAGCCTTTTTGCCTTAGCTGTGTGTCTTTTTGGCCTTGTCACTTCATCCTCCATTTCCCCAGGCACAAATTTAAATTATAGCCCTCCATAGAGGAGAAATATCTACTGTAACTGAACTGTAACCCACCTTGAGTTTGGATTTAGAATTGTCAACAATTAAATTCAAATACTTCTCCATCTTACAGCATGGCTGATGTACTCAGAGTGGCAAGCCTCAGTCATTGAGCCTTATTCAACAGAAGGCATTACAGATTCAACTAATAATTGGTGGGCACAGGTTAACTCTTATTCAGGTTCCTTGCAGAAGCTCAATTACACTGTTCTGCATGCAACTATATTTTCAACAAAATGTTAAAAAGTATACATTTATTTGACTTTAGGAACATTTTGTTTCTTTCAACCATGCTCGTTTTTCAAGTCAATGCAGAAGGTTCCTATAGCAACACTCCTTTAACTCGACAAATGGAGGCAGCAGTCAGGCAGCAACACTACATTAACACAGTTTCAACAGCCAACACCCAAGCATGCAGAGATTCCTAGAATGGTCATTATTTTTACTGACCCAGATCTACATTTGGAACTTGTAGGGGAAAAAAGATTTTCAGACTCAACTCAGCAATCACTGCACAATGGAAGCACTTAGACTACAAGAAAGACAAGATTTCTAAGCACCATTACTATACACAAAATACTACTATTAAGCAAAACTAAGTAAATTGGAAAGCGTAGGCAAAATGTATGACACAACCTCTTCCTACACTATGCAGGTTTTAAGGCATTTTTCGTGGGGACCCTTTGTATACAGCAATGCTCTTGAAGTCTTATGTGCCAAGACATTTTCTATGGTCTTCAGCTCAGCCTCTTCTGTCTTCTCCAGAGAGGGTGAAGCTCCAAATGACCAAAGATCAGGCCTTCACTTATTTTGGTCCTTACCTCTGGAACTCCTTGCCTTTTGACTCTTAAACGGAAACAAATTTACTTTCTTTCTGAAGGAAAAGTGAAGATCTGGGTTTTTTTGTCAAGGCTTTTCTCAGCTTTGTACGACAAGTTTAAAATAGATGTGGTGTTACAGTGGGAGCTGTCTCTTTTGTTTAGTCTTATCGCATATGTGTTTTATGAACTGTAACATTATGAGGTGTGAAAGGGAATGCTACTATATAAATACATACATACACACATCTGGAAGAATCACACACATCTGTGTGTGGGACTCTGGGGAGGATGAACAAAACTTTCCATGCTTTCAACATGTGCTTTTGACTGGTTCTAGCCAGTTTAGCAAGCACGTTATTTAGCGAGAAATACACAAAGGGGCTCTTGGTGTATTTTTAACATTCGTAGTAGCAGACCAGGCATCATACGTAAATATATTAAAGCAAGCTGATTACTATTTAAATGTGCATTCCAAGTGATGCACAGAATGTAGCCCCTACCTTTTATGAGGAAATTGTTATGGGAGGTCAGGAGCTATCATAACATGACGGTGGCTTCCCGGCGGAGCAGTCTGCTGTAAGTATTTCCACTGGTATGTCGAAAGGCTGAGAATTGTGACCTTCATGAACTCATCTAACACAGTGTCAATGTAGTGCTTTTAGACTGCTATATCCTCAAATAGGGTTGGTAGCAGTTTCCGGAAATTCATTCAATCAAAACTTACAACAGGAGATGAATATACAAAATAAGGTATAGTGCAGAGAATGTAAAAAAAAAAAAAAGCAGTAGCTATAATAAATGGTCGAAAAGTAACGTCTTTAATTTCTTCCGAAACCTCAAGTAATTTTGCTCGGTTCTGATTTGGATCAGAAAAGTATTCATCAGAGGAATAATAATTGCTGAAAATATAGTCTTAACTAATCTTAAGTAACACATTCCTTTGAAAGTAGGACACAAAATGAGTTCACATAAACGGGAAGAAAATCCAAACAGTCCCCTAGATATTGAATTTATCAGTAAAGCGAATGCTACATACCTGTAGAAGGTATTCTCCGAGGACAGCAGGCTGATTGTTCTCACTGATGGGTGACGTCCACGGCAGCCCCTCCAATCGGAATCTTCACTAGCAAAGTCCTTTGCTAGCCCTCGCGCGCCCGCGCGCACCGCGCATGCGCGGCCGTCTTCCCGCCCGAAACCGGCTCGAGCCGGCCAGTCCAGTATGTAGCAAGACAATACTCGTAAGGGAAGACACAACTCCAAAGGGGAGGCGGGCGGGTTTGTGAGAACAATCAGCCTGCTGTCCTCGGAGAATACCTTCTACAGGTATGTAGCATTCGCTTTCTCCGAGGACAAGCAGGCTGCTTGTTCTCACTGATGGGGTATCCCTAGCCCCCAGGCTCACTCAAAACAACAACCATGGTCAATTGGGCCTCGCAACGGCGAGGACATAACAGAGATTGACCTAAAAAAATTTACCAACTAACTGAGAGTGTAGCCTGGAACAGAACAAACAGGGCCCTCGGGGGGTGGAGTTGGATCCTAAAGCCCAAACAGGTTCTGAAGAACTGACTGCCCGAACCGACTGTCGCGTCGGGTATCCTGCTGCAGGCAGTAATGGGATGTGAATGTGTGGACAGAAGCCCACGTCGCAGCTTTGCAAATTTCTTCAATGGAGGCTGACTTCAAGTGGGCTACCGACGCAGCCATGGCTCTAACATTATGAGCCGTGACATGACCCTCAAGAGCCAGCCCCGCCTGGGCGTAAGTGAAGGAATGCAATCTGCTAGCCAATTGGATATGGTGCGTTTCCCTACAGCCACTCCCCTCCTATTGGGATCAAAAGAAACAAACAATTGGGCGGACTGTCTGTGGGGCTGTGTCCGCTCCAAGTAGAAGGCCAATGCTCTCTTGCAGTCCAATGTGTGCAGCTGACGTTCAGCAGGGCAGGAATGAGGACGGGGAAAGAATGTTGGCAAGACAATTGACTGGTTCAGATGGAACTCCGACACGACCTTGGCAAGAACTTAGGGTGAGTGCGGAGGACTACTCTGTTATGATGAAATTTGGTGTAAGGGGCCTGGGCTACCAGGGCCTGAAGCTCACTGACTCTACGAGCTGAAGTAACTGCCACCAAGAAAATGACCTTCCAGGTCAAGTACTTCGGATGGCAGGAATTCAGTGGCTCAAAAGGAGGTTTCATCAGCTGGGTGAGAACGACATTGAGATCCCATGACACTGTAGGAGGCTTGACAGGGGGCTTTGACAAAAGCAAACCTCTCATGAAGCGAACAACTAAAGGCTGTCCTGAGATCGGCTTACCTTCCACATGGTAATGGTATGCACTGATTGCACTAAGATGAACTCTTACAGAGTTGGTCTTGAGACCAGACTCAGACAAGTGCAGAAGGTATTCAAGCAGGGTCTGTGTAGGACAAGAGCGAGGATCTAGGGCCTTGCTGTCACACCAGACGGCAAACCTCCGCCAATGAAAGAAGTAACTTCTCTTAGTGGAGTCTTTCCTGGAAGCAAGCAAGATGCGGGAGACACCCTCTGGCAGACCCAAAGAGGCAAAATCTACGCCCTCAACATCCAGGCCGTGAGAGCCAGAGACTGGAGGTTGGGATGCAGAAGAGCCCCTTCGTCCTGCGTGATGAGGGTCGGAAAACACTCCAATCTCCACGGTTCTTCGGAGGATAACTCCAGAAGAAGAGGGAACCAGATCTGACGCGGCCAAAAAGGAGCAATCAGGATCATGGTGCCTCGGTCTTGCTTGAGTTTCAACAAAGTCTTCCCCACCAGAGGAATGGGAGGATAAGCATACAGCAGACCCTCCCCCCAGTCCAGGAGGAAGGCATCCGATGCCAGTCTGCCGTGGGCCTGAAGCCTGGAAACAGAACTGAGGGACTTTGTGGTTCACTCGAGATGCGAAGAGATCCACCAAGGGGGTGCCCCACGCTTGGAAGATCTGGCGCACCACTTTGGAATTGAGCGACCACTCGTGAGGTTGCATAATCCTGCTCAGTCTGTCGGCCAGACTGTTGTTTACGCCTGCCAGATATGTGGCTTGGAGCACCATGCCGTTCCGGCGAGCCCAGGTCCACATGCTGACGGGCTTCCTGACACAGGGGGCGAGATCCGGTGCCCCCCTGCTTGTTCACATAATACATGGCAACCTGGTTGTCTGTCTGAATTTGGATAATTTGGTGGGACAGCCGATCTCTGAAAGCCTTCAGAGCGTTCCAGATCGCTCGTAACTCCAGAAGATTGATCTGTAGATCGCGTTCTTGGAGGGACCAGCTTCCTTGGGTGTGAAGCCCATCGACATGAGCTCCCCATCCCAGGAGAGACGCATCCGTGGTCAGCACTTTTTGTGGCTGAGGAATTTGGAAGGGACGTCCCAGAGTCAAATTGGTCCAAATCGTCCACCAATACAGGGATTCGAGAAAACTCGTGGACAGGTGGATCACGTCCTCTAGTCCCCCAGCGGCCTGATACCACTGGGAGGCTAGGGTCCATTGAGCAGATCTCATGTGAAGGCGGGCCATGGGAGTCACATGAACTGTGGAGGCCATGTGGCCCAGCAATCTCAACATCTGCCGAGCTGTGATCTGCTGGGACGCCCGCACCCGGGAGACGAGGGACAACAAGTTGTTGGCTCTCGTCTCTGGGAGATAGGCGCGAGCCGTCCGAGAATCCAGCAGGGCTCCTATGAATTCGAGGTTCTGCACTGGAAGAAGATGGGACTTTGGGTAATTTATCACAAACCCCAGTAGCTCCAGAAGGCGAATAGTCATCTGCATGGACTGCAGGGCTCCTGCCTCGGATGTGTTCTTCACCAGCCAATCGTCGAGATATGGGAACACGTGCACTCCCAGCCTGCGAAGTGCCGCTGCTACCACAGCTAGGCACTTTGTGAACACCCTGGGCGCAGAGGCGAGCCCAAAGGGTAGCACACAGTACTGGAAGTGGCGGGTGCCCAACTGAAATCGCAGATACTGTCTGTGAGCTGGCAGTATCGGGATGTGTGTATAGGCATCCTTCAAGTCCAGAGAGCATAGCCAATCGTTTTGCTGAATCATGGGGAGAAGGGTGCCCAGGGAAAGCATCCTGAACTTTTCTTTTACGAGATATTTGTTCAGGGCCCTTAGGTCTAGGATGGGACGCATCCCCCCTGTTTTCTTTTCCACAAGGAAGTACCTGGAATAGAATCCCAGCCCTTCTTGCCCGGATGGCACGGGCTCGACCGCATTGGCGCTGAGAAGGGCGGAGAGTTCCTCTGCAAGTACCCTCTTGTGCTGGAAGCTGTAAGACTGAGCTCCCGGTGGACAATTTGGAGGGTTTGATGCCAAATTGAGGGTGTATCCTTGCCGGACTATTTGCAGAACCCACTGATCGGAGGTTATGAGAGGCCACCTTTGGTGAAAAGCTTTCAACCTCCCTCCGACTGGCAGGTCGCCCGGCACGGACACTTGGATGTCGGCTATGCTCTGCTGGAGCCAGTCAAAAGCTCGCCCCTTGCTTTTGCTGGGGAGCCGCGGGGCCTTGCTGAGTCGCACGCTGCTGACGAGAGCGAGCGCGCTGGGGCTTAGCCTGGGCCGCAGGCTGTCGGGAAGGAGGATTGTACCTACGCTTGCCAGAAGAGTAGGGAACAGTCTTCCTTCCCCCGAAAATCGTCTACCTGTAGAGGTAGAAGCTGAAGGCTGCCGGCGGGCGAATTTGTCGAATGCGGTGTCCCGCTGGTGGAGAGACTCTACCACCTGTTTCGACTTTTTCGCCAAAAATGTTGTCCGCACGGCAAGGCGAGTCCGCAATCCGCTGCTGGATTCTATTCTCCAGGTCGGCGGCGCGCAGCCATGAGAGCCTGCGCATCACCACACCTTGAGCAGCGGCCCTGGACGCAACATCAAAGTGTCATAAACTCCTCTGGCCAGGAATTTTCTGCACGCCTTCAGCTGCCTGACCACCTCCTGAAAAGGCTTGGCTTGCTCAGGGGGGAAGAGCATCAACCAAGCCCGCCAACTGCCGCACATTGTTCCGCATGTGTATGCTCGTGTAGAGCTGGTAAGACTGGATCTTGGACACGAGCATAGAGGAATGGTAGGCCTTCCTCCCAAAGGAGTCTAAGGTTCTAGCGTCCTTGCCCGGGGGCGCCGAAGCATGTTCCCTAGAACTCTTAGCCTTCTTTAGGGCCAAATCCACAACTCCAGAGTCGTGAGGCAACTGAGTGCGCATCAGCTCTGGGTCCCCATGGATCCGGTACTGGGACTCGATCTTCTTGGGAATGTGGGGATTACTTAATGGCTTGGTCCAGTTCGCAAGCAATGTCTTTTTCAGGACATGGTGCAAGGGAACAGTGGACGCTTCCTTAGGTGGAGAAGGATAGTCCAGGAGCTCAAACATTTCAGCCCTGGGCTCGTCCTCCACAACCACCGGGAAGGGGATGGCCGTAGACATCTCCCGGACAAAGGAAGCAAAAGACAGACTCTCGGGAGGAGAAAGCTGTCTTTCAGGAGAGGGAGTGGGATCAGAAGGAAGACCCTCAGACTCCTCGTCAGAGAAATATCGAGGATCTTCCTCTTCCTCCCTCGAGGCCTCACCCTCGGTGTCAGACACAAGTTCACGAACCTGTGTCTGCAACCTCGCCCTGCTCGACTCAGTGGAGCCACGTCCACGATGGGGGCGTCGAGAGGTAGACTCCCTCGCCCGCATCGGCGAAGCTCCCTCCGCCGACGTAGTCGGGGAGCCTTCCTGGGAGGTGGCCGCGGCCGGTACCGGACGTCGGGGACCTCAATCTGGGCGATGGGCCAGCCGGCGCCACGCTCGACGGTACCGGAGGCGCAAGCACCGCCGGTACCGGAGGGGTAGGGCGCAACAGCTCTCCCAGAATCTCTGGGAGAACGGCCCGGAGGCTCTCGTTTAGAGCGGCTGTAGAGAAAGGCTGTGAGGTCGATGCAGGCGTCGACGTCAGTACCTGTTCCGGGCGTGGAGGCTGTACCGGGCTGTCCAGAGCGGAGCGCATCGACACCTCCTGAACAGAGGGTGAGCGGTCCTCTCGGTGCCGATGCCTGCTGGGTGCCGAATCCCTCGGCGACCCAGAGCTCTCGGTGCCGACATGGGGAGGAGACCGGTGTCGATGCTTCTTCGATTTCTTCCGAAGCATGTCACCGGAGCTCCCCGGCACCGACGAGGACGTCGAATCCATCCGTCGCTTCCTCGGGGCCGAGACTGAAGAAGGTCGATCTCGGGGGGGCTGTACCGCAGGAGCCCTCAGGGTAGGAGGAGACCCACCCGAGGGCTCACCGCCACCAGCAGGGGAATGGACAGCCCTCACCTGCACTCCACCCGATGCACCACCGTCCGACGACATCAGCAGACGAGGGTCCTGGTACCACCGACGTCGATGCAGCTATCCGATGTCTCGGCGCCGATGCAGAGGCCCGATGCCTCGATGCACTCGATGCAGGGGCGGCCGAGGAAGATGGTCTGGACGCTGACGACGTCGATGCACTCGAAGATCCCGGTGCCGATGCCGACGAAGAGCCCGAGAACAACACGTTCCACTGGGCTAGTCTCGCTACCTGAGTCCGCCTTTGAAGAAGGGAACACAGACTACAGTTCTGAGGGCGGTGCTCGGCCCCCAGACACTGAAGACACGACGAGTGTCGATCAGTGAGCGAGATAACCCGGGCGCACTGGGTGCACTTCTTGAAGCCGCTGGAAGGCTTCGATGTCATGGGCGGAAAAATCACGCCGGCGAAATCAAAAGCCGAAATGGCGAAAATTGAAGCACCAAAAATTTAGAGGGAGAAAAAATCTCGACCGAGGCCGAAAAGAGGCCTACCCCGACGACGAAAGAAAACTTACCGGGGCAAAAAGCTGGAAGTACGGGGAGGATTGACACGAAACCCGGTCGGAGGGTTTCCGGAGAACTTCCCGACTAACAAAGCTTTCCCGAAGGAAAAAAACACGCTCAAACAGAATTTGGACGCGCGAGGTCGACTTTCCGGGGCTCGACACGGCGAAAACACGACCGTACCGAGTGCGGACAAAAGAAGACTGGCCGGCTCGAGCTGGTTTCGGGCGGGAAGACGGCCGCGCATGCGCGGTGCGCGCGGGCGCGCGAGGGCTAGCAAAGGACTTTGCTAGTGAAGATTCCGATTGGAGGGGCTGCCGTGGACGTCACCCATCAGTGAGAACAAGCAGCCTGCTTGTCCTCGGAGAACTTAGTAGAACTGCCATAACTGATTTGAAATAATAAACAAGCTGCTTTGAATAAAATGTGATTATTTATTGAAAGCCAGTGTAAATTAGCTATATAGCCAGAAACCCCAGAAAACCTTTTGAGTTTAAAGATAAGTCTAGCTTTGGTATTCTGAATAAGCTGAAGCTTTTTTAGATACTTGGGCGATAAACCCAAATAAAGAACGTTGCAATAGTCCAGATGTGAGAGAGTATCATCACCTGGAGCAAAAGCCCACAAGCATCCTGTGTTGAAAAAGATCTTAATAACCACAGTTGTCTTAGCTTGAAGTCAAGAATAACACCCAACACTCTAGAGACCAATTCAACTGGCAATAATTTCTTATCAGGCAGAGCTATGAACATGGAATAGAAATATTTGTGTTCTTAAACCAGAGAATCTTTACTTTATTTGGATTCAGTTTTAGTTTGTTAGCAAAGGCCCACGAGTGATTTCTTGTTCAATGAAGAGAGCACACATTATTCATTGATGTGGACAACCCATTCTTGAAAATGAAAGTGTAAATAACTTGTAAGCCAGGGTAAACAAGCCACGATCATTATTCTCTCCCAAAGTATGCGTGTATGAAAGCCATGTGTAGCAGTGAAACACTGTGGAGGCACATGCTGCCGTTTAATGACTGTTCTACACATGCGTTGGCGTTTTCCCTACCAAGCTGCTTATTGTAAATGTGAGCGGCTTATTTGCATGAGATTTTCTTTCAGCCTCGTCCGCTATTTCTAACTCATTTACTGTTACTGGGGATCTACAAGCAAAAGGTTTTTTGTAGGACTTTTGTGCATCGGCCCTCAATGGGGAGGAGAGTGCTGTATTATGGAAGTGAGAATGTATATAGGTGCAACCCGGGCAGAAAAAGTAAGATGGGTCCCTCTACACTTCCAGTAACCAAACCCTGCAAATCATTTGTTCCAGACCTATATAGAAAACCTGTTATAATGAAGCAGCACTAATGTCCAGGACTCAAACAGCAATAACCCTACCATAGTAACATGGAGGCATATTTTCAAAGCACTTAGCCTCCCAAAGTTCCATAGAAACCTATGGAACTTAGCCTTCCAAAGTGCTTTGAAAATATGCCTCATAGTAACATAGTAGATGACGGCAGAAAAAGACCTGCATGGTCCATCCAGTCTGCCCAACAAGATAAACTCATATGTGTATACCTTACCTTGATTTATACCTGCCTTTTTCAGGCACAGACCGTACAAGTCTGCCCAGCAGTATTTCCTGCCTCCCAACCACCAGTCCCGCCTCCCATCACCAGCTCTGGCACAGACTGTATAAGTCTGCCCTCCACTATCCTCGCCTCCCAACCACCAACCTCTCTTCCCCCACCTGCTCCGCCACCCAATTTCGGCTAAGCTTCTGAGGATCCATTCCTACTGCACAGGATTCCTTTATGCATATCCCACGCATGTTTGAATTCCGTTACCGTTTTCATCTCCACCACCTCCCGCGGAAGGGCATTCCAAGCATCCACCACCCTCTCCGTGAAAAAATACTTCCTGACATCTTTTTTGAATCTGCCCCCCTTCAATCTCATTTCATGTCCTCTCGTTCTACCGCCTTCCCATCTCAGGAAAAGATTTTTTTGCGGATTAATACCTTTCAAGTATTTGAACGTCTGTATCATATCACCCCTGTTCCTCCTTTCCTCCAGGGTATACATGTTCAGGTCAGCAAGTCTTTGCTCATACGTCTTGGAACGCAAATCCCATACCATTCTCGTAGCTTTTCTTTGCACCGCTTCCATTTTTTTAACATCCTTCGCAAGGTATGGCCTCCAAAACTGAACACAATACTCCAGGTGGGGCCTCACCAACGACTTGTACAGGGGCATCAACACTTCCTTTCTTCTGCTGATCACACCTCTCTCTATACAGCCTAGCAACCTTCTCGCTACGGCCACCGCCTTGTCACACTGTTTTGTCACCTTCAGATCCTCGGATACTATCACCCCAAGATCCCTCTCCCCCTCAGTACCTATCAGACTCTCACCGCCTAACACATAAGTCTCTCGTGGGTTTCTACTCCCTAAATGCATCACTTTGCATTTCTTCGCATTGAATTTTAATTGCCAAACCTTAGACCATTCTTCTAGCGTCCTCAGATCCCTTTTCATGCTTTCCACTCCCTCCCGGGTGTCCACTCTGTTGCAAATCTTAGTATCATCCGCAAATAGGCAAACTTTACCTTCTAACCCTTCGGCAATGTCACTCACAAATATATTGAACAGAATCAGCCCCAGCACCGATCCCTGAGGCACTCCACTACTCACCTTTCCCTCCTCCGAGCGAACTCCATTTACCACTACCCTCTGTCGTCTGTCCGTCAACCAGTTCCTAATCCAGTTCACCACTTCGGGACCTATCTTCAGCCCATCTAGTTTATTTAAGAGCCTCATGTGGGGAACCGTGTCAAAAGCTTTGCTAAAATCTAAGTAGATTACGTCTATAGCACGTCGATGATTCAATTCTCCAGTTACCCAATCAAAGAATTCAATGAGATTCGTTTGGCACGATTTCCCTCTGGTAAAACCATGTTGTCTCGGATCTTGCAACTTATTGGCTTCTAGGAAATGCACTATCCTTTCCTTCAGCATGGCTTCCATTACTTTTCCAATAACCGAATTGAGGCTTACCGGCCTGTAGTTTCCAGCTTCTTCCCTATCACCACTATGTTATGTTACTTATCTCCTTGGTCCCAGCCTCTCCTTTCAACTTTTCTTGTGTCTTCATCTAAGTTCTTTCCAAGGGTCCTCTTTTTATCCTTTCCTTCTTCCATTCCTCTCTACACCTGTCTCTGACATTGATCATTCCACTTAATTGTTATTTTCTCTCTTCTGTGCACTTCCACTTAGGCACTAGATTTTACCCCTCATTCTCCCCTTCTCTCACCCTCTAGTCTTCAGTTTCCCTCTTTTCACATCCACTCTTACCTTCCCCATCCCTCACTTATCTTCCTCCAAGTCTCATTCCCTCACCAACCCCAGCTTACTGCCTGTCATTTAACCCCTCTTCGCATCCAGTCCACTTTTTCTTTCTCTTACCTGCTACTCAGTTTCCTCATTCCCTTCTGTCCCTTTCATTTGCTTTTTCTAGTGCCTCTCAACCCTTTTCTACCTTCTCCAGCTCCTTCACTCCTTCCTTTTTCTCACCCTCTCCCTCCTCTGAACAATCTGGTATCTCTTTTCTCTTGAAACCCCCTCTCCCCCCCAACACACACCACATGTACCTTCAAATTTGTCAGCTAAGTCACTGGCATTGACAGAGCTTCACACCTGCTTCCTGCAGCCTGTCCCAGAACCTTCACTCTGGTGTAGCCTAACCACACAGAAACAGCATGCTGCTTCAGAGGGGAATGGGAGAAGTCAAAGGGGAGGCTCTGGGGAAGGCTGCAGGTGTATAATCCTCCCATTGCTGGTGACTATTGTCATATTTGAAGGTAGATACAAAGGGGTGAATTCTATATTCATAAGATCATTTACGGCGAAGCACCGGGATACATGGCGAACTTGATCGACCTACCAACCAGAAACACATCTGCATCAGCACGACAATACCTAAACCTCAACTACCCAAGCTGCAAAGGACTAAAATACAAATCAACTTACGCATCCAGTTTTTCCTACATCAGCACACAACTATGGAACGCACTACCAAAAACCGTGAAAACCACGTACGACCACCTCCAATTCAGGAAAAAACTAAAAACCCACCTGCTTCAAAAGGCTTACCCCCCCCCCCCCTCACCGGCCCAACATAAATGCCTGAACTTGAGCTGGTACGTCAAGCTTCATCTCTGGCCGTCTTCAAATCTAAGCTAAAAGCCCACCTTTTTGATGCTGCTTTTAACTCCTAACCCTTATTCGCTTTTTCAGAACCCTTATTTTACCATCCTCACTTTAATATTCCCTTATCTCTTGTTTGTCCTGTTTGTCTGTCCTAATTAGATTGTAAGCTCTGTCGAGCAGGGACTGACTCTTCATGTTCAAGTGTACAGCGCTGCGTACGTCTAGTAGCACTTTAGAAATGATAAGTAGTAGAACTCCGCGACACTACAACACCACAGTTCGTATTGATCACCAAACAATCTCATCTGTTCTTGTTTTCCTCTATGTGGTCCCACCACATGATCCTTTATGTGGTTCCTATCACATGAACCTTCCTACCACAACTTAACCATCATTTGTATTTGCTTTATTCCGGAGTCTATCAACACCTCTCCGGTACAATGTAAGCAACACTGAGCCTGCAAATAGGTGGGAAAATGTGGGGTACAAATGTAATAAATAAATAAATATGGTGCTGAAAAAAGCGCTATACTATAGCCTACGCTTAAAGTTAGGCATAGTTTATAGAATAGCACTTACGCCCGTGGATCGGCCATTTGCATCAACTGAAACATGGTGCAAATGAACGCGACTAAATTGGGCACATATTCCCCATATTCTATAAGTGTAAATGCTAGGAACGCTCCTGTTCTACCCATGACACTCCTATTTCCACACCCCATGCCTAAATAAATACAAGGATATTATAATTTAATTAAATCTAATTAGTGCCAATAATTGCTTGTTAAAAAGCCAATTACTGGTGGTAATTAGGTCGTTATTCAATTAAATTGCATGCACAAATTGGGCGTGCGTTTGTGGGGGTTGAATCACAAAAGGGGATAGGGGAGTGAAGGAGAGGTTCCAGACCATAAGAAGGGGAAAGGGAGAAGTAACTTGGTAGGCCTTAGGTCAGGTGGCCCCTACTAGTGGGCAGCAGTGGACTTTTTGCCAGGCTCGCCCCACTGGTAGTTACACCCCTGTGTGGGTGTGTAGCACACTTTCATCCCTTTCAGTTTCCACTCCATGTTCTTACCCTTTTCCTTCCCTCTTTCAGTTTCCACTCCATGTTGCAACCCATCTCCCCCCTTCATCTCTTTCCTCTCCTATCCCTCTTAACTAGATCACTATCACCTCTGCCTCTTCTTTGAGCTTCCATCTCCTTTCTGCAATCTGAGGGCTGTGGAACCTGGGTTCCTCTTTACCTCCAAGATTCAGTTAACCACCACTGATGGCCCTCTGACCTTCAGGTGTAGGGGTCTGGACTCCCTGCCACTCTCAGAGCTCAGCTGCGCTACTATTGCCAGCTATCTACATTAGTTTTCCAATACTAATTCTAGAAAAGAGCACTGTGTGCAGCCATGCGTGCACACCTCAACTTGAACATGCATGCATATGCATGGAGAGATACATCCACTGGCTCCCATAATGGAAAATGAAAAGTTCAAATTGTTGACATTTCAAACTTTAGAAAGTAATGGGCCTGGCTATATGCTAATAAGGTTAGTTGGTATACCTCTGAGTGAGAGCATCACTCAAGCCAACAGGTTTTATAAGCAGTTCCCTCTATGTGAAAGTATGGCTGATACAGAGGAGAATTGAGGTATTTTCAGTGGCAAAACCAACATTAATGAAAAGTCTTCTCAGAGATGAGTTGAGTAAAATTACTTTCAGTTTTTAAGAAGGTGAAGATCTTGTTTCCTGAGTAATGACGGTTTAGTGCTGGACCTGCCGCAGCAAGTTTGCAGAATGTAAGAATTGTAGACATAGGTATTTGGGGTGGGAGATGAAGCAGATGGGGGAGAACAAGAGTGGCTATTATGCTGCTGGTGGGGTTGTGGTTTTCAGTTTTTTGTATGTTTGTGGTTAATTATGCATTATGATTCTGATGCCAGTGGTGCAGTTCTGTACACGGCTTTCAGCAGTCTGTTGTTGGCCAAGGAGACAGCCAATTTACTGATAAAATGAATCAACTGTTGACAACAATCTTGAAATGCACCTAAGAATTGCAGCCGCAGAAACCAGTTAAGTCTCTAATTGTGTATTCATGAGCTTACTAAGCCTACTGCTACTGACAAATGTTTCAGTAAAACCTGACTTGGTGAAGAATTTAACCCAGGAGGCCATTTAAAAACAGAAGGGGGTGAACTACAAAACTCTCACAAACACTATGCAAGGGCCAAAAGAGCAGACGGCCTACATATTTTCAAAGTTTCTATGGAACTGTGGAAGGCTAAGTGCTTTGAAAATATGCCATTGTATATTAAAGTTCAGACAGACACACTGAAACAAGCCCCAAAGTCTCAGGTTGTGACCAAAGTCCAGAACCATCACTATCTAGTTCTTCAAAATATTTACTTAGGTCTCTCGTTTTTGTTTTAAACCTAGGCATCCTATATTTTCTGCCATAATGTATATTACTTCTTAGAGTTCAAGTTTCCCGAAATGAAAATTGTGTACACTTTACAGACACCCCCTCCTTTTAGGCATTCATTTAAAAAGTAAAAGAAAAAGCGATTTATGAATAAATTGTGACACCTATCTGTCTCTGTGACCTCGTATCAGGATAATCAACTAGCTATTCAAGATTCTATAATTGTGACCATATGAGTGGGGGGAGGGGTCACAAGAAACAAAAAAATGAAATTTTAATGAATTCTGTTAAACAATTTGTAATACATCAGTCCATACCCCATCCTTTCAAGTGAAAAAAATTAGAAAAAAAAACTTACAGAAATTTACACATTTAACTTTTGCAGATTGCTTATGGACCCATTAAAAAAAAATCAGCCATTCTCAACATTTTGAATCTGAGACCTTAGTCACCTTTTCCCAGAGATGGTCACAATTAGGGAGCTAGTGTAATCGAAACTGCTTCTAATTCCATTTGGTTCTGTTTAGTTTTCCACGCAGTAATAGGTTTTATATGCTTTGTATTTTTGCTGTATATGTTAAAAACTTGTTACTGCAAAAGAAGGTTATTTAGTCCATGCTAACTATAAGAAAAAGTATCTATGGTGGATGTGACATTTCCTTAGCAAATGCACATCATTACCCCATATGTACACCCAGCAGGAATACATCATTTAGACTTGTTATTTACTGAATTGTGAAATACTGCCAAAACTGTGATAGAACAAAGGGTTTTACAGAGTCATAAAAACAATAATAATTGACAGGAAAGCTCTATTACAAACAGAAGAAACAATCACACCTTCATGTCTGTAAGGGTCCCCACTTGTTAAAATCTCCTCTGAGTCCCCACTGCAAATGTTAATGCTGCATTCAAGCTCTTCACATATGAACTTGATGCCTGCTTGGGGTTCTGATAAACAGAAGTACAGCCCTACCCTCACTGACATAGATTAAAGATGGAGGGCATAAAATACCAGAGGAACTTAGATATCTTCTCTTTGAATGGGAAATAAAATAGGATTGATGATGTTTTGTTTAACACCCAAACAAATTATTTACCGTGTCAACACTCCTCAAAATCATTACCTCCTTTACATTACCTTCTAAAATTGTTAGCTGTAGAATCTTGTTTCTCCTGATGATGTCCAGGTACTTTAAAAGATAAAAGTTTAAAAAATGGGCATACAGCTTTGCACAGGGTTTGATATCAGGGTTAATTATTTTGGGTACTTCTGAGTCTCCAACACCTACAGTCAGTGCGTTTCTTTCTAGCGAAAAAGGTGCCAGTACTCAAATGCCAGGCCACCCTTCAGGGGTGGAGTGATCACTGAGGGACCCACCCCACAATAGCCAGGCCCCCTGCAGCCAGTCACAGAATCTATGACAAGGCAGAATTTGTATGTAGAGCCTGAGCTCTTTCATTAAAATAGGAGGACCTTGGGTCAGTTTTAGCAGACAATGGAAAAGGTGCAGGTACTCAGCACCCCCAAGAGCCCCCTCAAAAAAAGCCCTACCTACAGTACATACATATGGTTCTGCAAAAACGGGAGCAAATACGCAAGATTTAATAGACAGCAGCATATTCAGCATGAGAATGCCAGTCCCTGTCTATACTCTTTGTGTTCTACTCTTTATCAATCTTAAGAGGTTTAGTAGCTGGCAAAATGCTCTGCAACCCACCTGAAAAACTAGAGTTCAAAACACAATTATGGACAACGCTAGGCCAATTCTTGATCACAGGGGTGCACGGCCACTTCTTCCTGCCTGCCTGCTTCCGGGTCTGTCTCTCTCCTGCTCCTGTGTGCCAGGACCCAGATGATTATGTTAATGCGATAACCTGGGTCCTGGCACGCAGGAGCAGACAGATCAAGGGAGGGGCAGAGTGACACAGGAAGGTAAGGGGGCGGGACAACCCTAGTGTGCAGGGGGAGGGGCAGGCACGTGGCACAGTGGTGGCCCAAGTGGGGAGGAGCAGTCCTGCTCCGGGCCCAGCTGTGTCTCTTGGCAGCCCTGAAGGGGTGATTTTATAACTGGGCGCCTGGTTTAAAAAGGCAACTGGAAGCCTACTTGGGTGCTACCTGAATGTAGCTCACCTTGAGCTACTACTGAAAAAGGTGTGAGCAAAATCTAAATAAATAAATAAATGAATACTTTATAAATACACAGGCAGCTATGTATCTTTATAAAATACTATCCTAAACAACAGAAATCACACCTGCCTTGAAGGGGCAGACATTTACATCCGCAAGTGGGTATAAATGTCTGTACCTATAATTATTCAAGTATGCACGCAGATTAGCATATTTTATCATCTACATGCATACTTGCGAACTCTGCTCTACCTTTATGCTGATCGGTATTTTATAAGAAGCCACATACACGTGAAAATGACTATTAACTTACCTCCAAAAGGACTAAAATTGTGTAAGCCTGCCTTCTTGCAAGTATTGGTCTCACCATAATAAAGCTTGATATGCTATTAGCAAGGAAATTAAAAAAAAGGAACTATCCGTGCAATACTGCAGCTACTACCAGGGAGGCATAAAATGTAATCTGTAAGCTATTTAGCAAGGGATACTCATGCTAACAGCATTCTACTTTCAGTGGCTGCTCAAAACGGTAGACTCTTTTAGCCTATATGTTCTCTCCTGTGATACTGCCACCCCTAAGAACATGTGTGAGCTTTTAAGAAGCAAGCAAGCATAGTGTATCTTCAATTTTTCAGAAACCTCCTCTAGATCGAGCAGCAGAAAGGATGCTTAGCTCTAAAACGCCACCTGCTGGTAGAAGAGAAGCATTTTCTTCTGAATTTCAGAAGTGGTTGATTTTAACATAAAGGGAATTTAAATCTTGGCCTCAGTTTTATGACTATACCACAATACAAAAATGTACCACATCTCTTCTGCAACCTGCCTGAAAGTAGACACTGACAAAGGCTCTTGCTGAGCATCCACACTGATAAGTAGCAACAAACTCAAGAATTACAGACCAAATTTATGCAGGAATTATTGCGAGTCGCAATCTCCTACTCAGAACAAAGAAAACAAATGCTGTGTCATTTTAGTCTGGGGGGGAAAAATGAACACTTCAGAAATGTTAAATAAAGGTTGTTGAGTAGTGTGCTATGTAAAATTACTCTAATGAATTCCATGGCAAGAATGTTTTTATGGTGTGTTTTGGTGACCTTTTATTACCATCAAGTTCACGATGCTGGTGGGCTGCCTTTTAATCCCTCTGCAGACAAAGCCCTAAATAAACACAGATTCCTTCCTGGGAAAAAAAGTCCACTTTGGTTAAATGGTAAGGAAATGAGTAAATCATTAGTAATCTTTAAAGCCAAAGCCATAAACTCAGGTTACCTCAAGTTAAAATGAAAGTGTTCTGCACCCAAGTTTCAAAGTTCTGTCACAGATAGAAATCTCCAGTTCTTGACTCCAGACTAGGCGCCAGCTGATAAACAAACAATTTAAGTCAAGAGCAGAGAATTCCCAGCTTTTTTCCTTTAATGGCTTTGACCAAGACTATTTATGGCCACCAGTTTTATTCTCACTTAGCTTGAAAAGAAAATTTCAACTCATCATCTGAGCTCCATATGCACAACAGTCACCTCACCTTGATCCAGCTCCTCCAACCCAGTGACAGCACATTAGCTCTAGAGTACACAGAAGTGATGTCACTTTGCAAACTACATCATTCATAGCTATTTGCCTGGCTGTTTTGTAAATGAGCTGACAGGATTTTTTTCACTGTGCCTTGTATTCCCATTTGGAGTAGTTTATGATTTCAAAAAGTTTCACTTTGTAGTTTTTTTTATCTAAATTTTTAATAGCTGGAAACTCAAGATAATGGATTCCTAAAAAAAAAAAAAAAAACAATCCTCAGAACTGTACTAAGGCACATCAAAGAAATGACTGCACAAAAGAATGTGCCAAAGGTAAAGAATGGGAGAAATGCTTTACAAGTTGCCAGCAGTCTCCTGCTAAAACATGTCAAAATTATTATTTAGAATTTATTTATTTGGATTTATTTACTGCCTTTTTGAAGAAATTCCCTCAAGACGGTGTACAGCAAGAATAAGTCAAACATAGATAATAGACAATTAGAGTAGTAAAAATATTCAAACAATACAAGGTATGGTACAGTATGGTAAAATTATGTATCATACCTGATAATTTTCTTTCCCTTAATCATAGCCGATCAATCCATAGACTGGTGGGTTGTGTCCATCTACCAGCAGGTGGAGATAGAGAGCAATCTTTTGCCTCCCTATATGTGGTCATGTGCTGCCGAAAATTCCCCAGTATGTCGATATCAAAGCTCCATCCACGGGACTCAGCACTTAGAGAATTACACCCACAAAGGGACACTCTGCCCAGCTCACCACCGCCGAAGCGGGGGAGGGGAAATATTCCAGCGCACCACCGCTGGGGCGGTGGGTGAGAAACCACACCCGCCAACGCGGGGGGAACTGGCTTATCCTGCTACCGCAACCGCGGGAGGAGCTGGCTTACCCTAACACCGCCGAAGCGGGAGGGATACAAAGCTACCCTACAGCCGCACGAAGCGGGAGGGAGCGCCGGCATAATTTAGTTATCAATCCAGCCACCGCCGGGGGAAGAGGAAGCAGCAGCTCACTGTAACACAAAATCGTCTCAACTCGAAGAGACTTCAATTGGAAGAACTTGAACATGAAGTCCTCGTGAACAGGAAATGAAGACTGAACTTGAACCTGAAATATAACCAGAACACAAACAATACAGATATCTGGGAGGGGCTATGGATTGATCGGCTATGATTAAGGGAAAGAAAATTATCAGGTATGATACATAATTTTACCTTCCCTATCATCAAGCCGATCAATCCATAGACTGGTGGGATGTACCGAAGCAGTACTCACCCAGGGCGGGACATGGAAATCCCTGAACGCAACACTGAAGCCCCAAATTGGGCCTCGGCCCGAGCAGCCACATCCAAGCGGTAATGTCGTGAGAAGGTATGAGCCGACGACCAAGTAGCCGCTCTGTAAATCTCTTCCAAGGAGACAGATCTGGACTCTGCCATCGAGGCTGCTTGTGCTCTAGTAGAGTGTGCCTTCAGCTGAATAGGCGGAATCTTTCCTGCCGCCACATAAGCTGACGCGATCGTCTCCTTGACCCAACGTGCCACCGTAGGCTTAGATGCCTGCAGACCCTTACGAGGGCCTGCGAACAGCACGAATAGATGATCTGACTTCCGGAAATCATTGGTCACTTCCAAGTATCTGATGATGACCCGTCTAACATCCAGGTATTTGAGCGCAGGGTACTCCTCTGGGTAATCCTCCCTACGAAAGGAGGGTAGGTAAAGCTGCTGATTTACATGGAATCGAGAAACAATCTTTGGCAGGAAGGAAGGTACTGGGCGAATCGATACTCCTGGGCAGGAAGGAAGGCACTGGGCGAATCGATACTTCTCCCTCCGTGAATCGCAGGAACGGTTCTCTACACGAGAGCGCCTGGAGCTCGGAAACTCTTCTGGCTGATGTGATAGCCACCAGGAAGACTGCTTTCAACGTCAGGTCCTTCAGCGACGCCCTTGGCAAGGACTCGAAGGGCGGCTTCTGCAAGGTCCGTAGCACCAGATTGAGATTCCACGTAGGCACTATCGAGTGCAGAGCGGGGCGCAGGTGATTAACTCCTTTGAGAAAGCGTACCACATCCGGCTGTGAAGCCAGGAAGCCCCCTTCCAACGACCCCTGAAGAAAGCTAGAGCCGCTACCTGGACTTTCAGCGAACTGACCGACAGGCCTTTCTCCAGCCCCTCTTGCAGGAACGCCAACACTGAAGATATTGGAGCAGTGAAGGGCGATACAGAGCCTGCCTCACACCATGACGCAAAGGTACGCCAAACCCTGGCGTAAGTGGCGGAAGTAGAGCGCTTCCTCGCTCTCAGCATAGTGGCGATGACCTTGCCGGAGAAGCCCTTCTTCCTCAGCCGCTTCCGCTCAAGAGCCAGGCCGTAAGACCAAAGGGGGAGGGATCCTCCATCACCACGGGACCCTGATGTAAGAGGCCCCGCTCCGCTGGCAGCCGCAGAGGGCCGTCCACCGAGAGTCTGACTAAGTCCGCATACCAGGGGCGTCTGGGCCATTCCGGACCCACCAGGATCACCCGGCCCGGATGCTTTGCCACCCGGCCTAGCACCCTGTCCATCATAGGCCAGGGTGGGAACACGTAGAGAAGCTCCTGTGCCGGCCACTGCTGGAGAAGAGCATCGACTCCCAGAGATCGAGGGTCCCGTCCTCTGCTGAAAAAACGTGGCACTTGGCAATTGGTCGAGGACGCCATCAGATGCAGGCTCGGCCGGCCCCAGCGTTTCGTGATGTCCAAGAACGCCAGAGCAGACAGTTGCCACTCTCCGGGATCCAAGGTATGGCGACTGAGAAAGTCCACCTTGACATTCATGACTCCCGCAATGTGGGCCGCCGACAGCTGTTCCAGATTCGCTTCCACCCACAGGCATAGCTTCATGGCCTCCTTGGCTAGAGGGGCACTCCTGGTACCTCCCTGGCGACTGACATAGGCCACAGCCGAGCCATTGTCCGACAGGACCCATAAAGGCCTCAGCACCAGTACCGGGAGAAACTCTAGAAGCGCCAACCGAATGGCTCGGAGTTCCAGGAGGTTGATGGACCATTTCGTCTCTGCAGGAGACCAGAGCCCCTGCGCTGTCCGTCCCAGGCAGTGGGCTCCCCAGCCCGTCAAGCAGGCGTCCGTCGTGACGACCACCCACTCCGGGGTCGTAAGAGGCATCCCTGCGGACAGCTTGCCTGGCCTCAGCCACCAGCTCAGCGCCTTTCGCACCGCTGGATCCAAAGGAAGGCGTACGGCGTAATCCTCCGAGACTGGAGTCCACCGCCGCAGAAGAGAGTGCTGTAGTGGTCTCATATGAGCCCTGGCCCAGGGCACTACCTCCATCATGGCCGTCATGGAGCCCAACAGCTGCACATAGTCCCAAGCCCGAAGAGTAGAGGAGGCTAGGAACTGGCCCACCTGGGTCTGAAGCTTGACGCTCCGGTTGTCCTGCAGGAACACTCTGCCCACTTGGGTGTCGAATCAAACTCCCAGATACTCCAGGGACTGAGTCGGGCACAGATGGCTTTTCTCCCAGTTGATTATCCATCCCAGGGAGCTCAGAAGAGCAATGACCCTGTCTGTAGCTCTCCCGCACTCCGCATAGGAAGGGGCTCGGATCAGCCAGTCATCCAGATAGGGATGGACTTGCACTCCCTCCTTGAGGAGGAAGGCCGCGATGACCACCATTACTTTGGAGAAGGTCCGCGGAGCCGTAGCCAACCCGAATGGGAGGGCTCTGAACTGGAAGTGTCGGCCCAGCACTGCAAAGCGCAGAAAGCGCTGATGAGGCGGCCAGATGGAAATATGTAGGTAAGCTTCCTTGATGTCCAGGGAGGCCAGGAATTCTCCCTTTTCCACCGCAGCTATTACGGAGCGGAGAGTCTCCATCCGGAAGTGCCGAACTTTCAAGGCCTGATTGACTCCCTTGAGGTCGAGAATAGGCCGAGCAGATCCTTCTTTCTTTGGCACCACAAAGTAAATGGAGTAGCGCCCCTTGCCAAGCTGATCTACTGGCACCGGGACCACCGCGCCCAGGCGAATCAGGTTGCTCAAAGTCTGCTGCACTGCAGCTGCTTTGACCTGAGACTTGCAAGGAGAGTTTACAAACCCGTCTCTTAGGGGTCGGCAGAATTCTAGCTTGTAACCGTCTCTGATGACTTCCAGAACCCAAGCGTCTGAAGTTACCCTGGTCCACTCGCCCAGAAACGATGACACCCTTCTTCCTATCTGCACTGGGCCATGGACCAGGTCCCCGTCATTGGGTACGCGACCCTGGGGGCGGGCTGGAGGATGAACCTCCGGGACGGCGGTCCCTACGAAAGGAATGCTGCTTGGGGGAGAAGTTCCGTTTGAAGGAAGCGGAGGCAGAGGAGGCCGACTTGCCCGGGCGATACCAACGGGCTTCCTGGAATCGGCCCTTAGAGGGACCAGGACGGGCACTGCCGGCCCGAGCCCTGACCTCCGGCAACCTCTTGCCCTTGGACGTGCCGAGCTCCGTCACGATCTTGTCCAGCTCGTTCCCAAAGAGCAGCTTGCCTTTAAAAGGCAACTTGGCTAGGCGAGATTTAGAGGCATGGTCAGCACACCAGTGCTTAAGCCAGAGCCACCGCCGCTCAGAGACTGTCTGAGCCATGCCCTTGGCTGAGGCTCTCAAAACATCATACAGCAAGTCTGCCAAGTAGGCCAAACCCGACTCCAGGGTCGGCCATTCCGCCCTCCAGGAAGGGTCCGAGGGGGAAGCCCGCTGCAAAACAGTCAGGCACGCCCTAGCCCCGTAGGAGCCGCAAACGGAGGCTTGCAAACTCAGAGCGGCCGCCTCAAAGGACGACTTTAAGGCCGCCTCCATTCTCCTGTCTTGGGCGTCCTTCAGGGCAGTGCCACCTTCCACCGGCAGCGCCATTTTCTTAGTCACGGCAGTGATTAAGGAATCTACCGTGGGCCAGACAAAGGCTTCCCGTTCCCCTTCAGGAAAGGGGTACAGACGGGACATAGCCCTGGCTACTTTCAGGCTCGCCTCAGGGGCATCCCATTGCGCTGAAATTAAGGTCTGCATGGCTTCATGAACGTGGAAGGTTCTAGGCGGGCGCTTCGTTCCCAGCATAATGGCGGAGCCAGTAGAGGCTGAGAGAGAGCCTTCCTCCGGAGAGGCAATCTTCAAAATGCTCATGGCCTGCACAAGCAGGTTGGGCAAATCCTCTGAGCGAAAAAGCTGCGCTGCAGAGGGGTCGTCCGCTCCATCCGAATGAGGATCAGTCTCTTCCATCGATTTCGCTAAGGATCTCTGGGAGAACTCAGACACGCTGCCATCATCCACATCAGAGGAGACCGAGTCCCCGGAGGGTGGAAGATCCACCCGAGGACGCTTAAGCATAGAGGCCTCATCACCCCGATCAGAGGGGTGGGCAGGGGCAGTGTTCTGCATAAGAAAGGCTTGATGCAGCAGCAAAATGAACTCAGGGGAGAAACCCCACAGTCTGTGCATTTCTGCAGCCTGTGCCGCGGCCCTAGAGGCGCCCTCCATCTGCGCTCCCAGCAGTGGGGGAGAGGCGTGTTGCGCGTCCAAAATGGCGTCCGGCGCGAAACTCCGAGAAGGAGCCGCGCGGGAAGAAGAGCGTTTTAATTTCGCCAACTTCTTGCTGTCGCCCGATTCAAGGGCGACCAAGCTATTAACGTCTCCCATCTCGAGGGCGGCCCAAGAAGAAGCCGACTGAGCCACGTGGCCGGTCACGACCGGGAGGGCGGCCAGCGGGGGATGGGCGCCTAAGGCGGGAAAGGCCGCCGCGCCGGAGGAAAAACCGGTGAACTCTCCCGGTTCCGAGAGGGCACCCAAAAAGGGCGACTCTACCTTCGATCCCCTCGCTTCCCCGCTAGGCGCGCCAACGCGTTCCGGGGAGCATCTTTTCGCGCCCTTGCCATCCGCAGCCATAGCCATGTGGAGACCGTTCGGGGAACCCCCTGCCTGCTAGTAAAAGGTAAAAATTACCTGCTTCTTGCTCCGAGCAGCAACGACTTGTTCCAGTGAGCAGCTGCAAATGGACGTCCTTTTTGAACGTTAAAAAATTTTTTTTTTTTTTTTGTTTAACGGAGCCAGCGGGAGGGGGAAGAAAAGGAGGGACCTGGCACCACCAGGTTTGCACTTGCTCACGAAGAGCCCTCAACCCCAGGTACTCAACAAAACCTAAACAATTAGGCTTGGAGACCTAGCCAGAGCTGCTGCTGTGTGACCACACACCTGCTGAGATAGAGAACATACTGGGGAATTTCCGGCAGCACATGACCACATATAGGGAGGCAAAAGATTGCTCTCTATCTTCACCTGCTAGTAGATGGACACAACCCACCAGTCTATGGATTGATCGGCTTGATGATAGGGAAGCTACATTACAACGTCAGCACAATACACAATAAAGCATTTTAATAGACAACATGGGGGTAAGCAAAGATGAAAACATATAGAGTAATAGGAGTTAGAAAATAAGGGGATTCATTTAAAGAAAGTTGCACGTGAAATCTGAAAGGTGCTCCAATATTATCTCAGCTAGGGTAGGAGTGGATAAGGAAGTCCTGCTACAATATGTGCAGCCGGTGTCACTCCTTGTATGTGTGTGACTAGCAAGTTACTTACTTCTTCCATTAAAGGCCTGGGTGAAGAGCCAAGCTTTCATCTGCTACTAGCAACCACTGACAAAGCAATTATGGAGGACCCCAGCATGCATCCCATGATACCAGTGTTACTGTCCTATTCTTCCTGCTGCTGATGTGCTCTTCCTGCTGATTCTCCCAACTCACATGGGTTCGAGGGTCCAAGACAGCTGATCACAGCAGTGGAAGAAATGGACAACAGCACAGTGCTGTCAAGCAGGGGCGTATCTGGAATCCGGCGGTAGGGGGGGGCCAGAGCCAGAGAGGGGGGGCACATTTTTGCCTCCCTTCCCCCCCCCGCCGCCGCCTCTCTCCACCCCCCTCCCCACCGTCAACCCTCCCCCGCTGCTTACTTTTGCTGGCGGGGGGCCCCAACCCCCGCCAGCCGAGGTCCGACCCGCAGTCTTCATATTTCGTCATCCTCCGTTGGGGGTTGGGGCCCCCCGCCAGCAAAAGTAAGCAGCGGGGGAGGGTTGACGGCGGGGAGGGGGGCCAGGGCGAAATCTGCGGGGGCCCAGGCCCCTGTGGCCCCACGCAGATATGCCCCTGCTGTCAAGCAGGGCACAACCTCAAGTCTTTTATGGTGCTGAGCTTCACAGAGGTGATTTGGCACCCTGTGAAGGAGGCACAAGCATGCTCGTGCACAGTCTGCTTGCTGCTTGCCGACAGTAATAAACTTCCGGCTAAGTTTATTGGTAATGAATTTGGCTGTGGAAGAGAATTTAGCCACAGTAGTGCTGGAGATGGTCAAAATGGATTTAACAATTAGGGTAGCTATGGAGGAAGTCCACTCTATTCAGTTATCAACAGAGGCTATGGATGCGAACAAGAAAATTATGGAAGGATCCAGGGTTGTGGGCATGTTGTAGTTATGTCTGCTAATGCCACCAACAGAGATGGTGGTGTGGAAGCAGCTTTGATGGTGATGGTGGTGGTGGTGGTGGTAGCTTTGGAGGTAGTGGAAAACTATTACAACTTTGGAAATTTTAATAGCCAATCATCATCTAACTTCGGTGCCATGAAAGGTGAGGAAATCATTGGAAGTGGAAGTAGAAACATAGAAACATGATAGCAGATAAAGGCCATATGGACCATCCAGTCTGCCCACCCTCTGTAGCCCCTAACTCTTCTTTTTCCTAAGCGATACCATATGCTTATCCCATGCCTTTTTGCCCTTCAGATATTTAAATGTCTCTATCATGTCTCCTCTCTCCCAGCATATACATGTTGAGGTTCATAAGCCTGTCCCTATATTTTTTGTGTTCAAGACTGCTTACTAATTTTTTGTGTTCAAGACCGCTTACTAATTTTGTAGCCGCCCTCTGGACCGACTCCATCCTGTTTATATCTTTTCATAGATGCGGCCTCCAGAACTGCACACAGTACTCTAAATGGGGCCTCACCAGAGACTTATATAATGGCACTATCACCTCCTTTTTCCTACTGGTAATCCCTCTCTTTATGCACTTGAGCATCCTTCTGGCTTTGACCGTCACTTTTTCTACCTGTTTGGAAGCTTTAAGGTCATCAGGCACAATCACCCACGTCCCACTCTTCCTTCATACACTGAAGCACTTCACCCCCTATACCGTACCGTTCCCTCGGATTCTTGCGACCCAAGTGCATGACCCTGCATTTTTTGGGATTAAACCTTAGCTGCCAAATATCGGTCTATTCCTCCAGCTTCGCTAGGTCCTTCCTCATGTCATTCACACCCTCCAGGGTGTCCACCCTGTTGCAGAGTTTGGTATCATCCACAAAGAGACAAACCTTACCAGACAGCCCTTAAGCAATATCACTCACAAAGACTTTAAAAAGAGCTGGCTGAAGAACCGATCCCTGCAGCACTCCACTGACAACATCCCTTTTTTCAGCGCAAGCTCCATTGACCACTATCCTCTGTCTCCTTCCATTCAACCAATTTTTAACCCAATCAGTTACTCTAGGTCCCATACCGAGGGCACTCAATTTATTTATCAGTCGCCTGTGCGGAACCATGTCAAAGGCTTGCTGAAATCCAAGTATACCACATCAAGCGCCCCTCCAACTGTTTGGTCACCCAGTCGAAGAAGTCAGTCAGATTCGTCTGACACAAACCTGCCACTAGTGATGCCATGCTCCCTCGGGTCCTGCATTCCATTCAGTTTAAGAAATATCATAATCCTCTGCTTTAGTAGTGTTTCCATTAGCTTACTCACCACCAAGGTCAGACTGAGAGGTCTGTAATTCCCAACCTCCTCCTTACTTCCGCTCTTGTGCGAAGGAACCATATTCCCCCTTCTCCAGTCCTCCAGGACCACTCCAGTTTCTAAGGAAGCATTGAAGAGGTCAGTTAGCGGAGCAGCCAGAACTTCTCTGAGTTCCTTGAGCACCCTTGGGTGTATACCATCAAGCACCATCGCTCTGTCTACTTTTAGAAAGATGGGACAGTTCGCAGCAGAAGTGGTGATGAATATGGTGGATTATTTACTTAATTTTTCATATTTACAGTCTACAAGCTTGAAAGCTTTTGAAGCTAGAGTTATACTGAATATTTGTACTTGAATCAATTTGGCCCAAAATACATTATTCGTATTCAGCTGAACAGTGATTTAAATCTGAATACGAATAATCCGGGGCTCTACTGTACACACTCTCCCTCCCACCACACCTCGTGAAACCCCTTTTAGTTCCTACTACTACTTGACATTTCTAAAGCGCTACTAGGGTTACGCAGCGCTGTATAATTTAACATAGAAGGACAGTCCCTGCTCAAAGGAGCTTACAATCTAAAGGACAAATGTACAGTCAGTCAAATAGTTCCTCCCACTCACCTGCTCAACCACAGCCAGAGGGGACCGCCTGTTCAGTCCAGACTCTTTGTTGAAAAAAGTCCGTCAGAATTAGTGACAGTAAGGGGAAGCCCAACCTCATGGACTTCATGGGGGGTTTTTTGTGGCTACTACTCTGCCTTTCTAACCAAGCTCAGGACAGAAAGGGGAAAGAGGAGGGGGGAGGGGAAGAGATGCATGCTTGAAGGACAAAGTATTTCACAATAGACAAAACAGAATGCATTTGGAAATGCTCACAACCTTACAGATATCCCCTAATGAAGTTTGAAGATGGACTGGTGAGGATGGATGTCATTGACATACATTGGTCAGCAATGTCATGGCCTGACATGGGAAGATATTTGGTGGCTCTCCTTCAGCTCATTAGAACCCAAAGTGTCTCCAGCTTATAAATTAACAAAGACCACTGAACTTAAAGATAAAGGGGGGAGATTCACTTAGAACACCTAATACCCTTGCACAGACCTAGGTTTAAATTAGGGGTAGGTAAACATGGTCCTCGAGAGCCACAACCCAGCCAGGCTTCCAAAGTTTCACAATGAATACACATTTATTGATTTCCATGTACTGCTTCTATTGTATGCAATTAGATCTCATACATATTCATTATTGAAATCCTGAAAACCCGACTGGGTTGTGGCCCAAGAACTGTGGTTTAAATGGTTCTTCATAGCAAGCCAGAGCTGCTGCATGGGATGGACTCACTTTTTTCTTCTGTGTACATTGTTTTTAAAACTGAAAAGAGCCACAGTATGAGGCAAGGTTGACCTTTCTTTTTGCACTCCAGATTGTGGGACCGCATTTGAATGGTGCCAGCACAACTGCAAGGCCTGCAGTGGGAGTCAGGGCAGAGTACTCTTTATCCCTTTTTTTAAGGCCCTTATTGACCATGTTTAATTGGATTAAGGTCATAGTGTGAACCTGGACCAGGCAAACTAGCAGAGTTGAAGAGTGAACATCTGCTATTTTATTTTTCTGACTTGAAGTGCCAGGACCAGGGAGTCCAACACATGACTATTAAACTAGGGATGGATCTGTTATGCTTTGGGTTTGTGTGGCAGCTAGTGATATAGGAAGTATTATGTAGTTAGAAGGAAGAATGAACTCAACTAAATATCAATTTATATCAATGCTGGGAAGCAGTAACAAAACAATGCAAAAAATAGTTCTCACAAAGTAAGGGCCCTGTTTATTAATCAGCATTATAGGCAAGTTAACCATGTACGTGCCTACAATATCCCTATAGGGGCCTACATGGTTAGCACGCGCGCTAAGTGTAGGCGCGCTAAAAACACTAATGCACCTTAGTAAACAGGGCCCTAAGTGATAATCATAAAATGAAGGAAGATGACTTCAGTAGCTAAACATCGTGAAATGATTCTGTAGAAAAGAGATTAATTTTTTAATCATCTATCTTAAAAAAAAAAAAACCTCCGAAGTCCTCTTTTTAAATTACTCTTGAATAATTTCCAATATCATAAAAATATCATATTCTTCTAAATATCTGAAGAATGACCACACAAGAAGCATGCATGTGGCATACAAAGCTTTGTGAAAAATTTTTTCTACCCCCAAGGAAGCCTGAAAATGAAATGGGAGGCCTCCGTCAGGAGATAGAACTTCAAGATGCATGTTTTTTCATACGCACAAAGATGATTTGCTACAACTGACAGTATATGATGTTTAGGGGAAAATTATCAATGTGGGCTACCATTAACTTGTGGTAAAATAACCCATTTTAACAGTAGCCCACATTGATAACTTCTCTCTTAGTAGGATATATTTCAGTGATACTGGAAAGTTTTCAAGACTAATTAAAAAATTAATGATCACTTACTTTATTTGTTGCAGTATTTTGTTTTGGGGTTTTTTTGCTGCTTTTACAGAATTTATAGGTAATGGATAGAAATAAAACAAAAAATGAAGATACTTTTTTTTTAGTGGATTAACTTAATACATTTAGCTTTGAAAGGCAATACCTTTTTTTCCAATTCACACCATTATCCAGCATTTATATAAATTGGTCTGACCTGCCCAGTAGCCTGTGTGGGTTTTTGTTTTGCATATTTCACCTAAATATTAACATATCCTAGAAACTAGCATCTCAGAATCAATGAAAAACTGAAGCGAAAAGAAATTTGGATATTTCAGCAAGAGAATGATAGAAAACATACCTCAAAATCAACCGAGAAAGATGAAGATTTTGGAATGGCCTTCACAGTCCCTAGATTTCAATATTATTGAAAATCTGTGGAGTTATCAACTATGCAGTGTGTGCAAGAAGACCTAAGAATATTGCTAAACTAGGAGAGCTCTGCAGAGAAAAGTGAGAAAAAAAACCCCAAACAACAAGAAGAGAAAAGACTATTTTGGAAGCTATTACTGCCACAAGAGTTGTTACAAAGTACTGACTGAAAAGGTATGTGTTTTTGGTTTTGAGAGGTTCATTTTGCACTTAACAGTCCTGCACCATTACAGAATTATCTTACAATAAGCATTAGTTGTTTATCAATTAAATTTGAGTAGAGAGGTGTGGTAGCCGTGTTAGGCCACTTTTAAAGGTAATCAATAGAAATAAAACAGCTACTTCCACAACTCCAGCTTCCACCCTTCACATACAAAGAGAGCCATTATTTACAGCCAAGCCACAAGATACTACCATATCTGCTCTGACCCAAGGGATAGAGACAGACACCTTGAAATCCTGACTGCATACTTCAAACAGAAAGGCTACAACCTCAAAATAATCTCCAAGAATATTGCCTCTTCCCTCAAAACACCCAGGGAAAATCTGCTACAGTACAAAGAAAAAAAAAGCCACAGACAGAATCCCCCTTATAGTGACATACAACCCAGAGCTGGAAAAATTACAAAAAAATCATAAAAGATCTTCAGCCTCTACTCCAGGAGGATGAATTACAGAAAGAGATCCCCACCAGTGCTGGCTTTCCGACAGCCACCCAACTTAAAACACAAGCTAATCAGAAGTAAGCTCCCAACACAGACTCAAAAAGAAGAGAATGGCACACATCCTTGCAATATATCCAGCTGCAAGCTATGCCAAAACATTTCACAGGACCCTACAGTCATTCACAAAGGAAAAATATTCAACATAAAGGAATCCTTTACATGCTCATCTTCCATTGTGGTATACATCATTCAGTGTAAAAAATGTGACAAAGGATGCTATATTGGAGAAACAAGCCAGATGCTAAAGACAAGATTTAATTTACATAGACATCACATGAAAAATGCTAGTGCCAGCCAGGATTCCACTCCTGTGGGGCAGCACTTTACAAAACCAGAACACTGTACCAGTGATTTCATAGTAAGAATCCTAAAAGGTAACTTTAAAACAATACAGGAACTTAAGACCTTTGAAGTCAGAATGATTAAATATTTTGACACCCACCAGACAGGACTTAAAGATCTGGGTTTTCTAGCCCATTATAAACCATAAAGTTGTATTGCTCTGTTTGCCACCCTCCTCTCACCTATCCACCCCCCATCCTGTTAGACTGTCACTGAAATGCTTTGATGTCTCACTTATATATACTGTCATCTACCAACACTTGCTTATTTCCGATCTGACGAAGAAGGGCAACCTTCGAAAGCTAATCAAGAAATGTATTAAGTTATGTCCAATAAAAAAGGTATCATCTTATTTTCTTTTCCATGTTTTATTTTGTTTTATTTCTATTGATCAATTAAATTTGTAAGCTGCAGTTGTAGACCAAGCTGGATCTCTCTCTGACTTTCCTTAATGTTCTCATTCTAGGTACAAAGTCTCTCTTCATTTCACTCTCTCAAACTTACATAAAATTAGCACCACTAGATATTCCATTCCAATAGCCCTCTCTTTCATGAAAAAGTTTAATGTAAAGAGTGACTCTTCTTAATCCCTGTGCGCTCACCAAAGGGCATGGCGTTTGTCTAGAATCTATGATTGCCTTCCATAGCTCAAAACGGAATATCTGATTATGGCTTCCCATTTGTATCTGCACATTTCAACTTATATCAACACATCAATTGCTTAGAAAGTAAAACTTTCATTTTATATCATGTATCACTTTAATGTTTAGATCATTTTATTTAATCTCTATATAAACTAACCCAGTTTACATTTCTTATGTGTCTGTTTCAAGTAAATATGTCAACCCTGATGAATCAGTACCAAACAAAATTACTATTATACTTGTCATTAGACTGATATGCAATTTGGCCTTCCCATTAGCCCACACAAACAGTCAAATGAGAGGGAACATATGCTACCATCCCATGGCTATTCTGGGCTTGACTATGTTATTTATCCTTGAAAATAGAACAGCTGGGCCATACCTTTGGATCGGGTCAAGTCAGCAAGGCCAGATCAAATCTGTTGTCCAACATGACCAGCACAGCTCATGGGCACTGTTGACATAAGCAGTGATGGGGATTGTCTCAAAGACATACTATTCATCCCTTAGGATTCAGAAAGGGTGCCTAAGATGCCCAGAAATGCTGTCTGCCCAAAGGATTAACAAATGAAGGAAAATGGGGATGAAACAAAGGTTATTGTTAGTATGAATTTTAAAACTGCAATCACTATATTATTATGTTGAGACCCAGTAGAGTGGTGGAATAGCCTAATGGTTAGAGCAAAGGAAGGCTGAGAACCAGGAGAGCCCAGTTCAAATCCCACTGCAGCACCTTGTGCTCTTTGGCAAATCACTTAAACCTCCATTTCCTCAGGTACAAACTCAGACTGTGAGCCCTTCAAGAACAGAAAAATAACTACTGTACCTGAATTAACAACACTTTGATAGCTTTCGGGCTTGCAGGCGATATACTAAAAATAAAGACCCAACAAATTACCTCATGGTAATTTGTATTGTATGGTCCTATTTAATGTCTGCACCTAATTTAAGAAATCCATTCTCTACCAGATATTGCACATCTGCACCAATGTCCCTTTATTTCACTGACTATATATATATTGGTAAATAGATCCCAAAAGTAGTATGTTTTAATTTATGTAAACCATTGATGTTATACTTAATACAATAACTGACTTTCTTACCATATATAGTAGCTATGACAAGCATTTTTAACCACGTGTTTGGCACAATGTGTTCCAACTATTACTGTACCAATGAAGACAAATTCCTCCTCCTCTAAAAGTGAGCATATGGTTCTACAATAAGTCTGCCTAGGAACACAATAGGCATTTGTGTACTTTGTGAGAAACATAAAGCACTGCAATCTAGTAATTTTTGTGTATTGTGAAACAAGGAGTATTTGCAGATTGCGACATCCTTCATTGGACCAATGCAAAAATTATCCAGGAATTATACTGTATATGAATTATCAAGCTCAACAATGGAAACCATCTGAGGAGACCTAGATGGTCATGTACAGTAACCAACTCTAGGCAATTCTTGCGCTGGTTAAATCAAAAGTATAACAGACAAAGAAAATTCCAAAAATGGAAAAAAAAAAAAACACATCTAAGACAACAGTGTGGAAAAAAATGAGGTTAGCAGGCTCAATGAAAAATAAAATATTGTATTTATCCGTTCACTTGTACTTAATACTCTGCTTGTGGTCAATCAAGCCCTCAAGCGGCTTACAATAAAAAGTCATCACAAGTCATCATAAAAAGAAAATCATTTTAAAAAACCCTCACCAAGTCCCTTCCCCAAGCCTCAGACTGTCCAAACCACACAACCCACCCTACTCTTCAACTACAAATAGAAGCCCTCTCTCTTCTTCCTCCTCCCTCAATCATCCCACCAAATGCATCCTTAAACTATGCTTTCTAAAACACAAATAATTATTCTCCTCCTTCACCTCAGCTAGTTACCAATTCCAGAATGCTAGGGCAAAGCAAGGAAAGTTGTTCTGCTGAGTAATTCAGTTCAATCCACAGAAACCAAGGCACCCCCAACAACACCTTCTGTGACAACCTTAATCAACTGAAGCAACTTCACTAAATACAAAGGTTTACCCACCACTAAGCATCAAAATACTAGCAATAATTACCTTGAACTGAACTTTCTGTGATACTGGTAACCAGTGCAGATCCTTCCACAGTGATGTTACATGATCCTGTTTATTTTCAGCATACAGCACCCTTTCACCACCACGATCTGCACTGGTTGAAGCCGTTTCAACCGATATCCCACTAAACCCCGACAAACAGCATTACGATAGTTGACTCTAAAAGACACTAATGCATCAGTTACCATCAATTAATCTGGTCTATTCACATATGAGCAATCTATGTACCTGGTGTAATGCTTCAAACGAACCCCTCACAGCTAATGCAATTCGACTATCCAATCTTAGTTGTCCCCTTAAGTAAACCCCCAAAATTTGAATCATAGGTTGAGACTCTAACATAGTAACATAGTAGATGACGGCAGAAAAAGACCTGCACGGTCCATCCAGTCTGCCCAACAAGATAACTCATATGTGCTACTTTTTGTGTATACCCTACTTTGATTTGTACCTGTGCTCTTCAGGGCACAGACTGTATAAGTCTGCCCAGCACTATCCCCGCCTCCCAACCACCAGCCTCGCCTCCCAACCACTGGCTCTGGCACAGACCGTATAAGTCTGCCCAGCTCTATCCTCGCCTCCCAACCACCGGCTCTGGCACAGACTGTACAAGTCTGCCCAGCACTATCCCCGCCTCCCAACCACCAGTCCCGCTTCCCACCACCGGCTCTGGCACAGATCGTATAAGTCTTCCCAGCACTATCCCCGCCTCCCTACCACCAGCCCCGCCTCCCGATCTTGACTAAGCTCCTGAGGATCCATTCCTTCGGCACAGGATTACTCCATGCTTATCCCACGCATGTCTGAATTCCGTTCAAACATGCGTGGGATAAGCATAAAGGAATCCTTTATGTCATAAAGGAATCCTACTTGTCTCTACAAAGTACTAGCATATGTTGCAGAGAACATGCCTTGAATGTAGGTGCGATCCTTCAAACCTGCTCAAGATGGTACAAATGAAGGCGTGAACTTTACACATGTATGCACCTAGATTAAGGTATTTCATAATCTATCCATGCTGCCCTTACTCTGTTGAAACTCCACCCCTGTGCATGCCCATTGGCAAAATATGTGCCTTGATGCTAAAGCATGTACTTTTATGTTGGTTGGTATTTTATAAGAGGTCATTTACATGTGGGAATAACTTTGGGACCAAAAACCCTGCAAATCGGGAGTAAATTGCAACATTCAACCTACTCTACTGTACCACATTTCACTCTTCTTAGAATTAAGCTTCCTTTCTAGCATCACTGAAAGCTTATTTCTTTAAATTGGCCTTTGGACTCTAATGTTTATTCTGGTTGGTCTTCTTGAGCCGAGGGGAGGAAACAGTTTATGATAGAAACTCAGTTTATGATAAACTACTCCTTGTAGGTTGTAGTTTACTCAATCTTAGTTGAATTGAATGAGGACTTATTTTTTAATTTGTTTGACTGGTCTTGAGTGATTGGACTTTCCTATCTATTTTAGGGCATTCCTTTTCCATTTTTAGTTTAATTTTTTATTGTTTTTATTGCAATATAAACTGTTTCGATTTGGGTTCATGAGAAGCAGTATAGCAAACTTAATAAATGATAATCCTGCTAGATCAATCCAGACTGACAAGTTATATAACCCTACCAACAGATGAAGGCAGTAACATCATCAGTATAAGGAGAAGTGCAGCTTGGAACACGTCAATATTTTTCTGCCTCTAACAGATGGTGCAAACTGGACTAATGCAGCAGGGCTTTTCTATAGAGACCTGACTCCCTAGGGAACAGTCCACAACCTGCAGTCCAGTGTTTGAATCCTAGGCTGGTGCTGGCTCTAAGGAATTACTCCACAGATTTTCCCTTGGTTGAGCTTAAGGGTGTCTTCTGTTTGTAGCCCTGAGACCTAGCACCTGAGCTTTCACTCAATGAAGTGGGCTAGCAGGTGTCCCATGGAGCCTCTGCTAGTAGTGGAGAGTACCCTTTTATCTTTTTGATTCCCCTCTTCACACGGTAAGGAAACCTCTGCACAGCCTAGTTAATAATAAAGTTAAATAAACCCTCAAAATTAAATTTTAAAAAGGCAAAGAAGATAGCCTCAATTCAATGCTAAATTACAGACCTGGAACAGGAAAAGCAGATGATTTTGAGCAACCCCAGGGAGTTGACCTGGGATGCTCAAGGGAGGGAAACAGTCCTCCTTTGTCACAGACCTGAAGTGATTCCAGAGTCGAGGGGGGGTGGTGCTATAGGACATGCAGGAGCCAGCAGGTGAGTGGTGCCACTAGCTCTGTAACAAAAGGATAGGTTCTCAATGGCAAGCAGCTCCGGGTTTCCTCAGAATCTGGTGAAACCTCTCATACTGCTGAGCTGACCATGGCTAGGTCATTTTTGGTGCGAACACCAGCCATTTTGGTGCCAGCCTCCCCCCCCCCCCCCAAAATCCCATATGTCCAGATGGGGACAGGCTCGGGATGTCTGCATAGCTTGGATCCTCACCACCACTGCTGCCGGACCTAAGGGCTGCTGAACTTCATTGTCTTCACAGACTGTCTCCACAGTGCTCTTTCCAGGCTCCAAGACCCAGCCCTGAGGTCTCCCATCTCCAACAAGACATCATAGAGCAGGTCAGTGGCCATGGGACCCTCAAAGGAATTGATCCAGTGTCCCAACTGGGGGCTCAGAAGGTGAGAGGGTTCTTATCCTACTTTTATCCTTACAGGAGGAAGCTTGGAGTGAACACAACAGTGGCAATGGCATTTCCCCACTGGGGGGTTCTTCCTAGAGTCAGGGGAGCTCTCTCCAGAAGAGAATGACCCCCCCCCCCCCCCATAGTGAGGCTATTCTGATGGAAGGAGTTGCCATCCTTCACAGACCAGGCCATCTGAGCCCTTCACATTTCTTCAATAGTACAGAAAGATGTCTCAAACAAGGATCCCATCTTGGAGTGTCTACAAAAGCCTTTCTTCTTTACAGAGTGCTCTTGCAGATGTCCTGGAGGAACTGGAAGTACTGGACATGGTACTTTAAGGCAAGCTGATGTTGAGAAAGATTAGGATGCACTGGTAACAACAGTGATCAAGTAAGCCATCATAACCATAGAGGGTGGTTTCTACTCTGAACATAAGCATAGCCATACTGGGTCAGACCAACGGTCCATCTAGCTCAGTATTCTGTTTCCAACTATGGCCAATCCAGATCACAAATACCTGGTAGAAACCCAAACAATAGCAACATTCCATGCTTTCAATCCCACAGCAAGAAGTGGTTTCCCCATGTCTATCTCAATAGCAGACTATGGACTTTTACTCAAGGAACTTGTCCAAACCTTTTTCAAACCCAGTTACACTAACCGCTGTTACCACATCCTCCAGCAATGAGTTCCAGAACTTAACTATTCTTTGAGTGAAAAAATATTTCCTCCTATTTGTTTTAGAAGCATTTCCATGTAACTTCGAGTGTCCCCTAGTCTCTGTACTTTTTGAAAGAGTAAAAACATCATTTCACTTCTGCTCATTCTACACCACTCAGGATTTTGCAGACCTCAATCACTGGTTCCATTGCATGCAAATCTCTCACATGAATATTCATTGTGGATATACTAAAAACCTGACCGGCTAGGGTGCCTCCAGGACCAGGCATGGATGTCCAACCGCCACCTGAAGCTGAACATGTCCAAGACCGAGCTCCTTGTCTTTCCTCCCAAACCCACTTCTCCTCTTCCTCCACTCTCTATCTCTGTTGATAACACCCTCATCCTCCCCGTCCCATCTGCCCGCAACCTCGGAGTCATCTTCGACTCCTCCCTTTCCTTCTCTGCGCATATCCAACAGACTGCCAAGACCTGTCGCTTCTTCCTCTTCAACATCAGCAAAATTCGCCCTTTCCTCTCTGAGCACACCACCAGAACTCTCGTCCACGCTCTCATTACCTCTCGCCTTGATTACTGCAACTTACTCCTCACCGGCCTCCCACTCAGCCATCTATCCCCCCTTCAATCAGTTCAGCACACTGCGGCACGTCTTATATTCCGCCAAAACCGATATACTCATATCACCCCTCTCCTCAAATCACTTCATTGGCTTCCGATCAGATATCGTATACAATTCAAGCTCCTCCTCCTTACCTACAAGTGCACTCAGTCTGCGGCTCCTCAATACCTCTCCACCCTCATCTCCCCCTATGTTCCCGCCCGTAACCTCCGCTCACAGGACAAAGCCCTTCTCTCAGTACCCTTCTCCACCACTGCCAACTCCAGGCTCCGCTCATTCTGCCTTGCTTCACCCTATGCCTGGAACAATCTTCCTTTACCCATACGCCATGCCCCCTCCCTACCTCTTCAATGCTGCCTTCGGCGCCTAACAGCTCGAGATAGATAGAATGCCCCAATCTATCCACCCTATCAGATTAACTGTTCACTCGTCCTCTAGATTGTTCACTTGTCTTTAGATTGTTCTCTTGTCTTTAGATTGTAAGCTCTTTGAGCAGGGACCGCCCTTCTATGTTTAAATTGTACAGCGCTGCGTAACCCTAGTAGCGCTTTAGAAATGCTAGTTAGTAGTAGTAGTAGTAGGTTTGGGAACCACTGTCTTTATAATTTAAACGCATCTGCTCTTGGTCAGTGGCCTTGGTTCTAGTCACTTATAGGTGAATTTGGTTTCACCTCTCATCAGCAGATTTGGTCTCTAACGCTCAGTTAAGTGAGCTTCTTTTTTGAGGCCGCCTGTTGTACAGTGAGGACCTGGAAAAACTCATTAAGAACTGGATGAGGCCAGACCTGAGTGGCATCCAGAAGGTAAAACAAGATCCTTGGCTAAGGGATCTGGGGGCAGGTCTCAAGCCAAGAAGTGGGGCCAGTTCTGTCTGGGCAAGCAGAGTTTAGTGGCTCCCTCCTTTGCTAAGGTGTATAGGGGGCAGTCCTTGGTCGTGAAGCAAGGGGTCAAGAAACAATGGACCTCTCTCCTCTTCTTCCACCACCATTAAGAGATTACAGTGAGGATCAGAACTCCCTCTCTACAGAGATGCAGGTGGGAGGAAGGCTCTGCCGTTTCCACAAGGAGTGGTCCTTGTTATCTCCAACCAATTGATTCTAGAGGTGGTTCAGCAGGTGACACACTGAAGTTTGCACAAACTGTTTTAGATACCTTTATGGAGTCTTCATGGATATCCCTTCTCAAAAGACAGACTGGAGAGACCATGTTACAACATTTCATTAAGGTAGATACTACTCCTACTTAACATTTCTAGAGCGCTACTAGGGTTACGCAGCGCTGTACAATTTAACAAAGAGAGACAGTCCCTGCTGAAAGAGCTTGCAATCTAATAGACAAGTGAACGGTCGGTCCGATAGGGGCAGTCAAATTGGGGCAGTCTGGATTCACTGAACGGTAAGGGTTAGGTGCCGAACGCAGCATTGAAGAGGTGGGCTTTAAGCAAAGACTTGAAGACGGGCAGGGAGGGGGCTTGGCGTAAGGGCTCAGGAAGGTTGTTCCAAGCATAGGGTGAGGCGAGGCAGAATGAGCGGAGCCTGGAGTTGGCGGTGGTGGAGAAGGGTACTGAGAGGAGGGATTTATCCTGTGAACTACAGACACTATGCCCAAGGTAAGAGGTGCTACTTCATCTACTTTGTAGTTACAAAGAAAGGAGGAATGTTTCACTTCATTCTGGACTTGAAAGGAGTCAATTTTTCACATGAAAACATTGCAGTCAAAATATCTCATCAGTCAGGCTTAGGGAGTTTCTGACTACCCTGGATCTGGCCAAAGTTTATTTCCATTATTTTCATTTTGCGATCATGGATGGTTACAAGGGATTCCTGTATTTTTGCATGCTGTGCAAACATTTTCAGTTCAGGGCTATGCCTTTTGGTTTAGCGACAGCCCCCAGGACTTTTTATCAAGGTCATTGTGGCAATGACCACATATTTGTGCAAAGAAGGGATCTGGGTTCACCCATACTTAGAATACTGAGTTGGTACATATCAGTCAGAGGCCCCATCCCTGTGGACTCTGTCCTCATCTGAAGAAGCCTCAAACACTTTATATTTAAATATTTTTATTAAAATATAAAAAGGAACAATATGCTGTAACTGTTGTTTAAAAATCACAAACAGAAAACAATAATAACAAAGACCAACTATAATACCCCCCCACCTCTACACTTTCAACCCCAACAATAGCTGACTTCTACTACCCAAGGATTCCTAATCCACCATGTTAAAATGTCCGGGGTACAAAATACAACCCGTTCTGTATGCCCCAGCGAGGGAAAAATATGCCCTATGAAGCACTGCTATGATTTTTTAATCTTTGAATGAATAAGTCATCAATAATCTCAGGATTCAACCTAGCTCTCCTGTCTTCCACAGTCCTTCCTGCAATAGATGTCTTCTTAGAAGATGTGTTGGTAACAAGAATGTACAGGATCCCCCCATGCAAATTTTGCTAGTTGTGGCCAACATGTTTGCTTGTTTTTCCAAAAAACCAAAGTATTGTCGTCTGCATCACTCAAACATAAATAATGATTCAGTTTATTAACAGGCTTCAAAGCAGAGAATAACACAGGGAAAAAAGTTTGTTCCTGTCCCCAAGGGCTCTGTCCATTCTCTACTCCAGTATCACAAAACTTCAATTGCTGGCATCAACACAGCCAAAATGTAAACCAGGAAGCAAAGGTTAAAGCTAAACCATAAATTTATTTCAAAATCAAGGCCATGAAACAATCCACTGAAATAATTAAGACCACTTTCACAGAGATATTTAATAAACCTAATAATAAACAAGTACAGTGATACCACTTATGTTGGTAGATAAAAGGTAAAATTATGTATAATCATACCTGATAATTTTCTTTCCATTAATCATAGCTGATCAATCCATAGACTGGTGGGTTGTGTCCATCTACCAGCAGGTGGAGATAGAGAGCAAACTTTTGCCTCCCTATATGTGGTCATATGCTGCCGGAAACTCCTCAGTATGTCGATATCAAAGCTCCATCCGCAGGACTCAGCACTTAGAGAATTACACCCACGAAGGGACACTCTGCCCAGCTCACCACCGCCGAAACGGGGGAGGGGAATTAACCCAGCTCATCCCCACACAAGTGGGGGAGGGGAATCCGTCCAGCTCATCCCCGCGGAGCGGGGGAGGGACACCACACCCGCCGATGCGGGGGGATCTGGCTTATCCTGCAACCGCAACCGCGGGAGGAGCTGACTGACCCTAACACCGCCGAAGCGGGAGGGGTACAAAGCTGCCCTACAGCCGCACGAAGCGGGAGGGAGTGCCGGCAGAATTTATGTCTCAATCCAGCCCCGTAAAACGGAGGGGAGAGGAATGCAGCAGCTCACTGTAACACAAACTCGTCTCAACTCTTGAAGAATCCAAGTGAAAGAAGAACTTGAACACGAAGTCCTCCTGAAGTAACTGAAGGCTAAACTTGAACCTAAAATTCAACCAGAATATAAACAGTACAGATATCTGGGAGGGGCTATGGATTGATCAGCTATGATTAATGGAAAGAAAATTATCAGGTATGATTATACATAATTTTACCTTCCATATCATCAAGCTGATCAATCCATAGACTGGTGGGATGTACCGAAGCAGTACTCACCCAGGGCGGGACATAGAAATCCCTGACCTCAACACTGAAGCTCCAAACCGGGCCTCCGCCCGTGCAGCCACAGTCAAACGGTAATGCTTGGAGAATGTATGAGCCGAAGCCCCCGTTGCCGCCTTGCATATCTCTTCCAAGGAGACGGATCCGGCCTTTGCCATCGAGGCCGCCTGAGCTCTCGTGGAGTGAGCCTTCAGCTGGATAGGCGGCACCTTCCCCGCGGCCACATAAGCCGCTGCAATGGCTTCCTTGACCCATCTTGCCACTGTAGGCTTAGCAGCCTGCAGACCCTTACGAGGACCTGCAAACAGGACAAACAGATGATCCGATTTCCGGAAATCATTGGTCACTTCCAAGTATCTGATGATGACTCGTCTCACATCCAGATATTCAAGAGCGGAGTACTCCTCTGGGTAGTCCTCCCTACGAAAGGAAGGGAGACAGAGCTGCTGATTCACCTGGAAGCGAGAAACAATCTTGGGCAGGAAGGAAGGCACTGTGCGAATAGTCACTCCTGCCTCAGTGAACTGCAGAAAAGGCTCTCGACATGAGAGCGCCTGGAGCTCGGAAACTCTTCTGGCTGAAGTGATAGCCACCAAAAAGACTGCTTTCAACGTCAGGTCTTTCAGAGATGCCCTCGACAAGGGTTCAAAAGGCGGCTTCTGCAATGCTCTTAGCACCAGGTTGAGATTCCACGCAGGCACCACTGAGTGCAGAGGAGGGCGCAGGTGATTAACTCCCTTGAGAAAGCGCACCACATCTGGCTGCGAAGCCAGGGAAGCACCCTTCAGGCGGCCCCTGAAGCAAGCCAGAGCCGCTACCTGGACTTTAAGGGAACTGAGCGACAGGCCTTTCTCCAGACCTTCTTGCAGGAACGCCAACACTGAAGAAATTGGAGCAGTGAAGGGAGAAAGTGAGCCTGCTTCACACCATGCTGCAAAGATACGCCAAACCCTGGCGTAAGCAGTAGAAGTAGAGCGCTTCCTCGCTCTCAGCATAGTGGCGATGACCTTGTCTGAGAAGCCCTTCTTCCTCAGACGCTGCCGCTCAATAGCCAGGCCGTAAGACCAAAGGGAGAGGGATCCTCCATCACCACGGGACCCTGATGTAACAGGCCCTGCTCCACTGACAGCCGCAGAGGATCGTCGACTGAGAGCCTGATCAAGTCCGCATACCAGGGACGTCTGGGCCAATCCGGACCCACCAGGATTACCCTGCCGGGATGCTTTGCCACCCGGTCTAGCACCCTGCCCAACATGGGCCAGGGCGGGAACACATAGAGGAGCTCTTGTGTCGGCCACTGTTGGAGAAGAGCATCTACTCCCAGGGATCGAGGGTCCCGTCCTCTGCTGAAAAAGCGCGGCACTTGGCAATTGGCCGATGACGCCATCAGATCTAGGCTCGGCTGGCCCCAGCGCTTCGTGATGTCCAAGAACGCCTGAGCAGATAGTTGCCACTCTCCGGACTCCAAGGTATGGCGACTGAGAAAGTCCGCCTTGACATTCATGACTCCGGCAATGTGGGCCGCTGAAAGCTGCTCCAGGTTCGCTTCCGCCCACTGGCAAAGACTCATAGCCTCCTTGGCTAGAGGGGCGCTCTTGGTACCTCCCTGGCGGTTGATATAGGCCACAGCCGTGGCATTGTCCGACAGGACCCGTACAGGCTACAACACCAGTACCGGGATGAACTCCAATAACACCAACCGAATGGCTCTGAGTTCCAGGAGGTTGATAGACCACTTGCCTCTGCAGGAGACTAGAGCCCCTGCGCTGTCCTTCCCAAGCAGAGGGCTCCCCAGCCCATCAAAGAGGCGTCTGTCGTGACGACAATCCACTCCGGGGTCACCAGAGGCAATCCTGCAGACAACTTGTCTGTCTGCGTCCACCAGCTCAGCGCCTTGCGCACTGCTGGGTCCACGGGAAGGCGCACAGCATAATCCTCCGACATCGGAGTCCAGCGCAGCAGCAGAGATAGCTGTAGTGGTCTCATATGAGCCCTGGCCCAGGGCACTACTTCCATCGTGGCCGTCATAGAGCCCAACAGCTGCACGTAGTCCCAAGCCCGAATAGGAGAGGCTACTAGGAACTAGTCCACCTGAGCCTGAAGCTTGACAATCCGATTGTCTGGCAGGAACACTCTGCCCACTTGGGTGTCGAATCGAACTCCCAGATACTCCAGGGACTGAGTCGGGCGCAGCTGGCTCTTCTTCCAGTTGATGATCCATCCCAGGGAGCTCACAAGAGCAACTACCCGGTCCATAGCTTTGCCGCACTCTGCATAAGAGGGGGCTCGGATCAACCAGTCGTCCAGATAAGGATGGACTTGTACTCCTTCCTTTAGCAGGAAGGCCGCTATGACCCCCATTACTTTGGAAAAGGTCCGCGGAGCAGTAGCCAACCCGAAAGGGAGGGCTCTGAACTGGAAGTGTCGTCTCAGGACTGTAAAACGCAGAAAGCGTTGGAGAGGAGGCCAGATGGGAATATGCAGGTACGCTTCCTTGATGTCCAAGGAAGCCAAGAACTCTCCTGCCTTCACTGCCGCTATAACAGAGCGGAGAGTCTCCATGCGAAAGTGCCTCACTTTCCAGGCCCGATTGACCCCTTTGAGGTCGAGGATAGGCCGGACAGAACCTCCTTTCTTTGGAACCACAAAGTAAATGGAGTAACGTCCCTTGCCAATCTGATTTTTTGGCACCGGAACGACCGCACCCAGGCGGATCAGGTTGTCCAAGGTCTGCTGCACTGCCACAGCTTGACCGGAGACTTGCAGGGAGAGAGTACAAACCCGTCTCTTAAGGGTTGGCAGAACTCTAGCTTGTAGCCGTCTCTGATGACTTCCAGCACCCACGCGTCTGAAGTTATAGTGGTCCACTCGCCCAGAAACGAGGACAGCCGTCCTCCAATCTGCACTGGGGCGTGGACCAAGGCCCCGTCATTGGGTACGAGACCCTGGGGGAGGACCGGAGGGAGCACCTCCGGGACGGCGGTCTCTGCGAAAGGAATGCTGCTTGGGGGAGAAATTCCTCTTGAAGGAAGAGGGGGCAGAGGAACCCGACTTGCCCGGGCGGTACCGACGGGCTTCCAGCAACCGTCCTCTGGAGGTACCGGGACGAGTACTAGCCCGAGCTCTGACCTCTGGTAATTTCTTGCCCTTAGACGTGCCGAGATCGGTCACGATTTTGTCCAGCTCGACCCCAAAGAGCAGCTTGCCTTTAAAAGGCAATCTAGCCAGGCGGGATTTAGAGGCGTGGTCAGCAGACCAATGTTTCAGCCAAAGCCACCGCCGCGCAGAGACTGTCTGAGCCATGCCTTTAGCTGAGGCTCTCAAGACATCATACAGCAAGTCTGCCAAATAGGCTAAGCCCGATTCCAGGGCCGGCCAATCAGCCCTCAAGGAAAGATCCGAGGGGGAAGCCCGCTGCACCATAGTCAGGCACGCCCTGGCCACATAGGAGCCGCAAACTGAGGCCTGCAAACTTAAAGCAGCTGCCTCAAAGGACGACCTTAAGGCCGCCTCCAATCTTCTGTCTTGGGCGTCCTTTAGGGCCGTGCCACCTTCCACCGGCAACGCCATTTTCTTAGTCACCGCAGTGATTAAAGAATCCACGGTAGGCCACAGATAGGCCTCACGTTCACTCACAGCCAAAGGATAGAGGCGGGACATAGCCCTAGCCACTTTAAGGCTCGTTTCCGGGACATCCCATTGAGCCGCATGGCTCATGCACGTGGAAGGATCTAGGCGGGCGCTTCGTCCCCAGCATAATGGCAGAGCCAACAGGGGCTGAGGGAGAGACGTCCTCCGGAGAGGAAATCTTCAAAGTGTCCATGGCCTGTAACAACAGGTTGGGCAAATCCTCTGGGCTAAAAAGCCGCGCTGCAGAGGGGTCATCCGCTCCATCCGAGCGGGGATCTATCTCCTCCAAGGAATCCGCAAAGGACCGTTGGGGGACCTCAGACACGCTGCCCTCATCTACATCGGAGGAGACAAAGTCCTCCAAGGCCTGGAAATCAACCCGAGGGCGTTTACCTCTGGGAACCTCAACCTCTTTATCAGAAGAGGGAGCAGGGGCAGCGTTTTGCATGAGGAAAGCCTGATGCAGCAGCAAAACAAACTCGGGGGAGAAACCCCCCAGACTGTGCACTTCCGCAGCCTGGGCAACAGCCCTAGACGCACTCTCAACCGGCGCTCGCAATAGCGGGGGAGAGACATGCTGCGCATCCAAAATGGCGTCCGGCGCGAAACTCCGCGAAGGAGCCGCGCGGGAAGAACGGCGCTTAACTTTAGCCGCTTTGTGCCGTCGCCCAAATTAAGGGCGTTCATGGCATTAATGTCTCCAACCTCAAGGGCGGCCCACGAAGAAGCCGTCCGAGCCGCGTGGCCGGCCAAGATGGCGGAGGCGAGGAGCGGGGGATGGGCGTTTATGGCGGGAAAAAACCGCCACGCCGGAGGAACGACCGGGACATTCATCGGTCACTAAACTGTCACCCATCAAGGGCGAATCAGGTTGTAAAACCCCCGCATCCCCTCTAGAAGCGCTCCAGCGATCCGGGGAGCGACCCTTTGCGCCCTCGCCCTCCGACGCCATATGCCACGAGGAGAAGAATCGGGGAACCCCCTGCCCGCTATAAAAAGGTAAAATTACCTGCTTGCCGCTCCGAGCTGTAACGAACTGGTGTCCCAGTGAGTAGCTGCAATGAACGTTTAAAGAAACGTCGAATTAAACGCCTTTAAAGACGTTTAAAATTTTTTTTTTTTTTTTTTTTTTTTTAAACGGAGCCAGCGGGAGGGGGGAGAAAAGGAGGGACCTGGCACCACCAGGTTTGCACTTGCTCAAAAGAGCCCTCAACCCCAGGCCTCAACAAAACCTAAGGATTAGGCTTGGAGGCCTAGCCAGAGCTGCTGCTGTGTGTGACCACCACCTGCTGAGATAGAGAACATACTGGGGAGTTTCCGGCAGCATATGACCACATATAGGGAGGCAAAAGTTTGCTCTCTATCTCCACCTGCTGGTAGATGGACACAACCCACCAGTCTATGGATTGATCAGCTTGATGATATGGAAACAGCTATTTTTTGAGAGTTTATTATTCCTTAAAGTTTGGGAAAGCGACTCCTACTTATATTCATGAAAGTTGGTGTGGGTATACAAAATGGGCAGTTGCCACACAGAACTATATCTGAACCCCATGCAGGCACCTTGTTGCTACATGTACACAAATAATAATTTGAGAAAGAAGATTTTAAAAACATGAGTGGGGGAAATTATGATAAAAGATGTGCCTCTTCATTCCAAAGGATATATAAGTGGATGATATTAAAAGATTCAGATGCAGAGAAACAAGCAAGGTGATATTTAAGCCAACAGCCTGATTCACTAAGGTTTTTCCACCATTCCAGGTCTATGCCATATAGTCCAATTTTTAGTTGATGTTCAGTACTTTAATTTTGTGTGTATTAGATGAGTAATTTTTGAGTAATTTTAACCTATCTTCAGCTGATTTTAGAGTCAAACATTTTAGGCTCAAAATAGCTATCTACCTTTAGGGGTCTGTTTCTAAAGTGTAGTAACATTTTGCACTTACCGCCAGGGGCATATCTGCATGGGGCCACAGGGGCCTGGGCCCCCGCAGATTTCGCCCTGGCCCCCCTCCCGCCGCCAGCCCTCCCCTGCTGCCGTTTCTTACTTTTGCGCTGAGGTCCGCTTCCTCCTGCGCCTTTAAAAATATTTCTACCCGAGGTGACATCTTTCAAGTTCTTCGTCCGCCGTGGCCGACATGCTGGAGTTGAGCGGCTGAATCCAGTTCGGAGTCTGACATCGTGACGTCTGACTGGTGTCAGCTAAATGCGCTGTGATTGGCTGAGAGAGACCTGGAGGTGGGGCATAATCGAAAGAGACGTCCAAATAGTTTTTTTGATTTGGACGTCCTTGCACCCATCACAAAAAAAATCTGGGGGAAAAACGTCCAAGTGCTCGTCAGGGACGTCCTTTTTTTTAGTAAAGGACGTCCATGTTAGGCACTTTAGAATGACGGCCCTGACGAGCACTTGGACGTGGCTAGGCAAAGGTTTCTGGCTGGTTGTTTTGAGTGAAGGACGTCCATAAAGGACATCCCTGATGAGCACTTGGACGTTTTTTTTTCCCGATTTTTTTTTTGTTAAATTTATAGAAGTTTTTAGAGGTGAATAAATCCTGCACAGCCCCAACGAGAGGTACAGACCTCCCATTAGATTTTCCACGGTTAGGCTATCGGAAAATGGTAGTGCATCTCATTACAATACGATTTATACACATTGGGGTACTAATTTGCTCAGCTGCATTCCGTTTTCGTTAGCTGCTACCATGATCGGAAAATGGCTCGGAGAACCCTTTTGTGCATGCCACGGTTTACTACTTGCTCGTTAATGGCTCGTTAAGTTTAGTGCATCTGGCCTTCTGTATGCAAGAAGAACCAGGAGATCTCAGCACCCAGCTGACAGTAGATGTTGTAAAGACTTTTAAACTGGTGAAAATTTGATGTTACAAAGGATTTGAAGGTCTTATGCAGCAAGGTGCCTAAAGCAAAGATTGTTATTAATTCTTTTCGATTTGGGAACTTAAAATTAGGCACTCAGCAATGGAAATCACTGCCCCACTCAGTCATCCTGCAGTAAAAGCCAAATTGGTGCATGCTAATATGTGGGCTCTGAATTTTTTATATTTTGTTGTTGTTGGGGGCGTGTCAGAGGGCAGAGAGTGTTCCTGTGCTAATCAGTTAGTGCATCTACATTACTGTACGCTAATTGGTTAGCGCAGGATTAGTGCATGAGTCCTTACTGTCTATAAAATAAGTGTTGGTAAGGACACACCGCAAATATATATATATATATATTTTTTTTTTTTTAAGAAGAAGAATCGGCCATTTTACTGCTGTAGTAAAAATTGCCTTAAGGTGAATGAAAATCCCATGTAAGGGCACGCTAAGGTCACTTTTTACTGTAATAAAAGGGCCCCTTAGTTCTCACAACCTGTCAAACTTTTTAAAAATCTAGGCACCTAGGGATCAATATGCCAAAGCTATTCTGTAACCAGTAGCGACTGCATTTGTTATCAAATTTATTTTAAATGCAAGCCTGACAAATGCATATATTTTGGAAGGCAAAACTGACGTCCAACCAAAATTTATTGGTTTAGTAAGAGGATGAGCTAGGGCTTAAATTTATCTATAATCCAAATATATTTAACAATATAGGTGAAGTGCATAAATAATAGTCCTATTTTTAAACTGAATAGTTGTCGTCCATTTAAATGTAGAACTGCATACTCTGCATAAGGAAAGCAGAGAGGAAAGCAGAATATTGAGCATATTTTGATTTAGTGCATTTTATTTGTTACCTGTCATAATACTAGTTGCAATAAAACAGATCACAATTTTTAAAAAACATTACAATAAAAATTACAAATACAATAAGTTAAAACAAAGGCACACACTAAAACAAATCTAATTCAGATAACATTTTCATCCTACAAACAAAATTAACTAACCCCATAGGACATTATACCATAATTTCTTTCCAAGAAACTTGAACAGCTTTCAGAACCAAAAAAGAATGGGCTCTTCCCTTAGATATAAAGAAAATGTGTTCTACAGTTTATGGCCTGCACGAGCAGGTGCTCATTTTCTAGTACAGGTAAGATGCACTTGCGATAACAGAGAAAGATGTAACAACTCTTGCTGAAGGACTGAAGAAGACGATGACCAAGCTCATATGAAATAAACTTTGGAGCCAGGTAAACGGGATCCATATACAACATGTATGCACCACAGTAGCTGAACCTCAATCTAGCTTCAACTAGAAGTCAGTAAAAATTTCAGTAACAGGGTAACATGATCTGACTTTCTATTCCTAGTAATTATTTTTATTGCTACATTTTGTAGCACCTGCCGCACTGTAAATTAACATCTGGGAGACTATAATACACTATTACAATAATCTATTCCTCAAGCAGATAAATCATCCCCTCATCAAAGCAGTGCCCAACTTCTTGAATGCTGTCCCCTAACTCTAGACCTTTTGAAGATCAGCCGATAGGTAAATAAGGCCATAAATCATGTAGTTCCATAAAAATTTCCTCCACTAGCTCTGTAGCAGTAGACACATCTACCTCATACAGCCAAAGACGACCATCCCAAAACTAAAAGTGGAAAAAAAATCCCTATAAGCTAAATACTATAGAACACAAAATACTTGCTTGACAAAAGGCACAACCTTTACCACACCTCCATAGTTTGTCCTTTCAAGGGGAATACTTACCACCAGAAACAGGGGCATCCATAAATACGGCTCCCATTTTCTCAGCTGCTTTTGCCAGCTCCTTGGACATTGCAGGATCAATAGTGCTCGAGTCTATCAACAAGGAACCTTTTTTCACTTTCCTGCAAAACAAAAGGTGAAATCTAGCTGGATGATATTCAGTGTACTACTGCAACACACAAAACAACATTTTTACATTTTTCGTTCAATAATAATCATGCTACCTGCAATGGATAAAATTACAAAGAGGAAGTCTGATTTCCTCATCATCTTGAAACCACTCTGTCCAGTGATAAAAGCCAGTGTATTAAAACAGGACCATTTAGCTGTATTTGTAGGATTGCTGCATGAAATAACTGTGAATGATGGACTGTGGGAACGACAGGTATTAAATAAATGCAACTTATGGCTTGTTATTTAGTAGCAAATCTTCTAGTTCACGGGATTAAGATCAGTAGCGTAACCATAAGTGTAACCATAATCCCTTATCCCCCACGTGTTAAAAATTATTGCCTTTCCTGGTGGGGGTTCCCCAAGCCCTACCAGCTGAAGACCTCCTCCAAAAGAACCGCAGCCCCCTCCAGGCCATGTGAACACTGGTGAAGTTGGCAGCATGGTTCCAGTCACTGGCCCCTGTACCCCTTCTGCATGCTGAGATCATGTGCATGAACTGAGTATGCATGGGGGAGTGCTAGCATTGGTGGCTAGGAGCTTGACACTAACTTCACCAGTGTTCAGAGGACATCTTCAACTGGCAAGGCTTGGAGATCCCTGCCAGGTACACCAAAGATGACACCAAAGATGTGTGCCGCTGTTGAGTGAGTCTGAACCTCAAGTAGATGGGCTCCTGCTTACCCACGCCCAACCATGGCTATGACACTGATTAACACATTATAACAGGGCAACGCTTCCATCTGCACCAATTGATCTCAAGTACAATCACAACTAAACAAAACTAGGGTGATGACAACTTTTAGCTTTTATTTTATTACATGTTAAAGTTACATAAGAACATGTGCCAATGCTGAGTCAGATCAAGTTTCAGTGAGCCCGCATCCCATCTCTAACAATGGCCAACCCAAGTCACAAATACCAAGATGACCTGAAACAGCAGATCCCTTTTATAGCTCATTTCCAATGATCAGTTGTAGCTTTTCTAGCTCTAGCAAGCTAATAGTTTTCTTTGTTCTTATAAATTCTTTTCAGCATCATTATCAGCTGCCATTACTGAATCTATGTTTTTTCTGTATCATAGAGCTTTATGGATCCCTCGTAAATGTAAAGCAATTGATCCATCATACTCAGACTTAAGTAGGTCATGTAAATCGAAGAACGGAATTTTGATGCATTTAATTTATGAATGTGCTTATACTTTAATTTTTTGGCAAGATGTCTGGTCCAAACTACAGGATATTTTTCAGTTTCAGTCGCCACTATTAACCAAGTATGTAATATGGAAATCTATATCCATTCCCTTTACACTATCTGATAAAGACAAATTACTTTTTTACTTCCTAATCACCTTAGCTCTGAAACTGATCATTTCTCATTGGAAAGACAACACTCAACATCTATATTTGGTGGAACTGGGCTCTTTTATATAAAATATATGAACAAGCTCTTCAATTTCATCAAAGCAATTTACCAGCCAGAATTAAAAAATGGAATACACTGGACTCTTCAAAGGTTTCTTAATTTATGGCTATGCAAACCCACAGCAGCTAAATTATTGCAGCTATGTTACTAAGTTTATGTACTGATCTGTTAAATTTCAAGATAAAATAAAAAGAATTTTAAAAAATGTTTTTCCTACAAAAAAAGGTTCCTACAAAAACTTGACAAATAATCTTTTGAGCCCGCTGAATTAGTAGCCTTGACCACTCCTTCCAACAACATATTCCACAGCTTTATCATGTGCTACATTAAAAATATTTTCTATTTTCAATCTGCTAGTTGTATAGTTTAATGGAGCATCCTCCTATATCAGTGTTTGAAAGGTTAAACAAACATTCCCCATTTAAACTTTCCACACCACTCAATGATTTTATAAACTTCTATCATATTGTCTCTCAGAATTTCTTTTCCAAGCTGAATGAAGAACCCTAACTGTTTTAGTCTTTCTTCATGAAGCAAATATTCCATCTCCTTTATCATTTTTGTTGCTCTCCCCAACCACTTCTAGTTCCACTTTATCCATTTGAAATGAGGAGACCAGAATTACATAGTAACATAGTAGATGACGGCAGAAAAAGACCTGCACGGTCCATCCAGTCTGCCCAACAAGACAACTCATGTGTGCTACTTTTGTGTATACCCTACTTTGATTTGTACCTGTGCTCTTCAGGGCACAGACCGTATAAGTCTGCCCAGCGCTATCCCTGCCTCCCAACCTCCAGTCCCGCCTCCCACCACTGGCTCTGGCACAGACCGTATAAGTCTGCCCCGCACTATCCCCACACAATACTCAAGGTACAGGTGCACCATGAATCTAAGCAAAAGCATAATGACATTTTCAGTTTTGTTTTTCATTCCATTTTGCATAATCCCTAACTTTTTACACACACACATATATATATATATATATATATATATATATATACATACAGTGGTGGAAATAAGTATTTGATCCCTTGCTGATTTTGTAAGTTTGCCCACTGACAAAGACATGAGCAGCCCATAATTGAAGGGTAGGTTATTGGTAACAGTGAGAGATAGCACATCACAAATTAAATCCGGAAAATCACATTATGGAAAGTATATGAATTTATTTGCATTCTGCAGAGGGAAATAAGTATTTAATCCCTCTGGCAAACAAGACCTAATACTTGGTGGCAAAACCCTTGTTGGCAAGCACAGCGGTCAGACGTCTTCTGTAGTTGATGATGAGGTTTGCACACATGTCAGGAGGAATTTTGGTCCACTCCTCTTTGCAGATCATCTCTAAATCATTAAGAGTTCTGGGCTGTCGCTTGGCAACTCGCAGCTTCAGCTCCCTCCATAAGTTTTCAATGGGATTAAGGTCTGGTGACTGGCTAGGCCACTCCATGACCCTAATGTGCTTCTTCCTGAGCCACTCCTTTGTTGCCTTGGCTGTATGTTTTGGGTCATTGTCGTGCTGGAAGACCCAGCCACGACCCATTTTTAAGGCCCTGGCGGAGGGAAGGAGGTTGTCACTCAGAATTGTACGGTACATGGCCCCATCCATTCTCCCATTGATGCGGTGAAGTAGTCCTGTGCCCTTAGCAGAGAAACACCCCCAAAACATAACATTTCCACCTCCATGCTTGACAGTGGGGACGGTGTTCTTTGGGTCATAGGCAGCATTTCTCTTCCTCCAAACACGGCGAGTTGAGTTCATGCCAAAGAGCTCAATTTTTGTCTCATCTGACCACAGCACCTTCTCCCAATCACTCTCGGCATCATCCAGGTGTTCACTGGCAAACTTCAGACGGGCCGTCACATGTGCCTTCCGGAGCAGGGGGACCTTGCGGGCACTGCAGGATTGCAATCCGTTATGTCGTAATGTGTTACCAATGGTTTTCGTGGTGACAGTGGTCCCAGCTGCCTTGAGATCATTGACAAGTTCCCCCCTTGTAGTTGTAGGCTGATTTCTAACCTTCCTCATGATCAAGGATACCCCACGAGGTGAGATTTTGCGTGGAGCCCCAGATCTTTGTCGATTGACAGTCATTTTGTACTTCTTCCATTTTCTTACTATGGCACCAACAGTTGTCTCCTTCTCGCCCAGCGTCTTACTGATGGTTTTGTAGCCCATTCCAGCCTTGTGCAGGTGTATGATCTTGTCCCTGACATCCTTAGACAGCTCCTTGCTCTTGGCCATTTTGTAGAGGTTAGAGTCTGACTGATTCACTGAGTCTGTGGACAGGTGTCTTTCATACAGGTGACCATTGCCGACAGCTGTCTGTCATGCAGGTAACGAGTTGATTTGGAGCATCTACCTGGTCTGTAGGGGCCAGATCTCTTACTGGTTGGTGGGGGATCAAATACTTATTTCCCTCTGCAGAATGCAAATAAATTCATATACTTTCCACAATGTGATTTTCCGGATTTAATTTGTGATGTGCTATCTCTCACTGTTACCAATAACCTACCCTTCAATTATGGGCTGCTCATGTCTTTGTCAGTGGGCAAACTTACAAAATCAGCAAGGGATCAAATACTTATTTCCACCACTGTATATATATATAGCCAAATTCTACATAAGGCACTGCGAGTAGCGTGCGTTTAATTGTGCACTACTCCACTAAGTAACAAGCCAATTAGTGATAACTGGCCGATAACAACCAATTATCATCACTAATTGGCAATAACTGGAATTATTCAGACTGCTAAAACCTGTCGTTTCTTTCTCTATATCATCACCAAAATTCACCCTTTCCTTTCTGAGCACACTACCAGAACCCTCATCCACACTCTTATCACCGCTCGCTTAGACTATTGCAACTTGCTTCTCACAGGTCTCCCACTTAGCCATCTCTCTCCTCTTCAATCTGTTCAAAATTCTGCTGCACGACTAATATTCCGCCAGTGTCATTATGCTCATATTAGCCCTCTCCTCAAGTCACTTCACTGGCTTCCTATCCGTTTCCGCATACAGTTCAAACTCTTCTTATTGACCTATAAATGCATTCACTCTGCAGCTCCTCAGTACCTCTCCACTCTCATCACTCCCTACACTCCTCCCCAGGAACTCTGTTCACTGGGTAAATCTCTCTTATCTGCACCCTTCTCCTACACCGTTAAATCTCTCTTATCTGCACCCTTCTCCTCCACCGCTAACGCCACACTCCGTTCCTTTTATCTTGCTGCACCATATGCCTGGAATAGACTTCCTGAGCCAGTACGTCAAGCTCCATCTCTGGCCGTCTTCAAATCTAAGTTAAAAGCCCACCTTTTTGATGCCGCTTTTAACTACTAACCGTTATTCACTTGTTCAGAACCCTTATTTTATCATCCTCACTTTAATATTCCCTTATCTCTTGTTTGTCCTGTTTGTCTGTCCTAATTAGATTGTAAGCTCTGTTGAGCAGGGACTGTCTCTTCATGTTCAAGTGTACAGCGCTGCGTATGTCTAGTAGCACTTTAGAAATGATAAGTAGTAGTAGTTTACACGTGTTTCTTTTTAGGCGTATTCTAAAAAAAAAAGGCACACGTAAATTGAATTGTGCATAATGGGAAAAGGGGCGTGGCCATAAGAGAGTAGGCCACATTGGAGTGTCAATCACATTTGCGTGCTTTATAGAATTCAGGAGAACACGCGTACATTTAGGTGCAAGCATTTACACCATATTTCCAGTGGCATAAATGTCCACCCCTAAATGTAGCCGCATTCACCCAACCTATGCGGTATTCGATAAACTGCATCTTATTGTAGATGTATGTAATTCCAATGAGCTTAAATTTTAGATGCCATTTACTGAATCCAGCCCATAAGAGGAAATTCTGTAACTGGGTGTCCACATGTATGCATCACTTGCACATGATAATGGACAGAATACCTGAACTTTCAGGGGTAAGTGTGCACTTACACATGTAAGTGGAACCAAAGCAACCAAGCCCAATTCTGTTAGGGGAACACATAAACAGCACAAGACTAGATTCTTTACATCACGCCTAAAAAACCTGGCGCCAAAATAAAAAACGCCTAAGCGTATTCTATAAAGTACGCCTTCATTTAGGTGTACTTTATAGAATAAGCCTAAATTTCTGTGCGGTTTATAGACTATGCCGAGCGGCCATCTGCACGACGAAATTGTTGCGGTTAGTTACATCAAGTAAAACTTGTTGTAAATGCCAACGCCCTGAATCAGGCGCAGACAGATTGTATTCTACAACAACTTGCATAGATTTTAGAAGTGCCCGCGACACACCCATAGCCATGCCTCCTTTTCAACTATACGACTTAAAATTAACGCACAGCACATTGTAGAACACACTTAGACAGTTGCGTGCGTAAATTCTAATTAATGCCAATTACTGTCAATAATTGCTTGTTAATTGGCATTTACCAGCGCTGATTGGATTGCTAACGGTGAGTCGATCGATATTGTGTATATGGATTTTCAAAAGGCATTTGACAAAGTAACTCATGATAGACTTCAGAGGAAATTAGAGAGTCATGGGATAGGAGGTAGTGTTCCATTGTGGATTAAAAACTGGTTAAAAGATAGAAAACAGAGAGTAGGGATAAATGGGACAGTATTCTCAATGGAGAAGGGTAGATAGTGGGGGTTCATCCCAGAGTATTAATAGAACTAAAAAATGAACTTGCGGAGCTACTGTTAGAAATATGCAATCTGTCCCTAAAATCGAGTGTAGTACCGGAAGACTGGAGGGTAGCCAATGTTACTCCGATTTTTAAGAAGGGTTCCAGAGGAGATCCGGGAAATTATAGACCGGTGAGTCTGACGTCGGTGCCGGGCAAGATGGTGGAGGCTATTATTAAGAATAAAATTGCAGAGCATATACAAAAACATGGACTGATGAGACAAAGTCAGCACGGATTTAGTGAAGGGAAGTCTTGCCTCACCAATCTAATGCATTTTTTTGAGGGGGTAAGCAAACATGTGGACAATGGGGAGCCGGTTGATATTGTATATCTGGATTTTCAGAAGGCGTTTGACAAAGTGCCGCACGAAAGACTCCTGAAGAAATTGCAGAGTCATGGAATCGGAGGTAGGGTATTATTATGGATTAAGAACTGGTTGAAAGATAGGAAGCAGAGAGTAGGATTGCGTGGCCAGTATTCTCAGTGGAGGAGGGTAGTTAGTGGGGTCCCGCAGGGGTCTGTGCTGGGTCCGTTGCTTTTTAATGTATTTATAAATGACCTAGAGATGGGAATAACTAGTGAGGTAATTAAATTCGCCGATGACACAAAATTATTCAGGGTCGTCAAGTCGCAGGAGGAATGTGAACGATTACAGGAGGACCTTGCGAGACTGGGAGAATGGGCGTGCAAGTGGCAGATGAAGTTCAATGTTGACAAGTGCAAAGTGATGCATGTGGGTAAGAGGAACCCGAATTATAGCTACGTCTTGCAAGGTTCCGCGTTAGGAGTTACGGATCAAGAAAGGGATCTGGGTGTCGTCGTCGATGATACGCTGAAACCTTCTGCTCAGTGTGCTGCTGCGGCTAGGAAAGCGAATAGAATGTTGGGTGTTATTAGGAAGGGTATGGAGTCCAGGTGTGCGGATGTTATAATGCCGTTGTATCGCTCCATGGTGCGACCGCACCTGGAGTATTGTGTTCAGTACTGGTCTCCGTATCTCAAAAAAGATATAGTAGAATTGGAAAAGGTACAGCGAAGGGCGACGAAAATGATAGTGGGGATGGGACGACTTTCCTATGAAGAGAGGCTGAGAAGGCTAGGGCTTTTCAGCTTGGAGAAGAGACGGCTGAGGGGAGATATGATAGAAGTGTATAAAATAATGAGTGGAATGGATCGGGTGGATGTGAAGCGACTGTTCACGCTATCCAAAAATACTAGGACTAGAGGGCATGAGTTGAAGCTACAGTGTGGTAAATTTAAAACGAATCGGAGAAAATTTTTCTTCACCCAACGTGTAATTAGACTCTGGAATTCGTTGCCGGAGAACGTGGTACGGGCGGTTAGCTTGACGGAGTTTTAAAAAGGGGTTAGATAGATTCCTAAAGGACAAGTCCATAGACCGCTATTAAATGGACTTGGAAAAATTCCGCATTTTTAGGTATAACTTGTCTGGAATGTTTTTACGTTTGGGGAGCGTGCCAGGTGCCCTTGACCTGGATTGGCCACTGTCGGTGACAGGATGCTGGGCTAGATGGACCTTTGGTCTTTCCCAGTATGGCACTACTTATGTACTTATGTACTTATGTTCCCCAGGGGTCTGTGCTAGGACCGCTGCTTTTTAACATATTTATAAATGATCTAGAGATGGGAGTAACTAGTGAGGAAATTAAACTTGCTGACAACACAAAGTTATTCAAAGTTGTTAAATCGCAAGAGGATTGTGGAAAATTACAAGAGGACCATAGGAAGACTGGGCATCCAAATTGGCATATGACATTTAATGTGAGCAAGTGCAAAGTGATGCATGTGGGAAAGAGGAACCAGAACTATAGCTCCCACTCCCCCCTCACTCTCTCCTCAATCACTGGCTGATTACTTCCACGACAAAGTGCAAAAGATCAACCTTGAATTCACTACCAAGCCATCACCCCCCACCCCCCTCTTCACCCATTAACCCTCTCCCTCAACCAACCAACCCAGGCCGCCTTCTCCTCCTTTCCTGAGATCACCGAGGATGAAACCTCCCGCCTTCTTTCCTCCTCGAAATGCACCACCTGTTCCTCTGATCCCATCCCCACCAACCTATTTAACACCATCGCCCATACTGTCAACCCCTCCATCTGTCGCATCCTTAACCTCTCTCTCTCCACTGCAACTGTCCCTGACACCTTCAAGCACGCCGTAGTCACACCTCTCCTCAAAAACCATCACTCGACCCTACCTGCCCCTCCAACTATCGCCCCATCTCTCTCCTACCCTTCCTCTCCAAAATACTTGAGCGCGCCATTCACAACCGCTGTCTTGATTTTCTCTCCTCTCATGCCATCCTCGACCCACTCCAGTCCACTCGACAGAAACAGCACTCTCTAAAGTCTGCAATGACCTGCTCCTGGCCAAATCCAGAGGCCACTACTCCATCCTCATCCTCCTCGATCTTTCTGCCGCTTTTGACACTGTCAATCACGATTTACTTCTCGCCACACTGGCCTCATTTGGGTTCCAGGGCTCTGTCCTCTCCTGGTTCTCCTCCTATCTCTCCCACCGCACATTCAGGGTGCACTCCCATGGATCTTCCTCCACTCCCATCCCGCTATCTGTTGGAGTTCCCCAGGGATCTGTTCTTGGACCCCTTCTCTTCTCTATCTACACCTCTTCCCTAGGCTCATTGATCTCATCTCATGGCTTCCAGTATCATCTTTACGCTGATGACACCCAGCTCTATCTCTCCACACCAGACATCACCGCAGAGACCCAGGCCAAGGTATCGGCCTGCCTATCCGACATTGCTGCCTGGATGTCCAACCGCCACCTGAAGCTGAACATGTCCAAGACCGAGCTCCTCGTCTTTCCACCTAAGCCCACTTCTCCTCTTCCCCCACTCTCTATCTCAGTTGATGGCACCCTCATCCTCCCCGTCTTATCTGCCCGCAACCTCGGGGTCATCTTCGACTCCTCCCTCTCCTTCTCTGCGCATATCCAGCAGACTGCCAAAACCTGTCGCTTCTTCCTTTTCAACATCAACAAAATTCGCCCTTTCCTCTCTGAGCACACCACCCGAACTCTCGTCCACGCTCTCGTCTCGACTACTGCAACTTGCTCCTCACTGGCCTCCCACTCAGCCATCTATCCCCCCTTCAATCCATTCAGAACTCTGCCGCACGTCTCATATTCCGCCAGAACCGATATACTCATATCACCCCTCTCCTCAAGTCGCTTCACTGGCTTCCAATCAGATACCGCATCCAATTCAAGCTTCTCCTCCTTACTTACAAATGCACTCACTCTGCTGCTCTACCCTACCTCTCTACCCTCATCTCCCCCTACGTTCCTGCCCGTAACCTCCGCTCACATGAACAAATCCCTCCTCTCAGTACCCTTCTCCACCATTGCCAACTCCAGGCCCCGCTCATTTTGCCTTGCCTCACCCTATGCCTGGAACAGTCTTCCTGAATCCCTACGCCAAGCCCCCTCCCTACCCATCTTCAAATCCTTGCTTAAAGCTCACCTCTTCAATGCTGCATTCAGAACCTAACCTTTCGAACATATAGGTTGCCCCAATCTGTCTGACCTATCTGATTAACTGTACATTTGTCTTTTTAGATTGCAAGCTCTTCGAGCAGGGACTGTCATTCCATATTAAATTGTACAGCGCTGCGTAACCCTAGTAGCCCTTTAGAAATGTTAAGTAGTAGTAGTAGTACTATGTGATACAAGGTTCCACATTAGGAGTCACCGACCAGGAAACGGATCTAGGTGTCATCGTTGATGATATGTTGAAACCCTCTGCTCAGTGTGCGGTGGCAGCTAAGAAAGCAAGTAGAATGTTAGGTATAATTAGGAAAGGAATGGAAAACAAAAATGAGGACATTATAATACCTTTGTATCTCTCCATGCGACTGCACCTCGAATATTGTGCGCAATTCTGGTCACTGCATCCCAAAAAACATACAGTGGAATTAGAAAAGGTACAGAGAAGGGCGACGAAAATGATAAAGGGGATGGGTCAACTTCCCTATGAGGAAAGGCTAAAGAGGCTAGGGCTCTTCAGCTTTGAGAAAAGACGGCTGAGAAGCAATATGATAGAGGTCTATAAAGTAATGAGTGGAGTGGAACAGGTAGATGTGAATCGCTTGTTTACTCTTTCCAAAAATACTAGGACTAGAGGGCACGCAATGAAGCTACAAAGTAGTACATTTAAAACAAACTGGAGAAAATATTTCTTCACTCAACATGTAATTAAACTCTGGAAATTGTTGCCAGAGAAAGTAGTAAAAGCAGTTAGCTTAGCGGGTTTTAAAAATTGTTTGGCTAGCTCCCTAAAAGAAAAGTTCATAGGCCATTATTGAAATGGACTTGGGGCAAATCCACTGCTTGTTTCTAGGATAAGCAACATTAATTGTATTGTACTGTTATGGGATCTTGTCAGGTACTTGTGACCTGGATTGAGCATTGTTGGAAACAGAATGCTGGGCTTATGTACCTTCGGTCCATCCCAGTATGGAAATACTTATGTGCTTATGAGGACAGATGCTGGAACTAGAGGAAGGATAAGGACAGGGCCACAGAGGGGAAAGTGAGGACAGGATGCGTAAGGATGCAGGAGGATGGTGGAAATGGAGACAGAAGAAATGTCAAATGGACAGGAGACATTGCAAAGACAAGAAAAAAAAAACATGGACACTGAGGCGTATTTTCAAAGCATTTAGACTTACAAAGTTCCGAACTTTGTACGTTTAAGTGCTTTGAAAATGAGTCCCACTGGGACCAAAGTGAATAGAGAAACAAAATGCTCAGATAACAAAAGGCAGAAAAAAAGTATTTTATTCAGAATTTATTAAACTGGAATATGTCAGCTTTTGGAAATGTGCATCTGTGATATTTTGCATTTCAGTTTCAATTTCTCTAGCATTGCTGTATGCCGAGTCTGACTTCTTGAGGTTTCCAATTGTTTTTTGCCTTCATAACTTTTACTGATCTCTGGTCCCTTGTGTCATATTTGTTGTGCCATGTGTTTTCTATGTGTGACCAAGATGTAGTATTCTACTAGCATGTAGTATTTGAATAGAGATCTGGTTACAGTCCTATTTGTTTTATTTTTGTTTGGTTTTTTTTCACTAGGTAGTATATTGGTGTTTTAGGGCCCGGTGTAATATTTACAGTGCTGCTTTTTCACACATAAAGGTTGTAGCTCTTCCTTTCCTGGGAGTTAGTGCTGTTAGACTTTGGTAAGTTTCTGAGTGTGTTTTTGCCCACTTGTGTATAGTGTTTTGCAGTGGAGGGATTTTGTGTGGGCCTTACTGAGGTCACAATAAAACATCAGAAAGGGTTTTAGAGCCTAAATTATGAGACACTGCCTCTTGAGGGATCTTTAAATACAGTTGAATTGTTTCCATAGATGTACTGGCTGAGGGCAAGTGGGCTATGTAAGAGAGAAGAGAAGCAGACTGGCTGCAGGCCTGTATGGAGGCATAAACATCATCTTAATTCAATTACCTAATAAACCTATATGCCATATATCTACCATTTAATTTTAACTTTCTTGCCACTTAATTCTATGGTATTTGATATATATTTATAGACTCAGGACCCACTGCTCTGCCATACCCACTTTAACTCCCCAAACAGCTAATCCACCGACCGCCTACAACTAAGAGGCACGCAATGAAACTATTGAGTAGTAAATTTACAACAAATCTGAGAAAATATTTCTTCACAATGTGAAATTAAATTCTGGAATTCGTGCCAGAGAATGTGGTAAAAGTAGTTAGCTTAGCAGGGTTTTAAAAAGGTTTAGATAAGCAACGAATAAGCTGTGTACCCTCGTTATTTATTTTTAACGTTTGTATCCCACATTTTTCCACCTATTTGCAGGCTCAATGTGGCTTACATAGTTCCGTAATGGTGATTATCAGTTCCGGAAAAGAGAAATACATAGGTAAGGTAGAGGAGACAGAATGAATTAGGTATTCAGGTAATGAAAGTTCATTTTATAATAAGAAATTAAAGGTATTGGATTAAACTTCATTCGTGATAAATTAGCTTGAACAATCAGGAATATTAAACTTCAAATCATGATAAAATTAGTATGAACAATTAGAAAGAATTACGTTTTGTGTTGATCCAGTGTACATTTTGTTAACTGGCATTTAGGATGAGTTATTGTGGTATGCTTTCTTGAATAAATTGGTTTTCAATAATTTATGGAAATTAATTATGTTGTGGGTTGTTTTTTTATGAATTTTGGTAATTCATTCCAGATTTGCGTGCTTATATAGGAGAAACTGGATGCATATGTTAAGGACTAAAATATAAATTTACAGTTAGGACAGTGGAAATTCAGTAACGTACGTGATGAGCTAGTAGAGTTTCTCGTTGGTAGGTCTATGAGGCCTGACATATATCCCGGAGCTTCATCGTGTATAATCTTATGAACCAGGATGCAGACCTTGAATGCAATGCGTTCTCTTAATGGAAGCCAATGTTATGGGACCTAAAGTGACTGACTGGGTTAAAAACTGTTTAAATAGAAGGAGACAGGCTAGTGGTAAATGGAGATTTCTCCAAGGAAAGGGATGATATCAGTGGTGTACTGCAGGGATCAGTCCTTTGGCCAGCTCTTTTTAACATCTTTGTGAGTGATATTGCGGAAGGACTGTTTCATAAGGTTCATCTCTTTGCAGATGATACCAAACTCTGTAATTGGGTGGACACCCTGGAGGGTGTGGATGGCATGAGGAAAGATCTAGCAAAGCTTGAAGAATGGTCCAATAATTGGCATCCAAGATTTAATGCTAAGAAATGCAGGGTCATGCACTTGGGTTATAAAAATCGAAGGGAACGGTACAATATAGGAGGTGAAGTGCATCTGTGTACGAAAGAAGAGCAGGACTTGGGGGTGATTATGTCCGATGATCTTAAGTTGGCCAAACTGGTAGAAAAGACGACTGTCAAAGCCAGAAGGATGCTCGGGTGCATAAAGAGAGGGATGACCAGCAGGAAAAAAGAGGTAATAATGCCCCTGTATAAGTCTCTGGTGAGGTCCCATTTAGAGTACTGTGTGCAGTTCCGGAGACCGCACCTACAGAAAGATATAAACAGGATGGAGTCGATCCAGAGGGCAGCTACAAAATTGGTAAACGGTCTCTGTCCTAAAGCATATAGGGACAGGCTTATGAACCTCAACATGTATACACTGGAAGAGAGGCAGGAGAGGGGGGCTATGATGAGACGTTGAAATACCTCAGTGGAATTAATGTACAGGAGGTGAGCCTTTTTCAAATGAAAGAAAATTCTGGAATCAGAGGGCATAGGCTGAAGTTAAGAGGAAATAGGCTTAGGAGGAATCTAAGAAAATACTCTTTCACAGAAAGTGCTGGATGCGTGGAATGGCCTCCTGGTGGAGGTTGTGGCGACAAGTACTGTGTCAGAATTTAAGGACACGTAGGACAGGCACGTGGGATCTCTTAGGAAAAGGAGTTAGTGGTTACTGAGAATGGGCAGACTGGATGGACCATTTGGCTCTTATCTGCCATCATGTTTCTACGATGCTGGGCTGGGAGAAAGGAATTTACGCTGATGCTGGGACATTCACGAGAAGCCATAGAGCTGGCTTAAGTGTGTATTCCTAAATGCTAGAGATACACGCATAATAAACTATCCTATATAAGTTATGTGCATAAATTTGTGCCCCGCCTATGAACCACCCATACTCCACCTATGTATGTACCACCTGTGAAATGTGTGCTATGTGAGATATGCACATATTTACAGCATACCACCTGGGTCACTATGGAAATAAACTGGTGGGTTCTATACCTCTTCTTGTCTGATTCTACTTTTTACACCACCGGGTTAAGTGAAACTGGGGTAGTTGTGTTTTTATTGGTTGGTTTGGGAATGTTGTATGTGAATAATTAATTATTTTATTGGACCAATATTCAAAAGCAATCATGCAAGTGTTACCATCTTACTGGTTTTATCTACCATTATTATTAAATTACTGTGAATGCACAATTAGCCTAGTTGTGCATTTTCAAAAACTATGCAGATAACATTGGGCTGTTTCAATTGCTAAATGGCCAGATACTATCCATATATTTGTGGACATACAGAATAGCAGCCTTCTCCACAAATATTCCCACTTGGATACACAGGACTATCCCTCCAACTTTCACCACCAGATATTTCCAGTTTCATTATGATGGCTACCTCTATGCCAGCTTCGTGCCTTCCCCTTGAACAAACCTATAGGTCCCATGTACTTGTTGGTCCACATACTGTATTTAGCTGTCCAGTTGGGTAAGCCCGAGTTCACTCAGCATACTTCAGTTGTAGTCAAAGCTCTACAGGAATGCAACCCTTTACCCCCTCCTACAGGTCATTCTAAGCCTTCTTGTTTTCCTAGGAGAACTTAGTTTTGTAGCCTGAAGCTACAGGACTTGGGACTTCCTTCTCAGAGTTCAGATCTTGTGATCCACACCCTCCTGGAGTTTGATTTTTTCACGTCTGGATCTTCAGCATCATGGATCTCTACATTGTAGATTCAGTCCCACTGGTCTCTCATGATTCAATATCCTTCAGGTGAAGGAAAGCGCCAGGGTTGCCCTTTGGCCAGCTTTTGTATCATCTGAGCTTACCCAGAGGATGTACACTTGTCAGTTCACGGATTCAGTGGCTTCGGAGGTACAGCATGGGTCCAGCTTGGTCCCAGTGAAATCTGTAGTACTTTGCATTGCTCACTCATTGCGAAAGGTCCTCCATCAACCCAAGAGTGGGGGACTCTGAGTGGACTGAGCTTGGATTTTGGCCTACACCTTATGATGGCTTAGTCAAGGTCTTTAAGGTCCTTGGCGGCAGTTGTTCTTATGCTACATTGGGCTTAGGTTTGGATCTGGTGTTCAATTGTGCCTTACAGTTTGCTGACGGCTCTGGGCCTTACAAATGGTTGTCTTAGTTAGCGGTATTGGGGGGAATTCTGTACAGGTTGACCAAAGTTAGGCACCAGGATGACCTGTGCTAAGCTAGTATTCTATAAAGGTTGTTCCGTGCCGAATGGCTGCCCATGCCCCCTATGGAATTAGGCACGAGAAAAGTTAGACACGCAGGTTCTAAAATAGAGGCACAGGGCAGATCCATGCACAACTACTAATGACTTGCGGAGCTACTGCTAGTGATATGCAATTTATCCTTAAAATCGAGCGTGGTACCGGAAGATTGGAGGGTGGCCAATGTAACGCCCATTTTTAAAAACGGCTCCAGGGGAGATCCGGGAAATTATAGACCGGTGAGTCTGACGTCAGTGCTGGGAAAAACTGTAGAGGCTATTATTAAAAACAAAATTACAGAGCACATCCGAGGACATGGATTACTGAGAATGAGTCAGCACGGCTTTTGTGTGGGGAAATCTTGCCTGACCAATTTACTTCAATTCTTTGAAGGAGTAAACAAACATGTGGACAAAGGGGAACCGGTTGATATTGTGTATCTGGATTTTCAAAAGGCGTTTGACAAGGCTCATGAAAGGCTACAGAGGAAATTGGAGGGTCATGGGATAGGAGGAAATGTACTATTGTGGATTAAAAACTGGTTGAAGGATAGGAAACAGAGAGTGGGGTTAAATGGGCAGTATTCACAATGGAGAAGGGCAGTTAGTGGGGTTCCTCAGGGGTCAGCTAGGACCGCTGTTTTTTAATATATTTATAAATGATTTAGAGATGGGAGTAACTAGCGAGGTAATTAAATTTGCTGATGACACAAAGTTATTCAAAGTTGTTAAATGGCGACAGGATTGTGAAAAATTACAAGAGGACCTTAGGAGACTGGGCGGCTAAATGGCAGATGACGTTTAATGTGAGCAAGTGCAAGGTGATGCATGTGGGAAAAAAGAACCCGAATTATAGCTACGTCATGCAAGGTTCCACGTTAGGAGTTACGGACCAAGAATGGGATCTGGGTGTCGTCGTCGATAATACACTGAAACCTTCTGCTCAGTGTGCTGCTGCAGCTAGGAAAGCGAAAAGAATGTTGGGTATTATTAGGAAAGGTATGGAAAACAGGTGTGAGGATGTTATAATGCCGTTGTATCGCTCCATGGTGCGACCGCACCTTGAGTATTGTGTTCAATTCTGGTCGCCGCATCTCAAGAAAAATATAGTAGAATTGGAAAAGGTGCAGCGAAGGGCGACTAAAATGATAGCGGGGATAGGACGACTTCCCTATGAAGAAAGATTAAGGAGGCTAGGGCTATTCAGCTTGGAGAAGAGACGGCTGAGGAGAGACATGATAGAGGTATATAAAATAATGAGTGGAGTGGAACAGGTGGATGTGAAGCGTCTGTTCACGCTTTCCAAAAATACTAGGACTAGGGGGCTTGTAATGAAACTACAGTGTAGTAAATTTAAAACAAATCGTAGAAACTTTTTCTTCACCCAACGTATAATTAAACTCTGGAATTCGTTGCCGGAGAAAGTGGTGAAGGCGGTTAGCTTAGCAGAGTTTAAAAAGGGGTTGGACGGTTTCCTAAAGGACAAGTCCATAAACCGCTACTAAATGGACTTGGGAAAAATCCACAATTCCAGGAATAACATGTATAGAATGTTTGTACGTTTGGGAAGCTTGCCAGGTGCCCTTGGCCTGGATTGGCCGCTGTCGTGGACAGGATGCTGGGCTCGATGGACCCTTGGTCTTTTCCCAGTATGGCATTACTTATGTACTTATGACTGCCAATTAGTGCTTGTTAATGCCAATAATTATCACCTATTTAGTTATTTTACATGAGGATCTGGGGTCTGCATCCAATTTAGGTGACCTGTACAGAATCCAACAGACTGAGGCTTGTTTGTATCCAGGCCTGAGGGAAGGAGGGTTTGACCTCCACGGAGATCAGTTATTCAGAGTTAGGAGTGGTTTAGGAGAGAACTTAGCAGTCCTCTCGGATTTCATTTGGCTCGCTGTGGGGTCCTACTCCTGTTCCACTCTCCCACAGCATGCCTTCAGCTGAGTTTTAGTGAAACTGGTGGTATCCCCCCTTGGGTGGTGAAGTTAGCAGTTTTGATCCTTCCTAGGTTACTCTCTTGGGTTTAGTTTGCTCTGCCCAGAATTCCTTGGGGTTCAGTGTCTTCCTTCATAGAGCCTGATGCTCACACTGCACTGCAGCTTCAGTATTATGATCAAACTTGCTATTTTTTGCATAAATGCTCTCTTGTATCAAGTTACCACCTTGTGGACCTCAAAATACTGGGCACAAAAATAAGCAGATAACCATTTGCTTATAATAACAACAACAACAACAACAACAATAACAAAGCTTATAGCCCGCTCAGGCCTTGAGGTTCAGAGTGCTTAACAAAAAAAAACAAGAAGCTGGTCAGATCCACGAATTACAATAATAAAACAGACAATAAATTTAAAAAGAGCTCAACAAATAAGCAAATGTTGTTGAATACTGAGGAGGAAGTGACGTCACCGATGTGATCGGCAGCTCAAATTTGGAGCTCCGCGGGGACGCGAAGAAATCAGCTGTTAAATCCCCACATTAGATTGATATTCATTTCCGTAGACGATTGGTTGAACTTACCAGACTATATGGCAGCCAGAAAGAAACTTTCAAAATTCAAGTTTGCGGCTGAATCGGCGAAAGCGGGAAGCAGAGTGCCGGCGGTGCTGCCTTCGCGCGAAAACAAAATGGCGCCGGAGGACCCCGAGTCGGATAACGAACTTGAGGAACGGAGCGGCAGAGAGGTGGAACTCGAGAGGAGCGAAATTATCAAATGGTTCCAGGAGCTGAAATCGGAGATGATTAATACTAGAAATAGTATACACGCTGCTGTCAAAGAACTGCGTGAAGAAGTAAAAGACATTGGTAACCGCATGGGTGAGACTGAGGAGCGCCTGGAGGAGATGGAGGCGGGGGTGCAGAGTCTGGCGAAAACAGTTAAAGAGGAGAAACAGCAGCGCGAAGAAATGGAGATTAGGATGGAAGATCTAGAGAATCGCTCTCGAAGGGGGAATCTGCGCTTTAAAGGAGTGCCTGAGGAGGCCCAATATATGGAAGCTGCGAAAGTGGTGCAAGAGATTTGCAACTTTATTCTAAGTCAAGGGAGAGACCCCCCAGGAGAGCACAGATAAGACTGAAATTAAAATTGATCGAGCACACAGGAGTCTGGGACCACAGCGGGGGGAGAACCCAAGGGATATCATTGCCTGCTTCCATGACTTTCAGGTGAAGGAGACTGTTTGGAGGAAAGCTCGTGCTTTGGGTGACATACAATGGCAGAGCATTAAAATACAGATTTTCCAAGACCTGGCGAAATCTACTTTACAAAAGAGGCGGGAATTCCGTGAAGTGACGAGATACCTACAAAAGTCTGGACTGCGTTATAGATGGATTTTCCCCAGTGGTCTTATGGTCACGGTGGGGAATCAGACAAGGAAAATACAACATCCGGTTGCAGCAAGGAAAATCGTGGAGAACATGGGATGCACGGACCTACCGGAGGAGTTACGAGTTCCCCCTAAGGATGGCAATGGAGAGAACAGTTCTAGTCCAGGCAGATGGCTCCAGCAGGGGAAAAGGGGCAACAGCACAAACAGAGTGAGGAAGGAGCGTGGTCTGGAGCAGCAAGGGGACACTTGAATGAACCAATGTAGAGGGGCTAATGCCCGGACGCAAAGTTTGGTCATTTGATCATTTGTAGTAAGTGATACCATGTTGGTAATGTTTAATTGATCATATGTGTATGATTAGGATAGAATATATCTGGAATGAATGAAGGGGGCTGCAGGTTTGAATGTGTGGGGGATATAAGGGGGGCCTGGATCCCCAGGGGACGACACTTTCTTAGGGGAAATCTGGCAGCTTGTTGTAGCGGCCAGTTGAGGGGAAGGGTTGGGGGGAGGGGGGAGGGGAGGGGGGAGAGAGGGTGGGATCACAGTGGGCTCATGGAATGTAAATGGCTTGAATACACCTGAAAAAAGAAGCATTGTAAGCAGGGAGATACTTAAAATGCAGTGGGACATTATCATGATGCAGGAGACACATATCCAAAAGAAAGATGTACGGCTTATCCAATATAAAAATCTGGGTCAGAACTATATATTGACAGACCCTAGAGGGGGGAAAAAGGGAGGTCTGGCAATTTATATTAAAGAAAGGGTACCTTTTGTTCACGAGCAAACTTTCCTGGAGAGCCAAGGAAGATGTATTGCGGTCACGGGAAAGATCAATGAACAACAAATCACATTAGTTAATATATATGCACCCAATGATGGACAAGGTGCATTCTTTGAAAAATTAAGATTAGAGTTGACAAATTTTGTGAGAGGGGAAGTGATTCTTGGAGGGGATTTCAATTGGGCTCTAGCGGATCTAGACCACTCTAAGGGGAAAAAAAAGGGTGGAGTTTCGGCAAATACGACTAAATTACTGAGCCTGGTCAGGGATCTGGATTTGATAGATGTTTGGAGATTGCAGCACCCTGGGCAGAGGACATACACCTTCTATTCGCATGCCCAACAAACGTATACAAGGATTGATGCAATTTGGGGCTCCCGTAATATCTGGGGGGAGGTTGGAGACTCTAGTATAGGGAGTATTCATGTGTCAGATCACGCCCCTATCTGGGCATCTTGGAGGGGTTTGGGGAGAGAAAGGGGTCACACTTTTTGGAGATTGAACGAATCTCTACTTGACTCAGTGGAGGACTGTGAGGAAGTTCGGAGGGTGATACAAGAATATTTAGCCTACAATGACACGGGGGAAGTGGCAGAGGGGACGCTCTGGGACGCTCTTAAAGTTGTGGTGAGAGGACATTTGATCAAAAAAGGCAGTCAAAGGAAGAGGGAGGGGCAAAGGCGGGAACTAGAGGTAAGACAAAGATTAGCGACCCTAGAGGCCCAACATCAAGGTGGACAATGCCCTGAAGTACTTATAGACCTGAGGGAATGTAGGGCTGTTTTGCATCAAATTCAAATCAAACAGATGGACTTTCAAAGGAAGTTAGCTCAGCAAAAGTTTTTTGAATATAGTAATAAGTCGGGGAGGATGTTGGCGCGTTGCCTCCGCCGGCGACGGGTGGGCAATACTATAATGAAACTTAAGGGGGAGGGGGATACATTACTATATCAAGATAAAGAGCTTAGAGACTGGTTTGCCCAATTTTACGCAGCTTTGTATACTAAGGAAAATGGGGAATCCGGGGAAAAGATTAAAGAATATTTAAGCGGGTTGGGATTGCGGAAACTAACCGAGAAGCAAAGAGATACATTGGACAAGCCCATATCATTGGATGAGATAGAAAGAGTTATTAGAGGTTTAAAGGGAGGGAAAGCGCCGGGACTCGATGGGTACACGGCTAAATTCTACAAGTTAATGAGCAAGGAGGTAGGGCCGCTGTTAGTACGGGTAGGGAATGAGTGCTTCACATCAGGGACTTTGTCGAGGAGTATGTATGAAGCGGGAATCTCGGTGATTCCCAAGCCGGGGAGAGATCCCACACTGTGTGCATCCTATAGGCCTATATCCCTTATAAATATAGATATTAAGATACTGACCAAGGCTATGGCGGAGCGGATTAATAAATTTCTGCCCCAATTAATCCATGAGGATCAATCAGGCTTTGTTCCGCACAGGCAAGTAGCGGATAATATAAGGAGATCTCTAAACATAATATGGGAGGCCCAACGTCGAGGTGGGGATTTTGTACTCTTAACAACGGATGCAGAAAAGGCCTTTGACCGGGTCGAGTGGCACTACCTATGGGAGGTGCTGGAGTTTATGGGGTTTGGCCCAGGGATATTGACTTGGCTTAAGGGGCTATATGCAACACCAACAGCTCGTATAAAAGTTAATGGGGGATACTCCGATCAGTTTCGGATACAGCGTAGTACGCGGCAGGGCTGCCCCCTGTCGCCCTTGCTCTTTGCTCTGGCGATTGAGCCGCTGGCGCAGAGGATTAGGGAGACAGTCAGCATTGAGGGGATTTTGGTGGGCGATCAAGAACACAAAGTGGTGTTATTCGCAGATGATATTCTTTTTTATGTAAGTCGCCCGGAAGAGACCCTACATTCTATATGTATGGAGCTTAGAGCGTTTGGAGCTATATCTGGCTTTAAAGTTAACTATGATAAGTCTGAGGTGTTGGGCATTACGGGTCCCACTTTAGATCTGAAGAGTCTGTTAACCGGATTCTCTTTTAAGCATGCCAGAGAGAGCTTTCGATATCTTGGGGTAAGGCTTCCTCGGGACCTTGCATCTTTATATGGGATCAATTATGTTCCCTTGTTTAGAGAACTTAGAGCAGATTTAAGTAGATGGAAAAATGGGTTGCTTTCATGGTGGGGCAGAATAGCGGTTATCAAGATGAACTTACTTCCTAGGTTGTTGTTCCTCTTCCAGATGCTGCCATTGGAAGTTCCTTCGGGTACCCTGAACAGATTACAGTCTGATATGTCAAACTTTGCTTGGGGAGAGAAAAGGGCGAGGCTATCCAAGCGAATTATGTGGAGTGGAGTGGAGGAAGGAGGGAGGGGGATGCCCAACATTACATGGTACTACCAAGCAGCACAATTAAAGCAGGTGGCGGAATGGAGTAAGGGGGAAAGGGCACCAGTAGCAGTATTAGAGCAACATTTGGAGCCTAGGTGTAATTTTGAACGGGGATTGTGGGGATCTGGAAGGATGGGCGTCTTCCGTAGGGGAACTGAAAATCCATTTATAGGGCATTTGTTACATACATGGGATGTGCTGAAACGCAAATTTAAAAAGGGAGTTAAAACCTCAACAATGGCTCATATTATTCATGAGGTCGAGTTCCCAGCTAGAGAAGCGGGGGGTACGTTTCATGAATGGTATAGAAAAGGCCTGCGGAGATTCCGTGACTTGATGTCAGATGGTACACTAAGGACATTTGAGACACTAAGGAGGAAGTTTGCCCTGCGGGAGTCTGATAATTATGCATATTTGCAGGTCAAACACTATATGAGCAAACAGGGGTGGTTACATGCTGACCCTAGGGAACAGGAGCCCCTAGAAAACATCTGGGTTACACTGGAGGTGGGGAGGAGAGGCATTTCCAGGCTATATAATTATATTAGAGGCAGCACAGTGACTAAGCTACCTTATATGAAAGCATGGGAGAGCGATTTGAATTGTGAAATGAGTGTGAAGGAATGGGAAAGGGTATGCATAGCGGTAAAAAAGGCATCTGTGTGTGTATTAATAAAGGAAAATGCCTACAAAGTTTTAAGCAGATGGTACTACACGCCAGATAGGTTAAAACGAATGTATGTTAATGCTTCAGACCGGTGTTGGCGATGTGAAAATGACCTCGGTAGTTTTATACATGTGTGGTGGTCTTGTACTCTTGTACGTTCTTTTTGGGAAGAAATAATTATGTGCCTGACCTCTGTTTTGGATACACAGTTTCCTGCAGAACCGAAGTGGTGTTTACTGGGGTGGGGAAATAAAAGGGGCAAGAAATGGCAGAAGCGGCTAAAAAGACTATGTTTGTCAGCCGCGAAGCTGGAAATAGCAGCCCACTGGAAACAGAGAGTGGGCCCCACGATTGTAGAGTGGAAAACGAGGCTCCGAACCATAATGGGACTTGAACAACTGACGGACAGACGGAGGGGTAGATTTGACCCTGACGCGGAGGAGTGGACACACTTAGAACGTTTATGGACTGCTGCTACTACTGCACAGAGTATTCAGCCTTAAAGTGAGGGAGGGGGGGGAGGGAGGGGAGAAAATTCATTATGTTTTCAATTGTTTATATTGAAGTTCACTCTATTTGTATTAGTTGTACAGCTGTTAGCTGATTATGTGTATGTATTTAGGAACAACGTGATTAAATAAAAATATTTTTCAAATCAAAAAAAAAAAAAAATGTTGTTGAATACTGACCCTGTCAAGTTGTGTCTATGAAGAAAAAAAGATGCTTGTACTCACTTCAGAATTCCACTTTGCCCTGTATAAACTTCCACAGCATTAGGGCTTGAAGGCAGCATAGTAATAATTCTGTCAGCTCTTTCTGCCACGTCAGCTGGAGACTCCATTAGCTGAAAAGTAAAAATTTCTTGTTACAGCATCTTCTGAGAACATTCATAATATCCAACAAGTGGGGGTCACGTGATGGTAGTCACCTGATCGGACGCCTCAAGTCTACTCTCCACTCCCGACCCCACTAAATTCTGCTGCCTTAGTATAGCTACTTTCCTGGTGATACTGTTTGCCTGATTAGCCAGGAACCACCTGTCAGCGTGGGTATGCTGCTGAAAACCCCACGTCTTCAGAAGCAACACAGCAAGGCTCCTACTGGTAAAATGGCAGCCGAAAGGGCACCTTCTCCACAAACAGCTACTCCGCCAGTGGTTGAGCTGAAGGCTGCAATTCAGGCAATTACTGCACACATGGCTACCATCCTAGTGATCTCCTCTCAAAACTGCATGTGGCCATTGAAGATATAAAGGGGTGCCTAGACTCCCAGGCAGGCCGCAATCTGTAGGCAGAGGACTGCATTTCCCACCAGGAGGATCATGTGCTGGATACTGATGGCACACTGGCAGCACTGAAGCGCCAATGCAAAGCCCTGGGTGAGCAGGTCAAGGACCATGCGGCTTATTGGAATTCCGGAGTCCAGGACTGGCTTAACCTATGGACCAGGAGAGGCTCTGGCCCAGGGCACTGGAGATAAAGGGCACCAGCCTAAGTCTGTGATATCATTGGCCCTATAGGTTAAGCTGGTCCAGAGCTTATCTGGCAGTGTTGTGTGTGTAGGGGGGAGGGAAAGACCCGGCAACCCCCTTCTCCTTTCTGTCTCAGGCCATCTTCCCCCATCTATCTTTAAAGACAGTTTTCCCCTAACAAACACAGACTTCGTTTCACCTAACACTACCTGCATCAGCCCCAGTGTCTTCCTTCTGCCACACCCCTGCCTCTCCTTTGATACAAGTTCCTGTTTTCAAAGGGGTGCAGCAGAGGGAAGACACAGGGGCTGATGCAGGTAGCATTAGGTGAAACACTATCAGTATTCAGGAGGGGAACTGCCTTTAAAGGTAGATCAAGGGGGGAGGTTTGCCTGGAGAAGCGCATGTCAATGGGAGGGTGCTAAAACAAAACCTGACTCAGGGCACCACGGTCCCTTGAGCTGACTTTGCCAGAATCCATTAAGGACAAAGAACTTTAGGACTTAATGGAGCCTTGGCTTCCCAAGGAACTTGGTCTGGATTTGGATGCTTGGTGTATGAAGGCCGAGAGTGTCCATTGGATTGGGGTTCCGACTGCCATAAGCCTTGGCTAGTGATTGCCTGAATAGCTAAGACACTTACCTGTAGCAGATGTTCTCTGAGGACAGCAAGCTTTATATTTTCACAAGTGGGTGACACCGATCCGGGTCACTCAGTCTGGGATTTACCAAAGTAAAAATAGAGCTTTATGGAGCGTGAGACACACTCCACTGTGCATGCGCGAGTGCCTTCCCATCCACCGCAAGAACGCGGTCTCCTCAGTTTAATACTATAGCAAAAATAAATAAAAGTAAGGGAAACAACTCCAAGGGGAGTGAGAGAGATCGTGAGAATATAAAGCCTGCTGTCCTCGGAGAACACCTACTACAGGTAAGTACCTTAGCTTTCTCCGAGGACAAACAGGCTTATTAATCCTCAAAAGCGGGGAATCCCTAGCATCCAGGCTTACCAAAAATAACAGTCAATTGGGCCTCACAACGGCAACAACATAACACAGATTAACCTGAAACTATATACAATCTGAATGAGAGTGCAGCCTGGAACAGAATGAAATGGGCCTAGGAGGGTGGAGTTGGATTCTAGACCCCAAACAGATTCTGCAACAATGAATATTACATTACATTTTTTTTTTAATATCGGCATCCTTATTCCCATGTGCCATAGAAGCCTCCATAGAACAAATTATAATCTCAGACCATTCTCAGATGAAGATTACTCTAGAAATAGGTGGGGGGAATCACACAACAAAACATTGGAGATTTCCTGGATATTAAGTGAAAGATGTAGATTTTACCAGCTTTCTACAGCAAAAATGGGAGGAGTTCTCTTCCCACAATCAGCAACATAGAATTGACCCGGTTTTATACTGGTGTACTGCAAAGGCAGTAATGAGGGGAGAGGTTATCTCCTACATGGCGGCCAGAAAGAAAAAAGTGGCCGCTAGTATCATTAATTTGACAGGGCAATTGAGCAAAGCCAAGCACAAACTTATAACCTCCCCCACACAGACACATAGAGATAATTTTGAAGCGTTGCAGGCTACCATAAATTCCCTAATACAAGAACAAACACAAAAGAACATCACATACCAGAAATTTAGATTGCATAAATATGGGAATAGACAGGGAGGTCTGTTGGCCAAGATGGTTAGCCCCCCGACTGGAAATTGTACTATTACTGCACTGAAGGACGCACGAGGGAATATGCACAATAGAACCAATGAGTTACTGAGATTGTTACAGAACCATTTTAGAAACTTATATACCTCTACCGGCCCACCAACCGTGGAGGAAGTGGACAAGTTTCTGTCCACTTCGGGGATGCCCCGGTTAGACGGGGGGTCTCGCGACTCCTTGGAACTGCCCCTACAGCTAAAAGAGCTCCAAAACGCTACTCGTGGCCTCAAGTTGGGATCAGCCCCGGGGATAGATGGATTCTCCGGGGAATTTTACAAAACATTACAGTTGTCCATTGTTTCACCTTTAATGGATTACTATCAGGCGGTGATAGATGATGGGAAGCTCCCACAGCACGAAAACACAGCTCTGATTACACTACTACTCAAACAGGGCAAGCCGGCAGAAGACCCCGATTCCTATCGCCCCATCTCTCTTATTAACGTAGACATCAAACTTCTAGCAAAGATCCTGGCTAATAGATTAGCAGCGAATATCTCGGACCTCATAAGTCCAGCACAGGTGGGGTTCATCCCCAAACGTCATTCTGTTTTGCATGTGCGGAGAATTCTCTTAGCCATTGCCCAATGCACTGATCAAAAAGAACCTGGTATGTTAGTTAGCCTAGATGCGCTGAAGGCATTTGACCATGTGGATTGGAGATATTTGCTTCGGGTGCTAGAGTGGATGGAGTTTCCGGAGGGATTTATTCGTCCTATAAGAGCACTATATAAAGGGCTAGGTGCACAAATAGTAGCAAATGGGGGGAGATCTGATTGGTTCCCGGTTCGCAGGGGAACAAGACAAGGGTGTCCCCTGTCGCCCTTCTTATTTGATCTTTCCTTGGAACCCTTGATACGGGCTTTGAATGGTGCAAGAGAAATTAAGGGGGTGAACATCGCTGGTGAGGAGGTGAAAACACTGGCTTATGCGGATGACATTCTGTTGGTCCTGAGGGAGCCCCAAGCGTCTTTACAACATGCTCTAGGAATTGTGAGGCAATATGGGGATTTATCGGGGTTTTCGCTGAACCTTCAGAAGTCATGCGCACTTGCCTTGGATACTAGGTTGCAACATACTTGGCAGGGGAGCTTTCCGCTACGATGGGCAGATACAGAACTAAAAAATATCTAGGACTATTAATTCCACGGGACCTGTCGGCGCTATGTAAACTCAATATCGGCCCAATGATGGAAAGTATGAAACTCAAATTGACGCTGTGGCAAGCTCTTCCACTCTCTCTATGGGGGCGGATTGCACTCTTTAACATGCTTATGGCCCCGAGGTGGCTTTACCTTTTTCAACAGCTTCCACTGTTTTTGAAGGGGAAGGAGGAACGGGTTTTAAATAGGCTCAAACAGAATTTTCTCTGGCGGGGTAAGCGTCCCAGACTGCCTTTATCAGTGATCCTCACGCCAAAGGAACAGGGTGGGATGGGGCTTTTGAGTTTAAGGAACCTTTCGATAGCATGTGCAATGCGGCACATCAACGATTGGTTTCGGGGATCAGCGGAGTTCTCCAATACTGTGGCAGAGATGTCAATTTTCCCCGGGACACTTTAGTTATCTTCTGCACATGGGTTACCGTTTACCACCCCAAGCATATCAACAACATCCCTTATTGTGCTCGCTCAGAGCTACCTGGAGGTGGGTGTGTCGGAGACATAATTTTAACGCCAAAGTTACACCACTGCTTTCCATTTGCAACAATCCAGAGTTTCCTCCGGGGCTGGGTGCTAGTGTTTTTAGTCAGTGGAGGAACAGAGGAGTCGTTTATTTGTCCCAGGTAGTTAATGAAGAGGGGCAGCTTAAAACACTTGCTGCACTAACAGCAGAGTTTGGCATTTCTGGCACACACTACTTTGCTTATACACAGTTAAAACATTATGTGTCTTCCCTCTTGTGGTCAGACCTTACAGAAGACGTAGTAGATATACTCACAGAGAATTATTCTCTTGGGGCACAGGTATCTGTCCCCCTGTGGTTCCATCACCAACAGCTTAAAGATACTACCCAAGAAATAGACTATTTTGGAGAAAAGATTCAACATCAGAAATGATCAAGGAGGATTTTCAACAAAGAGATATACATACACACACACAAGGGAAGAGGGAGAAGTAGAGGGGGAGGGAGCAACATTTTGCCACACAAGAATGATAGACAGCTATTAAAATTGTTTTCAACCACTAGAACAGGAAGAACCTTAGGTAAACAGGGCCCTAAGTATGGAAGACATCAAAGATCTAGATAGAGGTCTTTCATCCACTCCAACACCACAATACAATGCTTTCAATACAAGAGTAGAATTGTTTAGATTTACATGAAAACTGTGGATTAGTGATTATAAACTGCCAATACATCAGATTATTCTATTGTTAAACATGAGAGCAAATGGATATCACCTGGCAATCCTAATGCTATAACTGTAGCATATGAGAATGCAGTATTAAAAGAAATAACAATGCTTGAAAACAGTGGCAAAAAGGTGTTTTATAATTTTAGTAAAAAAGAGAAAGCTGCTATTCAATCATTGAGGAATGACCCTAGCATCAGTATAAAACTTGATGAAAGGGTGGAGTCGTCGTCGTTATGGATACAGAAGAGTATATTAGGGAAGTGACTCGCCAATTAGAGGATCATAAGTTTTAAAAGAGATTATGGGCACTGTTTACTAAGGTACGCTATGTCCACACACCCATACAATGAACAGTTGATGGTAGGGAAAAGATGCATTGATGACATTTTTATTGTTTGGCGAGGGACATAACAGGAACTTGGCTTGGATGTAAATTTTAAATTTCAGCTACATTTTAGTAACTATAAGATATCCTTTCTTGATATTTTAATTATTAACAAAGAGTGTAAAGGGATGAAAGATATTTATAGAAAGCCTACCAAGGTCAATAAACTATTGCATAATGATAGCAGGGCTTTGAAAAGGAATTTACCATACAGTCAGTTTTTAAGAGCTAAAAATTTTGTTCAGAAAAAGATATCTATGAGAAGCATGCTACTAATCTTAAATACAGGTTTAGGGAAAGAAGGTACCCTGAAAGATGTCAATGAGTGTTAAAAAAGAGCAAGTGTTAAGGATAAAAAGGAACTTTGAAGTTTAATCATTTGTCCAATGACATAAAAGTTTTGCACAAATATTGGTATTTGATTAAGACCGTGGATGCTTTTTCTGATAAGGAACTATTGATAGCTTATTTAAAAAGTGTGAATTTGAAAGATATATATTGCCGTCCCTGTTTATAAGGAAAGATGCACGAGAGAAATATACCACATGGACATTTTCCATGTGGAAAATGTTCGGTATGTTCTGTGAATGTTGCCTGTTGCCATTAGATCCATTGTACGTCCTATATCTGGGAAGAGGTTTGTTTTACAGCATTTCTTTAATTGTAAAACTAAAAAGATTGTATGTGCCTGCTACCGCCCTTGCAATCTGCTGTATATAGGGAAGACCAAGCGTGCTTTGAGCAAGGGAGTGATTGAACACTGTAACACAATCAATAGGAAGATTACAGACAAACCTTTGGTAGAACATTCAGGGCCCCTTTACTAAGGTACGCTAGCGGATTTAGCCTGTGCTAAATTCTAAGATGCTGATAGGAATATAATGGGTGTCTTAGCATTTAGCACACACTAATTTTTAGCATGCTAAATCCACTAGCTCGCCTTAGTAAAAAGGAGCCCTCAGTCAAAATGAACCATAAATTTGAAGATTATAGGTACTTTGTCCTGCAGAAACTTACTGTCCCTTGGAGAGGAGGAAATGTGGACAATCTACCAAGATGGAACGGATGATAATTTTTGAATTCGACAGTGGAGCCTTTTGGTCTTAATAAAGTGCTATATCTTCTAGCATGCCTTTAGTTAATGGGAGAGGAGATCCATATGCTTGCCACTGTTTTTTGCTTTTTATTATGTACAAGAAGTATGTTTGTAAGGAACGTATCTTTTAAGTTGAAGACAATTTGTTATTGTCAGAACTTTTTGTGGCCTTTCCAACATATATGTGCATTAAGGTTGTTTTTTTTTTTTTATTTGTGAATGATTTGAATTATTTTATCTTATGTCTTAGAACCCATAATTTATTGATTGTGGTCAAGTCTGTGCATCTTTTCTTACATATTTTAGAATTTTGTTTTTAAAAATGTATTGATTTTGGACAAGCCAGTGAATTTTTCCTTACATTTTCAATTATAAGTACATAAGTAATGCCACACTGGGAAAAGAACAAGGGTCCATCGAGCCCAGCATCCTGTCCACGACAGCGGCCAATCCAGGACAAGAGCACCTGGCAAGCTTCTCAAACGTACAAACATTCTATACATGTTATTCCCAGAATTGTGGATTTTTCCCAAGTCCATTTAGTAGCGGTTTATGGACTTGTCCTTTAGGAAACCGTCTAACCCTTTTTTAAACTCTGCCAAGCTAACCGCCTTCACCACGTTCTCTGGCAACGAATTCCAGAGTTTAATTACGCGTTGGGTGAAGAAAAAGTTTCTACGATTTGTTTTAAATTTACTACACTGTAGTTTCATCGCAAGCCCCCTAGTCCTAGTATTTTTGGAAAGCGTGAACAGACACTTCACTCCACTCTGTTCCACTCCACTCATTATTTTATATACCTCTATTCTTTACTTTCATTTTTTGAGTGTTTGCTGATTTTAGGACCTCCTGATTCGCTGAGAAGCTGTATGATGTTATCGGAATACTTTGTGTTCCAATCGTGTTGTATTCCAATTTTTAAATCTATGTGCAAACTATTATGCCAATGCAGTGATTTTACAATAATTGTAAGTCCCAAAAAGAATATTTTGAAGTGCGGGGGCAAGCAACAGTAAAACAAGTAAATAAACCCAACACAACAAGTATTTAAATGGTAGGTAGCCTTCTAATCTTAAAAACTCAATACGCACATTAGCAGAGCCTTGCAGGCAACATTATCACAAGGGGTACACAGCCCTGTGGCTTACCTAAATCATTGTCTGCTCCAAATGCTAATGTGAGCTATAACGCTTTTCAAACATTTAAAAATTCACTTTTAATGTTCATCATAGAAAAACTAATAAAGAAAGCTCTTATCATTTAACTTAGGGGCCTGTTTACTAAGCTGCGTTATAAGCACATTAAAGTCTTTAATGTGCGTTAACCTTATACACGTCTACAATATCCCTATACACGGTCAGCACACACACTAATTGTACGCGGGTTAAAAACGCTAACATGCCTTAGTAAACAGGGCCCTTAGTAAGTAATTATTTAGAATTGTCACCAAGCCATGAATGGGTTAATAGTTTGGATGTCAATTTGAAATTTCAGCTACATTTTAGTCCTAAATAATTACTTACTAAGATAAGTGATAAGAGCTTTCTTTACAAGTTTTTCTATGATAAAAATTAAATTAAAAGGACATTTTTTAATGCTTGAAAAGCGTTATAGCTCACATTAGCATTTGGAGCCGAAGATGATTTAGGTAAGCCACAGGCTCTGCTGATGTGTGTATTAACTCGCTTGGAAGACTACTTACCATTTAAAAACTTGTTGCACTGGGTTTATTTCTTTCTTTTACTATCACAGTGATTTTAGGCATTTTTCTTTTTTATTTATGGATATACAGTTAATTTTTTTTTAATCTTTTTTATTTTTTTTTGACTGCGGTAATTTCAGAGCTTCCTGATTGGCTGGTAAACCATTTGATATAATGGAAAACATATGCGTTCCAACTGCAATATTTCACTTTTCTTAAGTTTGTTTGTATAATTTAATGTCTGTACAGTTGTATGTTCTATTTACTTTTACGGATACAGAGCTGATTTTTATAGCATGTTTTGTGGCTGCCAATTTTAGACAGACCAGGAACTACTGAATAAACGTCTCCCATCATGCAAGCGTTTAGAATGCTGTTTGCTGAGAGACAAGTCCGTAGTATGCTGTTGTAAATGCTAGTAAGCACTTTAACTGTTTTCAAGAGCTATTATAAGCTTAAAGGGTTTTGGTTCTTGTACATGTTTTAAGAGGATTTAATTGTTCCAAGATTTTTTAGTCTTAAGTGCTACTTCATTATGTTTACAGTGCTGAACAGCTCTGCCATATTTTCAAATTGAGGGCCCTGCTTACTAAAGCGTGTTAGCGTTTTTAACGTGCCTATGATGAGCAAACTCGCTGTGTAGGTGCCTATAAGGATACTGTAGGCACGTACACTGTTAACGTGCGTGCATGGTTAACGTGCATTAAAAATGCTAACGCACCTATAACACGGCTTAGTAAACAGGGCCCTGAGAATGCAAGGTGTTCCGCACTCTTCTGTTTGGTACACATACTGCTTACCTTTTAACTGGCTGCATACACCTGGTCTGAACTATAGGGGATATGTTTTTTGAAATGAACCATAGAGGATCCACCACAGACACTTATTAGAATGCAGCCTGTTGATTGTTGTTTGCATTTCACTTGGCATGAGGTTTTAGTTGAAAATCACAACACAACCTCACACCGGCTGTGTAAATATCATTTAGGGCTCACCCACCTACAGAAATGTTAGTTAGTCTAATAAGATTTAATTAGATGGAGAAAAAAGCTTCAGTATCGCCACCCAGCCAGCCCAACATAGCAGGCTATAAGGCGTAGGCTCGGCGTGCCATCAAAACTCCATCGATTACTATCAATTCAATCCATTCAGAAGATTTATTTTGACTCTTCTTGGTAACTAGTAGTTGTGTGTGCCCACACAATTCTATAGATCAGTTATTTATATACTCTTGATACACTTATAAAGTTCAATTCAATGAGATCAAACGAGGGACACCGCTAGAAATCACTTAGCTTCATCAGACCGCTGTAGTGTTCTGCTCATTTTGGTGCTTTCCGTTCCTCAATGCCAGCAGCATTTCTTTGATATAGCAGAGCAGAGATTTGATCAGAATCATTGATACAATAAGAGATATGAAGTAAAACCCCTGACACAGCACTAGCAAAACGGGGGCTCCCTGTCGGGTTGAGGAACGGAAAGCACCGAAATGAGCAGAACATTACAGTGGTCTGATGAAGCTAAGTGATTTCTAGCGGTGTCCCTTGTTTGATTTCATTGAATTGAACTTTATAAGTGTATCAAGAGTATATAAATAACTGATCTATAGAACTGTGTAGGCACACACAACTACTAGTTACCAAGAAGAGTCAAAATAAATCTTCTGAGTGGATTGAATTGATAGTAATCGATGGAGTTTTTTTGAAGCTATATGATGGCATGCCGAGCCTATGCCTTATAGCCTGCTATGTTGGGCTGGCTGGGTGGCGATACTGAAGCTTTTTTCTCCATCTAATTAAATCTTATTAGACTAACTAGCACTTCTATAGGTGGGTGAGCCCTACACGATATTTACACAGCCGGTGTGAGGTTGTGTTGTGATTTTCAATTATTACTTTAGCTTGAGTGGATTATGAGGTTTTAGTGCCACATTGAAGTCTTGTCCTATTTCTAGAATTTTTATGGATTTGTATTCATTTATTCTACTGCATGATTTTATGTATAATATATATTGGCCTAGTGGTTAGAGCACCGGTCTTGCAATCCAGAGGTGGCCAATTCAAATCCCGCTGCTGCTCCTTGTGATCTTGGGCAAGTCACTTAACCCTCCATTGCCTCAAGTACAAACTTAAATTGTGAGCCCTCCTGGGACAGAGAAATATCCAGTGTACCTGAATGTAACTCACCTTGAGCTACTACTGAAAAAGGTGTAAGCAAAATCTAAATAAATAAAAAAATATATATATATGTAAAAGAATCATTTGTTTTGTTTTTCTTTTTATATTTTGTAGTTAGTGTAACCAGTTTGATTTGGATTCCTTATACTCTGCATGTTGTATATCTTGTAAACTAATTATGTATTTTACTTTTATATGATTTTATTTTTATTATTATACCCCTGAGGCAGCCCATGAATGGGCAAAATGTGGCCCACATCAGATGATATTTTTATAAAGATATTCACATTGATACCACTTTTAGACCCGCTTTGTGTCGCATCTATCTTTTGTGTGGTTCTGGAGAGTCTTGCTATTTTGTGCTGCCGTATAATGAAGGATGTAAATGAGCCAAAAGCTCATTAAAAACCTGTAGCTAATATTTCACAAAAAAGGTACTAACACATGAACATTTTCTCAGTTTAGACATATGCCTCTTTATTAATTAAAAGTTTGTCAAGTGTTTACTATTAAATATTGTTGGGAAGACAGAATGGGTACATCTCTGCTTTCCTGACCTCAGACTTATCTTAAAACTTGTAAAGGCTTTCCTAATTACAAGTAACTTGTTCATGACAATATTAAGCATATAGAATGTAGTGCCTCTACCTATGAAGATTAAAGTCTTAAATGCTGCCTCTTTTTCCTTACATATAATGGTATTTCTTTAAAAGAAATTATCGATTAGGAAGTTAACTTTTAATAATCTGGTAATTTTATTGTTAAGGGTTCATACACTACCTGTGCACCTGAGTCTTGAAATTCCTTGCAAGCATTTGGGAAGACATCATATGCAATGACAGGATATCCATGTTTCAGAAGATTTTTTGCCATTGGATTTCCCATGTTACCCAGTCCAATAAACCCAACAGGAGTTTTGGATGCCATTGTCCTCGAACATACTAAAGCAACAGAAAATGTTCAATAGAAGAGTTATCAGTTATACATTACAGCTACATAGCTACACATTAAAAAGTTAACACTATTATCATAAGCAAACTACACAGTAAGGATGAACCTAACTGTACTCTAAGGAAGTACAAACATCCTTTAGCACTGGGCGGCCTCAACATAAGCAGAAGTCATTAGAGGAAGAGGATAGTTGTGGAAGGTTTGCTTATAGAGATCGGTCACAGGACATGTGGGTAAGAGTGTTTGTCTGCACTTTTACTTCTATGAAAGCCGACCCTTGCATTAGGATTCCCTTTCTTTTACTATAACACACATAAGGTCCTGTTTACTAAGCCATGTTATAGGCGCGTTAGCATTTTTAATGTGCGTTAACCAGGTATGCGCAATAACCTTATACGTGCTTACAATATCCCTATAGGTGCCTACACGGTTAGCACGTCCGCTAATTGTAGGCCTGTTAAAAACACTAACGCGCCTTAGTAAACAGGGCCCATAGTAGATGATGGCAGAAAAAGGATCAGTTGTACTGCCCTGTCGAGTCTGTGTTGGTCTTACTGCCAGCAGTACTCTTAACTTAGTGTAATTTTGATGAAGTTCTTTTCCTTTGGGAATAGTATATCTATTATACAAATAAACCTGGAAGCTCAGACTGCAAATAGTTCTATATATGGGTCGATATGGATATTATCTGTAGAAGTCAGGTGACTTCTCTTGTACATTTTTCACATTCTTCTGTCAAAAATCTACAATTCAAAATGCAATAAAGTAGAAATTTGTTTCACTGATTTACATAATGTAATTATTAAAAAAAATTCAAAAGCCTGGATTGCATAAGCCTTCACATCCCTTGGTTTGAAGCAAACCTATTTGCAACAACAGCCTCATGAGTTGGTTAGGATAAGAGAGTAATTTTATAATATGTTTCCTACATGTGAAGGCCACATCAGTACCTATTTTATAAAACCCACATAGGTGTCCATGCATCTTTATAAATTAATAGGAGTACATCAGTAAAAATTGTAGCTAGGTTATAGTCATGGACATTTAACCCTGCTTGAGAGCAGGTGTAAATGTTAACATATGAAATTATTTGTATAAATCGTGACTCTGCCCTTGACCACATCTACATAGGAATTACATAAAAATATGCACCTTGTCATCACAGTGTGTACTTTTATGCATGTAATCCCTGAAGTAGAAGAATAAAAGGCCTTCGGGCAAAAAGTCTTTTAAAATTACCACTAGCATAACAGGTCAAATAGGCGCATATATTTTAGGTGCAAGCACTTATCACCAGAAACGGAGCTGGTATAAACGCTGGCACCTAGACTGTTAAAAAAATACACATAGAGTTATTTTATAATCAATGTGTGTAAAATGTGTGCTCCACCAAATTCTGCACATTAATATCCACCTGCAGTGCACACCATCAAATGCTGTTGTGTACTTACAGAATAGCATTTAGCCAGAATTTAGTCATTTAAACTGGAGTATATGTTTACATAGTATCAGTATTTACTACCTAAATCTAGATGGCTCCTTACACAATTACCCCCTAAGGTAGTACTTCTCAACCCAGTTCTTGAGGCACACTCAGCCTGTCAGGTTTTCAGGCTAAGCACAATGAATATTCATGAGATAGATTTGCATAGCAGAGGCAGAGCATCTTGAGATTATGTCACATCCTCTTATAGGCTCCAAACTTTACTACCAGGTAGTAAATTATAGTAGCAGTTTTACTGGGTGGCTGAAATTGCTGGGGGGGGGGGGGTTCTTTATACATATAAAGAATGTTGGAACTGCCTTATGCATATTCATTCTGGATATGTTTACTTCTTATGAATATGCATAAGACAGTTCCAACATTCTTTATATGTATAAAGAACCCGTTCCAGCAAGTTTCAGCTACCCAGTAAATCTGCTACTATTTCTTGATATACCACCTTTACAGTGGTGATCCTTAAAACCTGACTGACTGGATATGCCCCGAGGACTGGGCTATGAACTACTACCCTTAAGAAGCAATTCTATAAAACGTTAGGTTCCAATGGACTGCTCAAAAACATCATCTAGGTGCCCAAAAGCTGAGAATGCACTAAGTGGTGTTCTGTAATAAAGGCCAAACAGACACGCAAATGTGCAGCAGAAAAAGGGTGTGTTTGGGGCAGAGAATGAGTGTGCACTGGGTGGGACCAGAAACCATGCATACATAATGTATGTGTGCATGGTGCCAAAAGGACATGCTCAAATGTACACCTACTACAAATAGCAACTAAACAGGAGAGATGATGTCTCTATTGACCTGGAATACTGGCTGCTGTGTTCTACTGATGTGTGGTATCTTAGTGAGTGGTCAGGCCTCAATATCAAACACCTGCCCCCCCCCCCCCCCCACACACACACACACTTAGCGCCTCCTCCCCATCTTTCAGGGCAAGTGTGTGTGTGTTTCTGTGTGTGCAGGTGGAGTTTGGGGAGCGTGCCAGGTGCCCTTGACCTGGATTGGCCACTGTCGGTGACAGGATGCTGGGCTAGATGGACCTTTGGTCTTTCCCAGTATGGCACTACTTATGTACTTATGTACTTATGCACATTTAGGCGTGTCTATCTGCTAATGCGTGGAAGCAAGGTGCTGCTCCAGTTAGCACTGGCTTTCAGGAGAGAGACAGAGATTTCAGAGAAGGAGGGCTCTCCTTCCTGAGTATACAAGCCCAAAACACTGTTCATGGACATGACCGAGGAACAATACATGCGCAGGTTCAGGTTTATAAGGAGACTATATTGCATCTGTGAAATCAGCTAGAGGAGAACCTAGAGCCCATTGCTAGGAGGGGACAGAACCTGCAAGTGCACCCAAAAGTCACCACAGCCCTAAGTATTCTTAGCTACTGGATCCTTTCAAACACTTCTTGGGGCTACAGCAGGCATCAACCAGTCAACCACCTCATACTGCACTGCTCAGTTTCTATACGCTTTTTTCAGGAGACACACTCAATACAACCTATTCCCTAAACAATAGCAACAGCAATATCAATGACAGAATTCTTTGAGCTGGCACAGCTCCCTTCGGTGTCCCTTCGGTGCTCAGGGCACTAGAGACATCCACTTTGCCATCTGGCCACCTGCTGGCAAGGAGGCTATTTACAAGAATTGAAAGTGCAACCATTCCTTTAATATTCATGTGGCCTGTAATGCTTCCAACCTTAAAAACAGGATGTGAGTGCCTGCTACCCAGGCTCATGTCATGATACCTACATTCTGTCACAATCTGGCATAATGATAGCTTTGTGGGTGACAAGATCACCAGGGAGTGGCCGCTAGGTGAGTTCACAACATTCACACCCTTACAATCATTAACCTGCTCTCTCTCTCCCCTCCCCCCACACACATGCAACAACCAGCCCTTCAAGTCTCTGGGACCACCAAAGATGATTTCTGCCAACTCCTATATTTGGTATACTAATTTTCCCTTCGTTCCCTCCCTTGCAGGCTGATGACCCCCACAGTCTACCCCAAGATCCAGCTGAAGAAAGGCATAATAGGGCACGCAGGAAGACCAGGAGGCATATTTTCAAAGCACTTTGGGAGGCTAAGTTCCATAGGTTTCTATGGAACTTTGGGAGGCTAAGTGCTTTGAAAATGAGCCTCCAGGGCTCTCATCAAGAGGACAGCTGGTATGTTGAAATCCCACTTCTGGTAAGCAGAAAGGTTGGGGTGGGGGGGGAAGAGGACTACTCTGCACCCTAAGCAACACATACATGTTCTTGGCCTGCTGCATGCTCCACAACTTCGCCATCAGCTAGTGGATGCCTGAACATGAACTCTATTTGAAATTTACCCACATCCTTTTCTTAATCTTGTTTCCCATCTAGTCCTGCCTAATTATGATCTCATCTATTCACCTTAATTATTTGATTGTCCTTGAGATAGTCTAAATCCCTGGTTACTTACTGCACATGTATTAATTTGCTTCTTGAACTTATTGTAATTTGTGTTATATTCTGTGCATTATGTTTTATTCACTTTGTTTGTTTGTTTGTAAGCCACAACATTTTTTTTATTTATTCATGACATTTATACCCCACATTAGCCCGAAATAGACTCAAGTTCAATTTCGGGCTAATGTGGGGTATAAATGTCATGCATAAATAAATATATAAAACCACTGCCCTAGGGCATACTCCATCCTTTTAATGTGCTCCTCTATGGCCCTTAGCCTACAGTCTCAGACCTCCTATTACTGGATCATCTCCTGTGGTCACAGCCTAATCTGCTCTCTCAAATACCAAAGGGGATGGTTCATCGGCTCCTGTGGAACAGGAAATGGTGGCTGTTCAAGGATCTGACCTCCTCGGTGTCGAATGACCACCTCCTGATCCTCCTCCTCTTCCAGGGGTGGCCCCATGAACCAGCCAGGGAAGAGTGGATGGGAAGGAGAGGTGGGAGATGGAGGGAGAAGTAAGGGATGGGAGGGAGAGGGTGAAGGGGCACCAGCAGGCTCTGCCTCAGCTTCTTGCATCTCTCTGCTGCAGTGTATAGGCCAGACCTACACCCTCATCCCCTGGGGGTCCTGCAGTCTGCTGGTAGGCTATGGACATGAAAAAGAAAGGAGTTATTAACTGCACAATCCCAGTGGGAAATGCAATGAGAATGTCATTAGGGTTGCTGTACAGGTAGCACCGGCCTAGCAGGGTGATGAATGCATTTAAGGGACAGAAACACGGGGGTTTGCTGTGTTTGTTTTATTTATAAAATTCTGATATATACCACCCATTGCACAGTGGTACTGCTAAGACTATCTCTACTTCAGGAAGCAGGTGAAAGCTTGGCTCTTCAACTAGGCCTTTAATGGAAGAAGTAACTAACTTGTTAGTGTCACTCACACACACGAGTGAGAGGGGCTAAACAAACTGCAGCAGGACATGTTTATTCACTCCTGTCCTAGCTGAGATAATATTTAACCATCTCTCTGACCTCATATGCACCTTTTGTTAAATTAGTCACCTAATTTTCTAACTCCTCTTACCCATAGGAGCCAACTTTCCAAAATTACTGGGGGTGCTAAGCCCAATGGAAAATAACCCCTCCCTGGACACATACATGGAATTTTCTCAATACTGGGGGTGCTCAAGCACCCACAGAGCCGGCTCCTATGCTTTTAACCTATATGCTGTCTGACCTCGTGTGCAACTTTCTTTAAATTAGTCACATTACATTCTAACCCTTCTTACTCTCTTACCTATCTATATGTTCCATCTTTGCTTATACCCTTCACTGTCAATGAAAATGTTCTGTTACTTATTGTGTTGACATTGTAAATACTATATTATGCCATACTTTGGGGCTCATTTTCAAAGCACTTAGCCTCCCAAAGTTCCATAGAAACCTATGGAACTTAGCCTCCCAAAGTGCTTTGAAAATATGCCTCATTGTATTGTTATTTGAATATTTTTGCTGCTGTAATTGCCTATTGCTCATCTTTGAACTATTCTTACTGTGCACCACCTTAAGTGAATTCCTTCAAAAAGGCGGTAAATAAATACTAATAAATAAAAAATAAGCAATTTACAATCAATGCATAATGAAATAAAAAAACAGAAACAAAAAAAAAAACAAAACCAAAATTACAAGAGCAGATCTGTAAAAGACAGAGAACCAAACGGGGAAGTGAAGAAGGGAGAAAAAAGTGTACTCAGTGGGCAGAACTAACAGAATTAAAAACCGGGGGAACTGACAATTAAGAAGGGTCTGTAGGTAAACAGTAAAGAGTAAACAGAAAACAGACACTGAAAGTCCAAACAAGTTCTTTATTCATACAGACCTGACATGGCCACATTTCGCCAATTTGGCTGCATCAGGGGTACAGAAATGAAACAGCTAACAAAAAAATATAATAAAAGATTTTTCAAAAAACAAATTAGGTACATTCAGATTGTCCTGTGTGTACAGAATACAGAAACAATAAATTCAGATTGTCCTGTGTGTACAGAATACAGAAACAATAAATACATCTTTAATTAATAAAAACTTAAAAACCACATGTATAGCTAAAAGAAGAAGAAAAACGTATGAACTCATGAAATATTCAAGTAAAATATATAAAACTAACAATAACATCGATATATAAATCTTAAATGATACAACTTAAAATCCCATAAGAAACAAAAATATATAGAAAATTCATAAACTAATGTAAAATTCAAATAAACCATACCTAACCAGGGACCAGTAAGGCTTAGCCCATGTAGCAAAACTGACCATCCAAGATGACCTGAAGGAATAGTACAAGGGCATAAATGTAAAAGGCACCTTACTTAGGTAAAAAAAATGAAACTTTCTAATCTTATCTGGCTTAAGGCTGGAATGGTAAAAATGGAGCACAGGTGAAGATAAGAAAAAAAGTGAAGTGAAATTTCTATGCTGAAATAGGATGAATCTAAGTAGCAGTGAGGCTAGAAAGCAGTGCTGGAGTGAAAAGTTAGAACCTTTTTAAGATGGGCATCACTTGTGCAATCAGAATCTGTGCTTAGTTTTTGTTTTTTTCAACCAAAACACCGATTTTTAACAAGATAGCCACCATACATTTTTAATGCTTTTTACCGTTTTTAAGTGGCAATTTTCAGTAAAAATTACATTTTTAAGAAGGGCATCACTTGTGAAATCAGAATCTGTGCTTAGTTTTAGTTTTTATTTTTTAAATAAATAATTCTTCTGACCTACCTAATTTCTTACACAGTAATATGTTAAATTAGACTATACATCTTACTCTGTTTATGATTATACCTTTTGCAACATAGTGTAAGCCACATTGAGCCTGCAAATAGGTGGGAAAATGTGGGATACAAATGCAGCAAATAAATAAATAAATAAATAAACCAAAAATGCCGTTTTGTTAACTTTTTTATTTATCTTTTGAATAATGAAGCCTCTTTTAAATCATCTAAATTCGCTTTTTAATAAAGCTTTATATGGGTTAGGATTATATTTTAAGCAATTTAGAATCCTTTTTTAATTTTTAAAATAAGGATCTTCAGCACTATAAATAGTGGGTTGGTTTCAAGATGGCAAACCCCACAGAGGTATGAAGCTGCTGCTCCACTTTCTGACAGGGAGTAAAGTACTGGTGAAGTAAGTTTTAGTCCTTGCCCCCTTTTTTTGTCTCTCTGTATTTCTTTAAACATTCTAACTATGTTTTTAGGACCTTCATTTGTTTGTTATATCAAAGTTCTAACTTTTCACTTCAGCACTGCTTTCTAGCCTCGCTGCTACTTAGATTCATCCTATTTCAGCATAGAAATTTCACTTCACTTTTTTTCTTATCTTCACCTGTGCTCCATTTTTACCATTCCAGCCTTAAGCCAGATAAGATTAGAAGGTTTCATTTTCCACCTAAGCAAGGTGCCTTTTAAATTTATGTTCTTATACTATTCCTTCAGGTCATCTTGGATGGTCAGTTTTCCTACATGGGCTAAGCCTTACTGGTCCCTGGTTAGGTATGATTTATTTTAATTCTACATTAGTTTATGAGTTTTCTATATGCTTTAGTTTCTTATGGGATTTTAAGTTGTATCATTTAAGATTTATATATCGATGTTATTGTTAGTTTTATATGTTTTACTTGAATATTACATGAGTTCATAAGTTTTCTTCTTCTTTTAGCTATACATGTGGTTTTTAAGTTTTTATTAAAGATTTATTGTTTCTGTATACTGTACACACGGTTTATTGACAATCTGGATGTACCTAATTATTTGTTTTTTGAAAAATCTTTTATTTTATTTTTTTTGTTAGCTGTTTCATTTCTGTACCCCTGATGCAGCCAAATTGGCGAAACGTGGCCACATCGGGTCTGTATGAATAAGGAACTTGTTTGGACTTTCAGTGTCTGCTTTCTGTTTACTCCTTCCGTTGTTGCAAGACACTCAGCGCCTCTTCATTGTGCTGATCTGAAACACCCAGGATGTGATCAGTTTCTTAAACTTCTGCAGAGCTGGTTGAAATCTAAAAACCCAGGAGAAAAGAATTCCATAACTGAGGTCCAACACAGCTGAATGCAGAATGTTTTGTGGGATCTAGGCGTAGTTAGTTATGAAAAGGAATAAGTAGTAGGAACATTTTGGAACAGTATAAGGCCCATGCTGGGGTATAGGGATTTAGTAACTTGGAAATATAATCAGGAGCCGAGGAAGAAACTCTCTTGTAAACCAATGTGAGGATTTTGTGTTTAATTTGCTCAGAGACAGGAAACAAATGCTTCAAGATCAAAAGAGAAGAAACACAGTCAAAGCAGCATGCGCTGTTGAGTAGCTTTACTGTAGTTGATTGTACCAGTTAGCCCAGTGCTATAATAATCTAAGTGCATTATAACCAGAGATAGAACAAGAGTACAAAGAAGGGTCAGGGCAAAAAAGGTATGACTGACCGCACTCAATGCAGAGCTCTCAACTGGTTGGAAGAAGTTCTAGGAGGTGATCCACCAATCTACAGTGCTTAGGGAAGTGTGTTTTTCCATTGCAGGGAAGAAGGATTTATTCATACCGACACCGGCAACCAGGTACTTGTTTATTTTGCCAAAGTAGAAAAACACATAGGTTCAAATCACATTCTCACTGAGAGTCCCTGTGGAGTCAAGGAAAGTCCAAGTGTACCTACCACCTTTAGCCAGCTGACATGGAAAACTGAACTTTTTGTGACTTTTTTTTCGCTTTTGAATACTTGAACCATTTAGGACCCAATATTCAAAGAAAGCAGAGCTCCTAAGTTTATGCCCTATTTTAAGCCAAACATGCTGAATTTTCAAACGAAAACTTATGCTCCTAATTTAGGAGCTTAAAGTTCTGTTTATAGGATTTAAGCATGCTATTCATTTACCTAGATTGAGAGCCTAATTTACATGCTTACCCCCAAATTCTACAAATGGCGCATAAAGTTGGTCGAGCAAATGCGCACCCAGTTATAGAACAGGGTCAGTTATGCAGTAACATAAGTTAATTAGCACTTAATTGGAAATAAGTACCAATAACTGGTGTTAAGAAGTACTAACTAGTAGTTGCACATATAACTGACTTACCCTCCTATTCTGTAAAACGAGCGCCTAACTTCTCTCATACACAACTCCAAAGAAAGTGTGGCAAAGAGAGTGCCATAGGCAGAACATGGGCATTCCCAGTATTTAGGTACCAAGTTACAGAATACTTCCTTTTCTGCACCTGACAGTAGTTAGGCGCTCAGTGTAAATGTTTGGGCGACAAGAGAGGATGATCATCTGACAGGCGCCATTTTCAGTGCTGCTGCCTGCTGGTCAGGTCTCTCTCTGTGCCCCCCCCCCCCCCAGCCCCCAACTGCAACTCCTCTCCTCCACGTGGCCTGCCGGCCGAAGGAACCAAACAACAGGACGACAGATGGACGCCGGACGGTGTTGGCTCTGGTGATGGCTCCCCTCCTCTTGATCTGCTCTCAGAGTCAGCGCAGATCATCAGGAGAGGGGGACCCACGGCTGCCACCAGAGAGGAGAACGGAGCCAGAGGACGCAAAAGAAAGCGCATGAGTCACTGGTGAGGGGGACAGAGGAGGGGGAGGGGGAGGGGAGGAGGACGAGCGGAGCCAGAGTGGAGCTATGAGCTGCTGCAACCACGTTGTCGTGCTTTATTGTTGGTAGTATTTTTATTTAATCTCACTTATACACTTATATTTTCAAACTTACCGGCTTCTGCAGCATACGAATGTACACAGAAGTATAATAGTAGAACAATAATTTGTTATAAATCATAATCAGTGTGTCATTTGGAGGGGCTGGTTATTGGGACACCCTATCTTGAAGAGATTTTTTCCTCCTGGTAAAGAGCCACTAAAACAGACATCATGTTATGAGAATCAGGTGCTCAACATTCAAAGTTTCTATCTATTTATTTACATTTATATCCCACATTAAACACAATTTAGGTTGAAACCAGGGAGAAGTAAAATCTTTTTTTTACTGTGCTTAGATCAAAAGGGATTGATGGTTTGTGGAGAGAATTTGCTCCTTTTGTTTTGTGGCTGGATGGATTATGAATTTGTGCTAATTATAATTATTATGATGCTGCAGATTATGGTGCTGATTGTGCTAATTATGCTAATTATGCTGATGCTGTTTATGATTGATGATTATGATTATGCTGCTGCTGATTCTGTTTATGATGGTTATGATTACCTCAATATTCAAATTGACCTCATCAATATTCATATTGACCTTATTAATATTTATATTAATATTCTGCTATATTTAGGCTAGAAAATTTTTCACCATCTGCCAACACTGTAAAGAGGCCAGTTTATGAACATAACTCCTATGAAACGTGGGCCCACAATGTTGTTTTGTTTTGTTGCGCTTTGACTTTCAGGACTGCTTTCTGCAGATACTTCTACTTTTTTACTTTGTTTAGAATTACAGTACGTGGAGCATCCTGAATCAGAACTGCAGTGAGTTTTTCAGTTCTCTGCAATACTTAAGTAGCCCCTAACCAAAGGCAAGGGCTGCCCAGGGAAGGGTGGTATTTACATTTTAATGCTAGCATATTGTACTTATTTCATTTAAAGCCAGCAATACATTATTAATTGCACTATGAAAGTTAAATCAGGAAAATGCAGAGTGCTCGACGTTTTTCTCCAGAAGCTAGATCACAGAGCACATATGTGCGAGTAGTAATAAATCAACTTTAATGTAAGAAAGTAACTCACTTCAAGGCATAACGTCGTGCATATACTTATCCCCATCTGCCACTCAAAAAATATCTAATCACTTACAGAATCAGTACACTAAGGTGCAGGCAACGGGGATGCTCAAAGTCAACACCACTATCAGACCAAGGGACCCACAGAACAGCCAGGGATTCTTACCTAATGTAACATGTGCGCGCAGAGCGCTGGGGTATCGCACAAGCAATGATGCCATACTACCGATGCTGACCTCCTCTTACCCTGCAGCCCTCTCTCTCTCTCTCCGACACTTCCGCCCCAGAGGGGCGGGGACCGAACACCAATTGTCAATAACAAGAGCCAGTCCCGAGAAAGAGTTGTTAGCCGGTGTCCAATAGGTGACAGCTCTCGCTCGGGTCGTCCAGGAAGAGGGGCCGAAACGAGGGAGCTGCCCCCTGCTCTCGGAAGAGGATAGGCTACGGCCGCTGGAGACCCGCCCCGAGCTTCCCAGTGCCCTATAGCTGCTCGCGCTGACGTTAAACAACTGTGTCTGTGTGTGTAACTCTCTCCGTGCCTCATGATGCTTGCTTCTCTTGTTTGCCAAATAAGCTGAGTATTAAGGTTCGTATTGTATCCTGCTGTGACTGATAGAGAAATCTAGAAGTTTGACATCGGTCACTTTGATAGTATCAAGTGGGAAAGATTGATCGGTATTAGTCTGACCATCTGGTTGTGTATATATTTGTTGTAACCCGTGTTGGTCATTGGGCAATAGCGGGCTATGGCTATACATTTTGAAAATAAATAAATGGTACGTAGTCCTTCGTGCTTGTGTTAGTAACAGGATCACCAAAATGCTCTGACTTCCCAGAAAAGAACATTCTGGAATCTCTACACTTAAACCTGACCCTTATTGTTAACAGGATATTCTTATATGTCAATAGCTATGCAGGGGGCGTCCACTTTTCCAGATGGGGCCTGGGAGAAGGCGTGGCTTTAGACATCTATTTGGTTACTGTGCTGTTCTGCATTCCCCCCCCCCCCCCCCCCCCCCCCCGGATTCTAGGCTGAGATTTTCAGGCGGTAATCAAAGTGTAATGTGCATAACCTAATTGGTTAACAAGCCAATCAGCACTGATAATTGTCAACAAACAATTATTGACACATTGGTATTAGAATTTACGCACAGAACTGTCTAAGCTTATTGTATAACTAATAAAAAAAGGCCCGTTTCTGACACACATGAAACGGGCGCTAGCAAGGTTTTCCTCGGAGTGTGTATGTTTGAGAGAGTGTGTGAGAGAGTGAATTTGCAAGTGTGTGTGAGAGACAGAGTGAGTCTGGGTGCGAGTGTGCCTGTGAGAGAGAGAGTGTGTGCAAGTGCGTATGTGACAGACAGTGTGAGAGAGAAAGAGTGTGTTTCACACACAGTGTGTGCGAGAGAGAGAGTGTGTGTGAGACACAGACTCTCTGTGAGACTGAGTGTATGAGACCAAGAGAGTGTGTGAGTGACTGTGTGACACATAAAGAGTGAATGTGATATTGTGTGAGACATAGAGTGTGTGAGAGTGAAAGACATTGACTGTGAGAGAGAGAGAGAGTGTGTGTGTGACAGAGATACCTCCCCTCCTTCCCTCCCTTCTTCTCTCTGGTGTCAGCCCCCTCCCCCCTCTCTCTCTCTCTGGTGTCTGAGCGTTACTGTGCAGGACGCTGAGCTCTGGCTATGCTTCAAGGAACTGACCAATCCTATTTAATAGAATGCACCTCCAACATTCTGAAGCCGAGAAACCTCGTGTGGTTGGTCACTTCTGCTTGTGACGAACCCGGAAGTACGTGATATCAATTCAGGAGATGGATACAGAGAGCAGGAATGCCTCAGCCATGCAGTCAGCTTCAGAATGTTGGAGGTGCGTTTTATTATATAGGATAGGATGTGCTGTGTGTAGATTCTAAGTCGCATAGATGAAAAAGGATGTGGCCATCAGCGTGGAATAGGTGAGTCATGGGCATTTCAGATATCGATACGTGTCGTTATAGAATACACCCAGTCTGTTCGGTAAGGCATACCCTACCGACCCAACATAAATGCCTCAATTCTGCAACATAGCTATACCAAAGATCATATTGGACATTATCTAACCCTTCCTATCTTCAACTCCTAATGTGCCTGAATCTTACCTACCCTATTCCACCCTAACATCTAATTGTATTTGTTCCTCTACCAGACTAGGCGATTGCCTTTATAGTACTATGTAAGCCACATTGAGCCTGCAAATAGGTGGGAAAATGTGGGATACAAATGTAACAAATAAGTAAATAAATAATTTAGGCACTGGCATGTACACCAGGTTTTACTTTCCGTAACTGCCTGTGACTAAATTTAGTCACGTGGACTGGTGCTTGGCATATTCTATAAACCGCAAGGAAATTTAGGCTTATTCTTAAGACATACTTTTTAGAATACACTTAGGCAAAGTTCATTTCACCACTGAATTTTTAAGCGTGATATATAGAATTTTGTCTATAACATGACCAGCCGAACAATTTGCTTCAGATTGCAGGTAATCCACAAACCAGCTATGCTTGACACAGCAATAAACTGAAATAAGGAGCAAAAGAGTGCAGATCCAAGCTGTTGGGAAGGAGTGGCCTTCCATATAAAGTCTATATACAGGGGGCTTGGTGGTGAAAGGAAAGATGTACCTCTAATTACCAGTATTTAGGGAGAAGGAAGATGGAGAACAGCTGAGAACTGAGAGAAGGACCTGTCTCCCAGGTGCACTCCAAATTCACATTTGAGAAGACCCGGTATTGTGATAGAAGGCTTTGTTTCCCAAGACATCCCTTACCAACCAAAGGAGGTTAGATTGAGAAAAGGAGACAGAGCGTAAGCCTATCTAGTCCATTATATGGGCTGATGCCAGTAGGCAGAGCTTTCTGCCATTTTAGTTCACCCAAAATAATAGCAAATGCTATTGAAAACAATAGCAAAAGATTATTAGAAATAACGGACTACTTATGTTGGGTCCATCTGCAAAAAATCTAAAGTCGTTCCAGTTGGACGGGCAGTGCCTTAAAAGTTGGAGGACAAAAGTTGTTTGTTTGTTTTACTTATTTGAAAGCCTCCCATATCTAGGTATGTATCATTAAATAAAATTGAATATCACTAAAACAGCTTAAAAATTATTGTAGCTGGTAGAAACTCTGTATTTTGTGCTCATTTTTCACACTGCTCTTTATGGCCAAATTTCAGTGAGGATATCCAGTTTCTTGGTAGGTTCATCTTAACTGTTGTAATCTGCTTTGGGAAGCCTGGTGTTATAAAGATGGAATATATTGTAATTAAATGGAAGTAAAATTAAACTCTCCTTTTATTGGGGCACATGGAATCACATTCTCACCTCATCTGTGTTGTAGAAATTTACATTTTAGATACACAAATGGATTCTGTTTTGAGCATGTTTCAGGGCCATGTGGTTTTATAAGTCAAAATAATAAAAATAAATATTTTGTTTCATGCAGATCTCTCATTTGTTTAAATGTAACAAAATAGTCTATAAGCCCCTAATGCAGTCCATTAGTTTTCTTATGATGACTTATACTGTGCCAAAACTAAAATCTTTTCTATGGGGTCGATAATAAAGGGAGCTCATTGTAAACACTATCCACCCTCAAAGGTTGTTTTGTGACTGTACATGAGGAATTGTGATATTGATGTTTATGTTCCTAGTCATACATCCAAAGGTTAAATAGAGTTGTATTTTCAATTCACTTAGACATATGTAGTAACATAAGAAACTTTGTAAGTCTAAGTGCTTTGAAAATGAGCTACTACTACTACTATTAAACATTTCTATAGCGCTACTAGACTTACGCAGCGCTGTACAAATTAACATGAAAAGACAGTCCCTGCTCAACAGAGCTTACAATCTAAATTGGACAGACGAACAGACAGCTAGGGGTGGGGAAATTGCAGTGGTAGGGGTGATAAGTGAGGGTGTTGAGTAAGAGAGTCATGGTTAGGAGTCGAAAGCAGTAGCAAAGAGGTGGGCTTGAAGACAGCCAGAGACTGAGCCTGACGTACTGGCTCAGGGAGTCTATTCCAGGCATAGGGAGCAGCGAGATAGAAGGAACGGAGCCGGGAGTTAGCAGTGGGGGAGAAGGGGGACGACAGGAGACATTTACCCAGCGAACAGAGATCACGGGGAGGAGTGTAGGGAGAGATGAGAGCGGAAAGGTACTGAGGAGCTGCGGAGTGGATGCACTTGTAGGTCAAAAGGAGAAGTTTGAACTGTATGCGGAAGCGGATAGGGAGCCAGTGAAGCGACTTGAGGAGAGGGCTAACGTGAGTATAGCGACTCTGGCGGAATATAAGAGGCACAGCAGAGTTTTGGACAGATTGAAGAGGAGATAGATGGCTGAGCGGGAGACCAGCGAGAAGCAAATTGCAGTAGTCTAGGCAAGAGGTGATAAGGGTGTGGGTAAGGGTTTTGGTAGCGTCCTCGGAGAGGAAAGGGCAAATTTTGTTAATATTATAGAGAAAGAAACGACAGGTTTTGGCAATCTGCTGAATATGAGCAGAGGAGGAGAGAGCGGAGTCAAAGATGACTCCAAGGTTGCGCTCCATAATCCTTTCAAGAAAGTCGGTTAATCATTTAACTTATTAGTGGAGCATAACCACAAAGGCATGGTATGGTTGCATTTTTAATATGATAATACTAGAGCCCAGCTAAGGGACAGGTTATTTTAGTTAATCTTCACTGGACCATACTTGCTTTCCTTGTGTCATCACCATCCAGCTGAACAGGCAGTACCTTAAAAGGTGAAGGATAAAGGATTTTTTTTTTAAAAAACATTTATAGCCCACATTATCCCAAGCAATCTCAGGTTCAATGTGGCTTACATTTGAAAATACAGCAAGACAGAATAATAGAATTCAGTACTATCATGGGAGCAAATAGATGGATATGTCTGAAACACTTATTGAGATTAGTGTCACAATGTCAGGAGTAGAAGTGAGCCCTTGTGCTGATCAAAGGACCAGCAGTCAGAAACCCAACGCTTCACCTGTGGCGACCACCGTTCCCCAGCAGTTAAGCCCCTGGGTTCAGGTGGTCAACAGGACTTAGGAAGTCGGGCGAGGAAGAGAACTCAGCTCAGACAGGAGGAGGTGAAGACAGAGCAGAGCAAAAGTCAGTACCAGGCAGTGGTCAAGGCAGGCGGCAATCCAAAAGTAGTCAGTTCCAGCCAGTAGTGAGGTCCAGGCAGCGATCCAGCAGTGGTCAGGTCCAGCCAGTAGTGAGGTCCAGGCAGCGATCCAGCAGAGGTCAGGTCAGGCACAATAGCAACAAGATAAACGCACCAGACACCAAGAAGGTTGTAGCTGAGGCAGTGAAGTAAGGAGAAGTTCCTGGTTTTATAGTGAAGGTGTCTGACGTCAGAGTAGATGTGTCCAAAGTGTAGGCACGCTAACATGTAGGCATGCCTAAAGTGTGGAAGTCAGAAGGGAAGTATACAGTTCGTTTGAGGAGAGAAGGCTTGGTTCCAACCTTGATGTCTCAGGTACGTGACAATTAGCAGATATATCCAACTGGGCATTTAAAAGTCTGTCCTTTTAATGAAGCCGCATGTTCAGAAATCATAACCATAGTATATCCAACACTTAATTTTTATTTCCTCATTGCCATCTTCCAAAAATTTTGAGAGCAGATGTACAGATCAGTAGGACCCAAAGCAGTCTAAAACACATAAAGTCAGAAACAACACAGTTTATGCCTAATTGTTCAACCACCCTTGGGATTTGCCTTTGGATTCAAAAAGCAACACCATGTGCATGTAAGATCTGAATGAACAAATTAAAACAAAGTTTAAAGCACATGCCCACAATATGTAATACTTACTAGCAATAATGAAACAGTAATAGAATATTCACATAGCAAGCAGCCTGCGTCAACAGATTTAATTTCCACTGAGCATAATTAAAGGGCCCTTTTATCAAAGCTTAGTGTGCTCTAAGGGGTCTTTTACTAAGCTACGGTAATGTTTTTAGCTCGCCGTAGAAGTCAGCTGGCAATAAAAGATGTGGTGCTATTATCTTCCTATGGGCATCTCAGTATTTACCACCTGCTGATTTCTACCATGAGCTAAAAATGCTACCTACTACTGCTTATCATTTCTATAGCACTACTAGATGTAAGCAGTGCTGTACATTTGAACATGAAGAGACAGTCCCTGCTCAACAGAGCTTACAATCTAATTAGGACAGACAAATAGGAGATAAGGGAATTACTAAGGTGGGGATGATAAAATAAGGGTACTCAACAAGTGAGTAAGGGTTAGGAGTGAAAAGCAGCATCAAAAAGCCTAGATTTGAAGATGGCCAGAGATGGAGTTTGACGTACCGGCTCAGGAAGTTTATTCCAGGCATATGGTGCAGCAAGATAAAAGGAACGGAGTCTGGAGTTAGCGGTGGAGGAGAAGGGTGCAGATAAGAGAGATTTACCCAGTGAATGGAGTTCCCGGGGAGGAGTGTAGGGAGAGATGAGACTGGAGAGGTACTGAGGAGCTGCAGAGTGAATGCACTTGTAGGTCAATAAGAGGAGTTTGAACTGTATGCGGAAATGGATAGGGAGCCAATTAAGTGACTTGAGGAGAGGGCTAATAGCATAGCGACGCTGGCGAAATATAAGTTGTGCGGCAGAATTTTGAACAGATTGAAGAGGAGAGAGATGGCTAAGTGGGAGACCTGTGAGAAGCAAGTTGCAATAGTCTAAGCGAGAGGTGATAAGAGAGTGGATGAGGGTTCTGGTAGTGTGCTCAGAAAGGAAAGGGTGAATTTTGGTGATACTATAGAGAAAGAAACAACAAGTTTTAGCAGCTTATTCAAAGGCCCCCTAAATGCTAAGAAGCCCATAGGTATAAAATGGGCTTATTAGCATTTAGCGATCAGTAAGCTTTAGTAAGAGGGCCCCTAAGTTTGTATGAACTTGGTTGCTAATAGTGTCCTGAACTGGACAATGTTGGCACATTTAGACTGACTCTGGACAGAACCTTTACATGAAGGAAGCTCTTCCCTCATTCAGTACCTCTGTGAAATATTAGTAATGAAAAAAGCAAGTGCATTTTTATAATATACCACTGCATTCCACAACACAAAAGGAGCAAGCTCCCACATACCATCTTTTATTTTGATGTAAGCAGAGGAATAAAAAAAAAAATGTTGTGTTCCCAGGTTTCAACCTGTCTGTTTTGGTTGCCCTTTACTAGGTGAAGACATCTGTGTACGGTGGTGATAGCTGCACGGGGTGGGGTGGAGGGAAGGGAAAAGGAGACTATCCTAATTGGCTTCAGCTTTTTGACATCATGCCATCTGCTGTTCTCAATCTAACCTCCATGGCCCAGTCCAAGGGCGTGCTTTACATCAAAGGAGAGGGTAAAAGTACATAGCCCATTTAACTGATGAACAACCCTGCATTTTTTAGTATTAAATATTAGCTTCCATATTCTACACATTCCCTTTGCTTTCTTGTAGATGATTTTGGTATTATCTACAAAAAGGCAAACCATTCCCTTCAGCCCTCCCACAATATCACTTACAAAAGTGCTGACAAGAAATGGACTGAGGACCAATCCCTGTGGCACACCACTATCCTCAGAATGAACTCCATTTACTACTACCCTTTGTTGCCTCTCAACCAATTACTTTGAAACCCATATCAAGGGCACACAGCCAGTTTATATGCCCCCTAATGTTATAATAAACCTTAAAATGTTGCAGGAAGCAGAACTACATAATCTCATTCCCTTGTTTTGTTTCTGTAACTCTCTTTCTGAACCCAGCACTGGAGACACACCTACCTAATCTGGTTTTCAGGGTAGCCACAATGTATTTCCATATAAATACATCTCATACTTTTTTATTATGGTTATTTTGAAAACCAGGTCTGAGTTGAGAAACTTTATCAGGAAAAGAAAAAAAAATGAGAAAACCCCCTACGAATGTATATGAGTCTCAGGGAAAGGAGTAGAGGAGGACCAATTAAATTCCAACAACCTACAGAGGTGAATAAACATACATAAAGTAGTATTTCCATTGTATATTTAACTTACTTTATATCAAGCTAATCAATGAGCTTTTAATTTCACAGGAACTATTATTAATTCTGCTGGAAAAGTTATACAGTTATGAACACAGGTAATGATAATAAATAATATACTATAACAACTTTTGGTTCTTTTATTCTGTTGAACTTATTACAGGTTACTTGTTACAAAGGTCTGAAATAAGTCAGAATTAAACTCTTTTTTTTTTTTTTTTTTTTTTTTTACTCCCTTCAATAACCAATCTCTTGGGCAATTCATTTCATGCAGTTGTTGAACACCTTTTCAGCTGTGTTGGATTAAAGATTCATAGGTGCACTCAAATGAGTGACAGTCATTTTCAAAATTTAGTTTTACTAAAAGCAAAGCAGATTGAATTGTAGAGCAATCAAATTGTTGGGATAAAAATGTTAATAATAGTTGCATTCACTGTAGGTACGGTACTTTTTACTCAAAAAATATTACATTAGGCAGTAACTTGTTTACTTTTACTTAAATAATTTTTTTAAATGTGTTCTTCATTGTACTTTTACATAAGTATTAAAATATACATTTACTTTTACTTAAGTACTTTGACCAACTCTGGATCGAGGCAATTAAGTGGACAGAGAATTTGGATGTCATCTGCATAGATGAACAAAGTGAAACTGAGGGATTACGTGAGTGTGAATAATGGTGCTAAATAAATGTTGAATAGTGGAGATAAGATGGAACCTTGAGGCACCCCGAATCAGGGGAAAAGGGGTTAGAGCTTATGTTAAGCCCCCCCCCCCCCCCCCCAAAATCCTTCAAACCTCGCTATTCTTTCAGTAGCAGCAGTGGTAACATGCTGCTTGGGCCTACCCAGAACCTTTTCTCTGCCATGATCACCCACTGATCAACTTCCTCTTTATGTGTGGACGGGATCTGGCAGAGAAAAGGCTCCAGGTTGGCCTAGGCAGTGTGTAACCACTGTTGAAGCTGGAATAGTAGTGAGGTTTGAAATACGGAGGGGGGGAGGTACTGGACTCATGAAGTGGGGTGGGAAGCTAAAATAGCGGTGCTGGACTCGCAGGGGGCGGGAAGAAGGAGATGAGAGCAAGGCGCTGCTCTACCTGTGTGCTTACAACATACCTGTTGAGAACTGTTGCTCTAGAACGGTGGTTGCCAAACCTATCCAGGCAGTCATGTTTTCAGGATATCCATCATGAATATTTATGAGATAGGTTTACACGTGCCACCTCCATTGCATGCAGATTTCTTTCATGCATATTCATCGAGGATATCCTGAAAACCCAACCAGCAGTGGGTCCCCCAGAGCAGGTTTGGGAACCACTGCTCTAGAGAGAGCCAGCGCCTGCAACATTATCCTGAAAGTCCTGGAAACCTAGAAAATACTTCAGCCTTCGTATCAGCTTGAACTTGAAAAGTAATTACAAGTTGCTGAAAACAACTATGGCTTTAACTTTTCAAAGGCTAGTTAGTCTTGTAATAAGTCTCTAAAGACAGTTGATCCAAGGATAAGGACCAATACAGATAAAAACCCTATCTCATGTAACTTTCATGAACAGAAGAAAGAAGCAGAGCTTATGAAGAAAAACAGTTCCTTTTATTAGTTCAAAGCTCCCAGGATTCACAAACCAGTGCCCGACATGGTCATGTTTCACCAGAAGTACAAGCTGTGTCAGGGACAATGAAAACTGTAGCACTGAACATAAAATCACATTAATAAATAATCCAATACATACATATAAATCTAGGAACCTGGTACTAAGAACTTATATACACACATAAATATTTAATTAAAATCTTCAATAATTAAAACACCATGTAAATGAAGATAAGTCAAAAAGTAGTTACACACTCTGCCTGATATTTAGTACTATTTAACCGGTCAGAACGGATGCTGACCAGTTAAATAACACTTAACCGACTGTTCTGCCCAGCTTCTCCCAAGGTCTGAATAGTGGGGCCACTGTAAATAAAAATGTAAGGCAAACAATCCTATATAATAATTCTCACCTCCAACGTTCTAAAGTAGCTGCCTGTGTCCATGGCTCCTGGAGTTGCTGGGCTAGGCTCCGTAGCCAGGCTGACGTCACTCACAGCTGTGAGTGCGCCGCTCAAACACCCCCTCCGCACATCACCCAAGCCCCCCGGCACATCAAACACCCCTCCCCCCCCAAGTACATCAACACCCCTCCTCCCGAAGCACATCAACCCCCTCACCACCCGCAGCTGCCACTGGTAACACTGCCCGGCCACTGCTGCTTCTCCAGTTGAGCAGGAGCGGCCGCTACAAAAAGAAAAAAAGCCATAAATGTTTTTAAACCTGAAACGTGGCACCATAGACAGCCATCAGGCATTGGCTGTCGGCTCTGCAGCCGCTCCTCCTCTCGCCTCCACGTCACTGCCCCTGGAGTGAGACCCCGGAGGAGCGCAGCGACGTGAGAGGCGAGAGAAGGAGCGGCTGCAGAGCCGACAGCCAATGCCTGATGGCTGTCTACGGTGCTGCGTTTCAGGTTTAAAAACATTTATTGCTTTTTTTTCTTTTTGTAGCGGCCGCTGCTGCTCAACAGGAGAAGCTGCAGCGGCCGGACAGCGTTACCAGTGGCAGCTGCGGGTGGCGAGGGGGTTTGATGCGCCAGGGGGGGAGGGTTGCTGGACATGGGTGGCTGGAGGGAGGGGAGGGTCGCTGGACATGGATGGCTGCAGGGGGGCAGGGGAGAGGAGGGTCACTGGACATGGCTGGAGGGGGGGCAGGGGCGAGGGAGGTGGGGAGGGGGTCCTGAGACCAGAGAAGTGGGGTGGGGAGGGGGCACACACTGTCTCTCATATACACTCTCTGACACACTCTCTGTCTATCACACTCTGTCTCTCTGTCACACACACACAGTCTCACACAAACAGACCTGTCTCTCACACAAACACACACACACACACACACTGTCGCTCATTCTCTCTCTGACATACACACTCCATCTCTCACACACACACTCTCTCTCTCAAACATACACACTCCGAGGAAAACCTTGCTAGCGCTCGTTTCATTTGTGTCAGAAACAGGCCTTTTTTACTAGTAAAACATAAACACTAAGAGGTTCAAACCTGGTACAACCTATAAAACAATGAGAATGGCTTACCCAGCTGGTGTGCAACTACAAACTTCACCAATGCTGATTACAACAATAAAATAAAATGTAAAAAAAATTAGAATTGGTTAAAAAGGTTTACATAGGATGACAATTGGTAGTATCACTACAGCCACCTACACATATAAAACAGATATTTTTATTTTTGTTACATTTGTACCCCGTGCTTTCCCACTCATGGCAGGCTCAATGCGGCTTACATGGGGCAATGGAGGGTTAAGTGACTTGCCCAGAGTCACAAGGCGCTGCCTGTGCCTGAAGTGGGTATAAAGACAAGAATGAATCTGTTAACTCACATGCGTCTCTTCTTGGATCTGTTGAAACCATAAAAACAAACTGTGACAGCCAACCTTAAATGCTGCAGTCATGTACATATGCATGAACATTTGAAAAATGTTTTTAAACTATCCAAAATGTATGTAAATTCCTCAAAACATTCAGAGATGCTATCACCAAGACATCAAAATGATAAAAACAGCTTTAAAAAGGTCTCAGACTCAAATAGTGCAACTATGGAGATCCATGGCAATGAAATCAGATAAGAAGTCCATCAGGAAAAAAAGGATTCAAAACTAAAAATAAAGTGTAGGAAAAGATGTTTGCCTTTCCATAGTCATCCAAATTGCTATGAAATTGTATCTAAACAGTCAAAAACAGCTAAAAATCTCTAAAATAGTGGTGGAACACATTGAGACCAATTCTATGCATTCCAATGATGTCACTGCGTTCCAGTGATGTCACCAATGCATTCCAACCACAGAAGAAACCTCAGCAACCTTTAACTTCCATAAAAAATGTGTAGAACATCATAAAATTTTCTTAAAACAATTAGAAACATCTCAAATTCATCAAAACAAGTGTTTATCCATAAACTGTAGAACAAAAAATGTTAAAATCCTGATGTGAAATCCAGCGAAACAATCCTCTTAAAACAGAAAAAGCCTCCTCTTAATGAAGGTATGTTTAGATTGCATTCATCTCAATGATTCTTTCTAATATGAAGATTGTGATTACTGCTTTATGTAAATATGAGGCTGCAGATAACAAGCATTTTAAATGTTAAAAACTAAAAAAGATGTTTAAAGTGTGTATGATAAAACACTGAGGCCTAGATGCACAAAACTCTAACGACCCATTAATGACCCTCTAATGACAAAATTTGCGGCCGTTGCATGCATTATAGGCCTTTTTCTGAAGCCACTAGCAGATAACGAAAACGGAATGCAAACCAGAAACTACCATTGAAATGTGGACAATTCGCTATGCACACCATACCGACGATTCTAACGAATCATTTAACGTGACAAATTTAGCAAACTCTCAGACTTGTCGTTCAGGCCTGAGCTGTCATCTCCCCGCTCCCTCCTGCACCTTAAAAATGCAAGCTGGCATGTAAAAAAAAAAAAAAAAGTTATATAAAAACGCAAACCGGTAGTTCCCCACTTCCCCCTGCACTAACCAAAACAAAAAAAAAATTTCAAATAGATCGGGAGGGGGCAAAGGCGCTCATCAGGAGCGTCCTGTATGGGCACCCTTGCCCCCCCCCCCCCCCCCGAGATCGCCGCTGTTCCCCGCTTCAGCCGGTTGTAATAAAAACAAATCTCCAAATGTTCTCATCCCCGGTCCCCCTCCCTTCCTGTGTTTCCTGTCCCTTGCTCCAGGGCTCCACCTCCCGCCATCCTCCGCCCCGTGCCCCGCCCCCTGGGATCGTCGCCGCCGCTCCCACCCTCCACCGGACCCCCCCTCCACATTACCGTCCCGTGCAGTGCCTCTCACCTGTATGCGAAGGTGCTGCACGGGATAAAACATCTGATCGCCAATTGCTTCTCCCTTCTCCGACGTTCCTGGGCCCTCCCGCCATTGACGTAAGTTACCTACGTAGATAACGTAGGTAACTTACGTCAATGGAGGGCGGGCCCAGGAACAACATCGGAGAAGGGAGAAGCAATTGGCGATCAGATGTTCTATCCCATGCAGCACCTTCACATATAGGTGAGAGGCGCTGCACGGGACGGTAATGTGGAGGGGGGGTCCGGTGGAGGGTGGGAGCGGCGGCGACGATCCCAGGGGGCGGGGCACGGGGCGGAGGATGGCGGGAGGTGGAGCCCTGGAGCAAGGGACAGGAAACACAGGAAGGGAGGGGGACCGGGGATGAGAAAATTTGGAGATTTGTTTTTATTAAAACCGGTTGAAGTGGGGAACAGCGGCGATCTCGGGGGGGGGGGGCAAGGGCGCCCATACAGGACGCTCCTGACGAGCGCCTTTGCCCCCTCCCGATCTATTTGGATTTTTTTAATGTTTTGGTTAGTGCAGGGGGAAGTGGGGAGCCACATGTTTGTGTTGTGGTTTTTTTTGGACGTTTGTGGCATGCGCAGAGCAGCCAGCATAACGCTTGGCTGCTCTGCGCATGATTTAGGGGCCGATTACGACGGGGATTATGATTCAGTGATACATTGTACTTCTGGATACCGCAACGAACATGTTTGACCTGTTTTTTTGGTGCATGCTTCGGTTTTTCAAAATCGTTAAGGACTTTAACGATTTAGATTTTGTTACGTTTGTTTGATGCATCTGGGCCTGAAAGGGAAGCAAACGTAACCACTTTAGTTCATAGATAAGGGTCACAATGCCCTTATCTACCTTTGGGACTCCAGGAGACAGAATAATAAAAGGAGATGGAGCATCTAGATTCTGGAGTTGACCTAGGCTTATGGACAACAGAAGGTCAATGGGAGCAGACTTCATTTTCATTCTGAAAATTCCAGTTTCATTATGAAGAAATCTAAAGAAAGCCTATCTTGCTTCAGAGAGGCTTCACTAAAAAGAAATGACTTTGCAAAGTAGAACCAGATACATAAAGTATAGAACATAGCTAAACATAAGGGGAAGTTCAGGGTCTCTCTGCAGCAAAGTATGAAGTTCCGCCACAAGCCTACAGGAGGCTCAGCTTCTTCCAGGAGGTGAACTGCTGAGGTGAACTGATGTCCTACCTGTTGGAATCAGTGTGCCTCACCAGGCAGGCTAGCCATGCTTATTCATACCAGAGCTGCTGCTTCCTGCCAGAGGCCCTTTTAGTTCTGTCTGGACTCCTATATAAACCTAGTCAGTGTTTTGCTTCCTTGCCAGAGCAAGGTCACCACCACCATGTTCTCATGCTTTTTGCTGGAATTGGATGCGTCTTTTTTTTAAATTATATTTATTGAAACTTACGAATATATTTCACAGAAGATTCACTTAGAAATAAATACAGCAATCATTAATAAAGGAAAAAATGGCAAAACAGCCATTTACAAATGAAGAGAAAAATACAGTCCACAACAATGCGGGTAGAACAAGGGAAATACAAAGGAACTTAGATAACTATCCAGCTTATTTTCGAAGGAGATCGCCGGCCATCTTCTGACTCGAATCGGGAGATGGCCGGCGATCTCCTGAACCCGGTCAAATCGGCATAATCGAAAGCCGATTTTTGGCCGGCGCCAACTGCTTTCCATCGCGGAGCTGGCCAAACTTCAAGGGGCGTGTTGGTAGGGTAGCGAAGGCGGGATGGGGGCGTGATCACGAGATGGCCGTCTTCGCCCGATAATGGAAAAAAGAAAGCCGGCCCTGATGAGCATTTCGCCGGCTTCACTTGGTCCCTTTTTGTTTCAGGACCAAGCTTTAAAAAGGTGCCCCAACTGACCAAATGACCACCGGAGGGAATCAGGGATGACCTCCCCTTACTCCCCCAGTGGTCACCAACCCCCTCCCACCCAAAAACAAATATATATTTTTTGTTAGCCTCAAATGTCATACCCAGCTCCCTGACAGCAATATGCAGGTCCCTGGAGCAGTGCACTTCAGGCAGGTGGAGCCAGCCCCCCCCCCCCCCCCCCCACCTGTTACACTTGTGATGGTAAATGTTAAGCCCTCCAAAACCCACTATACCCACATGTAGGAGCCCCCCTTCATCCCTAAGGGCTATGGTAGTGGTGTACAGTTGTGGGGAGTGGGTTTTTGGGGGGCTCAGCACCCAAGGTAAGGGAGCTATGCAACTGGGAGCTATTTTTGAAGTCCACTGCAGTGCCCCCTAGGGTGCCCGGTTGGTGTCCTGGCATGTCAGGGGGACCAGAGCACTACAAATGCTGGCTCCTTCCACGACCAAATGCCTTGGATTTGGCCGGGGTTTTAGATCGCCGGCATTAGTTTCCATTATCGGTGAAAAACTACGCCGGCCATCTCAAATCTGGCCATCTCTGACATTTGGCCGGCCCCAACCGTATTATTGAAATGAAAGATGGCCAGCCATCTTTTTCGATAATACGGTTCGGGACTGCTCTTTGCGGCACCAGCCAAATAGCTGGCCGGCGCTGTTCGATTATGCCCCTCCATGGGCCCTGTTCACTAAGGTGCACTAGCGTTTTTAGCACGTGCTAACCATTTAGACACCCATAGGAATATTATGGGCATCTACACGGTTAGTGCATACTAATAAAAACGTAAGCATTGCCATACTGGGACAGACCAAAGGTCCATCAAGCCTAGCATCCTGTTCCCAACAGTGACCAATCCAGGTTACAAGTACCTGGGAAGATCCCAAAACAGTACAATACATTTTATGCTGCTTATGGACAACAGAAGGTCAATGGGAGCAGACTTCATTTTCATTCTGAAAATTCCAGTTTATTTATGAAGAAATCTAAAGAAAGCCTATCTTGCTTCAGAGAGGCTTCACTAAAGAGAAATGACTTTGCAAAGTAGTATAAAGCTATACTTATCTGATAGATTGCAGTGTTCATGGGCTTAGTGCCTGAAGGATTCACAAATGTTCTGTAAAAGAAAAATAAACCAGACCCTTTTGTAAAGTTCAGCTGTACTAGTTTCAAATCTTATCTGTTGTTATTTGAGTGTTTTCACTGAAGAAGTATTCTTATATTTATTTATTTATTTATTTTATTTATTTATTGCATTTGTATCCCACATTTTCCCACCTTTTTGCGGGTTCAGTGTGGCTTACAATATGAGTTAAATGTTGGAAATACAATTTGTTACAGATTGGTTATGGATTACATTGTGCAGAGTTATGCGAAACAATTGAGGTGTCGTTAAGGAATGTAACAATGGAACATAAACATTGAAACTTTGGTAGGAAACAATGGGAGCTTAGAGGGCGATAAAAAGGCATGAAGACATATGGTATATATCTTTCTGTGAGTAAAGGTGTGAGTGATGTGATATTACGGGAATGAGAGTTCAGAGGTGAATGTATGATGCATTAGTGAACAGTAAGTGTGGACTTTATGTGTTTTGTTTCTTTCCGTAAATTTTTTCGAAAAGAAATTTTTCTAAAGAAAAATTGAAACATCAACTACAGTTACAAATTAAAGAATATTTTTATGACAATTACCTTATTCATGTGGTTTATCATCTACAGGAAAAATCCTAAATTTTAGGGGGGGGGGGTTTCCCCCTTCTTACAGATTTGAGCTGTAGGATGAGGTTAGTTTATATTGTGTAACCCTATTCCTGAATCATAGCTTGAGGTATCCGCCTTTTCTACTGACATCAGTTACAGTAGGGCTATGTTCTTCAGGAACAGGGTACAACAATATTCTGGCATAGTCAGCAGGATTTTCCTGTGTGCGCTTATAAATTGGAGCTGTAGTTTGAATGAGGATAGTGCTTCTAACATCCTGAGTCTGAATTCTGTGGGTATTGGGATTTTGATGTGTTGGGCTGAAGGTTGAGAGAATAATTCTGATCTGGGAGAGAGAGAGAGTCCTGTCCAGAATAATGTTGGGAACAGAAACTTACCATGTCCTGGAAGGCACCTTGGTGGAATTTTGGAACTGGAACACCAGAGGCTACAATTCATATTTTATCAGCCTCGAGAGGTACCTGAAGTACATTTAATGGAGAAAAGAGAAGATTGGAGAAAAGAAAAAGGCTTCAGAGGAAACTGTCTATATCAGTGAGAAGTTGGATGAATAAGGTGAGCCCGTGTCATTTTAGAAAACTGGGCGACATGAATTGCAAAAGAAAACTGTTCAGTGCACCATTTCCACAATGAAGGTCGATGAGAAGTTGAGTTCACAGAATTTTGATCTGAAAGTTCCGTCGAGAGAAAATGTTCTTGCTAGCACTGATAAATCAGTGTCACAACAAGGCTGAAGGGATCTCATTCCTGTGGAGAGCAGAGTGAAGGAGTCCAGGAGGACAAATGGGCCTGTGATTTGCTACCGGTGTGGGCAACAGGGGCTCAAACGTTGGTATTGTGATAGTGACCTATGTAGGGGAAAAGTGATGAGACAGAAGAACCTGGAGAGTACCAGTCTAGAGTTCCATAAAGTTGGTCTAATGTAAGAAAAACCATGCTTTCTGATTGAGGACAACCTTATAATATCAAGACCAGGTAACTGAAGCAATCCTTTTTGCGAACACCGTCAATGGTAAATGTCTAGAAATTTTCCTGGAAAGATGCATTGGACAATCTAAGTACAAAGCTTTAAATACAAAAATACAATACCTTGAACTCAATATAGTTAGTCAATGCAATTCATATAGAATTGGAGCAACGTTCAATTTTTTTGTGGCTCCAGTAATAAGCCATGCAGCTGTATTTTGCATAAGTACACCATATCCCTTGGCTCCTGCAGTGTTGATTGTAGAGACATACATCTTGGGGTTGCATTGCAATGCCATTCCTCATCAGCTCTGTTTTATAAGTGCACATGGAGGGTTATGTTCAGGAAAGCTTTAGCAGACCACCTGGTTGGCTGGTGCAACAGATGCATTTCTTCTACTTTCCCTATGCCGGCAATGACACAGAGTCCGATGGTCTGACTCAATTAGATGGCCCAATAGAAACGGAGGAGGCTGTTGAGGAGCCACAGCCAGCCTGTAGAGGACCCTACTGCCACAGGTGGCAGGTGCAGCTGGTGAACAAATTGCTGGCACAGAATGTGCAGTAGCCGGACTACTGGCAGCAGAAGCTCCAGTTGCTGCATGAGGGGTGGAAGTGCACACTGAGCAGAGGGTTTCAACGTATCATCAACGATCACACCTAGATCCCTTTCCTGTTCGGTGACTTCTAATGTGGAACTTTGCATTACGTAGCTATAATTCGGGTTCCTCTTTCCCACATGCATCACTTTTCACTAGCGCACATTAAACGTCATCTGCCATTTAGATGCCCAGCCTCCCAGTCTTGTAAGATCATCTTGTAATTTTTCACAATCCTCTTGCAATTTAACAACTTAACCATACTTTAGTAAAAGGGCCCCTGAGTTTAGTACATGGAGGACCCCTCTAAGGCTTCATGCTTTTAAATTCCTGTGATTGGCAATACCCATAAAACATCAACTTTAATTGGCGGAACATTTTGTCCTCTAAGATAGAATATGGTGAGATTACTGAGTTACCTCCAAGAAAGTTTTTCCATCTCCCTTCAACTTTGGAAGTAACTTTTCATTACAGCATACCAAATCGTGTTTCTCCACGATCTTTCTACCAATTCTGCTTCTTTTGGGAAGCCTTCAGGCTGCAATCGATGTTTTGACACCATCTCTAGCTTCCTGCAATTCTTTCCTACCAAGGCTGGGTGCTTTAGCTTTTGATTCCAGAAAACCTTCTACTTACAACTTAACTTCTGTTTACCATTTGCTTATGCCTGTACTCCAGCCGTCAAGTGTAGGTAGTAAATTATTCTTAGTAGAAGGATCCAATATTTTGGATAGCTTTGCTAAATAAATTAAGATTATATTCTTCCTTCTCTCATACCCCTGCAAGACTAAAACACATTTTTATTTTTCTGTGCTTCTTTTCCTTCCTTAGATGTGGGGACTAGTCATGCTATAATTTCACTTTTTAAGTTGCTTTATTTACCACTCTTGAGATTGTAGAAAAATTTACAACATTACTTCAAGTGCCTATTCATCAGATTAAAGATTGGACTCAGAGACTGCACATATGGAGCTGTAACAGAAAAAAAAATACTTATAGCACAGCATGTATAAGAGCTAGTGCATAAAAATGATGCATTAGCAGGAACAGGAATGAATTCTATTTACTCCTACTATTGGCTAATATTTATGACCTAGCTTTTAAAAAATACAGTTCAGTAAAAGTCATTTTGAATAGCTCCAGGTGGGTGCCTGGTGGTGTTCTAGTCAAAATAAATGCTGACATTTACTTTATTGTGAACTTAGTTGATAAGGTTTAGCATGTTTCAGTCCATTCCAAGTGTATTTTACTGTCTGATGAGGCTCTGTTAATAACAATAAACATAGGGAAACTGAAGTGCATAGTGGATTTGTATGTGCTAATTTTTCTGTTGTGTTTCATTTGTCTTTATTTTGACCTGAAATTTTCTGTTCCTGTATAATATTTTTAAATTTTCAGTCCCTGAGCATTGCCCTGAGTAGATTACAACCAACTAATAATAAAACACATAATATACAGAATTCAATACAATTCATACAACACTGTTTATACAATTGGTAAGAGTCAATTGATAAAATACAATGCAAATAAAAACAAATGTGCTGTAGTTATGTTGTGGCTCTCAGGTGTCATTTTCCATGCCTCTTAATATTGCTCTCTTGCCCTCATAAGGAAGGTACCTCCATCCATGGGCTTAACTTTGAACTTGTGGGTTCGTACCCGGAAACAATTTTTTTCTGGGCAGGTATATTTCCAGGCCACCCCTATAATAATAGCTGAGGGTTTTGTTCCGGGCCCCATTGAACCCACATATAGGGGTTGGGCAGCACAGGGACTTTCACAATTGGGCCATTTTCTCGAGGAGGGGGCATTGGTCTGACTCGGAGGGACCAATTTCATTACCACCAAGTTCTTGATTTTCTGTGTCAACGAGCTCTTCTGGAACTTTGTGTGGCAGAAACGCTATTAGAGTGTGATTTGAATGAGGGTAGTGGGAAGGGGTGTACTTTTCAATTTTATCGAGCGCTTATTTAGCAGAAGGCATCCCCAATCAAATTTATCAATCAATGGGAGATGGCACTGGGAGCAGGTTATACTGTACAGGAATGGGAGAAAATCTTCAAGAGATTGTTCAAAGTGTCAGTAGATAGTCATATAGTTGAGAATGGGTATAAAATGTTATATATGTGACACTACACTCCGGACTGTCTTCGTGCCATTTACCCTTCTGACCTCTGCTGGTATGGATGCAGATCTCAGGGTACCTTTCTACATATATGGTGGTCCTGCCCGAGGGAACAGAGCTATTGGTCTATGGAGTTTGGCTTTCTTTCCGAGATTCTGGGTTTCACATTGCAACCAGTGATGTGGACTGCTGAATATTAACCCTTTAGGTCTTCTGGGCAAGTTCTGTAAATTGGCTAACATTATACTCATGGTCGGTCGTATTGCCTTGGTGGTAAAATGGAAGCAGTTGGCTGTACCTTTTTGCCAGCAACTCTTGCTAAAAATGGACTATGTTTGCCATATGTGCAATTTAACTGCACTGTGCTGAAATCAAGTCCACAATTTTACCAAAATCTGGGAGCCGAACACTCTCTGGCACTCTAATCAGGACACTGGATGGCGTGGGTCAAAATATCCCCTTGTTAGCATGTTGGTCTTGATCTATTTACTCTATGTTCTGGTTCAGCTGTACCTGTTGGTCAACCTTCTTTAGCGGGATGGGAGGAGGGGAGAGGAGGGGACCTGAGCATTTATTGCACTGTTTAGCTATCAAGTAGTATTGTACCAAAGAGTGATGGTATGACTTTTGATTTGTTTGTCGTGCAGCTGGGTTTGATGTTTATATTTAAAGTTTTGCTATCACTTGTAATTTGATATATTTCAATAAACAAATTTGAAGAAAAAAACATATTGCTCTCTTGCTAAGGCACAGGCTATTTAGGATGCCATTTTTTTTTTATTTAAACAGAGAACAAAACAACAAAGGTATTTCCCTTTCACTACTTTGGGGTTTTCTTTGATAGGATTCATAGACCTAACCAGAAATTCTTACACCGCTTATTTTACAACATGTTTAACATTCAATTTTACCCAGACTTCCAGCAGTTCTTATACTGGATCCAGTCCAGATTTCCTTACTCACCCCCTTCACCATGAGCTCTAGCTTAGCAGAAATTGTCAAATGAGATACTTGTGTTAGTAGAGTGCATAAAGAAGCAAACTGAAAGTTGTCTGAAAACTTTCACCAATCTGGAATGCTGTGTTGGTTACCACATGTCATCCACAGGTGAAATTGAGTATCGTTCTGAATCTTATAGCTCAGGTCACAGACAAATGGCCGGGTAAAGAGGTCCAATGTTTAAGACAGAGAGAGAAGACACCCCTTGCAGCCCTATCAGTATGAGCTTCACTCTAACAATGTCAACTGCTTCCTCTTCTCCTTCAGCCAGCACCTCTCTTTTGCCATCACAGGACAGACTATTTCGACATGGCTTCAGCAATTGGCAGAAAAGACCAACAACAACATCTCCCACAAAAGATAACTATAGAAAGTATGGTTAGGCATTACCTTTCAGAACCTATAGAGATTATGGTCACGGACCCCTTGGCATACTAGGCACACAAGTCCATCATTTGTTCAGAGCTTACCAATGTTGCCCAACATTTCCTTTCATGTCCACCAACCAGTGTTGCAAGTGAGTGGGTTTTCTCTATGGCAGGGGACATTGTAAATCCACATCGTTAACAGATGGCATTCAAGTAGATGGAAAAGTTATTATCCACAATTCAGATACTGAAGGAAATTCATAAAACCAAAACACCGTGGTGGCCTAAAAGCAGTACATTAAAGTAGGAAATGGAACGATTGCTTTTTGCTACCCAATAATATGCAATATGAACAAATGTCATCAAGGCATAAATAGAAAAGACCAGCAATGATAATAAAAGGTGATTGTGCAAAGGCAAAGATGAAAGTTGATCATATAATAACTGGATGCATGTCGGTCTTCTCGCAAACTGTTTTCAAAGTTTGCCTTTCCATTTTTTCTCACTCCTCTTGTATTCTTTTCCATCTGTACATCTGTCTGCCACTGATCTGTTTTTCTTATGTTTTTTTTCCACCTTTCTCTGCGTTTATATCTGCCCATTTGATTTTACCCTAATTCTCCCTTTCTCTTACCCTCTTTTTAGTCCCCTCCTTTTCACGTCATCTGACTACTAGCTTTTCCCATCTCTCTCTCATCCACTTTCCAGTAATCCCATTGCCCCCTCTGTCTCTCTCCATCCCCAATCCCCTCCCCCATCTTTCACTTCCTCCCTAGTCCTCCATTTCCATCCTCTGTACTCACCCTCTTGGCCCTTACTTACCCTCCACTGCCTATCTTCCGCTGAAAAGTTCAGCTCCATTCCTGTCTCTCCTCCCTTTAGGTCATACTTCTATCTCTTACTCTCTACCCTCTCTCCTATTGCCTCTCTTTCACCATCATTTTAACCCCATTTTCACCCTCGCTCAACCCCTTCAGAGACCAATCCCCTTCCTCTCATACCCTTCCCCATTACCCCATCCCTTTTCAATGCCTTTCATCCTCTCTCCAGTCCTCCAGTTCATACAACCAATACTCTAGGTGAGGTCGCACCATGCCTTGATAAAGAGGCATTATAGTATTCTCAGTCTTATTTACCAACCTTTTCCTAATGATTCCTAGCACCTGTTTGCTTTATTGGTTGTTGCTGCTGCTGCTGCTGCTGCTGCTGCTGCACAGGGCAGAAGATTTCAGTGTATTATCTACAATCACACCTAGATCTTTTTCTTGGGCGCTGACCCACAATTTCCTAAGGTCTTCCTGCAATTTTTCTCAGTCTGCATGTGTTTTAACAACCTTGAATAGTTTGGTTTCATCTGAAAATTTAATCACCTCACTTCTCATTCCAATTTCCAAATCATTTATAAATATTTTAAATAGCACCAGTCCCAGTACAGATCCTTGCAGCACTCCACTATTCATCCTCCTCCATTGAGAGAAATGGACGTTTAACCCTACCCTCTGTTTTCTGTCCAATAACCAATTCCTAATCCACAACAGAACATTGCCTCCTATCCCTTGACTTTAATTGTCTCAGGAATCTCTTATGTGGAACCTTGTTAAAAGCTTTCTGAAAATTTAGATACACACATCAACTGGCTCAACTTTGACATGGTTATTAACGCTTTCAGAGAAATGAAGCACATTGGTGAGGCAAGACTTCCCTTGGTTAAAACCATGCTGACTCTATCCAATTAAGCCATCTGTTATCCATAATTTTATTCTTTATAATAGTTTTCACTATTTTACCCAGCACTGACATCAGACTTACCAGTCTGTAATTTCCCAGATCACCCCTGGAACCCTTTTTAAAAATCGTTACATTGGCCACCCTCCAATCTTCAGATACTATGGACGATTTTTTAAAATTCTTTATTTATCATTTTAACATACATAACATATACTTATGAGTGCTAATACACAAAATTGAAATTAACTTTTCAAATTCACAATAGAAAATACTATCCACAATAATATCCAAAACTAACGACCACAAATTTAGGCAATTGATCCAAGACTTAAAAGAAAATTTCAATACTTAAACATTAAGCATTAACACAAGAAAAAAATAAATCAAAAAGAACAGTTCAATTCCCGAGCGAGTAACTCTAATCTGCTATACAGTGTTGTGTGTGACTAAACTTGTACATCAACCATACATCAACCACTTCTTTACTTAATAAACAATCTTCTAATTGTTTCGGGTCAAAAAATTGAAATTGCTTGGACTGATATTTTATTCTACACACACATGGAAATTTTAAAAGAAAATCAGCACCTATAGCAATTACTCTAGGACGTAAGGATAAAAACATCTTACGCCTCTGTTGAGTCTCACGAGCCAAATCAGGAAAAACTCTGATTTTTGATCCCAAAAACTGAGAGTCCAAATGTCTCAGAGATAGTCTAAGGACAGCGTCCCTGTCCATCTCCATTGCAAAAGTTGGCAAAAGTGTGGTTCTTTGAGTGATAACCTCTAGGGAGGAACTACTATGGACGATTTTAACGACAGGTTGCAGATTACCAGCAGCAGATCAGCAATTTCATGTTTGAGTTCTTTCAGTACCCTAGGGTGCATGCCATGTAGTCCAGGTGATTTACTACTCTTTTTTTTTTATAGATGTTTTTATTAGTTTCTTTAACGTTACATAACAGCACTCAGAGCTAACATAACATCCTAACCAAAAACCCCTTTATACAACATCAAGTTTCCCCACTCCCTCCCCCTCCCCCCCAGGGCATCTCAGATCTATGTCAGTCTCTGTGGAAGCTAGAGGTCCCCCATTGTTCATAGCTCATGTGTTTAGTCCTCGCCACTCCAGATATGGTGTCCATGTTTTTAAGAATCTCACCATGCCTCCTCGCCTCAAGGCTGTGAGTTTATCCATCAGGCAACAATAGTCCACCTTAGCCAGCACTTGGTCCACTGTGGGTGCCGCTATTTGTTTCCATTGTCTTGCAATTAATATCCTAGCTGCTGTAACAATATAAGTTAGAAGGCCTTGACAAGAGCCCCGGCTCTCCCTCATCGGTACATTCAACAAGAATAAACCAGCATTCATGGTAATTTCAGAAACAAATCCATTCTGCACTCTCACCTGTAAGTCCTTCCAGAACTGCTGTATCACTGGGCACTCCCACCACACATGCCAAAAGGTGCCCACCGCCCCACATTTGCGCCAGCAGCTCACCTTGCCAGTTTTAAAAATGTGAGATAAGCGGCTGGGTGTCAAATACCATTGATACAGCATCTTATACCCATTCTGGTGATTTACTATTCTTTAACTTGGTAGTTTGGCTCAATACATCTTCCAGGTTCACCGAGATTTCTTTCAGTTTCCTCTGCATCATCACCCTAGAAAACCATTACCGGTACAGGTAGATCTCTTACATGTTCCATAAAGACTGAAGCAAAGAATTCATTGTCTCTTTGGTATGGTCTTGTCCTCCCTGATTGCCCCTTTTGCCCCTTCATGATCTAATGGTCCCGCAGATTTCTTTGCAGGCTTTCTGCTTCTGATGTACTTGAAAAAGTTGTTACTGTGAGCTTTTGCCTTTGTGGCAAGTTTATCTTCATATTTTCTTTTAGCCTTATTTATCAGTGCTTTGCATCTAACTTGCCAGTGCTTGTGTTGCTTCTCATTTTCTTCATGTAGGTCGGTCCTTTTTCCATTCTTTGAAGGTCATTCTTATGACTGTAATAGTCTCTTTCACTTCACCTTTTAACCATGCTAGCTGTCGCTTTCTCTTTCCAGCATTGTAAATGCCTGGAATGCATCGGGTCTGGACTTCCAAGATGGTATTTTTAAACAACGTCCATGCCTGATTTAGAGGAGCATTTTCAAAAGGGACATCCAAGTTGCGATTTGGATGTCCTTGCAAAATGGCGAAATCCAGGGGTGGGGAAACCCGTATTTTCAAAACAAGATGGACGTCCACCTTACTACTACTACTTATCATTTCTAAAGTGCTACTAGACGTACGCAGTGCTGTACACTTGAACATGAAGAGACAGTTCCTTCTCGACAGAGCTTACAATCTAGTTAGGACAGACAAACAGGACAAACAAGAGATAAGGGAATATTAAAGTAAGGATGATAAAATAAGGGTTCTGAACAAGTGAATACGGGTTAGGAGTTAAAAGCAGCATAAAAAAGATGGGCTTTTAGCTTAGATTTGAAGACGGCCAGAGATGGAGCTTGACGTACCGGCTCAGGAAGTCTTCTTTTGTTTCGAAAATACCATCAGGGATGTCCAAATCCTTAAATTTGGACGTCCCTAGATTTGGACGTCCCTAGACATGGACGTTTCTGACTTTCGGCAATTTTTGAAACCAAAGACATCCATGTCAAAAATGTCCTAATGCAAGCCATTTGGGCATGGGAGGAGCCAGCATTTGTAGTGCAGTGGTCCCCCTGACATGCCAGGACACCAACCAGGCACCCTAGGGGGCACTGCAGTGGACTTCATAATTTGCTCCCAGGTACATAGCTCCCTTACCTTGTGTGCTGAACCCCCCAAATCCCCCCAAAACCCACTACCCACAACTGTACACCACTACCATAGCCCTTATGGGTGAAGGGGACACCTAGATGTGGGTACAGCGGGTTTGTGGTGGGTTTTGGAGGGTTCGCTGTTTCCTCCACAAATGTAACAGGTAGGTGAGGTATGGGCCTGGGTCCGCCTGTCTGAAGTGCATTGCAGTACCCACTAAAACTGCTCCTGGGACCTGCATGCGCTGTCATGGACCTGAGTATGACATCTGAGGCTAGCATAGAGGCTGGCACGACATATTTTTAAAGATGTTTTTTGAGGGTGGGAGGGGGTTTGTGACCACTGGGGGAGTAACGGGAGGTCATCCCCAATTCTCTTCGGTGGTCATCTGGTCATTTCGGGCACCTTTTTGTGCCTTAGTCATAATAAAAACACGTCCGGGTGAAAACGTCCAAGTGTTCATCGGGGACGTCCTTGTTTTTTTCGATTATGGGTCAAGGACGTCCAAGTGTTAGGCACGTCCAAGTCCCGCCTCTGACATGCCCCCTTGATCTTTGGCCATCCTTGCAACAGAGTGCAGTTGGAGATGTCCTAAATCGGGTTTCGATTATACCGATTTGGACGTCCCTGGGAGAAGGACGTCCATCTTCCAATTTATGTTGAAAGATGGACGTCCTTCTCTTTTGAAAATGAGCCCATTAATGTCCTAACCTTTGCAGCCAATCCTTTTAGCTTCTTTTTAACCATTTTCCTTATTTTATCATAGTTGCCCTTTCAAAAATTAAATACTGCTACAGTAGATTGTAGATTTCCTTTGTGGCTTCACTCCAAATAGTAGCTCAAACTTGGATCATGTTATGATCACTGTTTCACAGTGGATCCAGCACTGTTACTTCTTGTACTATGCCCTGCATTCCACTAAGGACTAGATCTAAAATGACTCCACCTCTTGTCGGTTCCTGGACCAGTTGCTCCAAGAAGCAGTGATTTATTACATCTAGGAATTTTATCTCCTTGGCGCTCGCTTATGTATCATTTATTGAGTCAATATTGGAGTAATTGAAATCACCCATTATTATACTGTTGCCCAATTTGCCAGCTTTCCTAATTTCTGTAAACATTTGTTCATCTGACTGCTCATTCTGTCCTGGCAGACGGTAGTACAGTCCTACAAGAATACTCTTTCCCTTCACACATGAAATTACTATCCATAATGATTCCACGTTGCTATCTGTTTTATGTAGAATGTTTCTTTTGTTTGACTCAATTCCCTCTTTAACATATAGTGCAACCCTCTCCCCTCCAATTTGAGCCCCTCTATCATTGCAATATAATTTGTACCCTGTTAGCACAACGTCCCATTGATTGTCATCCTTCCACCAAGTCTCTGAAATGCCTATTATATCTTCCTCATCATTTAATGCTATATACTCTAACTCTCCCATCTTATTGTTTAGGCTCTAGACTAATATTCGGCTCATCAAAATACGAAAGCGCGAAACCCCTACCAGAAAAACTACACTGGCTTCCACTAAAAGAATGCATCACATTCAAACTCTGCACCCTAGTCCATAAAATAATCCATGGGAACGCCCCTGCCTACATGTCAGACCTAATAGAATTACCACCAAGGAACGCAAAAAAATCTTCTCGCACTTTCCTTAATCTTCATCCTCCCAAGTGTAAAGGTCTGAAATACAAATTGATGCATGCATCTACCTTTTCCTATACGAGCATGCAGCTCTGGAACGCGTTGCCACGGAACCTGAAAACGACTTATGAACTGACCAATTTCCGAAAACTACTGAAAACCTATCTCTTCGACAAGATATATCACAAAGATCAACACAAGTAACTTCACAATCTCCAAAACTTCCAGTATTGTCTTATAATGTCTGCTGCTTTATTAATATTATGTATTTCACCACCATGTAACACATAACCCTCTGTAAACCAAATGTATATTCTCTTCTACTTCCAGTATCCATGATGAATTGTAAGTCACATTGAGCCTACAAAGAGGTGGGATACAAATGCAATAAATAAAAATAAATAAATAAATTTGTATACAATCACTTCAAATTGTGTTTTTTTCCTTGCATCTACAAGCTGCTTAGCTGCTCTCTCTTCTTAAACACTCCTGGCTTTCTTTCACCATTGTTGAAACCTTTTTATTGGGATTCCCTAAATGTCCTGTTTCAATAGTATCCTTCAAGGATACTCCACACTAAACCATACGCTCCTGGGTGGTTGTCGGCCTCTCCCCCATTTTAGTTTAAAAGCTGCTCTATCTCCTTTTAAAATGTTAGTGCCAGCAGCCTGGTTCCATCCCAGTTAAGATGGAATCCATGCTTTCATAACTGTCTTCCCCTTTCCCAAAATGTTGCCCTGTTCGTAACAAATCTAAATCCCTCATCCCTGCAGCATCATCTGAACCACGCAATGAGACTTCAAAGCTCTGCCTTCCTCTTGGGTTCTGCATGTGGAATGGTGAGGTTTCTACCTAAGAGCCTCCTTCCCACATTTTCCTATGTCATTGGTACCTACATGTACCAAGACAGCCAGCTCCTCCCCAGCACTATCTAAAATCCTATCTAGGATCACACCAGGCAGGTAAGTGACCAGGCGATCCTCACGTCCACCAGCCATCCAGCTATCTATATGTCTAATGACTGAATCACCAAGTACAATGGCTGTCCTAACTCTTCCCACCTGGACAGAAGTTCTTGGAGACATATGCTCGGTGTGAGAGGATTGCATCCCCTGGTGGGCAGGTCCTGGCTACAGGAGTACTTCCTACTTCACCAGGATAATGCTCTCCTTTTAGGAGACCTTTCTCCTTCAAGGCAGCACAGGGGCTGCCAGACTAGAGGTGAGACTTCTCTACAACATCCATGTATGTCTCCTCTATGTACCTCTCTGTCTCCCTCAGTTCCTCCAAGTCTGCTACTCTAGCCTCAAGAGAATGAGCTCATTCTCTGAGAACTAGGAGCTCCTTGCATCGGGCATACACATACAGCGTCTTGCCAACTGGGAGATAATCATACATGTGACACTCAATGCAAAAGACAGGATAGCACCCCTCTCGCTACTGAACTGCTGTTTGCACCTTAGTACTGTTGAGTTGTTTAATCATTTAAAACTTGTTAAAGTACTAGGGATATTAGACTTAAGGTACTAAGGATATTAGACTAATATAAGTGCCTTTAGATTATATGGTATATTGTGTGATTTATTTAGTATTTGCTTCTCAGAAAGTAATGAAATGTAGTTAAAACTCTGTAAAAGGACTCCTCTCTTGTTATCCTAATTAGAATAACTGACTATAAATGAGTTGTGATAGGGGTGGATGGGAGTTCGGAAGGGTTGGTGGGAATAAAGATTAAAGTAGGTTCTACTATGCCTTCTAGAGGCTGTCTATTAATGCAATAGGCTGTGGCAGAATTAAAGTTATAAACTATAGGGAAAAGGGTTTTATACTATGGAAACTAAGCTGTGCTGCAAACTAAGCTTAAAACGCTAAACTGGGGTTTCTTGTGATTATCAGCTCTGCTCTACACTGATGTTATGGTAAACTCTAGAATAGCCCCTTAAATGTTAGCCTGTGGAATTGAAATAGAGACTTTAAATGCTAAACAGAGAAAACCCCATTCCTTAAAATGTTTTTTGCTAAATAAATAGAGTAACTTAAAAATAATTTATTTTATTTTTGTTACATTTGTACCCCGCGCTTTTCCACTCATGGCAGGCTCAATGCAGCTTACATGGGGCAATGGAGGGTTAAGTGACTTGCCCAGAGTCACAAGGAGCTAGCTGCCTGTGCCTGAAGTGGGAATCAAACTCAGTTCCTCAGGACCAAAGTCCACCACCCTAACCACTAGGCCACTCCTCCACTGAGACAACCTTTCTAACTCTAAGTCTACCTTTCCCAAGTTTAAAAGCAATTTCCCAGCAAGTAACTTACCAAAGAAGTTCTGTCCTGCCCTGGATGTGCTCACAGCACCTCTTCTGGAGGCAGGACGTGGTACAGAGGACACTTCTGGAGCTGGCCGGCAGTGGCCTGCCACAATCATAGTTGGTCAGTGGCCCTACTATTTGGGGAGGCTAAAGGGGGCGAGGCCAGGGTGGGGCTTATATCTATAATTGTCCGACAACACGCAGAAAAAATAGTAGAAATAAAATAGCCACAAGTAATACCTTTTATTACATTTAGATATTTAAATAAAGTGGCAACAACATTAAACAGTGAAGACTTTATATATATATATAATATACATACATACATATCTTAGATAGACAACTTATAGTGCATTGAAAAAAGTGTTTATAGATTATGCCAACCCCTCCATAGAGGCTGGCAGCCGGTCTGCCTCTTTCTTTCACACACACACATATACACACATTCCACTTGCCCACAGTCTCTCTCTCTTTCATCCCATTTGCCCTAACACAGTCTGCCACTGACTATCTCACACACAAACATATCTTCCCCCTCCCTTCCTACCCACAGAGAACTTGTTGATTTTGCTGTCCCATGAGATTGGGAGCTACAAGATCAACATGTTGTTTAAGAACCTGGTTGCTCAATCTGTCTGAGAGTTTGGTGGCTGAACTGTGTAGTTGGAAGGAAAGTACATTTCTACAGAATAGGTAGCCAGAACTTTTGGATGACAAAAGCACCAGTGCCAAGGTTCAATTTCCAGACACCATGGCAACCTGTCGCTCAGGATTTGTCAAACCTTGAAGGTTAGCGAGTGAAAGTTTTCTTGCAGTGTATTCGGTGTATAAATTTGTCATGGTGGAGAAGAGACTGAGTCCCAAGGAAGGGCTGCTGGTTATTGACAAGTAATGCCTTCATGTGCATGTAAAAATAGATTTATATACCATAAATGACATCATATTTTAAATTCAGTTATTTCAAACACTTACTAACACTAAACCACATATACTTATTTGGAACAATTCAACATCAGATCCTCCAAAATATTCTAAAACCATGTCTGATGGTATGACAAACTAAAATTAAATTAAAGTGTTGATGTCACCTCAGTAAGGCCAACACACAGTCCCTCAACTGCAAAACACTATGCACAAGCTTGTGCAAAAACACACTCAGAACCTTACTGTACCATAACATCACTAACTCCGAGGACTCAAAGAGCAACAATGTTATGAATGAAAAGGCAGCACTGTAAATATTACACTGGGCGGACCCTAATACACCAATACATCACCCAATAAGAAAACAGAACAAACAGGACTGCAACAAGATCTCTACATGAATACATGCTAGCAGAATAGCACACGCAAAACACAGACCATCAACAATATGAAACAAGGGACCACAGATCAGTAATTGAGATATGAAGGCAAAAAAAAAACCCCAAACAAACCAGAACTTGAAACCTCATGAAGTCAGACTCTGAGCACAGCAATACTATAAATACAGAAACAAATCCAAAAGATCAGAATATACATTTCCAAAAGCTAATATAACAAAACAGCAAGGATGACCTAGAAAGAGTCAGAGTAGTGCAAGGATGAGTGCAAAAAACTTGTAGTAGACATTAATAAAGCACATTTTCTTTTTCAAGTAGAAGTGCATTCAAAGTGCTGTTTTGTTATATTGACTACACTTAGTTCTTCTTGTTTTGGGATTATGTGTGATAAAAATGTAAAAATAAAAAAAAAATCCTTTATCCTCCACCTTTTAAGACACTGCCTATCAAGCTGGATGGTGATGGCACAAGGAAAGCAAGTTTGATCCAGGTAAGACTAACTCAAAATAACCAGTTCCTTAGCTGGGCCCTAGTATTACCATATTGAAAATGCGACCATACCATGCCTCTGTAGTTATGTTCCACTAATAAGTTAAATGATTAACTGGATTTCTTGAAAGGATTATATAAACTTTGGATGCACAACTAGGGACACAAACATTAACATATACTTATTTATTCAGTATCAAAATTCCTCTTGTACAGCCACAACCTTTAGGGTCAATAGTGTTTACAATGAGCTCCTTTTATTATCGACCAAATAGAGATAAGAGTTTTCAGTTTTGGCACAGTATAAGTCATCACAAGAACAAAATGTAAGAAAACCAGTGGACTGCATTAGGGGCTTATAGCCCATTTAGTTATGTTTAAACAAAAGAGATCTGCATGAAACAAAATATTTATTTTTGACATATAAAACCACTTGCCCCTGAAACATGTTCAAAACAGAATAATCCATTTGTGTATCTAGAATGTAAACTTCTACAAAACAGATTAAGATGTGATTCCATATGCCCCAATGAAAGGAGAGTTTAATTTTACTTCCATTTAATTCCAATATATTCCATCTTTATAACACCAGGCTTCCCAAGGCAGATTACAACAGTTAAGATGAACCCATCAGGAAACAGGATATCCATTTGGCTATTTGCATTGTACACAGTGTATTTATTTATTGAAAATGAGCACAAAATACAGCGTTTATAATTGTTTCTACCAGCTATAATTTTTAAGCTGTTTTAGTGATATTCAATTTGTAATAATAATAATAATTCATGATATTTATATCTACATATGGGAAGCTTTCAAATAAATTAAAAAGCTGTCCAAAAGCTGCCTATCGAACTGAACCAGCTTCATTAGGTTTGTTACAGATGGACCAACAATAAAGGACAACAACGTGGATACAGCAGCTCATAGGTTTGCTTGCTTTGTTTTGAGTGTACTGTATAATGGCTGTGGGGGGGAGTAGAAATACTTGCTTTGAGCCCTTGATGCCTTTCTGCTGAGGTCTGCAATCTGCACTCTAGTGATCATAGCAGGCCTGCCTTGGGGACTCGACTTTCTTCCTGTGATGCGCCTTGCCCTCTCGGAAGTTAGATGCATCAGAGGAGGTGGGACGCGTCATAGGGGGAAGGCCAAGTCCCAAGGCAGCCCTACTATAATTGCTAGAGTGAAGAATGCTGCCTGCGGCGGAGGCAGGTGGCACTAGTGTGTGAGTCAGAATTGGGGGGAGGGGGAACAATGGGAGTCCTGGGGCCGGTTGTCAGTAAGGTGGTGACAGGTTCTGCAGGCTGTAGCATGTATTCTGTTCCTGTGCTTTGTTGCATGCATGCATGGTGTTCCACTGCCCCAGCGAGGCTTGTCAGGTCTGTTTGAGCCTCTTCTACCGGGTGCCTATGGCCTCAATGGCTGAGGCTACCAGTTGGAGGACAGATGGGTGGGGGGGGGGGGGGGGGGGGGGAGGAAGAAGAGAGAGAGATGCCAGACCTTGGAGGGGGGAAGGTAGAAGATGCTGAACCAGATGCCTGATGAAATTGGGGTGGCAAGCAATTTTTCGGGGTTGCACTAGCCACCCTGTAGCAACACCTATGCCCAGCATTGACCTGTCACTCAGCTACACTATTCTGTCACCCAGACCAGACTTTATAGCTTCCTCCTCCTCCTCCCCAGCCCTCAATGTTCTCTCTCCTCCATCCTCCAGTTCCTACCCCCAGGCTTCGTCCTTCCCCAATACACAATCTCACTTCTAATTCTATTCTCAAATCTTCCCCCACATTAGTTCTCTCTTACTTTCTCCCTTCCCAAACTTAAACTGCACTCTCACCCTATCCCTGTATTGACCCCACCCACTCATATTAGTGAAGAGATTGAGTTCAGCCGATTTTGATTCCACAGTGATTGACTTTACTCTCACTTTTCAGTTTCTAGAAAGATGTTTTGTCTTGTCCAGAATTGTAATCAAGAGAGGAGATAAGTTTTGGAGGGAACTAATCAGGGGTACAAAACCATGAGCATAGTTCAAATTATTCCTTTGGCTCCAGCCTCCCCAGCTACTGACCTGTCTGTAAGAGAAGAGCCTATCCAGCCCAAAGGCCCTAGTCATCTAGCCACAGCAAGCATAAATACAGGAAAATAATTCTAGCTACTCAAAGTAGACTATTTAAGTAAGAGAAACCTAGAAACCTAAGCTCTGTACTGCGACAGGGATGTTGGGAATTGGGAACCTACTGCACCCATCCTGAGGACTATGGGAGAAGTTGGACATTGTTATGTACTTCTAGCAGTGAACCCAGGACCCTTATCATCTGTACTGAATCTTGGAACAGCCACAGGCCTCCTAGGGGCCATCTGATTTCCAACCAGAACAAAGTGACATCATTTATCATTTATTGATTTGATATACCACCTCTTTCACACACAAGTCAAGGCAGTTTACATATTAACAAACTAAAACAAATCTAAGAAATGGAATGCCATGAAGGGCTATTGGAGCTTCTGACCATGGAGTCTCTCAGCATCTCTAAGAAACACAGTGATATACTCAATTTTTAAAAATAAAGGTTGTTTATTATTGTCCATTTTTTTGTGTGGGGGGGGGGGGGCGGAGACAGTAAATGAGTGATTTGAAGAATATATTTAATATCATTTTACATTTCATGCCTTTTTTTTAATATACTGCAAATAAAATTTATCTATGCTGTTTACATGAAATAATACTTGAATTAAAAAGAGTTGAAGGAATGAAACATGAAGTGACCTAATTTACAATACAAATATTAACATAGTAAATGATGCAGATGAAGACCTAAATGGTCCATCCAGTCTGCCCAAAGGTCACACTCATCATCAGTTTTATCTATTTTATTTATTTGTTGCATTTGTATCCCACATTTTCCCACCTCTTTGCAGGCTCAATGTGGCTTACATAGTACCGTAATCGGCGGTGTGAACAAATACAAGGTGTGAGTAATATCAAGGTGATATTATGGTAGAGTGAGATACATGTATGGTAAAGACAGTTGGGGAGAACTAGTGAGGGAAAGGAAGAGTTAGAGTGAGATACATGTATGGTAAAAACAGTTGGGGAGAACTTAGTGAAGGAAAGGAAGAGTTAGGATATGTCCGTTACGATCTTTGGTTACGTTGTGTCGCAAATGTCCAGGTTTTTTTATGTTGGGTCGGTGGGGTATGTCCTTCTGAACAGTTCTGTTTTTAGTGCTTTCCAGAAATTCATGATTAAACCAACAATGAAAGTGATATAAAATTGATCATGGTCTTTCTTTGGTGGTCTTTGGACATAGACCGTAGAAATCTGACTGGCATTGTCCTTATATTCCAACTACTGGAGTTGCCATGGAAGCCCATTCCAGCCTATCCAAATTCGTCTTGTCATTTGCGGTATATAGACCGTAAAAATCTGCCCGGCACTGTCCTCACATTCCAGCTACTGAAGTTGCTGTTGAAGTCCTTTCTAGCCCATCCTACACCAGATTGCCATATATAGGACACAGACTTTACAAGTCTGCCCAACATCGGCCTTAGTTCTGTACAGCCGGAGTCACCATCTAAGTGCCACTAGACACACCCACACACACAAAGCCATTTAAGTTTATTTTTTTTATATATCATCCATTTTCTAAGTAGAGATCCTCTGCATTCATCACATGCCTTTTTGAATTCTGTCACTGTTTTTCTCTCTACCCTGTCCCTTGGGAGGGCATTCCAGGCATCGACCACCCTCTCCGTGAAAAAGAATTTCCTGACATTACTCCTAAATCTACCACCTCACAATCTCAATTCATGTACTCTATTTTTACTGTGTCCCCTTCTGTGGAAAAGATTTGTTTCTATATTAATACCTTTCAAATATTTAAATGTCTGTATCATATCTCCCCTGTCTCTTCTTTCCTCTAGGGTATGCATATTCAGGTCTTCCAGTCTCTTCTCATACATCTTTTGGTGCAAGCCCCATACCATTTTTGTCATCTTCCTTTGGACAGCTCCTTTACATCTTTAGCAAGATATGACCTCCAAAAGTGAACACAATTTTCCAGGTGGGGCCTCACCAATGACATATACAGGGGCATCAACACCTCCTTTCTTCTGCTGGTTAAGTCTCTCTCTCTGTGCAGTCTAGCCTCCTTCTGGCTATGGCCACCACCTTATCACATTGTTTTATCACCTTCAGATCCTCAGACACTATCACCATCTCCTTGTCTGTGCATATCAGCCTCTCACCTCCTAGGACATACGGCTCCCTTGGATTTCTACTCCCCAAATGCATCACTCTGCATTTCTTTGCATTAAATTTTAACTGCCAAGCATTAGACTGTTCTTCTAAATTTTGCAGATCAATTTTCATCTTTTCTATAAGGCCTATACTGAATATTCATATTTGATTCGATTTGGGCCCGAATAGTGCCCCACAAATACATGATTAATATGTGGTCGAATAGTGATTTAAATTTGAATATGAATAATCTGGGGCTCTACTGTGCTAAATCCTACTGAAATAAACACTTGCGACCTGTCTGGGGTGTTTGAAGAGGAAGAATAGAGATAGGCAAGTTAACATAACTTGGGAGGTAGTGGAGTATCAAGATTTGGGAATGTTTGTGGTGCTGTTCATCAGGAATGTTTTATATAAAAATATTTTTAATTTTTTTAGAAAACTTTTGTAGTTGATGTTGTGTTGTGTGACCTTTGGCAATGCATTCCACCATCTGGCAGTGTTAAATGGGAAGTTTCTAATGTGTGCTGCTTTGTAGGTCACCACTTTACAGCTGGGATGGTGTATGATGAGGTCGGCTCTCAGTTTTTCCTTGAGGGTAGGTTGCAGTAGTTCAACTAGTGATATCATGTAATTTGGTGCGGTGCCATATACAATCTGGTACACAAAGGTGCAAATTTTGAAGATTTATTGGTATAGGTATTTCAGCAGTGGCATAGCATGGGCATATTTGCATGCACTACAGATCAGGTGTGCTGAGGTAATTTGTTTAACCGCAGTGTTTTGAATAAGCTATAAATTGATGAAGCTGATATTGTGGTAAAAACCATGTGAAACAGAATTACAGTAATCTAAGTGGGAAATAACTAGAGTGAACCAGTAGGCAGAGAGAGGGAATATCATAAAAGAACAAGCTACTCAGATGTGCTTCAATGTAAAAAGGATTTCTTAACTGTTGAGGAGAGAGATGGAACTGGAGACAGACTTTGAGCAAAACTGTTGCATATTGCTTATGCCTAAGATACTGCCTTTGGTGTTGTTATTGATTTATTTATTTGACTAAGAAACATTAAAGCAAACTCATTGGTTCAGATCACCAGTCCTACAGAGGTCAGCCTTATTAACTGGAAGGGGTGAAGTGTATGTGGTGAAACTGCCTATGCCTTTCCAGATTTTTGTCGGTCCCAAACCAATAAAGAGTTTATGTGAGCAGACCCCCTTATATACCCTGGATATACTGGGACCTACCTTATACTAGCTCTCTCCTTGACTTTACCCCTCAACTCCAGCTCTGGCTCTGCTCTGTTGCATTTACTCACACCCTTTCGCTCTCTCTCTCTCTTACTCCTCTCCCTGGCATCTTTGCTAGATTCCTCATCAGAAATCTTGCTCTCCCCAGGCTTCAATCTCTTTACTTCATTCTCTTTCCTCACCGGCCTCCCACTTAGCCATCTATCCCCCCTTCAGTCTGTTCAGAACTCTGCTGCACGTCTCATATTCCGCCAGAACCGATATACTCATATCACCCCTCTCCTCAGGTCACTTCACTGGCTTCCGATCAGATACCGCATTCAATTCAAGCTTCTCCTTCTTACCTACAAATGCACTCAGTCTGCTGCCCCTCACTACCTCTCTACCCTCATCTCCCCTTACGTTCCCGCCCGTAACCTCCGTTCACAGGATAAATCCCTCCTCTCAGTACCCTTCTCCACCACCGCCAACTCCAGGCTCCGCTCATTCTGCCTCGCCTCACCCTATGCTTGGAACAACCTTCCTGAACCCTTACGCCAAGCCCCCTCCCTGCCCATCTTCAAGTCTTTGCTTAAAGCCCACCTCTTCAATGCTGCGTTCGGCACCTAACCCTTACCGTTCAGTGAATCCAGACTGCCCCAATTTGACTGCCCCGATCGGACCGACCGTTCACTTGTCTATTAGATTGTAAGCTCTTTGAGCAGGGACTGTCTCTCTTTGTTAAATTGTACAGCGCTGCGTAACCCTAGTAGCGCTCTAGAAATGTTAAGTAGTAGTAGTAGTAGTAGTACTTCTTTCTCCCCCAACCCCAGGCTTAATCTCTTCAGCTCTTGCTCTGCATTTAGCCCAACATCCACTCTGACAGCTAAAGTGCTGGCTCCTAATGTGCTGCATGGACAACTCCTTTTCTCCCCATTTGCACAAGCAGCAGCTTATCTTGTCCTCTGACAGCTACACTATCACTCTTCCATCTCTGACAGCCCAAGCCTGTCCTGTAAAGTGCTGTGGTCACACAAACCACACAGCTGCTTTTCCTTATCCTCTTCTCGCAGGCCTGTGAATCCAGCTCTTGAAGCAGACCACGCAGATGCTTTAAGTTTTTCTCTTATGGCAAGCCTGCAGAGCAAGTGCATTTTTCTGCAGTGATATGTAAATTCTGTGCAAATTCGACAACTGGAAGGAAGGAATTATGGATAAAGTTATTGAAAATAACCGAGCAAATATTTTATGGGACTTAAAAAAAAATCCAGACTGATTGACACCCAGAACATAACACCCCAGATGTTACTCTCATTGAAAGGCAAAGAATCATATTGGATTTACTGACTGTACTGGGACCGGTGCTATTTAACATATTTATAAATGATCTGGAAATTGGAATGACGAATAAGGTGATTAAATTTGCAGATGACAAGAAACTATTCAAAGTTGTCAAAACGCATGCAGATTGTGATAAATTGCAGGAAGACCTTAGGAAACTGGAAGACTGGGCATTCAAATGGCAGATGAAATTTAATGTAGATAAATGCACATTGGGAAGAATAATCCGAATCATAGAATCCACTTTAGGAGTCAGCACTCTAGAAAAAGACCTAGGTATCATTGTATACAATACGCTGAAATCTTCTGCCCAGTGTGCAGCGGCAGCCAAAAAAATCAAACAGGATACTAAGAATTATTAGGAAAGGGATGCAAAATAAGACCAAAAATATTATAAAGCCTCTGTATCCTTCCATGGTGCGAGCTCACCTTTAGTATTGTGTTCAATTATGGTCGCTGTATCTCAAAAAAGATATCACGGAATTAGAAAAGGTTTATAGAAAAGCAACCAAAATGATAGAGGGGATGGAACTACTCCCATATGAGGAAAGGTTCAAGAGGTTAGAGCTGTTCAACTTGGAAAAGAGATGGCGGAGGGGGATATGATTGAGGTCTACAAAATCCTGAGTGGTGTGGAACGGGTAGAGGTGAATCGATTTTTCATTCATTCAAAAAGTACTAAGACCAGGGGTCACTTGATGAAATTGCATGGAAATACTTTTAAAAGAAATAGGAGGAAATAATTTTTTTCACTCAAAGAACAGTTAAGCTCTGGAACTCGTTGCTGGATGATTTGGTAACAGCAGTTAGCATATCTGGGTTTAAAAAATGTTTGGACAAGTTCCTGGAGAAAAAGTCCGTAGTCTGTTATTGAGATGGACTTGGGGAAAGCCACTGCTTGCCCTGGAATTGGTGACATGGAATGGAGCTACTAATTGGGTTTCTGCCAGACACTTGGGACCTGGATTGGCCACTGCTGGAAACAGGATACTGGGCTAGATGGATCATTGGTCTGACCCAGTATGGCTATTCTTATGCTCTTATAAGAGACAGTAATATGGAAGATAACGAATTAAAAAAGGTCACAAAATATTGAGACTTGCAAATAGAAACTGAAAATTTGTAAAAAGAAATCAACAGTGGTATTGTTTGTAACTGAAGCAGTAGGTGCAATACATAGATGACTGAAATTTGTACTGTCTAAAATTGGAACAACTAACAGCCCAACTACAGCACTATTGGGCACCTTTTATACATGATCAGGAATTACCCTCATGATTCATAAGCCCTTGGGTTGGGCTAGAATCATGAAGGGAACTGGCTAATATTGGTTCAACATATCAGTATGTACAAAAGGAAGGACACCTCAAAATAGTAGCCATGATATACTGGAATATCTGCCAGAATTACCATTTACCTGGAATCACAAATTGATGGGAGCACACAATTGAAACTGTGGTAAAAAATGACCCTGCCAAAATTCTCTAGGACTTTAGGACACAGACACAATATACCTTATATCATTGTTTATTTGCCTTTGATAAGTTGCAGGTCAAAGCGGTTTACAATATCAAATCAATATAACAGAAAAGGAAAGAAACTCCAAAAATTTGACAGGAAAGAGTACTCACACATGCAATAGCCATGCAAACCCATGCTAAATGACAAACTACTAAGAAAAGCCAGAGAGAGGGAAAAAGGAAGGGAAGGGATGGTAGAAAGAAACAGAGGCAAAAGCTAATAAACAATAAGACCCAGTGATAGGAAAATTACAACCGATTTAAGGAGATCCAAAGGCATGGTGGAGCAGCCACGTTTTCAGTGCTGATGTGAAAAATTTCAAGGATAGTTCAGCTCGGATGGACAAGGGCAAGGAATTCTACAAATAAGGAGAAGCATAAAGAAAGCACGATGTGTAGTTATTTCCAATTGGGCTTCTTTTGGACCGGGCTTCTTTTGGTTGAAAAGAAGCAGGTGTGAATCATAAACATGGCAACATCAGGAGACATCTGTGTTGAACACACACGGAGAATATCATGAAATATCAAGACTTGAAGAGTGAAGTTGAGCAGCTTTGGCGAAAAGCTGCACTTTTGGTCCCTGTAGTAATTGGTATCCTTGGAGCAATACCAAAACATACAACTCACTTTCTGTCAACTACCAATATAAATGATAACATGAAAAATACCACAGAAAGGGTCTTTGGGGGTTTAAACTGAAGGGAATCAAGTGTCATCAGAAGTGTACACCATTTAAGGTTTTAGTCCAATGCTTATAAGGCCCTGAATGATTTGGGATCAAGCTATCTTTGTGGAAACCTAGTCCGTTACACCCTTAATCAGTCAGGGCAGGTAGAGTTAAATTTTGTATTTCAAAAATATTGTTCTGTGGTGAAGGACTTGTAGGGGGCAAGATGGCAACCTAGAGATTAGACATGTGCACAGGGCTCTGTTTTCTTTGTTGCTAAAATGCCTAACAGGAGACCAAGGAAGCCAGCAACTTCTGCATCCGGAGTGGAATCAAGTTCTCCTTCTCTAACTCTGCAAACAGTAAATGTTTATGCCATGCACTTACCAAGTGCTGGGGTAATACCTTTTTGAGTGAGAGACTGGTGGCGTCCTCCTTGCCCTTGGAAATTAGCATTTCACTAATCCCCGAAGAGAGAACCACAAAGCAATCCTGAATTGAGGCATGCAAACATAAGTGTTGCCATACAGGGACAGAACGAAGGCCCATGAAGCCCAGTATCCTGTTTCCAACATTGGCCAATCCAGGTCACAAGTACCTGACAAGATACCAGAACAGTAAAACAGATTTTATAATGTTTATCCTACAAATAAGCAGTGGATTTTCCCAAGTCCATCCTAATAATGGTTTATGGATGGAAGAGCTGGATATAGAGTCTCCTGATGAGTTCTCTGTAATCAAGTTCTCAGGTCTGAATTCAGCTGTTGCAGTGGTGTCCTTGGAGCAGTGCGTATTGCTTGTAGGAAGCTTGGCTCATGTAATGTTTAACACTCTTAGTAGGATGCAAGAAGTCGCTGCTGGAACCTCAGGAAAGCCATTCAATTCAATCTTTGCCTGCAGCCATTTTGTCTGCTGCTTTTGAGTCTGAAAAATCTGCTGTGTTCACTTCAGAAGAAATATGTAAAATGATAGTGACCTTAGGACAGACAATTACAACACAAATGGCTACTCAGACTGGTAAGATTCTGGACTTGGAACAAAGGGTAAATAAGCAGGAATCACATATAAGGGTCTTGTAAAATACTTCTGATAATTTGTCTACTATTGTACAATATGTTGAGAATCTAGTTACTTATATAATTAAAGCACAAGCAAATTTGAAATTTAAATTTGAGACTTTGGAGAATGTGATTTGCAGGAGAAATTTCCATGTGATAAATTTTCCAAGTATTTCTGGTATTTCTGCTCAAAATATGTTTAAGATATATTTTGTCCAAAAATTTGTGTGCTCTTGCTGAATCAATGCCACCTATATCTAAAGTGTTTTATTGTTTTAAGTGTTTTTCATCTTTATTTAAGAAGAAAACAGAAAGTTTAGCTCTATATCTGAAGACAGTTTAAACTTAACTGCATTTCTGGAATATTCCAAAGACAAGATAGCTATACCATCTACATTAATGGTGACTCCGACTTTGGACTATGATCGTCACTGACTATTAAGATTGTATTTCAGATATAGACACCCCATTTTACTCCTTAAAAGTGAGAGTTTTTCCTGACATAGCCAAGGCTTCCTAAAGAAAAGTCCATAGACCATTTTTAAAATGGACTTGGAGAAAATCCAGATTTCTAGAATAAGCAGCATAAAATGCATTGTACTGTTTTGGGATCTTGCCAGGCAGTGGCGTACCAAGGGGGGGCGGTGGGGGCGGTCTGCCCTGGGTACACGCCGCTGGGGGGTGCCGTGGTGTGCGCCTTTCGCCTTGTCTCCGAGTTCACATGTGTTCACTGCTCCCTCTGCCCTGGAACAGGTTACTTCCTGTTCCGGGGCAGAGGAAGCAGCGAACACATGCGAACTCGGAGCCGACAGGGCGACAGACGCACGCCGTGGCACCACCCCCCAGCGGCGTGCACCCGGGGGGGGGGGGTCATTTCGCCGGGGGGGAGGTGTCATTTGGGGGGGGGCGCATCGGCGATCCGCCCCGGGTGTCAGCCAGCGTCGGAACGCCACTGTTGCCAGGTACTTGTGACCTGGATTGGCCACTGTTGGAAACAGGATGTTGGGCTTGATGGCCCTTCGGTCTGTCCCAGTATGGCAATACTTATGTATTTATAAATAAAAAATATAGCTTGTGACTGACTGTGTGTCACAAGTGACAGTGAATGTGACTTTAGTTATGTCCTCTTGATGTGAAAAAAAATTGCTGGTTGTCATACTAGTGGGTGTATGTGAGATGAGATTGAAATATCTGAATGCAGCCTATCTGTGATTTTTTATTTTGTTACATTTGTACCCTGCGCTTTCCCACTCATGGTAGGCTCAATGCGGCAGGCAATGGAGGGTTAAGTGACTTGCCCAGAGTCACAAGGAGCTGCCTGTGCTGGGAATTGAACTCAGTTCCTCAGGACCAAAGTCCACCACCCTAACCACTAGGCCACTCCATGGGAGGCAGAGTGGCTCTTACTTATTCCAGCAGCTCTTTTTTTGTGAAGCTGGAGGAACCTTGCCCCTTTTTTTTTAGGTCTTCCAGCTCCAAAGGATATGAAGCTCTCAATGCCGAGCTGCTCATCTCTGACACTGATGTGACTCCTGGAAGGTGGAAATCGCTTCTCCTCCAACAGAAGCGGTGGGCTGATGCTCAGAACTCTGGTGCTATAGGGAACAGCACTGGAAAATACCACAGAACCAACGCACAAAAATAAAGCTGTGCATTGGAAAGTTAACAGCATGCAAATTATATGTGCGCTGTGCAAGGGGGAGGAACGTGCCTGGCGCATTTGCACAAGAGTTTTGTGGTAAGCAAAGTTCTTGTGTGCATGCCCATTCAAACCTTAAAGTGAATGCAAACGTCAGCACTGTTCTTCTGCTCCTTAAATATAAGCTTTTCAATATTTGTTCTTCTGCCCCTTAGACATATTTTTTTTCACTTGAAAAGCTTTTTTTTTTTTTTAATCTATTTAGTAATGAAAGACACACATAACACCAGTACCAACATTGCAAAAGAAAAATAAATAAAAGTACAACCGACCAACAAGAAAACAGTGTATCCACACATTCAACCAGGAAACAGATATACATTCACTTTCATGTCCGCCCTCTACTCTGTGACATCAGGATGACAAATAGGCTGAACATCAGAATGATCTTGGAACTCCTTTCACAGTTTGCAGTAAAGAGTGGATTTCCTCCCAGGGGACTTGGAGAGTCTCAGTAGTTCCCAAGAGGCCATCCGAGACATGCTGGACCTCCATTGTCTGAGGGATGGGGGGTATCCTTCCCCCCCCCCCCCCCAATTGTTGTAGATGATCTTCTGAGCTGGTACCAATGCCTAAAGCACAAAATTCTGTTGATAGTCCAGGAGGCCCTGCCCAAGCAATAAAGGTGTCCAAAAGAAGCACACCATATGATCATTCATACTCCATCCCCAGAACCATCTCAAGAGTGGAGAGTACCCTGGTTCAAAAAGGCTGAAGTGTTGTACATTCCAAAAAAATGATGCACTTCAGATTTTTTGGAGTGAAAAGCTTATATTTAAGTGCAGAAAACAGGCGCCAATGTGTGTTTTCACTTTGCTCGGACTCCTACACATTTGTTCCTCACCACTGGTGCACAGGGGCTTGCACAGACTTCTTTCCTCTTTCAAATAAAATAAAACCCAGCACATTTTAAAAGGAAAATTGTGGGAGAGTTTTGGATGTTCTGTGTTTTGTATATTTGAATATTATTGGAGTGTTCTGGTTGATCTGTTTCTTTCTACTGGCTCATTAAATGGTAAACATTATCATCACCTTGGGATGGGGGAGGGAGGGAGGTTAAGGGTTTGGAGAGTAAATGTACAAAACCATGAACAACTTGCAGGTTTGGATGTTGAATGTATGTTTATTTGATCAATAAACATTGTTTAACATAAAAGGAAAATCATGAGAAATCCTCTCTTCTAACCCTTCAATGTGGCCTTGGAGCTGGCATAGGTTTCCAGTGTTAGGGCAGGTTTTTTTTAAAGCATTGTTTCTCTAAGCATTGGGAGGGAATAGCTAATGACCTCATTTACATCTGTTTGCCTTCATTTAAATGCAATTTGTGCTAATCTGTGGTGCGCATGTTATTTCTTGCGGTAGAGGCTTCTGAGCACATTAATGCTGGTGCTAATTGCCTCTAGCGCCAGTGTTAGGTTTTCAGCATCAGCCCACAGGAGAGCTAGGAGCTTCCATCTAAAATAACAAATATATGGCGCTGCAATTAACATATACCCTCCTTTCACCCCCAGAACAAATCTAATTCCTTTCATGCAAAATCATGAACAGCTAGTACATTACACTTACCATGCTCTAACTGGCTAACACAGAGTTAACACAGGACCACTTACTGCCTCTTAAATAGGAGGTGGTAACTGCTTCCATGTTAAAGTGAATGTTAACATATAGCGTGCAATAAAAAATAGTGGGAACACCTCTTCTTGATGTGTTAGTTTTGGGCTTATCTGTTACTTACAGCAGTGTGTAGCCAAGGATGGGTGAACCTGGGTGGGCATAGGCCCATCCAGCAATGGTGCACTTTTGATGTGGCTGGTGGTATCCCCAAGCACCACCAGCTGAAAACTCCTGGCATCTCTCCCTCCCCTCTCCTGCAGGTGATTTGGTGTTTCACACCCATTTTCCCCATGCACTTTTTAAATACTTCAGTTCTTCACCTCCAGTGAGCAGCAACTTATACATGCTGCACCAGCTCCAGCATCTTCTCTCTGATGTAACTTCCTGTTCCTGTATAGTAGACCATGGAAGAGAAAGGATCTGGGGCTGGCGCAATCAGTGTGTACGAGCCACTGCTTGCTGCCAGTGCAAAAGTAAAATGTTTAAAAGGTATATGGGGGTGGGGGGTGGTTGAGAGATTGGGAGTGATGCTGGATCTCCTGTGGTGAGGGGAGGGAGAGATGCTGGGCAGGAGATGGGGTTCTTGTGCCCACCTACTTTGGGCTCAGGCCCACCTAAAATTGGGTGTCTGTCTACGCCACTGAAGTCTGTATGGGGAAGATTTGGCCCTGTAAGACGCCCTGATCATAAAAAGCTGCCATGTTTCCGTAAGTGTGGTTGTGAAGCAGTTACAACTCTGTGTGAGCTGAAGAGAATAACTGACAAAATGGTCCATTGGTTTTCTTTGGCAGTAGTTGGTTTCTGAGAGTGTAAGGTTTGCTATAAATCACAGGACTTCTATGTACTAAAGTACTAAAAAAACAGACTAATGAGAATTGAGGTGAGCAGATTTCCATTAAAGTGAATTTAAACAAAGGAGAGAACTTACTAAATTGATACTTCAAAAGTAACTGGCTCTTTATAAGTATAAGAGTGAACTTCAAATAGTTCTAACGATAACAAGCTGCAGAAAAGATTAAAGGAGTCAGGGGAAAGTACTTTTATTTTATATGCTCATTAAGAAAATTATTCACTTTAGATACATAAATAATGTCAGGAATAGAGGAAAACTGAAAGAATTTGTGCATTACCTAAGAAATAGAGGTGCTGATATAGTTACAGAATCAATAATTAGTTCTACAAGAGTCAGGAGGCTGTGAAAGGCCTAACCTGAGTGACCAACACAGAACATCAGCCTCTTCTGAGTCAACTGAACTGACTGTACAATCTGGACATAACTAACAGAGCTAACCTATCTGGAACAACTAACACATGGGGGGGGGGGGTAATTCTATAAAGGGGGTACTAACATTCACTAAATAGAGTTTGGGTTGAGCGTGGGCAGGACTCACACTTATGTGCATGAGTTACAGGAGTGGAGGAGTAGCTAAGTGGTTAGAGCACTGGACTTGATATCCAGGGGTACCTGCTTCAAATCTCATTGCTGCTCCTTGTGATCTTGGGCAAGTCGTTTAACCCTCCATTACCCCAGGTACAAAATTAGATTATAAGCCTTTCAGGGACAGGGAAATACCCAGTGTACTTGAATATAACTCACCTTGAGCTACTACTGAAAAAAGTGTGAGCAAAATCCAAATAATAAATATTATAAGCTGACAACATATCTCCAGCATTTAAGCCCTCACACCTATATTACAGGCACATGTTTCACCGGTTCTATAAAGAAAAGTAAGCACCTACTTTACAGAATAGGTGTCACATAGAGGGGCATAATCGAACGCCCATTTGTAAAAACGTCCATCTCCGAGAACGGGTCCGTGAAGGGGCGGGCCGAACTGTATTTTCGAAAAAAATGGACGTCCATCTTTTTTTTCGAAAATACATTGGATTAGGGCGTTTTTTGAGCTGGGCGTTTTTGTTTTTTAGCGATAATCGAAACCGAAGCGTCCCAGCTCAAAAACGACCAAATCCAAGGCATTTGGTCGTGGGAGGGAGGGGCCAGCATTCATAGTGCACTTGTCCCCCTGAGATGCCTCTATGCCAGCCTCAAATATCATACCTAGCTCCATGACAGTAGTATGCAGGTCCCCAGAGCAATTTTACTTTAGTTGGTGCTGCGCGGGACCCATGCAGAGAGGAAAAATCGGAAGAAAAAAAAAACAAGCAAGCAAGTGCAGTCAGGGACGTCCAAATTAAAAGATATTAAAAGGGGGAATTGAACCAGCAACCTTTTGACTACAAGCTCAGTGCTCTAGCCAGTGCACCACTGATTAGATGTCCGTCCTTTTCCATTAAGTCTCTCCAAGTTTCTGTCAGCCAATCACAGCTCATTTAGCTGACATCTGTGTCAGCTAAACAGTGGTGATTGGCTGACAGAAACTTGGAGGGACTTAATGGAAAGGGAAGGACATCCAAGCACCTGAATAATGTGGTTCACTGGCTAGAGCACTGAGCTTGTAATCAGAAGGCTGCTGGTTCGATTCCCCCTTTTACTAGCCTGGTAATTTAGGCGTCCCTGACTGCACTTGCTTGTTTTTTTTTTTTTTTCTTCCGATTTTTCCGCTCTGCATGGGTCCCGCACAGCACTAACTAAACTAAAATTACTTCGGGGACCTGCATACTGCTGTCATGGAGCTGGGGATGACATTTGAGGCTGGCTTACAAGTTGGGAAAAAAGTGTTTAACATTCGTTTTTTTTTTGGTGGGAGGGGGTTAGTGACCACTGGGGGAGTCAGGGGAGGTCATCCCCGGTTCCCTCCGGTGGTCATCTGGTCATTTAGGGCACTTTTTTGGGACCTGTTCGTGAAAAAAACGGGTCCAACAAAAGTGACCTAAATTCTCTCTGAAAACGCCTTTCTTTTTTCCATTATCGGCCGAGCATGCACATCTCTGCTCAGCCGATAACCACGCCTCAGTCCCACCTTCACCACGCCTCCGACACGCCCCCGTCAACTTTATGCGTTCCCGCGACGGAGTGCAGTTGGAAACGCCCAAAATCGACTTTCGATTATACCGATTTGGGCACCCACAAGAGAAAGACGTCCATCTCCCGATTTAGGTCGGAATTTGGGCGTTTTTCTCTTTCGAAAATAAGCCTCATAGGCACCCTGCTAGAGAATTACCCTGTATGTGTTCTTCTTTCTCTCTCTCTCTGTTTCTCATTTTAAAATGCATACAGAATTTCTGTTCTAAAGGAGATCATTATGATCCCTTCTAGTCTAGCTTGCCCTGTCTTATTATTTAAGAAGGAAAGACAATTTACTGATCCTCTTGGACTTATTGTTTGCCTGAGACAATAAACACTCCACAGGCATATCAGCCTAGGAATGAGAAGACAAGTTCAGAGTTGGATTAGACCATTTTTGAAGGATTGCCTAAAGATAGCAGTTATGGGGGAATATCATTTCTCTAAGATACTGATAAAATCTTAGGTTCCTCAGGAATCAAATATCACTGTTTGACCAATGCTGCATTCAGGGATATAAGGAATTATTACAAATATATTTAGCTTTAGGTGTGAACCATCAATCAGCTATACAGAAATGAATTGTCTATCTGCAATCAAAGCAATATGTTATAGCAGACTGGCAGAGAGGATTCTGTTAATTAACTGGGCAAATAATTAGTGATCAGCTTGAACTACCTGGCAGCAATCCAGACTAAAGTTTGATAGTAAGCTATTATTTCTCATATTCATGCTGTTGGTTGCTCATGCTTTGCATAAATAAGTGGCTTCCAAACCTGTCCCGGAGGCTTCCCAACCGGTTAGATTTTCAGGATATCTACAATGAATACTAATGAGAGAGATTTGCATGTGGGGCGGGGTGCACTAGACACCAGGGAAAGGTAGGTTTTATTTACAGTCCAGGTTGGAATGGATGGGTGGTAGGGTGCACTACATTCTTTGAGTTTGAAGTTGGGGGCTGTTGAGGGGACACTTGGGGCCCATACAGTCGGCCACAATTTGTCACCTTTTCTGTCAGTGCCACAACAATTTGTCACCAATCACTGTTCAGGCACTGACAGGAAAGGTGACATTTTGCAATCAGCTGCAGTTTACTGCCACAATCTTAACACGCTGCGGTAGTTTTATAATTTTGCAGTAGAGCTGCAGCTGCCCCTGAGAGGGTTTGTATTGCTGTTTCTGAGATTGCACTAGAATCAGAAATGTTTTTGTATGGCAAGTACTATGGGGAAATATCCTAGCTCTGTTCTGCACATTGCTGAGGGAGAGACCTGACAAGTGGGAGACTGCAATTTGGACAGCGAACTTCAAAAGGAGGGAGGGGGGCAGTAGCCACTAGCAGGTGGAACAAAATGGCAAGAACTTACCTCCTAAGGGAGGACAGCAGTACCTGTGGGGCGGGGTGGGGCGGGGAGGGGAGGGAAGGAGGCGGACTGAAAGGCACTTGTAATCACAGGAAGATGATCTGCAGGAAGTTTCTGTGCTCTAGAAATGAAGTTCTGCTTTTGGTGCAAGAATTACTCATGCTTTTGTTGTACAGAGCTCCAAGAAATGGGGTACAGCTAGGGAATTGTCCTTCTACAACACTAAAAAAAAAATCACTAACTTCTTCTCTGGTATCACTGATACCGTATCAGGAATATATTCTAACAAATGATAAGCCAGTTACTACAAATTATGAATTATTACAAATATTTATTTTTATTTATTTTGCTGCATTTATATTCCACATTTTCCTATTTGCAGGCTCAATGTGGCTTACAATATAATACAACTTCAATCACATTGATGGAATAGAGAATCAGAGTATATATAACAGATAAGGTGCATGGGAATATTATGGCAATCGTATTAACGGAGAAGAATTTCAGAATTATTGCTGTTAGGTTCAAACGAAAATTATATTGATTAAGAAGTGGGTAAATGGGTAACAGCATAACATAATGATATCAGGACAGGGTATCGGTAATTAGGGTATAAATAAAATAGGCAAAATGGAAGAGTTCCAATATACATTGTGTCTGGTGTAGTTTAGGAATCAGATCATTCTGAGGGATCCATTTCATACGCTTTTTCGAATAAGTAGGTCTTCAATAGTTTCCGGAAGGTCATCAGGTCGCTTGTTTTTCTTATAGTGGTTGGTAATTCATTCCATCGTTGTGTACAGATGTATGAAAAGCTAGATGTATGTATTGATTTGTATTTAAGTCCTCTGCAATTGGGGTAATGGAGGTTTAAGAAAGTACGTGATGAGCTTTTGTTGTTTCTCTCTGGTAGATCTATAAGCAGGGCCGGTCTTAGCAAGTGCGGGGCCCTATGCAGACCAATTTGATGGGGCCCCCTAACTCCGCCCCCACCCTAGCCCCACCCCCACCCTAGCTCCAGGGCTGGCCACCCCTCCCTCTGAGCTCCAAGGCCCCCAGCTCCAGGGCTTATCGATCCTGCACAGTCAATGCCAACTGAAAGCCACGTCGTTTTCACAAACACAGATACACTCTAATCCACTATAGAATAAGTAGTAATATTTAAACTTTCTATTTAGACAAAAATTAAACTGAACCCCCAAGATGCCAGACTCTGCATACAATGCAACACCACAGAAACAAAAAATGTCCCCTAGTACTGTGCAAAATATAAAGACAGCAGATGTAAATTTGAAAAAAAAACCTAACAAATACCAATCACCACTTTACAAATTAACAAATATCTCTATATAATAAAAGGCACCTCCAATGTTCTGAAGCCTCAAGCCGGAAATTGAGGCGCCAGAGATATCTGGTTTGCCCTGAGTGTCTGGCCTGCCCTCGCGTCATAACGTCATGACGTCGAGGGCTGCGCTATGACAATTGGCCAAACGCCATCTCCCTGACCCTCGGCGGATATTTCCCACCTCCGGAGGACTAACATCGCCCGCACAACGTCGGAGAGAGGCAGGTGGGGAGGTAAGCATCGGCGACACGCGATCTCACTCCCCTTGCCCCTCGGCAGGCATTTCCCAACTTCGCAGGACGGAGGGAGCGACGCAGGCAGGCAGCCTGAACGTCGGACACACGCAGGGAGCCAGCCTGCCTGCCTGCCTGAACATGCCAGGTAGGGAGACAGCTTCAGTCGGAGGGAGCGCCACGACCCTGAAAGGCACTGGAAGGGGGGGCACTCGAACCTCAACCTGCGAGGAGGGAAGGAGGAAGGGGGAGGGCAGGAAGGGGGGAGGGGGAAAAACGCCGGCAGACGGAAGGACCACCATCCTGAAAGCCCAAGGGAGGCGGGGCCAACACCTGAAGCTGGGATTCCCTCTCACACACACACTCACATTCTCGCACAAACACGCCACACACACTCTCACTCTGTCACACTCACACATTCACTCTCTCTCACACACTCACTCTCACACACACTCTCTCAAACATACACACTACGATACAGAAAAACGCCGCCACAGGGCCCACGATCTTGCAGGCCGGGGGGGGGGCCCCATGACCCTGAGGCTGGGAGGGGGGAGGGGGACGAGAAGGATATGGGCAAAGGAAACACGGGGGGGGGGGAGCGGGAAGGATGCCAACACACGCAGGGGGGACCCCTGCGGCACACTCTCTGTCTCGAACACACACTCTCACACAGGCAGTCTCACTCTCTCACACACACACAGTCGCAAATTCACTCTGTCTCTCACACACTCACTGTCAAACATACACACTTCCATGAAAACCTTGCTAGCGCCCGTTTCATTCCTCTCAGAAACGGGCCTTTTTAACTAGTAGAAAATAAAATAATACAATTTTATTGGACTAATACATTTAGCTTTCAGAGGCCAAAACATCCTTCCTCAGGTCAATACAGTATAGTACTGTTACAGTATCCTATCCTGACCTGAGGAAGGGGGTTTTGTTCTCCGAAAGTTAGCCAAAATGTATTAAAATTAGTCCAATAAAAAGATTACCTTGTTTACATGTTCTGTTATAAACATTTATTATCACAGCTACAATACTACTTTATCCTAAAACAAAAAAAATAAAAATATATATTTTATTTACAGTTTGTTGTCTCTGGTTTCTGCTTTCCTCATCTTCTTTTCACTGTCTTTCTTCCATCCAGCATGTCTTCGGTCTCTCTCTGCCATCCAGTGTCTGCCCTCTCCATCCAATGTCTGCCCTCTCTCCCTGCCCCTTCCATCCACATCTGCCCTCTATCTCTGCCCCTTCCATCCACCATCTGCCCCTGTCTGCCCCCTCTCTCTCCCCCATCCATTCACTGTCTGCCCTTTCTATCCCTTCCATCCACTGTCTGCCCTTTCTCTCTGCCCCTTCAATCCACCATTTGCCCTCCCTCTCCCATCCATCCGGGGTCTGCCCTCCCTCTCACTCCCCCTTCCATCCAGGATCTGCCCCTCTCTCTCTGTCCCCCCCCCCTCCAAGATTTGTAGGAAAAAAATGAATTTCTCTGGCCAAAGGGAGAAAATAGGGTAATCCAGGCCGGGAAATAAGGCAGTGGCAGACCCAGAAACTTAGTTTAAATGCCTCTTATCAGCTACAAGATTTACTTTCTTTCCCTGGTTATCTGGATAACATTTCCCTTGGTCTTTCCCATAGTGGTCTCACCTGTACCTGCTACAAGAGGTCTCTATTTCGCATTGGCTTTCCTTTCTACTCACCACCCCATCCCACTGCAACCCTACACCTACGAATAGTGCACTCTGAGTCTTGGGATATCCCCCTCCTCAGATATAAATGAGACCCCTGCTCATAGTTAACTCAGGAAAAAAAAGTGAGAGATACAAGGGAAGAGAATAAAGCATACATTTATTTATTTATTGCATTTGTATCCCACATTATCCCACCTATTTGCAGGCTCAATGTGGCTTACATAGTTTTGTTAACATTGTCATTGCAAGGTGACATATACATTTAATGTTGTGTAGAGGTTAAATGAGGGTAAAAGAAGAAGGAGAGGAGTGATTTAGGTAGCTATAGTAGATGAGTTATCTTAATTGAGTGGATTGTCGGGTGGATTGTTGTGGCTATTAGTTCTCATTGTATGCCTTGCTGAAGAGATTTGTCTTAAGAGATTTGCGAAAGATAGTTGTTTCGCCAATTGTTCTCAGGTCTGTAGGCAGAGCATTCCACACTTGCGTGCCCAAGTACGAGAATGTGGTCGCATACATCTGCTTGTACTTTAGTCCTTTACAACTGGGGAAGTGCAGGTCGAGAAATTTGCAGGATGATCTTGTGGCATTTCTTGGAGGCAAGTCTACAAGGTTTAGCATGTAGATTGGGGCATCTGTGTGAATGATTTTGTGTACAATCGTGCAGATCTTGAACGTAATGCGTTCTCTAAGTGGGAGCCAGTGAAGCTTCTCTCTCAAGGGTTTTGCACTTTCATATTTAGTTTTTCCAAATATGAGTCTGGCGGCTATATTCTGGGCAGTTTGTAGTTTTTTGATAGTCTGTCCTTTGCAGCCCGCGTATAGTGCGTTGCAGTAGTCCAGATGGCTTATTACCATTGACTGTACCAGGGTCCGGAAGATGTATCTCGGGAAGAAAGGTTTTACTCTTTTAAGTTTCCACATGGAGTAGAACATCTTTTTCGTCGTGTTTTTCACGTGGTCATCGAGAGTGAGGTTTCAATCAATGGTGACTCCAAGAATATTTAAGATTTTTGAGACCGGGAGAGAACAGTATGGTGTTGTTATGGGATGTTGTTATGGTAGAGAAGTGTTTTGTGTTATGTTGTGATGTGAGTACAAGGCATTGTGTTTTTTCTGCATTTAGTTTTAGTTGGAATGCATCTGCCCAGGTGTGCATTATTTGGAGGCTTTGGTTGATCTCGTTGGTGATTTCACTTAGATCATGTTTGAACGGGATGTAGATTGTGACGTCATCTGCATATATGTGGGGGTGGAGGTTTTGATTGGCTAGAAGTTTGGCTAAAGGTATCATCATCAGGTTGAATAAGATTGGCGAGAGGGGGGATCCTTGGGGAACTCCACATTCAGGTGTCCATGGGGGTGATCTATCCGCGTTCGTTGTTACTTGGTATGATCTTGTGGTCAGGAATCCTTTGAACCATTTGAGAACTGTGCCTCCTATTCCGAAGTATTCTAGTATATGTAATAGTATTTCATGATTGACCATATCAAAGGCACTGGACTTGTCAAATTGTAGGAGGAGTATGTTTTACCAGTTGCAATTGTTTGTTTAAATGAGTTCATTGCGGATACTAAAACAGTTTCGGTGCTGTGATTTGATCGAAATCCTGATTGAGAGTTGTGCAAAATTGAGTGTTTATTTAGGTATTCAGTGAGTTGTTTCGTCACTATGCCTTCCATGAGTTTAGTTGTAAGTGGGATAGATGCTACTGGGCAGTAGTTGGTTACGTCTTGCCCCATCCTTGGCCACCTTTAAATCTAGACTGAAAGCCCACCTCTTTAACATTGCTTTTGACTCGTAACCACTTGTAACCACTTGCCTCCACCTACCCTCCTCTCCTCCTTCCTGTACACATTAATTGATTTGATTTGCTTACTTTATTTATTTTTTGTCTATTAGATTGTAAGCTCTTTGAGCAGGGACTGTCATTCTTCTATGTTTGTGCAGCGCTGCGTACGCCTTGTAGCGCTATAGAAATGCTAAATAGTAGTAGTAGTAGGTCCATTGTGCTTTTCTTAGCATCTTTTGGTAACGGAGTAAGTAGGATGTTTCCCTTATCCGAGGGGAAGAGCCCATTTTGAAGCCTGTAGTTTACGTGGTTTGTGAGGTCTGTTTTGAAATGTTTGGGTGCGGATCTTATTAGATTATTAGGGCAGATGTCTAGTTTGCATTGCGATTTAGCATATTTCCTGAGGCAATGTGAGAGTTCATTTGATGAGATCGTGTCAAAGTTGGTCCATGATTGATCTGCTGGGTATTCCTCGGATTTTGGTTCTAGACATTCAAGGATATTTGCGTAGTCCGTTGCATTAGTAGGTATCATGAGTTGGAGCTTTATAATTTTTTCTTTGAAGTAATTTGCAAGGTTTGTTGCTGCTGGGGTGTCTGTGTTGTTGGATGTAACCGTGGTGGTGTTTAGGAGATTATTTACGAGTGTGAAGAGTTTGTGTGTATACTTGTAATTTGGTCCTATTTTGGTTTTGTAATACGTTCTTTTAATTTGTCTGATAGAGTATTTATATTTTCTTTGCAGTTGTTTCCAGTTTTTTAAGTGTGTTTTCGTCTTTTTTCTTGCTCCATGCTCTTTCTAGTCTTCTGACCTGTGTTTTTAGTTCTTTCAGTTCTTCGTTAAACCATGGTAGTGAGTTTTTCCTGTGTGAGGTTCTGGCTTGAAGTGGTGCTATATTGTCTAGTGTTGTTCTGCATCTGTTCTCTCATTCTTGAAGAAATTGGGGTGAGTCTGTAGGTTTTGTCCATTCGTCAGTATAGAATTGTTGCCAGAATGTTAGTGGGTCTATTTTGCCTCTCGTAATATGTTTGTTGTTTTTGTTTTTGTTGTGTCTTTTTTGTTCTCCAGTGGAGGGACAGGTTTGCACTGTAATGGTCAGACCATGGCCTGGCTGTCCATTTTGTGTCTATTAGTGAAATATTTGGTTCTGATGAGAGTTTGTGAGTGATGATGTCTAGTGTATGTCCTTTCTTATGAGTGGGTTGTGTGATTGGCCAGTGGAGCTCCCATAGTTGGAGGAAGTCTTTGCATTCTCGTACATTGCTTGAGTTAGTGTCTTCAAGATGGAGATTGATGTCTCCTACTATGAGAAGATTTTGGGTGGAAACACAGGTGTTCAATATGAAATCCAGAACATGTGTTTGTGAGTCTTGCCATTTGCCCGGGGGGTCTGTAAAATAGAATTAGGTTTAGTTGATCAAATAGGTTGGGGTGGTTGATTCTAACAGAGGCTATTTTGAGTTGTGGAAGAATAGATTCTGCTGTTGTTGTGACTGTGAATTGAGATTTGTAGATTATTGCTATGCCTCCTCTTTTTCCTATTCTTGTACAGTGGGTGATTTTGAATCCTGGAGGACAGAGCTATGAGATTATTAGATCTTTGGGATCATGAATCCAGGTTTCACTGATAAGTAGGAAGCAAGGGGAGGGGGAAGGAGAGGAAAGAAAAAGAAAGAGAAAGAGAGGGAGGAGGGTGAGAAATACAGAAAAAAAGGTCGCCAGTGAGAGAGAGATGACAAATGACAGAGAAAGAGAGAGAACAGCAGAGGAAAGATGGAATATGAGGGGCAAAGAATGCTAGGAAGAGAGAGGAAAAGAAAGGGGGTGTGAGGAGAGGTACATATGTGTAGTTATGGATCTGTAGGCACTCAAGAATGTGGAATGTACCAGGTGGCCTTTCCTGGGGACTCCTCACCTTCTTCTTCCTCCTTTATGGTCAACATTTTTCTTCTTTCTTTGTTCTTGCAGTTTCTTCTACTCTCAGATGTTATTCTTTTTGTTTTATTCTGCTTCATCCTTCCATGACACTTGGATTATGTGATGATACTGGCCGAGTCATATTTTGATTCTGCTCTAAATAACGTAGTCGTGAAAGGGAGTTTCCATCCAATATGCTTATACCAGGTCAGAAAAGTCTGGGGCAGAGGGGGAGGCAAGGGGGAATTTCTGGTGTGGCCATGACCTTTGAAGTGTCATGTCATTCTGCACATCATGTCTCATGGCCTCTCCAATCCCCTGTGAGAACAGGATGATAGCCAGATATTTGCAAATAAGTACATTACCAGATATTTATATTCCTTTCACACCATGACTTGGTTGTCAGTTTCTATTTTTTTTTTTACCTTGAATACAGCTGCTCTGTGCCACTTCTTAGAAGCTGCCATCATAGGCAACCTCCTAAATGCCAGTTCTGAGTTCCAGCTATGTATTCCACCAGAATTAGATAAGGAGAATCTGTTATATTAAAAAAAAACCAACAACAACAACAACAAAAACACAACCCTAAATCGTTAGCTAACATAATGTTCCTGCATCAAATATCCAAATCCAATAAATATTTTTCACAGCTTTGTGGCACTTGTACAAAAATGAAACTGCTCTAATTTGGAGGAAATCTTTTAGAAATGTGTTTCCTGTTCTTTTTATGCATGTTGAAAATAATTCACGTGGGATGGATATATAAATTACTTCATCACAAAATCTCATGGTGTTGATGTTATTAATAGCTGTTCATGCTTCATGCTTGCATTTTATGATATCATCCAAACCTTGACTTGAATCACAATTTAGTAATCCATTCCTATTTATATTTAATGTCCCTTTCCTCTCTCATACTTCTCTTCTTTGGTGATTAATATTGATTTTCATTGCTTTAGCATTTAGACTGTGCACATTCAATTTATGCTCTAAAAAGCAGTATTTCTTTAAAAATACCTGTTAGGAGGTTGCTGGTTAAAAGTCATTTAATAATAAAGAGTACAATTCATAGAAATACAGAAACATTAACAATGATGACAGATAAAGTGGTTTACATATTATATACAGGTATTTATTTTGTACCTGGGGCAATGGAGGGTTAAGTGACTTGCCCAGCGCTATAGAAATGCTAAGTAGTAGTAGTAGTAGAGTCACAAGGAGCTGTGGTGGAAATTGAACCCAGTTCACCAGGATGAAAGTCTGCTGACTAACCACTAGGCTACTCCTCCACACTAACTCTAAAGTCTATAGTACCTTCCTCTCCCTCTAAGATCCCTGTGCTTGTCCCATGCTTTCTTGAATTCAAATTAGAGACCTGCATTAGAACAGGGATTCCCATGGGGATGGAAAACGTTCTGCGGGGATCCCAAGGGGACAGAAGCAGTCCCTACAGAGTTCCCGTGGGGACGGAAGCAGTACCTGTGTATGCTGCACTTGCACCAGCCTCTCGCCTACTGAGTATCATGTTCTTTGAGTGCTGTCTCTTCCTTCTCCTCCTTGCTTTAATAGCACAGATGCAGAAAGTCTCCATTAAGGAGGTGGTAGAGACACAAATGGTGACGAAATTCAAAAAGGCGTGGGATGAACACAGAGAATCTACTACTACTTATCATTTCTAAAGCGCTACTAGACGTACACAGCGCTGTGTACACTTGAACATGAAGAGACAGTCCCTGCTCGACAGAGCTTACAATCTAATTAGGACAGACAAACAGGACAAACAAGAGATAAGGGTATATTAAAGTGAGGATGATAAAATAAGGGTTCTAAACACGTGAATGAGGGTTAGGAGTTAAAAGCAGCATCAAAAAGGTGGGCTTTTAGCTTAGATTTGAAGACGGCCAGAGATGGAGCTCGATGTACCGGCTCAGGAAATCTATTCCAGGCATATGGTGCAGAAAGATAAAAGGAACGGAGTCTGGAGTTAGCAGTGGAGGAGAAGGGTGCAGATAAGAGAGATTTACCGTATTTTTCGGACTATAAGACACACCGGCCCATAAGACGCACCTAGGTTTTCCTCCCAAATTTGGAGGAAAAAAAAAAGTGCATCTTATAGTCTGAAAAATAGTTACGGGCCCCCCTCCCTGTTCCAGGCACCCTCCCAGGGCCGTGCTAACACGGTAAGCGAGGTAAGCATGGCAGGGGGGCGCTTCCCTCTGGGGGGCACCGCCACACCATGCTCACCTCGCTCGCCCTCCCGCAACATCCCTTTTCTTTTTAAATTTACCTCCGTGGTGGCGGTTCCGGCAGCGCAGCGTCAGGGAAGGAGGCGGCGCTCCCGACGTCTCTAGCCTTCCCTTCGCTGTGTTCCGCCTTCTTCTGACGTCAAGGATGACATCAGAAGAAGGCGGAACACAGCGAAGGGAAGGCTAGACGTCGGGAGCGCCGCCTCCTTCCCTGATGCTGCGCTGCCGGAACCGCCACGGAGGTAAATTTAAAAAGAAAAAAAAAAGAAAAGGGATGTTGGGGGGAGAGAAGAGGGTGGGCAGTTGAACAATGGGAGCAGGAGGGCAGGGGAGAAATGACAGCATGGATGCGAAGGGGGGGGGGGGAGAAGAGGGCGGGCCAGGCTGAGACATGGGAGAGAGAGGAGCATGGATGCGAGGGGGGTCATGGAAGGGAGAGAGGGGAATTGCTGGAAAAGGATGAATGGAGGGGCAGGGGACAGAGGAGCATGGATTGGGAGGGCAGGGCTCAGGGAGAGAGGGAAATTGCTGGAAAAGGATGAATGGAGGGGCAGGGGACAGAGGAGCATGGATGGGCATGGATTGGGAGGGCAGGGCTCAGGGAGAGAGGGGAATTGCTGGAAAAGGATGAATGGAGGGGGCAGGGGACAGAGGAGCATGGATGGGCATGGATTGGGAGGGCAGGGCTCAGGGAGAGGGGAATTGCTGGATAGGGATGAATGGAGGGGACAGATGGGCATGGATGGATATGGATTGCAGGGCAGGGCTCAGGGAGAGAGGTGAATTGCTGGATAGGGATGAATGGAGGGGGCAGGTGACAGAGGAGCATGGATGGGCATGGATTGGGAGGGCAGGGCTCAGGGAGAGAGGGGAATTGCTGGAAAGGGATGAATGGAGGGGGCAGGGGACAGAGGAGCATGGATGGGCATGGATTGGGAGGGCAGGGCTCAGGGAGAGAGGTGAATTGCTGGAAAGGGATGAATGGAGGGGGCAGGGGACAGAGGAGCACGGATGGGCATGGATTGGGAGGACAGGGCTCAGGGAGAGAGGAGAAATTGCTGGACATAGAGGGGAGGGAAGAGAGATGAAGGAGATGAAATGAGGGAAAAGGAGAGAGGAGAAAAACTGCACATGGATGAAGAAAATAGGCAGAAGCTGAGGACCAGAAATGAAAAAGAAAGGAGGAAAGGAAAGAAATAAATGGAAAGGAAGCCCTGGAAACGGAGTTAAGAGGACAGATAGCAGCAGAATCAGATACTGGGCCAGCATGATCAGAAAAAAGAAAGTCACCAGACAACAAAGGTAGAAAAAAAATCATTTTATTTTCATTTTAGTGTTTGGAATATGTCCACTTTGAGAATTTACATCTGCTATCTTATTTTGCAATCTATAGCAATTTCTTTCTAAGAATATTGCTGACAATTCCTGTCAGTGTGGCAAGTGGTGAGCGATCATTTTCACAGGGGGGGGGGGGGGGGGGCGCTGCCGCCGCCGCCCACTGATAGTCTGCAGGGGGGGGGGGGCGCCAACTGATAGGCTGCAGGGGGATGCATATCAGTTCAGTTGGAAGTAGCAGATAAATGGAACTAGATTTTTGGAACTACTAGTGTGTATGATATATTTACACTTTTGATACACTTTTGATACACTTTTGATAGTTTGTACCCCTGACGCAGCCTGAGGGCGAAACGTGGCCACGTCGGGTATTGTTCCAATAAATGCATTTGATTCCACTGCTTTGTTGATTTTATATTTGTACTTTCTTTGTACCTGTGTCCACTCTTTGAGTGTGTGTTCATCTTTTTTTTTGCTCCATGCTCCTTCTAGTCTTCTGACCTGTGTTTTTAGTTCAGTTCTTCATTAAACCATGGGATTGAGTTGTTCCTATGTGAGGTTCTAGTTTGTAGCGGTGCTATTTTGTCTAACACTGTTCTGCATCTGTTGTCCCATTCTTGTAGAAATTGTGGTGATTCTGTAGTTGTAGTCTATTCCTCGGTATATATTTGTTGCCAGAATGTTAGAGGGTCTATTTTGCCTCTCGTAGTATAGGTTCTCTTTTCTTGTTTTTGTTGTTTCTCTTTTGTTTTCCAGAGGAGGGAGGTGATTGCTTTATAATGATCTGCCCATGGTGTGACTATACATTTTGTATCCCTGAATATGAGGTTCGCTTCTGATGAAAATTTATGAGTTATGATATCAAGTGTGTGTCCTTTTTTGTGGGTGGGTTGCATGTTAGGCCAGTGGATCTCCCATAGCTGGAGGAATTCCTTGCATTCGTGTACATTGTTTGAGTTGGTGTCTTCAAGATGGAGGTTTATGTCTCCTGCTATGAGGACATTCTGAGAGGACAGACAAGTATTTGATATGAAGTCTGTGAAGTGTATCTGTGCGTCTTGCCAGTTAGCCGGGGGTCTGTAGAATAGGATTATGTTTAGTTGATCATGTAGGTTAGGGTGGGTGATTCTGACTGTGGCTATTTCGAGTTGGGGGAGGATAGATACAGCTGTTGTTGTAATTGTTAATTGGGATTCATAAATTATAGCTATACCTCCGCCTCTTTTTCCTTCCCTTGTCCAGTGAGTGATTTTGTATCCTGGTGGACATAGCTCGAGGATTATTGGGTCTTTGGAGTCATGGATCCAAGTTTCATTGATGAGAAGGAAGTCAAGGTAATCTGCCGTTATCCAGTCGGTTATAGTTGTAGTTTTTTTGATTATTGATCTGGCGTTAGTGTATCCTATTTGTATTAATTGGTGTTGCTTCCTTGGGTTCGGGTTTGTGGTGATTTTTAATAATTGTCTGTTTTCTTGATGTGCGGGTTTGGTGTCTTCTTTTGATGTCCTTTGTTGATGTCCATGGGCGTTAGATTTGTCGTGGTCTTTGTTATTTTTTTGGGAGGGCATTGTGTGTTTGTAAGTGATGTGTGATTTGTGAGGTTGTTGTTATCTGTGTCGTGGGTTGTGTATGCGTGTGAGAGTAGGGTGAGACAGTAGATAATTAGGAGTGTTTTGCTGGGGTTCATATCAGCGTTTAAGGCACTACAGCGATTTTCTAGGCAGCAGCGGTACTGTGTTTACAGCTGGGTCTCTAAAGACATTGTAATGGGCTATCGGACCTCTTATAGCCTCAGTTATTTTAGATCCTAGCTCCTCTCAGTATGTCTTGTAGAGCTATAGAAATGATAAGTAGTAGTAGTAGTAGTAGTAGATGCAAATAAAAATTTCAAAAATATAGAAATCTTATAATAGGCACTGAAGACTTTGAGGCAAGTGATTGATGCATCTAAGAGGAGCTAGGATCTGAAATAGCTGGGGCTATAAGAGGTCTGATAGCCCATTATAATATTCATCTGATGTCTCTTTGTCTTTCAGTGTCCTTTTTGTGGGTTGCCACCAGTTTTTTGCATTGCCACTTATACTTGTGCTCCCCTTCCTTTTTCCTTGTACATGACTTGTACTGTGTGAACACTGAAACTCTTATCTCTTCTATCTGGTTGATGATAAAAGGAGCTGATTGTGAACACTATCCACCCTAAAAGGTTGTTTTCTGGCTGTACTAGGGCACTACAGTAAGGCACAGGAGGGGAGGGGTAGTGAATGGAGTCATTTGGGTGGAGGGGAGGGAGTCTGAAAAATTGGGGAAGGGATATCATGGGTAGGATTACCATGGGGCTTATTTTCAAAGCACTTAGCCTCCCAAAGTTCCATAGAAACGTATGGAACTTTGGGAGGCTAAGTGCTTTGAAAATATGCCTCCATATGTCCGGATTTACCCGGACATGTCCGGGCAACCGGGCGAGTTTTGCCAATCTGCCCGTTTGTCTGGATTTCTGGACTAACGGGCAGGCTGGTGGGCGGACGGCCCGCCCGCCAGCCAGCCTGTTTGTCCAGAAATCCGCACAAGCGGGCAGATTGCTAGCCTCCCCTCCCCTTACTTACTAGTGCCCTGGTGGTCTAGTGACCTCTTCCGCCTTCGGAGTGCCCGGAGTGCTGCCCTGCATGCATCCTTCCTGTTGGTGATCCTCGGCGCCAAATCAAAATGGCCACTGAGAGTTGAAGTGACCTCGTGAGACTTCAACTCTTGGTGGCCATTTTGAATTGGCACCGAGATCACCAGCAGGAAGGATGCATCCAGGGCAGTGCTCCGGGCAGGAAAGAGGGGGCTCTTTCCTGCCCCGAAGAGGTCACTAGACCACCAGGGCAGTAGTAAGGTAAGGGGGGGGGGGGGGCGACGGGGTATGTGACAGGGGGCGGAGTAAGCATGTGAAACCACTACCTCCAGGAATCTCCAAGCTATTGATTCTCCCATCCTATCCTCTAGTATTTCTAATCTCCTCCCCTCCGTCATGTCCTCCGAGTCTGTCGACAAGGCTGTTTCCGCCTACAATGCCACTCTCTCCTCTGCTCTGGACACCCTCGCACCATCCACCTCCTGTCCCACAAAGCGTACTAATCCCCAGCCTTGGCTGACCCCTTACATCCGTTATCTTCGCTCCTGCGCCCGATCTGCTGAACGCCTCTGGAGGAAATCTCGCACTCATTCAGACTTCCTTCACTACAAATTCATGCTATCCTCCTTCCACTCCTCCCTATTCCTTGCCAAACAGGACTATTACACCCAATTGACCAATTCTTTCAGCTCCAACCCCGTCGTCTCTTTGCCACCCTTAACTTCCTCCTCAAAGTGCCCTCCGCTCCCACCCCCCTCGCTCTCTCCTCAATCACTGGCTGATTACTTCCGCGACAAGGTGCAAAAGATCAACCTTGAGTTCACTACCAAGCCATCTCCTCCTCTTCACTCGTCAACCCTCTCCCTCAACCAACAAACCCAGGCCTCTTTCTCCTCCTTTCCTGACATCACCGAGGAGGAAACCGCTCGCCTTCTTTCCTCCTCGAAATGCACCACCTGCTTTTCTGATCCCATCCCCACCAACTTACTTAACATCATCTCTCATACTGTCACCCCCTCCATCTGTCATATCCTCAACCTCTCTCTCTCCACTGCAACTCTCCCTGACACCTTCAAGCACGCCGTAGTCACACCTCTCCTCAAAAAACCATCATTTGACCATACCTGTCCCTCCAACTACCGCCCCATCTCCCTCCTACCCTTCCTCTCCAAAATACTTGAGCATGCTGTTCACAGCCGCTACCTTGATTTTCTCTCCTCTCATGCCATCCTCGATCCACTTCAATCCGGTTTTCGACCTCTACACTCGACAGAAACAGCACTCTCTAAAGTCTGTAATGACCTGTTCCTTGCCAAATCCAGAGGCCACTACTCCATCCTCATCCTCCTCGATCTATCCGCCGCTTTTGACACGGTCAATCACGACTTACTTCTTGTCACACTGTCCTCATTTGGGTTCCAGGGCTCTGTCCTCTCCTGGTTCTCCTCCTATCTCTCCCACCGCACCTTCAGAGTTCACTCTCATGGATCTTCCTCCACCCCCATCCCGCTGTCGGTGTTCCCCAGGGATCTGTCCTTGGACCCCTTCTCTTCTCAATCTACACCTCTTCCCTGGGCTCCCTGATCTCATCTCATGGTTTCCAGTATCATCTCTATGCTGATGACACCCAGCTGTATCTCTCCACACCAGACATCACCGCGGAGACCCAGGCAAAGGTATCAGCCTGCTTATCCGACATTGCTGCCTGGATATCCAACCGCCACCTGAAACTGAACATGTCCAAGACCGAGCTCATCGTCTTTCCACCAAAACCCACTTCTCCTCTTCCTCCACTTTCTATCTCAGTTGATAACACCCTCATCCTCCCCGTCTCATCTGCCCGCAACCTCGGAGTCATCTTTGACTCCTCCCTCTCCTTCTCTGCGCACATCCAGCAGATAGCCAAGACCTGTCGCTTCATCCTCTTTAACATCAGCAAAATTCGCCCTTTCCTCTCTGAACACACCACCCGAACTCTCATCCACGTTCTCATTACCTCTCGCCTTGACTACTGCAACTTACTCCTCACCGGCCTCCCACTTAGCCATCTATCCCCCCTTCAATCTGTTCAGAACTCTGCTGCACGTCTTATATTCCGCCAGAACCGATATACTCATATCACCCCTCTCCTCAGGTCACTTCACTGGCTTCCAATCAGATACCGCATTCAATTCAAGCTTCTCCTTCTTACCTACAAATGCACTCAGTCTGCTGCCCCTCACTACCTTTCTACCCTCATCTCCCCTTACCGTAGGTTCCCACCTGAAACCTCCGTTCACAGGACAAATCCCTCCTCCACCACCGCCAACTCCAGGCTCCACTCATTCTGCCTCGCCTCACCCTATGCTTGGAACAACCTTCCTGCGCCCTTACGCCAAGCCCCCTCCCTGCCCATCTTCAAGTCTTTGCTTAAAGCCCACCTCTTCAATGCTGCGTTCGGCACCTCTTACCGTTCAGTAATCCAGACTGCCCCAATTTGACTGCCCCTTTCGGACTGACTGTTCACTTGTCTTTTAGATTGTAAGCTCCTTGAGCAGGGACTGTCCCTCTATGATAAATAGTACAGCTCTGCGTAACCCTAGTAGCGCTTTAGAAATGTTAAGTAGTAGTAGTAGTGAAAGGGGGCAGGGTGGGGTGTGTGGTGGGGGCAGGGCATGTGTCCTTTTGTGGGGACAAAATATGGTAACCCTAATCGGGGGGGGGGGGGGGGGAGGGAATCTGGCTTTCTTTGGGGTGGTGTCAAAGTGTCGGGGCATGTTCTCTTTTTTTGGGTGAAAATATGGTAACCCTACCTCATTATTCAATAAATATATGTGAAACAGTAGTTAATAAAAAAAAAAGAGCAAGTGCATTTTTATAATATACCACTGCATTCCACAAAACAAAAAGGAGCAAGTTCTCACATGTCATCTTTTTCTTTTGATGTAGGCACAGGATAAAAAGATGTTAAATGCTCCCAGTTTCAACCTAATCGATGTTTTTTTTTTTAAATTGTACTTATAAATAGTAAGTCTGATTGTTAAGTACCTGATTCTCATAACATGGTGTCTGTTTTGGTGGCCCTTTACTAGGTGAAAACATCTCTGCACGAATACGGGTCTCTGTAGCCAGGCCCTCCAAATTACACAAAGATTTAAAACGTAGAACAAATTAGTACCAGGGGCGTAGCTACGGGTGGGCCTGGGCCCACCCAATTTTGCCTCGGGCCCACCCAGAAACACACATCCATTTCTCACCCTCTCCCACCCCTGCCGCGGCGCTTACTATTGGCGCTGCCTGGCAGCAACTCACAGACGTGGCGTCCTGCTCCAGGGCCTTCTCTCTGCCGTGTCCCTGTGTAAACAGAAGTTGCATCAGTGCGGCGGAGGGCGGGCTCCGGAGCGGGACGCCACGTCTACAAAGTGCAAGGCAGGGGTGGGAGAGAGGATCGCTGCCAAAACGCCGCCGCCGGTATCCATGTAGCGGTAATGATGAAGTAACGACGGTAGGGCTCGCAGCAATGATGTAGTCTTTGGAAGGCGGCGCGGGACCTCTCAGCCACGTCACACTGATGACTCTGCGGTGTCTCACCCCTAAGACACGGACTCCATGTTTCTGAGAGGGCAGGAGGGGTGTGACGTGGCTGGGAGGTCCCGCGCTGCCTTCCAAGGACTGTCTGCATCGTTGGGGTTTAGTGGTGAGGAGCTGTTGGTGGTTGAAGGGGAGAGAGCTGCTGTAGGGGCAGGAAGATTTGAGAGTGCCAGAGAACAAGAAGGGGAAAATTGGGATAAGGAAGGACACTGAGGAGGACTGAAAAATAGAAGACATGCTGGATTGGGGGTGAGGAAAAAGGACACAGAGGAGGACAGAAAATAGAGGAGTTGCAGAATTGGGGGTCAGGGATATAGGGAAGGAATGCTACTCATAAGAGAAGGAATGGGGGGGGGGGGGGGGGAGACACAGGGAGAAACAGGACATAGAGAGGGCATGCTTGTTATGAAGGAAGAATGGTGGAAGATTTTGGATACCCAGAATGAATGCTCACAAGGGTTGCTGGATAAGTGAAGGAATGAGGGAAGGAACGGCGGAGGGGGGAAGAATGGATGCCGGGAAGGACTGGACACAGAGAGGGGTTGATGGACATGAGTCAAAGAATGGGAGAAGAATCTGAACACAAGGAAGGACAGGATGCAGGACATGTTGGACATGAGATAAGGAATAGGGGGAGATTATAGCTACAGGAAAGGATAAGAGCAGGGTCACAAAGGTGAGGTGCTTGACATGGGGGAGGATAAGAGCAAAAACACAGAGGGAGGATAAAGACATGGACACAGAAAGGAGATGGATGGTGGACATGGAGAGAGAAGAAAGGTCAAATGGACTGAGGATACTGGAAAAAAAGTTAAGAGAAGAGAAGACAGAGGAATGCAGAAACCAGAGACTGGGACAACATGATTAGAAAAATAACATGACCAGACAACAAAGGTAGAAAAAAAAATATTATTTTCTGTTTAATGATTGGAATATGTCATGCATGAGTACTGAGCATGCCTATGGTGCGGAAGCCAGTGTCACATGGAGCAGTGCCTTTGACTGCTGTGCTTTTCTAAACAGGGGTCTGTGGGCTAGAGATCTTCACCAGCTAAAGTATTTCATTTTTGTAAGTTCATGGTTGGGGGGGGGGGGAAAGGGAAGAGGAAAAGCATGCCCACCCAACCTGCCCACTGGCCCACCCAAAAACTGCCTTCTGGCTACGCCACTGATAGTACTCAAACCGATGAAACTACTACTACTTATCATTCTATAGCGCTACAAGTCATACGCGAAACCAACACTTCCTCTGTGTACATCCGTATGCTGAACAAGCCAGGACGTTTGAAAATATAAGTGAGATTAAATAAAAATGCTGCCAACAACAACAAAGAATGATGCAGCAGCTCATTGGTTTGCTAGCTTTGTTTGAGTGTACTAGATGACGGTTGTGCGGAGGAGAAACACAGTTACCTAATTGGCTTCAACGTTTTGACGTCATGCCTTCTGCGTTCTTCAACCTTGTTGACACTGACTCACGTTATGCAGAGTACGCACGGGGAGATCATCACCTGATCTACTGGAATGTGGAAAAATCTCCGCACGCATGCGCCAATAGGGCAGGTGACCTCTGACGCTATTGGTTCGTGTATGTGTCAGTGTGAGCCCACTGCATCTGGCCGGGCAGAAAGCAAGTGTAGCTGCGCTGAATTATTGAACGGAGGAGGACGCGATACCTGGACATCTTGAAAATCCTGGGTATGATCACCGAGAGGCTCGTCGTGTACTCTCACAGGAGCAAACTCCAGTTTTTGGTGTCCCGCCCTCCTCTGACGCAACTTCCTATTTCCGGGAAGGCGGGGCGCCTTAGAGGAAGAGAAGTTATGTCATAGAGGACGGGGCACTGGAGAAGGAAAGCTGCGGGATTGTTGGTGGGCAATATCTGGTATGAGTTTGGGCTGTGGTTTTTTTTTTTTGAGGGAGAAGTGTTGGATCGTGAACAGGGAGGATAGCGGAAGAGAGAGGGAGACATGACAGACTACGGGGAGGGGAGACCGGTCTCGAATGCGTAAGAGAGTGTGAAGGCAGCCGAGGAGTAACATCTAAGTGTGAGGCGCTGTAAGAAACGTAAAAGATAAACGAAAACGCTGGTCTGCCACACGGACCGGTAGCTCTGTCTCTCAAATGCACTGCTAAATGTTTACATTAATACTGAGGTCATGCTAAGGAGAGTTTACTTGTGACATAAGAATGGCCATACTGGGTCAGACCAGTGGTCCATCTAGCCCAGCATCTGGCTTCCCAATAGTGGCCAATCCAGGTCATAAGTACTTGGCGGAAACCCAATTAGTAGCAACATTCCATGCTACCAATCCAGGGGCAAGCAGTGGCTTTCTGTGTCCATCTCAATAACAGATTATAGACTTTTCCTCCAGGAGCTTGTCCAAACCCTCTTTAAAACCGGACACACTAACTGCTGTTACCACATCCTTCAGCATTCATAAGATATAACTTATAAGTATTTCTGGAAACTGCTTTGAATTAAACCTGTGCCACCAAGCACAATAGATAATATTTTATCTTTCTGCCACATTTTCTTGTGTTCTTTACCATTGTGTAAAGTTTTCTTGGATTTAGCTCATGCCTTGTAATTAATTGCGCAAGGCAAATTATATTCAGGTACTGTAGATATTTGTCCCTTGAGGGCTTACAGTTGTTTGTACCCTAGGCACTGGATTGTTAAGTGACTTGTCCATGATCCCAAGGAGCAGCACTGAGATTTGCACCCTGATTCTTTGAGGTTCTGAGCCTACTGCTCAAACAATTAGGCTGACTGGATTTTGGTTTTGATTACAGTGCTAAGTAAAGAGGTGTGTTAGCCGTGTTAGTCCACTCTTAAAGGTAATCAATAGAAATCAAACAAAATTAAAACATGGAAAAGAAAATAAGATGATACCTTTTTTATTGGACATAACTTAATACATTTCTTGATTAGCTTTCGAAGGTTGCCCTTCTTCATCAGATCAGAAATAAGCAAATGTGTTAGCAGACAGTGTATATACCAGTCCTTCATAGATGGTCTAGCAGGGTGGGTAGGAGATGTGTATGGGGACTTCAAAGCATGCCATAGTCTAGCAGGATGTTTGTGGGGAGGGGAGGGTGATAAGCAGTGAAATACAACTTATGGTTTATAGTGGGCTAGAAAACCCAGATCCTTGTTAAGTCCTGTCCGTTGGGTGTCAAAATATTCAATCATTCTGATTTCAAAGGTTTTATGTTCCTGAATTGTTTTAAAGTTACCTTTCAGTATTCTCACTGTGAAATCACTGGCACGGTGTCCTGGTTCTGTAAAGTGCTGTCCCAACGCCCTACTGGCAGTATTGTTCATGTGATGTCTATGTAAATTGAATCTTGTCTTAAGCATCTGGCCTGTTTCTCCAATATAACAACCTTCGTTGCATTTTTTACACTGAATGATATATACCACATTGGAAGATGAGCATGTGAAAGATTCCTTTATGTTGAATATCTTTCCTTTGTGCATGACTGTGGGTTCTGTGAAATGTTTTGGCATAGTTTGCAGCTAGATATATTACAAGGACGTGTGCCTTTCTGTTCACTTTCAGTCTGTGTTGGCAGTTTACTTCTGATAAGCTTGTGTTTTAAGTTGGGTGGCTGTCGGAAGGCCAGTACTGGTGGGGATGGGAATATTTCCTTCAGTAATTAACCCTCCTGGAGCAAAGGTTGTAGATCTCTTATGATTTTCCTCAGTTTTTCCAGCTCTGGATTGTATGTCACTACACTGTCAGCTAACACATTTGCTTATTTCTGATCTGATGAAGAAGGGCAACCTTCGAAAGCTAATCAAGAAATGTATTAAGTTATGTCCAATAAAAAAGGTATCATCTTATTTTCTTTTCCATGTTTTAATTTTGTTTGATTTCTGTTGGTTACAGTGCTGAAACTGGACCAAAATCCTTTTTCTGCCCAGTCTCTGTCAAAAGGATACAGCCATGGTTTTGGCCAAAACTGACTTTGTGTTTTAGATGGAAGCGGAAAAATGTGTGCTTTGTCCTGTTTTGTCTCCTTTCCCCTTCTCTGAACAGGAGTTGTCTTCCCACTTGTAGGTGCCCCCCCCCCAGGCCTGTCTTACAATCCCTGGCAGTCAAGGGGTGTAGTCATGACAGGAATGATCCTCAGTTGCTCCTACCCATGCTGGCTGTTCTCTCAAAATGGCTGCCATAACCTCTAGTGGCAATCTCGCAAGACTGCCGCAAGAGGTTACAGCAGTCGTTTTGAGAATAGAGCTACATGAGCAAGAACGACTGGGGATCGCTCCTTCCCTTACTACACCACTGGATGGCAAGGGATTGCAAAGATTAGCCCCTCCCCACGACTACCTTGCAATCGCATTAAAGAAAAGAAAAAAAAAAAACCCAATGCAAGTAATGCAGTTATGATCTTGTGTACTAGATTATATGGTAAATAGAGTGCTCTAAATAAATGCTTTTGATACAAAAGTTTAGCAGGAATTTAAGCCTGTAACTTTGGGATAAGCTCCTTGGGAATCAGCCTCTGTGGGGACATTAGCTATCCCTCTAAATATGGTGCAGAGTCGGCCATTGTAAAAGTACTGTAGCTTTTAGTTTGTTTTCATTAGTTGAGGTCCATGTGTGTGGAGGCTACTTACCTTGGAGATAAAATGTAGTCTTTCATATATTCTAGCTTGGATACAATTTAGGTGATTCTAAAGAGTTTCCAGGCTCTGTTGGGTATGATGGAGATGCAGTGTCTTAATCAAACTTGTGATGTGCAGAAGCTAGATTCTATGAGAGGAGCATGTAGTCATTGGTTTTTAAATACAAGTACTGGTCAGTTATAGTGTTAGGAAAATAATATAATGAAATGAAGTTTATATATTAGAAAATTTGAGAAATGTTTTGCCCTTGATTTTAATTTTTTAGAGCATATAGTCCTCATATTCAGTAACATCAAAATTCTTTTTGTTTTATTCTGAATTGTGCATCAGGCTGGTAACATGTTTGTCTTTATTCAGTTTTATAACAAAATACAAAACGGGAAGCATCTCAGTGCTACTTTCTCTTGTTACTGCCCACAGTTTGGGTAAACATAAAAAGGTAATCATGAGGATATTTAATTATATCTGCATTGACTTGGGAACCTAAACGTGCCAGACTTGTTGAGAAGTTGTCAGCCTGTGCGTCCAATTCCTTGGACTGGAGGGTGGTAATTGGGCTACTGACTGCAAGCTCTGACAAATACTCAGTAGACCTCATTGGTTCACATTCACACTAGCTAGTTTTTGGTTTTGGCTTCAGCCAAAAGTGGTTAGACAGTTTCAGTAGCAGTTTTGGCTGAAATTGGAAGAAACCCAGTTTTGGTCAGCCTCTATATTAGGCTAATCCCCTTCTTCACTGTTGTATTGAGCCACTTATTAGTTGGAATGGTAATGTCCCAGGTGATCCCTTTTTTGCTCTCTGTAATTCTAGGGCAGTGGTTCCCAAACCTGGTCCTGGAGGCACCCCAGCCAGTCAGGTTTTCAGGATACCCACAACAAATATTCATGAGATTTGCATGCAGTGTTTGTTTTGTTTTTGTTACATTTGTACCCCGCGCGTTCCCACTCATGGCAGGCTCAATGCTGCTTACATATTGTATACAGGTAATTATTGGTACCTGGGGCAATGGAGGGTTAAGTGACTTGCCCAGAGTCAGTGGAGACAGTGCATGCAAATCTCTCTCATAAATGTTCGTTGTGGGTATCCTGAAAACCTAAATGGCTGGGGTGCCTCCAGGACCAGGTTTGGGAACCAATGTCTTAGGGTCTAGATCTTGGTTCTGGGTATTCAGGCATTAATTCTAGGGAGCAGAGAATGCAGCCAGAGAGGTAGGGCTCTCTTTCAATTTCTAGTCCAAGGCTGCTTCAAAGCGTCAAGGTTTTTGTTAGTTTTCTGAATTGTAGCAAGCTAGGTGCTAGTGTGATGTTACATGGTGGGGAGTTGAAAAGATTGGACCTCCTTCCAAGAAGGTTCTCCAGTAGCTCTGAAATCTTGCCATTAGGCATGGGAACTCTAGGCAAGCTCAGGGCAGAATGAAGCAACTGTTGGGCTGTATGTAGAAGCTGCAGCTATGGTGTAAATGTATATCCTGAAAACCTGACTGGCGGTGGTGCCTCCAGGATCAGGTTTGGGAACCACTGGTATAGGGCATTAACGCCTCCTTTCTTCCGCTGGGTTTGCCTCTTTATGCATTCTAGCATCTTTCTGGCATGTTCACTGCCTTGCTACATTGTTTTGTCATCTTGAGATGCTCAGACAGTAACACCCCAAGGGCCTTCTCTTTGTCCATGCATATCAGTTTCTTTCCCTATCACATACATCTCCTTTGGATTTCTACACCCCGTGCATCACTGTGCATTTCTTTGCCTTATATTTATCTGCCAACATTAGACCATTCTTCTACTTTTGTAGATCACTTCTCATGTTGTCTACCTTTAGGGTTTCCATGCTGTTGCAAATTTTCATGTAATCTGCAAACCTCCCCCCCCCCCCCCCCAACTTTTTCCCTTCTTATCCTTCAGCAATGTCACTCACAAATGTATTGAATAAAGGGAAAGGGACTTCTTATACTGCCTTCCTGTGGTTTTTGCAATGGTTTACGTAGTATATACAGGTACTTATTTGTACCTGGGTTAAGTGACTTGCCCAGAGTCACAAGGAGTTGCAGTGGGAATCAAATCCAGTTCCCCCGGATCAAAGTCTGCTGCGCTCAAGAAAAAGATCTGGGTGTAGTTGTAGATAATATGCTGAAATCTTCTGCTCAGTGTATGGTGGCGGCTGCCAAAAAAGAGCAAGCAGGATGCTAGAAATTATTAGGAAAGGGATGGCGAATAAGACTGAAAATACTATAATGCCTTTGTATCGCTCCATGGTGTGTCTGCACCTTTAGTTCAGTTCTGGTCGCCATATCTCAAAAAAAGATATAGCTGAATTAGAAAAGGTTCAAAGAAGAGCGACCAAAATGATAAAGGGGATGGAACGGCTCTCATATGAGGAAAGGCGGTTAGGGCTCTTCAGCTTGGAAAAGAGATGGATGAGGGGAGATATGATTGAGGTCTACAAAATTCTGAGTGCTGTAGAACGAGTAGAAGTAAATCGATTTTTTTAAAACTTGTTCTGAAAGTACAAAGACTAGGGGACACTCGAAGTTACGTGGAAATACTTTAAAAACAAATAGGAGGAAATATTTTTTTCGCTCAGTGAATAGTTAAGCTCTGGAACTTTTTGCTGGAGGATGTGGTAACGGCGGTTAGCGTATCTGGGTTTAGAAAAGGTTTGGACAGATTCATGGAGGAAAAGTCCATAGTCTGTTATTGAGACAGACATGGGAAACAACTGCTTGCCCTAGGATTTGTAGTATGGAGTGTTGCCACGGTTTGGGTTTCTGTCAGGTACTTATGACCTGGCTTGGCCACTGATGGAAACAGGATACTGGACTATATGGACCATTGGTCTGATCCAGTATGGCTATTTTTATGTTCTGAAAAAGCCCCTTGGTGTGACATCCCTATCAGCAGTACTGGATAAATGGACTTTGGGTAGCATTCCATGGATGATTGTATGGTTAGCTTGAAAGAAGGGCCTAAATTGGCAGAGAGCATCCAACTTCAGGAATTGCATTACAAATTTCTTATGCACATCTATATCCATCCATCTCGGGCTAAAAAGATGGGTCTCCCATTCAAAGGGATGCAACATATAAACATTGCATTTGGGATTGCCCTCCGATTGGCCAGTTCTGAATGTCTGTGTGGCTGCATCTTAGCCACATGCATGATCATTCTTGGGAAGCGTCTTCATCTTGCCATCTTCTGGATCATATATGTTGTAGAGGATACGCAGATTTCAACTTTGTTCCTCCTTAAAGCTACGTTAATTGCAGAATGCTGTTTCTGGAGGAACCAGATGCACAAACATTTGCTCATAGAGAAACATACCATGGACACTAGAGAGCTTAAGGCTGAACAAAGATTTTTTTTAAGTTGTGGACACCCTGAGTACATTATCTATGAGACTCTGCTCTCAATTTCTGAATACATTGGAGATGTGGCAGGCTATTTATTTCTTCAGGTGGGGCCCTTTTTGTGTTATGGAAGGGGGGAGAGGGTAGGGGTGATCTGTTGTGTATTTTTGTATGTTAATTTACAGCATACTCATGGGGGGGAAGGGGTTTGGGGGAGGAGGTCTCAGATTGAGGGGTGTTATTCTTTCATATTAATATCACCTTGTTTATTGCACTGTTCGGTATGATGGTTGTCAGAAGCCATGTTCTGGTTTTCATTACAATGTATGCCCTGTTGGTGATTTAATAAAGATATTGTAAATAAAATCATTGATTTGTTGGGCAAAATACAGAGTTGGACTTTAAAGATCTTTATAAAATATGGCAACAATTCATAAGACATATGATTCAATTTTGGGAACATATGACCTCAAGAAGAAATCAACTAAACCTTTCCAATGTGCATCACTTTGCATATTTTTTTACAGTCCGCATGTGTTTTAACAATCTTCAGTAGTTTTGTGTCATCTGCAGATTTAATCACCTCACTTGTCATTCCCATTTCCAGATCGTTTATAAATATTTTAAATAGCATCGGTCCCAATACTGATCCCTGCGGCACTCCACTATTCACCCTCCTCCATTGAGCGAAATTACTATTTAACCCTACCCTCTGTTTTTTGTCCAATAACCAATTCCTAATCCACGGAAGGACATTGCCTCCTATCCCATGACTTTTTCATTTTCTCAGGAGTCTCTCATGAGGAACTTTGTCAAAAGCTTTCTGAAAATCTAGATACACTACATCAACTGGCTCATTTTTATCCATGTTTGTTTATGCCTTCAAAGAAGTGAAGCAAATTGATGAGGCAAGACTTCCCTTGGCTGAACCCATGCTGACTCTCCCATTAAACCATATTTGTCTACATGTTCCATCATTCTATTCTTTGTAGTAGTTTCAACTATTTTACCTGGTACTGACGTCAGGCTTGCTAGTCTGTAATTTTCTGGATCATCGCTAGAACCCTTTAAAAAAATCTGTGTGCGTTTCGTTGTGCGATATTTCTTTGCAGATTTCATTTCACCTTTCCATTTCCTTGTCGTACGTATCATGTCATCTGTGTACAAACCTCACTACCTGACTTCTCAGGCCACATCTCATGACTTAAGGAAGTATCTCTGCCAGTTGAGTGTACACCACACTGCTTATTCCAGCTAAGACCGAGTGGTTTGATTGCCTAGTGAATGTCACTGTTCTTTGTTATAAATGTCAGTCACCATTGTTTGGCTATTCGAAATACTGAACATTCCAGGCTGTACGATACCCTTAAGGAGCGGATTACTTGGAACTGTTTTCTCTGTCGGACATAACCCATTCTTTCTGGACTGGTCTGGTAGGACTAAAGGAAAGAAAATTATCGGGTAAGACACAGTTTTTCCATCTTCCTGTCCTTCAGAGATCTTGTACCATCCTTTATCTCTGTCTCTCCCTTAGAGATCCAATGTATTTGCCCCATGCTTTCTTGAATTAGAATACAGTCTTGTCTCCACCACACCTCTAGTGGGACTCTATTTCATGGTTCCACCACCCTGTCCGTAAAGAAGTATTTCCATAGATTATTTATCAGTCTATTTCCTTTCCCCTTCATCCCATGCCCCCTTATTCCCGAGCTTCCTTTCATTTGAAAGAGACCTGTCTCCTGTGGATTTGTGCCACTGAAGTATTTAAATGTATATCATATTTTGTCCCTATACACTTTATGATGGAGACTACTGACCATTTTAGTACCCACCCTCTGGACCAACTACATCCTGTTCATCTCCTTTTGAAGATGTCTCCAGAACTGTACACAGTACTCTAAATGGGGTCTCACCTTTCACTTCCTTTTTCCTGATGGCCATTCCTTTCGTTGTGCACCCAAGCATCCTTCTGGCTTTTGTCATCACTTTTCTACCTGTTTTTTTTTTTTTTTTAATTTTTTTATTAAAGTTTCACAGATACATCTTAACAGATATTCAACTACACATTGACATCTTGCTTCTTACATCAATCTATGCCTATCCCCGACTGTAGTTTCCCTCCCTTCCCTCCCTATCCCGGTGGTGAGTGCTGCTGTTCCTTATACGTTCATAAAGTGTCCAAATTTTGTTAAAGACTAGCATGGATCCTCTTCGCATAGCTGTTAAGTTTTGACATCCGATAGAGGGGCTCCACTTTCCTACTGACCGCCTGAAGTGATGGTGGCTCCACTTGCCACCAGGCGCGAGCCAGTCCCAGTCTTGCCGCTACAAAATATTGAATCGCCAACCTATGCTGCCAGCTCGGTATTGCTGCTGGTCTGAAGTGTAGTAGGCAGTGTTCTGCCTTCCATAAGTGTGTCCTCTGTAGAACTGTATTAACCAGTTGCATTACATGTTTCCAATACATTTCAACTTTCTCACAGGACCACCAAATATGATAGAATGTGCCTCTGTGACCACACTCCCGCCAGCATTGCCCCGACATTTCTGGGTACAGCTTTTGTAGCCGGTCGGGGGTGTAGTACCACCAATAAAACATCTTAAAACCATTTTCATTTACCGTTTGAGCCAGGGATGGCTTAAGCAAATATTTATAATTCCCCTTCCATATTGTTTCAGGGTAGGTGGTTTGTAGCACCTTCTCCCATTTAGCTTGGTAAAGTACCTGAGGATCTGTCCTTCCCAACAAGGCTAAATATATCCTGGTGATTCCTCCCCTGCCTCCCCCTCTATTTATCGCTAGTTCTAGGGCTGTTTCAGCTAGGTCCAACTCATCTTGCGCTTTCTTTTTAATGAAGCTGCGCAGGTTGCAGTAATATGTAAGATCTGTCTCCCCCAGGCCATATTCCTCCTGCAGGTCTGTAAAGTGTATCATTACCCCATCTTTCCATAGCTGACCCAGCGTGCGCAACCCCGCTTGAGCCCATGTATCGAACACTTTCTCGGTTCTCCCCAAGGGAAATCCCTTTGCCCAACGTATTGCTGTTTGCCGATAATATCGCCTCTCCGGAAACAGCCGCCTTCTCAATTGGTACCATGTCCACATAGAGTGTCTCAACCCTAGGGGCATTTTTTTGATTATAGGCACCAGCTCATCCCCTGGAATCCACAGAATATCCTCTATTTCACGTCTACCTAGCCAGGCTCTCTCCCAGTGAAGCCATTTCTTGGATGCCCCAGGGGCCCACTCCGCCAGAACGCAAATTTGGGCCGCCTGGTAATACAGATATAAATTAGGGACCCCCATACCTCCTCTCTCCCATGTTTGAAACATCATTGAGCGTCTCACTGTTAGTGGACATTTCCTCCATATGTATGTAAACATTTTGCGATTCAGGTTTGCAAAAAAACTAGTAGGAATTGGTATCGGGATTGCCATAAATAGATATAATAGTTTTGGGAGTAGCATCATCTTGATGGCGTTTATATGCCCTTTCCAGGATACATTAAGCCCTTCCCATCTATCCAACTCTCTAAATAGCTCTTCTGCTTTCTGGGGGAAGTTAGCTGCAAAGAGCCCCTCTAACTGCGGCGTTATCTGAATACCTACGTATTTAATAGATTTGCTCGCCCACACAAAGGGGAACTCTGTCTGAAGAGTCGACAGCTCAGTGGGAGGCACTGTGAGATTTAAAAAAGTTGATTTCTCCAAGTTAGGCTTAAATCCTGATAATTGTTCATATTGCGTGAGATGTTCCACTACCCTCTTCACCGATGTGTCTGGTTTCGTAATAGTCAGCAATATATCATCGGCAAACAGCATCAGTTTATGTTCCCTCCAGCCTCTCACCACTCCCCTTACCTCCTGATCCTTTCGAAGCATACAGGCTAAAGGTTCTAAAGATAGAGCAAAAAGGAGTGGAGACAGCGCACATCCCTGTCTAGTCCCTCGTTGTAATTTAAATGTTTTTGTGTACATCCCATTAATTTTTAATGTTGCCAGTGGGGCCTGATATAGTAGCTGTAACCATTTCAGATACCTCCCTTCTATCCCTATCCACTGTAGCACCGTGAACAGAAACGACCAGTCCACACGATCAAATGCCTTTTCTGCATCAATCGAAAGCAATATCGCTGGGGTCTGGTCGTCTCTCACCTGTTGGATGACATGCATCAGGCATCTGATATTATCAAACGTCTGGCGTCCCGCTATGAACCCCGCCTGATCTTCATGTACTATATCTGGTATCTGTTTTTGTAATCTGCGGGCCAGGAGTTTTGTGAATATCTTGTAATCTACGTTCAGGAGCGAGATCGGCCTGTAAGAGCTACATAGCTGTGGGTTTTTCCCTGGCTTTGGTAATAGGGTTATCGCTGCCAATCTCCAGGTATAAGGTAATTCCTGCGAGTCAGCCAGTGCATTAAACACTCTCTGTAAAACTGGTGCTAGGAGTTTACTATACATTTTATAAAATCTGGGGGGAAACCCATCTGGGCCTGGGGCTTTACCACTCGCCATATCTGTTATGGCCCACATGATCTCCTCTAATGAGATGGGGGCGGACATCTGTTCAGACCCCTTCTTCCCCACCCGCGGGAGATCCGCTTCTCGCAGGTATTGCTCCATTCTGTCTTCCTCTAGGGTCTGTTCTGATCCATATAAAGTTGTATAATATTCAAGGAATGCCTCTTGAACTTGCTCCACCTGTGTGACTGTGTTCCCCCCTGCTATTTGTATACTTCCTATATGGTTTCGTTGCGCTAACTTTTTGAGTTTGCATGCTAGCAGTCTGCCTGCCTTATCTCCAAATTCAAAATATTCTTGTTGTGTCATTTGCAGTTTGGCAGCTAGTTCTGCCAGTTGTAGTTCGTTAAGTTTGGATCGCAACTCCTGTATTTTTGCCTGTCTCTGGGTATCTTTGGGGTCTTTTTTGTGTTCCTGTTCCAATCTTAGTATCTCTGCTCTGATGTTATCTTCCTGCTCTATTCGTGTCTTAGTTATATGTGCCCCCAATGCAATCAGTTGTCCACGTAGGACTGCTTTGAGGCCCTCCCACAAGTGTTCCGGGAGGGTCTCTCCTACATCGTTAAATTCAAGGTATTCCTTGATATATTTTTCTATCATTGGGATATTTTTAGTGTCTAGTAGGATTGCCTCATTTAATCTCCAATATCGTGTGCCTACCTGCCGTGTTCCTGTGTGTAATTCTAATACCACCGGGGCATGATCCGACCAGATGCGTGGTTCAATATGTGTCTCATGCACCTTGTTTGCAATTGCCACATCTCCCATCCATCCATCTATTCTGGAATATGACCCATATTTGGAAGAGTAGTAGGTATAGTCTCGCTCCTCCCCGTGTTTAGCCCGCCATAGGTCCATCAGTCCCCACCTTGCCAGGAATCCCTTTCTAATTTAGCATACACTGCCTGGCCCGCAGAGTTATCTAATGGGGGGTGTATCGTGACATTAAAATCTCCTCCTAGCAAAAGATGCCCCTGTTGATGTCTTTGCAATTTTTGTTCTACTTCCTCGATGAACATTCCCTGTCCTGTGTTTGGTGCATACAGGTTCACAATTGTATACTGAACATTAAACAATGAGATTAATATCATCAGAAATCTACCCTCTTTATCTGTTATGGTACGGTGTACCTGCCATGGGAGAGACCCCGACAGCGCTATCAATACCCCTCTCTGTTTCGAGTTATCCATACTCCATGAGAACAATATAGTGGGGTATTGCTTATGACACACCAGCTTTTCATGACATTTTTTTAGATGTGTCTCCTGCCAGAGCACCATGTCAGCTCGCAGGCGTACCATTTCTTTGAATGCTAGCTGGCGCTTCATAGGCGAATTGAGACCCCGCACATTAAAGGTTACACATTTTAACATCTTATCACCCAATACCACATAAACAGTTTGCTATATATCCACCACCATTTCCCCTTATCCCCCCTCCCCCCCCATAACCTGAAATAACATGCCCCCCTCTCCTGTGAGGGCATGCCTATAAGGATGTGGACTTCCGTTTCCTTATTCGTTACTAGCCTGCTCAGTTGCTCAAGGCTTTTGTCGTATACTAATAAAGTTCCGCTTGGCCCGGTTTTCTAGGTGGGCAGGTCTTTATCCTGTAGATTTTATATTCCAAAATGGGATGTTTTTTTTTTTCTTTTTTCTCATGGGCCTTTTCCAGCTGCCAGTGTACGATCTGATGCCTGGCGTCTCAGCCGTCCCCGCCCCTGCGATACTCGCTGCCATTTCTGCTTATTCTGTCTTGGGGGGCCTGTCGATCTTCGTATGATGGTCTCTGTTCCCGACTTATCCTGCCCCAAAAATTCTTGGGCCTCCTCAGGCGATATCACCCGGCGCTGTTTGCCCTCTTTATAAAACACTAGGGCAAATGGGTGTTGCCATTTATATTTAATGCCCTCTTCTCGAAGCTTTTCCGTTAGTGGGCGCAAAGCTCCTCGTCTCTTTAAAGTGGTGGCCGCCAGATCCTGGAACAGTTCAATGGGGTATGTCTCCCATGTGATAGGACTAGCTGCTCTCGCTTGACGCATGATCTCCTCTTTGATTTTAAACTCTGTAAAGCAGGCCACTATGTCTTTAGGGACATTGGCCTTTCTTGATCCTAGTGCCCGATGTGCGCGCTCTATCCGGATTGTGTCTGGCGCTATTGTATGATCCGGGGAAGATAAAAGGTGGGCTGCTATATCTTGCACTACCTTCTCGCAGTTGTTAAATTCTGGTAACTCCGGTAGGCCCCGCACCCGGATATTGGATCGCCGACTTCTATTTTCAAGGTCTTCCACCTTGTCCGTGAGAAATTTCATGTCTGCTTGTTGGTCCGTAATTTGTTGTTCGACCATTGTCAGAGTTTCTGCATGCTCCTCTAGTCCAGCCTCCGTCTCATTGACTCGGTTCCCCAAGTCTTTAATCTCTTCTCTTAGGTCCGCACTTAGTTGTGCAAAATCTCGCCGCATCTCTTTGATGTCCTTTTTTATATCTAGCAACCACGTGCTTAATTGCTCCCATTTATCTGTCGCTATCTCGCTCTCACTATTTTCGTCGTGTGCTCTCTGAGCGTTTGGAGAACGCGGGTTTACAGAGCTTCCCTGGCCGCCCTGATCGTCGGCCTGTTTCCCTGCCACGTGGTCCCGCTGGCGGAATCCGAATGCAGTTAAATCTGCCGTCTTGAGCTTCGAGTTCGCCATTTGTAAGCTCACGTTCCTTTCACTGCCCGCACTGCTACTTGCTTTTCGCTTCGGGCCGCGGTGACTCTATTTTTTAGCTAGTTTTTCAGCTGGCAACCGGGAGCTCCGTCTTCAGATCGCCATTGCTGATCGTGACGTCACCGGAAGTCCTCACTTTTCTACCTGTTTGGCCAGCTTTAGACCATCAGCTATGATCACTCCTGAAGTCTCACCCCTCTTTTGTACATAGAAGTACTTCACCCCTTATACTGTACTGATCCTTTGGGTTTTTGCAGCCCAGATGCATGACCCTTAATTTTTTAGCATCATATTTTAGCTGCCAAATTCTAGACCACTCTTTCGGTTTTGCTAGATCTGTCTTTATGCTATCTACACCATCAGGGGCTTCAAAAAGATTTTGTAAGAATCGGGCTAGGGTATTGCATACATGTTTCTTATACTTCTTTCAGGCATTTTTTTTCTTCATGACTTTGGTTAATATGTCTGTGATCTTATCAAATGAACATGTTTATCTCATGGCCAAGTTCCCTAGTTTGAAGTGGCTATACAAATTTGTTTCTGGCTGATGAATAAGTGACAAACTGCTTTTCTCTTGCACCTCTGCATCTCTCTTTCTTCCAGGGCTGCTGTTTTGTGTCTCTCCTTACTGTATGTGTTAAAATAAGCACAATCATATGGCTCCAACAGCAAGAAGTATGCATTTTAGGCAGTGATAGTGGTGGGCTTGAGGGGGTAGATGAGGAGGGGACAGAGGGATGAAGGGAAGTAGTGGAGGATAGCTGTAGGGAGCAGATTTAGATGAGAGGAAAGAGACGATGAAAAAATAATGGGGGAGTGAAAATAAGGAATGAAAAGTAAATGGGGAGAATATTTCTGAAGTTTTTGTTTCTAATTATATCACAAATGTAAAAAGATTTTTAATGAAGCATGTACAACTTTGAAAGATTTTAAGAAAGAGAAATTGGCTTTTCTGTGTGCATCAGTGTGCTCGTCTACAAATGTATGCGAGTGTTGCATAGAATAATGCAATGTTATCTGCCACAGGAGACCAGGGTCTGTGATTGTCTCATTTTTACTGGATTGAAGTTTTTGATGACAGATATGAAACTCCTGTCTCTTCAAATCGGATGATTTTTTTTCATTAAGTAATATTTGTGTTAATATTCTAATCATAGAAGGTGATTATTGAAAATAGCTTTAAAAATGTTTTTGGGTGTGTTTTTAATGTCTCATTAATAGTGAAAATATGGTTACTACAATATATGCAGTTCTGTATTTTTGTAATTTATTTAAATGCTTTTACCAACCCCTCTCCAGTTCTATTCAGCCTTTTCTGAGCCGATGATATTCAAAGTCTTTTTAGTGTTCTGGTTAGCTTGAAAAACAGGCAAGAACATATTTTGAATGCTCTGCAGAGGAGTCTAAATATATGATCACTTGTTAAATATTTACCAATCTTTGCTTTGCCTGCAAATGTGGGGACGTTACTGGAAGGGTGTGCCTAGACAGTAATAACCCAAGTGTACACAGCTTTGAAGAACAATTTTATTGAACTTTTCACCCAGTTTATGTTCTGTTTATCTTACCTCATGCCATGGAGCTTGTTTATTCCTATATGCTCACTGAGTGGGCTACTAATTTAATATTTTCATACAAAATTAGTAGCCTAGTCTGTTAAATGTAATATTTTTTTCAGGGATCAATTACTTACTACATAGAATTTATTGATATTTAGTTTCATATATTTTTGATTAGTCGTCTTGAAATATTAGCATAAGGGACACTCATAATTAGCAAATTTTTTTCTCAAACTGGGAACATGAGAACAGGCGTTGCCATATTGGGACAAACCAAAGGTCCATCAAGCCCAGCATCCTGTTTCCAACAATGACCAATCCAGTTCACAAGTACCTGGCAAGATCCCAAGACAGTACTAGGCCGCCTTAACCTAGCTATGGCTTCAGCTTATATACTTCTGGACCATGCCCTCCTGGCTTCACCCCTTCCATGTCACTTCACCACCCCCCTTGGGCGGGTTTAAGGTGGCTCTGATACTGTGAGGGAGTGCCATTACAATAGATTTTATGCTGCTTATTTTAGAAATAAGCAGTGGATTTTCCTGAATTCCATCTTAATAATGGCTTATGGACTTTTCTTTTAGGAAGTTATCCAAACCTTTTTTAAACCCTGCTAAGCTAACTTCTTTAACCACATCTGGCAACGAATTCCAAAGATTAATTACATGTTGAGTGAAGAAATATTTTCTCTGATTAATTTTAAATTTACTACTTTGTGTGCCACCTAGTCCTCCTAGTATTTTTGGAAAAAGTAAATAGGTGATTCACATCTACCCATTCCATTCCACTCATCATTTTATAGACCTCTATCATATCTCCCCTCAGCCGTCTCTTCTCCAAGCTGAAGGTCCCTAGCCGCTTCAGCCTTTCCTCATAGGGACGTTGTTCTATCTGCTTTATTGTTTTTGTTGCCCTTCTCTGTACCTTTTCTAATTCCACTATATCTTTTTTGAGATGCGGTGACCAGAATTGCACACATTATTCAAAGTGTGGTTGCACCATGGAGTGATTATAACATCCTCATTTTTGTTTTCCATTCTTTTCCTAATAATTCCTAACATTCTATTTGCTTTCTTCACCACTGCTGCACACTGAGCAGAGGGTTTCAATGTATTGTCAACAATGACACCTTCCTTGTCATCAGTAGCAGATGAATCCATTAACTGATGGGTTGTATCTTGGTGCCTGATAATAACAGATGACAGCCTTCTAGGCTGGGGAGCGCATTGCCAGGGAAACTATTCTCAGGGTCTGTGGACACCCGTGGAAGCGGGGTGGTCCATCAATCGCTTGGAGCTGAGAGCGATATTCCAGGCTCTTATGGCCTTTCAAAAGACTCTGAAGGGGCTTGCTGTCCGGGTTCTGTCAGACAACACGATAGCGGTGGCATACATAAATCGTCAGGGAGGCACTCAGTGCAGGGCCCTGGCTGCGGAGTCCGCTCAGATTTGCCACTGGGCTGAGCTACACCTGCAGCTTCTGTCGGCAGCTCACATAGCAGGTCAGAGCAACATGCAAGCTGATTTTCTCAGTAGGCATCAAATTGACCCGGTGGAATGGGAACTGGCAGAAGAAGTTTTTCTTCAGATTTGTGCCAAATGGACGACTCCTGGAATGGATCTAATGGCAGCTTCAGGTGGCCCCTGCCATTGGGCAGCCCTGGGCATTTTTCCAAGTTCACTCAATGGTATCTATACCCTTGTCTGGTAGAAATAAAGCCATGGAACTGTACACTAAGGGCTAGATGCACTAAAGTCCTTCGAAGAGCCGTTCCCTAACCAATTCCATAGCGAATCAGTAGGGAACGGCCATGCATCAAGGAAATGGAATGCAAATGAGATGCTCATTGTAGCTCACTTGCATTTTCTATTTCCTCGGAAAATAGTCGGCCAGTTGGCTGGTCGAGCATGCGCAGAGCAGCCAAGCGTTATGCTTGTTGTTCTGCACATGCCAAGGACGTCCCTGATGAGCACTTGTTAGAGCCGCAGGCCGGAGCGCAAACTGCAGCCGCTGATACAGCCGGTGATCCCTGCCGCCCCACTCTCGGAAGAAGGGGGTGGATTGCGGCTGACCGTGCAGACCCTCCTCCCCGGGAACGCGCGGCTCTGGGGGTTGAGAGTTGCAAATTACCACCACCGGCATTGGGACGAGCGAGGACGCCTAACATGGACGTCCTTTCACTGAAACATATATAAAAAAAAGGACGGCCCTGACGAGCAATTGGACGTTATTGCCCAGATTTTTTTGTGATGGGTGTTCTTCTGCGAGGACGTCCAAATAAAAAAACTATTTGGACGTCCCTTTCGATTATGCCCCACTTCAGGTCTCTCTCTGCCAATCACAGCGCGTTTAGCGCTCACCGGTGTCAGCTAAACGCGCTGTGATTGGCGGAGAGAGACCTGGAGTGGGGCATAATTGAAAGGGACGTCCAAATAGTTTTTTAATTTGGACGTCCTCACAGCAGAACACCCATCACAAAAAAAAATTTGGGGATAAACGTCCAATTGCTTGTCAGGGCCGTCCTTTTTTTTTTTTTTTTTTTTTTAATAGTTTCAGTGAAGGACGTCCATGTTAGGCGCTTTAGAAGGACGGCCCTGATGAGCGCTTGGACATTTTTTTTCCTGATTTTTTTTTTTTTGTGGTTACATTTATAGAAGTTTTTAGAGGCTGCGCAGCCCCAACGAGAGGTGTACAGACCTCCCGTTAGATTTTTCACAGTTAGGCAATCGGTAAACCGTAGTGCATCTCATTACAATACGATTTCTACACATTATAATACTAATTTGCTCATCTGCATTCCGTTTTCGTTAGGTGCTACCATGATCGGAAAATGGCTCGGAGAAGCATTTAGTGCATGCCATGGTTTACTAGCTCGTTAATGACTTGTTAATGGCTCGTTAAGTTTAGTGCATCTGGCCCTATGTAATCTAATTGGAGATGTTCACCAGAGATTTAAAACAAGAGACAAACAATGAAGATTGGTGCTGTCAATAAATGTCTAGGATACTTTGAATCCACTTGAAAGGACAAGGGGCGATCAGTAATGTTTAATCCATAAAATCCCAGCAGCCAAAGGTAATTAGTCAGTCACCGTTCTTGATAACCTTAATCATAAATACACTTTTTTGAATAAATGTTTTTGAATCCTCAAAATGATGTCTAGCCAAATACATGTAACATTTTCTAATGCATTGCTGCCCATTTCTTATTTATTTATTTTTTCAATTTTTTGCATAACGTTCGTTAAAAATCAAATTAATTACTTAGCTTTCAAAAATATTCAATTCCTGTTACAAATCAGACCCTCTGTCAACATGGCCAGGTTTCAAACACTGCATCAGGGTAGAGGTCCTTATCATAATGCTACAGCTTCACTTCAAACAGCAGGATACTTTGAAGGCTGAAACTGAGGTGCAGAGGCATACTTTCTGAAATATCCCATTTTGCTATTGCATGCTAAGCAAGTGAAAACTCTTCTTTTAATGTCCTTCAGCATTGCTGCAGGAGTCAGCCATTGTACCAGTTTAAGCTTGCATTGAAATAGCAGGGTATACGTAGAAATAAATACAATTTTATGATCAACACTTCACCTACAAACAGTTTTGGAAGAGGAGAGTGTTGTTTTTGTTTCTAAGATTCTATTCTTTTCTATAGCTAGTTTTGAAGTAATATAATATTTGATAAGATATTAGTATCTGTATTGTTGGTTAATAATTAGAGTGTAATAAGTTGAAAAGGTTTTTAGGATAGTTGCATCCTCATTGGCAAATACATGTCACATGGTCAACTTGTTTAAAAATACGTAAATTAGTGAAATTATTAAGAATGCCATCTCAACTAAAATATTTTTCACAATGCAGGGTGCATTAAGGGTCTATCCTTGCCCCCATTTATTTAATAATTTAATTTATCAGCTGATTTTAATTGTCGTATGGCTATAGTGCATGCTGGCATGCAGACGATATTCAAATTGTCTACAGTTTTACTGATATTGACACTCCAATTGCTGTTTAGATCAAGTATCATCTTGTCTCAGTGATGACATACTATTCCTTAATGTGCTTAAATGTGAATCCATCTAGTTTCCAAACCCATTTTGTTAGTTCTTCTGGTACCCATCATTATGGAACACACCTTAAATAATTCAGACAGGGTCAGGATTCTAGGTGTAGTTTTTTATTTAACCCCTCCCCCAAAACAAACAAACATTTAAATGGCACATAGATAAAGTAGTAATGATTTGTAGTAGTAGTAGTACAATCCTCTTTCTTTGCGTTACAACCCATTTCCTTCAGTTAGACCCTGTTTGCCTATAGCATGTATCTGAATGCTTATTCTTTCTCTAGTCATTACACATTTAGATTATTGCAGTTCCTTATTTTGGGATGCCTTCTCTTCCTCCTCAAAATAGATTGCAATCCACAGCTGTAAAACTTCTTGTTGATTTGATTTTCATACCCTTGCTTAACCCTGTTTGTTGTATGTTATCTGCCTCAGGCTTCCAGTTTACACCTGCATACAATTTAAATTACTGACTGGTGTACAAAGGTCTTCATCCTTTGGCTCTAGATTACATTGCCAATTTGCTAGTCCCCTACACTCCCACCTGTACACTTCGGTCCTTTCAGAATGCACTTCTAAAACGTCCTCATTCCTCCTGTTTACATTTGGACATAAACCAGGGAAACAGCATTTGCCTATGCAGGACCTAAACCCTGGAACACCACAAAGTGCGATTAAAACTGAATCTTCTTATCTCATTCAAAAGTTCCCCTTGAGTGCCATTGCTTTTCAGTCAAACCTTTAGCATGTGTGGTCAATCTTAAGTCCACTGTCCCGTCCTCCCACTACGTTCATTATATTTTACTTCTCGGCCCTTTCTCTTTCCCCATCTCTTTCACTGTATTTCCTCAGTCTGCCCTCTTACGTGATGTAGGTTTTTTTTTTTCATTATTTTATGTGATTCTTAGTATATCAATATTTTATGACTAAATTTTATGTAAAGATATATAGTAACAGCCCCCTGAGATAGCAAGGTCAGGTATTGCACTGAAGAGGACACTTATTGGTTGGTCAGAGTACAGTAGTAGAATATTCTCTTTTGAGGTCTGAATCCAGTTCTGTCTTCTGTGCTTTGCTTGTAGAGGTGAATAATAGGAAACATTAAAGGCTATAAATGATGGATTTCTGAGATTCAAATTCGAGTGAGTAAAAGGTGTAGCCTTTCTGAGGATGATTAAAGTGAAAAGAAATGAGGTATAGTGGGAATGGTCTATAATTCTTCTGTTTATATTACAGGCTTACAATGTCATTGGAAGAGGTTCCATCTCCAGCCCATACAATGCAGACCTCCAACTTTGCACATGTGATCTTTCAAAACGTTGCAAAAAGTTATCTTCCCCATGTTCCCCTTGAGTGCCATTACACTTTGACCCAGTATATCCACCCACACCAAAAGGATTGGGTTGGCATTTTCAAGGTGAGTAAACATCAGCTACTTTTCATTTTGCTAGTAGCTGCTATGATATATAATTATGCAGATTACAAAGCACTGTAGTAGCCATGGGGCCTGTACCCACTCAAAATTCTGGTTCCTTTGATATGGCTGGTGGGGATCTCCAAGCCCCGCTAGCTGGAACAGGTCATTCCCCTACTTGTTGCAGCATGCATGAAAACCGAGCATATGCTGTGGGGGGAAGGGGGGAGGCTGACGCAGCAGTAGTGCATGGACAGTGCCCTCAGCTGCAGCAAGTATGAGAATGACCTGTTCTGGCCACCGGAGAACCTGTTCCAGCAGACTGAGCTTCCAGATCCCCGCCAGCTCAAATATTTTTATTTGATAGGGGAAGGAATTGTGTGCCCACCCAATTTGGGCTCAGGTCCACCCAAAATACACTGTTACAAATACAGGGTTCCTTTTACTAAGGTGCGCTAATGGATTTAGTGCATATTCCATATCATCAAGCAGATCAATCCATAGACTGGTGGGTTGTGTCCATCTACCAGCAGGTGGAGATAGAGAGCAATCCTTTTGCCTCCCTATATGTGGTCCTGTGCTGCCAGAAACTCCTCAGTATGTTCTCTATCTCAGCAGGTGGTGGTCACACACAGCAGCAGCTCTGGCTAGGTCTCCAAGCCTAATTGTTTAGGTTTTGTTGAGTACCTGGGGTTGAGGGCTCTTCGTGAGCAAGTGTAAACCTGGTGGTGCCAGGTCCCTCCTTTTCTCCTCCCTCCCGCTGGCTCTGTTTAAAAAAAAAAAACAAAAAAACCCCCCAGCAAAATAGACGACTTTGAGAGAAAAGCGTCTCTTGTTTGCAGCTGCTCACTGGGACTCCAAATCGTTGCAGCTCGGAGCAAGAAGCAGGTAATTTTACCTTTTACTAGCAGGTAGGGGGTTCCCCGAACGGTCTCCACGTGGCTAATGTCGTTGGATGGCAACGGCGTGAAAAGATGCTCCCCGGAATGCATATGCACGTCTAGCCGGGGTCCGAAGGCAGAGTCGCCTTTTTTGGGCGCCTTTTCGGAGTCTGGAGAGTTCTCCAGTTTTTCCTCCGGTGCGGTGGTTTTTCCCGCCTTAGGCACCCATCCCCCGCTGGCCGCCCTCCCAGTTGTGGCCGACCACGCTGCTCGGACGGCTTCTTGGGCCGCCCTCGAGGTGGGAGACGTTAATAGTATGGTCGCCCTTGACTCGGGCGACGGTAAAAAGTCGGCAAAATTAAAGCGCCATTCTTCCCGCGCGGCTCCTTCGCGGAATGTCGCAACGGACGCCATTTTGGATGCGCAGCACGCCTCTTTGCCGCTCTTGGGAGCGCAGGTTGAGAGTGCCTCTAGGGCCGTGGCCTAGCTGTAGAAGTGCACAGACTGGGGGGTTTCTCCCCTGAGTTCATTTTGCTGCTGCATCAGGCTTTTCTTATGCAAAACGTTGCCCCTGCTCGCCTGTCTGATAAGGGTGATGAGGCTTCTATGATCAAATGCCCTCGGGTGGATCTCCAGGCCCTAGGGGACTCTGTCTCCTCTGATGTGGATGAGGGCAGCTTGTCTGAGTTCTCCCAGAGGTCCTTAGCGGATTCTATGGAGGAGACTGATCCTCGCTCGGATGGAGCGGATGACCTCTCTGCTTTTTCGCTCAGAGGATTTGCCCAACCTGTTAGTGCAGGCCATGAGCATTTTGAAAATTTCCTCTCCGGAGGAAGGCCCTCTCTCAGCCTCAGTTGGCTCTGCCATTATGCTGGGAACTAAGTGCCCGCCTAGAACCTTCCACGTTCATGAAGCCATGCAGACTTTGATTTCGGCTCAATGGGATGCCCCTGAAGCGAGCCTTAAAGTAGTCAGGGCCATGTCCCGTCTGTACCCTCTGCCTGAGGGTGAACGGGAGGCCTTTCTCTGGCCTACAGTGGACTCTTTAATCACTGCGGTGACTAAGAGGACGGCTCTGCCGGTGGAAGGTGGCACTGCCCTGAAGAACGCTCAGGACAGGAGATTGGAGGCGGCCTTAAATTTGGCCTTTGAGGCGGCCGCCCTGAGTTTGCAAGCCTCGGTTTGCGGCTCCTATGTGGTCAGGGCATGCCTGACTGTTTTGCTGCGGACTTGCCCCTCGAATTCGTCCTTGAGGGCGGATTGGCCAGCCCTGGAATTGGGCTTGGCCTACTTAGCAGACTTGCTGTACGATGTCTTGAGAGCCTCGGCTAAAGGTATGGCTCAGACAGTCTCGGCTCGGCGGTGGCTATGGCTTAAGCACTGGTCGGCTGACCATGCCTCAAAATCTCACCTAGCCAAGTTGCCTTTTAAAGGCAAGCTGCTCTTTGGGGCCGAGCTGGACAAGATCGTGACGGAGCTTGGCACGTCTAAGGGCAAGAGGTTGCCGGAGGTCAGGGCACGGGCCGGCAGTGCTCGCCCTGGTTCCTCCAAGGGTCGATTTCAGGAAGCCCGCCGGTATCGCCCGGGCAAGTCGACCTCCTCTTCCTCCTCTTCCTTCAAGCGGAACTTCTCCCCAAGCAGCATTCCTTTCGCAGGGACCGCCGTCCCGGAGGTTCATCCTCCGGCCCTCCCCCAGGGTCAAGTACCCAATGACGGGGCCCTGGTCCATGGCCCAGAGCAGATAGGAGGAAGGCTATCCTTGTTTCTGGGAGAGTGGACCAGGATAACTTTAGACGCTTGGGTTCTGGAAGTCATGAGAGACGGCTACAAGTTGAAGTTCTGCCGGCCCTTGAGAGACGGGTTCGTAAACTCTCCCTGCAAGTCTTCAGTCAAAGCAGCGGCAGTGCAGCAGACTTTAGACAACCTGATCCGCCTGGGCGCGGTGGTCCCAATGCCAGTAGATCAACTTGGCAAGGGACGTTACTCCATTTGTGGTGCCAAAGAAGGGAGGTTCTGTTCGACCTATTCTTGACCTCAAGGGAGTCAATCGGGCCTTGAAAATACGGCACTTCCAGATGGAGACTCTCCGCTCTGTAATAGCTGCGGTGAAAAAAAGGAGAATTCCTGGCATTTTTGGACATCAAGGAAGCTTACTTACATATTCCCATCTGGCCGCCTCATCAGCGCTTCCTGTGTTTTGCAGTCCTGGGCCAACACTTCCAGTTCAGAGCCCTCCCGTTCGGGTTGGCTACTGCTCCGCGGACCTTCTCCAAAGTAATAGTGGTCATCACGGCTTTCCTTTGCAAGGAAGGAGTGCAAGTCCATCCCTATCTGGATGACTGGCTGATTCGAGCCCCCTCTTATGCAGAGTATGGGAGAGCTACGGACAGGGTTATTGCTCTTCTGAGCTCCCTGGGATGGATCGTCAACTGGGAGAAAAGTCAGCTGCGCCTGACTCAGTCCCTGGAGTATCTGGGAGTTCGAGTCGACACCCAAGTGGGCAGAGTGTTCCTGCCAGACAACCGGAGCGTCAAGCTTCGGGCCCAGGTGGACCAGTTTTTTTTTTTTTTTTGTTTTGTTACATTTGTACCCCCGTGCTTTCCCACTCATGGCAGGCTCAATGTGGCAGGCAATGGAGGGTTAAGTGTCTTGCCCAGAGTCACAAGGAGCTGCCTGTGCTGGGAATCGAACTCAGTTCCTCAGTTCCCCAGGACCAAAGTCCACCATCCTAACCACTAGGCCACTCCTCCACTTCGGGTTCGAGTTCCTAGCATCCTCGACTCTTCGGGCTTGGGACTATGTGCAGCTGTTGGGCTCCATGACGGCTACGATGGAGGTAGTGCCCTGGGCCAGGGCCCATATGAGACCACTACAGCACTCTCTTCTGCGGTGGTGGACTCCAGTTTCGGAGGATTACGCTGTACGCCTTCCCTTGGAGCCAGCGGTGCGCAAGGCGCTGAGTTGGTGGCTGAGGCCAGACAAGCTGTCCGCAGGAATGCCTCTCACGACCCCGGAGTGGGTTGTCGTCACGACAGACGCCTGTTTGACGGGCTGGGGAGCCCACTGCCTGGGAAGGACAGCACAGGGGCTCTGGTCCCCTGCAGAGGCGAAGTGGTCTGTCAACCTCCTGGAACTCTGAGCCATTCGGTTGGCGCTTCTAGAGTTTCTCCCGGTCCTGGTGCTGAGGCCAGTACGGGTCCTGTCGGACAATGCCACGGCTGTGGCCTATGTCAATCGCCAGGGAGGTACCAGGAGTGTCTCTCTAGCCAAGGAGGCCATGAAGCTATGCCTGTGGGCGGAAGCGAATCTGGAACAGCTGTCGGCGGCCCACATTGCCGGAGTCATGAATGTCAAGGCGGACTTTCTCAGTCGCCATACTTTGGATCCCGAAAAGTGGCAGCTGTCTGCTCGTGCGTTCTTGGACATCACGAAGCGCTGGGGCCAGCCGAGCCTGGATCTGATGGCGTCCTTGGCCAATAGCCAAGTACCGCGTTTTTTCAGCAGAGGACGGGACCCTCGATCTCTGGGAGTCGATGCTCTTCTCCAGCAGTGGCCGACACAGGAGCTTCTCTACGTGTTCCCGCCCTGGCCCATGATGGGTAGAGTTCTAGGCCGGGTGGCAAAGCATCCGGGCCGGGTGATCCTGGTGGGTCCGGATTGGCCCAGACGTCCTTGGTATGCGGACTTAATCAGGGTCTCAGTGGACGGCCCTCTGAGGCTGCCAGCGGAGCGGGGCCTCTTGCATCAGGGTCCCGTGGTGATGGAGGATCCCTCCACCTTTGGTCTTACGGCCTGGCTCTTGAGCGGAAGCGGCTGAGGAAGAAGGGCTTCTCAGACAAAGTCATCGCCACTATGCTGAGAGCGAGGAAGCGCTCTACTTCTACTACTTACGCCAGGGTTTGGCGTACCTTTGCATCATGGTGCGAGGCAGTCTCTCTATCGCCCTTCACTGTTCCAATATCTTCAGTGTTGGCATTCCTGCAAGAGGGTCTGGAGAAAGGCCTGTCGCTCAGTTCGCTGAAAGTCCAGGTGGCGGCCCTCGCTTGCTTCAGGAGCCGTCTGAAGGGTGCTTCCCTGGCTTCGCAGCCAGATGTGGTGCGCTTTCTCAAAGGAGTTAATCACCTGCGCCCTCCTCTGCACTCGATAGTGCCTACGTGGAATCTCAATCTAGTGCTACGGACCTTGCAGAAGCCGCCCTTTGAGCGCTTGTCGAGGGCATTGCGGAAGGACCTGACGTTGAAAGCGGTCTTTTTGGTGGCTATCACTTCAGCCAGAAGAGTTTCCGAGCTCCAGGCACTCTCGTGTCGAGAGCCGTTTTTGCGGTTCACTGAGGCAGGAGTGTCTATTCGCCCAGTGCCTTCCTTCCTGCCCAAGATTGTTTCTTGCTTCCATGTGAATCAGCAGCTTTGTCTACCCTCCTTTCATAAGGAGGATTACCCAGAGGAGTACCCTGCTCTCAAATGTCTGGATGTTAGACGAGTCATCATCAGATACTTGGAAGTGACCAGTGATTTCCGAAAGTCGGATCACCTGTTCGTGCTGTTCGCAGGCCCTTGTAAGTGTCTGCAGGCATCTAAGCCTACTGTGGCACGTTGGGTCAAGGAGACGATTGCGGCAGCTTATGTGGCTGCAGGGAAGATTCTGCCTATTCAGCTGAAGGCGCATTCTACTAGAGCGCAGGTGGCCTCGATGGCAGAGTCCAGATCCATCTCCTTGGAAGAGATTTGTAGAGAGGCATCTTGGGCGTCTGTTCATACCTTCTCACGACATTACCGCTTGGATGTGGCTGCTCGGGCCGAGGCCCAGTTTGGAGCTTCAGTGTTGCGTGCAGGGATTTCCATGTCCTGCCCTGGGTGAGTACTGCTTTGGTACATCCCACCAGTCTATGGATTGATCTGCTTGATGATATGGAAGGTAAAATTATGTATCATATCTGATAATTTTCTTTCCATTAATCATAGCGGATCAATCCATAGCCCCTCCCAGACATCTGTATTGTTTCTTTGTTCTGGTTATATTTCAGGTTCAAGTTTAGTCTTCAGTTCCTTTTCAGAAGGACTTCGTGTTCAAGTTCTTCCAGTTGGATTTTCTTTGAGTTGGAATGATTTTGTGTTACAGTGAGCTGCTGCCTTCCTCTCCCCCCGTTTCGGCAGTGGCTGGATTGATTACTAAATTCTGCCGGCGCTCCCTCCCGCTTTGAGCGGCAGTAGGGTAGCTTTGTATCCCTCCCGCTTCGGCGGTGTTAGGGTCAGCCAGCTCCTCCCGCGGTTGCGGTAGCAGGTTCTCCGAGGACAAGCAGGCTGCTTGTTTTCACGACTGGGTGACGTCCGCGTCAGCCCCCCACCAACCGGAAGAAGCTTCGCGGGCGGTCCGCCCGCAGGGCAAGCCCACCGCGCATGCGCGGCCGTCTTCCCGCCCGTGCGCGACCGCTCCCGCCAGTCTTTTCTTTTCCGCGCCTGGAGAGAGTCATGCCATCGCCGCTCTCTCTTCGCAGCCCCGGAAAGACCGTCGCGTTTACGCGATTTTGTTGATTTTTTCGTTTAGTTTTGGTTGCCGCGCGCTCCAGTTTTCTTTTTTCCAAAAAAAAAAAAAAAAAAAAAAGAGAGCACACGCTCCTTTTCCCTCGTTTTCTAGCGAGGGCGTCGCGTTGCGGCCTTGTGGCCGTGCGATCGATTTATTTTTTCGAGGTGTGATTTCCGCCACCATCGACGACTTTAACTTCGCCGACGCGATTTTTCCGTCGATGTCCTCGAAGGTCCCGAGTGGATTTAAAAAGTGTGGTCGGTGCGGCCGGCCGATCTCGCAGACCGACACCCACGCTTGGTGCCTCCAGTGCCTCGGGCCAGAGCACAATATCAAGTCGTGTTCTCTGTGTCTCGGTCTCCGGAAACGGACTCAGGTTGCGAGGCAAGTTCTGCGGGACTGTCTTTTTGTAACTTGCGCCGGCCCCTCGACGTCGACCTCGACGGCATCGGTATCGACGCCCGGTCCTTCGGTACCGGTATCGACGCCCGAGACATCGGCACCGATGGCATCGACCCCAGGAGAACAGGTCCCGTCGGCCCGCCGGTCCTCCGGTGAGGGTAGGGGTGAGAGGCCGCGTGGGCAGTCGGCCCCGGTCACTCCCTCAGCCCGCGGCCCTCGGGACCGAACCCTGTCTGATCCGGTTCCTCGGGACCGAGGGGGATCGACCTCCTCCTCCTCCATACCGCCCGGCACCGGTGACGGGCACCGCAAGAAGACTAAGAAGCACCGTCACCGGTCGCCCTCGACACTCGGTACCGGGGAGGAGTCTATGCCGAAGCGTCCGCGTCGAGAGGACAGGTCCCCCTCGGTGGTGGAGGTACTGACACGGCAGGGTCCCAGCACTTCGGTGCAGTCTCCTGGACCTGAGCAGCTTCCGGCACCGACGCCTCTACCGGCCCCCACGTCTTTCCCGACAGCGGGCCTGGACGAGTGCCTCCGAGCCATCCTTCCGGGGATCCTGGAAGGGCTGATGCGCCAGGCTGTGCCGGCGCCGGGGGTGCTTGCGCCCTCGGCGCCGATGACTGTGGCGCCGGCGAGCTCTAGCCCGGTGCCGAGGCCGTCGACGTCGATGGAGGGAGCTTCGTCCCCGCTGGCGCGGGAGTCCACCGCTCGACGACACCGAGGCCTCGGTGCCTCGACGTCGAGCCGGGCCCGGTTAAGGACTCAGCTACATGAGCTCATGTCCGATACCGAGGAAGAGGCCTCGTGGGGGGAAGAGGAGGACCCCAGATATTTCTCCTCAGAGGAGTCTGCGGGTCTTCCCTCTGACCCCACGCCTTCACCGGAGAGGAAACTCTCACCCCCGGAGAGCCTCTCCTTTGTAAGGGACATGTCGATTTGCATTCCCTTCCCCGTGGTCTCTGTGGATGAGCTGAGGGCTGAGATGCTCGAGGTCCTCGACTATCCATCACCACCTAGAGAGTCCTCCACGGTGCCGTTGCACAATGTCCTCAAAGAGACACTGCTTCGGAACTGGATGAGACCGCTAACTAATCCCATCATCCCCAAGAAAGCGGAATCCCAGTACAGAATCCACTCTGACCCAGAGTTAATGCGGCCCCAGTTGCCCCATGACTCGGCGGTTGTGGATTCTGCTCTCAAGAGGGCACGGAGTTTGAGGGATACCGCCTCGGCGCCCCCGGGGCGGGAGTCTCGCACTCTGGACTCGTTTGGGAGGAAGGCCTACCAATCCTTCATGCTCGTGACCCGCATCCAGTCATACCAGCTCTATACGAGCATCCACATGCGGAACAATGTGAAGCAACTGGCGGACCTGGTCGATAAGCTCCCGCCGGAGCAGTCCAGGCCTTATCAGGAGGTGGTCAGGCAGCTGAAGACGTGCAGAAAGTTCCTGTCCAGGGGTATCTATGACACCTGTGACGTGGCATCTCGTGCTGCGGCCCAAGGTATAGTGATGCGCAGGCTCTCATGGCTGCGTGCCTCTGACCTGGACAACCGCACCCAGCAGAGACTGGCCGACGTCCCTTGCCGGGGGGATAACATTTTTGGTGAGAAGGTCGAGCAGCTGGTGGACCAACTGCATCAGCGGGAAACCGCCCTCGACAAGTTCTCCCACCGGGCGCCTTCAGCATCCACCTCAGCAGGTGGACGTTTTTCCCGGGCCCGGCAGGCTGCACCCTATTCTTTTGCAAAGCGTAGGTACACCCAGCCGGCCCGAAGGCCTCGTCAGGCACAGGGACAGCCCCAGCGCGCTCGTTCTCGTCAACAGCGTGCGCCTAAGCAGCCCCCTGCGCCTCCACAGCAAAAGCCGGGGACGGGCTTTTGACTGGATCCACGGGAACATAGCCGCCCTCAAAGTGTCCGTACCGGACGATCTGCCGGTCGGGGGGAGGTTAAAATTTTTTCACCAAAGGTGTCCTCTCATAACCTCCGACCAGTGGGTTCTCCAAATAGTGCGGTGCGGATACGCCCTGAATTTGGCCTCCCTGCCACCAAATTGTCCTCCGGGAGCTCAATCCTTCAGCTCCCATCACAAGCAGGTACTTGCAGAGGAACTCTCCGCCCTTCTCAGCGCCAATGCGGTCGAGCCCGTACCACCCGGGCAGGAAGGGCAGGGATTCTATTCCAGGTACTTCCTTGTGGAAAAGAAAACAGGGGGGATGCGCCCCATCCTAGACCTGAGAGGCCTGAACAAATTCCTGGTCAAAGAGAAGTTCAGGATGCTTTCCTTGGGCACCCTTCTGCCAATGATTCAGAAAAACGATTGGCTATGTTCCATGGATTTAAAGGACGCATACACTCACATCCCGATACTGCCAGCTCACAGACAGTATCTCAGATTCCGCCTGGACGCACGGCACTTTCAGTATTGTGTGCTGCCCTTTGGGCTCGCCTCTGCCCCACGAGTGTTTACAAAGTGCCTCGTGGTGGTGGCGGCGTATCTACACAAGCTGGGAGTGCACGTGTTCCCATATCTCGACGATTGGCTGGTCAAGAACACCTCGGAGGCAGGAGCCCTCTGGTCCATGCAGTGCACTACTCAACTCCTGGAGCTGCTGGGGTTTGTGATAAATTACCCAAAGTCCCATCTCCAGCCAACCCAGTCTCTGGAATTCATAGGAGCTCTGCTGAATACCCAGACGGCTCAGGCCTTCCTTCCCGAAGCGAGGGCCAACAACCTCCTGTCCCTGGCTTCGCGGACCAGAGCGTCTCAGCAGGTCACAGCTCGGCAGATGTTGAGACTTCTGGGTCACATGGCCTCCACAGTTCATGTGACTCCCATGGCTCGTCTTCACATGAGATCTGCTCAATGGACCCTAGCTTCCCAGTGGTTCCAAGCCACCGGGAATCTAGAAGATGTCATCCGCCTCTCCACCAGTTGCCGCACTTCACTGCTCTGGTGGACCATTCGGACCAATTTGACTCTGGGACGTCCATTCCAAATTCCGCAGCCCACGAAAGTGCTGACGACGGATGCATCTCGCCTGGGATGGGGAGCTCAGGTCGATGGGCTACACACCCAGGGTCTGTGGTCCCTCCAGGAAAAGGATCTGCAGATCAACCTCCTGGAGCTCCGAGCGATCTGGAACGCACTGAAGGCTTTCAGAGATCGGCTGTCCTGCCAAATTATCCAAATTTGGACAGACAATCAGGTTGCAATGTATTACACCAACAAGCAGGGGGGCACCGGATCTCGCCCCCTGTGCCAGGAAGCCTTCGGGATGTGGCGTTGGGCCAGCCGGTTCGGCATGCTTCTCCAAGCCACATACCTGGCAGGCGTAAACAACAATCTGGCCGACAGACTGAGCAGAGTCATGCAACCGCACGAGTGGTCGCTTCATTCCAGAGTGGTACGCAAGATCTTCCGAGAGTGGGGCACCCCCTCGGTGGACCTTTTCGCCTCTCAGACCAACCACAAGCTGCCTCTGTTCTGTTCCAGACTACAGGCACACGGCAGGCTAGCGTCTGATGCCTTTCTCCTCCATTGGGGAACCGGCCTCCTGTATGCTTATCCTCCCATACCTTTGGTGGGGAAGACCTTACTGAAGCTCAAGCAAGACCACGGCACCATGATTCTGATAGCGCCCTTTTGGCCCCGTCAGATCTGGTTCCCTCTTCTTCTGGAGTTGTCCTCAGAAGAACCGTGGAGATTGGAGTGTTTTCCGACTCTCATTTCGCAGAACGACGGAGCGTTGCTGCACCCCAACCTTCAGTCCCTGGCTCTCACGGCCTGGATGTTGAGGGCGTAGACTTCACTGCGTTGGGTCTGTCTGAGGGTGTCTCCCGTGTCTTGCTTGCCTCTAGGAAGGATTCCACTAAAAAGAGTTACTTTTTCAAGTGTAGGAGGTTTGTCGTTTGGTGTGAGAGCAAGGCCCTAGAACCTCGTTCTTGCCCTGCACAGAACCTGCTTGAATACCTTCTGCACTTATCAGAGTCTGGCCTCAAGACCAACTCAGTAAGGAATCACCTTAGTGCGATTAGTGCTTACCATTATCGTGTGGAAGGTAAAGCCATCTCTGGAGAGCCTTTAGTCGTTCGATTCATGAGAGGCTTGCTTTTGTCAAAGCCCCCTATCAAGCCTCCTACAGTGTCATGGGATCTCAACGTCGTCCTCACCCAGCTGATGAAACCTCCTTTTGAGCCACTGAATACCTGCCATCTGAAGTACTTGACCTGGAAGGTCATTTTCTTGGTGGCAGTTACTTCAGCTCGTAGGGTCAGTGAGCTTCAAGCCCTGGTAGCTCATGCTCCATATACCAAATTTCATCACAACAGAGTAGTGCTCCGCACCCACCCAAAGTTCCTGCCGAAGGTGGTGTCGGAGTTCCATCTTAACCAGTCAATTGTCTTGCCAACATTCTTCCCCAGGCCGCATACCCGCCCTGCTGAACGTCAGTTGCACACATTGGACTGCAAGAGAGCATTGGCCTTCTACTTGGAGCGGACACAGCCCCACAGACAGTCCGCCCAATTGTTTGTTTCTTTCGACCCTAACAGGCTAGGGGTCGCTGTTGGGAAACGCACCATCTCCAATTGGCTAGCAGATTGCATTTCCTTCACTTACGCCCAGGCTGGGCTGGCTCTTGAGGGTCATGTCACGGCTCATAGTCTTAGAGCCATGGCAGCGTCAGTGGCCCACTTGAAGTCAGCCACTATTGAAGAGATTTGCAAGGCTGCGACGTGGTCATCTGTCCACACATTCACATCACATTACTGCCTCCAGCAGGATACCCGACGCGACAGTCGGTTTGGGCAGTCGGTGCTGCAGAATCTGTTTGGGGTGTAAATCCAACTCCACCCTCCAGGACCCGAATTTATTCTGGTCAGGCTGCACTCTCAGTTAGTTGTTCTTCGTAGGTCAATTTCTGTTATATCCTCGCCGTTGCGAGGTTCCATTGACCTGGGTTCTTGTTTTGAGTGAGCCTGAGAGCTAGGGATACCCCAGTCGTGAGAACAAGCAGCCTGCTTGTCCTCTGAGAAAGTGAATGATACATACCTGTAGCAGGTGTTCTCCGAGGACAGCAGGCTGATTGTTCTCACCTACCCTCCCTCCTCCCCTTTGGAGTTGCGTTTCATAATTTTGCTTGTCATTCAACTGGCGGGAGCGGTCGCGCACGGGCGGGAAGACGGCCGCGCATGCGCGGTGGGCGTGCCCTGCGTGCGGACCGCCCGCAAAGCTTCTTCCGGTTGGTGGGGGGCTGACGCGGACGTCACCCAGTCGTGAGAACAATCAGCTTGCTGTCCTCGGAGAACACCTGCTACAGGTATGTATCATTCACTATAAGCCAGTCCCCCCTGCGTCGGCGGGCGTGGGTTCCCCTCCCCCATTTCGGCGGTGGTGAGCTGGGTTGATTCCCCTCCCCCGTTTCGGCGGTGGTGAGCTGGGCAGAGTGTCCCTTTGTGGGTGTAATTAGAGAATTAACTAAGTGCTGAGTCCTGCGGATGGAGTTTTGATATCGACATACTGAGGAGTTTCCTGCAGCACATGACCACATATAGGGAGGCAAAAGGATTGCTCTCTATCTCCACCTGCTGGTAGATGGACACAACCCACCAGTCTTATGGATTGATCTGCTATGATTAATGGAAAGAAAATTATCAGGTATGATACATAATTTTACCCTAACTGCTAAGAAGCCAGTAAGAATAAAATGGACTTCTTAGCATTTAGTTAACACTAAATCCATTAGCGCATCTTAGTAAAAGGAGCTTATAATAATCTGCTAATATCAAACAAAGATCTTGCAATCTATATGGCATATTTTACATTTTGTATAAGGGTTGGAATGATGTGTACAAGTGTCAGTGTATTTCAGTGCACCAAAGTTGTTTGTATTTCATTGTTCTCAGGTCTTGAAAGTAATACACTGCATATTCATACGTTGTGTACTTTTCACATCTGGTTATGTGCTTTGAGAGTGCAGCAGAACATTGGGTGCAACCTTGGTTTCTCAGTGCTTTTTCTGTTGCCTGTAAGATTCCAGTGAGTTGGGACATCTGTGCCTCAATGCCTCATGAGTGCTTGACATAATTTGGTTGCATTTATGCCTTGAAAGGCTCAATCAGCAACACATGCTATTGGGTTAGTTCACAAGGAGGGTAATTTTACAACTAGGTCTCTTGGCAGGGAAGGCATATATGCACATGTATTTTGCCCCTTTTATAAAGGCAACATATGTGCCTTTATACAATTACCTCTCAAAAATTGCTGTACTACTACTACTACTGCTCATCTGGTGGTTGCCCCTCTCGGGAGACTATCAAGTCAGGGTCCCATGGTTGCCCCATGTGATCAGCGATGCAATGGTGCTTTTCTCTGGTGAATCTGCAACAGGGCTTTCCCTTGGCATTGTTGGACTGAGTGGTAGTTACCACGGATGCCTGCCTGTTCGGTTGGGGAGCTCTCTGCCTCAGTTGGACTGCACAGGGGACCTGGTCTTCGGTGGAAGCATATTGGTCCATCAACCGGCTGCAACTGTAGTCAATTTGCTTAGCGCTCCAGGAATTTGAGCATCCTCTGGGGGTGTCCCATGTGGGTCCTCTCGGACAATGCTACAGCAGTCGCTTACATGAACAGACAAGGAGGCACAAAACTACATCCCTGGCGAGGGAGGTGGAACTCCTATGCAGTTGGGCGTAAATGTACCTGGTCCTTCTATCCGTGGTGCACATTGCGGGGTCCGCAAATGTGCAGGTGGACTTTCTCAGCCAGAACAGTCTAAACCCAGGCGAATGGGAAATTTTTGTTGCAAGCGTTTGAATGGATCATGGACCACTAGGGGAGACCAGAGCCAATGCAAGGGTCCCCCACTTCTTCAGCAGAGGACGAGAGTTCAGAGGGGATCGATGCCTTGCTCCAGTGTGGTCCCTGGGCCGCCTTTGTTTCCCCACTTTTCCCATGATGGGATGGGTAGTGGGCCGGATTGCGAGGCATCCCGAGCCACTGATACTAGTAACACTGGATCGGCCCCGCCTCCCATGGTATACGGACCTGGTCCATCTGCTGACAGATCAGCCTCTGCGCATGGGCAGCCAGTACGGTCTCCTGATTCAGGGTCCTATTCGATTGGAGGATCCCTCCCCCTTTGGTCGTATGGCCTGGCAGTTGAGCGAGCGCGCTTGAGGAAGAAAGGTTATCCGTTTGAATGGAGGATCACTCCCCCCTTGATCTTATGGCCTGTCTCTTGATAGGGCGTTGTTGAGGAAGAAAGGTTATCCGGAATCAGTTATCGCTACAATGCTGTAGGCCAGAAAGCATTCCACTTCCACTGGGTACGCTAGGGTTTGGCGTACGTTTGAAGCGTGTTCTTCGTCAGGCGTATCTGTAGTCTTGGCTTCTGTGTCTGTCATTCTGGCTTTCTTACAGGAAGGTCTGGAGAAGTTTCTGTCCTTGAGTACCTTAAAGGTTCAGGTAGCAGCTTTGGCCTGTTTTCGGGGTTGCCTTCATGGCTCCCTGTTAGCCGATGTTAGGTTTTGTGAGATTACTAATGTCTGCTAGAGATACCAGCTACTTTTATAGTGGCTAATAAAAACCTCCCTTTTCCTGTCTTTTGGTCTTTGTCTTGTCTTTCTGAGAGAATAGCATAAGCCACGCAGCTATCACACCATGCATCCGGATGTCATATGCTTCCTCAGAGGGACGAAACTATTGCAGCTGCCTCGGCAGCTGGTGTTCCTGGAACTTGAACCTCATTTTACAGGTGATGCAACAGCCCCTTTTTGCGCTTTACGAAAGTGGGAATTTGCATTCAGACGGTGCCATCCTTTTTGGCCAGGGTGGTATCCCGTTTTCATTTGAACCAGCTGCTGGAGTTACCAGTGTTTCAATGGGAGGATTATCCTTTTGAGTTTCGGGCGCTGTGGTGCCTGGAGTTCTGCCGATCTGATCATCTCTTTGTTCTTCATGCGGGTCACAAGAAAGGAGATATGGCAGCTAAGGTAACAGTGGCTCGTAGGTTGCGAGAGGCAATAGCTTTGGCTTACTTAGGTGTTGGTTGTTCTCTTCCCTTGCAGGTATGGGCACACTCCACAAGAGCACAGGTGGCTTCCCATGCGGAGGTTGGTTTGGTCTCTCTAGAGGACATTTGCAGGACTGCCACATGGGCTTTGGTCCATTCTTTTACTAAACATTACCATCTGGATGTGGCACCACATCAGGATGTGGCATTCGGGGCTTTTGGCCTCTTTTCGTGTTTGGATTTTTTCAGCCGTTTTTGAAGACTGCTTTGGTACGTCCCATAGTCTTTGGATTGATCTGGGGACGCTGTGGAAGGAAAAATTAGTTCTTACCTGATCATTTTCTTTCCATTAGTCCCAAGAGATCAATCCAGAGGCCTGCCCTTTATAAGATATATTTCTGCAGTTGGGTCGAGTCAGAGTTTACATTGTTCAGTTCTGGCAGGGTTCCTGCATATGATTCTCTTTCTTAAAAAAAAAAAAAAGTTATGAGCAGGTGACAAAATGGCTAGAACACGGATTATAGCAGTACCCATTCCTGTGGGCGCTGCCGCTTCCCTCCTTTGACGGTTGAGGCTCCAAATTTGATTACCGAGGCAGGAGAGTATTATTGGGAAGTCTGAAGGTTCACTGCTTTGGTATTGAACATACTGAAGAGAAGCTGGCTGCACATGACCACATATAGCTATCTCTGAAGTTCTCTTTCTCCATCTGCTGGTAGAGGGACATAACCCAAAAGTCTCTGGATTGATCTGTTGGGACAAATGGAAAGAAAATTATCAGGTAAGAACTAACTTTTCCTTATTTGTACCACAGAAAGGCGGTATATCAAATCCATGATAAGGAGGATGACTCCTCCTTGACTGGGCCAGAAACTTAATTTCTGGATTAAAAAACAGGGGATAAAGGCTACCTTGGCAGCACATCTGCGATTGAGGAACATAGAAAATAGGAGGTCATTTGAGACAACCTAAACCTGGGTATTCTAGCAATCCTAAAGACAGTGGCATGGGAGACTATGTTCGCAAAACTAAAAGCAGGAAATGCAAAGGTTGTATATAAAACGTCTTTATTTTGGGATCAATTGATTGGTAAAATACAACAATTTGCCTAGAAAAATTCCATTTGATTTGGGTTGACCAGAAAGTGTGTAGCTTTTTACTCATAAGCGTAGTAGTCTAGTAAGGACATCAGGGTCTGCATTATTGGTCTTCTGCCACACTCTCAGCCCTGGTCTTCTTTCTCTTGCTCCTGTATAGTAGATGACGGCAGAAAAAAGACCTGCACGATCCATCCAGTCTGCCCAACAAGATAAACTCATATGTGCTACTTTTTGTGTATACCTTACCTTGATTTACACCTGTCCTTTTCAGGGCACAGACCGTATAAGTCTGCCCAGCACTATCCCCACCTCCCAACCACCAGCCCCGCCTCCCACCACCGGTTCTGGCACAGACCGTATAAGTCTGCCCAGCACTATCTTTTCCAGTACCTTTCTTAGCACTTCTCCCTCTCTCTGTAGCAGACCAAAGGCAGGGAATCTGTGTGGTCTACATTTCAGCTGTTCTCTGCTCTGCAGGGGAGGATGGGAGTAGTGCTTATATCTCCTAGGCTACTTTGTTCTTGCTTTTTCCTTTGGGCCAGCTCTCAGCTTTTCAATCAACAAAAGTACAAGACCAGAATATTGGGGATGCTTAAACACCCCAGTCCTCTCCTTTCCATTAGAGATCCTCTGCTTGTCTTTCATTTCTTGAATTCAGTTATGGTCTTCATCTCAATTGCTTCTATTGGGAGGTTGTTGCGTGCTTCCACCACCCTTCCTGTAAAGAAATATTTCATTAAATTGCTCCCTGATTTCCCCTTTTTCTAGAGCTTTCTTTCACTTGAAAGAGGCCCACCTCCTGTGCATTTTTGCCGTTTGAGGTATTGTCTCTCTGTTATGGGCAACCACGGTCCTCAAGCACCACAACCCAGTTGGGTTTTCAAGATTTCCACAAAATGAATATGCATGAGATCGGTTTGCATATAGTGGGTTCAGTACATGTAAATCATTCTCATGTATATTCATTTTGTGGAAATCTTAAAAACCCGACTGGGTTGAGGCCTGTGGTTGCCCACCCCTGCTCTACCATTCCTCCCAGCTTTCTTTCAAAGTGTGCTTTATAACAAAGACAACTGACCACTTGACATCTACTGTGTTACTATGTTTAGCATCTTCATGTATCTTTTTGAAGATGTGCTCTTCAAAATGGAAGATGGAACTCCAAATTAGGTCTCATTACAGACTTATACAGAGGTACTATCGCCTCCTTTTTGTTGCTGACCATTTTTATCATTGTCTTATCTAGCTTTTTGGCCACATTTCCATCTTAGTTTAATGCCTCCTTCAGTAGGTAAGCCAGTTTGCTGCAGTAGATGCCTCATCCCTTCTTTGACAGGTGGTTGCCATATCTGTTCAGCAGCCCCTGGAAAAATATCTAGTGTTCTGGGAAACCAAAATGCTCTCTAACACTCTTGGCACATTCATCCCCAGAATATGAATATCTCTGCCTTGGCCTTTACCTTCATCAGGGAGGATTGACAGTAAAACCACCTGTGTACCAATCTGCTTCACGCACTGCCCCAGAGCTGCCCATATCCAATTCTGTGATAGCCCAATAAAAGGAACTGATCATATTAATCTGACAAGATCTAACTGTAGTAAAATGCTGCTTAGATCCTAATCTGTTTGATTGCAGAAATTGCACTACCCTCTCTTTAAGCAGTGTTTCCTTTAATTTATTCTCCACAGAGGTCAGACTAAAAGACTTGATTTCCTGAGATGGGTGTGGTCATTGCTAGGCATTATGTGAATACATTCTTTAAAAAAAAAAAAAAAGCAAGCAAGCACTGGGCAGAGGTGTATTTAAAGCATATAAGATTTTCTGGAAAATGTATACATTTATAACCTTTATGGTGATTTTGATAAAGCAATTCTTAAGAATTTTATTTAAAATTGTTATATCCTAAAGTGTTGGTGTCCCACTGAGATTAGGGTTGTTGCTTAATGTTGTGCCATACCACGCACATCGGATGTTATTTCATTCTGTTATTGCTCATAAATATTTGCTTCCTTCTCCAATGAAAAAAAAAGGGTCAGGCAGTGAGAGACCTGCTAATTAAAATGGAGGATAGTTTAAAAGTGAGGCACTTTGCCTCAAAGTGGGGAATTTGGATTTCATTAGGATGGTACAGAGTTCCTGGATGGGAGGAAAGCTGGAGTGGAATGTGAAGGAAATGTGGATATTGTTTTTTTTTTTTTTAAAGGGTGGGTAGTAAAGGGGAAAAAAATTGGAAACAAAATGGAGCCATAGTTGCTGGATATTTACGAGAGACCATTTGTCTATTTTGCACCCCACCAAAAAGAAATTCTCTACATTTTATTTGGTGCATATAAAAATGGCAATGTTCCAAGAAACTGATTGTGTGGCTTCATATGAGTTTATTGTACTTTTATTTAGGTGCTGAAGTAGTAAAACTGCCACAGAGCAAAGAAACCAAAATTGAAAAGTGCATTAGTCAGAGTGAAGATTAAAAGAAGACCCTTGTGCTAAAATCATCAAACGCTAGTGTATGTCTTTTGAAGTGAGACTATCTTTGATGTTGAACAGAGTGAGAATGTACTGACCATATATATTTATGGGAAAATATTTAACTCTAAATTCTCACTGTGAATAGAATAGGGATAAAGTCACCCATTTTATAAAGGCAACAGATACCTATGTGCTTTTTATAAAATATTCCATTAGGGCCACCTTCAATAGCATGCAAATTCTCATACACAAATTAAAACCATGTAATAAATGTGCACCTGTGACCCAATGCATGTACTCGCATATATATATATTTTTAATATACAGTAGAACTTCATTATAAGGGAATTTGGGGGACTGATAAAAAATGTCCCTTATATCCAAACTGTGCATTAATGCAGTTGCTGATGCTTTAGGCACTTGCTTTAGCTTTTCTCTTTCCTTCTATATCTCATTTACTGTTTGTTCTGCAAGGTTAACTCTAGCACATATGACTGACTGACTGACCATTTTCAATGTCATTTATTATAGCAATTTTCGCTTCCAAATCTAGCGCAGTTCGTTTGTTTGTCAGACATTGTTCTGTATACCTGTGTTAGGAATAGCCATTAGTCAATTCACTTGTAGCGTAACCAACATGTCAGTTTCTTATATACATGATTCAATGAAGCCTTGGGACTGTGTAAAACAGTCTCTTATAACCAGAAGTCCATTATAACAGAGTCCACTGTAACAGAACTGAAATATATGGGTTCTTTCAGTTGGGACGAAAAATTTAGGCCACTTTTATCTGAGTATCCTTATACCCGGGTCCCACCAGATATTTTCTGATTCCCAAAAAGACAGAATACGTCCAATCCTCAATCTACGAGACTTAAACAAATTTTTCCACAAAGAAAAGTTTTTTGCATGATATCTCTGGGGTCACTACTCCCCAGCTCAACGATTGGCTTTTCTCTCTAGACCTCAAGGAGGCATATACCCACATACCTATTCTACTCACTCACAGAAAATATCTTCGCTGTGGGTCTCTACACTATCAGTACAAGGTCTTACCGTTTGGCTTTGCCTCGGCACCTTGAGTATTCGCAAAGTGTCGTAGTAGTAACTGCAGCAGTTCAGAAATGGGGCATCTATGTCTTCCCTTACGAGACAACTAGTTAATCAGGGCAGCCACTCAGAAATCCACCGCCACTTCCATGAAGCAAACAATACAACTCCTAGAACTCCTCGGATTTGTAGTCAGCTACCCTAAATCACATCTTCAACTGATACAGACTTTGGAATTCATAGGGGTTCTTGTCAACGAAACTCAAGGTGGAACGTTCTTTCCTCAGCAGAAGGCAAACAATATAATACATCTCGCCATTCAGGTATCCTAGGTGACTCGTATATCGGCATGTCAGATGCTTCGCCTCCTCGGTCACATAGCCTCAACAGTTAATGTAAAACCATTTTCTAACCTTCACTTTCAAATTCCTCAATGAGCGCTCTCTTTGCAATGGACTCTGGACACGGGGCTCCTTTCTGTCCGTATCCAGGTAACTCCACGGCTCCGCCACTCTTCTGTGGTGGATGGTGTTGCACAGTCTAACATGAGGCCTCCTATTCCAGTCCCTTCGACATCACAAGGTTCTTGCCACAAATTCTTCTATGACAGGGTTCTTGGTCTTCGCAAGAACAATATCATATCAATCTACTGGAATTGAGAGCTCTGAAGACCTTCTAAAATCGACTTCTCAACCAGGTAATATTAGTATGCACAGGTAGCGATGTATTACCTGGACAGGGAGAAACCAGATCTTACCTCCTTTGTCAGCAAGCAGCTAACCGAGGAGGTAAGATCCTTGATTCCACATGTTCTGTGGTTGCTCCAGTATGAAAGGAGTGAATGCCTGAGTTGCTTGGAGTACCTCAAGTGCTATGAGCACCCTCTTGAAATATGGTTTTGAACTGAAATCATGTAAGAGAGATCTATCCCAGTGTATGAAGAATTGCACACCCGCCTTTGCCATGACCTGTCAATATTTATTTATTTATTTATCTCATTTGTACCCCACAGTTTCCCAACAGTGTCAGGCTCAATGTGGCTTACAGTGCATCACAGAGGCAGACGCCAATGCCGTAAAATGAAGCTAATATAGCAGAAAAACCTACACGAGATAATGGGGAGGAAGAGGAAGGGACGGAAGGAGTAGGGAAACCAGAAGAGAGGAGGGAAGGGGAATGTGTCCAAAATTGTCTCTAGATTGATGCGCATCCAACAGTGGAGACACATGCAGAGACCGTGGGATAAGCGTTTCCAAATAACATGGTCTTTAGTGATTTCCTGAAGGTTAGGTGGTTGGTGATGGTTTTTATGGTTTTTGGCAAAGAGTTCCAAAGCTGAGTGTTGATGAAGGAGAAGGATGTAGCATACGTGGATTTGTACTTTATGCCGTTGCAGCTTGGATAATGAAGGTTTAGATATGAACAGGAGAGTCTAAATGTATTCCTGGGAGGTAGCTTGATGAGATCAATCATGTAGCCAAGAACTTCGCCATATAGGATTTTGTGAACTAAGAGAGCCCATTTTAAAGGTGATTTGATCTTTGACAGGAAGCCAATGCAGTTTCTCTCGGAGGGGCGCGGCACTTTCAAATTTTGACTTTCTATAAATTAATCTGGCCGCTGTATTTTGGGCCGTCTGCAGTTTCTTAATTAGCTGCTCTTTACATCCAGCGTAAACTCCGTTACAATAATCCAGATGGCAGAGAACGACGGACTGTATGAGGTTACGAAAGACCTCTCTAGGGTAAAAAGATTTTATTCATTTTAGTTTCCACAGCAAGAAGAACATCTTTGTGGTGGCATTTATGTGTTGTTCGAGTGAAAGGGAGTGGTTAAGGGTGACTCCTAAAATTTTGAGGCTTTCTAAGATGGGGAGGTTAAGGGTGGGGGTGATTAAGGCTGAAGGTTTGTACTTGTGTTGAGATGATAATATAAGGCAGTGTGTTTTGTCAGCATTCAGTTTTAGTTGGAAAGAAGTTGCCCAAAAGTACATCGTATTAAGATAGCGGTTGAGTTCACTAGAGATCTCAGACAAATCATTTCTGAAGGGAATATAAATTGTAACATCATCAGCATAAATATGCGGGTTAAGTCCTAACTTACTTAAAAGTCTTGGCCAGTGGAATCATAATATTGAAGAGTGTGGGCGATAGTGCAGAGCCTTGAGGGACTCCACAAACAGCTTTCCACGACAGCGATAAATCTGAGTTAGCGATTACTTGGTAAGTTCTAGAAGAGAGAAAACCCTTAATCCAGCTATGAACATGTCCGCAGATTCCTATGTTGTCGAGGAGGTTCAATAGAATGGTGTGATCGACCATGTCAAAAGCACTTGATATGTCTAACTGTAATAACAATATACTTTTGCCTAGAGCTATTTCCTGCAGAAAGCTGTTAGTATAGTGACGAGCACGGTTTCGGTACTGTGAAGGGGACGAAACCCAGACTGGGATTCGTGAAAAATAGAAAACTTGTCAAGATAGTAAGTTGTTTCGTCACCATGCTCGCCATCATTTTTACAAAAAGTGGGATTGATGCAATAGGGCGATAATTGGTAAGGCCACCATTTTTTTCTTGGAGTCCTTTGGAATTGGCGTAAGTAATATGTTGCTGTGTGCTACAGGGAATAGACCGCGTTTGAGCATAAAGTTGAGGTAATCAGTGAGGTCTGCAAGAAAGCAGGAAGGTGCTGATTGAGTAAGTAATTAGGGCAAGGATTCAGCCTACAGTACTTTTGGAAAATTTGTGAAACCCCTGGATGACAGCATCCAAGGAGAGTGGGGCCAAGTTAGACAAGAAACGGTCTGCAGGATTTTCACCTGGGATAGGGGCGAGACAGTTGAGAAAGTAATCAATGTCAGAAGTGTTCTGAGGGATTGTTTTCTGCAAATTAGTTATTTTTTCCTGAAAGTATCTAGCAAGGTTGCCAGCAGGTGGAATATCTTTGCAAGTGGTGGTCAGTAAATTAGTATCTGTTAATTTATTGACAAAGTAAAATAGTTTCTTCAAGTCTCTGAAGTTTGGACCTATTTTGGTCTTATAGTAGTGCCGTTTAGACTGTCGTATTGAATATTTAATATAATAATAATAAAAAAGGTAGACTGATAGAAAACATTAACACATGAAATAATTTATTGGTGTGAATCAAAAAACAAACCCGACATGGCCACGTTTCGCCCTCAGGCTGAGTTAGGGGTCAAAACTAAAAGAACAAAGGGTGATGGAATTCCCCTTCTTAAATACTTTTATTTAAAAACCTACAAATGGCTTCAGTCTTCAGGCTAGTTCACTCACACCCCAGAAACATATTTGGGACCCATGAATCCCTGTAGGTATGCCAAGCCTGAAACTGGGTACAATTTCTATTTCTTTTTTTATATATATTTCACTGAGGAGCTCATTTTCAAAGCATTTAGACTTTACAAAGTTCCATAGGTTTCTATGTAACTTTGTAAGGCTAAGTGCTTTGAAAATACGCCTCTAAATCTGTTTTGGTTCAGAGTAGAATCCAAAAGAAGCTAACCAAACAAAACTGAAGATTTACAATAAATTTTCACGCATTACTAGTTAACGTATATAGATCATTACAAGCATATTGAACACTCGAGGTTTTTGTTTTTTTTTAAATATTTTTAAAATGCCATCTTTGTACCTGTCTATAATATGTAAATTGCTTTGATTGTATCACAGGAAGGCGGTATATTAAATCATAGGAACATAAGAATAGTTGTACTGGATCAGACTGCTTCCAGCAGTGGCCAGTTCAGGTCACAAGTACCTGACAGCATCCCAGATAGAAGCAATATTCATGCATCTGATCCCAGGGACAAGCAGTGGCTTTCCCCATGTCCATCTCAAAAGCAGACTATGGATTTTTCCTCCAGGAACTTGTCCAGACCTTTTTTTAAACCCAGATGCACTAACCACTGATACCGCATCCTCTGGCAACGAGTTCCAGAGCTTAATTATTCGTTGAGTGAAAAAAATATTTCCTCCTGTTCGTTTTAAAAGTAGTACCATATAACTTCCTTGAGTGCCCGTAGTCTTTGTACTTTTTTGAAAGAGTAAAAAATTGATTTACATTTACCCGTTCTACACCACTAATATTTTGTAGTCCTTCCACTGAAATAATACGTCTCAAATTATTTGATAAATTGCTTCATATCTTTTCAGCTTGATAGAGAAAAGATAAAACCAAGGTGGAGTTTAGATTTCAAATTCCTAGCATCTGGAAAATACAACAACATTCTGTTTTGATATTTTAAGGTCTTTAAAGCAGACAGTAATATAATCAAATGAAACGTGTAAGAAGGAGTGGAAACAGACATTTAATCTTAAAGACTATACAATAATTTTTCAGAGGCCAGTGTAAGTAATGGAAAAGCAGTGTCTCTATCAAATTTTTGTTGTTCCTAAATCAGTCTCAGTGCAATGTTCTGAATCAATTGAAGTTTATTCTGAAATTGTTCTCAATGAAACCAAGGATATATTCATCTCAATTGCCTTAATTTCCAGAGGGTCTTACTAACCATAGAATTGATCTGGGTTTCTGTAGTAAACATAGAATCTAAAATGATTCCAAGTATTTTTTTAAAAGTTGTTTCAAACTGAAATATATTTATTTTCAAATTTTGTCCAAGATCTATAGAAGAACTGACCCAGAACATTTTGGTTTTACTCTTGTTCAGTTTTAAAATCTTGGAATTAGACCAATTTTCCACTAATTTAAAACTTTCTACCACTAATGTTTCACTAGCATATATCTAATGTGTAAAAACACTATTTATTGTTGCAATTGGCACGCTCCTTTGCCCTCGTCCTACGGCTACACCGCAGGGAGCTGCTGGCTCTTGTCGCTGAAGCTGGCCCGCCAGAGTGACATCAAAGGGGCCGGAACTAGTCTCTCTGCATCGGGGGAAAGCCCAGCAACTCTTCAGGCGCTCTTATCTCCTGCCAGGTATGCTGTCCCTCCTCCGTCCCTTTTTGGTTGTTTTAACTCCATGCTGTGCAATAATATATAGTGTTCTGAATATGCTGGTGTTTGTGTGATTTGCTATTATCATCTTTCTCCTGTTCCTTGTGCACTGAAGTCACTGTGCCCAAGTGGATGCCGTAAGTGAGGGGTGTAATCTCTATTGAGCCCTGGCCACCCTTACGAATCTTTTTGAATGTATAGGATTCAGGTCTGCCCCTGCTTTCTCACTCTTACCAGTCCTGGCTATTTGCTTAGGTTCTAGATGACTGCTAAGTAGAGTAACAGTTGCTTTCTTGTCATTAGAGGTAAGCTGCATTGCTATGGAAGCTGTTATTACATTCCTCTTGTGGTTTAATTGCTTTTTGGGACTTCATCTCCCTCCCCCCACGCCCTTTGATCAGTTAGCTTTTGTTTTCTTCTTTCCTTTGCCTCCTACTTCCAGTGGCAGTATTATAAGTCCCATTGGGCTGTCTCATACTTTCTATCAGGCTTACTGGAGTCACACTAGTGCCCTTAGAAATCCTAGCAGCAGTGCTGTTTAGGATTGTCTACTACTACTACTACTATTTAGCATTTCTATAGCGCTACAAGGCATACGCAGCGCTGCACAAGCATAGAAGAAAGACAGTCCCTGCTCAAAGAGCTTACTATCTAATAGACAAAAAATAAAGTAATCAAATCAATTATTGTGTACAGGAAGGAGGAGGTTAGGTGGAGGCAGGTGGTTACAAGTGGTTACGAGTCAAAAGCAATGTTAAAGAGGTGAGCTTTCAGTCTAGATTTAAAGGTGGCCAAGGAAGGGGCAGAATCTTCTCTACCATTACCTCCTGCATTGCCCCTTTGGGCATCTCTCATTGCTTCTCTACTTGTGCACCATTTGTTTACACCTTGGCCGGTATGTAGTCTTTTTATTTTACATAATAACATAGTAGATGACTGTAGATGAAGACCCGTACAGTCCATCCAGTTTGCCCATCAAACTCATAGCATAAGGTATGATGTGATACTACATCTGCATATTTGATCTTGATTTTGTCCTTGCCACGTTTTCAGGTCACAGACCATAGACGTCTGTCTGACACTGGCCTTGTTTTCCAACTACTGAAGCTGAATCTGTCCAGCCATGATCAGAGTACAGACCGTAGAAGTCTGCTCAGGGCTGGTTTTGCTTCTCAGTTACTGGTTTTGCCATCTAATCACTGCTAAGCTTATTTGGTTCCATGCCTTCCATACAGGATTCCTTTGCGTTTATCCCATGCATTTTTGAATTCTGTTAATGTTTCATCTCCACCACCTCCTGCGGGAGGACATTCCCGGCATCTACCACCCTTGCTGTGAAAAATTACTTCCTGACGTTATTCCTGAGTTGGCGCCCCAGCAACCTAAATTCATGACCTACCACTTTCCCTCCTCTGGAAAAGGTTGGGTTGTATATTAATACAATAGAAATAAAACAAAATAAAACATGGAAAAGAAAATAAGATGATACCTTTTTTATTGGACATAACTTAATACATTTCTTGATTAGCTTTCAAAGGTTGCCCTTCTTCATCAGATCGGAAATAAGCAAATGTTGGTAGATGACAGTATATATATAAGAGAAACATCAAAGCATTTCTGTGGCAGTCTTAACAGGTTGGGGGTGGTTAGGTGAGAGACAGGGAGATATGCATGGAGACAGGAGGGTGACAAACAAAGCAGTACATTTTTATGGTTTATAATGGGCTAGAAACCCCAGATCTTTAAGTCTTGTCTGGTGGGTGTCAAAATATGTAAACATTCTGACTTCAAAGGTCTTACATTCCTGTATTGTTTTAAAGTTACCTTTCAGGATTCTTACTTTGAAATCACTGGTACAGTGTTCTGGTTTTGTAAAGTGCTGCCCCACAGGCGTGACATCCTGGCTGGCACTGGCATTTTTCATATGAGGTCTATATAAATTAAATCTTGTCTTTAGCATCTGGCTTGTTTCTCCAATATAGCACCCTTCGTCACATTTTTTACACTGAATGATGTATACCACATTGGAAGATGAGCATGTAAAGGATTTCTTTATGTTGAATATTATTCCTTTGTGAATGACTGTGGGGTCCTGTGAAATGTTTTGGCATAGTTTGCAGCTGGATATATTGCAAGGATGTGTGCCATTCTCTTCTTTTTGAGTCTGTGTTGGGAGCTTACTTCTGATTAGCTTGTGTTTTAAGTTGGGTGGCTGTTGGAAAGCCAGCACTGGTGGGGATGGGAGTATCTATTTCAGTAATTCATCTTCCTGGAGTAGAGGCTGCAGATCTTTTATGATTTTTCTTAATTTTTCCAGCTCTGGGTTGTATGTCACTATAAGGGGGATTCTGTCTGTGGCTTTTTTTTCTTTGTACTGTAGCAGATTTTCCCTGGGTGTTTTGAGGGAGGAGGCAATATTCTTGGAGATTATTTTGGGGTTGTAGCCTTTCTGTTTGAAGGATGCATTCAGGGTTTCAAGGTGTCTGTCTCTATCCTCTGGGTCCGAGCAGATACGGTGGTATCTTGTGGCTTGGCTGTAAATAATGGATCTTTTTGTATGTGAAGGGTGGAAGCTGGAGTTGTGGAGGTAGCTGCATCTGTCTGTGGGTTTCTTGTATATAGATGTTTGTATACAGCCATCACTGATTGAGACTGTGGTGTCCAAAAAATTGACTTTTTCTGGGGAGTAGTCAATTTTGAATCTGATTGTAGGATGGTATGTATTGAAGGAATTGTAAAATTATTTCAGAGTTTCTTCCCCCTCAGTCCAAATCATAAAAATGTCATCGATGTACCGGTAGTATTTTAGGGGTTTGGTCTGGTATGTATTCAGAAATGTCTCTTCCAGCTCAGCCATAAAGAGGTTGGCATATTGGGGTGCTTTTTGACATCATGCCATCTCTATTCTCAATCAAATCTCCTTGATCTGGAGTGTCTGCTGTTGGCAGCCTATCCACCATCTCTTTCAAGTTTGACAGTTCCTGTGCATAGTCAGTTGGCACTAATGTTCCCAAGTTGTTTTTAAACCATGAATCCAGCAAACAGTGGTACAGTTCAACTGATTAACTGTGAAGTATTTATTCAACATGTTAAGCAGATGGGTTTTCAGTTGTAAGATGATGCTACTGTCAGAAACCTTTTCAGTGAAGTTCTTTTACAGCTTTACTTTTGTAGGTAACACCAGATGCAATGAAGGGCTTTTCTCAGAGAGGCATTGTGTGGCCACATCAACTGGTTCCAAAACTTGAATGACATCAGCCAACAAGTCTTCACTGATATTAGCTAGCAGATGAAAAAAATTTCTATTAAAACCTGGCTCAGCACTCAGTGTATGGAGATTGAAAAATTTGTTGCCACTGATTTCAGTTTTACAAAACTACAAAAAGGGGAAAAATAAATAACAAAACTCCACAAGAGTAAATGTACAGAAAGGAGGAGCTCTGCTTATCATGACATTCAATACCTCAAGAAGTATTATTCAAAAAAACTGGAAAAGAGGAGCAAGGAAACATCAGATGTTAATCAGTGGTTAGGCTATTGGATCTCCTATAGCACAATGCTATTACAAATCCTTGAGCCTACTGCATGTCATCAATCATTTGTATTCATAGCTCCCAAACCCCTTCATGTTTCTAGCATTGAATTTATTTATTTTTTATTCTCATGTTGGCAAAAAATCACCAAATCGACAATAAATGCTATCAGTGTAAACTCAAGTACATGAAACAGGTAATGCAACAATCAAATGAATACTTAGCTGCGTTTAGCAGGCTCAGCACTGACTGAAGAAACTTGTGCACCCAACGCTCAGTGTGAGAGCTGTGCTAAGCATATCCTGAACATCCTCACTTAGGTTTCCCCATCCAAGGCTTCATGCATAATGATGCAGCTGCACATAAGCAAAGTAGTCCATAGCAGGAAAAGAATACTCATTTTGTAACTCCTCAAAGGATTTCAGCTTGCCATCATCTGTGAGAAGTTAGTAGAGATATTATATGCCCTTTGAGTGCCAACGAGCAAAATCCCTGGAGTTAGAGCCAGCTAGGAAGACCGGGTTTTTCTGGAGAACCAGGAATGGCGAGGAAGCAGCTGAGGAGTGGAGACATCTACAAAGCTATCTCCAGGCAGCCCTCAAGGACTGGAGCTTGAAATTACCTCGCAAGTCTTGAGGCAGGCTCCGAGGCATGGTATGAAGTTGTCAACTAAAATGTTCAGAAGAGGAAAAAAAGATTTCCAAAGAAGTTGCTGAATAATCTGCCGTGCCCCTAAACCAGCCAATAATATGATGCATAAGGCTTGCCACTGTCAAATAATGCACATTTAATAACCCCAGGCCCCCATGCGCCCTAGGCTTCTGAAGAATCCACAGGGGCAATTGAGCATGCTGATCCTGCCATAAAAATGCTTGAAGTACAGCCCCCAGCTGCCTCTCATCTCTGATAGTAAAATACAAGGGCAGCATCATAACAGTTGGGGAGCCAGCATCATATTGAAACAGCTAAATTCTCCCCATCAAAGAGACAGGGTGGGCGCACAAGAGAGACAACGTATGTTTCATGTCTTGCAAAAGAGCACACATTGCAGGCATACAAACAGAAAAGATCAGGGGGAATGAAAATACCTAAGTACTTAAGAGGTCCCTCGGCCTACGTAAGAGGAAAGTCCTCTCCCGACTGTGTATGTAGCATAAAGTCCGTGAGCAAAGCCTGGGATTTCTGTAGATTAAGTCGAAAATCTGCCAAATCCCCATAAGCTAAAATAAGACTGAGCAGCACAGGCAACGAAGCCCTGGGATCCCACAGTATCAACAGCAAATCATTGGCATACGCCAGTACCTTCAGGTCCACCCTCGAACATGTACCCAGACCACAGTCTCTGATCTCACTTATCAATGTGACCACAGTATTGTAATAATAATTTGCTGTTCGCACTACCCTCCCCATGTCCTCCTCGACTGTAGCATACTGATGTCTAAAGTGGGTCGTAAAAATTTTCAAAATCTCCTTCATCTTAGCTGTCAAGCCACTTCCTGGCCGTTGGAGGGTAAGAAAGTAGCGAGAACAATGCCCAGCTTTTACTACCTGTGCTAAAAGCTTACCCGCTCTGTTACCAAACTTAAAAAAAAGATTGTATTTGTGGTAAAACAGCATGCGTGAAGCACGCTAATGAAGCATAGAATTCAGAAAAAATTAGATGCCAGTTAAGGTTTCAAATAGGGCGGGTGTAGGCCGAACCAAATATTGACGCTTTAACCCTCACAGCTTCCTCTCCAGAGCTATAATACCTTGAGCAATGTGTCTGTTACGTTCACTAACATAGGCAATAATGTCTCCACATAAAACCGCCTTTGCCTTGGGCCAGAACAAGCAGGGGTTATCCATATGCTGCTTATTATGAGAGACAAACTCCTCCCACCTAGTTTGTAGTTAATGACCAAAATCAGGGGAAGTAGAGGTAGGCTGGAAAGCGTCACCTTGAGCATTGACAAAAATAAGGTTCTGCCTTCAGATGTTGTAGAAAGCACCTGTGGAAAAAGAGCTGTGCTGACAAAGATAATCAAGACTGGATAGAGTACGATGTGCCAAAGACGTATGAGTAAAGTCTCTCTCATCTGGATGAAGTAAGCTCCAAGGGTCAACAAGATGCAGTTCAGTACAAAACTAAAAGGGCAAAACTAAAAGGGCATTCTCCAAACCCCTGCATCTATACAACCCCGCGGAGGAGCGATCCATCCCAACATCAAGCACTAAATTCATATACCCCATTATGAACAACGATTGGTGGACATAGGGATGACAGACCTGTAACAATTTAGATAAAAAAAAAATAGATCGGAATTCACTGGGCCATTTACCCCCACTAAAATGATCTCCCATCCCTGGAAATTAATCCGCACCCCTACCTAGTGGCCATCATGATCCTTAAATGAAAATTTAGACGTACAAGCCAGGGATTTATGCACTAGAATTGCCACACTCCCACGACGACTGGAGGCTGGAGAGCCATGAACCATTCCCACCCAATGTTGACACAGCTTCAAGTGCTCCTGGAGACAAACTGTGTCGCCGTATGGTGATTCAGAAATGCTAAAATCTTGTTGCACTTTATGGGGGAAGAAATCCCATACACTTTCCCTGAAACAAGTGGACAGATTTATTTCGTGAAGAACTCATACAAACTAAAGAGCATACAGCCCAGCCAAAGAACGCACACATTCCACAGAAAGCCCCAAGGTGCCCAGCTCTCATCCCAAGGCAAACCACAAATTAGGTTCACACATAACCACACCTTCAAACCAAACACTCAGACCCAACTCTTTGCAGTGCTCCAGATAAACCCACCCCACCTCCCAAACCTCCCAGAACCTCATCCCAACCCCCACCTTTCCCCCTTATGCAATAACTAGAAATTGCTCCCATATACAACGTGTGCAGGGGTGCCAAAACTCCCAATTATCGTGGAGAAAGGGAAAGTACCATGTGACCCTCAGGAAAAGTGATCCTCTGATAAGCCCCATAACAACCTGATCTCATGTGCATCACTCATAGCCCAGTTATTATGATGTAACATGAACAAGACTGTTCAACTTGTAAAGTCAAATGTCTTCCAGGTGCCATCCACATTAACGTTAAGGACAGCAGGATACAAAAAAATTGAAAGCACACTTTCCGCTCATACAGGGAATTGCAAGTCAGGGCGAATAATCTTGAAATAACAGTACCTGTTCCTCATGTTGCAGCTGCTCCTTCTGATGCTTGTAAGCCCTGAACAATTCCACTTTGTGGATGCAGTTGAGAACTTCCTCCACCACTGCTCTCGAGCTAACTGCTCCCTTGCAATTGTGACCAACCCGATGAGCTCGCTCCAGATGCAGTGGGCCATTGCTGACCGTCAAAGCGAGCCACTCCACCAACTATTCTACAAGCAGCTCGGTAGGGAAAGCGCCTATCACATGCACAGAACAGTCTCTTGATAAGCGTTGCATGTTCTGCGCATGCCCAGGAAAAAGGCATGTGTCCAGTGACATCAAATTTGAAGTTTCCTTTTTTTTTTTTTTGTTCCACAATAACGTTTAACACTGTTATGTACTGGACACACAAACACACAAAATATATGCACACATGGCACCTTTCACACACATGTACAGGTACTATTAAAAAAAAAAATGCAAGCAGACTGCTCCACCTGTTGGAAAATTTTGCATATTTAAAGGTAGGTGCTCCTTCCTGTGCATCACACAGAATGCTCATTTTAATGCTAATGAGCTGATTGTAGTGTATTTGCATAAGATTATCAGCTGCTATGGCAAATGGTAATTTAGCTATGCAGAACCCCTTTGTGTATTAGATACTGAATAATGTGCAAGCTAGACTTACAACCAGTGTAAATCAAATGTTGAAAGCACGGTAACCTTTGAGCATTGATGCCATACTGTCTGAATTTCTCACCAAGGATACTTTTTCCTGTTACAGAAAGCTGTAACCTATCATTACAGTACAGCCTGCTATTTTTCCATGTACTGCCCCATCCTCCTATGTATTCTAAAACCACCTTCTTTACACTAAGTTTTAAGCCACTTACTGAACGCCTCTGTTTTACATAGTCTACTAAATTAATTTTTTTTACGTTCTCAACCCTCTTTTTCAGAACAGTGAAGGTATGCTCTGGAACTTCCCTCTTGATTTTTGTGCTGCCTGTTCCTGCTTTGGCTTCCAGATCACCACTAGTGACACCAGGACCATAAATTTATGACCAGCAGTTGACCCAGTAGCAAGGCAAAATGCCATGTACATGCAGCACCTCGTGCTTTCATGTCCGCTTCATATTGGACTGCTTCCTTCCTGCCCAGTTTGTGGCCTTGGGCCAGCCATAGGGTTTGAAGCTGTGGATTTGGACATTGTGGATTTGTACTTGGCACCTCTTCCCCCCCCCCCCCCCACAAATAGCTTGAGGTCACCACTTCCACCTTTGGATGGCGCCACCCCTCCAAGTTGTCAGAGAAAACTACTACACAACAAACTCTTGTGACCTTGTTAATTCCATTGCCTTAAACTAACTAGTGGACTCTATTATCTTTGCTTATGCCCGAGCAGGCCTAATCATAGAAGTTCAAAAAGTAAAAAGACCAGGGGACACTCAATGAAATTCCATGAAAATACTTTTAAAACAAATAGGAGGAAATATATTTTTTTCACTGAAAGTATAGTTAAACTCTGGAACTCGCTGCCGGAGAATGTGGTAACAGCGGTTAGCATATTTGGGTTTAAAAAAGGACCCAGTATGGCTATTATGTTCTTGAAGAGTAATGGAAGTTTTGATAGCTCACTTAAGACTGGCGTCTATGGAAATTTACAAGGCTGCAGCACAGACTTCAGGCCATATAGTCCCATTTCATTATTGTTTGGAGTGGGATTCCCAACGAGACAGTAGCGCTGGGGTTTACTAAACCGCTAGCATGTCTGGCTGTGCGCTAGTGCCAACACAGCCCATTCACTTTGAATGGGCTGTCGGCAATGCCTCTCGGAAGCCACTAGCACTGCTTAGTAAACAGATCCCTAGGTTTGGTTATTCTGTGTAATCTCTTTAATGTATGCAAAGCGATTTCATCCCCCACTAGGGCCCAGTTTTATGATTTCCAGGTTACCTTTTAAAAAAGAAAAAGACCTGTTGCTGACAAAAAAAAAACGTTTGTGGGGTCAGTCTTTTTTTCCCCCTATGTTCATCCTTTTATATTAAAGGCAGCTTATAGCTAGGGAGTCCCATTTGTGATGACATTCTTGTTTGCTTGTAAAGGGTCATGGATCTGATATACTGCTTTTCTGCGATACAGTCAAAGCAGTTTACATTTAGTATATGCAGGTACTTTGTGAACCCACTAGGGACAGATAAATCAAAGGTGGGGTTTTTTTTTGGGTACCTGGGGCAAAGGGCGATTAAGTGACTTGCTCAGAGTCAGAAGGAGCCGTTCATCAGACCTAATTTACTCGGAGAAAGCCAAGTTTATTTAGCCTGGTAGCAGATGTGCTAGCTTTGCTGTCCACGAAGAAGTCCTTATGTAACCAACCCCACCTCTCCATGGAGTTGTATTCTAATGTAAGCTGCATAAAGAATGAAAGTGGCCCTTGTGGTGATACAGTGTGGGATATATAGCACATGCAGTGAAATGTAAAGTTCTTCAGATTTGAAAAACTGGGGGGGGGGGGGGGGGCAGGCAGCATTTCTGAATAGGTTCTGGCTAATGTTACTAATTTATAAGGGACTTCTATATTACTGTCCACGAAGGACACTTGCTACAAGTTAGTAAATTAGTTTTAACTTTTCACCCAGGTATTCCTATTTTTTCATGTCTAATAGAAACGTAGGAACATAGAAAATGATGGCAGAAAGAGACCATAAGGCCTATCCAGTCCACCCATCAGATGGTTTTTCTACTTGCATAGATTTCAATCTTGCCACAAGTAGAAAGGCGTGTGCTAAAAGCTTATTAATTTTTATATATTTTAATAACATTTTTATTAATTTTTACAGGTTGGCTGGAGCACTGCTCGGGACTATTACACATTTCTGTGGTCACCTGTGCCTGAAAATTATGTGGAAGGATCGACAGTTAACTGTGTGTTATCTTTTCAGGGTAAGTGCATCATAGATTTTTCCATGTGTTTCATGCCTGCCATATAAGGTATTGTAATGTTATGCATTAGCTGAAGAAATCATTTTAAGCAAATCCTGATGTCTGTTTTCAGTAATAGAATGCATGGTATTGTTCTTGCATCTGAAGGTACGTGCTGGCATTTAAGATGTTTTTTGGGGTCAAAAACGGTTCCCTCAGTGGGTTTATTAATAGTACTGTTAGTTCAGGAATCATCATAAAGTTTGCAGGGGATTCCCATTTTAACACTTAAAAATTCATGTGACCTCCAGAAGATGGAAACAAAATAACAAGCCTACTCTTTCCTTTTTCATCTACTTCCTCCTCCTTCTCCCTCCCTTAACCAAACTGTAGTAGCTTTAGCAGCAGTCAGCACAGGGTTGTATACTAACAGACCACCAGTACTCTGTATGGCTTCTAGTCTAACAGGAAGCTGAAACACCAGAGGGATCCTGGTCTGTGAATATTTAATGAATCGCAGGCTCCATTCTAACTGCCACTATTGGTAATAGGTCACAGTGGAGGTCTAGAGAGGGGGAGCAACCCTGTTTGACCCCATCCAATGATGATGCGACCCCATTTGGGAACCACTGGGCCCGTTCTATAAATAAGTTATGCTTAGGATTTGGATACTACTGGCAGAACACATACCATCTCAGATCCTTACAAGTAAGAAGAGATACAGACACCACCAACTTTTTGGTCCAAATTGTAAGTTGTTCAATTTCTGTACCTAGAAACCAATATTTTGAATTCATGCGTGGAATCCTCTTCACGGCTTATATAATTTTATCAACACATTAAACAAACTAGAATTTCTGTTCACGGTGGCATCCTTGTATTTCTTTCTATATACTCAGTGTGATATTGTCAACCAGTGCTGTTAACCTCAGTGTGTATTCCTAACATAGTGGCATAGCTTTTAAGATTAAGCATGATGTTGAAGTATACCAATCCATTTAAAATATCTGGAGTTTATATCCTGATGTTCATTCCCAAATACTAAATATATTTCATCATATGTTATGTAGCATTCAAAATGGGTTCTAAGTATATTGTCATGAAATTCTTCACACTCCAATACTTTTATCATACAGTATGGTACAGCAGTCCACATGATTTTAATACTTTTTAAGGATAATACATTGTCTTATTAGTAGGGGGAAGAGGGATGGGACTTGATGTACTTATTTTTGGACTTGGAGCAATGGAGGGTTAAGTGACTTGCCCAAAGTCACAAGGAGCTGCAGTGGGACTCAAATCCAGTTCATCAGGATCAAAGCCCACTGCACTAACCACTGGGCTAATCTTCCGCTCAGTTTGTTTTTTTATTATTATTATCTTTAAACAAGTTTTATTGAACAAATGAATAGAAATACATAGCAATCAGTACATATTAGTTCAATTTTTCCAGCAAGTCCAAACCCACATCACTCTCCCACCCCCCTCCAACCTTCCCCGAAGCCAATCAGCACATTGAATCTGAAGGGCTTGGACTCTTATAGCCCTCCGGACTGCAGTCAACAAAATCTTAATCCCATTGTCTCTTCCCCACCCTCTATAATAACTGACCATTTAATAACGCACCGCTATAGAAAGTAACATTAATATGCGACACTAAAAGAAAAAAAAAAAAGGAAAAAGCACAGCAGGCAAGGGTGGAGAACTACTACTACTTAGCGCTACTGGTCCTGAAGAGACAGTCCCTGCTCGACAGAGTTTACAGTCTAATTAGGAGAGCTTACAATCTAATTAGGACAAGTAAGGGATAAGGGAATTACTAAGATGGGAATGATAAAACATGGGTACTGAACACATGAGTAAGGGTTAGGAGTTAAAAGCAGCATCAAAAAGATGGGCTTTTAGCCTAGATTTGAAGATGGCCAGAGATGAAGCTTGACATACTGGCTCAAGAAGTCTATTCCAGGCATATGGTGCAGTAATATAAAAGGAACGGAGTCTGGCGTTAGCAGTGGAGGGGAAGGGTGCAGTTAAGAGAGATTTACCAGGTGAATGGAGTTCTGGGGAGGAGTGTAAGGAGAGAGAAGAGTGGAGATGTACTGACGAGCTGCAGAGTGAATACACTTATAAGTCCAATAAAAGGAGTTTGAACTGTATGCGGAAACAAGATAGGGAGCCAATAAAGTGATTTGAGGAGAGGGCTAATATGAGTATAGCGACACTGACGGAATATAAGTCGTGCAGCAGAATTTTGAACAGGTTGAAGGGGAGACAGATGGCTTAGTGGGAGACCTGCAAGAAGCAAGTTACAATAGTCTAAGCGAGAGGTGATAAGATTGTGGATGAGGGTTCTGGTAGTGTGCTCAGAAAGGAAAGGACAAGTTTTGGTGACATTATAGAGGGTTTAGCAGTCTGTTAAATATGTGCAGAGAAGGAGAGAGAGGAGTTGAAGATGACTCCCAAGGTTTCGAGCTGATGAGACAGGGAGGATGAGAGTGTTAATCACAGAAATAGAGAATGGGGAAGAGGAGAAGTTGGTTTAGGGGGAAGGATAAGAAGGTCAGTCTTGGTCTTGTTTAATTTTAGATGGTGGTGAGACATACAGGCAGCAATGTCAGACAGGCAGGCTGATACTTTGGCCTGAATTTCTGCTGAAATTACTGGTGTGCAGAGGTAGATCTGGGAGTCATCAGCATAAAGGTGATACTGAAAACCGTGGAATAAGATCAGAGTACTAAGGGAAGAAGAATAGATGGAGAAAAGAAGAGGTCCGAGGACAGATCCCCGAGATACACAAACTGATAGTGGGATAGAAGTGGAGGAGGATCCACCAGAGTATACACTAAAAGTACGATAGGAGGGTTAAGAAGAAAACCAGGAAAAGAACAGAGCTCTGAAATCCAAGTGAGGACAGCGTATCAAGGAGTAGGCAATGATCAATAGTGTCAAAAGCAGTAGATAGATTGAGAGGGATGAGGATAGAATAGAGACTTTTGGATCTGGCCAGGAACAGATCATTGGAGACTTTAGCAAGCACTGTTTCGGTTGAATGAAGAGGGCAAAAGCCAGATTGAAGTAGAACAAGAATAACTTGAGATGAAAGAAAGTCAAGACAAATGGCGGTGAACAGCATGTTCAAGTATCTTGGATAGGAAAGGGAGGAGGGAGATGGGTTGATAGTTGGAAAGACAGGTAGAGTCCAATGAAGGTTTTTTGAGGAGTGATGTGAGTACTGCATGTTTCAAGGCATCAGGAACAATCACAGTGGAAAGTGAAAGCTTGAGGATATGAGAGATAAAAGGGATGACAGTAGGGGAGAGAGTGCTAAGTAGATGAGTAAGAATAGGATGAGAGGAACAGGTAGTTAGTTTTGAGGAGGAAAGAAAATGTGCAGTTTCCTCTTCAGTGATTTCAGAAAATGAAGAAAAGGAGGCAGGGTTGAAGGAGGGTTGAGAGAATGGACTAAGAGAAGAGAAGGAGAGGTGGAGGTGACTTGATTGAGAATTCACGTTTAATCTTGTGAACCTTTATCATGAAAGTACTCGGCCCCAGAGTCTGGGGAGAAAGTGAAGGGGGATTTGGAGGTGAAGGCACTTTGAGGAGAGAGTTCAGTGTGGCAAAGTGATGAGGGTTTGAGCCAAGAGAATTTGTCAAGTGGGTGTAGTAGTCCTGTTTGGCAAGTGAAAGAGCAGACTTGTAAGGAGGTCAGCAAGAATTTGAAATGTATGAAGTCAGCATGGGCGCACAGGATTTCAGATATTACACTCTTTCCCTGAAAAATAGGCCTGTTGCTGGGTAAAATAAGCTTGGAATAATATTCAAAATTTGCATTCCTGCAATGTCACGTTCACTAAGAGTTCAGGGATCTGTTTTATTAATTGGTAAATTTCAAGCGCTTCTGGCATTATTCCAAGATTTGTACTTCCAAGTGCACAGTGGTTCAAAATCTTTGGCAGGAGATATTTGGTATAGTCCAGCACATAATTCAGAGACAGATATTGTATTACACTCTTTATTTGCTCACAAAAATTCCTTAATCACCGCAGTGAGTCATCAAATTGTTTTTATCCAGGGATGCCATAATGTTATAATTGACAATATGGAAAAGCATCACTGGGGTTTCTCTGTACCTGTCTCTGTTTCTGCTAACATAAGCAATGCCCCACTGGGGTATAACAAACAGAGCAGCAACAGTGAGACAGTTGTTATTTTTAAATCTTTACTATTTCCAAAACAACCTTGTGACAAGTGGAAATACTGAATTCAAAATACTTTTGGTTAAATCATCAGCCCAACATGTTTTTGCTACTGCCTTCTTCAGGGACAAATTTAAAATATAAATTAGATCAACACATCACCTATAAACGAAAAGAACAGTAGATAAGAACTTTGAGGAACATACATCATCACATAAGATCCTCTGGCATATAGAAAAATACAAAATAGTGTATATTTACCTAGGTCACCGCCTATAACAACTCATAAGTTTGTCAGAGATGTTCAGCTCACAAAATGAATAGTAACTACAAAAAAAGGATATAATATTTAAAATTCAGGTTACACATTACTGCTACCAATTTAATTACATACCCCAGCTGCAACCAAACAGGAAAAAGTAGAGAAAAAAAACTCTCCTAAAAGGAGCGCCTTAAAAACAGTATGGGTAACAAACTTACAAAGAAAAGCATATCTAACTTAGCATAATATTGCCAAACCTGTTCAAAAAATCTTATATAAACTTGCAAAAATCAATTAAAAAAAAGAATGCCCTAAGGCACAAACAAATAATTCAGTTGCCATTTTTGTATCTATATATAAAAAGAGACAACCCGACCTAAACTGCTAGAAAAACAGACTGAGAAAACATTAAAACCATGGTTCCTCTTAAAAGGTCAACAGAGATACAACATTCAAAATCGGCCACAGGAGCTTTGAAAAACACTCGGCCTCGATTGCTAGCGTTTAAATCATGGTGCTAAAAAAAAATCACAATGTGGTCACCAAAGGTCAAAAATTAAAAGATTGCTAAAAACATTAAAAATAGGTTCAAAACAACTTATTTTTAAAAAGAGAGCCCGCTTTAAGAAAAAATAAATAAAGAGCTGCTTTGAGCCTATTTTGAATGTATTTTTTTTTTTAAATAGGGCCCCTGCAGCTCCTTGTGGCTGGGCAAGTCACTTAATCTTCCATTGCTCAGGTACAAATAAGTACTTGTATATTCTATGTAATCCGCTTTGAATATAGTTGCAAAAACCACAGAAAGGCAGTCCTATTTTTAATGTTTTTAGCAGTCTTTTAATTTTGAACCTATTTTTAATTTTGTATTTCTTCACCTCTTAAGGTAAGGAACCATGGTTTTAATGTTTCTTCCCTTTTTTTTTTTGTGGTTTAGGTTGGTTGTCTCTGTTTTTATGTATATACAAAGATGGCATTGAATTGTCTGTGCCTTTTTTTAATTGATTTTTGTAAGTTTGTATAAGATTTTTTGAATGGGTTTGGCAATATTATACAAAGATGCGCTTTTTTTCATAAGTTTGATACCCAATGACGGTTTAAAGGAGCTCCGGTGAGGAGAGTTTTTTTTTCCTGTTTGGTTGCAACTGGGGTATGTAAGTGCATCGGTAGCAGTAATGTGTAACCTTTTTAAAAATATCATTTTTTTTTTTCAGTTACTGTTTACTTTGTGAGCTGAGCATCTTTGACAACCTTATGAGGTATAGGCCAGTGTTTACCAAGTCCAGTCTTGGAGTACCCCTTGCCAGTCAGGTTTTCAGGATATCCACAATAAATATGCATGAATCAGATTTCATACACTGCCTCAGTTATATGCAAATCTCTTTTATGCATATTTATTGTGAATATCCTGAAAACCTGACTGGCAAGGGGTACTCCAGGACCGGACAAGGGAAACATTGTTATAGATGTTGGCCTAGGTAAATATACAATATTTTGTATTTTTTTATAGGCTAGTTGGGGGATCTTTTTATGTGATGCTGGGTATTCCTCAAAGTTCTTATCCTCTGTTCTTTTTGTTTATTAGGTGGTATGTTGATCCAGTTTATTTTTTAATTTGCTCCTGAAGCAGGCAGTAAGCTGAAACATGTTGGGCTAACGAATTAACCAAAAGTATTTTGGATCTAATATTTCCACTTGTCATAGGTTATTTTGGGAACATTAAAGATTTTTATAAAAAATAACTGTCTCACTGTTGCTGCTCTGTGACTTATTTGCAGCATATTTGAATCTTTGTTTTTGTTTGTTTGTTTTGATTTGTTTGCCATCAAGATGTAAGACATGTTCCACCAGAGATAAACCTCTATTATGTCAGCAGGTAAATGTTGCCAAATCTAATCCTGTTAGGAACATTGTATTACCCCTTAATGGAAGTAAATCTGATACCTGTTGATCACTGCCCCAACAGCGTGCCATATCCCTTAGGGAACACACTAAGGGGTCCTTTTACAAAGGCACGCTAGCATTTTTAGCGCACGCTAAAAATAAGCGTTTGCTAAACACTAGAGACATCCATATACTCCGGGCATATTTAGTGTTTAGCGCATGCTAAAAATGCAACCACGCCTTTTTAAAAGACCCCCTTAGAGACTAGTTTTCAAAAAGTGTGGCAACTTTTACTGGCAAATGCAATAAAATAAAATTTATGTGCCAAGGCACTATATATTCTTTTTGTACTCCATTGATTTTTGGACAGGCAACATTCATAAAGCAATCACCCAAGTGGGAAGGGAAAGGATATTGATATACTGCCTTTCTGAGGTTTTTACAACTACATTCAAAGCGGCTTACATACAGTGGGGGAAATAAGTATTTGATCCCTTGCTGATTTTGTAAGTTTGCCCACTGACAAAGACATGAGCAGCCCATAATTGAAGGGTAGGTTATTGGTAACAGTGAGAGATAGCACATCACAAATTAAATCCGGAAAATCACATTGTGGAAAGTATATGAATTTATTTGCATTCTGCAGAGGGAAATAATATTTGATCCCCCCACCAAACCAGTAAGAGATCTGGCCCCTACAGACCAGGTAGATGCTCCAAATCAACTCGTTACCTGCATGACAGACAGCTGTCGGCAATGGTCACCTGTATGAAAGACACCTGTACACCAGACTCAGTGAATCAGTCAGACTCTAACCTCTACAAATGGCCAAGAGCAAGGAGCTGTCTAAGGATGTCAGGCCCAAGATCATACCCTGCACAAGGGCTGGAATGGGCTACCAAAACCATCAAGTAAGACGCTGGGCCGAGAAGGAGACAACTGTTGGTGCCCTAGTAAGAAAATGGAAGAAAAGTACCAAAAGACTGTTCAACTGACACAAGATTTTCCCCCCCTGCGGCTCCACGCAAAATCTCACCTCGTGGGGTATCCTGATCATTGAGGAGGTTAGAAATTCAGACTACAACTCCAATGGGGAAACTTGTCAATGATCTCAAGGCAGCTGGGACCACTGTCACCACGAAAACCATTGGTAACACATTACGACATAACGGATTGCAATCCTGCAGTGCCCGCAAGGTCCCCCTGCTCCGGAAGGCACATGTGACGGCCCGTCTGAAGTTTGCCAGTGAACACCTGGATGATGCCGAGAGTGATTGGGAGAAGGTGCTGTGGTCAGATGAGACAAAATTGAGCTCTTTGGCATGAACTCAACTCGCCGTGTTTGGAGGAAGAGAAATGCTGCCTATGACCCAAAGAACACCGTCCCCACTGTCAAGCATGGAGGTGGAAATGTTATGTTTTGGGGGTGTTTCTCTGCTAAGGGCACAGGACTACTTCACCGCATCAATGGGAGAATGGATGGGGCCATGTACCGTACAATTCTGAGTGACAACCTCCTTCCCTCCGCCAGGGCCTTAAAAATGGGTCGTGGCTGGGTCTTCCAGCACGACAATGACCCAAAACATACAGCCAAGGCAACAAAGGAGTGGCTCAGGAAGAAGCACATTAGGGTCATGGAGTGGCCTAGCCAGTCACCAGACCTTAATCCCATTGAAAACTTATGGAGGGAGCTGAAGCTGCGAGTTGCCAAGCGACAGCCCAGAACTCTTAATGATTTAGAGATGATCTGCAAAGAGGAGTGGACCAAAATTCCTCCTGACATGTGTGCAAACCTCATCATCAACTACAGAAGACGTCTGACCGCTGTGCTTGCCAACAAGGGTTTTGCCACCAAGTATTAGGTCTTGTTTGCCAGAGGGATTAAATACTTATTTCCCTCTGCAGAATGCAAATAAATTCATATACTTTCCACAATGTGATTTTCCGGATTTAATTTGTGATGTGCTATCTCTCACTGTTACCAATAACCTACCCTTCAATTATGGGCTGCTCATGTCTTTGTCAGTGGGCAAACTTACAAAATCAGCAAGGGATCAAATACTTATTTCCCCCACTGTATATTCAGGTACTTATTTTGTACCAGGGGCAATGGAGGGTTAAGTGACTTGCCCGGAGTCACAAGGAGCTGCAGTGGGAATCAAACTCAGTTCCCCAGGATCAAAGTCCACTGCACTAACCACTAGGCTATTCTTCTACTCCAAGTGACGAAGTAGGCAAGCAAAATTATTAGGGCTGTGTGTTGATTGAAAAGTTGTAAATTGTGATTAATTGCAAGATTAAAAGTGAGGCATAGCCAGCAGTCCATTGGGGGGGGGGGGGGGGGGGGCATGAATTCCCTCTCTATCTCTCTCCCCCCCCCACATTAGGTATCATACCTTTTGCTGGTGCGGATTCCGAAGCCCCGCCAGTTGAAATCCAGTGCCAAAGCTGCCCCCTTCCTGCTTGTACTGCCTCAGGAGTGAGGAAGTCAGCAGGATGCTCCCAGCTGCCGATGCCGGCACTTTCCGAGTATGCTGAGTTCATGCATGAACTAAACATGGAAATACTTTTAAAACAAATAGTAGGAAATATTTTTGTTTCACTCAAAGAATAGTTAAGCTCTGGAACTCGCTGTTGAAGGATGTGGTTATAGAGGTTAGGGTACTTGGGTTTAAAAAATGTTGGGCAAGTTCCTGGAGGAACAGTCCATAGTCGTCTATTGAGATAGACATGGGGAAGCTTCTGTTTGCCCTAGGATTGGTAGTATGGAATGTTGCTGTTTGGGTTTCTGCCAGGTACTTGTGACCTGGATTGGCCACTGTTGGAATCAGGATACTGGGCTAGATGGACCATTGGTCTGACCCAGTATGGCTATTCTTATGTTCTTATTCTAGATTCTTCCTTATGTTATCCATATTATCCAGAGTGTGTACCCTATTGCAGATTTGGTATTGGCAAACCTTAGCAGACAGGCCTTACGTTTAAAAGAAGTGTTGAAGAGAACCAGACAAAGAACCGATCCTGTAGCACACCAACAGCGATGGCCTTTTCCTTGGAGTGAACTCCATGTACCATTACCTTTTGTCATCACCAGTTTCTAACTCAGTCACTTTAGGGCCAATATCGAGGGCACTTAGTTTATTTTTTTTAATCAGTTGCCTATGTGGAACTGTGTCAAAGGCTTTACTGAAATCTGAGTATATCATACGTTGTACCTCTATCCAGCTATTTGGGCACCTAGCGAAAAATTAAATATTTTTCAGGACTGTTTGTGAGTTTTTTTAGAACACAGAACCCTCTTTTCTGGTCTGTCCTTAATTATCACTGAAATATAGATACAAGTTTTGAAATGCTTTCTTATAAAATTGTGAGAATTGTTCACTGTGTTGTTTGGCTATGATACCTTTTATTAGACTGGCAAAAGCATTATACAAAAATATTGTGTTCATGAGCTTTGAAGATTATCACTTTTTCAGATCTGTATGCTCTAGAACATACATGCATAATCTTTAGATCATTCTTACATGGATTCAGTAAAATGCTGCAAAAACTCCAGCTTACTCCAGGATTAATAATAGCTTCTAGAATTATGTACCTAATGATATGGCCTTATGAGAGTCCTGTGCATTCTAATTCAAACATTCTTTTTTTGAAAGAGCTGGGTATAATGTGCAAACTGAACTGATGCAATACCATTGACTTATTTCATCATTCTGTATACTTAAGTAGCCACTATTTGCCTGGGCTCAGTCTGAAGTATTTGACACTTAGGTGATTAACTGACTTGGCTTTTGTTTTGACTTGGCTTTTGGTTTTAGGATATTATCTCCCAAATGACGATGGGGAATTTTACCAGTTCTGCTATGTTACACACAAAGGGGAGATCCGCGGGGCAAGTACCCCTTTCCAGTTTCGAACCTCATCACCAGTGGAAGAGCTGCTGACTATGGAAGATGAAGGTCATTCAGACATGTTAGTGGTGACCACAAAAGCTGGCCTTCTTGAGGTGAGGTTCTAAAGCTTTCAATCCTTTCAATTTTTTTAACTTTTGCAGGCATTCTTGAGATGAGGCTACCTATAAACAAAGGAATAGAAATAAAATAAATGTGATTTCAGTTATTCTTTTATAATTACGTATGTGCATGTGTATTTGTTTACTTTTGACATCTTTTGGTACCTTTTTTCCCCGGCATATAATCTAAATGGTAACTGAAGCAGAAATATACAAGGAAGACTCAAAGCAAGGTGAATTTTGACTGATGCTACATTTCGCCTTGTTTGACTCCCTCTTGTACTAAACAATTCTACCAAGGTTACAGTTTTGCATTCAGGTCTCCTTCAGTCCATTATTGAAAATGTTAGGACAGGGCTACTCAAGTGGCGAGCTGTGGACAATGGTGTGGACCCCTGAGCCCTTCTAAAATGCACTTGCAACTTGTGTAGACGGCCACAAAGCGGAGAAAACTGCTTGCGTAGAAGAGACTTTGGTTGAATAGCCTTACGAAATCCAAGATATTATGGCCTTCATAATCCAGTGTTTTTCTGCTGCAGAGAGCAGACAGGATTTCCATCTTATGATGATAATGAAGTAGTCTGCAAATAACTATCCTGGGATGTTCTGTAGATGATCTTTTGGGACCCAAGTGATGTGCCCGTTCTGTGTCAAAGGGCCAGCCATACATTGATGTTGCAAAAATCTGGGAAACTAGGCTTCCAGAAAACTGTGCAGTTCTGCATCATGTGCTGATTCTGGCAATCCAACCGGTCTCAAATTGTTCTGACGAGAGCGGTTTTCCAAGTCATCAACCTTCCAAAGAAGCAACCTTATCTTGAAAGCTCTTGAGTCGGTTTCTACCTCTCCTACTCTCTGTTGTACCTCCTGAAGATCTTTAGTGAAGGTAGGAAATCAGTGTTCCATGCCATCTAGTTTATCAAGAATTTGTTACAACTGTGTTCCCATGGCCTATTCCACGGCCTGGCGGACATCTGCAACTATTTTCGATGCCCAGGCGGAGAGTGGGAGGGGTATTTTTCTTCGCCATCTTTAATCCTCCTCCAAGATTCTTCTCCACATCTTTACTGGAACTACGGGCAGCCATACGGAAACACTGCTCCCCCTATGCTGCTCCAGCACGCCAGTGCCACTCTACAGTCAGAACCTCAGACGGACAGACTACAACTGTAGGTCACTATTACACTCAACAATCAAAACAGTGTACAGTCATCACCAGGGAGCATAAGGCATGGAGAGAGGAAAGAAAAAAAAAAAACCCTCTGTCCCGCCCAAGTGCAAAACGGAGATCTTCTTAAAAAAGGCAGTCTGGTTGAAAATCCGCCACAGTGTCCCAAGCAGGAGACCCAAAAAGCCACACACTGCACCATAGTGCCCCAGGAAGTGCACTCTGTCCAATTAGAGGAGCAGCTCAAGGCACGAAGCTGTCCTAGCAGAGTGGACTGCAGCAGGCCAGGAGCAAGTGCTTCTTAGGGTGCTGCTGCTTCCTCCATGGACTATGAGTTATGCACTTTACTGATGAAAAATAAACTGGAGAAGAAGGCAAGAGGGAAGTTGTTTCTTAGTACTTTTGGCCTGCTTACGCATGAATTCTAGCAAGTCACATCCTACCTACCTTGAATTTTCAGTCACCAGTGTTGAGCCATGACCGAAAAGTTTACATCCTGCTTGCATACACACAAAGTAGCACTTAAGTAATATGTACTAAAAAATATTTTTTAATTACTTTTAGGGGTGGATTGGAAAACTGATTTTTAAGATAAAGTCGGAGTACTGGTTTAAGCAGAATAATATATGCACAGAATCTGCTTTTAGATGTTCCCAAATCTTAGACTAAAATTGTGCAAAAACAAAGAAGCCTATACTGCTTAGTGTTTATGAAACAATGTATAGGCAGATGCACATTTAGTCATGCTCAGTTTTCTGTCCTGAATACCAGCACCTAGAATTTTTTTTTGTTTTGCACCATTTGTTCCTTTTTACTGTGTTAAAACTGAAACTGAAACTTGGGGAGAAACCCGGCAAGGCTGCCATAAAATAAAACATAGATCAGTCATCCTCTGTTTTGACGGCATATTAAAATTAAATAGAAAGGTAGCTTAAGTCTGCAAAAATGGGTGAATTTGCTCAGCTCATCAATCAGTACTATTTTCTTCTTAGCTTTTTATAAAGTTTGAAAGCAGAATGTGTTGACACCAGAAGTGCATTTCTTCTGTTCTGCCCCTTCTTTTCTTTTAAAAGGTTCATCACTGAATTCTAGTTTGTATTTTGTTGTTATAGTTAAAAATTGAGAAGACCCTGAAAGAAAAAGAAGAGCTCTTAAAGATCACAACTTCATTGGAGAAAGAAACTACACAACTTAGACAACAAATCGGGAGACTGGAAAAGGAACTGAGTCATGAGAGAGAGAAATATGAACAACTCCAAACAGAGCAAAAGGTTGGTGATTAAATTCAATTTGAATGCAAGTAAGTTTTTAGATGACAAAAAGAAACCAGAAGATCAGTTGTATTAACTTTTGTTCTCTCTGGTACAGCACCTGTAAAGGATTAAAGGATTTTTCCAAGTTTGATGATGAATTTGGGTCAGTCCTTCCCAGATGTTTTGCTGATAACTGCAGTATTTTAAGTTGGGAAAGACAGTTAATATTTAAGTTAATTTCCATCATTTATTTATTTATTTATAAATGGGAAATTGATGGCAGACAAAAGTTTCCAGGTACTATTAAATTTGCCCATTTTCCCTTACCTTCTGTAACTCTGCAGACCCTTTTTGGTTTTTATTTATTTAAAAATGCCTTCCCGCCCGATGAGTGAACATGCCACTTCAGTTTTGTTTTTTCTGTGTGAGAAGCAGCTGTCTTTTTTTTTTTTTTTTTTTTTGCTCACTTCTTACACGCCTGGTAGAGTGAATTTTTGAGTACCTTTCAGCGGTTTTTCGTTCCCGCTTGCCTTCTTTTTCCTTTTTCTTCTTATTCCTTTTTCTTCTTCTTGTTTTTTTTTTTTGTATTTGCATGAAGTCTTTATTAAACAATTATACAAAACAGAGTTGCATTAGTTACAAAAAAAGTGGTGTACTAGTGCATATATGGAACATTAACACAGAAACAACCAGCACTTACTGTTTTTTTTTTTTTAAACAACCAAATATATATATCCCTTTATTTTCTAGTTGTTTGCCCCGTGTCTACGTTTCCTTTTGTTTTCGACGCGGGCTGTTTTTAGGTCTGCCCGGTTGGGTCTCTCTCTTTTTCCGTTCCTTTCCCCTTTTTAGGCACCATCGCGACATTTAATTTAACCAAAGTCATTTTTCCTTCCATGTCCACAGTGGTTTCAAGCATTGTAACTGGTGCAACAGGACCATATCGGGAAAAGACACCCATTCTTGGTGTATTCAGTGCCTTGGGCCTGACCATAGCCCTGCCAACTGTGTCCTTTGTCTTCATATGAAGAAGAGGACCCAGGATTCCCAAGAGGCTCCACATGAAAAGATTTTTGGAGCCCGATCCAGTTCTTTGCATCGGAGGCGTCAGCGTTGACATTGTGTTGCACTGGCATCGGGAATCACGGTAGGGATGGCTGCTTCGAGACCCTGAGACACTGGGAGCAGTGAGGCATCGAGGGGGTCTCCACCTGTTTCGAGGCCTACTGTAGCAGGCTCCCCAGGACCGTCCATTGTTGGACATGACCACGAGGCAACGGGAGGATTCAACGTTGGCATCGAGGAGCATGGGTGATGTGCATAGGGCGAAGGCCAAGAAGCACTGTTACTGATCTCTACAGACACTTTGGTGCCAGGAGCTCCGGTGCACCGAGGGATCTCTGCCCAAGGTATAGCATTTCGCAGACTCTCGTGACTGCGTGTTTCTGACCTGGAACATTCTGTTCAGCAGAGGTTAATGGATGCCCCTTGCCGGAAGGATAACCTTTTTGGAGAGAAGGTCGAGGAGGTTGCTATGTCTTCTCTCTCCCACCAGGCATCTTCTGCAACTACCTGCTCATCCAGGAGGTATTTTGGCAAGTTGAGGAGTGCTTCATATTACTACTCTAGGCGTAGGTACACTCCGGCCCGCCAGCTTGCTCAGACTGAACCCCAGCGCGCTTGTTCTCATCAACAGCGTGTGCCTAAGGCCCCTGCCTCTCCCTAGCAAAAGCAAGGGGCAAGCTTTTGACTGGCTCCAGCAGAGCATAGCCACAGTCCCAAGTGTCCGTCCCAGATGACTTGCCGTTTGGGGGGAGGTTAAAGTATTTTCATCAAAGGTGGCCTCTCATAACCTCTGACTGGTGGATTCTTCAAATAGTCTGGCTCGGATACAACCTCCAAATTGTCCACTGAGAGCTCATTCTTTCAGCTCTCAGCACACGCAGATACTTGCAGAGGAACTCTCCACCCTTCTCAAGGCCCATGCGATTTTCTCCGATTTGTTTTAAATTTAGTAGCTTCATGGCATGCCCCCCAGTCCTAGTATTATTGTTAGTATTAGATATTTTGATTACGTATATAATATTGTAATCCAATGGGAATTGTGGACTATGCGGAATATAAATGTTTTAAATAGTATTTTTGGACTGGGATAGTCTGTTTCCCAATAGGAAGTGTTTGTTGTCGCGCTTATCCCCTATAGCCTTTAATCCACTATTTTATCCTGGGACAGAGAAGGAGGTATTCAAGAGGTGGCACGAGGAAGGTTTAAGAATGTGGGGTCAAATGTTTGAAGGAGATGCTCTATTACCTTTCAGTGCTGTGGTGGGGACCTTACCAAAGTTGAAGGGTGATGATTTTGCTTATCGCCAATTGTCACACTTTCTTAACACACGAGCAGTTCGAGAGGTGATAACCAGGGAAAAAAACACTTAGGAGGAAATTTTTCCTCCAACTAGTGGTTTAATATCGCGCTTATCATCAACTTACGGAAGCCTAGTTACACTCTTCATAGGAGGAGCTGACAGAGGGAGCTGGGTATAACCATGGTGGAGGCGGAGTGGGAGAGGTTGGAGCGAGCTACGGCGAGGGTGTCTTCATATGTACCTTTTAGGGAGAATGCGGTGAAGGTGATGTTCCATTGGTACTTGACGCCTGAGCGCCTTCAGCGCATATACCCTGCCTCGTCGGGAGTGTGCTGGAGGGGCTGTGGGGTTAAGGGCACAATAGGACATGTCTGGTGGACCTGTAGGAAAATACGGGCCTACTGGAAATCGGTACATAGTAGGTTGCAGAAGTGGATGGGATGTGTGGTCCCATGGAGCCCAACTCTTTTTCTTTTTTCTGCAAAGGTTGTGGGCCTTTCGCAGGCTCAACAGACATTTATGAGACATGCTATAAGTGCAGCTAGCGTGGTGGTAGCAGCTTTTTGGAAGAAGCCCTTGCCTCCTATAGCGAGATGGCTTAGTAAACTGAGGCATGTTTGTGAAATGGAAAGGCTTCTAGCGGAAAGGCGTAATCAACAGCAAAGGTGGCACTCAATATGGGTCCCTTTTACCAGTTTTGCAACAAATTACTGAGGCATAGGGGAGACCAGGTGTTAATGGGGGCGGTGGGGACCTAACCGGGGGTGGGTGGGGTGGGGGGTTGGTTCACTATAAAACTGTATTATAAAGTTTGGAGTGATTTGAGCCTTACAGTGGAGGGTTAAAACAGATTGTTATTGTTATTATGTACCAACCAGTTAAGGTGAACGTTGAGTGATGCACACTGGTTTGGTGCCTTACTTCTTTTTATTGTATGTTTAACCTGTTAATAAAGACTTCATGCAAATAAAAAAAAATAGTATTTTTGGAAAGAGTAATCAAGCAATTGACGTCTGCCCACTCCACTCAGAATTTTATAGACCTCTATCATATCTCCCCTCAGCCGTCTCTTCACCAGACTGAAGAGCCCTAACCACATATCCAGAAGCTAATGTCCCACAGTCAGTGAAGAAATTTGAAGCTTAAAAAACACTTAATGTTTAGGCAAGACAAGGATCTTAAACATACCTCCAACCAACTATGAAGTACGATACTTCAGAAAAGAAAGGTGAAGGTTTTGGAATGGTTTTCACAATTCCCAGACTTGTTGTTGAAAGTCAGTGGGAGATCTCAAACATGCAGTGTTTGCAACGAAATCTAAGAATAACCTTGAACTAAAAGAGTTCTTCAAGGAAGGTGGTGAAAAATTCGCAAAACATTTGGAAAGCTGTTTTTGCCAAACAAGATTTCACGAAGAACTGATTGAAAGGATGTCTAAACATTTGCACCTGCCATGTTCACTGCTTTCTTATTTTGAATGCTTTTGTACAATTTATATAGATACTAGTAAAAAAGGCCCGTTTCTGACACAAATGAAACGGGCGCTAGCAAGGTTTTCCTCGGAGTGTGTGTGTTTGGGAGAGTGTATGTGAGAGTGAGTGTTTGAGAGTCAGAGTGAAAGTGTGAGTCCAATCCATGCTCCTCTGTCACCTGGCCCCTCCATTCATCCCTATCCAGCAATTCCGCTGTCTCCCTGAGGCCTGCCCTGCAATCCATATGCATCCATGGCCATCTGTCCCTTCCATTCATCCGTATCCAGCAATTCCCCTCTCCATGAGTCCTGCCCTTCCAATCCATGCTCCTTTGTCACCTGGCCCCTCCAGTTTTCCCTATCCAGCATTTCCCCTCTCTGCCTGAGGCCTGCCCTGCAATCCATATCCATCCATGGCCATCTGTCCCCTCCATTCATCCCTATCCAGCAATTCCCCTCTCCCTGAGTCCTGCCCTTCCAATCCATGCTCCTCTTTCACCTGGCCCCTCCATTCATCCCTATCCAGCAATTCCCCTCTCTGCCTGAGGCCTGCCCTGCAATCCATATGCATCCATGCCCATCTGTGCCCTCCATTCATCCCTATCCAGCAATTCCCCTCTCCCTGAGTCCTGCCCTTCCAATCCATGCCCATCCATGCTCGTCTGTCACCTGGCCCCTCCATTTTTCCCTATCCAGCATTTCCCCTCTCTGCCTGAGGCCTGCCCTGCAATCCATATCCATCCATGCCCATCTGTCCCCTCTATTCATCCCTATCCAGCAATTTCCCTCTCTCCCTGAGTCCTGCCCTCCCAATCCATGCCCATCCATGCTCCTCTGTCCCCTGCCCCCTCCATTCATCCCTTTCCAGCAATTGCCCTCTCTCCCTGAGCCTTGCCCTCCCAATCCATGCCCATCCATGCTCCTCTGTCCCCTGCCGCCTCCATTCATCCTTTTCCAGCAAGTCCCCTGTCTCCCTTCCATGACCCCCCCTTGCATCCATGCTCCTCTCTCTCCCATGTCCCAGCCTGGGCCGCCCTCTTCTTCCCCCCCCCCCCCCCTTCGCATCCATGGTGTCGTTTCTCCCCTGCCCTCCCGCTCCCATTGTTTTTCTTTTGTGGCCACCCTCTTCGCTCCCCCCAACATGGTTTTTATTTTTTTTTCTTGTTTTTAAATGTACCTCGGTGGTTCCGGCAGCGAAGCGTCAGGGAAGGAGGCGGTGCTCCCGACGTCTAGGTTTCCCTTCGCTGTGTTCCGCCTTCTTTTGACGTCATCCTTGACGTCAAAAGAAGGCGGAACACAGCGAAGGGAAGGCTAGACGTTGAGAGCGCCGCCTCCTTCCCTGACGCTTCGCTGCCGAGCGTTGCGATTGGATGAGTGTCATTGCTCCGCCCTCGACGTCATCACGTTTGACGCGTGGGCGGGGCAGACACAATGCGATCTCACCCCCTTCACTTTTGGCTAACAGAGGCTTCATTCGAACGTTGGAGGTGCGTTTTATATAGAGAGATACTGTTCATTCAAGTCTCCCTTTCCACTAAGCGGCTACTATTCAGAGCTATTTAACCGAGCATGAGAGGCTGATCCCCTTTTAAATCGCTCTGTCTCAGTCTCTGATATGCAGGTGCACTTAACCAGAGAGTGCTGCTGAATTTCAGTGCAGACTACCATGGTACCCTCTTCTTAGTGCTAGGGTGGTCTGAGGGTAGACTCAGAAGTTACCTGGCCACCATTGATATTTGTTGCTGGTGTTCAGATAACTGTCCAGCCATGTAGGATCGCACAAATGGCTGTCCTGCTATGGTTCATAGTTATCCAGATGCTGGCACTGAATATTTGGCTGGTGTCCCAGATAATAATCGGTGGTGCCTGATATGGCTTGGCACTGAATATCCAGGTCTAATTCAGCCAGCCATGGCCCATGTTTATGAACAAGCTGCTGCGGGCTGGATATCTACCCCTAATATTGTAAACTGTTTGGTGCCAAGCACTTCGTTGCCTGCTGTATGTGCTTGATCTTGATTAATTGTTTGTTGTATCAGTGTTATGATGTATGTAGATTTGCTAATCTAGCATATTAACTGTAAAAGCCAGATTGAGATTTTTTCAGCCAGATCCTGGAGGCCCAAGCTTGGAGTTGGTAGTGGAGAGCAATATTGAATCATTCATACTCGCACTTCATTGCATCGCCATTTAGACCACTCTGCTACATAATGGAAAAAAAATACTACTTTGAGCTGCAGTCTCATTTCATTGATAATGAAAGCCATAGAAATAGCAGTTTGCTCTTAATATATGTATACATTGGTAGCATCTGTCAGGTGAATGTGGATGGTTGGTATATTTTTTTTTAGAAAACTTCTTAATATAATATGTATTTCATCCTAAGGGTAGCTAGTTTTCTGTCTTGCAAATCACCTGACTTGTTCCTACTTAGTCTTATCATTAGTGTGTGATTTGTTTTTAATGTGCAAAACAGGTGAGAGGGAAGGGAAAACCACAAATGCTTGAGCTGCAAATGTCTGCTTTTTGTTGTAGAATTCTTTAAGCTGTAGATTATCATAAAAAAAAATAAATGTTATTAACAGTGGCAGTATCTTTCAAAGAACTGCATATTTTTATTTTAGTTAAGTGATGTAACAGGTGATAAGGAATATGAAATGAGTTTGTGTTCGTGTCTGATCAGAATAAATTGCAAGGTAGAAAGTTACCACCTTTATTAATGTCTGATGGGAAAATGTTTCCTTTTTTTTCCAAACATATGTTTCCCTCCAGTGGTCTCACTATATGAACCCACTGTACAGTGCTGCTCAAATTGTATCTGTTCTTATAGTAATGTACACGGTGACCTCTTTGTTAAGCAAATATATACCTTTCAGCTCCCCATTACCTTGCTAGTCTGCAGTGGGCTTTATTGTATAATAACCCTGACATAAATTGGCATGCAGGTAGATTTATTAATTTTAATTAATTTGTTCTTTTAGCAGATCTGACCACTATTTTGTTTTGTTTGATTTGTGAGGTTTTTTTTTTCTGTGACGTAGTTTTCTTTTCCACTAGGTGTTTATTTGAATGGGAAAATCGTCTATGCCAGTGCCATTTCTTTTAAGTGGGCTTCCCTGTAGCTTATTTGCAAGACGTTATTCTTCATGTCATGGGAATACCAAAAGCATTTCTACTTCCAACAGATGAGATCAAGCAGTTTCTGAAAACTTCAGTTCAGATGCCCTGGAGGTGATTAAAACACTAAGGGGCCCTTTTACTAAACTATGTAAAGTATTTAATGTGTAGTTTAATGTGTGAAAATAGGCTATCATATGACTTATTCATGGGGTTTTTGAAGTAGTTCCCTGTTTCTGCTCGTTAAACAGCATGTTGCTGAATTTTTTTGGAAATTTTCTTTTAGTGGGCGAAGCATGGGCAGAGAAGTGTTAGCCATCTACGTTATTACACTTACTGTGTGCTGATTGGCTAACAACGCTGTTAACACAGGACCACATAGCACCTCCTAAATAGGATGTTGTGTGTGCCGCAGCGTGAACTCTCTGCAGGTTCCATACGCTAATAATGGTGGTATTAACGTACGACCTGCAATAAAAAAAAGGAGTGCCTCCAAAATTTGCGACACTAAATCTGGGCTTAGCGCACGGTAAAATTCTGCATTTCAATACATCAAGCCCAGATTCTAGTGTACTTAGTGTAAAAATCTGAGTAGCCTTGATGCATTCTTTTCTATTGGTGCTGCTTTTGTATTTTCCTACGCCAGTCAGTGCAGATATCAGCATACAGATATTTTGTTATTCATATACAGATGCCTGCAAGAAGCTCAAAATAGTCTAGAAGTGTTGTGTGAAATAAAAAGAATCCTGTTTGCAAATTAAGGAATTGTTTTGATAGATTTTAAATACTTCATGAAACTGATAGGTAGCTGTTTTTTTCTTTTTAGTTTCTCTTGCCTATTCCCATCTGACTTTACTCCTACCTTGACCCTCCAACTTTAAAATTAAAGACAGACAGATTCTTGTGTACACTCAGAAATGGCAGGTGTATACATATATATGTGTATATTGCACATATAAATGTGTGATTATTTTTACTTCCCTGTGCAAAACTGAGCACAGAATGTTATAGGGCCAACAGTCTTTCTCAAGTTCTTATAGCAGTCATACTTCTGAGATCATGACCTGTACAGAGCCTTAAATATTTATTTGTATCTGTTTAGTTAACTTTTTTTGTTGGGGAGAGTTGCTTTAATCTTCTTGTCTTTGAAGTTGCTGTTAATATCCCTTCTTAACCAGACAGAGCCTTAGTTAAGAACAGTCCTTTTCCCTAAACAATACCTGCAGTGGGGGATCTGCTGGAACAAATAGGCTGATTATATTTACTCCAAGTTAAATTTGGAAAGAAATTAAATTCTATTTGAAGAACTTACATGTGAATATTTTTGTACTTGTATGTTTGATTTTGGCTCTTAAAGAGCACATTGTAATATTTGGTCGTGTGGTTAGAGATTAAAGTCCATTGCTGTGAAACCTAATATTTCATTCCCAAGTTCAAATTCCATTGCTGCTGCTTGACCTAGAGCAAGTCACTTGACCTTTTGTGCTTAAGTCACATCCAGTCTCCTCCCTATCCTTAGCAGAGCTGTGTTTTTGCAGATGCTTCAGGCACAAGTGACTTAAAAGTCGGATGCTGCTGTGTCGTTAAAGCAAGAGTTATGCATAGATACAGCTGTGTGTAGTGTATTGCTTAGACAAAATATACAGTGTTTGATTTCAGGGTTTTTCACCTAATTGTGATTGCCTAGATAACGATTCAAATAAAACCAAAAACACATGTAAATGAGAAACCATCCTACCTATCCTTTAAGATATCAATCAGCCCATTATCAAGAACAGCAGCTATTTCTTGTTCCCTTGATTTCATCCAGCTTATAAACTGTGTTAGAAAAGAACTATATACTTATCTGTAGTTTATTTTTAAGTTAAAGGGTTTAATTTAGATGAATTAACATATACAAGAGCATCCTTTACTATCCTCATGAAAAAAATTACTCTTGATTATAGGCTTGGGTCGATAAATAATTGACTATTTTTAACCATAATTATCCTAGACATTATTCCTGGTAAGATTAAATGTAAATAATCATCACTAGATTTCTATCACTGTTCTTTTGAGATACCTGTTTTGTTTATACCATGTAATCTGTCCCCTTCCTCTTTCCTCTCCCCCAATCTGTTGGCTCATCCATAACTGCATACTACACGTGTCTGTACTGTTGTCTTCACTAGGATAGTGAATGAATATTTTTATAGGGTGACATCAAGAAATGAGCTGGTATGATGAACAACATTCCAGTTACTTAAGGAAGTGCTGACTTTCCTCCTCAGGGCTGAACTTCTGGCAGTGGAGGAGTGGCCTAGTGGTTAGGGTTGTGGACTTTGGTCCTGAGGAACTGAGTTCGATTCCCGGCACAGGCAGCTCCTTGTGACTCTGGGCAAGTCACTTAACCCTCTATTGCCTGCCGCATTGAGCCTGCCATGAGTGGGAAAGCGCGGGGTACAAAAAAAAAACCCACTTTCTAGCAAGCAGTTTAATAGGTGTTGCACTGCATTGTTCTGCTTATTCCAGACCTTACAGAACACATGGGGGCTCATAATCAAAAGGAAAAAAAACCTGCAAAAAATGACATAAGGGGTAGTGTTTCTCACATGAAAACATTTAAACCATATAATCAAACAAAAAACACCTGCTGAAGTCAATATTTACTGAAAGAAAAATGTTTTGAGAGTGGGCGTGTTGTGGGCATGACATGGACGGTATTACTTGATGTATTGTGGGGATTTTTTTTTTGTGATAAATGAATAGCAAAACAATTTCTTTTTGTCGGAAAGAAAAACGTCATGATTTAGACCTACTTTAAAAGTGACTAACTCAAGACCAAGCTGTCTTTGGTACCCACTTGTGATTTAGCTGAGTTGGAGAGGGGGAATTGTTGGTTTGTAAAAGAGTGGAGAGTCACTGAGTGGTGTGTTACCTTCTGTTCGTTTGCCCCAGTCTGAACCTTTTGACCCTCATATTCCTGCCTTGCCTCCTCTGTGTCTCACCTCTTCAAGTCCTTGCCCACACCTGCCAGCCCCCTCCAGCAATACCCATCCCTTGCTCTGTATCTTGGCCCCTTCACCTACCAAACCCTTACAGTCGCCAAACCCCCACACCTCTTATTCTACCTCTCAACCTGCTTGTCTTGGTCTTTCATTGTTCTTCTTTGTTCACTCCCAGTTTGTCACTGTGCCTTGTGTTGCTGCTGTTTTGTGAAGAATATTTTCTGGTGCTGGGAAAGTAAATACTGGTGGAGATGTGCACAGAAGTGTTACTGGGCTTAGTGGGTTGCACCTGTGGTGGTGGTACACCTTCATGTTAATCATAGATGTGCTGAATGCTATTATGGCTGACGATTTGCTGGAATCTAAATCGTAGTTAGCTGATGCTAGGGTCCACCTTAGGAGTTAGCACTCAAGAAAAAGATCTGGGTGTCATTGACAGTACGCTGAAATCTTCTGCCTATTGTGCAGCAGCAGCCAAAAGAACAAACAGGATGCTAGAAATTGTTAGGAAAGGGATGCAAAATAAGACCAAGAACATTATAATGCCTCTGTGTTGTTCCATGGTGCGACCTCATCTTGAGAATTGCATTCAATTCTGGTCGCTGTATCCCAAAAAAGATATAGTGGAATTAGAAAAGGTTCAAAGAACAACCAAAATGATAAAGGGATGGAACACCTCATATTAGGAAAGGCTGAAGAGGTTAGGGCTCTTCAGTTTGGAAAAGAGAAGACTGGGGTTTGGGGGAGGGGAGCATTGTCGAGGTCTATAAAATTCTGCGTAGTGTAGGATGAGTAAAAATGAATCTATTTTTTACTCTCTCAAAAAGTACAAAGACCAGGGGACACTTAATGAAACTGCATGGAAATACTTTTAAAACAAATAGGAGGAAATATTTTTTCACTGAGCAAATAGTTAAGTTTTGGAACTTGTTGCCGGAGACTGTGGTAACAGCAGTTAATATATCTGGGTTTAAAAAAGGTTTGGACAAGTTCCTGGAGGAAATCGTCCATAGTCTGCTGTCGAGACAGACATGGGGAAGCCACTGCTTGCCCTGGGATTGGTAACATGGAATGTTGCTACTATTTGGGTTTCTGCCAGGTACTTGGTCCTGGATTGGCCACTGTTGGAAGTAAGATACTGGGCTAAACGAACCATTGGTCTGACCCAATATGGCTATTCTGTTCTGGGCTGACTCTGGGGGGTTGTGTCATGACTTACAATGTCAGTTATGGCAGTGTCAGTTGCCCACTTAAGGTCAGCTTCCATTGAGGAGATTTGCAGAGCTGTGACGTGATCTTCAGTCCGCACATTTACATCTTATTACTGATTTGAGCAGAATGTCCAATGGTTCAGCTTGATCATACAGTTCTGCAGAATTTGTTTGGAATCTAGAATCCAGTTCCACCCTCCTAGCTTCATTTTGTTTCTGTTCCATGCTGCACCTTTACAACAGAAAATTTGTAATTATCTAGAGTTTAGTTCTAGTTGGCCTTGCTGTTGCAAGACCCTGTTGACCATTATTTTCGGTGAGTCTGGTAGCGAGGGATTCCTGTTCGTGGTAATCAGTTGTCCTTTGAGAAAATGAAGGTACTCACCTTTAGCAGATATTCTCCGAGGTCAGCAGGACACAGATTACCACATCCCTCCCACTTTCCTTTTGGAGTTGGATTCTCTTTGCTTTTTTATACAACTGCGGGTCCTGCTCGAGTTGGGAAGGCATGCTCATATGCACAGTCAAGCCTGCCAAAAGCTTCAAGAATCTTCTGAACTCTGGGCAGTGTCCATTCCGAGGCTGTGTGGGTGCCAGTGGAAGTTCATGTAGTTTGTGTTGTCATAATTGAATATTGCAATACCATGTTGGATTTAGAATTTCATATTTGCTATAGCTGTGTGCGTGCAGAGAGCTGACTTGGGATGTCTGGTCCCAAAAGTATTCTTTGGAATTATATTAGCATTATTACACTGTTGTAATTGCATATACTTCTAATATATGTCTAAATACTATTATTTTTAATATACATTGTGTAAAAATACAAGCAACCACTGTTAAATAATTTTGCATAATTTAGATTTTTTTTCATCACAGAGATTTTTTTGATCTATAATTCCCTGGGCTGTATTTAGTTTGAAGTATAATTAAAAAAACAAGCACAGTCCGCACACTCACTCACTTCTGAGGTTTCTTCTATCCTCCAGTCCAAGATATCAGTTACCACAACCTTCTTTTTCTGCCTTGGGGCAGATGCCCTTTTTAGCCCGTGCAACAGCAGCTGGGTCTCCTTCCAAGCTCATGGCAGTAACTGGGTGCTGTTTTATTTTTTGACCTGCTTGTGTGGCGGAGATCAGAGAAAGGATGCTGTAGTTATCCTAGCTCATATCAAAGGTCAGTGATGTCAGGCGTTCGATGATATACAGCAGTGAAACACTATTTATTCAGTTAAATAATTTTTGATGATGAGTTGGTCAGAGCAGGGATAGGCAAATTACATCTTTTCCGTACAAGCTGCTTGTTGTCATTTTGTGGCGTAGTTTTGTGTGTTATTTTGTGGTTAATATTTCATAAGCAGTAAGTGTACTGCGTAGAACTAAATAGAAAAAAAAATAAAAAGGAAAATAAAGACTGGAGTGACAGCCTTGAAGAATATTACCTTCTTTTAGTGTCTGATAAACTGTTGCAGGATTATACTAATAAGCATAAAAGATGGTGTGTGCAGAAGGCAGAGTAGAATTAAAGGTATTTGTATGAGGGGCTTTTAATGTTACATTCTGCTGTGAGATATAAAAACAAAAAGTGAGGAGAGTGGACGAGGATACCAATTAGTTTATTCATTCACATAAAAAATAACGTAATTAATATTACGTTATTTTTTATGTGAATGAATAAACTAATTGGTATCCTCGTCCACTCTCCTCTCTTTTTGTTTTTATATCTCACGGTTCCGTGAGGATTTTACCTCCTTTTTGTTTTGTTTTACATTCTGCTGTGAACCTTGGATAATGTGTTTAGGACAAAAACCAACCAAAGGAAGCCCAATAACATAAAATATCTTAACATAAAATTTACAGTTGCGTTACAGTAAATGTGTTGGGATTGGTGCTTCTTACTGGTATTCTGCTTTTGTGTGCCTTACATAACGTCTCTGCAGAAGAGCACTCTCCCTAGTACACTTTAGTGACCATCTACCATGAGATCTAATGATGTGCATAAGCTGTTAAATGAAGGTAAGAGCTGTCACTCAGTTAATGGCAAGTAATATCAATCCATCTGCTATCTTAACTTACAGCAGAATGTGTTTAGGATGGCTTCAAAAGTCATTTTTCAAGAAAAGAAATGGTGGCAAACTTTATGGTTTTGTGTTCCTGGTACATAGATAAAAGGGGGGGGGGGAGTGAGGTTTATAGGTAGTCGGTACAGAAGATAAGCATGTTTAAAGATCTACATTATTGAAAAATTAAGCCACTCTTTTTTGTATTTTCACTAACTATTTATCAATGTCTTCTTAAGGTGCTTCTTGATGCTTCAGAAACTATAAAGACTGAGGGTGATGAACTCAAGAAAGAGCATAAAGAGATGACTTCCAAAGTTCTTCAGCTGGAAGAAGATATTATGACTGTCACTCAGAAAGCAATAACAAAGGAAACAGAATTAGACAGGTACAGTAAGGTAGATATTCAGTGGGACAGCTAACTTACTGTATAAAGTTACATATATTCAGTTGACTGAAATGTATAAGGTGGTTGAATAATCACATTACATTTAAATTTAAATGGATAAAAGATCCAATTAGTTATACCCTCTGTATCTGTGGCCAAAGTAAGCTATACAAGTTTTATTTGAAAAATGACAATTTTGGCATTTTCTGCAGCCTATTTCCTTATCTACCCTTTGAACTGAAGTATATGAAGGTGGTTTACAGTAAAAGAATTGCAGAATACATACATGTTATAGCTAAAACACCACAATCCAAAACCCACTATTAATCTGTGATGATGTGAGGTGATTAGATAAATATATAATAATAATAAATTTTATTGTGATGGAGGAATCCTCATAGTGATAAATTATATAACATCCTTCAGATGTCTATCAATCCCATTATTTTAGAGTTTCCCTGACTACAAGAACACAACCTGGGAATAGACTGGGGCAACGGGGAGCTCACTGCCTGGAGTGAGTGTTGCCAACACCACTGTCTTGATCCCATGCTTTCAGCCATGACTGTGGCTGTCACGGAGATGGAGGCTCTGCAAGGACTACTTCAGGTATATGTGGCCTACGCCAATGTATGTTTCAAAAAACAAGCCCGGATTCGTTCCCTACATTGGGAGTATGACTGTCCTATTGAGCTTCAACCAGGCAAGATGCTGCCTCGGGGACAGGTTTACCCACTTGCCGTTCCGGAGACCCAAGCCACATCTGCTTATATTGCTGATAATCTGCAGAGGGGTTTCATTTGTCCATCCACTTCCCTGGCCAGAACAGGCTGCTTCTTTGAGGGGAAAAAGGATAGCACCCTATGTCCTTGCATCGACTATCGTGGATTCAATTCCATCACGATCAAGAATAATACCCGTTCCCTCTGATCTCTGAAATGTTCGATTGCCGACAAGGAGCCCACATTTTCAGCAAGCTGGACTTGAGGGGGGCGTACAACCTGATCTGCATTTTAGAGGGAGATGAATTGAAAATGGCCTTTAACACCAGGGATGGACACTACAAATATCTATTATGCCATTTGGATTCAGGCACCCCAACAGTTTTCCCAAATTTTGTGAATGACATCTTCCAGAATTTGTTACAAAATTGTGTCCTGGTGTATTTAGATGACATCTTTGATATTCTCCAAGACGCTTGCTCAACTCTGGGAACATGTTAAACAGGTCCTGCAATGCCTGCAGGATGATCACCTGTACACCAAATTAGAGAGGTACATCTTTGAGCAAAGTGAGCTAACTACCTTTCTTGGTCTATATTATATCTGACTGGGGCCTGAGGATGAATCCTGCTAAGCTCTCAGCCATTCGTGACTGGCCTTGCCTCCAGGGGCGATGAGACTTACAGTGGTTCCTGGGCTTCGCAAATTACTATTGTCAGTTTGTCAAGGACTGTTCTTCTATAGCCGCTCCCCTTAATACCTTGTCTGAAAGGGAAACTTATACCTAGGACTCTCCTGACGAGGCAGTATCGGCCTTCGATCTCCTGAAACAAGTGTTCATGACAGCCCCAGTACTCCATCATCATCCAGATCCAGAGAAGCCGTTCATGGAAGTTGATGCGTCTTCTACAGGGGCGGGCACTATCCTTCCTCAGTTGAACACTAAAAGTAAATTGTTACCTTGTACTTCTTCTGTAAGAAATTCTCGTCCACTGAGAAAAATTATACCATTGGTGATCGGGAACTATTGGCTATCAAGATGGCACTGGAGGAGTGGCATGTAAAGATCAATCACCAAGGTGGAGGAATGTGAAACACTACGGACAGTAGACAAAGTCGAGGAAGTAGTGTGACCAATAAAATGCTTCCATAAAACCATGAGGGGAGATGAAGGGAATCAAACACAGTATTTATTCATGAAAGACTCGACACGGCACTATGTTTTAGCAAAAGTGCCTGCTTCAGGATTATGAAGATAAAATACACAGAGTGCATAAAAACAATGATTGAGTGAATAGAGTCTAAAAGACAATACATTTAAGATAAAAGAAACGTATATTTAAAAAGATAAATAATAATAAATTCAAATTCATCATGGGTTTTACATTGAGAGCACAAAAATATAAAAATAATATATAACAAATGGATGTGCATTAAAAAATAGATATTTAAAACAATACTATAATTACATTGTACTTTAAAAGACCAGGAGGAAATGCATAGTACAATGTATACCGTATTTTTCGGACTATAAGACGCACTTTTTCCCCCCAGAATTTGGGAGGAAAATGGGGGGTGCGTCTTATAGTCCGAAGGTAGCGATTCCGGATCGCCCTCCCCCTGAGTTCGGGATCGCCCTCCCCTACTCACGTCAGCGATGTTCCCTGGTGGTCTAGTGACGTCGGGGCAGGAAAGAGCCCCCTCTTTCCTGCCCAGCGCGCTGCTCTCCGTCCTCCTCCGTCCTCCTGTATGCTGCCTGACGGTCTCGGCGAGATTCAAAATGGCCGCCGAGAGTCTCGGCGGCCATTTTGAATCTCGCCGAGACCGTCAGGCAGCATACAGGAGGACGGAGGAGGACGGAGAGCAGCGCGCTGGGCAGGAAAGAGGGGGCTCTTTCCTGCCCCGACGTCACTAGACCACCAGGGAACATCGCTGACGTGAGTAGGGGAGGGCGATCCCGAACTCGGACAAGACACACCGGAGCACCTAGGTTTTAGAGGAGGGAAAAAGGAAAAACTTTTTTTTCCTATTTCCCTCCTCTAAAACCTAGGTGCGTCTTATGGTCCGGTGCGTCTTATAGTCCGAAAAATACGGTACTAGCTAAGAGCAAACTCTGAAGGAGCAGAAAGTGATGACAAACATTAAAAAATGGATGCATAAAACAATATTATAAATACATTGTGCTTTAAAAAGACAAGGAGAGAATGCCTAGTACAAAAAATGCTTTAAAACATCCATAATATGATCATGGATTGTGTTGCACGTTGTTAAGAGAGCATATATCGTAAAATATTCCATTAGTTCTTATAGCTGAGGACAAACTCGGAAGGAGCAGAAAGTGATGACAAAAAACACTGACCTTATACAAATGAGTACACAAGATTGCCAGAAAGCTTTTCAAAAAAGTGTTTGGAATAGTTGTGAAGCAGTCTATAAACAGAAGACCATGTCTAGTCAGCCTTCACAGTGTATTAAAAAAAAGGGACCTAATGTAGTAGAGGAAGATAAAAAGCCTTGAAGGAACCGCTGGTGTGTGCCAATGGCAGAAAAAAAAACACAAGAAGAGAAGAACAGATTACTCGCAGTACTCATCAACAAGACAATTGTGCTGTTACCTTAAAAAAGACCTGTGAGTTTTTTAAGGTATACATTGTACTATGCATTTCCTCTTAGTCTTTTAAAGAACAATGTAATTATAATATTGTTTTAAGTATCTATTTTTAATGCACATCCATTTGTTTTATATTTTAGTGCTCTCAATGTAAAACCCATGATACATTTGAATTTATTATTATTTATCTTTTTAAAATGTTTCTTTTATCTTAAAATGTATTGTCTTTTTGACTCTATTTACTCAATCATTGTTTTTATGCACTTTATGTATTTTATCTTCAGACTCCTAAAACATGGTTCTGTCAAGTTTTTCATGAATAAATACTGTGTTTGATTTCCTTAGTCTCCCTCATGGTTTTTGGAAGCATTTTGTTGGTCACACTGGAGGAGTGGTGCCATCTTCTTGAGGGAGCTAAATATCCATTCACTATGACTACAGATCACAAGAACCTTCTGTACATACAGGAGGCCCATAGACTCAAACCCCACCAGGCCCAGTGTTTTCTTCCGGTTCGACTTTCGTCGAATCTTCCATCCAGCTGAGAAGCATGCACTGGCTAATGCCCTCTCCTGATCTGCGGAAGTTGTCGAACAGAGCCCCGACCTTCAGACCATCTTAGACCCCACAAGATCCAGGCAGCTGTTTCTATCGTGGCCCCCCCTCCCCGCCCCAGGGCAAGATGGTTGTGCCCAAGCAACTTCAGGACAAGTACTGAGGTGGGGGCATGAATCAAAGATTGCCGGTCACCCTGGAGTTCAGGGAACATTAGAGAACTCATTTCTTGAATGTATTGGTGACCTTGGTTAGAGAGATGTATGCAACTGTGTGACTTCATGCCCCATCTGTGCCCGTCACAAGTCACCTCACTCTCACCCGTGGGCGCTCCTCCAACCACTTTCAGCACCCTGGACTCGTATAACCATGGATTTCATCACAGACTGTCTGGAGTCTGATGGATTCACTACCATATGTGTCATTGTGGATCGGTTCTCTAAAATGGCCCACTTCATTCCCTTACCTGGATTAGAGACCTCTATGGGAATCCCGTAGGGACGGAAGCAGTTCTTGCGGGGTTCATGCAGGGGCGGAAACAGTTCTTGTGGGGTTCCCACGGGGAGGGAACCAGTTCCTGCAGGGTTCCCATGGAAGTGTAAGTGCACTTGTGCCAGCCTTTCACCTCCTGAGTACCAAGTTCTTTGAGTGCTGTCACCTTCTCCTTGCTTTAATAGCACAGATGCAGAAAATCTTCCATTAAGGAGATAGTAGAGACACAAATGGTGACAGAATTCAAAAAGGTGTAGGATGAACACAGAGGATCTCTAATTAGAAAATGGAAGGTATAAAAAAAAAAAAACCCTAATCTTAAATGGCTGCATGTGTGTGAATGTGTCCCTTAGATGGCGGTTCCAGCTGTGATAAACTAGGGCCGATACTGGGCAGACTTGTATGATCTGTGTCTCATATATGGCAGTTTGGTTTAGGATGGGCTTGAAAGGGTTTAGACAGCAACTTCAGTGGCTGCAACATGAGGACTGTGGTGGACAGACTTTTACGGTCTGTGTCCCACAAATGAGAAGACGAATAGGCTGGAGTGAGCTTCAGCAGCAACTCCAGCAGTTGGAACATAAGGATAGGGCCAGTCAGACTTCTGTGGTCTATGTCCCACAAACACCAAAGAAAGACCATAATCAAGTATATAATATCAGCGTTCATTGTTGATTTAATCATAAATTGATAATGTGTGACTGTTGGGCAAACTGGATGATGCGCACCCACTGTATAATTGTTTTTGAATACTGTTGTGAATATGTTTAGGTTTTTTTTTTTTTAGTGTATGTGATTTGTATCATATTTGTTTTGTGACTAGATGGGGTGATAAGTACCTGCATTGACTTTTAAAATGAAATTTTCTTTATATTCATCAGTCTAAAAGACAAGCTGAAAAAAGTAACTCTTGAGAAGGAACAACTAGAATGCCAGCTGAAGAATGAGAAGGATGAAAAGGAACTATACAAGGTAATTTTGTGATTGAATTCTGAAACGTTTTTGTGTGGACCCCTTAGAGATTAGTTTTGCGACTCTGGTTATTATACCCCTCTTAGATGGGGAAAAAACGGTGGCTTGTCCATTATCTTTTATGTTGTATTTAGACCTGAGGAAACTACCACTGAGGTTGAGAAATAGCCTGGTATTGAGCTTGGTGCTTGGAAATAGCACATGAGGGAGTGCCTTCCCGCCCGCCACGAGAGCACGGTTACCACAGTTCTTTTTCTATCACGGTGAAGAGGCTGTTTTTTTCAGTGTCTCTTCAAGGGTCTGGTCTGGAAGAGCTTTTTTGTGTCCTTTTTTTTTTTTTTTTTTTTTTTTTAAAGAACATTTTTCTTGTGCCCATGTTCGGGTCCTCTTTTTCCTCTTCCCTTATATTTTTAGATTTTTTTGTCCAGTTTTTATGTTTCCTTTGTTTTCCGAGTCACTAGGCCGCATTTAGGCCTTGACCGGCTGGGTTTTTTTCCTTTCTTTTTTTCTGGTTCCCTCCCCCTTTTTTCGGCACCATCGCTTCATTTGATTTGGCTGCATAAGTTTTTCCTTCCATGTCCACTCATGTTCCTAGTGTATTCAAGTGCTGTATCCAGTGCAATCGGACAGTCTCTAGTAAGGACACTCAGTGTTTAGGGCCTGACCATAGCTCTGCTGTGCCCTCTGTCTTCAGATGAAGAAATGTACCCAGCTTGCCAGAGAGACTCAACGCGCAAAGATTTTTGGAGCCAATTCCGATACATTGACTTCAGGGTGTTGGTGTAGGCATCGATGTCGAGGTCTGCATTTGGAGCATCAGTCCACATGGCTGCTACTGGACCTCGTGACACTGGGAGCAGTAGTGCATCAAGTGGGTCTCCACCTATCTTGATGCCACTTGCTATGCAGGGCCCCTGGGACCATCCAGCTTTAGACCTGACCCCGAGGCAACATGAGGATTCGACTTCATCCTCGGAACCAAAGAGTCTTGATTCCGAGCATCGAGCAAAGGCCAAGAAGCATCAACATCGGTCTTCCTCGATGCGCGGTGCTGGGAGCTCCCGGACGCCGAGGGATTCGGCTCCCGAGAAGGGTAGGTGCATGGAGGACTTCTCCCACTCTATCCAGGAGGTGCCAATGTGTCGGTCCCCTAGCAGCCAGTACCCGGACTCCTGTATCGACCTTGGCTGTTGTGCAGCCTGTCTCGAAGCTGGTGCCCCAGTCTTTCCTAGTATCTTCCCTCCATGAATGTATCCGGGCCTTGCTTCCTGAGCTGTTGGATGGCCTTTTGCAATGGTGTGCATCTGCATCGGGTGTGCTTGCACCTACCCTGGTGCCTGTTACAGCCTTGCTTGGCCCTCAGCCTGTGGTGAGGCCTCTGACACCGGTGTTGCATGCAGCATCTGTGTCGCCAGCCACCTGATCCGGTACCTCCTCAATGTTGGTGGAAGAAGCTTAGCCAGAGTTGAGTCAGGAGCTGACTACTCAACACTCCTCTCAAGGACATGGCTCCTGAAGGTCGAGGAAGGCTTGTTCTCAGCCAACTCATGTTGCTGACTGACACCGATGAGGATCATTCATGGGAGTCAGAGGAGGATCCAAGGTACATTTTGGAGGATAAGTCTTATGGCATCCCCTATGAACCCTCCCCTCCACTGGAAAGGAGAAAATCTCCACCAGAGAGCCTTTCGTTCCCATCTTTTATGAAGGAAATGCTGAGGTTTTTCCATTTCATTTGTAAGTGGAGGATGAGCCCAGGGCTAAGGTGCTAGAGATCCTGGACTATGAATGCCCTCCTAGGGAGTCTGTGATTGTCCCTCTCCACGAGGTACTCAAGGAAGTCCTTAATCGGAATTGGGAGTCCCCTCTGTTGGACCCTGTCATTTCCAAGAAGATCGACATGATGTATTGGATCCACAGCACACCTGTTTTTGATAGGCCTTAGTTGCCTCACAATTCCATGGTGGTGGAATCCACCCTCAACAGAGTCAAGAGTTCTAGAGACTATGCCTCGGCATCCCCAGGCACGGAAGCTCGTACCTTGGACTCTTTTGTGAGGAAGATGTTTTCAGGATTCAGTTCTCGTGTCCCTTATCCAGTTTTACCAGCTCTTCACAAGCATGTACTTGCAGGACTCTGTACTCAAGTTGCTAGACTTGGCAGACTCCCACCGGAGAAGGCTGAGGTCTGTGTGCCAGTTGGTCAAGCAGCAGAAGGTGTCTTAAGTTCTTGGCCAGGGCCGCTTATGACACCGTTGACGTGGCATCCAGGATCCTCTGCTTCTAGTATAGCAATGTGCAGACTCTCATGGCTGTGTGTTTCTGACTTGGAACAGTAGAGGTTTGCGGGTGCCGCATGCCGTGGGGGATAACCTTTTTGGAGAGAAGGTTGAGGTCGCTGACCAAATCAAGAAACACTGATACCATCTCTTCTCTCTCCCACCGGGTGCCTTCTGTATGAGCCTCCTCATCTAGGAGGTCTTTTGGCAAGTCAAGGAGCGTGCCTACTACTGTGAGGTGTAAGTATGCCACCTCCTCTTACCAGCCTGTCCAGGCTCAACCCCAGCACGCTTGTTCTCATCAACAGCGTGCGCCAAAGGCCCCTGCTGCTCCCTAGTCAAAGCAAGGGACAAGCTTTTGACTGGCTCCAGTAGAGCATAGCCACTGCCAAAGTATCCCAACCTGTCGACCTGCCAGTTGGAGGGAGGCTAAAGTTTTTCTATGAAAGGTGGTGCATTATAACCTCTGACCGGTGGGTTCTCCAAATAGTCCGACTCGGATATGCACTCAATTGGCTTCGAAAACCTCCAAATTTCCCACTAAGAAATCATTACTTCAGCTCTCAGCATGAGCAGGTACTTGCAGAGGAACTCTCCGCCCTTCTCGAGGCCCATGTGGTTGAGCCCATTCCTCCAGGGGAAGAGGGTCTGAGATTCTTCTCCAAGTACTTACTCGTGCAAAAGAAGTCAGGGGGATGCGTCCCATTGTATACCTAAGGTCCCTGAACAAATTCCTGGTCAAAGAAATGTTCAGCATGGTTTCCCTAGGCACCATTCTACTGATGATTCAGGAAAATGATTGACTGTGTTCTCTGGACTTAAAGGATGCATATACACACATTCTAATTCTTCTGGTGAACAGGAAGCATCTTCGATTTCGGCTGGGAGCACATCACTTTCAGTACCGCATGTTGCCTTTCTCACCCAGCTGATGAAAGCTCTTTTCGAGCCACTAAATTCTTGTCATCTGAAGTACTTTTCCTGGAAGGTCATATTTTTGGTGACATTTCATCTCGTGTGGTCAGTGAGCTTCATGCTTTATTGGTGGATGCAACTTATACTAACTTTCACCACAACAGCGTAGTCCTCCATTCGCACCTTAAGTTCCTGCCAAAGGTTGTGTCGAAGTTCCATCTGAACCAGTCGATTGTCTTGCTAACATTCTTTCCCCAACCTCATGCCCATCCTAGTGAGTACCTTGCAGACCTTGAACTGCAAGTGAGCATTTGCCTATTATGTGGAGCGGGCAATGCTCCTCAGACAGTCTGCCCAGTCTTTTGTTTCTTTTGATCCCAACAGGATGGGGGTCACCATCGTGGAAATGCACTATCTCTAACTGGATGGCAGATTGCATTTCTTTCACTTATGCCCTTTCAGTCTTATAATATACATTCATGTGAGATGTCTTATTTGTTCATATCTCTGTTTAAGATGTAACTGTTTTATTTATTTTATAATAAACAGATTTAAATATAAAGATGCACTGACAAAGAATTGTGCATTCACTCTCAGTGAATGTTGTACCAAAGAAGGTGGATACTCATATTTTATCCGAAAGGCTCCCGGATTCGAGAGTACACAATTGCCCCGCCACTCTCCGTTGTTCCAATCCTCTCACAAATGAGTGAGAAGTTCCAGGACTCGTTCCTTGGCTCCCCCAGGTAGAGAGGCTTAGACTCTGGATTCGTTTGAGAGAAAGGTTTCTCAGACCTTGATGCTCATTAACCGTGCCCAATCCTACCAGTTCTACATGAGCATATATTTGAAGTCTTCGGTGCGCAGTATGCTCAGTCTCCCGAACTCGCTCCCTCAAGATCAGTTCGCGGATCTTTGCTAGTTGGCCAACAAGCAGTTGGAGTGCAGCAAATATCTGGCCAGGGACACTTATGACACCTTTGATATTGCATGCAGACTCTCTGCTGTGGGTGTAGGGATGCGCAGACTGTCATAACTGTGTGTCTTTAAAGATTAGTGTTCATACCGTGCTGAGAAGATAATCTTTTTGAGGACAAGGTGGAGGAGTTTGCAGACCTCATCAAGAAACATAGTGACACAATTCAGTCCCTCTCTCTGCAGTCTCCAGTTTTGTCATCCTCTACTAGGAGGTTTTCAGCTGAGCCTAGGTGGTGAACCTGTTACTCTGAAAGGTGTAGGTTTTCACTGCCTTTCTGTTCTACCCAGCAACCCCAACCCCCAACACTCCTGGCCACATCGGTCCTGACACCAGAAGGCCGAGCCGGCTCCCCAGTCAAAGCAAAGGATGGGCTTTTGAATGACTCCAGGAGAGCATAGCCGCTATCCAAGTAACCGTCCCGAATGGCCTACTGGTGGGAGAGAGGCTCAATTTTTATTATTAAGGGTGGCCCCTTATAACCACCGACTGTTGGGTTCTTCAGATAGTCCACTTCAATTATGCACTTTATTGGTGTCAGATAAATTTTCCACCTAGAACATATTACATCAGCTCTTAGCATAAGCATATACTTGTAGAGAAAATCTCTGCCCTTCTACAGGCCAATGTGGTTGAATCCAAGTCGGGAGAGAAAGGAAGGGATTCTATCCCCCCCTCCCCACAAGAAGAGGAGGGGGGTTGTCCTGTCCTAGACTTAAGAGCTCTGAACAAATTTCTAGTCAAAGAAAAGTTCAGGATGATTTCTCTGGGTGCCGTTCTCCCCATGATTCTGGAACAAGATTAGCTATGCTGTCTGGACTTGAAGGATGCGTGTTACATTTCGATGCTTCCCAGTCACACGATGTATCTCAGATTTCGAATAGGGAAACGCTGTTACTAATACTGTGTTCTGTCTTTTGGCCTTGCATCAGCTCCCAGGGTCTTCACCAAATGTGTAGCAGTAGATGCAACATCAGTGCGCAGACTGGGAGTTTGTGTTTCCCTACCTTGATAATTGGCTGGTCAAGAAAGTAGTGCACGAGTCGGTGTGGAGAACTATTCAGGTGCTGGATCTCCTAGGGCTCATCATAAACTACCCCGTCCCATGTTCTAACTCAGCGATTTGAATACATGGGAGCCCTGCTAGGTTCGGTGCAAGCTCGGGTCTTTATTCCCCTGATGAGAGCAGATACCTTGATAGCGCTTGTCTTGCAGGCCCAGAGCAGCAGGCAGGTCACAGCTTGGCAGATGTTGGGATTGTTAGGCCACATCCCTCCACAATGCATGTTACTCAGTGGCTCATCTCCATTTGAGAGGTGCCCAATGGACTCTGGCTTCCCAGTGGTCTCAAGCTCCAGGGAACCCAGCAGATGTCATTCCAGTTCCTCCAGAGCTTGTTCAGTCCCTTCTCTGGTGGATGATTCGGCCCAATTTGACTGGGACTCCTATTCCAAATTCCACCTCCCTAAAAGGTGTTGAAAACAGATGCATCCAACTTGGGATGGGGGGGGGGGTGCTTATGTGGATGGGTTTCATACCCAGGGAGCGTGGTCTGTTCAGGAAACAGACCTCCACATCAACCTTCTGGAGATAAGGGCTATTTGAAATGCATCAGGTTGCAATGTATTATGTGAACAAGCGGGGGAGGGGTATGGGATCTTGCCTCTTTTGTCAGGAGGTGGTATGGATGTGGCAGTGGGCCCTCCTTCACTGAATGGTACTATGAGCAACATGCCTGGCAGACTGAGCAGGATAATGCAGACAGACTGAGCAGGGTAATACAACCTTATGAGTGGTCTCTCAATATGGACATAGCCCGCAAGATCTTCCAAGAGTGGGGCACCTCCTTTGTGGATCCTTCCATCCCTTATTTCAACAACAAGGTCCCTCAGTTCATCTCCATTCTCAGATCACACAGCAGATTAATGTCGGATTCCTTTCTCCTCCATTGGGGGGGAAGGCCTTTTGTAAGCGTATTCTCTGATTCCTTTCATAGAGAAGGCTTTCCTGAAACTCGGGCAAGGTCAAGGAGCAGTGATCCAGATTGCTTCATTCTGACTGAGAATCTGGTTCCCTCTCCTTCTGGAATTGGCCTCCAAGTTGCTGTGGAAATTAGAGTACTTTTCAACCCTTCTGCGTCTCAGCCTTATTCCCTGGCCTTCATGGTCTATATGTTGAGAGCGTAGAACTTCAGTCCTTGAATCTGCCTGAAGGTGTTTCCAAAATCTTGTTTGTAAGAGGTGGTGTTCTTTTAAATAGATAAAATTTGCCGTCTGGTGTGAGGGCTGTAGATCCTGTCTTGCATTATACAAAAACTGCTTGAACACCTGCAGTATCTATCTTTTTTTATCTATCTAATGTATCTATCTAATCTATCTATCCTATCCCCCAACTTCACAGCTCTGCCATATATTCAAAGTTTTCCACCTAATGTGAGGGGTAGGGTGCTAACAGTCTGTGAATGACAAACTACTACCTTTTATCTATGTGTTGATGGGAGGTGGGTTTTATTTGTAAGCCTGGGTTGTATAGGAACCATACATACTGAGGCATGTGTAAATTTGAGATAGCAGGATCTAGCAGATGTAAGAGAGACGAGGGTTATCAGGAGAAGGGTCTAAATGAAAAGTGAAATATTGTGTTTTACAGTGGCTGTGGATTTGTTGAAATTACGTATTTTTTGAATTAATAAAGAAGATTTGTATACAAAAAAAGGTCCTTTCAATAACCATAAATAAAGATATTCACTAATTTATTGATTGCCAGTCTCTGGCAATCAATAAATTAGATCCCAACTTAGTCTAACTGTAGTTAGAATGTTAGAATACATAAAGTAGTATCTTTTAAGATTTCTTAAGTGCTACTTTATGTAATCTAACTATCTACAATATAAATAAAAGAAATGCTTCATAAATGAAAACCCTGCTACAAATTAAATGGTGGCTAAAGGACCATCAGACCTCCAAGCTCTCATAAGCAAAATTTCCATAAGTCTTTCAGGAATTTTATGTATCAATCATCAGTCCCAGCAACAAGTCCAATTCTTAGGTTTTTCAAAAACGTTTTATTAACCCATTAGTGTCCAATGTTCCCTTCAGTCTGTTCTCATATGGCTGTTCACAGAAGGCTTATTATGGGAACATTGGACACTTAAAGGCAAGTAAAATTCTTGTTGCTTCTATGGCTTATCTATACAAATGGGAGGCATTATATCTTGGTGCAAGTTGTCTGTCCTGTTAATGAAAAGCTAAAAAGTGCTTCTCTCAGATACTGATGACTCAAATGTTGACATCCAGCTGCACACCCTCTTAAAAGATCTGGTCCAGTTCTGTGCCAAGTTCTATTGGAGGCTGCACTAGGGGCTGACAGTTGCATAGGCATGACTGATGTTCTTCAGACAAGGTAAACGGCTAAAATAACAGATCTCCGTAAAGATATGCCATACTTTAGCTTCAATTTACGAATACCTCCAATATTGCCAATGGCAGCATGCAACATGATGACGTTGTTGAAACTCAAAATAAAGTAATAAATTCAATAAAAGTGTTTGTTTAGCCCTGAGATTTAACAAATATTCAGAATTGTTTGCGAGTGGTCAAAAGTGTTAACTCTATTGCTACCTCATGGAGAAAACTAATCAGTGATACGCCACTGACAATCCTCAAAAGGAATGGTTATGCCTAAGATCATGAGGAACAAAGGGTGCAGTCTCACTTTCTAGTAATATAGATCCAATATTCAGAAAATATTATTTTCATATCACATATATAATGAAAGATGATTGACAAGTTGTAGATTACCATACAGTATATAACTTTTGGATAAGCAGCTGCAGCTAGTGAGTAATAGCAAAACCCTGTCTACAAAAAGTTACACCATTGTCAAGGTTCATGTCTCATAGCAGCAGATAACTCATCAATAAGAGATTGTAAATACGAATGGACAACTTTATTCCTGATATTGGTACCTCATTGTATAGAGGCCTAACTGAAACACTGCATATTTAGAGAAAAGAGCAGTAATCGTAGACAATGACGTAACAGGGCAAAGGGTAAGGAGAGAGGATATTCTCAGCATTTCTGGGACTGATTTTCATTTTTCATAAAAAGGTTAAAGGTTATGAGGCCATTTAGAATAATGTTCAGCATATTGAGGCGTAGCCTAATGGTTAGAGCAGTGGGCTGAGAACCAGGGTTCAATTTCCACTGTAGCTCCTTGTGACCCTGGGCAAGTCACTTAATCCTTCATTGTCCCTGGTACAAAACTTTGATTGTGAGCCCACCAGGGACAGAAAAAGTATCTGTATATAATATGTAAACTACTTTGGGTGTACCACAGAAATATTGTATATCATACAAGACACATGACAACTTGTTAGGCATAATCTTCAAAAGATAGAATATAATATTTCTAATGCGCAATGGATTAAAAGGCAAAACAGTTGTTGCAACAGAGACTTAAAATTGAGTGGGTGAAAGGTTTAGTTTAACATTAAAGTAGAGGGTTCTTTCATATGGATCAAACTACAGAAGATGATGTGTTTAGGTGCTTAGTAGAAGCTGAAGAACAATACTGATGCAGTCTTACCAGATAAGATCTAAAACTGAGACAGATATAGGAAGCATACTGCTTAGGAGGGTGAGTTTTATTATTAAAATGGCTGTCTATAAAATAACTTTGGGTTGGTGAATATGAAGCTGTTCAGAAATTTAAATAAGTAAATGTTCCAGTGGGAAAACGACTAACTGATAAGTATGAAATCAGTAAAGGAGGGTTTTCTTGCTCAAGATTATTGTCCCATTAGAAGCAACACAGCTTCCATCATTCTCAGGAAAATATTTTGCCCTGCATCTGCCATATGGCAGATCTAGAGGAATGGGAAAATAGTCCTTTTCTAGAACACAAAGGCCTGAATACCAACAAATTTAGGGGCCCTTTTATTAAGGCATGGTAGGCCTACTGTGGTGTAAAAGAGCACTACTGTGGGATACATTGAGGCATCCCATGGTAGTGTTCCACTTAGCACACACTAGTCCCGCACTGAAAAAAAAATTATTTTTTGCGGAAGGCATGCCCATGATGGTTGGCATTCCTGCACTAATTGGGTAATGTGGGCTCCTGCAGTAATGGCCATGCGCTAATGGGGAAATTAGCGTGTGGCCATTACAAAAAAACACCACAAATGCGTCCATTTTACTGGTGTGCTGAAGATGGCCACAGTGAGTGGGAAAACCACAAGCTAAAGGTAGTGTGGGCCACCTTTAGCGCTCCTTAGTAAAAGGACCCCTTCATTTGCAAATAAATTTGAGGATATAGCTATAATTTGGAGAAGTATATTACACAGTGGCTGTTTGAACGTTTAGTAGTTTGAGAAGTCTACCCCTTTCAGTATTCAAGCATTTGCTTTAAGACCTGAAACACAGGTGCTATTTGTTAGAGACCCATGTGCATACTTCATGTATTTGAAAGATTTGGACAAATTCCTTAGTAGATACAAATTTGAACAAATTTTTATGAGATTAATAATTTATGAATTGGCACTGAATTTCACTTAATTGTGTACTCTCAATCGTTTTGCCCGTTCTTATCCCTACTGGCTTTGCTACAGCATAAAAAAGAATCAGTATTACCTGTTCCTGGAAATTAAAAGCAGTATTGTTATATTTTAGTATTAGGAAACTTGATTTTGAAAGTCCAGTCACGTAGGTGGCAATTTTATAAGTAGGTGTGCCCCTTGTAAGCACTGTGACAGCGTGTGATGAGAGCATAACCCAGTATTGGCATGCTTTACATTTAGATGTCTGTAGTTACACCAGCTCTAGACCTGGTGTAACTGAGAGTGTTAAATGTAACTGAAACGTGCGTAACTTAGTTTTCTGTAAGTTATGTTCATAAGCGGGAGCTCCACCAGTGTCCATTCTGTGCTGCGTTTATACCCCAATTTCACTTACGAGTTCTGTTATAATAGAATAGCACTTAAGAGTGATTTGTGTGTAGAAGTGCTACTTTTCTGTGTATTACATGCACCTAGTTACATAAATAGGGTAGTATAAATCTATGTGCAGATAACTTGGTATGTTCAGTTCATTTGGGGTGATTCTTTACAAATATGACATCTGTCTGATTTGCCAGTGAAAACTTGTTTACTGTCTTCATGGCCTTTCTAAAATAGTTTTATTACTATAAAAATACAACTGGAAGAGTGTTACTGTGGGAAAGGAGATTTTTTTTTCCATATTGGTAGGATACAGTCTTTGCCATATATCAAAATTGCAGAAAGCAGCTGACTTTCAATCAGTGCCTAATTTGCCAGTTGTGAAAAATAAATCTTTTTGGGAAAAGGGTCAAGATGAATTTGTTCAGTAGTCTTCATTCTCCTTTCTTCTCATAGACCTTTTTCATAAAGCACCTACAAAATACTTAGTGCTTTACATGTAGAGAGATGCATTTATGGTAAGAATGGGGAGCATTCTTCGAAGAGTACAAAGAGCATATATAAAAAGGACAGGTGGTCATCTTAGAGTTTACAATACAGACTAATGCAAGTGTATATTAGTCTGCTATATCTTTAGTTTTATTACCTCATGGTAGTTCACTCTGTAATTGGGGGCAGATATTTGTTCAGTGGCTGTATAGTTTTTAATCTCCTTTTTCTTTACTGATCTTTAGCTTGATAGTTGAGTGTTCACTGGTTAAAAACTGGCAGCCAAATTAGTTTTTAAGTTTCCCCGCATCTGGTCACTTGATTTCTGTGCTGAATCTCGTAGATACCGGAGTTATCTTTGTTTCTGTATAGTTAGCTAAAACAGAGCAAGGTGTTGCAAAAATATGGTTAATTGAATGCAACTGCAAAACTTTTATGAGTTAAGGGATAGCTATTGTACAGTTTCAGAAAAAAAAAAGCTATCTTGAGATTTCAGTAGATATTATGGTATGCATGATCAGGCAAATACTGTTTAGGCTGTAATGTCTGAAACTTATGAGTATTGTTATAGATCCACCTGAAAAACACAGAATAGAGAACACCAAGCTAGTCACTGATGGGGCAGACATTAAAGAACTTGGATGCAAGCAAAGAAAACAAGATAACCCTTTATGAAGATGAGGTTGGAAGGCTGCAGCTCTGTCTGGCTGATAAAGAAAAACTGCAGAGGGATCTCCTGCTTAATTCCTCAAACAAGGTAGGAGCTATTCACGTCTGAATCTTATAAGGCTTTTCTTAAGCACTGAGCAGTTTATAGAATAACAGGAGATTTATAACTTAAGTATATGGAAATGATTCAGAGGCCTTAAGTGAACCTGTAGTGTTGCTTGTATATTTGAGAACAGTGGGACTAAAACTTGGTTCCATAATTGGGCCTTTAAAATAGAAACTTATTCCCATGATAAAGTAGCATTGGGATTAGAAGGCTTGCCTTTCAGAAAGAAGTGATCAAATAAAATTCATCTGGTTAGGAATTCATAGTGTAATACATGATGAACAACAGATACGAGTAACAATACACAAATGAGCTTCCAAGCTCATTAAGACCAATCCTATACTTACTTCTATAGTTTTCAGCTATGCCACTTCAATATCTGTGCCTTAACTGAATTTTGACATTCTCCAAGGACAAGCAGGCTGATTGTTCTCACAATTGGGTCGTCGGCCATGGTGGCCCAGGAACCGGAAAGAAATTTTGCCAGGAAAAATAGACTTTCGGGAACGTTCCGTCGCGTGAGCAGGGCGGACCGCGCATGCGCGAACGACTTCCCGTCCGCCGCACAAGCGTGTCTCCTTCGTCTTTTTTTCTCCGCGGTTAGGTGCGGCTGTGTTTTTTTTTGTTCCGCTCCGTAAGGCCCAGGACGAAGACTTCTACGCGATTCTTGTTCGCTTTCTTTTTCTTTTATTTCAGGATTAAAAAAAAAAAAAATTTAGTTTCCTGTAGTTTTCTTATATTTTTTTGTCCATTTTAAAGTTTCCTTTACTTTTCGACGCAGCTGGGTTTTCCCCTTTTTGTGCCCTTCCTTTTTGACACAATCGCGTCGTTTGATTTCGCCGAGGCTGTGTTTTCTTCCATATCATCGAAGACACCCAGCGGCTTCAAACGTTGTACTCGGTGCAACCGGACCATCTCAGGTACCGATACCCATGCTTGGTGTATCCAGTGCCTTGGGCCCAACCATAGCCCAGCCGCTTGTAGTCTGTGTCTTCGTATGAAGAAACGGACCCAAGCGTCTCGTGAGGCCCAGCGGGAAAAGCTTTTTGGAGCCTGGTCCGGTTCATCGACATTGGTACCGAGGACTGCGTCATCGGTGTTGACATCGACAGGAGCATCGACGTCGGGGAGCAAGGTAATGGCTGCTGGGAGACCAATTCGCGCTGGGAGAAGTGAGACGTCGAATGGGTCTCCACTTGTCTCGAGGCCTCCTGCTATGCAGGCCCCCTGGAACTGACCTTCGTTGGACCCAGCCCCGAGGAGACGTAAGGATTCCACGTCTTCCTCATCGGTACCGAGGAGTCTTGATGACGGGCATCGAGCGAAGGCTAAGAAGCACCGTCATCGTTCTCCTTCGACACACGGTACCGGGAGCTCCGGGGCGTCGAGGGAGTTGGCACCCGAGATGCGTCGGCACCGAGAGGACCGCTCCCCCTAGATACAGGAGGTGCCGATGTGCGTTGGTCTCCTAGCAGCCCGGTGTCCGCTCCCGAGCCTCCACGGATTCTGACACCGCCTGTTCCACCGGCTCCACAGTCTTTTCCGATGGCGGCTCTCAACGAGCATATCCGGGCCTTGTTTCCAGAACTTCTGGAAGGCTTACTGTGACAATCAGCTGCGATGTTGGGGGGTGTTTGCGTCCTCTGTCATCTGCTGTAGCGGTGCCTGGCCCTTCACCTGTGATGAGGACTCCGACTCCGGTGCCGCCTGCGGCATCTGCGTCGGCTGCCACCCAGGTCGACTCCCCTTCGACTTCGGTTAAGGGAACTTTGCCGCAGTTGAATCAGGCGTCGACTTCTCGACATCGCCACAGAGAACATCATTCCTCGGCGTCAAGACAGGTCCAGTGTCAGAGTATTTTCACTCAAGTTGAGTCTGACGCTGAGCAGGAACGCTCGTGGGAATCAGAGGAAGATCCCAGGTACTTCTCTTCCGATGAGTCTTTTGTTATTTCCTCTGACCCTTCTCCTCCGCTGGAAAGAGGATTATCTCCACCAGAGAGTCTTTCTTTTTCTTCTTTTGTCCGGGAAATGGCTACGGCTATTCCTTTCCCTATGGAGGCTGAGGGTGAGCCCAGTTCTGACATGCTGGAAGTCCTGGATTATTCTTCTCCACCTAAAGTGGCTGTGACAGTCCCTCTCCATAAGGTACTGAAGGAAGTCCTTATGAGAAACTGGTCTGCCCCTCTGTCTGGCCCTGTGGTTCCCAAGAAAGCAGAATCCCAATATCGGATCCACGGTGAACCTGGAATGATGCGGTCCCAATTACCCCACAATTTCATGGTGGTGGATTCCGCTCTCAAGAGAGCCAGGAGTACTAGGGACTATGCTTCGGCGCCCCCAGTCAGAGAAGCTAGGACTTTTGATTCTTTTGGGAGAAAGGCGTATCAGGCCGTTATGCTCGCGTCCAAGATCCAATCATACCAGCTCTTCATGAGCATACACTTGCGGGACTCGATAACTCAGCTGTCCAGCTTGCTTGATGCACTCCCTGTAGAGTTGGCCGAGCCTTTTCGCCAGGTGGTCAGGAAGCAGAAGGCGTGTTGCAAGTTCCTGGCAAGGGGTACTTTTGACGTTATATCCAGGATCGCTGCTCAAGGTATAGTGATGCGCAAACTCTCATGGCTGCGTGTCTCTGACCTGGATCATTCGGTCCAGCAGCGGATGGTGGATGTTTCTTGCCGGGGGGGGGGGGGGGGGGGACAAACTTTTTGGAGAAAAAGTAGAGATCGGGTTAATCAGATTAAAAAGCATAATGATGCTATGGATTCTCTCTCCCATCGGGCGCCTTCTGCTACAGCCTCATCTAGGAGGTTTTTTGGAGGAAAGAGAAGTGCTCCCTATTCCTACTCTAGGCGTAGGTACACTCCTGCTTCTTGGCGTCCTGCCCAGGCTCAGCCTCAGTGCGCTCGTTCTCGTCAACAGCATGCGTCTAAGGTCCATTCTGCTCCAAAGCAAAAGCAAGGGACGGACTTTTGACTGGCTCCAGTTCAGCATAGCCTCTGTCAAAGTGTCCTTGCCGGACGACTTGCTGGTAGGAGGGAGGTTGATGTTTTTTCACCAAAGGTGGCCTCTCATAACCTCCGACCGGTGAGTTCTTCAGATAGTCCAGTTAGGATACACCCTCAATCTGATATCCAAACCTCCAAATTGCCCACCGGGAGCTCATTCTTATAGTTCCCAGCACAGGCAGGTACTTGTAGAGGAACTCTCCGCCCTTCTAAAGGCCAATGCGGTCGAACTCGTTCCACCAGGGGAAGAAGGGCTGGGATTCTATTCCAGGCACTTCCTTGTGCAAAAGAAAACAGGGGGGATGCGTCCCATCCTAGACCTAAGGGGCCTGAACAATTATCTAGTCCGAGAAAAGTTCAGGATGGTTTCTCTGGGCACCCTTCTTCCCATGATTCAAGAAAATGATTGGCTATTCTCTGTGGACTTAAAGGATGCTTATACCCATATCTCGATACTCCCAGCTCACAGGAAGTATCTTCGGTTTCGGCTAGGAACGCAGCACTTTCGGTACTATGTACTGCCCTTTGGTCTGGCTTCTGCGCTCAGAGTGTTTACCAAGTGTCTGGCTGTAGTCGCTGGGAGTGCATGTCTTCCCTTATCTCAATGATTGGCTGGTGAAGAGCACATCGGAGGTGGGTGCTCTGCAGTCCATGCGAATGACTATTCAGGTGCTAGAACTACTGGGGTTCGTGATCAATTATACCAAGTCCAATCTCACCCCAGTTCAAAAATTGGAGTTCATTGGAGCACTATTGAACACAGTTCGAGCTTGTCTCCCCGAGGCGAGGGCAGACAATCTCCTGTCCCTAGTGTCTACGGTTCGAGCGTCTCAACAGATCACGGCTCAGCAGATGTTGAGACTTCTGGGTCACATGGCCTCCACAGTTCACGTGACTCCCATTGCACGTTTACACATGAGATCAGCTCAATGTACCCTAGCTTCCCAGTGGTATCAAGCTGCAGGCAGTCTAGAGGATGTGATCCAACTGTCCACCGACTTTTGGAATTCCTTGCAGTGGTGGACGATTCGGCCCAATTTGACCTTGGGACGTCCATTCCAAATTCCTCAGCCACAAAAAGTTCTGACGACAGATGCATCCCTCTTGGGGTGGGGAGCTCATGTAGATGGGCTTCACACTCAAGGAGCTTGGTCCTTTCAGGAAAAAGATCTGCAGATCAACCTCCTGGAATTAAGAGCGATCTGGAACACTCTAAAGGCTTTCAGAGATCGACTGTCCAACCAAGCCATCTTAATTCAGACAGACAATCAGGTTGCCATGTACTACACCAACAAGCAGTTGGGCACTGGATCTCGCCCTCTGTGTCAGGAAACCGTCCAGATGTGGCTTTGGGCACGCCATCACGGCATGTTTCTCCAAACCACTTATCTGGCAGGCGTAAACAACAGTCTGGCCGATAGGCTGAGCAGAATAATTCAGCCTCATGAGTGGTCACTGAACATGGGCGTAGTCCGCAAGATCTTCGGAGCGTGGGGCACCCCCTCGTTGGATCTTTTTGCCACTCAGATCAATCACAAAGTCCCTCAGTTTTGTTCCAGGCTCCAGGCCCATGACAGACTATCGTCAGATGTCTTTCTTCTACATTGGGGAATAGGCCTTCTGTATGTGTATCCTCCTATACCTCTAGTAGGGAAGACTTTGCTGAAACTCAAGCAAGACTGCGGAACCATGATCCTGATTGCACCCTTCTGGCCATGCCAGATTTGGTTCCCTCTTCTTCTGGAGTTGTCCTCCGAAGAACCCTGGAGATTGGAGTGTTTTCCAACCCTCATCACTCAGAATGAGGGGTCGCTTCTACATCCCAACCTCCAGTCTCTGGCTTTCATGGCCTGGATGTTGAGGGCTTAGAATTCGCCTCCTTTGGTCTTTCAGAGGGTGTCTCCTGAGTCTTGCTTGCTTCCAGGAAAGATTCCATGAAGAGGTGTTACTCTTTCAAATGGAGGAGGTTTGCCGTCTGGTGTGACAGCAAGGCCCTAGATCCTTTTTCTTGTCCTACACAGACCCTGCTTGAATACCTTCTACACTTATCAGAGTCTGGTCTCAAGACCAACTCCGTAAGAGTTCACCTTAGTGCTATTAGTGCCTATCATCGCCGTGTAGAGGGTAAGCCTATCTGTGGACAGCCTTTAGTTGTTCGCTTCATGGGAGGTTTCCTTTTGTCAAAGCCCCCAGTTAAACCTCCTCCAGTGTCATGGGATCTCAACGTCATTCTCACCCAGCTGATGAAAACTCCCTTTGAGCCACTGACTTCCTGCCATCTGAAGTACTTGACCTGGAAGGTTGTTTTCTTGGTGGCTGTTACTTCACTTCGTAGAGTCAGTGAGCTTCAGGCCTTGGTAGTTCATGCACCTTATATCAAATTTCATCACAACAGAGTAGTCCTCCACATGTACCCTAAGTTCCTGCCAAAGGTGGTGTTGGAGTTCCATCTGAACCAGTCAATTGTCTTGCCAACATTTTTCCCCGTCCTCATACCTGCCCTAACAAAAGCAGTTTGCATACCTTGAACTGCAAGAGAGCATTGGCTTTTTACGTGGAGCGGACGAAGCCCTTCAGACAGTCTACCCAGTTGTTTGTTTCTTTCAATCCCAACAGGAGGGGAGTTGCCATCAGAAAACGCACAATCTCCAATTGGCTAGCGGATTGCATTTCTTTCACATGCCCAAGTTGGGCTGACTCTACAGGGTCACGTCACGGCGCAAAATGTTAGAGCCATGGCTGCGTCAGTGGCCCACTTAAACTTGGCCTCCATTGAAGAGATTTGCAAGGCTGCGACGTGGTCATCAGTCCACACATTCACATCTCACTACTGCCTTCAGCAAGATACCTGACGCGACAGTCGGTTTTGGGCAGGCGGTGCTGCAGGACCTGTTCAGGGTTTGGAATCCAACTCCACCCCCCTAGGCCCATTTTGATTCTGTTCCAGGCTGCACTCTGTTAGTTGGTTTTGGTTTCAGGTCAATCTTTATGTCCTCGCCGTTGCGAGGCCCAATTGACCTGTTTACTGGTACAAGGAAGGTTGAGGCTGCTACAAAGGCCACGATTACACAGTGGCTTAAGGAAGTGGTTTCCTTAGTAGATCTGCTGAAAGGACTAATTTCTTGTTGGGGGCTTGAGGGCCAATTCTGCTAAGGAAATGTCAGCATTGTGAGCCTACGTTCACTTGGTTTCAACAGCAGAAAACTGCAAAGTGGTGACATCATCGTGTTTCTTTTCTAAATACAACAGGTTGGATGTCCTCACCAGAGATGATACTACTTTCGGGTCAAAACAAGGGTGGTCAGGTCCCGCCCAGATTAGTGGGGCTTTGGTACATCCCATTCTTTCAGGACTGGTATGGAAGATAATTGGGAAGGAAATATTTCTCTCTTGCTGATTCTTTTCTTGAGTCCAGCCAAACCAGTCCAAAATCCTGCTTGGTTGTAAATGACCATTGCTCTACTGTAATTTTATCAAGCAGCTGTATGACATTTTTTGGGTATATCAAAATGGTTTATGTAAATGACCTTTTTGGTATTTTAATTTTAACTTATGTATATTTTGGTATTGATATTATTTTATTTTTGTACTCTTTGCAGTTATACCCCTGATGACGAATGTTCAGCACATTCCCTGTTGGGTGTTTGTCTGTACATTAACATTTTGAACTTTTCTCCATTTGTCCAACGATGTTTTCTGTCTACCACCTAGTCTGCACTCTTTTAATACTGTCATGCTTTTCTCCTATGATTCCACTAAGAATTTTAATGTTATTGTCAACCCTTTGTTCACCCTTCTCTCCTTGCTTCGTTCTCTGGCACCAACTTAATAATCATCAAATTCATCCCTCTTTATTGTTTCATGCCTGTTACTCCTTCAGCTGTGTTTCTGGCTTGTCTGTACTGCAGCAGTTGCCTTGGTATCTTTGACTCCTTATATATCCCATACAGAATTCTGATATTTGAATGTTACAGTTCCACTCTATTATTGCTATGCCTTCTTTTATTAGCGCCCCATCAAATTCTAAGATTAGGATATAGCTTATAGGTGCTTACATGAGTTGGCCTTATCTTGGTTCTCTGTTCTCATTAGTTGTTCCAGTTTTATTTATCTTCACTCCTAGTTGTGCACCTTCATCAGTTCCCTCTCCACCAAGCCAGTTCTCTCCTATTTCCATACCTGTTCTGCTTAAGCACCGACTGTTTGCAGCATACTCTGATGTTTGATGATCTCTCATTTACCTCTCTTCTGTTCCTACCTTTTCAAACTTGCATGTCCTGATCTCTCTCTCTTTCCTTATCTTTCACCCAAGTACTACTGTTTCTTTTTGGGATGCAATTATATAAAATTGCAAAATAAAAAATACAGTATATTGAGAATGCATTCATATGCCTTCTTGGAAATAATTTAATATTCTATTATTGAAAGCATATGAATGGATCTGAACTAGCATAGGAATAGCATGTTTCTGTAAGAAGATTTAAAAAGAACCTGAACTGAAATTTTTTCTGGAAAAATGAAAACATGTCAAATATCAATAAAAGTATATTCTCATTAAAGTAATATGTAAACATAGGATCAAAGTAAACCTGTTTTGTGTCAGTTGTGATTTCTGCATGAAATTCTTTTCTTTTCAACAAAAGATTTGTTGAGCTCTGTAGGACCTGAAGTCAAGTTTCCTAGAGTGAAACAGTTGGTGAAAACTACTGGTAAGAGTTCAGAAACAGCAGGAAACAGATGGTTGAAAGGATGTGAACAAATATTGTAATTGGAACTATATGTTCAAGCATTCAGCTGATTGCATATAACTGACATTACAAGATAAAATTGCATTCTTAAGTTGAGTTTCTGGAATTTATGATCCATAGTTCCAAAGGAAATTGTTCTTCTTCTATTATGTGTGCGCATGCTTTTTTGTATATATATGTGTGTGTGTGTGTGTGGAAGCGAATGTAAGCACATAACAGGTGGTTCAATTTAGTCCTGTTTTTATAATTTTTGTTAGGAGGATCAAGGTCTTCTGAAAGAACAGCTCCGCAAAGCTGAGGATCAGATTCAGGCCAACAGGCAGGAAACTGTGTTGCTGACACAAGAACTCAGTGATGCAGTAAATGTGAGAGATAAGACCATGGCAGACCTGCATAATGCCCGACTAGAAAATGAAAATGTGAAGAAGCAGCTAGCCGATGCTCTGACTGAACTAAAATTACGCGAGTCTCAGTTACAGAAGGCACAAACCACTGCTGTGAAAAATGAACAGGTATGTGGTGTCTGCCATTTAAAGGTGAACTACCAAGCACTGCATACAAAAATCCAGCACTTAGCACTGAAGAACATCCTGTGTCATAGTGATCCAAAGCGTGCCAAATGTACAACCTAGTAGAAAGTACCACCATGTTCACACAAAATAAATCTGAGGAGATAATGTAGAATGTTATGCGAGTTATAACTTCTTGTTAGTTCATTTGACAGGGCTTAAAAAGTTTCAGAAGGTCCTAAGCTACAACTCTGTGAATTAGAGCAGATATGCAACTGATGCTAGTGACTGACATGCCTTCTTTGAGATATTTCCCTTGTTCTCCTTGAGATATGTCTGTCATAGAGGATATTCTGCTACTTGTGATGGAACTTGTCAGTCACAATTAAAATAAAATGTCCTTCATTGTCTTAGGAGAGTTGCAAGGCCACAAGCTCAGCATGCATATTACAAACCTGTTTAGAAGCAGCAGCTCTGTACTAACGGTTGCCATACTAGATAGCTTCTTGCAAGTGTTTTTAGCCTGACCAGGAAGAGGAAAGGCCCTCTTTGTAAGTACCTTTTAGGAGAGATGAAAGGGCTTGAATTTTAGTTCACAAACATCTGTCTTCCTGAATGAGAAACATAAAAGTCATATTGTCCTTTGTGCAGCTACAGTAGATACATTCCAATATTTGTTTTAAACCACAGTTGACCTTTTCTTTAAAGGAAATGGTAAATAGTACCACTGAGCAGGAGCTTCGCAAGGAGGTAGAAGATCTCAAACTCAGACTTCAGATGGCTGCGGATCATTACAAGGAAAAATTTAAAGAATGTCAAAAGCTCCAAAAACAAGTGATGAAACTGACTGAGCAGTCTGTGAGTATTTCTGTATACAATCTTAAGGCTTCTTTTTGTTATGGGAAGAGAGAGAAGGGGGAAAAAAAGCTGATTTTGTTTTGTGTTGCAGAGAAACACTCCTAGAAATCCTTAAAAAAAAAAAAAGTCATCCCTTTTATTATATTAATGAGAGACTGGAAGTTAGCAAGCAAAATGAAAATCTGTGTAGCACGAAAGACTGATGGAGTAATTGGTGTGGGTGATATAAAAAAAAAACTGGTCTCTTAATGTGTGATGTATTCTGTGAATTCCTTTTTTTTTTTCTAGTTTTAAACTTGCAACTATTAACCAAAAGGAAACTTAACCTATATAATATGCTTAGTGTCAGAAACTTGGTATCTGTCTTTTGGACTTTTGGAGGCAAGTGGGGTGCATATGTGTGTACCTCATTGGAAGCCCTCGAGATAACCGAGTCTTGCAGTCTTTCCTCAGAGCATTGCAGGCTGGTAGACAGAACCACTGCCTCTAATGCTTCCATCGACCCAGAGGAGACATGGCTACAGAGTGAGGTTAGGCAGGGATGGGTGGAAGTGGGGGAAATGTGCTGGGGTCAATCGGTATTGGAGGGGAGCTGTCCTCCAGTGAATTTACAATACACAGTTTGTCAAGGTCCGGAGTTTCAATGTGTGGATGAAACGGTGCAGGGAGGGAGGGGGTGGGTTTTAGATTTGTTAGGAACTGGGCAACATTCTGGGGAAGGGAGAGCCTATTTTGGAAAGATGGGTACCACCTTAACTAGGGTGGAACCAGGCAGCTGGCATCAACATTTTAAAATGAGAGAGCGTAGTTTTAAACTAGAAATTGGGGGAAGGCCAACAGTTGCTCAGAAGCACATGATTTGAAACAAGGTATCGTTGAAGGATTTCACCAAAACAAGGAAGGTAGGGCATCCTGATAGTGAGATTGCAATAATGACCTTAGTAGACTAGATACCTTTAAATAAAAAGCAGACAGACCTGAAAAAGTGCAATTTATCACAGTCAACTGCTGAGCAAGTTGTTAATTAGATGAAAAAAACATTGTTTGAAGTGTATGTGTATACAAATACTAGAAGCCTTTAAAATAAGATGGGAGAATTAGAATATATAGCACTAAATGAAAAAATACATATAATAGGCATGTCTGAGACCTAATGGAAGGAAGATAACTAATTGGATGCTGTCGTACCAGGGTACAAAATTATATTGCAGTGATAGGATGGATCAAAATGGTGGAGTGGTAGTGCTATATGTTTATTCCACACTTGCTATGCCGCCGTTAGTGTCAAAGTGGTTTACATATACTATTTTACAGGTACATTTCTGTCCATAATGGGCTCACAATCTAAGGTTATTTGTTGTATGTTAGAGGGCCTTCACTCAATTAGACTAAATTCTCTGCTAGATACAGAATACACCTTGGAGTCTTTATGGATAGAATTCCATGTGCAAAGGGAAGAGGATAGTGATAGTGCACTACTAGGGGGTCTTTTTACTAAGGCACGCTAACAGAGCGCGCTCAGTGATAAAACGCCCATAGGAAGATAATGGTTGTCTTATTTAGTGTGCACTAAATCTGTTAGTGTGCCTTTAGTAAAGTGACCCCTAGGTAACACAATAATAATGAGTGATTTCAGTTGCTTCAGTATTGACTGGATTAATATATTAGGGCGTGCTAGGGAGGTAAAGTTCCTGCATGAAATCAAGGACTGCTTTATGAGGTAGCTGGTTTGGGAGCCAACAAGAGGAAGAGCAATTCTAGATCAAGTCCTTAGTGGATCGTGTGATACGGTGCAAGAGGTAACTGCTGGGGCCGCTTGACAACAGTGATCATGACCTGATCAGATTTGGTTTAATAACTGGAAAGTATGAATAGAAAATCTGCTATGTTAGCGTTTAACTTTCAAAAAAGGAGACTATAATAAAATGAGGAAAATGGTAAAAAAAACCCAAACTTTAAGAGGAACAGCTTCAGTGGTCAAAAGTTTACATCAGGCATAGATGTTCAAAAATACCTTCCTGGAAGCCTATACCAGATATTTTCCACATACTAGAAAAGGTGAAAGGAAGGCCAAATGATTCCTGGCGTGGTTAAAAAGTGAGGTGAAAGAAGCTATTGGAGATGAAAGAACATGTTTTGGAAAAAAAATCCATCTGAAGATGAAAGGAAACAGTATAAGGAATGGCAACTAAAATGTAAAGTGCTGATATGGAAGGCATGCATTGGAGGCAAAAACACAAAAACTTTTTAAGGTACATTTGAAGCCGAAGCTGATAAAAGAATCAGTTGGGCCACTAGCGAGGGATAAAAGGGACCCTCGGGGAGAACATGGAAGAGAGATTACTAAATGAATTCTTTGCTTCAGTTGAGAAAGATGTGGGGAGATCTCTGTGCTACAAATAGTGTTTAATGGTGATGAGTCAGAACTAAAACAAATCTCTGTAAACCTGAAAGATGTAATGGAGCTATTTGACAAACTAAAGAATAGCAAATTGCCTGACTGGATGGCATACATTCCAGAGTACAGGTAGAACTAAAAAATTGAATTTGCAGAGCTATTACTAGTACTGCAATTTATAATTTATCCTTAAAATTAAGCGTTGTACTGGAAGATTGGAGAGTGGCCAATGTAACGCAACACTTGCTACAATTTCACTTTTTATTTATTTTTTATCCCATTTATTAAGTTTACGAACTGTTTGTGTTCCTTGATATTCTTTGTTATAGTTCAAATGTGCAAATAAACTGAGCAAAAAAAATGGTTCTAAGGATGACCTGGAAAATTATAGACCAGTGAGCCAAATGTTGGTGCCAGGCAAAATGGTAAAGAATATTATAAATAAAATTACTGAGCATATATGTAGGGTTGGATTGGTTGGACAAAGCCAACATGGATTTAGCCAAGGGACATTTTGCCTTACCAATCTGCTGCATTTCTTTGAAGGGGTGGATAAAGGTGAACCAGTAGATATTGTATATTTGGATTTTCAGAAGGCATTTGACAAAGTACCTCATAAACAACTGCTAAGGAAGTTAGAAAGTCTTGAGATAGGAGGCAGTGACCTGATAGATTTTAAGAACTGGTTAAAAGATAGATTAGGGTTAAATGGTCATTCTCCGAGGACAAGCAGGCTGCTTGTTCTCACTGATGGGTGACGTCCACGGCAGCCCCTCCAATCGGAATCTTCACTAGCAAAGTCCTTTGCTAGCCCTCGCGCGCCCGCGCGCACCGCGCATGCGCGGCCGTCTTCCCGCCCGAAACCGGCTCGAGCCGGCCAGTCTTCTTTTGTCCGCACTCGGTACGGTCGTATTTTTCGCCGTGTCGAGCCCCGGAGAGTCGACCTCGCGCGTCCATATTGTTGAACGTGTTTTTTCTTCGGAAAAGCTTTTCTTGTACTCGGGAAGTGCTCCGGAACCCCTCCACCGGGTTTCGTTTCAATCCTCCCCGTATTTCCAGCTTTTGGCCCTGATAAGTTTTCTTTCGTCGTCGGGGTAGGCCTCTTTTCGGCCTCGGTCGAGATTTTCTCCCTCTAAAGTTTTTGGTGCTCTTTTCCGTCATTTCGGACTTTGATTTCGCCGGCGTGATTTTTCCGCCCATGACATCGAAGCCTTCCAGCGGCTTCAAGAAGTGCACCCAGTGCGCCCGGGTTATCTCGCTCACTGATCGACACTCGTCGTGTCTTCAGTGTCTGGGGGCCGAGCACCGCCCTCAGAACTGTAGTCTGTGTTCCCTGCTTCAAAGGCGGACTCAGGTAGCGAGACTAGCCCAGTGGAACGTTTTGTTCTCGGGCTCTTCGTCGGCATCGGCACCGGGATCTTCGAGTGCATCGACGTCGTCAGCGTCCAGACCATCTTCCTCGGCCGCCCTTGCATCGAGTGCATCGAGGCATCGGGCCTCTGCATCGGCGCCGAGACATCGGATAGCTGCATCGACGTCGGTGGTACCGGGACCTCGTCTACTGATGTCGTCGGACGGTGGTGCATCGTCAGGAGTGCAGGTGAGGGCTGTCCATTCCCCTGCTGGTGGCGGTGAGCCTTCGGGTGGGTCTCCTCCCACCCTGAGGGCTCCTGCGGTACAGCCCCCCCGAGACCGACCTTCTTCGGCCTCGGCCCCGAGGAAGCGACGGATGGATTCTACGTCCTCCTCGTCGGTGCCGGGGAGCTCCGGTGACATGCTTCGGAAGAAGTCGAAGAAGCATCGACACCGGTCTCCTCCCCGCGTCGGCACCGAGAGCTCTGGGTCGCCGAGGGATTCGGCACCCAGCAGGCATCGGCACCGAGAGGACCGCTCACCCTCTGTCCAAGAGGTGTCGATGCGCTCCACTCTGGACAGCCCGGAACAGCCTCCTCGCCCGGAACAGGTCCTGACGTCGACGCCTGCATCGACCTCACAGCCTTTCTCTGCAGCCGCTCTAAACGAGAGCCTCCGGGCCGTTCTCCCAGAGATTCTGGGAGAGCTGTTGCGCCCTACCCCTCCGGTACCGGCGGTGCTTGCGCCTCCGGTACCGTCGAGCGTGGCGCCGGCTGGCCCATCGCCCAGGTTGAGGTCCCCGACGTCGGTACCGCGCGCGGTGCCGGCAGCGGCCACCTCCCAGGAAGGCTCCCCGACTACGTCGGCGGAGGGAGCTTCGCCGATGCGGGCGAGGGAGTCTACCTCTCGACGCCCCCATCGTGGACGTGGCTCCACTGAGTCGAGCAGGGCGAGGTTGCAGACACAGGTTCGTGAACTTGTGTCTGACACCGAGGGTGAGGCCTCGTGGGAGGAAGAGGAAGATCCTAGATATTTCTCTGACGAGGAGTCTGAGGGTCTTCCTTCTGATCCCACTCCCTCTCCTGAAAGACAGCTTTCTCCTCCCGAGAGTCTGTCTTTTGCTTCCTTTGTCCGGGAGATGTCTACGGCCATCCCCTTCCCGGTGGTTGTGGAGGACGAGCCCAGGGCTGAAATGTTTGAGCTCCTGGACTATCCTTCTCCACCTAAGGAAGCGTCCACTGTTCCCTTGCACCATGTCCTGAAAAAGACATTGCTTGCGAACTGGACCAAGCCATTAACTAATCCCCACATTCCCAAGAAGATCGAGTCCCAGTACCGGATCCATGGGGACCCAGAGCTGATGCGCACTCAGTTGCCTCATGACTCTGGAGTTGTGGATTTGGCCCTAAAGAAGGCTAAGAGTTCTAGGGAACATGCTTCGGCGCCCCCGGGCAAGGACGCTAGAACCTTAGACTCCTTTGGGAGGAAGGCCTACCATTCCTCTATGCTCGTGTCCAAGATCCAGTCTTACCAGCTCTACACGAGCATACACATGCGGAACAATGTGCGGCAGTTGGCGGGCTTGGTTGATGCTCTTCCCCCTGAGCAAGCCAAGCCTTTTCAGGAGGTGGTCAGGCAGCTGAAGGCGTGCAGAAAATTCCTGGCCAGAGGAGTTTATGACACTTTTGATGTTGCGTCCAGGGCCGCTGCTCAAGGTATGGTGATGCGCAGGCTCTCATGGCTGCGTGCCGCCGACCTGGAGAATAGAATCCAGCAGCGGATTGCGGACTCGCCTTGCCGTGCGGACAATATTTTTGGTGAAAAAGTCGAACAGGTGGTAGAGTCTCTCCACCAGCGGGACACCGCATTCGACAAATTCGCCCGCCGGCAGCCTTCAGCTTCTACCTCTACAGGTAGACGATTTTTCGGGGGAAGGAAGACTGTTCCCTACTCTTCTGGCAAGCGTAGGTACAATCCTCCTTCCCGACAGCCTGCGGCCCAGGCTAAGCCCCAGCGCGCTCGCTCTCGTCAGCAGCGTGCGACTCAGCAAGGCCCCGCGGCTCCCCAGCAAAAGCAAGGGGCGAGCTTTTGACTGGCTCCAGCAGAGCATAGCCGACATCCAAGTGTCCGTGCCGGGCGACCTGCCAGTCGGAGGGAGGTTGAAAGCTTTTCACCGAAGGTGGCCTCTCATAACCTCCGATCAGTGGGTTCTGCAAATAGTCCGGCAGGGGTACACCCTCAATTTGACCTCAAAACCTCCAAATTGTCCACCGGGAGCTCAATCTTACAGCTTCCAGCACAAGAGGGTACTTGCAGAGGAACTCTCCGCCCTTCTCAGCGCCAATGCGGTCGAGCCCGTGCCATCCGGGCAAGAAGGGCTGGGATTCTATTCCAGGTACTTCCTTGTGGAAAAGAAAACAGGGGGGATGCGTCCCATCCTAGACCTAAGGGCCCTGAACAAATATCTCGTAAAAGAAAAGTTCAGGATGCTTTCCCTGGGCACCCTTCTCCCCATGATTCAGCAAAACGATTGGCTATGCTCTCTGGACTTGAAGGATGCCTACACACATATCCCGATACTGCCAGCTCACAGACAGTATCTGCGATTTCAGTTGGGCACACGCCACTTCCAGTACTGTGTGCTACCCTTTGGGCTCGCCTCTGCGCCCAGGGTGTTCACAAAGTGCCTAGCTGTGGTAGCAGCGGCACTTCGCAGGCTGGGAGTACACGTGTTCCCATATCTCGACGATTGGCTGGTAAAGAACACGTCCGAGGCAGGAGCCCTGCAGTCCATGCAGATGACTATTCGCCTTCTGGAGCTACTGGGGTTTGTGATAAATTACCCAAAGTCCCATCTTCTTCCAGTGCAGAACCTCGAATTCATAGGAGCCCTGCTGGATTCTCGGACGACTCGCGCCTATCTCCCAGAGACGAGAGCCAACAACTTGTTGTCCCTCGTCTCCCGGGTGCGGGCGTCCCAGCAGATCACAGCTCGGCAGATGTTGAGATTGCTGGGCCATATGGCCTCCACAGTTCATGTGACTCCCATGGCCCGCCTTCACATGAGATCTGCTCAATGGACCCTAGCCTCCCAGTGGTATCAGGCCGCTGGAGGTCTAGAGGACGTGATCCACCTGTCCACGAGTTTTCTCGAATCCCTGTATTGGTGGACGATTTGGACCAATTTGACTCTGGGACGTCCCTTCCAAATTCCTCAGCCACAAAAAGTGCTGACCACGGATGCGTCTCTCCTGGGATGGGGAGCTCATGTCGATGGGCTTCACACCCAAGGAAGCTGGTCCCTCCAAGAACGCGATCTACAGATCAATCTTCTGGAGTTACGAGCGATCTGGAACGCTCTGAAGGCTTTCAGAGATCGGCTGTCCCACCAAATTATTCAAATTCAGACAGACAACCAGGTTGCCATGTACTATGTAAACAAGCAGGGGGGCACCGGATCTCGCCCCCTGTGTCAGGAAGCCGTCAGCATGTGGACCTGGGCTCGCCGGTACGGCATGGTGCTCCAAGCCGCATATCTGGCAGGCGTAAACAACAGTCTGGCCGACAGGTTGAGCAGGATTATGCAACCTCACGAGTGGTCGCTCAGCTCCCGAGTGGTGCGCCAGATCTTCCAAGCGTGGGGCACCCCCTTGGTGGATCTCTTTGCATCTCGAGCAAACCACAAAGTCCCTCAGTTCTGTTCCAGGCTTCAGGCCACCGGCAGACTGGCGTCGGATGCCTTCCTCCTCGATTGGGGGGAGGGCCTGCTGTATGCTTATCCTCCCATTCCTCTGGTGGGGAAGACTTTGTTGAAACTCAAGCAAGACCGAGGCACCATGATCCTGATTGCTCCTTTTTGGCCGCGTCAGATCTGGTTCCCTCTTCTTCTGGAGTTATCCTCCGAAGAACCGTGGAGATTGGAGTGTTTTCCGACCCTCATCACGCAGGACGAAGGGGCTCTTCTGCATCCCAACCTCCGGTCCCTGGCTCTCACGGCCTGGATGTTGAGGGCGTAGATTTTGCCTCTTTGGGTCTGCCAGAGGGTGTCTCCCGTATCTTGCTTGCTTCCAGGAAAGACTCCACTAAGAGAAGTTACTTCTTTCATTGGAGGAGGTTTGCCGTCTGGTGTGACAGCAAGGCCCTAGATCCTCGCTCTTGTCCTACACAGACCCTGCTTGAATACCTTCTGCACTTGTCTGAGTCTGGTCTTAAGACCAACTCCGTAAGGGTTCATCTTAGTGCAATCAGTGCATACCATTACCAAGTGGAAGGTAAGCCGATCTCAGGACAGCCTTTAGTTGTTCGCTTCATGAGAGGTTTGCTTTTGTCAAAGCCCCCTGTCAAGCCTCCTACAGTGTCATGGGATCTCAATGTCGTTCTCACCCAGCTGATGAAACCTCCTTTTGAGCCACTGAATTCCTGCCATCTGAAGTACTTGACCTGGAAGGTCATTTTCTTGGTGGCAGTTACTTCAGCTCGTAGAGTCAGTGAGCTTCAGGCCCTGGTAGCCCAGTCCCCTTACACCAAATTTCATCATAACAGAGTAGTCCTCCGCACTCACCCTAAGTTCCTGCCAAAGGTCGTGTCGGAGTTCCATCTGAACCAGTCAATTGTCTTGCCAACATTCTTTCCCCGTCCTCATTCCTGCCCTGCTGAACGTCAGCTGCACACATTGGACTGCAAGAGAGCATAGGCCTTCTACCTGGAGCGGACACAGCCCCACAGACAGTCCGCCCAATTGTTTGTTTCTTTTGATCCCAATAGGAGGGGAGTGGCTGTAGGGAAACGCACCATATCCAATTGGCTAGCAGATTGCATTTCCTTCACTTACGCCCAGGCGGGGCTGGCTCTTGAGGGTCATGTCACGGCTCATAATGTTAGAGCCATGGCTGCGTCGGTAGCCCACTTGAAGTCAGCCTCCATTGAAGAAATTTGCAAAGCTGCGACGTGGGCTTCTGTCCACACATTCACATCCCATTACTGCCTGCAGCAGGATACCCGACGCGACAGTCGGTTCGGGCAGTCAGTTCTTCAGAACCTGTTTGGGCTTTAGGATCCAACTCCACCCCCCGAGGGCCCTGTTTGTTCTGTTCCAGGCTACACTCTCAGTTAGTTGGTAAATTTTTTTAGGTCAATTTCTGTTATGTCCTCGCCGTTGCGAGGCCCAATTGACCATGGTTGTTGTTTTGAGTGAGCCTGGGGGCTAGGGATACCCCATCAGTGAGAACAAGCAGCCTGCTTGTCCTCGGAGAAAGCGAATGCTACATACCTGTAGAAGGTATTCTCCGAGGACAGCAGGCTGATTGTTCTCACAAACCCGCCCGCCTCCCCTTTGGAGTTGTGTCTTCCCTTAAGAGTTTGTCTTGCTACATACTGGACTGGCCGGCTCGAGCCGGTTTCGGGCGGGAAGACGGCCGCGCATGCGCGGTGCGCGCGGGCGCGCGAGGGCTAGCAAAGGACTTTGCTAGTGAAGATTCCGATTGGAGGGGCTGCCGTGGACGTCACCCATCAGTGAGAACAATCAGCCTGCTGTCCTCGGAGAATACCTTCTACAGGTATGTAGCATTCGCTATATTCTCAGTGTAGAAGGGGTACTGGTAAATAGTGGGGTGCTCCAGGGATCTGTGCTGGAACTGCTGCTTTGTAACATATTTATAAATGATCTGGAAACAGGAATATTGACTGAAGTTAATCCAATTTTCAGATGACACAAAATTATTCAAATTTGTTAAATCACAAGAAGAGTGTGAAAAATTGCAAGAGGACCTTATGAGACTCGACATTCAAATGACATATGACATTTAATGTGAGCAAGTGTAAAATGGTGCATGTAGGGAAGGAATCCAAACTATAGTTGCATGATGCAAGGTTCCACATTAGGAGTCACCACCCAGGAAAAGGATTTAGGTGTTGTCATTGATGTATTAAAATCATCTGCTCAGTGTGCAGTAGCAGCAGCAGCTAAGGAAGCAAACAGATTGTTAGGAGTTATTAGGAAAGGAATGGAGAACAAAACGGAAAATATTATAATTCCTTTGTATCACTAGACTATGTAACCACACCTCGAATATTGTGTGCAATTTTGGTCACTGCATCTCGAAAAAGATATAGCAGAATTAGAAATGGTATAAAGGAGGGCAACAAAAATGATGAAGGAAAAGGCTAGAGGATAGGGCTCTTTAGCTTGGAGAAGAGACAACTGAGAAGAGATATGATAGAGGTCTATAAAATACTGAGTGGAATAGATAGACATGAATCACTTGTTTATTCTTTTCAAAAATACAAGGGCTAGGGGGGCACACAATGAAGCTACTAAGTAGTAAATTTAAAACAAATGAAAGAAAATATTTATTCACTCAATGTGCAATCAAACTCTGGAATTTGTTGCTAGAAAATATGGTATCTGCCAGGGGGATCTCTAGAGGCAAAGAAATGAAAGGAAAAACAGATATTAACTGGGGTTCATAGCTATGCTTTGAAAATGTAATTTGGGCAAACTTGATGAGCTGTTCAGGCTTTACTTGTCATCAATTTTTAGTTTTCTAGCGATCTGTACAGAGTTCAGGATGTATGGAATGGGGGTGTAAGAACAGTGACTGGTAGAGAAGTGCAGTGCCTAATGAGTAAAAGGTTATACATTTTATTAAGGTACAGATATGAAATCAAGCTTTTGGAAATTTGTAGCAGTGAAAATGTGGATAAGAAGGATCTGGCAGGGACACCATACAAGCAGCAGTGGAGAGATAAGTACATAAGTACATAAGTAGTGCCATACTGGGAAAGACCAAAGGTCCATCTAGCCCAGCATCCTGTCACCGACAGTGGCCAATCCAGGTCAAGGGCACCTGGCACGCTCCCCAAACGTAAAAACATTCCAGACAAGTTGTACCTAAAAATGAGGAATTTTTCCAGTCCATTTAATAGCGGTCTATGGACTTGTCCTTTAGGAATCTATCTAACCCCTTTTTAAACTCCGTCAAGCTAACCGCCCGTACCACGTTCTCCGGCAATGAATTCCAGAGTCTAATTACACGTTGGGTGAAGAAAAATTTTCTCCGATTCGTTTTAAATTTACCACACTGTAGCTTCAACTCATGCCCTCTAGTCCTAGTATTTTTGGATAGCGTGAACAGTCGCTTCACATCCACCCGATCCATTCCACTCATTATTTTATACACTTCTATCATATCTCCCCTCAGCCGTCTCTTCTCCAAGCTGAAAAGCCCTAGCCTTCTCAGCCTCTCTTCATAGGAAAGTCGTCCCATCCCCACTATCATTTTCGTCGCCCTTCGCTGTACCTTTTCCAATTCTACTATATCTTTTTTGAGATACGGAGACCAGTACTGAACACAATACTCCAGGTGCGGTCGCACCATGGAGCGATACAACGGCATTATAACATCCGCACACCTGGACTCCATACCCTTCCTAATAACACCCAACATTCTATTCGCTTTCCTAGCCGCAGCAGCACACTGAGCAGAAGGTTTCAGCGTATCATCGACGACGACACCCAGATCCCTTTCTTGATCCGTAACTCCTAACGCGGAACCTTGCAAGACGTAGCTATAATTCGGGTTCCTCTTACCCACATGCATCACTTTGCACTTGTCAACATTGAACTTCATCTGCCACTTGCACGCCCATTCTCCCAGTCTCGCAAGGTCCTCCTGTAATCGTTCACATTCCTCCTGCGACTTGACGACCCTGAATAATTTTGTGTCATCGGCGAATTTAATTACCTCACTAGTTATTCCCATCTCTAGGTCATTTATAAATACATTAAAAAGCAACGGACCCAGCACAGACCCCTGCGGGACCCCACTAACTACCCTCCTCCACTGAGAATACTGGCCACGCAATCCTACTCTCTGCTTCCTATCTTTCAACCAGTTCTTAATCCATAATAATACCCTACCTCCGATTCCATGACTCTGCAATTTCTTCAGGAGTCTTTCGTGCGGCACTTTGTCAAACGCCTTCTGAAAATCCAGATATACAATATCAACCGGCTCCCCATTGTCCACATGTTTGCTTACCCCCTCAAAAAAATGCATTAGATTGGTGAGGCAAGACTTCCCTTCACTAAATCCGTGCTGACTTTGTCTCATCAGTCCATGTTTTTGTATATGCTCTGCAATTTTATTCTTAATAATAGCCTCCACCATCTTGCCCGGCACCGACGTCAGACTCACCGGTCTATAATTTCCCGGATCTCCTCTGGAACCCTTCTTAAAAATCGGAGTAACATTGGCTACCCTCCAGTCTTCCGGTATTACACTCGATTTTAGGGACAGATTGCATATTTCTAACAGTAGCTCCGCAAGTTCATTTTTTAGTTCTATTAATACTCTGGGATGAATACCATCAGGTCCCGGTGATTTACTACTCTTCAGCTTGCTGAACTGACCCATTACATCCTCCAAGGTTACAGAGAATTTGTTTAGTTTCTCCGATTCCCCCGCTTCAAATATTCTTTCCGGCACCGGTGTCCCCCCCAAATCCTCCTCGGTGAAGACCGAAGCAAAGAATTCGTTTAATTTCTCCGCTACGGCTTTGTCCTCCTTGATCGCCCCTTTAACACCATTTTCGTCCAGCGGCCCAACCGACTCTTTGGCCGGTTTCCTGCTTTTAATGTATCTAAAAAAGTTTTTACTATGTATTTTTGCTTCCAACGCTAATTTCTTCTCAAAGTCCTTTTTTGCCCTCCTTATCTCCGCTTTGCATTTGGCTTGGCATTCCTTATGATCTATCCTGTTACTTTCAGTTGGTTCTCTTCTCCACTTTCTGAAGGATTGTTTTTTGGCTCTAATGATTTCCTTTATCTTACTGTTTAGCCACGCCGGCTGACGTTTAGTCTTTTTTCCCTTTTTTCTAATACGTGGAATATATTTGTCCTGAACCTCCAGGATGGCGTTTTTAAACAGCATCCACGCCTGATGCAAGTTTTTTACTCTGCGAGCTGCTCCTTTCAGTCTTTTTTTCACCATTTTTCTCATTTTGTCGTAATCACCTTTTCTATAGTTAAACGCTAGCGTACTTGATTTCCTAGTTTCACTTCCTTCAATGCCAATATCAAAACCGATCATATTATGATCACTGTTATCAAGCGGCCCTCGTATCGTTACCCCCTGCACTAGATCATGAGCACCACTAAGGACTAAGTCTAGTATTTTTCCTTCTCTTGTCGGCTCCTGAACTAGCTGTTCCATGAAGCTGTCCTTGATTTCATCAAGAAATCTTATGTCCCTTGCGTGTACAGATGTTACATTACCCCAGTCTATATGCGGGTAATTGAAATCCCCCATTATTATTGTGTTGCCCAGTTTGTTTGCGTCCCTGATTTCCTTTAACATTTCCGCATCCGTCTGTTCGTCCTGGCCAGGCGGACGGTAGTACACTCCTATCACTATCCTTTTCCCCTTTGCACATGGAATTTCAATCCACAGTGATTCCAAGGAGTGTTTTGCTTCCTGCAGAATTTTCAATCTATTTGATTCAAGGCTCTCGTTAATATACAATGCTACCCCTCCACCAATCCGATTCACCCTATCACTACGATATAATTTGTACCCCGGTATGACAGTGTCCCACTGGTTATCCTCCTTCCACCAGGTCTCAGAGATGCCTATTATATCTAATTTTTCATTTAGTGCAATATATTCTAACTCCCCCATCTTATTTCTTAGGCTCCTGGCATTCGCATATAGACATTTCAAACTATGTTTGTTGTTCCTAAGTACATCATGCTTAGTACTTGACAGTATTAATTGGCAATCTTTTGTCTGATTTTTATTGTTATTTAAAGATACCCGATCTACTACAATCTCTTTTGCTACCTCACTATCAGGATACTCTATCTTCCCTGTTATGGTGATATCTTTGAAAGATACCTTATCCCGAACCATGCTCTTTTGAGCGACTGTCGGCCTTCCCCCCATTTCTAGTTTAAAAGCTGCTCTATCTCCTTCTTAAACGCCGATGCCAGCAGCCTGGTCCCACTCTGGTTAAGATGGAGCCCATCCTTTCGGAATAGGCTCCCCCTTCCCCAGAATGTTGCCCAGTTCCTAACAAATCTAAAGCCCTCCTCCCTGCACCATCGTCTCATCCACGCATTGAGACTCTGGAGCTCTGCCTGTCTCTTGGGCCCTGCGCGTGGCACAGGTAGCATTTCAGAAAATGCTACCCTGGAGGATCTGGATTTCAGCTTTCTACCTAAGAGCCTAAATTTTGCTTCCAGAACCTCTCTCCCACATTTTCCTATGTCATTGGTACCCACATGTACCAAGACAGCGGACTCCTCCCCAGCACTATCTAGAATCCTATCTAGGTGACACGTGAGGTCCGCCACCTTCGCACCAGGCAGGCAAGTCACCAGGCGATCCTCACGTCCACCAGCCACCCAGCTATCTATATGCCTAATGATCGAATCACCAAGTACAACAGCTGTCCTAACCTTTCCCTCCCGGGCAACATTTGGAGATATATCCTCGGTGCGAAAGGATAATACATCCCCTGGTGGGCAGGTCCTGGCTACAGGAGTACTTCCTACTTCACCAGGGTGATGCTCTCCTTCTAGGAGACCTCCCTCCTCCAAGGTAGCACAGGGGCTACCTGACTGGAGGTGGGACTTCTCTACAACATCCCTGTAGGTCTCCTCTATGTACCTCTCTGTCTCCCTCAGCTCCATCAAGTCTGCTACTCTAGCCTCAAGGGAACGGACACGTTCTCTGAGAGCTAGGAGCTCTTTGCATCGGGCACACACATATGACACCTCACCAATTGGGAGATAATCATACATGTGACACTCAATGCAAAAGACTGGATAGCACCCCTCTCGCTGCTGGACTGCTGACTCCATCTTAGTGTTTTTTGAGTTTTTCCGTAATTTAAAACTTGCTAAAGTATTAAGGATATCAGCCTATCACTAACTTACAGTTCCTCCTTTAAACCCCAATCTTCAAATTCCGAAAGATGATAGAAAAGAGTTGTACAGTTCAAGAGAACAAAATATGCTGAGCAGCAAAGGATGGTCACTGATTTCAGAGGAAGCAGAAAAGTCAATGGGGGTGAGGCTAGGGAAGTAACTTTGAGATTTAGTTGAGAGGAGCTCACTCACTTCAGTTCATTTTGAGAGGCCATGGATTATGCAATATTGCAGATCCTAATATTAGATGATCCTCTATAAATTCAGCCTTGTAAAGGGTCACTTGAAACTAATCTTTTTCAGAGGACAAGCAGGCTTATCTGTTCTCACAAGTGGGTGACACCGACCCATATTGCCCGGTCCAGAACTTATAACCAGTATAAGTAAAGCTTTATGGCGCGCAAGACGTGCTCCACCGTGCATTCCCTAGTGCCTTCCTGCCCGCCGCAAGAACATGGTCTCCTCAGTTCTTTTTCTACTGCGGTGAGGAGAGGGCGTGTTTTTTTTACAGTCTCCTCACAGCACTCGGTCGTAAACAGCTTTTTCATGCCTTTCAGGGATTTTTGTTCGTCTAATCTTGTGTTCCCAGTTGTGGAACCCCCTCCCCCCCCCTTTTTAAAAACTTTCCCTTATTTACAAGCCATTGAGCCCATTAAAACGGGCAAGAAAGCGATCAGAGCCCCGCCGGGTCCAGCCAAGCCCCCGCCCAGGAAAGCCGCCCCGGGAGATGGTGGCAGAGGAAAGCGCCCGGGTCACAGCTGCAGCAGCTCACTGGACCTGTCTGAGTGCGCCTTGGAGCTGCTGTCGGATGATCCTCGCCCAGTGCTCGCCGGTCACCCGTAGCTCTGTTCCTGCCTCCTCTAACAACGTTGGAAGATATTTGTGACGTGCCACGCATGCGCAGAACAGCTGCGCTGTTCTGCACATGCGTGGCACGTCAGCCACTCTTATGTAGTAGGATTTTGCCTGGTCTTAAGTTTCCTTTTGTTTTTCGTCGTCATTCGGCCGCTTTTAGGCCTTGACTTCTGCTGGGAATTTTCCTTTCGTTTTTTTGCGGTGCCTGTCCCCTTTTTCAGGCACCATTGCTTCGTTTAATTTAGCCAAGAAAGTTTTTTTTTTCCTTCCATGTTCACAAAAGTTCCCAGTGGCTTTAAGCGCTGTACCCAGTTTATTCGGACAATCTCTGGGAAGGACACCCATTCCTGGTGTCTTCAGTGTCTTGAGCCTGACCATAGCCCCTCTAACTGTGTTCTCTCTCTTCGCATGAAGAGGAGAACCTAGGTTTCCAGAGAGGCTCAACGAGAGAGGATTTTTGGAGCAAAGTCTGGTTCCTTGACTTCGGCATCGATGTTGAGTATTGCATCGGGAGTGTTGGTAAGCATGGATGCTGCTAGACCCTTACACACTGGGAGCAGTGAAGTATCAAATGGGTCTCCACCTGCCTCGAGGCCTCCTGCTGTGCAAGGCCCCCCAGGACCATCCATTGTCAGATCTGACCCTGAGGCAAAGTGTGGATTCAACGTCGCCATCAGCACCGAGGAGCCTTGGTGACATGCTTCGGGTGAAGGCCAAGAAGCATCATCATCGGTCACTCTCGATGCATGGTGCCACGAGTTCCATGGAGTTGAAGGATTCAGCATCCGAGAAGCGTCGACGCTGGGAGGACCACTCCCCCTCCATACAGGAGGTGCCGATGCGTTGGTCTCCCAGCAGTGAAGACCCAGCTCCTGCATCAACCCAAGCAGCTCTGCAACCTGAGCCTGAACCGGCACCCTAGATTTTCCTAGTGTCAGCCCTCGATGAGGCCATCCCGGCCTTGCTCCCTGAGCTGCTGGATTGCCTTCTGCAACGGTGTGCATTGACATCGGGGGTGCTTGCACCTGTCCTGCCTACCGTTGTGGCACCACTTGGCCCTCAGCCTGTGGTGTGGCCTACAACACCAATGCCGCATGCGGCTCCGGTGTTGACTGACACCCAACCGGCACTTCCTTGACGTCGATGGAGGACGCTTCGCCGGAGTCGAGGCGGGAACCAACTTCTCAACACCATTCTTGAGAGCATGTTTCCTCCACATCAAGGCAGGTTCGGTGTCGACACTCCCATCAGGAGGTGTTGTCTGACACCGAAGAGGAACGCTCATGGGATTCAGAGGAGAATCCAAGGTACTTTTCCTCGGGTGAGTCCTATAGAATTCCCTCTGAACCCTCCCCTCCACCTGAAAGGAGAAAGTCTCTGGAGAGCCTTTCATTCCCTTCTTTTGTTAAGAAAATGGCTGATGCTAGCCCATTTCCTTTGGAAGTGGAGGACGAGCCCAGGGCCAAGATGCTCGAGGTCCTGGACTACACATCTCCTCCTAGAGAGGCTGTGATTGCCTCTGTCTATGAGGTACTCCAGGAAGTCCTTGTTAGGAACTGGAAGTTCCCTCTGTCGGTCTCGCTGATTCCCAAGAAGATTGACACCTGGTTTTGATAAGCTTCAGTTGCCTCACAATTCCATGGTGGTGGAATCCACTCTCAAAAGGGCCAGGAGCTTCAGAGACTATTCCTCGGCACCTCCGGGTAGAGAAGCTAGAACCCTGGATTCTGTTGGGAGGAAGATGTACCAGGCTTCAATGCTCATCTCCTGAATAAACTCGGTGCCCAAGTTGTTGGACCTGGCTGAAACGCTCCATCTGGAGCAGGCTGAGTCAGTATGCCAGTTGGCCAAGCAGCAGAAGGGGTGTTGAAAGTTCTTTGTCAAGGGCACTTATGACACTTTTGATGTGGCATCCAGGATCTCTGCTCAGAGTATAGCAATACGTAGACTCTCGTGGCTGGATCTTTGTGAATTGGAGCATTCTGTTCAGCAGAGGAGAGAAGGTTGAGGAGGTTGCTGACCAAATCAAAAAACATACAGATACCATCTTTTCTCTCTCCTGCCAGGCGCCTTCTGCATCTATCTCCTCAACTAGGAGGACTTTTGTCAAGCTAAGGTGGAGTGCCTGTTACTATCAAAGGCATAGGTACAATCCCTCGGCTCAACCCCAGCATGCTTGTTCAAGTCAACAGCGTGTGCCAAAGGCTCCTACTGCTCCCAGGCAAAGCAAGGGATGAGCTCTTGACTGGCTCCAGCAGAGCATAGCGGCAGTAAATGTGTCCTGCCCACTTAAATCACCTGTGGCCAACTAGCCACTGATATTCAATGGGACTTAACTGGGTAATGTTGTTGAATATCGACACAAAATGGCCATGTTAAAAGTGAGCTGATCAGGGGTCTGTATAGAAAACTCCACTTGATCTAAAAATGCTATCCAAAAACACAGTTGCAGTAATTCAGCCTTCAACGTCAAGTTAAAATACACCAAATGGTCTCCATTTGAGCATTTTTCGACAGCAGCTTCATTCCAAACCACACCAAAACAAAGTATTCAGTGCCGGCATCCATATAGCTAACCAGGCAAATTTAGGACAGCTATGTGGTCCTTGGCACTGAATATTGGCTGGGATCTGCACAGATAGGAAAATAAAAAAATTGTCAAGTTCCCCTCTGAACCCCCCACCCCCCATTGAGGTCCATACCCCCTCCCATCCCTCCCCCAGCTCAGTATAGGCCCCCTCCCTCTGGGCCTACCTGAAGTCTCTGGTGGTCCAGTTGAGGTGATGAGGGCAGGAGCAAACCCCACTCGCTCCTACCCAAGCAGCCGGCTTTACAAAATGGCTGCCACTACCTCTGCAGGCAGCCTCACAATACTACCAAAGTACTTGTACAACTTTCTATAGAAAGAAGCAGCATGCCTTTAGTGCTAAAGGCAAAGTTGGAGGGCTGAGAGGGTCAAGTAGAAGAAGCGCGTGAGAGTGCGGATCGCGGGGGTGGGGGTGGGTGGGTAGGTTTCAGCAGTACAGGAAGATTTGCTGGGAGAAAGAGAGAGAGATGCAGATCGGGGTGGGAGATGTTTGAGAATGACAGATGCTGGAAATAAGGGATGGTAAAAACAAAGGAAGATGGTGTCTGTGAAGAGGAGAGGAGAAATGGTGATAGAGTGGCGGGGAGAGGGAGGGGAGGGAAGAGAGAAGGGAAGAGATGATGCCCATGGAGGGGAAGTGGAGGGGATAGAAGAGAGGAGGAGACAGTGCTTATGGAAAGGGAGGGAGGAGATGGGAGAGGGAAGAGAGGAACAGAAGAGAGGAGATGGTGCTCATGAATGGAGGGGGAAGGGAAGAGATGGTGCACATGAATGGAGGGGGAAGGGAGGCGATGGAAGCTAAACAGATTTGAAAAGGAGGACAAAAAATGGAAGAAAGTTGAATGTGAAAGATGGATTTAGGGCAGGAAGTGGAGGAGGAAAAACAGAAAAAGAAATTGTGAATAGACAGGAGGCCCGGAAACAGAACTCAGAGACAGAACTGTGCACAGGGAAGCAGAACTGGAGATAGGGAACGAGATGATTAGAAAGATAAAATCACCAGACAACAAGGATAAGATGAGTGATTTTAGATTTAGTTTAGTAATTGAAATATGTCAGTTTTCAGAATTTATATCTATATATTACACTATATAGGAAGAAATGTGAGAGAGGTACTTTAGGCAATTAATCTTTCGATTAAAATTTTTGATTGATGTGCAGCACTATATTTTACTAATATCCACATCCTTTAAGAATCCAAATTTATCACCATCATTAAATTGCTTGACTTCTGTGGCCATTTGGCTGTCTACTCACCAATAAATCAATTTAAGACAACTGTATGTTGGCTTATTGGCCAGAATAAATGCCTCCTCTGTGGTTCCCTTTATACAACCTGTTACCTCATTTAGGTATCTTAGGGTTGTAGTTATTTCAGAACTTTTATACCTCATATTCCTAATACTATGAAGTCAGTTGTTGTACACTTTGTGGCTCATTTTCGAAAGAGAAAAACATCCAGAAAGTGACATAAAGCACCATTTGGACATTTTTCTTCTCAAAATATCCAAATCGGTATTTTCAAAACCTATTTTGCAGACATTGATCTATGCATGCGTCCAAATAACAAGGGGGTGTGTCAGCATTTCAAAAACTGGGATTAGGGTGTTCCTAACACTGGATGTTTTACATCCATAATGGAACAAAACAAAATGTCCAGGACTAAAACTAAGACGTTCTGGTCTAGACCTGTTTTCAGAATGAATAAGGCAGAAAAAGGTGCCCTAAATGACTTGACTAAAATTGTCTTACCAGCCTCTATGACAGCCTCAGATATTTTAAATGTCAGCAGTATGTAGGTTCCTGGAGTAGTATAATGGTCGGTTTAGTGCACTATGAAGTAGGGGCCCAGGTCCCTATCTCCCTCTACTTGTCACACTTGTGGTGGAACTGTGGCCCCCTCCCAAAGTCACCAAAACCCTACTGTACCCACATATAAGTGCCCCATAAGGGCTATTGTAGTGGGGGATAGTGTATTTTGGGTGAATTTTGGAGGGCTCAGGGGACAAGGTAAGGGAGCAAAGGTGAGATGTGTACCTGGGAGCATTTTCATGAAGTGCACACAAGTGCCCCCTAGGGTGCCCCATTGCTCTCCTGGGATGTCTGGGGGACCAATCTGCTAAAACTGCTGGATCCTTCTATATCCGAATGACTTGAATCTCTACATTTTGCACTTTCTTTTTTTTCTTCTTCTTTTTTTTTTTAATAGACCAAAAAAACAAAATGTCCAATTCACAAAACCTTGTTCGAAACAGTATTTAAAAAAAAAAAAAAAAAAAAAAAAAAGTTTCTTTTTCGAAAATGACCTTCTTTCCTATTCGGATTTTGGACATTTTGTGTAAAACGTCCAAAGTCAGGCTTAGATGTCATATCGAAAATGCCCCTCTTTGTCAGTGTAGTCTGTGGCTATTTTAACAGTGATATTCTTCATACATACATGCATTCTTGTTTTCTAAGCTAGACTACTGCAGAGTAGCCTATGCAGGGGTCTCACTATCAGCTAAAATACCTTTAGATGGTACAAAATACAACAGAATACAAAAGAAAGCACAAAAGGGCCCCCAGAACTGGAACAATGGTACAATCTTTAATGGACAAGATCCATTAAAGATTGTACCATTGTTCCAGTTCTGGGGGCCCTTTTGTGCTTTCTTTTGTATTGCTATGTTCAGTGTACGTTTGGACCCTCTCTGGTTTTGCTGTCACAAAATACAACTGCTCATTTCTTACGCCATGTATACAGATTTGATTACGTTAGTCCATTATTGTTTCATCTTCATTGACTTCTGTCTCATTTTGTGTGTAGTTTAAAATCCGTTTAGCCTTCATGGCTCTTCATGAGGATTCCCCCTAGTATCCTGACATCAGTAGTCCTTTCCTGTGTTCTCTTCTGCTGTCTAAGATCACTTAATGACCACTATTTGGTTCTTCCTTCTTCCCCTGCCATTGCCTGCTTAGAATCTACAAGGCAGCATGCATTTTTCTTTCTAGTCACATCAAATTGGAATATTCCTCTCTTGCAATTAAGAGCAGAAACGTCTATTCAGAATTTTAAATTAAATCTTAAGGACCCACCTGTTTCAATTGACCTTTGAGATTATGGGAGTGCAGCTGTTTACCTGGTCCCTTTCTTGTTATAGTGCTTTTCTTACTCCCTGTGTGAATGGAGTTACTTTCCTGATTGTATGTAGTTCTTTTTCAGTTTTCATTCTTATGTATTTTATTTATAAACTGCTTTGATCTGTGAGTCAGCAAGAGCAGTATGTCAGGTATCATAGTAGATGACAACAGATAAATACCTGAATGCTCCATCCAGTCTTCCCATCAATTCATGTTTCAACTTGATCCTGATCTCTGTCTGCCATTTTTGGGACACAGACCGTAGAAATTCACCTAGCACTGGCCTTATCTCTCAACTATTGGAGTTGCTTTCAGACCCCTCTCCAGCACTTGCTAATCTGTCTTGCCACATACGGGAGGTATTGGGGGGGGGGGGGGGGGGGGGGGAGGGACAGACTGTTGAAGTCTGCCTGGTACTGGCCTTAGTTTCTCACAGCCAGAGTCTCTGTCAAAGTACCACTCAATACATCAACATGCATACAGGGTGAGGCAAAAAAAAAGTAATCCCCTAGAGTTTTTCCTGTTTTCTCAGCAATCGCTTGGAATTTCAATGTGAAATTGTACAGCTTTATTTTGTTACTATTTGTTTATGGGCCGAGTGGAATGAGATTATCTTTAAACATGGTGAAGTTACAGACTTTTCAGTGTAACCACTCAGCAGTTTTTGTGTGTTCAAAAATGTTTGCACTGTAAAACTACCATTATTTGGGGGGGAAAAAAGGGGTACCAGTTTACGACATCACAGCGATGTAGACTTTTGTCTGGAGAGCAATGTTGGAGGCCTGTCGCAAGTTCCCAAAGCCACATAAATCGCGAAACTGAAGGAAGCGCTGCAGATGATCTGGGATAGCTTGCCACAGGGACCAGTTGACAAGGCTGTTGAGAACTTACCAAAGCAGGGGGAGTGGCTAAGATGGCGGCGTGAGGCTGAGCTGCAGCCACACTTCTTACCTGTTGACAATATTATTTCTTTTCCTTGAAGATGCCATATACTAAATGAAAGGGTGTTGTCCAAGAAGTTCCCTCAGCCACCCAGACTGCCTCTCCAGTGCAACAGTTGATTATGCGGTATGCAACGAAGACCCCCATATTTTGAACTGGAGAGCTGGGCCCGGCATTAGCGGTGAGTGAAGGAGCACTCTCCACTTTTGGGCTGGATGTTAACTTGTCGCCTCTGGAACTTGCTCGACCACTTCCGCCTCCTGAACCGACAGTGACGATGGATTCTTCCCCTGCGGAAGTCGCTTGTGGGCAGCTCCATGTTGAGGGTGGATTTGCTTCTGAATTTAATCAGGAAGGGAGTAATATCGGAGACTGGCTGGCTGTGGAAACATCAGCTGAGCCCTTGACTGTGCTGTTGCTGGAGAGCATTTGGAGAGTTCTCCAGAAGTTGGATGCAAATGTTGAAAAATCCACAGGAGAAATATCTGCTTTAGTGAGGAAGTTTGAACTTAAGACTATGGTTGATGCAAGAAAAGAGTTTTCTGATCAGATCAGTGCCGTAGCGAGGGCTAATGGCACCCGGGGCGGGTCTCTGCGGCGCACCCCCCCCCCCCCGGACCGCATTCTTACCTGCAGGAGGGCCGATCCGCCCCGAATGCACGTCACTCAGAGCTGCATCGGCCCCGCTGGTTCCCTGTTCTCTCTGCCCCAGAACAGGAAGTAACTTGTTCCGGGGCAGAGGGAGCAGGGAACCAGCAGGGCCAGCACCCCTCCTGAGCGCGTGCACCCGGGGCGGACCGCCCCTCCCACCCCCCCTTCCTACGCTACTGGATCAGATTTGCTCTGTTAAGACCGATGTCAAAGCTTTGCAAGATATTTCATTAGTCTTAAAGATAAAAGTGTGATCCATAGAAAGATCGAGCAGATTGAATTTGAGTCTACTGAACTTCCCTAAAGCCCCTGGGATTTCACCAGTTGATTGCTTCAGAAAGTATTGACTGGAAGTTTTGATGTTTTCCTCAGAATCTATACCTTCGTTGAATAAAATATATACCTTTTAAGTCTCCTGGTGACCCAAGTGAGGCTGTGTTACAAAAAGAACAACAAGGGAATTTGAATGTGTCAGCTTTGTTGGAAGTTTTTTTGAATGAAAACTCTGAGTGTGTGACTGATTGCCTCATTGTTTTCAAACAACATCTTAATGCTGTCATGAGGTTATTTTCATAACTCTCAAACTTTTTTTTGTGTGGGAAGAAGGTCTGGATTTACCTGGATGTGACTAAACAGACTTAAGATTGCAGGAAAGCATTTTTAGCCATTGCATTAAGATATATTGTCATTGGGGGCATCACTTTTGCTAGCTTATCCCTGCAAGTGTTTAGTAAAGTATATGGGAATGAAATATACTTTCAACCAGAACAGTTGAAGACTTTCGTGGATATGGAGAAAATTATTACTGGATTGCTTTAGCAAGTGATATAGTTATACTGTGGGGTTTCTCATGTTATTAGCCTTACTTTAGTCTTTTGAGTTTTCCTCTTTAATTGACCTCCGTGTTAAATTGCAACTCCTTCCTTGGATATAGTAGCCTAAGAAGGATTGTTTGCTTCCTTCCATTTTTCTGTAACAAATAATTTGACTTGTAAGATAATTTGATAATGAAAAAAAAACTTACCAAAGAGACTGAAAGCCTGTGTTAAAGCTGGGGGTGGACATTTTGAGCATTCACAGTGACTGAAATTCTGACACGTTGTTAATGTTGTTTGAAAGACATTATTTTACTGTGATTTAGTTCTAACATTTTAACATGTAAAAATCGCTAGGTAGTAATGTTAAAATGTCAGCAACATAAGATAATAAAATGTTGTCTAGTAGTAAGTATGACTAAGAATGTAAATTTTCTCATTGAAATTCAAAGCGGTTGCTGAGAAAATAGCAAAAAGCTTTAGGAGGTTACTTTTTTTTTGCCTCACTCTATACAGTCATATATATATATATATTTTTATACCATCCTCTTTCTAATTAGGGATCCTCTGTTCATCCCATGCTTTTTTGGAATTCGATCACCATTTTTGTCTCCATCACCTCCCTAGGGAGGGTATTCCAGGTGTCAGCCATCCTCTCTGTGAAAAAGTATTTTCTGCTGTTACTCCTAAGTCTAGCACTCCACCTCCTCAATTCATGTCCTCTAGTTTTACCATTTCCCCATCTCTGGAAAAAATCTGTTTGTGTAGTAATACTTTCAAGTATTTAAAAATCTGTATCATATCTTCCCTATCTCTCCTTTCTTTCTGGGGTTTACATATTCAGTTCTTCCAGTCTCTTTTCATACGTCTTTTGACGCAAGCACCATACTATTTTCATCACTTTCCTCTGAAATGCTTCGTCTTTTTATGTCCTTAGCAAGGTACAGCCGCCAAAATTGAAGACAATACTCCAAGTGGGGCCTCACCAGACTGGTACAATGGTATCAATACCTACTTTCTTCTGCTAGTTATTCCTCTCTTTATGCAGTCCAGTATACTTCTCAGTCCAGCCACTACCTTGTCACACTATTTTGTCATTTTTGAGATCCTCAAACAGTCTCTCTCATGGTCCCTTTTCTTTTCCTAAATTATTTTTATTTTTTAAATAAATTTTGCAGTATATATCAAGAAAATCTTGAAGCACGTCAAGCATGATTATAGGAAGACAATCTAGGAATCTAGAAAATATTATCAAATTAGATTAGACCTCATAAAGGGAGGGATTCCGACCCATAAAACCAGAGGAAGTTAGTCTAAATAAGAAAAATAATTAACAAAGAAATTATAGAGTATTGATCTGTAACATGATCAATGATGGTTCTTTAAGTGGCTTGAGATGCCAGAGGAGTTCACAATGAAATCCCTGTACCCTCTAAGAAAAATTGTAATTAGGAGGGTTCATGAAACACTAATTCAGGAAAGTTAAACATTCACAAGGAAATCTCAATTGAAACCTAGCTCCCAAGGGTGCTACATAAGGCTTATATGCTAAGAACTTCTTCCTACGTGTTTGAGTCCACTTAGATATATCAGGAAAAATAGAAAGTTTCTCTCTTTAAAAAAAAAATCCATAAATCTGAAAAAGAGGAGCAATAATGCCTTTTTGTCCTGCAAGAAAACAAAAGTTACCAATAGTGTTGATGTGGAAACCTATCCAAAATTTGAGTTATATTTAAGCTGTCAGAAGAAACCTCCATAACTAAATTAGCAGTTGGAGAGCTTCAATGTTTTCTAGGAACTGGGAGATAGTAAATCTTATGTAGAGGTGGAAAACCAGAGTTAGAATAATTAAGCTTCTCCTTTTAAAATCTGTAAAACAGATCTTTTGGAATATTGTCAAGTCCCTTTCTGTGCATATCAACCACTTACATCCCAATGTATACAGCTCCCTAGGATTTTTATTCCCCAAGTGCATCATTCTGTATTTCTTTGCATTGAACTTTAACTGACAAAACATTAGACCAGCGGTTTTTAACCCAGTTCTTGGGGACCACTTCACCAGTCAGGTTTTCAAATATCCACAATGAATATGATGAGAGAGATTTGCATGCGCTACCTTCTTGGTATGCAGATCTGTGTCATGCATATTCATTGTAGATATTCTGAAACCTGACTGGCCAAGTGGTCCCTGAGGACTTGGTTGAAAACCACTGGTCTAATGTTTTGTCAGTTAAAATTTAATGCAAAGAAGTGCAAAATGATGGTTCACCACTTTTGAGTCCTAACTTCAGCCTTTCAAGTTTATTCAAGAGCCTCCTATGTATTTTGTTTTGTCACTGCTGATGCTGGTCTGGGAAAAGAGGGATGGGGGTGGGGGTGCAGCATGAGGTAGATAGGCTTGGTGCTCCTACTGTGTGGCAGGCAAGAGCTGCTGCACAGCCTCTTAAAAGGAGTGCAGCCGCATAGCTTAGAGGAAACATTGCTCAACACTTATGTAAGATATATTAGTTACTACAAGAAAACTATCTACAAGGTAGTTCTGTGCATTTATGTATTTATGTGGTTTTCCATCTGGTGTTTTATAGTTATGACCTTATTTGGTGTCCTCATGATGCCATTACTGCACTACCTGTACTTCTCTGTCAACTGGGTCTACAGACATTTTCCGTTTATTTTGACATTCTCTCAGTCTATGATGTCCCCATCAATAGACTCTCGGCTTAACAATGTCCAGTTATTTCTTGATTCATTCAAGGGTTGTCTTCATGTCAAACATTGCAGAAACCGTCCTTGTTGTTGGGACCTTAGTCTTGTATTTAAAACTGATTTTTGAACTAGTGCTGTCTGTTTCCTTTAATCATGTTACCTGGAAAGTGCTTTCCCATAGCAGTTATTTTGGTTAGAAGAATAAAATAGCTGAACTAAAGGCCTAAGTCATCTCCGTATCATATACAGTAACATAATTCTTTGTACTTATCCTGCGCTGTCAAAGGTAGTTAAACCAAGATGGTACTCCAATTATCCAGTAAAGTGTAACCTCATCAGATTGGAATCGCTGCTTCTACTAAGGTTTTCATGAAATCTGCTTTATTAGATGTCATATGTGAAGCAGCAACTTGATCATGCCATCACTTCACATTTATTGCTTAGACTAGTCCACAATAAGTGAGAAGGTATTTGGTTGATCTGTGCAGGCCAATTTGTCTTTGTATCATTGACAGGCATAGGAGCCAACATTTCAAAATTATTGGGAGTGCTAAGTCCAATGGAAATAACCTCTCCCTGGACACATACAGGGAATTTTCTCAGTATTAGGGGTGCTCAAGCACCTACAGAGCTGGCTCCTATGTTGTCAGGTTTTGTATCTTTCTTTATAATGAGGATGATCCTGCACAGACATTTCATAGATGAATGAGCAGCCTTGAGCTTGGGAATCACGCACTTATGTGCCTGATTCAACCCTACTTCTTGATGGAAATGTCGTCTTTGTTTCTTACCTGTAACACGTGTTTTCTGTAGACAACAGAAACAATCAGGCATATAATCCCTTCCACTTCTTGAGAAGTGAATTCCTTCTTAAAGCTATGGAAATAACTGTGGTGCAGAGGAGACTAGCATGCACAGGAAGGGCCTTTGCACAGTGCTCAGGGAGAGTTGTTGCATTCTGTGCTCAGTGTCACCCACTTCTGTGCTTGATCAGTGGTGCTGTCCACAGAAAACACCTGATGGACATAAGAAACAATACTAAAACTGTATATCCCCCTCTATTTTCCTTCCAGTGATGAAATGTGGAATGCCCATTACTAAATTAAAGTTGTGAAGGGGCAAACCATTTTACACTAGTTTGGGATTCGTAGGGAAAATGGGCATAACTGGTAGATGATAACTTTGGTAAAAGTCTTAGAAGTAGGAGCATGCTAGTGAGTGTGTAAATAGGAGCATGCTGTTATATAAACTGGGTGTGGAACTGAGAGGGTAAGTATGAGATGTTTATTAATATTGAAATAACTAGATATATTATTTTGTATGCTACAAATAGTAAGAATTATCATTGATGTAACTGGGTAAATATCCATGTGAGCTGGTAAAAACTAAAATTAAAAGAAATGCACATCAATTCCAGAATAACTAAATTTGAATTTCTAAATAGGTATATTTTAAATATTCTATTGAAATGATCTTCTATAAGTAAATCATATCGTTTATTCACATTCTTTAACTGCAGGTTTCAGATGGGGTTTTTTTTTTAAGGGCTGAATGGTTTCTTTTTGAGTAATTGTTACTCTTGGCTTGTCAGTTGACCATGTCATATAAGCGATGTATTAAGTCTCTGAGTGCTGACAGCCTTATGCTGTGGATATCTTAATATTTCTTACCAAGCCAAGCTTGAGGTTTGGCAAGTAGGAACTTGCAGGGTGAAAAATAAAATGAACATAACCTTTCACTATCTCCCTGTTTCCATCCCAAAAGAAAAGATTGCAGGTCCATGAAATTACAGAGACAACTGTTCATGCATGGACTGCAGGGACCCACCTCACCAATATAGACACCTTCTTCATCAGTTCCTTTCATATTCCACATATGATATGTAGAAGTGTTGATTTAGGGATCATGTAATTTTAATTAGCATCCCTAATATATTTAAATTTTCTTATTCAGAAAGTGGCGGACCCCTCAACAAACAATGACACCAATCCATCAGTGGCTGCTGATACACAACAATCTCCAGGTATTAACCAATTTGTTTGTTTCTGGACTAGATTTCAGCAAAAAGTTCTTGTAATGTACTGCAAATAGTATAGGCGGGGCTATAAAAGTGTCAAGACATATTTAGTAAATTTCACAGAAATTTATGGCTAAATGAAGTGCAAGGGTACAGCAAACATCTTTTTAAAGAAATTGCTTCCTTGCAAATAGACACAAATAAAAATTTTATGATAGAGAGGACAATATATGTTGACACAAGAGAAAAGCAGATTAATAGTGGCATACCACTATAGAGATTTCCACTGACATTCGTAAATTATTTATAAAGTTCCAGTAAGCAGTTAAAACTTACTGTTTTTCATTTGAATGGCTCTCTTCACTGGAACACGGGAAAAAATCAAAGGCTGTTGTCATACCTTGTTGATAGGTGATTGTGAGACATTTCAAGAAGTCCCTGAATGATACAGACTGTTTGTCAGGAGCAGAATGGTAAAAGCTTGCTTTTGGTTTATTTATTTATTTTTTTTTTGGGGGGGGGGGGGGGGGGGGGGGGGGGGGGGGGGTGTTCTAATGGTTGTTTTATCTACCTTTGATACCTTTAACAATTACATTCTATTGTGTCTGTAATCTTGGGGATAGAGCCTATATAAAGATAAAATATATTTTTTTAATGTAGACAGTTCAACAGTACCAGTGTCTAATTGAAGGTGGCTTAAATCAAGGATTCCCCTGGGATTAGCATTGTTAAACAAAAGAGGTATAGCTACTTATGGAGCTGATGCAGAAAACTTTTGGGTAGCATTGTGCATGTACTACAAGGTATATGTAGGCCTGTGACACATTAATGGGTCAGGTGCAGAAGTTAGCTCGCAAGGTTGCACAGCATATTTAAATCAATGGTGAATAGAATATTAGCAATTTCACCCTAATGCAGAGAAGTTTTGAAGGGAGCACAATGCCAGCACAATGTAAGAAAATTGCTGCCAGGTCTGAAGTTGAATAGAAGGGCTTTGCCACCCCTTTCTGCGTGGAGCAGAAAAGCTAATACCCCCCCCCCCCCCAACCGTGGTAGTCTGGTGCCGCCTCTCCCACACCTCCTTTCCTGGTTATTTAAAAAAAATTCCTGTTGTCCAGTAGCACCCATCTCCCCCCCCTGCCCCCCGGAAACAGTAAAATAAATAGAATGTAAAATAAATAAATCCCTGGTGTCTAGTGGCATCCTCCACCCTGACACCTCCCCAGATCCTTCAAATCCCCATAGCTTTGAAAGAAGCATGAGGCTTGCCCACTCACTTCTGCCTTGGCACTGCCATCTTTGAAAATGGTGGCACCAGACTCCACATGGTTCACTCCTTTATTTGGCAGACACACCACTCAGTTGTGGGGTCAGGCGCTGCCATTTTCAGAAATGGTGGCACTAAGATGGGAGCAAGTGGGCATCGCTCCTACCTCTTTCAAAGGTAAGGGTGTTTGGAGAGCCTGGGGGGGAGGGTTTAAGGAGAGAAACATGAGATCTTTTCTTACAGTTGGGGCGAAGGAGGGATGGAAGGGAGGGAGGGAGGGGTGAGTATCTAGACATCAGGGAAATTTCTTTTATATATTGGAGGGGAGGGTCTGGTCGAAGGGGGATAGTGGGTATCCATTGTCATGCATCAGTTCGAGGGGAGGGGATGGAAGGGAGCTGATGCAGATTGGCCATAGCCTGCTTTTAAAATAATTTTTCTTAAATTGACACTCTAGCTGTCAGTGCATGAGCTGTTGTCACTCACACCCTACAGGAAGGGTGAGTTTTTGAAGTGAGCTGCTCAGTGCGTGTTAGCGGGCAAAAAAAAAAGAATGCTAGGAATTATTAAGAAAGGGATGTTAAATACGACTGAGAATACTTTAATAATGCCTCTGTATTGCTCCATGGTGCGACCTCATCTTGGGTATTGTGTGCAATTCTGGTTCTTATTAAAAATAATATAGCAGACTTAGAAAAGGTTCAAAGAAGGATGACCAAAATGATTAAGGGTATAGAACTCCTCTCATATGAGGAAAGGCTTGAGGTTAGGACTGTTCAGCTTGGAAAAGACAGCTGGGGGGGGGGGGGTATGATAGAGGTCTACAAAATACTGAGTGGTGTAGAATGGGTAAACGTAAATTGTTTTTTTTTTACTCTTTAAAAAAGTATAAAGACTCGGGGACACTTAAAGAAGCTACATGATACTACTTTTAAAATGAGCAGGAGGAAATTATTTTTACTCGATGAATAGTTAAGCTCTGGAACTTGTTGCCAGAGGATGTAGTATCAGTGGCTAGTGTATCTGGTTTTAAAAAAGGTTTGGACAAGTTGCTGGAGTAAAGGTCCATAGACTGCTATTGAGAATAGACATGGAGAAAGTCACTGCTTGTCCCTGGGATCAGTAGCATGGAATGTTGCTACTACCTGGGATTCTGACAGTTACTTGTGACCTGAATTGATTGGAAGCAGAATACTGGGCTTGATGGACCATTGGTCTGACCCAGTATGGCTTGGTTTTTAACGAGGCAGTAATTTGCTCGCTCATTGCATATGGCATACTGCATTTTATTTTATTTATTTTTTTCGCTAATTTCGCAATAGAAGCTGCATACTGAGCTGGCTGTATTACATGACTTTCTGCATCAGCCCCTGTATCTTATTGGTCAGATGGTTTGGTGTATATGGGGCAATTCTGTAACCCAGTTTAGTGATTCCCAAACCTGCCCCCCTGGAGGAACCCCAGCTAGTAAGATTTTCAAGATATCCACAATAAATATTCATGAAACCCGATTTGCATGCACTTCTTCCTTGGTATGTAAATGTATTTCATACATATTCATTGTGAATATTCTGACTGGTTGGGGTTCCCCCAGACCAGGTTTGGTAATCACTGGCCTAGGTGTTCACATTTACACATGTAAATGTTTAGAATACTAGCATGTAAGTGCTATTCTGCAAATACCTGCTTAATTAATTTATTTTATTTGTGCATTCTTGTATTCCACTGTTATCCAAAAACAAGTTTCAGTTCAAAGTAGTTTACAAATTACATTCTGGTTTACAGTTACAGTATTGCTTTACATTTTACAGTGCAGTTGAGGCTTATAGTGATGGCTTACAATTACAGTTTTAATTTTAGTTGGGACTTAGGATAGTTTCTGCTTAACTTAACCTTGTGTGTATTTGTAAGGAACATATATAAAGACAGAGGTGGAGCTCCCATTTAGGTGTGAAACGTGCAGAATCCTGTAAGTTACATGCATCCCTGCTACACTTAGGTGTTCACGCTTATACCAGGTCTACGGTTGACATAAGTGTGAGTGCCTAAATGTTAGAGACAGTAATACCGAGTTACACTTAGTATTCTATAGCAGAACTTAAGTGCCTACTTTCCATTATAGAACAGATCCCTCTGGGTGCTTAGTTGGAAGTGTCCAGTTGTAGAATTTCTTCTTTGGGATCTAATCCAGGTGAAGCCTTGAACACTGTCTGTTTGTTAGGCGTGGCCTGCGAGACACAAACTTTTGATGTTTCTGTGGTAGTAATCTTTCACTTGCCTCTTGCGTTCCTCTCGTTACAATGAAGTTCCTTTCTTTTAACGATTTAATTTATCGCATTGACATTTATTGAAAGGCAGTATAGAAAATAGAAATAAACATGATCATAATAAGCTGCTGTTGCGCTAGAAAATGACAGAGATACTTAAGATATGTCACATATTCAGTTTGGAGGCCACAGTTCCTTTTACACCATATTTCAAAATAAAGGGACACTTATTTTCTCTCTCCAAGAAATAAATATATGGGTATACGATAATAAAACTTAGCTCACAAATAGGCTTATGATAGCACTATAAAATGATTAATTAATGAAATACTTAGTATGATTAGTGTTCTTTGTAAACTTCAAATAATAAAGATATTTTGAAACATATCCTGGAGGAGTGGAAGTACTTGGAACAGCCCTCATTGATGACATTGTTAAGCAGTGGCATAATCATCTTCGTGCATACATCACAGCAGGTGGTGGACATTTTGAACGTGCACTTTAAACTGTCAGTCCAAATAACTTAAATTTGTCAAATGTTTGTATAGTAATTGTTTTTGAGCATATTGTCTAGTGTTCACATTTATCATTTTCATTTATTTCTGTGACATTTTGAAGTACTTTTATGTGAAATTTACAAAATATATTTATCACATATTTGCATGATCGTTTTGTAGCTATCTTATTTGTGAGAAGTTTTATTATTATAAACCCAGCAACTGGCACGTATCACCATCATAGAGAGAGTAAACCCATCTTTGTCCAGCCTCTAGTAGTTTATTTTGGGGCCATTTTACTAAAGCTTAATTGCGCTCTTAAAAAATGGTCTTCTTGGCATCTAGAGCACACTAAGCTTTAATAAAAGGCCCCCTTTATGTGGGGCTTGCTTCTAATGAAGTCTTTCATCATGCTATCTGTAGCATCTTGGGTCCTCAGTATCTTAATTCATTTGATGAAAGCTACTTTTGAGCCACTAGATTTCTGTGATCTGACATACCTGACTTCGAAGGTCCTGTTTTTTGGTGGTGGTGGTGGTGGTAACTTTAGCTTGCAGATTCTGTGAGTGTCAAGATCCTAGTGACTTATCCATCCTGCACTAAGTTTTTCAACAACAGGGTGGTTGTGCTCACTTATTCAAAGTTCCTTCACAAGGTGATGTTGGTTTTCCACTTTAGTCACGGAAGCCATGCTACCAATATTTTTCCCATGGCCATATGCCCACAAAGATTGGATTGTAAAAGAGCCTTAACCTTCTACTTTAAGTGAACTAAATCCCTTGGAAAGTCCCCTCCCCCAACTTTTTTTTTTCTTTTGACCCCCAGTAAATTGGGAACTGCTGTTACCAAATGCAGGCAGTTTTGACTATTGAGGACATGCCAAGGCTCATAATATCAGAGCTGTTGCTGTGTTGATAATCCCCCTTGAGGAAAGCATCAATAGAGAAAATTTGCAGAGCTGCAACATGGACATACATTCACATCTTACTCCTACCTGGAAAAGGATTCCCAGTGTGACAGTAGGTCTGACAAGTCCATCTAACAGAATCTCTTTGAGGATTAGGAATATAACTCCATACCCTCTATTTTCTTAATTTCTAGATCTCTACTTAAAAAAAGAAGAGGGAAAAGTATAAAGGACTAGTTGCCATCAAAAATATTTTTGTATCTGCTCATTGCAGCACCTTTGCAATGTTTGTTCTAAGCTGCACAGGAGTCCTCCAATTGTATTTTTGCTGGGGGCTGGTAGTGCTTCAATAGAGTGTTTTCAGTTACTACGGACAGACTTTGTTATTTGAAAATATAATAAAACAGCACCACCTCTGGCAGGAATGTAGATGGTGAAGTCCTGCACAGCAAATAGGGAACATTGCACCTTTGTATTATTTCCCATTTCTGTTGTAGGCAACCCGTAACTAGAGTGTGCCATCTGTGAGGAATTGCTAACCTGCTTGTCTTTGGTGAAATCCAAGTTACTTGCCTGTATCAAGTGTTCTCTTTGAACAGCAGGATATAAGTCCTCACATACCCAACCGCCTCCCAAAGGAGTTGTATTTTATTCTCAGCTATAATAGACTGAGTGGTCCCCATGTGACAGCAATAGGCAGAAAGTGATATACATACAAGATGAGGCTTCTCAAAAGCTTCTGAAAGAGTGCAAAGGCTGGAAAAGGGCTATGTAGGTGACATCAGTTGGTTTGAAATGTTTAAAAAAATATACATGAAAATTATTTCCCATTAGAAATATACCTGCTGAAGGATCTCGTTGCTATGCCCCCTTTTATTGAAGTTAAACCATTAACTAAGGATTTTGAAATATGATTCAGTGAACTCCTTGATATCATAAAAGGACACTTACTGTAATAGGTATTTTTTGAATATGGTATTTATCACACAAATATGCCATCCTTTTAAAGTTGCTTTCTTTCCAGTGTAGGAACTGCAGTGCATGGATAGTGAAAATCTTTTGCCCTTTCTAGAATCTGTCAATTTGCATTGAACACAGTCAAATGACCTGTGTGTGTGACAACTGCTGTCTGCAGAGAACTGTTATACATAGCAACTTCACTGTAGATGAAGAGAAAATTTGAAATTAAGCATTGTTTTATATATGAATTCACCTTAAAACTGAACTTTAACACACAATGAATATGGATTGCCACTGCCAGATATCCTTCTGTTACCTGCCCCAAAAAATTGAAATCTAAAGGAGCTTTAGAGAAGTCAGATGGCTTGATCTTATAACGGTTGTGGTTAACTAGTTGTAATAGCATACTTTTCAGTATCTTAACAATATAACAAGCCCTTTTCCGTATGTGCTGATTTTATAACTATTCTAGAGGTTACTGTATATGAATGTGTTTTTTAGTGAAGACATGCTATAAAAATATCAAATTTTTGACTGCAGAATTCATATGTTTTTTGCTAACAAAAATAGTACAGTGTTAGAATACCTGTGGCCTGATTTGTAAAACTATTCCTGTCAGCATGAAAAGAAAAAGAATTCAGCCAGAAATGAAACCTGAGAGCATTGTTTTCTGAAGAGGGCCCCCCCCCCCCCCCCATTTCATTTCTATGGGATCCATTTTTTTTGAATGGGCCTGATTGTTTTCCTTGACTTTGGATCATACTCAAGAAAGCGACTTGATTTATATGAGTTATCTGTAGAAATTATAGTTCTGTTTTTGTCTGATGCAGTTTCCAAGGTAATGATAGAAGAAGTAGTTCGTGAAATGAATAAGGAAATTTGTGAAAAGAAGGAGATGTACATGAAGTGCAAGCAGAAGTTGCTAGTAAGTAAATAATTACTCTAACTAGTGATCTATTTTCACAAGATATCATTGCAGTATAATTTGTACCCTGGTATCAGTGTCCCATTGGTTATTAATTTTATTTGCAAAATTTATATTCCACATTCTCCAAGGACAAGCAGGCTTCTATGTTCTCCAAGTGGGTGACACCAATCCGTGTTGCCTGGTCCGTTGTTTGCCAAAGCTAAAAATGAGTACTTTGTGGAGCACGAGCGCCTTCCATCCCATCACACAAATGCGGATTCCTCAGTTCTTCTTTTCCATGTGAAAAGTTGTTTTTCTTGTCCTCTCCTCATTCGCTCAGTCTTAGCTGTTTTTTGTGTTTTCCGGCTGTTTTTTCCATCCTTACAATTGGACTCCTATTTTTTTAAACCTATTTTCCTTTCCTTTAATTTCTTTAGTTTTGTTTTGCCCTTTTTGTAAGTTTTATTGTTTTTCTGTCAATGGGCAGCTTTCAGGCCTTAACTTTGGCCGGTTCTTTCTCTTTACTTTTTACTGTGTCATATCCTCTTTTCAGGCACCATTGTACCATTTAATTTAGACGACTATGTTTTTTCCGTCCATGTCCATGAAGATTCCCAGTGGCTTCAAGCGCTGTACCCTTTGCAATCACACTATCTCGGGAAAAGACACCCATTCTTTGCAATCAGACTATCTCGAGAAAAGACACCCATTCTTGGTGTCTCCTTTGTCTGGGGCCCGACCATAGCCCTGCTGTGTCTTTTCATGAAGAAGAGGACCCAGGTTTTCAAAGGGCTCAACGAGAGAGGCTTTTTGGAGGAAAGTCCAGTCCCTCGGCATTGAGGTCGGAGATGTCGGCATCGATGTCAAGCATCACACCAGCATTGGGAGCATCAGTCATTTTCTGCTACTAGATCCTTAGATACTGGGAGCAGTGAAGCATCAAGTGGGTCTACACCTGCCTCGAGGCCTCCTGCTGTGCAGGGCCCCCGGGACCGTGTATCGTCAGACCTGACACTGAGGCAACTTGAGAATTCAACGTTGTCCTCGTTGGCACCGAGGAGCCTCGGTGACACACTTTGGGCGATGGCCAAGAAGCATAGTCATCGATCACCCACAACGAATGCTGCCGGGAGCTCTGGAGCATTGAAGGAGCCGGCACCTGAGAAGCGTTGATGCCAGGAGGACTGCCGCCCCTCCATACAGGAGATACCGATGTTCCTGTCTTCTAGCTCTTGCATTGATCCCCAGCGGTTCTGCAATTTGCACCTCAGCCGACATCCCATCTTTTCCCGGTGTCAATGAGTGCATCCGGGCCTTGCTCCGTGTGCTGCTGGATGGCCTTATGCAGCGGTGTTAATCGGTATTGGGTGTGCTTGCACCTACCCTACTCCACCCAAGCCGGCACTCCCTCGATGGTGGTGGAGGAAACTTCACCAGAGTTGAGACGAGAGTCGACCTCGATGCCACTCTTGGGGACATGGATCCTTGGCACCAAGACAGGTTCGGTCTTGACAATCCCATCAGGAGATATTGTGTGACATTGAAGAGGAGCACTCTTGAGATTCAGAGGAGGATCCCAGGTACTTTTCTTCAGACATGTCCTATGGGATTCCCTCTGAACCCTCCACTCGAGAGCTTTTCCTTTCCTTTCCATCTTTTGTAAGGGAAATGCTGATGCCATTCCATTTCCTTTCAAAGTAGAGGATGAGCCCAGGACCATGATGCTCGATGTCCTAGCCTAAACATCTCCTCCTAAGGAGGCTGTGACTGCACCTCTCCAGAGGTGCTCAAGGAAGTCCTCATCAAGAACTGGGAGTCCCCTCTGTCAGTCCCTGTCATTCCCAAAAAGATTGACATTTATCTCAGGGATGAATTTCTAGCTGTCAGATGCTTCTTAGTCTTGCCACCTCCTCTCTTAGTTCTTGTACTTCTTTCATGAGGGATTCAATGTGCATTATTTTATCACTTGAAAACAGATCCTTGCCTTTGACCAAGCATTCAGTCTGGACAGAGGCAGAAGCTGTAATGAGAGCAGCAGCTTTAGGGGCACAATGTTGGTTTTTTTTGTTTGTTTTTTTTTGCCATACTTCAAGCGTAGAAGCTTTTTGTACCTGTGAATAAAAAGAAAAAGGCCTACCAAAGTCCCAACCCTATTTTTTTCCTTCTGTAAGTTTTGTTCTGTAAGTTACAGGAAGCAGGTAGTTTTACTGTAAGATCTAAGAACTTGTTCAAATTTACTCTGTGGGTCTAGTTCAGTGTACTTCCTTGCCTATTATTGGGATATACAATGATTTAGCTTATCCCTTTCAAGGTTTAGGATTTTTGTTTTTAATCTGATGTGTAGTGTGTTTGGTTGTAGGCCTAATTCAAAGGATTAATCTTATAAAGTAGAGACCCAGAAATAAAACTGATCTGAATAAATCGGTAACAGTTAAGTGACGATACTACTGCTGCTCACAATGCCAATAGGGCCAGATCTCTATAGAGTATACATAAGAATATGACTTCCCCCTTTTGAAGTGTGGGGGGGGGGGGGGGAGGAGAAGAAAAGCATCTCTCTCTCTCTCTCTCTCTCTCTCTCTCTCTCTCTCTCTCTCTCTAATTTCCTTTGGAGTCTTTCATGCACTTATTGGCTATGCAGGAAGCTAGAGATTTTAGGGGTTTGCCCAAACGTAAAAAGCAATTTATGCTGATTAGGGATTCATACATACAGGCAATTAGCCTACGAGGACGTAGTTTGCTCCCTAACAGCTATAGAGAGGAAAATCAATGTCGTCAGCGCCTGCTGAATGAATCAGAAGCTCCTTTCAATCAACCAAGGATTGGGTGAAAGGAGGGGTGAAGAATACTTTTCTTTTCTTTCCTTTTTTTTTTTTTTTTAGTATAGGCTCAGAGGATCATAAGAATCCAGACCTTCTGTAGCTGACCTTTATTGTACTTATTTTGAATGTGGTGGATGATGGGGGGGAGAGTATTTGGATTACTATATATTTGTGGGTACGATTCTAAATGTGTGTTTTGAGTGAGTGTGGATGGAAATGAATTTTGTATTTATAATAGTAAGAACGTTCTATGTGTTTGGTTGTTTTATTATGGTTTATTTTCAATAAAAATTGTTCAAACATAAACTTATTTCTATCCCTTGTGTTCTAGGATGAGAAAACAAAATGCAGCGCATATGCTGAAGAGTTGGCCAAGGTAGAGCTGAAGTGGAAGGAGCAGCTGAAAGTCAATGACAGTATGAAACTACAGCTAACTACTGCAGAAGACCAATATAAAGTATGTCTGCTGTTACCAGATATCGCAGCTATTTGAGTATCTATGTTTTTATCAATAAATTTACCAGTTTCACTGTGGGAAGCCACTGACCATGTTTAGTACTATATGTGTCAAACATTTTTTTTTTGACAAGCTAGCACACAAGTGGATGAAGTCATCAGTCTTCACTGGGATGTAAAGTTCTGTGCATCTGTGGCCCTTCCCATACACAGTGGCTCAGCTGCTCAGTTTTGTTTATTCCACTCTGTTGATTAGACACAAAAACAAAGCTATCCCATTTGAAATGTTTCTGCATCTTGTGTTCTTGGTTGGTTTACTTTTTTGTAGTTCATTCATGCCCACAGTGTGGAAGAAACTTCCAGAATACACATTCTCAATCTGTCTGCCTTCTCTGGACATCTGTCACAACCTGGGCTGCCATCTTCTGTACCACATGTCCCTTTATCTGCATAGGAAGCATCTTGTTGGACTTTGAAGATATTAAGATGAATCCAAAGAAGTACTCAGAAATTCATAGAGATCACTTAATGGTATTCAGCTGACCTCCTCTTTTCTGGAATGGTCCTTGTCAAATAGATTGAAATTGATCTAATAAGACAAAAGTCTGATTGGTTTAACAAATCTGATATGGTAATTTCTTCTATCAGGTTATCAGAAGAGAGAACTTTACCAATAGAAACCGAATCTCGGGTAGTTGAAGTGATTTTAGATTCCTCTCTGACGCGTGGCCCACATGTTAATTCTCTTTGGAGGAAGACCATGTTTAAATTAAGGCAATTGAAGTTGATAAGATCATTCTTTACGGAGTAAATATTTGCTCTTCTAGTTCAGACTGTGATACTTCCTCAAATCAATTGTTTTTATTTATTTTATTTGTTACATTTGTATCCCACATTTTTCCACCTATTTGTAGGCTCAATGTGGCTTACATAGTACCGGTATGAACAAATACAAAGTGATGTTGTGGTAAGATAAAGTTCATGTGGCATAGCCACATTAGGGAATCGTACAGTGGAAGAGTTGTGTTATGTCCATTCTGTACTTTAGTTTTGTTGTGTTGCAGAGATCAGGCATTTAAGTTGGATCGGTAGGGTATGCCTTTTTAAACAGGTTAGTTCTTAATGTTTTCCGGAAGTTTAGGTGGTCATATGTCGTTTTCAAGGCTTTTGGTAATGCGCTCCACAGTTGTGTGCTTATGTAGGAAAAGCTGGATGTGTAAGCTGATATGTACTTAAGTTCTTTGCAGCTTGGATAGTGCAGATTCAGATATGTTCGTGTTGATTCGCATGTGTTTCTAGTTGGTAGGTCGATCAAGTCTGTCATGTATCCCGGGGCTTCACCGTAGATAATTTTGTGACCCAGAGTGCAGATTTTGAAAGCAATGCATTCTTTGATTGGGAGCCAGTGTAGTTTTTCGTGGAGGGGTTTTGCGCTTTTGTGAACCAGAGTGCAGATTTGAAAGCAATGCGTTCTTTGATTGGGAGCCAGTGTAGTTTTTCGCGGAGGGTTTTTGCGCTTTTGTATCACGTTTTTCAAAATATAAGCCTAGCTGCTGTGTTTTGAGCAGTCTGAAGTTTCTTTAAGTTTTGTTCTTTGCATCCCGCATAGATTTCATTGCAGTAATCGACGTGGCTTAGTACCATTGATTGTATCAGGTTGTGAAATGTTTCCCTTGGGAAGAATTGTTTCACACGTTTGAGTTTCCACATTGAGTGGAACATTTTCTTTGTTGTGGATTTCACTTGGCTCTCTAGTGTTAGGTTGCAGTCCATTGTAACACCGAGGATTTTCTGAGATGGGGAGGGTGTAATCTGGGGTGTTGATAGTTGTGGGGTTGTCTGCGTTGTGCTGGGATGAGAGGATGAGGCAATGAGTTTTTTTTTTATTGAGTTTTAGTTGAAATGCATTTGCCCATGAGTCCATGATGTTCAAGCTGAGCTTGATTTTGTTGGTGATTTCTGTCAGTTTAGTTTTGTAAGGAATGTATATTGTGACATCGTCCGCATAGATGAAAGGGTTAAGGCCTTGGTTGGATAAGGACTTGGCTAGTGGGGTCATCATTAGGTTGAAGAGGATCGGTGATAGCGGTGATCCTTGTGGTACTCCACATTCTGCTTTCCATGGTGATATGTTTTATTTTGATTTTACTTGATATGTTCTTGTGGTTAGGAAACCCTTGATCCAGCTAAGTATATTTCCACCAATCCCGAAGTTGTCTAGTAATCTTATTAGTATATTATGGTTTACCATGTCGAATGACCTAGACATGTCGAATTGAAGGAGAAGGATGTATATTGCCTATTGCTATTTCTGGCTTGAATTTGGCTAGGAGAGTGAGTAGTACTGTTTCTGTGCTGTGGAGGGTACGAAATCCTGACTGCGATTCATGTAATATTGAGAATTTGTTTATATAATCTGTACGTTGTTTGGTTACCATGCTTTCCATCAATTTGACTACCAACGGGGTAGATGCTACTGGACGGTAGTTAGTGATTTCATTTGTATTTTTCTTGGTCTCTTTTGATTTCGGGGTGAGTAGGATATTGCCATTTTCCTTAAGGAAGAGACCTTGCTGAAGCATGTAATTTAGGTGGGATGTAAGGTTTGTTATGAAGCAGTCAGTGGGGGATTTCATTAGATAGCTGGGGCAGGTTTCTAGTTTACAGTGAGTGTTGGAGAACCTGCTAATTGCCTGGGTAACTGTTTCAGCGGTAAGGAGGGCAAAGTTTGACCAGGTTCGGTCAGCCGGGTATTCTCCAAAGGTTGGGTCCAACTCATTAAGGAAGTTTTCAGTGTTGTCTTGAGGTAGTGTGTTACGTAGGTTTACAATTTTTTCATTGAAATACTTGGCAAGTTTATCAGCAGATGGGATGTCTGTATTCGTTGTAGTGACCAGGTTGGTGTCTAGGAGTTTGTTCATGAGTTGGTATAATTTCTTCGTGTCTTTGTAATCTGTCCCTATTTTAGTTTTATAGTATGATCTTTTGGTCTGTCTTATTGTGTATTTGTATTTTCTTTGTATTTATTTCCATGCATTGAGTGTAGGTTCATCTTTTGTTTTTTTCCATGCTCGTTCGAGTTTCCTGGATTGTGTTTTTAGCTTTTTCAGTTCATCGTTGAACCATGGTATTGAGCTATGCTTATGTGAGATTCTTGTTCGAAAGGGTGCTATTTTATCTAGTATGCTTCTGCATCTTTATCCCATTCTAAGAGGTAGTACATGGAGTCCGTTTGTGCTGTCCAATCGTTATTGTATATCAGTTGCCAGAATGTTTTTGTGTCTACTTGACCTCTTGTGCTGTAGGATGTGTGTTCTTGTATTTGGTGTAAACCCCTCTTCTGCAAGTGTAGGGATAAGTTTAGTTTGTAGTGATTGGTCCAGGGTATTTCTGTCCATTTAATATCTGTTGTTATTAAGTTTTGGTCTGATGAAAGTTTGTGTGAGATGAGATCGAGTGTATGCCCTTTGACGTGGGTTGCTTGCATTTGTGGCCATTTGAGATCCCATAATTGGAGGAATTCCTTACATTCTCGTGTGTTGAGTCTTCTAGGTGAAGGGTGATGTCTCCTAATACTAGTATATTGGAGTTGGTTACACATGTGTTTGAAATGAAGTCCATGAAGTTGGTCTGGCTTTCGTTCCAGTTACCTGGAGGTCTGTAAAACAGGACACAATTCAAATGATTGCGTAGGGTTTTGTTGTGGATTCTGATTGAGGTAATTTCAAGTCGAGGTGTTATGGACTCGGCAATGGTTTCGGTGGTAAAGTTGGATCGATAGATTAGTGCTATGCCTCCGCCTCTTTCTTTTCTGGTCCAATGTGTGATTTTGTATCCTGGAGGGCACAGGTCTAGGATTATAGGGTCTTTTTGGTCATGGATCCAGGTTTCATTGATAAAAAGTAGGTCAAGATTTTCTGACATCCAGTTTATTAGTATTGCTTTTTTGTTTACAGCGCATCTGGCGTTGATATAGCCCACTAGAATTGTTTGGTATGGGTCTTCTTCGTTTGGTGTTGTGTGGACTTTTATTAGTTGTCGTTTTTTTTTGTTAAGGTGAGTTTGTTTGGGCCCTTCTTTCCCTTCTGTTGTGGTTGTCTGCATGTTGATGTTCTTCCTTTGTTTAAGTTGTTGTCAGTTTGATGAGGTATGATCAATCTTTGATGATTGTGTAATATAGGTATAGTGTTAATTTCTGCAAGCAGGGTGGATAGTGTTAAGTGGATCAGTGTTAGGAGTAGGTTATTAGGAGTAGTTTGAGGGTATTCATTTTGGGTTCAATTCACTGTGGGCTACTAATAAGACCGTGTTCTGATGATTGGATGCATGGTAGGACTTTGTTCTTTGATGTGGAATCTGGTGTTCTGGTCTTGTTGTAATGTAATGTATTGTATCTGGGGATATGATCCCAATAGCTACATAAATTACAGTTTATTCACAATATAGCTGCATGATTAATTTTCAAAATAGATATACTAGTGTTTCAAGCTGCTTGATGAAGTTACATTGGTTACCAGTACAAGAGCAAGTTTTCTTCAAAGCTCTGTGTATACTGTATCAAATTTCTTTACGGCATTACTTTCTGTCTTTCGATAAGTACAGTTTCAAATTCTTTATTCAGTTCTTCAAGATTGTTTAATCAATTGATTCTTCTCCCAGTATCTTTTTGAAAAGAACAGTGAAAGTTCTTTGTACAGTCTAATTAATGAAGCAATGTTAGACGACAATCTAGAGTATGTAATTTTTGCTGTGAAGCATGTGAGTGAGGTTTTGGAAAAAAATACTGGCAGATTTCCTGATTCAAGTGAAAGATACAACTTTTGGCACAAATTTCAGATGAGTGTGAAGCATAACTTTGGAAGCAAAGAGTTTAGTATATGGAGGATAACAGACCACTGGTTGAATTTTCATGTTATGTATTTGATATACCACCTTCTGTGGTACAACCAAGAAGTAGTTAAGAAACAAAAAAGAGTGAGGTCCAAAGAAAGGAATCCAAGGAAACAATTCCTTGATGATAAACTCACTTTATTTCACATGGTTGCTACTCATGTATAGTTCTCAAGGATTTGTTTATTTGGATTCCTTTCTTTGGACCTCACATTGGTTTTTTGTCCGATATCCGTGAGGTTTTTTCCTCTTTTTTTTTTTTTGTTTGTTACTACAACCAAAGCAGTTTACCTATATTATATGCAAGTACTTTGCCCCTAGTGGGCTGATTCTTCTTACAGATGTTAAGGTTACTAGAAAGATTTTTTTTTTTACAAGTGAGGAACTGAAGTGCACTGAATTCATAGTTCCAGTGGAGAAGACATAAAGGATGAAAAGCAAATTAAGGTTCCAATCGGGGGGTGGGTATCACATTGGTGGTTTTATTTTATTTATTTATTTGTTGTACTTGTATCCCACATTTTCCCACCTATTTGCAGGCTCAATGTGGCTTACAATGTTCCGTTATGGTGTTCGCCATACCAGAGTAAAAGATAACAATAGGAGTTACATAAATGACATGGATGACATAATAGAATTAAGCAAATAGATATCGGAAGAGAGCAGTTCAGAATATAAGGTAAAGTGGTGATGTTACATTTACAGTTATTGATCATTGTGGTATGCCTTTTTGAAGAGATAGGTCTTCAGAGACTTACGAAAGTTAATTAGTTCATAAATGAATACTAGGTATCCACCAGTCTCGAGGCCTCCTGATGGTCAGGGTCCCCAGGACCAGCCATTATCGGACCTGACCCCGAGGCGACATGAGGATGCAACATTGTTCTCGTTGGCACCGGGAGGATCGTGCTCCCTCCATACAGGAGGTGACGATGCACCTGTTTCCAAACATCCAAGATCCTACTCCTGTGTCAACTCCAGTGGTTCTATCTCTTCCCTCTCCTGCTGGGCGCCTTCTGCATCCTCCTCAGATAGGAGGACTTTTGGCAAGCGCAGGAGCAGTTTCTACTACTATCCTAGGTGTAGGTACAATCCTGCGGCTCGCCAGCCTATTCAGGCTCAACCCCAGAATGCTCGTTCACATCAACAGTGTGAACCCTGCTGCTCCCCAGGCAAAACAAGGGACGGGGTAAAAGTATCAGTCTCGGATGACCTGTCGGGGGAAGGTTAAAATTTTTTTCACCCAAGGTGGCCTCTTATAACCTCCATCCAGTGGGTTCTTCAAATAGTCTGTCTCCTGTACGCCCTGAATTTGCATCTCAGATCTCCAAATTGCCCCTGAAAGCTCATTCATTCAGCTGTCAGCAGAGGCAGGTACTTGCAGAGGAACTTTCCACCTTTCTGATGGCCCGTGCGGTCAAACCCATTCCACCAGGGGAAGAAGGACAGGGATTCTATTCCAGGTACTTCCTTGTGCAATAGAAAACAGGGGATTGCATCCCATTCTAGACCTAAGGGTCCTGAATAAATTCCTAGTCCGAGAAAAGTTCAAACTGTTTTCCCTGGGCACCCTTCTCACAATGATTTAGAAAGATGATTCACTATGCTCTCTGGACTTAAAGGATGCATATAATTGCATCCCAATACTTCCAGCCCACTGGAAGTATCTTCGATTTCAGCTGGGAACACTGGGAGTCCATGTGTTCTCATATCTAGATGATTTGACTGGTGAAGAGTACCTCTCTGGACGACGCTCTGGAGTCCATGCAGATGACTATTCGGGTGCTCGAACTACTAGGGTTCATTTTAAACTACCCCAAGTCCCATCTTCCCCCTGTTCAGAGATTGGAGTTCATCGGCACCCTGCTTGATACTTAGAGGGTTTGAGCCTTCCTCACGGACACGGCAGTGGACAATCTAGTTGCACTTGTGTCCAAGGTTCGAACCTCTCAGCATGTCACAGCTTGGCAGATGTTGAGATTGTTGGGCCACATGGCTTGCACAGTGTACGCTACACCCATGACACATCTTCACATGAGATCGGCTCAATGGACCCTAGCTTCTCAGTGGTATCAAGCTAAGGGAAGTCTGGAAGATGTCATCTGAGTGTCCCCAGAGCTTGTATTGCTCCCTTGAATGGTGGCCAATTCGATCTAGTTTGATTCTGGGACTTCCATTACAAATTCCTCAGCCACAAAAATGTTGATGATGGATGTATCTCTCTGAGGAAGGGGAGCTCATGTAGATGGGCTTCATACTCAAGGAGCTTTGTCCTCTCAGGAAATGAATCTGATCAATTTCCTGGAGCTACGGTCGATCTGGAATGCTCTAAAGGCTTCAAAGATCGGCTATCTCACAAAATATTTCTCATCCAAACAGACAGGTTGCAATGTATTATACAACAAGCAGGGGAGCTCCGGATCTTCTGTGACAGGATGCTGTCCGGGTATGGCATTGGGCTCTCCACCATGGCATGTTTCTTCACGCCACCTATCTGGTTGACAGACTGAGCAGGATAATGCAACCTCACAAGTGTCTCTCAACATAGACGTAGTCCGCAAGATATTCCGAGTGTGGGGCACCCCCTCTGTGGATGTTTTTGCCACTCAGATCAACCACAAGGCCCCTCAGTTCTATTCCATAACAGCCTAGCATCAGATGCCTTTCCCTTCAGTTGAGGGACGGGTCTTCTGTATGTACATTCTTTTATACCTCTAGTGGGAAAAACTTTGTTGAAACTCAAGCAAGACTGCGGAATCATGAGTCTGATCGTGCCGTACTAGCAGTGGCAGATATGGTTCCCTCTTCTTCTGGAATTATCCTCTGAAAAACCATGGAGATTGGAGTGTTTTCTGACTTATCACACAGGATGAAGGGTCTCTTCTACATCCCACCCTTCAGTCTCTGGCTTTCGCAGCTTGGATGTTGAGAGCCTAGAATTTGCTTCCTTAGGTCTTTCGCAGGGTGGCTGCAGGATCTTACTGGCTTCTAGGAAAGATTCCACTAAGAGGTGTTACTTTCTTATATGGAGGAGGTTTGTCATCTTGTCTGAGAGCAATGCCTTAGATCTCCTTACTTGCTCTACACAGAACCTGCTTGAATACCTTCTACACCTATCAGAGTCTGGTCTCAAGACCAAATCCATAAGGGGTCACCTTAGTGCAATTAGTGCTTATCTTCACCGTGTAGAAGGTAAGCCCATCTCTGGATGGCCTCTAGTTTCTCGCTTCATGAGAGGTTTGCTTTTGTCAAAGCCCCCTCTCAGACCTCCACTAGTGTCATGGGATCTCAACGTCGTTCTCACCAGCTGATGAAAGCTCCTTTTGAGCCACTGAAGTACTTGTGCCTTCTGAAGTACTTGACCTGGAAGGTCATTTTCTTGCTGGCTGTTACTTCAGTTCATAGTGTCGGTGAGCTTCAGGCTTTAGTGGTGGATGCACCTTATGCTAAGTTTCGTCACAACTGTGTAGTCCTCCTCACGCACCCTAAGTTCCTGTTGAAAGTGGTCTCTGAGTTCCATCTGAACCAGTCGATTGGCTTGCCAACATTCTTTCCCCAACCTCATGCCCATCCTGCTGAAAGCAGCTTGCACACCTTCGATTGCAAGAGAGCATTGGCCTACAACATAGAGCGGACATGGCCCCACAGACAGTCCACCTAGCTTTTTGTTTCTTTTGATCGCAACAGGATGGGGGTCGCCATTGGGAAATGCAGTAATTCAATTTTGCTGGCAGATTGCATTTCCTTCACTTATGCCCAGGCTGGGCTGGACCTAGAGGGTCATATCATGGCTCACAATGTCAAAGCCATGGCTGCGTTGGTAGTGCACTTGAGAAATTTGCGATGCTGTGATGTGGTTTTCAGTCCACACATTCAGATCACACTGCTGCTTTGAGCAGGATACCCGACGTGAAAGTCAGTTCGGGCAGTGTTGCAGAATCTGTTTGGGGTCTAGAATCCAACTCCACCCTCCTAGGCCTGTTTTATTCTGTTACAGGCTGCACACTCATTCAGATTTTATATAGTTTCAGGTTAATCTACATGATGTGCTTGCTGTTGCGAGGCCCAGTTGAGCAATGCTTGTTGTTTTTAGTGAGCCTGGACACTAAATATACCTGCTTATCCTCGGGGAAAACTAAGATACTTACCTGTAGCAGGTATTCTCCGAGGACAGCAGGCTTCATATTCTCAGAATCTTTCCCACCTCCCCTTGGAGTTGTCTCCTTTGTTACCTTTATTTTTATTTTTTGCTATAGTATTAAACTGAGGAGACTGTGTTCGCCTGACGGGCGAGAAGGCACTTGCGCATGCTCGCTGGAGCGCAGTTTGCACTCTACAAAGCTCTCTTTTTTTTTAGCTTTGGTAAAATGCTGAACCGGGCGACTCGGATTGGCATCACCCACTTGTGAGAATATAAAGCCTGCTGCTCTTGGAGAATACCTCTAAAGGTAAGTATCTTCGCCTTACATAGCTATAACTCAGGTTCCTCTTTCGTAATTGCATCACTTTGCACTTGTTCACATTAAATGTCTGCCATTTAGAAGGCCAGTATCTCAGTCCCATAAAGTAATTTTTACAATCGTCTTGCGATTTAATAACTTCATGTCGTCAGCAGATTTAATTACCTCACTAGTTACTCCCATCTCTAGATCATTTATAAATATGTTAAAAACAGCGGTCCCAGCACATATCCCTGGGGAACCCCACTATCTACCCTTCTGCATTTAGAATACTGACCATTTAACCGTACTTCTTGTTTTCTATCTTTTAACCAGTTTTTAATCCACAATAGGACAATATCTCTTATCCCATGACTCTCCAGTTTCCTCTGCAGTCTTTCATGAGGTACTTTTTCAAATGCCTTTTGAATATCCAGATACACAATAGTGACCAGCTCACCTTTATCCACATTTGTTCACCCCTTCAAAGAAATGTAACCAATTGGTGAGGCAAGATTTCCCTACACTAAATCCATGTAGGCTTTGTCTCATTAATCTATGCTTTTGAATATGCGCTGTAATTTTTTTCTTTTTAATAGTCTCTACCATTTTGCCTTACACCAGTGTCGAGCTCAGTGGTTTATAATTTCCTGCATCTGTTCTGGAACCTTTTTTTAAAAATTGGCACTACATTGGCCACCCTCCAATCTTCCAGTACCATGCTTGATGTTAATGATTAAATTACATATTACTAACAATAGTTCTGCAAGTTCATTTTTCAATTCTATCAGTACTCTGGGTTGAATACCGTCTGGTTTAGCAGATTTGCTACCCTTCAGTTTGTCAAATTGCCCCATTACATCCTCCAGGTTCATAGAGATTTCATTCAGTATCTCTTTGAATACCATTTCTGGCACCAGTATCTCTCCCAAGTCTTCCTCGGTGAAGACTGAAGTAAAGAATTCATTTAATGTCTCCTCTATGGCTTTGTATTCCCTGAGTGCCCTTTTTTCCCTTCGGTCATCTAACTGTCCAACTGATTCTTTTGCTGGCTTCTCGCTTTTAATATACCTAAAAAAATGTTTACTATGTGTTTTTTGTCTCCAATACAGTCTTAAGTCCCTCGTTGGCTTCTCTGTCAGCGTTTTGCATTTTTACTTGCAATTCCTTATGCTGCTTATTATTTTCAGTCGGATCCTTCCATTTTCTGAAGAATTTTCTTTTAGCTCTAATAACTTCCTTCACCTCACTTTTTAACTATGCTGGCTGTCATTTGGTCCTCCTTCCGTCCTCCTTTTTTAATACACGGAATATATTTGGCCTGGGCAGCTGCTCCTCTTTTTTTTTTTTTTCCCCAACTTTCTTTTGATTTTATCACAGTCTCCTTTTTGAAAGTTAAATGCTAATGTATTGGATTTCCTGTGTGTACTTACTCCAAATCCAATATCAAATCTGATCATGTTATGATCAGTGTTATCGAGCGGCCCCAGCACCATTACCTCTGTCATACGCTAATGACTAGGTCTAGAATTTTTCCTCCTCTTGTTGGCTCCTGTATCGGCTATTCCATAGAGCTGTCCTTGATTTCGTCAAGGAATGATGGTACCTATATATTGTACTATGGTGGCTGAATACAGTATGGGCTTGTAGACCATCTTCCCTAAATGAAGTAGTAAATGTGGTTCTTTATCAGAAAAACTATTAAAACGAAATGCCTGTAGCAGGTCCAGCTGCATGTGGTGTTTATGGTACATCTTCAAGATTTTCAGTTTCTGTGTTAGTCACCTGGTGCCTAGCTTCATTATGTTCCTCCAGTTTATATGTGAATATTTGTACCATATACTGATGACGCCTTATATGGAGAGTAAGTAAAGGAGACTATTGATATAACTGACCATTTTTCCAACTTACTGCGCATATGTATTTCATCCTGTCACTTCATCTTCTCTGAGCTGTATCAGTACTTCCCAGTATCCATGAAGATATTAATATAAGAGTCTTCTTCTATCCATTTCAGAGGCAGCCACAACAAATTTATTGTCCTGTGTATCAGTGTGACAGGAGCCAGCTAAACCAGACCACAGCTGCTCATTTGAAGCAACAGCTTCTTTTTGACTCAAGCAACTTATCCCCATCAAGTGTTTCTTCAAAACCTACATCTTTCCTTAATTGTACAAGGTCAAGATTGCTTCTTCTCTTGGCACTTCACCATCAATTTCTAGATCTTCAGATTAATATGGGCAGGCTGCCACCTGAGTATTTTATGAAAAACCAAGTTGATCATTAGGATTGTCTCTTCTGTTTCATGACAGCACCCATCAGTCACAGAAAGAGGCCAATTTTATGTTATACTTCAGTGCGATAGAACCAGTGTTGATCAATGGACAGAACCAAGGCTTCTATTCCAGGTGATTCTCAAGAGGACAGGAAGCTTACTCCCCATCCTGCACCCTAGGAATCTCAACATTTGTTTTCTCTACATAGGGAAATTCAAAAATGATCACGCCTCCCTTTTTACCTTTACTGCATAAGGGAAGACTGCTGTGCACCATGGATGTCAAAAGATTTTTATAGTCACAATACCCAATTAATCTAATCCAAGAGTGTGATGTAAAGACCTCAGAAGTGTCATGCTGTGGTGTTACACTTTTGTCACTGCGAATTACACACCTACCTCGTCTGTGGTCTGCACCGCCTCCCTATCACTTTTCTACTAACGTTAAACTTGTTTGAAATATAGCAAAATTTTTACTCATCTTTAACATTGGCGTTTTTCCTCCAGTGTCAGCTTAGGGGCATTTAGATCCAACATGGCACATGTTTTGGTGATTGCTTTTTCAAGGGTAATAGTGAGGGCTAATATAAGGGGATATCCTTGAAAAAGCGATCAGCGAAACATGTGCCATGTTGGATCTAAATTCCCCAAAGCCGACACTGGAGGAAAAATGCCAGTGTTAAAGATGAGTAAAACTTTTGCTGTATTTCAAACAAGGTTAAAGTTAGTTGAAAAGTGGTAGGGAGGTGGTGCAGATCAGTGACAAGGTTGGTGTGTAATTCTCAGTGGCAAAAGTGTAACACCACAGCTTGACACTTATGAGATCTTTACACCATGCTCTTGGATTATTGTTGATCACTGGATTAATTTGATATTGTGACTATAACAAAATCCAGAATATGATAAGAGGCATCAAGTGAATAGCCATTGATTAAAAGATTTTTTTATGTTCACATCCTTATCCATCCCTGCTTCAGACAATATCTTCAGTTTCTGCCCTGCAAGCACCACTATAGGTACAAGCTTCTCCCTTTAGGCTTGAGTTTTCCTCTGATGCCTGGTGACTGTGATAACGTATCTTCACAAACAAGGCCTACCTCAATGATGGTTTTCTAGCAGCAAACTCAGAGAAATTTGCCTTACTCTTAGGAATGAGACAGTTGCCTACTCCAGAGTCCAGGATGTTTCATCAACATCCAGGAATCAAACTTACTACACACAGAATTTCATTCATAGGAGTCCAATGTACACACAATACAAAGGCATTTTTGCCACTGGACATAATGCACTCCTTGATAAAGGGTCATGAGTTTGATATAGTGCTTTTCTGTGGTACAACCAAACCAGTTGACATATTTTAATTATATTCAGGTACTTTCTCTGTCTCTAGTGGGCTCATAATCTTACGTTTTTGTACCTGGGGCAATGAAGGGTTAAGTGACCTGCCCAATATCACAAGGAACCACAGTGGGAATCAAACCCAGGTCCCCAGGTTCTCAGCCCACTGTGCTAACCATTGATGCCCCGTGTTTGCAATATACAGACTTTTATGAAAAACAAAGTCAGGGCTTGCTTTCAAATCTTAGATCAAATATTTTCTGCAGTGCATATAGTTTTGTTTACTTGTCTGAAAATGAGAGAACCTCAATGGAATCATTTTAATGGATCCCGTGTACACAACCTCTATCCCCCTTGCTTCCTCCATTGTCTTGGTTATGAACTATGCTGCAGTGGTGGATATCTGACAACCACCTCACTCTAGATGTCCCCTTCATTCAACTGGAATATGTCTCCTGACAACAGATTCCTCCAACACTGTATAGGCAGCCTACTTTGTTCCCACCTTACTCAGAGAAGCAGCAAAGATCTTGCATTTATTTTTTTCCTTTAGCAAATTGCATCCAAATACAAAGAGCTTCACTCCCCCCGCCTTCCAAAGTATCCAGGATTGTGACCCAGACCTCAGAGTCTTTCAGTCACCCATGTGGTCCTGTACCCTATCTTCTGAGCTTGGGGAACATCTCAGATACATCTGTTTGCTAGCAGAGCTCTGCTGCATTACTGTTCAGGCTGACCATACACAGATTTTCTGGTGAAGAATGCTGTAGCACAGGCTTGTCCAACCTATTGCCTGTGGGCCATAACCAAGCTCACCCAAGTGCTTTTTTTCTGACCCTCAAAAGCTTGGCAGTTCTTGTGGTGCTTACAGCAGGATTCCTGCTTCCTTGCCTTGATTCAGTTTTCTGAAAGCATGAGCCATGTGGTGGCAGAAGTTTGGGTTGTTCTCATATTTTCAAGTCTTGTGAGACTTAAAACCACGAGTCCAACCCAAATGTCCAGCAGCACGTGGCTCAAGCTTGCAGAGAGCCAAGTCATTGTGGGGAAGCAGGAACCCTGCTGTTCTTCTCTCAGCCAAAGTCAGGTGAGGGAAAAGAAACTGAGTGAAGGCTGGTGAGGGGGAGGGGTGTTACATGAGTGAAGAGACTGGGTGAAACTTGGGGAAAGGATGATGCACTGTCTTATTTTGCCACTGTTTGACAAAACATGGGGCAAAATACGATAGTGCATATTTTGGTCCTCTAAATATTATAAAAGATAAAATGTGACCACTGATAGAAAAAGGGTGGGCAAGCCTGCTTTAGTAATTCCCTGGGACTGGCCTCGGCTCTATACTTGTTTCCTCTGCCAATCAAAAAAAAATTTCTACACAACTTCTTCAGAGGTCTGATGCAGTGATTGTCATCACCACATCTTCTTTCCTTTGCTAAAATTGTGTGCAGTCTGACCACTGTGCAGGTTTCCAGTATATTCATCATTAATAACATAGAATAAGACCTGCCTTATTCATCCTACTCTCAAAGTGCTAGCTCTTACAGTGTGTAAACTGAGCATCACTGTGGAAATTGAGCATCACTTGGTCTCTGTACTAGAACTTCAAGTGCTTCCAGCTTTGAGAAGCAACAGCTTCTTCATTATTCCATGGTGGTCAAATCTGCTCTCAAAAGAGCCAGAAGCTCCAAGGTTCATTTCTTGCCTTACCCTCACCCCCCCCCCCCCCCCCCACACACACACGTGGAGGGAGGCTGGGACATTGGAGAAAATATTTTCAGACATGGTTAAGTCTTCCTTAAATTGTCTGTATGGAGCTGTCCTCTCTCTAGCTTGTTGTTAAAAATTTTAACACGTGATGCTCTGTGTACTTCTCCCGCCTCACTGACAATGTAGTCAGTCTTTTTTTTTTTTCTGTGCTAGAAATCAGAAGTGCTGCTTGTGTGAGACATTGTGTAAGGTAGGTACAGTTTGCCAACATTTTAGAGAGAAGGCCAAAGAACTGTGCTCATTACTAAAGTGAAGGAGTATGAAAAATGCACGGTCCCTACCACCTGTGATATATTCAATACTACACTGAGCTTCTGCAATGGGTATTGCTCCCAGAGATTCACCTGACTCCAAACTTCAGATCTAAAATATGAAGTGCAGCAAAGCTTGCCTTGCAGAGAATATCTTCAGAGGTAAGGTGCAAGAGTCTGTTATACTAATTAAACAGTATAGTGAATCTCCAGGCCCACTTTCAACCTGGTCTTCTCTTCTAGGAGGTATCAAAGTGGAGGGAAACGGAGATGATACTACTCTTAAAAATGTAGGTATCCTACTCCCTCCTGTTCATCCCAGACAACACAGGTTTCTCACCCTGGCCAGCAGACCCAAAACTCCTAGTCAGCTCTGTAGCCAAGACTGGAGATGGTGTTTTGACAGCCTCCATGAGAACATACCCGGAATTCCCATGTCCTTTGGACAGCCTACTGGTTGGAGAAGTCTTCTTTATAAAATGCTGGTCCCTTATAACCTCTGATCAATGAGTTCTAAAAGTTATCTGGGTGGGATAGCATCATCTATTCAGCTTGCCTCCAAATTGCCCACTGATAACATCATGGTCAAACTCTCTGCATCAGGAAATACTTACAAAGGCATTCTATTCCCGCATAGAAGCTAATGCTATAGAACCTGTTATACCAGGGGAAAGAGGACAGGGTTTTATTCCAAGTGTTTCCTGGTCAGAAGGGGGGGATGAGGGGGATTTTAATCCCATTCTAGACCTAAGGGCTCTGAGCAAATAACTAGTCAGAGAAAAGTTCAGGATGGTTTCCCAAGGCTCCTTCATTTTATATCTACAAAAAGGAGACTAACTACCTCCTCGAAAGATGCTTTCCCCCACGTAGAGCTATATCCCCATCATAGGAGGTATCTCAGATTCATTGGACTTCATAGGATTCCTGCTAGACATGACTTGGTCAGCTGTCTTTCTTCTACAACAAGATGACCAACTTGGTATCCATATTGCAGGAAGTTCAAATGAGTCAGTAGGTGTCATCTGGGCAAATTTTGAGGATGTTGTGCCATATGGCATCAACAATGTATGTCACACCCTTGGCATGCCTGTATTTGAGACAAACTGTATGATCATTATCTACCAGTAAATACAGGAAAAAGGAGCTTAAAAAGTTGTCAGTTCTGTCACACACTTCTCTGAGACGCTCTGCCATGGTGGGCAGTTCTATCCAATCTGGCAGAAAGAGTCCCCTTCCAGATTTCCTATTTTTAAATTCTGTTAATGACAGTTGCAGTGAAACTAGGCTCGGGAGCTCGTATAAATGGACTCCACACTCAAGGATTATGATCCTGAGAAACTTACAGACCTCACCACATAAATTTCCTGGAGCTAAGAGCAATATGGGACATTCTAAAGGCATTCAAGTATTAGTTGGTCAACAAAATTATTCTCATTCAGATTGAAAATCAGGTAGTCAAAAGCAGGGAAGAAACATGATCCTACCTCTAGTGTTGGAAGACCGTCATGATGTGGATCTGACTTCAAAAAATAGAGGAAAGAAGAGACTATTACAGTCTCATACACAAACTCTTCTTCAGTTAGCCAGTTTATACTTAATACGCAGTAGATGTTGCAGCAGATTATTCTAAAATAGGAGGAAAAAGCCTCAGAACCCTGCTTACCCTTATTGTCTTATCACTACAGAAAGTGTATGTTTCAGTCATTGGCATAAAAATACCTCCGATAATGAAGCATTAAAATTTTGGTGCAAGGCACTTGTCAACTGTTAGCCCAATAATGTGATATGCGAAAAATAAAGAAAAGCAACTTAGCTTTGGAGCTACTGTAAAATTAATGCCTGCAATATTATTGCTAGTTTTGATGTCCCTTCTAACCTCATGTAAAATGTGCAGCGCTATAGGCACTGTAATATGTAAATTGATGGGATTTTGTTGAAAATTACTCTTCTGCCAAGTGAAAGTTCTATTTGAATGAAATGTAAGAAAACTAGATGTAGTGATTGGGATTTTTATGTATTCAGAATGATGTGTATAGCAAAGGCCCAAAGCTAAATTGTATATACTGAATGCCATACTGTTGAAAAAACAGATGAAATGGCCTCTTAACACACAACAAAAATGTTTCAATTTGTTGTCCAGTTTTAACTGCACGCTTGTTTGCTTTGTTTGTGACCCACATACAAGTTATTGGAAACCTGTTTTAAATGAGAAGTATCGCAAAAAATAGTAGCAATAAAATGTAGCTGGTGAATTCTAAAATAGAGACACTGAGTCCGAAAGATGTGTACAGAGAACGAGAACAAGCTGCTTCTGAAAAGGGAGGCAAGCCCACAATGAGACCAGCTGACTGTCCCCCTTAATTGCAGTATCTTGCAGCATTTCACAAGTGGTATAAGTATTTTATTTTTGAATGGCCTCTGAAAGAAGTAGTATTTTTATGTGACAATTGCGCTCTCCTAATTAATGTCTTTTCTGAAGATCCATTTAGCAGATCTGGAAAGGGAAATGCAGGAGCTGAAGTTGAAGTTGGAAAAACTTATCATTGAGAAAGAACAAGTGGAGGACAAAAATAAGGTATGTGCTAGTTCACTGAATGTGTACATTCTGGATTAATGGGTGGATTTTATGTGAAATGTGAGCATAAATTTAAAAAGTCAGATGTAAAACATAATAGTTGTTGAATTTAAAAAAATCTGACTAGAATAGAGATGAGCTGGTTTATTGCCTCTGTAGCAGTTCTGCACACTGCCAAGTGAAGAAAGTATTGCTCACTGGGCTGGCCAGGACTGGAGATGCAGTGGAGGGTAGTGTTCATAGCTCTTAAGGGAGGAACACCCAGTCTAAATACCATGGCAACATCTAGTAGCCAGATTTAGAACCAGTGATTGTGATGATCTTGGAAGATGCTCTGATGTTTGACCCCAGCTGAGGACTTTGTGCAGAGTCTGGGATAAATGATTTGGACAACCTCTGTCCTTAAGCTATTCCATTAAAATTTTACATTCACTTTCAATTCTAAAAATCGACTCGGTACTCCAGTCCAGAGTGGAGGAGTAGCCTAGTGGTTAGTGCAGTGGACTTTGATCCTGGGGAACTGAGTTCGATTCCCACTGCAGCTCCTTGTGACTCTGGGCAAGTCACTTAACCCTCCGTTGCCCCTGGTACAAAATAAGTACCTGAATATATGTAAACCACTTTGAATGTAGTTGCAAAAACCTCAAAGGCGGTATATGGTCCCATTTCCCTTCCCTTTTCCCTTTATCAGGTCTTTGCTGTTAGACACTTTCTCCCTCTCTTTTCATCTCAGCCTGGTCATTACTCACCTAGACTACTGCAACTCCTTCTATGCAGGTCATGCTCTGAAATGCCTACAACTGATTCAGTCACTTCTACAATCTGAATTCTGGCTCTCCATTTTCGCCCATATAAAATTCAAGATCTTGATCTTGGTGTTCAAGGGCCATGTCCCCTATGATTACATCAGCCCACTCCTCCGCTCCTCACACATTGGACTTTTTCACTTCCCTTCCCCTTTTCCCTTGCATTTGGACATCTCCCATGACTCCACTTTTTGCTAAAGCGGTCCTAAGCACTGAATTTTCTTGCCCTAACCTCGGACAAGAATCTTTCTACTGCAGATTCAAAACTCACCTTTTCCTAGACACCTTTGGACAGTCCACTATAGCCCTGCCTGTTGTCTTCTCTTCTCCTTCTATTTCCTCTTCTCACTTCAGCCTTTTACTTTGTAAACCACATAGATGTCATTACATTGTGGTATATCAAGTCTCTGTAAAATAAATTCTCAGAGGACAAGCAGGCTTATCTGTTCTCACAAGTGGGCGATGATTAGCATAAGTAGAGCTTTGAGGAGCGCGAGATACACTCCAGCTTACGCGCAAATGCCTTCCCGCCTGCCGCTGGAGCGCGGTCTCCTCAGTTCTTTTTCTACTGTGGTGAGGAGAGGGTGGTGTGTTGTGTTTTTTTGTTTTTTACACCATCTTCTCACTTCACTCGGTCCAAAGAGCTGTTTTGTGCCTTTCAGCAATTTTTTTCGTCCTTTTTTTGTGTTTCTGTTTGTGGAACCCCGCTTTGTTTTGCCTTTTCCTTTATATTATAGTTTATTTTGACTGGTTTTAAGTTTCCTTTTTCTTTTTGTCGTCATTCGGCTGTTTTTAGACCTTGACTTCGGACAGGAATTTTCCCTTCCTTATTGCATGCCTTGCCTCTTTTTCAGGCACCATCGCTTCATTTAATGTAGCTGAGGAAGTTTTTCCTTCTATATCCACAAAGGTTCCCAGTGGCTTTAAATACTGTACCCGGTGCAATTGGACGATCTCTAGGAAAGACACCCATTCTTGGAGTCTTCAGTGTCTCGGGCCCGACCATAGCCCAACTAACTGAGTTCTCTGCCTTCATATGAAGAGGACCCAGGTTTCCAGAGAGGCTCAGAGGATTTTTGGAGCCATGTCCGGTTCCTCGATGTCAGCATTGACGTCGAGCATTGCATCGACATAGGGAGCATTGGTAAGCATGGCTGCTGCTAGACCTTTGGACACTGGGAGCAGTGAAGTTTTGAGTGGGTCACCACCTGCCTTGAGGCGTCCTGCTGTGCAGGGTCCCTGGGACTGTCCATTGTCGGACCTGACGCGAGGCAACGTGTGGATTTGACATTGTTCTTGGCACCAAGGAGCTTTGATGAAAAGCTTCAGGCAAAGGCCAAGAAGCATCGACATTGATTGCCCTTTGCATGGTGCCAGGAACTCCGGGGTGTCGAATAATTCAGCACCCGAGAAACATCAGCCCCGGAAGGATCGTTCTCCCTCCATACAGGAGGTACCAGTGCATCGATCTCTTAGCAGCCAAAGACTCAGCTCTCTCATTGACCCTGGCAACTCTTCAACCTGCGCCTGAACTGGCACCCCAGCCATTCCCAGTGTGTTGGCCCTCGAGTGCATCCAGGCCTTGCTGGGTGGCCTTCTGCAATGGTGTGCATCAGCATCAGGGGTGCTTGTGCCTACCTGTCTCCCATTGTGTCCCTGCTTGGCACTCAGCCTGCGGTGTGGTCTCCGACACTGACGCCGCATGTGGCTCCAGTGTTGACTGCCACCCAAGCCGGCACTCCCTTGATGTCTGTGGAGGAAGCTTCGGCAGAGTCGAGGCAGGAACCAACTTTTCAACGATAGTTCTCAAGGACATGGCTCCTCTACGTTGAGGCAGGTTCGGTCTCGACACTCGCACCAGGGTGTATTATCTTTACACTGAAGAGGAGTGCTCATGGGATTCCGAGGAAGATCCAAGACACTTTTCCTCGGATGAGTCCTGTGGAATTCCCTCTGGACCCTCCCCTTCACCTGAAAGGAGAAAGTCTCTGGAGAGCCTTTCCTTCCCTTCTTTTGTCAAGGAAATGGCTGATGCCATTCCGTTTCCTTGGAAGTGGAGGACGAGCCCAGGGCTAAGATGCTCAAGGTCCTGGACTACATATCTCATCCTAGGGAGTCTGTGACTGTCCTCCATGAGGTACTCCAGGAAGTCCTTGTTAGGAACTGGGAGTCCTCTGTTTGTCCTGGTCATGCCCAAGAAGATTGATACTGAGTACTTGATCCACAGTACACCTGGTTTTGGTAAGCCTCAGTTGTCTCACAATTCCATTGTGGTGGAATCCGCTCTCAAAAGAACCAGGAGTTCCAGGGACTATGCCTTGGCGCCCCCAGGTAGAGAAGCTAGAACCCTGGATTCTTTTGGGAGAGAGATGTTCCAGGCTTCATTGCTCATTTCTCGAATACAGTCCTACCAGCTCTTCACGAGCGTCTACTTGCGAAACTTGGTGCACAAGTTGTTGGACCTGGCTGAGACGCAGCCAGGCTGAGTGCCAGTTGGTCAGGCAGCAGAAGGGGTGTCAAAAGTTCTTGGCCAGGGGCACTTACTACACCTTTGATATGGCATCCAGGATTTCTGCCCAAAGTATAGCAGTGCGCAGACTCTCATGGCTGTGTGTTTCTGACTTGGAACATTCTGTTCAGCAGAGGTTGGTGGATGCCCCATGTTGGGAGGGGGGAGAGAGAATCTTTTTGGAGAGAAGGTTGAGGAGGTCACTGACCAAATCAAGAAACATACTGATACCAGCTCTTCTCTCTCCTTCCGAGCACTTTCTGCATCTACCTCCTCAGCTAGGAGGACTTTTGGCAATACAAGGAGGAATACCTATTACTATCAGAGGTGTAAATACAACCCCTCTTTTTGCCAGCCTGTTCAGGCTCCATACCAGTGCACTCGTTCACGTCAATAGCGTGCACCTAAGGACCCTGGTTCTCCCCAGCAAAGCAAGGGACGAGCTTTTGACTGGCTCTAGCAGAACATAGCCACAGTAAGAGTGCCCGTCCCCAACGACTTGCCGGTCAGGGGGGAGGCTGATATTTTTTCAAGGAAGATGGCCCCTTATAACCTCTGACAGGTGGGTTCTTCAAATAGTCCGTCTCAGATACACACTCAATTGGTATCTAAAACCGCCAAATTGCCCAACGAGAGTGCATTCGTTTAGCTCTCAGCACAGGCATGTACTTGCAGAGAAACTCTCAGCCCTTCTGAAGGCCCATGTGGTCAAGCCTGTTCCACCAAGGGAGGAAGGGCAGGAATTCTATTCCAGGTACTTCTTTGTGGAAAAGAAAATGAGGGAATGCATCCCATCCTAGATCTAAGGGCCCTGAACAAATTTCTAGTCCGAGAAAAGTTCAGGATGGATTCCCTGGGCACCCTTCTCCCATTGATTCAGGAAAACTATTGGCTATGCTCTCTGGACTTAAAGGATACATATACTCACATCCTGATATTTCCAGCCCTTTGAAAGTATCTTCGATTTCGACTGGGAACACATCACTTTCAGTACCGTGTATTGCGTTTTGGCCTCGCATCAGCTCCCAGTTCTTCTCCAAATGTCTAGTGATAGTTCCAGCATCGCTACGCAGACAGAGAGTCCATATGCTCTCATATCTCGACAGTTGGCTGAGAGTTCATGCGGATGACTATTTGCTGCTCGAGTTACTAGGGTTCGTTTTAAACTACCCCAAGTTCCAAATATTGCCTTGTCCAGCGATTGGAGTTCATAGGAGCCCTGCTCGATACACTCAAGGTTCGAGCCTACCTTCTGGAGATGAGAGCGGACACTCTTGTCACACTTGCTTCCAGGGTTCGAGCCTTTCAACAGGTCATAGCTTGACAGATGTTGATATTGTTGGGCCACATGGCTTCCACAGTGTATGTTACACCCATGATACATTTTAACATGAGATCACAGCTCAGTGGACCCTGGTTTCTCAGTGGTATCAAGCCACGGGGAGCCTGGAAGATTTCATCCAAGTGTCCCTGGAGCTTGTACGCTCCCTTCGGTGGTGGACCATCCGATCCAAATTGACTCTGGGACTTCCATGCCAAATTTCTCAGCCAGAAAATGTGCTGACAATGGATGCATCTCTCCTGGGATGGGGGGGGGGGGGGGCATGTAGATGGGCTTCACGCCCAGGGTGTTTGGTCCACCCAGGAAATGAAACTTCAGATCGATCTCCTGGAGCTCCGGGTGATGTGGAACGCTTGAAAGGCTTTCAGACATTGTTTATATCATCAAATTGTGCTCTTCCAAACAGGTTGTCTGTTTGGAAGAGGGGCACCGGATAACACCCTCTGTCAGGAGGCCATCTGGATGTGGCATTGGGCGCACAACCATGGCATGTTCCTTCGAGCCACTTGTCTGGCAGGCAAAAACAATACCCTGGCCGACAGACTGAGCAGGATAATGCAACTGCACGTGTGGTCTGTCAATATGGACATAGCCTGCAAGATCTTCCAAGCATGGGGCATCCCCTTGGTAGATCTTTATGCCACTCAGATCAATCACAAGGTCCCTCAGTTCTCTTCCAGGCTTCAGGCCCGCGACAGCCTAGCGTCAGATGCCTTCCTCCTCAATTGGGAGACAGGTCATCTGTATACATATCCTCCCATACCTCTAGTGGGGAAAGCTCGATTGAAACTCAAGCAAGACTGCGGAACAATGGTTCTGATTGTGCTATACTATCCTGTCAGATATGGTTCCTTCTACTTCTGGAGTTATCCTCTGAAAATCCGTGGAGATTGGAGTATTTTCTGACTCTCGGCACACAGAACAAGGGGTCTCTTCTACATCCCAACTTCCAGTCTATGGCTTTCACAGCTTAGATTTTGAGAGCCTAGAATTTGCTTCCTTGGGTCTTTCAGAGGGTGTGTCTCAGGTCTTGATGACTTGCAGGAAAGATTCTTCACTAAGAGTTGCTATTCTTTCAAATGGAGGAGGTTTGCTGTCTGCTGTGAGAGTAAGACCCTAGATCCCCTTGCTTGCCGTACACAGACCCTGCTTGAATATCTTCTACACCGAGTCTGGTCTGAAGACCAACTCTGTAAGGGTTCACCTTAGTGCAATTAGCATGTATCATCAACGTGTAGAAGGTAAGTCCATCTCTGGACGGCCTCTAGTTGTTCATAAGAGGTTTGCTTTTGTCAAACCTCCCTGTCAAACCTCCACCAGTGTCATGGGATCTCAACATCATTCTCACCCAGCTGATGAAAGCTCCTTTTGAGCCACTGAATTCCTGCCATCTGAAGTACGACCTGGAAGTACGTTTTCTTGGTGGCTGTTACTTCAGCTCGTACAGTCAGTGAGCTTTTGGCCTTAGTGGTGGATGCACCTTAACTTTCATCACAACAGAATAGTCCACATGCTTCCTAAGTTCTTGCCAAAAGTGGTGTCTGAGTTCCATCTGAATTAGTCGATTGTCTTGCAAATGTTCTTTTCCCGACCTCATGCCCATCCTGGTGATCGCAGCTTGCACACCTTCGATTGCAAGCGAGCATTGGCCTACTACATGTTGCGGACCAGGCCCCGCAGGCAGTCCGCTCAACTTTTTATTTCTTTTGATCCTAACAGGATGGGGGGGTCGCAATCGGGAATCGCTCCATTTCTAATTGGCTGTCAGATTGCATTTCCTTCACTTATGCTTAAGCTGAGCTGGCCGTAGAGGGACATATGGCTCACAATGTCAAACAACAGGTAGGAACCAAGACTAATTGCTGCTACTAAAACACATTTCTCAGTGATATCAGCCCACACATGTGCACTACGAATGTGTCTAAATTTTTAAAGATGATTTTGTCTAGAAAATAATATAAACTTTTTTAAGAGTGCCCTCAGCAAAAACCGCTATTTTTTAGGCAACATAGTTTTATTGCCAAGTGACATAGCACCTCTTTCATCGGGCTGCTCTCATATTTTTACAGTTGTGCTATAATTAATGTGCTTAGTGCTACTACACAAATAAATGAAACAAAATAAACTTATCTGAAAAATATTTTTGATGACTATCACTTCACATTCATCTGATCGTGAATTACTTCGACCATTAGACCGGCTTCCCCTGGAAATGCCCGACTGCGGGTTTCAAGAAATCTTTCATCAGGGACTTGGGTTAAAGCCATAAGCGGGGCGCCTTTAAAAGGTGCACGAGTGCAATGAAAGAAAGTCATGAAGAGAGTGATGTGGTGAGAAGATGGCTCCATGTTGAGTTTTTGTACAGCTTTAACCTTTTTGAAGCTTGGTCCTGAAAAATAGGGACCAAGTGAAGCCGGCAAAATGCTCGTCAGGGCTGGTTTTCTTTTTTCCATTACCGGCCATCTCGTGAGCATGCCCCCGTCCCGCCTTCGCTACCCTACCGACACGCCCCCTTGAAGTTTGGCCGGCTCCGCGACAGAAAGCAGAAGGCTCCGGCCAAGATCAGCTTTCGATTATACTGATTTGGCTGGGTTCAGGAGATCGCCGGCCATCTCCTTCGAAAATAAGCTGGATAGTGAGTAAGCTTGTAGTCTTACTTTGTGGCTAAGCTCTGTTTTATGGAACTGTTTTGTCAGTAGACTAAGTAGCAACCACACAAGTTATTTTATGTTTGGACTTGAGGAGGAAAGTTATAGAACCTATATTTTTTGTTCTTCCTTATCTCCCCACCTCCCCTTATTTTTAAAGGTGTGGGTTGTTGCCTTCCAGATGGTGTGCCCAGGGTCTCAAGTGCCTTAAACGTCCCTAAAGGCTGAAGAAAAGCCTTCCTTGGGAATATCAGTTAGTGGTGATGTGTGGTTGCAGTAGGGGCAGCGTTCCACCCTCCATTCCCAAACTTGAAAATGCCACTTAGTGCTGCACCTGATCCCTGTTGATTCAAACATGCTCTTATTGAGACATATGCTTGCCCAGCAGCCCCTATGCTTGCCTTGCAAGCGTTTGCATTTCTTTCTTCATTTTGGTTTGCATTTGAATTAGCAGAGGGAAAAGTTATTCACTTAGAAGATAATGTTGAGATACAACCTGACCTTGGGTTGAATGGGAAGTAGAACTGGGAGAGTGAAAGTGGATGGGAAGAGATTACACTCCTATAATCAAAACTGAAATAAAGGTTGAATGAAACTTTTGATTATTACACATTTTATGTTCTACTATAATATTTAAGCAAAAACAAATAGTAATCTGTACAGACCTTTCAATTGTCAAGTTATGGAATCTTTTTGCCTACTAGAACCCTGAAGCAGTTTTTACAAAACGTTAGCCAACACTGGCCCGGGGGCATGTCCGCATCCTAAGACTTCCACCAGATGCGTTTTGAATGCTACATGTTCGTTCTGAGATAAGTCATTTTGTGTAATTAAACTCTGGAATTTGTTGCCAGAGAAAGTGGTAAAGGTGGTTAGCTTAGTGGGGTTTAAAAAAGGTCTGGATGGCTTCCTAAAGGAAAAGTCCATAGACCATTATTAAATTGACTTGGGGAAAATCCACTGCTTATTTCTGGGATAATACACAACCTAGTAGTGGTGGAACCTGTAACACAGTGCTGTCAATTAATGAAGTTGTGTATTGTTCAATTGCATATAGGTGGTACCTGGCCATTTATTGTTTGAGAGTATTTCTGGGATAAGCAGCATAAAATGTGTTGAACTTTTTTGGGAACTTGCCAGGTATTTGTGGCCTGGATTGGCCACTGTTGGAAACAGGATGCTGGGCTTTTGGTCTGTCCCAGTGTGGCAATACTTATGTAATGTAGACACTGGTTTTTTTGGGAAGGTTTTTGCTAATGATGTAGTCTTTTTAGACTGCTTTAGGTCTTTAAAATCTGTGTTTGAAGCGACTTTAAGGCTTTCCCTTCCTCTTTTTGTGAGAATTTTATTTATTTATTTTGGTTACATTACTGCCATTAGGGGGTCATGCAATACCATTTTAAGAGACAGCTTCTGGGGCAGGAGTCAGTGGGGATTGCTCCTTCCGCATCACTCCATGGACCTTTTAGGTTCTTAATTTTCCATCTGAAATTTCACCTAAATTTAGGATCCTAAAAGTTATGCTTGTAAGTGTACACCTGCTTTTAATTTCCCTAGATTTAGGAACCTTATTTTGATGCCTAGTACTGATTGTCAATACTAAGCTCATAACTTTCTTTCCCCCACCTTTTTGTCACCCATCACACCTAATTTTAGGACCATATTAAAACTAGGAACATAGGTATTCAAAGAACAATTTAAGAGCCTGACTTTCAAAGTTAGGAGCCTAAACCCTTTGAACATCGGTTTCACTTTGTTTTTATGTATGCTTTTACTGATTTCATATTAGGGGAGCTCTCTTAGTGAAGACCCTCTGTTAACATATCATAGCAATAGTCTATGGTCCGATGTGACAATTTTGCTGTTCTGTATGGGTGTTAGAATTACTGGTCAGTTAATACCCTGAGAGATATCTGATGAGTCATTTTAAAGACTAGATGTGCTAAGCTTTCCCCATAGAGTTAGTGGTGAAAATCTCTTTATATATCTGATACAGATCCCTCCATACCTAGTGGTTAGTGCATGATGACATACATAACTTTGACTAAATCCTGTAGTAGGGGTTGTGCTTTTTTTTTTTCTAATTTCTTTAAAGATTTGAGTATGGAAATTTCTGTAGGAAGCCTAGAATTATTTCAAGGTGTTTTGTCTTTCAACAAAGTTCCTGGAACAATCCTTACAACTAGCTGTGTAATGCTTTGTCATGTTTTAGTTGGAATGTTTAAATCTTGCTTAGTGTCTTAGTTTTACCCTGTGAGTAGAGTGTAAGTTTTTCTTAAAATATGTTTACTGCCACACATTTTATAACTAAAATATTAAGAAGCGATTTTTGTATGAACAAAGTTAGATTGTAAATCTTGCCCTCAGAAATAATTATACTGGGAGGAAAATGCAAAGTCTTAAAGGGAAAGCTTCTAGCTAGAATATTGTTATATTAAAAGCCACATAGTTGTGGCAAAGATAGAATTCTCATTGAGTTTGAAACTGCCCAGAAAATGACAGGACCTAAAATAAAGTTTCTAAAGAACAGTGTTAATTTAAAACAGGCCATGAAATAATAAAGGAAACCAGCTGTAGACCCAGCTTCTAAAATTCTAGCTGGAGTTTAGGAAGATCTTTGAAAGATGTGCTGTTGCACGGAGCCACAGGATATACCATTTGCAGCTCATTTTAATGCATGGTATAAAAACACAGGAGAAATATCCAGTGTCTCTACTATTTGTACAATTTTGTGGGTGGTTCTGTTGGGCAGTGGTACCTCTTTCGTACCTTTTTGAAACTTTAGGAATTCCAGCCACTGTTTTATGAGTTTGCTGCCTGGTGACTGCTCTTCACACCTTTTGTGTTTTTTTTATTTTTTTTTTGCTGTTCACGCCTTTTGTGTTTTTTTTGCTCTTCACGCCTGTTGTGTTTTTTTTGCTCTTCACGCCTGTTGTGTTTTTTCTGCTCTTCGCACCTTTTGTGTGTTTTCTTTTTGCTCTTTCGCTCTTTACACCTTTTGTGTTTTTTTTTTTAAATCTGACTCTTAAGTTGTTTAATGCATTCATCAGTTGTATATGAAACATCCCCACTTGGGCTTCTTAGGGAATCGTTACCATCTGTGGGACTGATGCAATAAAGTGCACCAGGCTTTGTGCACAATTTTGTGCACTACTGTGGGCGCTGTATGCTTAATCAGTGCACAGCTCATTTAAATCCCACAGTAATGAAGACATTAGCTATTAATACAGAGATGTGCACAGAAGACCAAAAGGTTGAGTGCAGGGTTTTCTAGTGCTGGAGCTTTAATGCAAGGTCTGAGGAGGACTGCATGTTTAGTTTGTTCTCCACAGTCAGCGTTAGTGAGGATTTCATGCCAATTTCTTCTCTTTTCTGTGAGTATATAGGTCCTGCAACATTTATTTCTGGTTTCTTCGAAGGAAATGGGTCAAAGAAAACTCGCAGGGATGAGGCACTGAGGGGGGGGGGGGGGGGGGGGGGGGGAAGGAAGTGTGCTGGGACAAAGTAAAGTGCTGGACTGTCGAGAAATCTGTACAATAAAAATGTTATATATGAAATAGCATTCCAGTACATGCCCATAATGTATGTGAATGCAGATCCCTACATACTGACAAATAATGTTGGTGTTGCAAATATTGTATCGGCACCCAGATATGCGTTACAGCCATCTGCATTTGTTCTGGAATCCTATTCTGTGCATAAATAATTTTGGTATTGTAAAATTATATGCATAGAAAAGCATTCCAGCACACATGCAACTCTGAGTGCAGATAAGATGTTTTTATGTGCAAGGTATACCTGCTGTTTTACAGACCTGTATGTGCATATGTCTGGTGTGCTTGCCCATGTTAGTGTACATTTTTGTGCACAGCTTATTTATATACTATTTGCGTAATGCATTGGGGAGCAAAATTTTTTTTCTTTACACTTGTGATAAAGCCACACGCTATAGCTCAGTGCACAGCAGTGTTACTGCATCGGGCCTCTGTGTTAGCTTAGCTGGGACACTGGTGGTGTTTTTACGCTTCGCCACCACATCAGTCACTTTCTTGTGGTTGTGGGTAACTCGGGTAGTTAAATTTCTCACTTTCTGTTTTTCAGAGTTCACTCAATTACATATGAAAATATGTTGAGCAGATGATTCAGTTAATTGGTATTACTGCACACATGTCCCACACTAGATTCAAGTAAACAGATTTCATGTGCTGTGTGCCCTTTGTGTACTTTTCTATATAATTTTAAAAACCACAATAGAATTTTAGAAACATTTAAAATAAAAAAAATATATCCAACAATATGTTTTGAAAAAGAGGTAGAATATGATGTAAGAAAATGGCATAATTCTTCCTAAAATAATGGACAGCAGACTTATCTGCTTTAAAAGAAAAGTTTGTTTTACATGACAGAAATATCAATATACTATAGTAACCTACTGTCTTTAAAGTCTAACAGATTTGCCTTCATGAGCGATATGTTTTAAAATCTTTTCTGCAAATTAAATTATTATGACAGGTTGTAAGGATACGTTATCAGGAATGCATATCCTGTTGCTGTCCATTTTTTCCACCTTTTGTAGACATTCAGAAGGCCCCCCTCTGTCTTTGCAGAGATTGAGTAGCCTCGGAAGCTGGTGTTCCTGCACAGATTTCTAAGTTAGTTTGTTAAAAAAAATTTTCTATTGAAGTAGTAGCTGGCCTACCCCCATGCACCCTCACCTCTGAATCCTAGAAATAGCCAGCCACTTGCCTGGTTGAATGATGGGAAAACAGGGCTGTGGAGTCGGTACACCAGCTCTTTGACTTGAATAACTGTTTTTCTACTGTCTGACTCCAGCTCCAATTTCTACTCCCATTGATATTAGGCTTTACATTTTTTTTTGTATCTAAAGTACTTTAGATCCAGAACAAATATTTAGGTGGATAGATAGATTATATGTATGTACTAGCAGTTGAGCCCGTTAAAACGGGCTGGTGGGTCGCCCCTCCACCCGGCCCATCTCTTCGCTATTCATCTTACGTCTCCGCAGCAGGCAGAGATCAGCTGCGTAACGTCAGCGAGGGCGGGACACAGGCAGGGAAGGAAGGCCAACGGCAGCTCAGCTGATCTGCCTGCTGCGGAGATGGAAGTTGAATAGTGAAGAGACGGCCGGGTGAGGGGTGGCGGCAGCGGCGACTCCGGGGGGGGGGGGGGTACCAGTGGCGGCAACCTCAGGGGGGGGTTTGCGGTGGCGACCTCGGCGGTTCCCTCCCCTTCGCGCAGTTTCCCTCTCTGTCCCCCCCCCCCCCCCCCCCCCCCCGTCATCACGTATTGACGCAGGGGCAGGACAGACAGGGAAGTTTCTACTGCGCATTTGCGAGTGAGTACGGTCACTCGCCGTTTATATGTTTGATAGATATATCTAAAATAACTTTACCATATCTTATAATGTTGTAAGTTTTTATTTTGAAGTCGGTACATTTTTACATCTCTGACTCTACCCAAAATTGCTTCTGACTCTGGCTTCACCTTCACCTTCACAGCCATGATATAATGAAATCATTACAGTTCTGAAGTAGTTTATTCTATTTGGATAGCGACTAGTTTATTGTGAAACAGTGTAGTCTTGAAATCTCATCTACATAGTAACATAGTAAATGACGGCAGATAAAGACCTGTACGGTCCATCCAGTCTGCCTAACAAGATAAACTCATTGTACATGGTATGCGATACTTTATATGTATACCCGAGTTTGATTTATCCTTGCCATTCTCTGGGCACAGACTGTAGAAGTCTGCCCAGCACTGTTCTTGTACTAAAAGTTCTGAAGCTAATGTCGAAGCCCCTTAAAATTTACACACAAGCCCATCCATATCTATTCAGTCACGATCAGAGCATAGACCCTAGAAGTCTGCCCAGCACCAGTTTTGCTTCCCAATTACCGGCGTCACCACCCAATCTCTGCTAAGATTTCGTGGATCCATTCCTTCTAAACAGGATTCCTTTGTGTTTATCCCATGCATGTTTGAATTCCATTACAGTTTTCATCTCCACCTCCCACGGAAGGGTATTCCATGTATCCACCACCCTCTCCATGAAAAAAATTACTTCCTGACATTACTCCTGAGTCTGCCCCCCTTCAACCTCAATTCATGTCCTCTAGTTCTACCACCTTCCCATCTACAGAAAAGGTTTATTTGCGAATTAATACCTTTCAAATATTTGAACGTCTGTATCACGTCACCCCTGTTTCTCCTTTCCTCCAAGGTATACATGTTCAGATCAGCAAGTCTCTCCTCGTACGGTTTGCAACGCAGATCCCATACCACTTTTGTAGCTTTTCTTTGCTCCGCTTCCAGTCGTTTTACATAGATACAGCCTCCAGAACTGAACACAACATTCCAAGTAGTTGTGAGAGGAGCGTTGAATCCCTTACAAATAAATAAACCACTCCTCGGTAAGGGGGATGGGAGCACACGAGAATCCCGGAGAGAAAAGGTACACGTCCTCTCCCTTCAATGCATCACACAGAACTATTTCTTTTTCTATGAATGCTTTATAAAGTAGGACAGCTTGCAGGGTTAATCCAATTTTCTCCAGGACCAAGTTTTGGAAGTAAGATTTTTTTTTCCACAATTCACATCATATAATGACTGAGGGAAATGATGTAACTTCTTGTTCAGAGCGAGAAATATGTATGGTTAGTTTATACACACAAAAAAGAAATTGTGCACAAGTAAGAAAATAAAACGCTATTGTACAGAAGACCATTCTTTTCCCCCCTGCCTTTTGGAAGAAATATTGTTTTTGTTCATAGGCATTTCTTTTTTAAGGCAACATAAATAAACCTTTTATGTCTGCATTTTTATTTGTTTAAAAATGAGAATGTCACAATGACTGTGAAAAAGGCTGTGGTGGTAGTTTTTCCCCTTTAAGACAAGGTGTTAATTTGGATTGTAATTCAAAAACACACCCTGAAGACCACAAAAGTATGTAAATAAATTAAAATGATATAATTGTATGTTTTAGAGAGGGCTACAAATGAGCCTCTCTGGCATATTTTGTTTGGTAGCATTTACTTTACATTTCAATCTGTTCTTGTATGCTGCTAATACCCAATGAGTTCAAAGCAGGTCAAAAACAAAAGAAACTAGGTAAAATGCCTAAAACCATATTTAAAAAATACAAAACACAAAACAAAAAGACTTCTGCAAATAAAATCTAGATTACAGCAATTTAGAAGTGACCTATTCACAAGAAAAGAGTAGTTTTTAACAGTTTCCTAAATAGCATAAAATATCCTTTCTTAAATTCTCTGATAGTGTATTCCAAGCTTTAGCTGCCTGATAAGAGAGAATTAAAAAGTCTTTTGATCTTATCCTTTTAAGATCTGGAAAACAGTTCGTTCAAACATCATAAAGAATGTTTGCGTAAGGTACATTTAAAAAATGAACTAAATGAACTATATAAACGGGAGCTATTCCTTGTCGAATATCGAAAATCATGCTGTATAATTTAAATAATGCTGTGACCTCTATAGGCAACCAATGAAGCTGAGCTTGCAAAGTAAATCAATCTAAGTGCAGCATTATGCACTGTGCATTTTTTTAACAGGGTCTTTGTACATCCTGTATACATACTATTGCAGTATTCTAATTTAGAGAAAATCAAGGCCTGCACAATCTAAAATGTTCTTTTGTCAAAAATGTTCTATCTGTTTTCTTATTATCCAGAGACAATTTCTTATTAGTTGATGTAGATATGATTCTGATGTTAGATTTCAGTCTAAAATTATTTCTAGTATTTTCAAGGTGGATTGTAATTTTTAACTGGCCTTCTCAATAACAATGCAATCAATCTTGTCTTTTCATCCTATACTACTACTACTGCTTGCAGAAGAAATGTAGTGTTATCCTTGTGTTATCCTTGTCTAGTTTTAGTAAACTGTCTGATATCCATTTAGCAATTAATTAAATAGTGTTGAGCCCTAGGAACCACATTTGCTAAGCTTGAAGGGACGGGAATTATGATAGTAATATCATCAGTGTATTTAAAAGTTTTAAAATCTTCAGATTCAAGTAGCCTCCCTAGAGAGACCAACAGAATGTTAAATAAAATAGGTGATAATGGAGATCCCTGTGGTACACCACATCTTGCATACCAGTTACCAGAGAAGAAGCCATCCATTTTAACTCTATAAGATTGCATTGTCAGCCCTGAAACTAGGACAACACTCTCTTGGTTAGACCAATATCAGTATTAGATGCGTTAGTAAAGCATGGTCTACCAGGTCAAAAGCACTTGATAAATGGAGTTGTAAAACAAGTGCCTGTTGACCTGTAGCTAGCAAACATGTAATTACAGATAACCATGCTCCTAATTACTCTGTGCTAAAATTACTTTGAAATCCTGATTGCAAACTATGTAGAATATCAAATTTGTCCAGATGATCCCTTAACTGTAGAGAAACCAAACCTTCCATCAACCTTGCCAAAAAAGGAATAGACGCAACCAGTCTGTAATTGGACACCAAGGGTGAGAATAATATCTCCCATAGACCCAGGAAACCTGCCCAATGCAAGTGAAGCTCTTAGCCATTCAATTAACTTTTGTTTAAAATTAAGAGGGGTAGTTTTCATAAAATACATAAAGACAGTGATCTAGGAGACTGTAAGATATTGCAAATCTATTCATTTGTATTTCCATGTCAGATCATTTAACCTAATGGAAATCTTAACCAACAATTATCCACTATAATTCCAGAGTACTGCAAATGCTTCATATAAGTATCGGGCCCTTACTGTTCTGATGCAAAATTACTTCTGATCTAATCCGTTTTTTCCCTAAGTAAGTAAGTTCTTAATTGTTCAGTAGGTGATATGTCTTCTGATCAGTGAGCTACTGTGGCTAAGAAAGCAAATAGAATGTTATGTATTATTAGGAAAGGATTGGAAAACAAAAATGAGGATGTTATAATGCCTTTGTATCGCTCCATGGTGCGACCACACCTCGAATATTGTGTTCAATTCTGGTTGCCGCATCTCAAAAAAGATATAGTGGAATTAGAAAAGGTGCAGAGAAGGGTGACGAAAATGATAAAGGGGATGGGACGACTTCCCTATGAGGAAAGGCTAAAGTGGCTAGGGCTTTTCAGCTTGGAGAAAAGGTGGCGGAGGGGAGATATGATAGAGGTCTATAAAATAGCGAGTGGAGTTGAACGGGTAGATGTGAAGCGTCTGTTTACGCTTTCCAAAAATATTAGAACTAGGGGGTATGCGATGAAGCTACAATGTAGTAAATTTAAAACGAATTGGAGAAAATGTTTCTTCACTCAACGTGTAATTAAACTCTGGAATTCGTTGCCAGAGAATGTGGTAAAGGCAGTTAGCTTAGCGGAGTTTAAAAAAGGTTTGGACGGCTTCCTAAAGGAAAAGTCCATAGACCGTTATTAAATGGACTTGGGGAAAATCCACTATTTCTGGGATAAGCAGTATAAAATGTTCTGTACATTTTTAGGATCTTGCCGGGTATTTGTGACCTGGAAACAGGATGCTGGGCTCGATGGACCTTTGGTCTTTCCCAGTATGGCAATACTTATGTACTTATCATTAATATCTAAGAAATAGTTTTTTCAATTCTGATATATCCTTAATGATCAAATTGTTATAATATTTTATTTTGACATCCTTTAATTTCCTTTTTCATTCTGATATGGTTTTCCTCCAAAGCAACCTATTAGAGCCTGATTTATCTTTCTACCATTGTCTCTCCTGTTTCCTAGATAGTTATTTTAACTTATAAACAAACATTGATAATGGGATATAAATTGAAAAGCTGTTTACTAGAGTGTACTTAACCTTTTAAATCATGGTCCCTGGTTAGCAGAGATAGTACATATGATTCCCCTTTGGACAAGGGCCAAACACATTTATAGATATTTACATTAGAAGCTTTTATGTGGTTCATGTAGCAAGCTACAGTTTTAGGTCTGCTCCTTCTTTTTGCTAATAACATTTCCACCTCATGAAATATCTTTCAGCCAAATTTTACCTCTTAATGATGCTTAGCAAGAACTAATGTAATGTGTTTTTACTGGAAGAAAGAACAAAGATGATAAAACCATACCCTTGCTTGGATGTCACCTTGTTAAGAGAACAGCCTCTAAGAGGATGGACTGCTGTGTACAGTTCATTGAGAGGATAGATTTCTCAGAGCCGCGTAGTTTGCTTCAGTTAAATTAAAATGTCCATGGTTGCACTTCTAAATCAGTTTAATCTTTGTTGATACTGGGTGAACTCCTTGCTTCTGACATAAAACAGCTGTTCTGTGTATCTCTGTTGCATCCTCTCATTTCTTGGCTCACACAAGATAAGTTTGAGCAAAGATTAGTTTCCTTTAAGGTCTTAACTAAAATATTAACTCTGCTTAATAAAAGTTCCACTGAAAATGTAGTAAAAATGATAATTTTGTTTGAGATTATAACACCTAAGAAAGGACAATAGTCCTTGTATGAAAAACCCCCTTGTCAGATTCCTGTTTGGCAGCAAAGATGTTTGAAAGGGGAATGAATGAGATCAGACTGGCACAGCAATCTTTTTAAAAAATCCTCATATTTTGAGATATTATTATTTATTACTAGTAAAAAAAAAAAGGCCCGTTTGTGACACATATGAAACGGGCGCTAGCAAGGTTTTCCTCGGAGTGTTCTCCTCCGCGCGATGCTCCCCCCCTCCCGCCGCCATCCCACCCTACCGTCTCGTAGTTTTGCTTGCGGGGGACCCAAAATTCCGCCAGCAGAAGTCCTCTGTTTGCTGTGCTGACTCCGACGTGATCTTCAGCATTGGTAGCCTGTGCAGGACGGGGTTCTGTGCGTCTGACGTCCTGCACGTGCAGGACGTCAGACGCACAGAAGCCCTGCCTGCAGAGGCTAGTAATGCTGAAGATCACGCCGGAGTCAGAAGACAGGACTTGTTCTTACGGGGTTTTGGGTTCCCCGGCGTCCAAGCTACGCGTCAGTGGGTGGGTAGGGGTGGGGGTGGGTGTTGCTTCATCTTCATGTTGTTGCGGGGCTTATTTTGTTGCCTGGTTTTTCGTGGGTGGGTTGGTGGGGGAGGGGGCGGCTTGGGGTTGGTTGTTGCACCTCCAGTATGTGGAAGCGGGGCTTCTTTTTTTTTGTGGTTTCTCGTGGGTGGATTTGGGGGGGGGGCGGCGCGGGGGGGGGCATTGTTGGACATCCAGGGGGAAGTGTAGGGAAACACCTCCCCTGCTTGTTTGCGTTTCGTTCGTTGTCACCCTTAACGTTTTGTGGGCAAAGGTTCTGAAGTCACAGCACAACGTTAAAGGGTTCGTTTGACGTCATTTATTTATTTTATTTATTTTTGTACCCCGCACTTTCCCACTCATGGCAGGCTCAATGCGGCTTACATGGGGCAATGGAGGGTTAAGTGACTTGCCCAGTCACAAGGAGCTGCCTGTGCCTGAAGTGGGAATTGAACTCAGTTCCTCAGTTCCCCAGGACCAAAGTCCACCACCCTAACCACTAGGCCACTCCTCCACCATGACGTTTGACGCGAGGGCGGGGCACAAAGTCATAGTGGGATGGCTTCACCACCATGAACTTACGAACCCTTTATCGTTGTGCTGTGAGTTGAGAACCTTTGTCCTCAGAACGTTGAGGGCGCGTTTTATTATAGTAGATTATTATTTATTTGGATTGTGTTCACACCTTTTTCAGTAGTAGCTCAAGGTGAGTTACATTCAGGTACACTGGTTCTCATGCACTGTTCTTGTCTCCAGTGCAGACTGTTGTTTGATTGCACTCCCTTGGCTCAGAATACTTTTTTGAGGAAAGGCGGATCTGGAAGATTGGAGAAAGGAAAACCTAGTTTGGTGCTGTAGTTTTCAAAACAGTTTTCATGTAGATTTGTTCAGTACTTTTAAATATAATTAGCATGGCTGGAAAGAAAACCATAGCTGAGAAATGTTTGGTTTTACTTTGTGATTCATTAAACATCAAAGTTATAAAATGTGTTTATTCATCTGTGAGTATTCAGGAAGTTAGACAAAACTGGTAACAAGCAGTGGGAACAATCAGATGAAAAAAATGGATACTGTACCGAGGGCTAACTAGTAATCTCTTTCAGCCTGTTGTTCCCGTGTTCTGTTCCTAATCTAAATATACCCTTTGTCCTATAATTCTCTGTATTCAGTCTCTTCCGAGTAGGGCTGAAAAGATCTGAATGGTAGTAGACAAAAAGGCGGAGTAGTTCATGATTGCAGATCAGTTCCATGATTGATCTATCCTGGCATCTTGCAACAGCTAGTGGACGTAGACTGATAAAATTGGAGGCCTGGCCTCTTGAACAGAACTTTTATATGAGTGGTTCCTCATTTTTTATTTTTTCTTCTACTTGTAGTTTCTTAGAAACAAGATGCCATTGATCAAAACACACCCAGACACTTGAGTCAAAGAAGTACTGTTCTAAATAATGAATGACAAGTGATGCTGGCTGAGATGGGGATATTCTCTTTATGGATGGGAGCCAACAATGTGTTCGTCCCAATTCATTTAAGTAGCACTTCTAAGTTATTGCCTGCATGGCATCAAGCCACTCTACCACTGGCCTGTTGATGAGACTTGTAAAGTGCTGTATACATCTAGTAGCACTACAGAAGAAAGTAGTTGGATAAGAGGCATCCTGGGGCTCATTTTCAATACAACAATTTTGAAAAAAATTCATAAGGTGGCAGAAGGACATTTCTTTCTCTCAAAAACATCCAAGTTGCAATTTTCAACATCTCGATTTTAGATGTTTTGCTTCATAGTTTGTCTAATTTCAAGGGGGCGAGTTTTGGGCAGGACATGGGTGGCACAAAAAAATAGATGTTTTTCTGCAATAATGGAACAAAATGGAAATGTCTAGGGCCAAAATGAAGATGTTTTTGGCTAGACCTGTTTTGATCACAACTAAATGACCAAAAGGTGCTCTAAATGACCACTGAAGGAATTAAAGCATAAGCCCCCTTGCTCCCCCTGTCGTCATTGACCCCCTCCCAGCTCCCTAAGATGTGACAGTACATACCAGGCTTTATGACAGCTTCAGATATGATGGCCATTTCTATTAGATCAGCAAAGTTCCTAGGAGCAGCCTAGTGGTCAGTTCAGTGGACTGTAGAGAAGGGGACCTAGGCCCATATCCTACTTAAGTAGTACACTTGTGGTGGAATGTGTGAGTCCTCTAAAAAAAAAAGCACTAAATACCTATTTTAACTATATAGAGGTGACACCTGCAGGCATAAGGGCTACTGTAGTGGTGTACAGTTGGGTACAGTAGGTTTTTGGTGAGTTTTGTAAGGTTCACCATACAATATAAGGGGGTAATAGTGAGATGTGTACCTGGGACATTTCTTGTGAATTCCACTGCAGTGCCCACTGTTCTGCTGGGATGTCTGTGTGGCCAGTCTACCCCCCATACATCCCAATGGCTAGTTTTGTGTGGTTTTCCCTTGGCCTTTTATCTTTTAGAACCATTTGTGAAAAAAAAAAATACACACTGATCACAGCAATGTCTAGCAAATGTCCATTTTCTAAACAAAATGTTGGATATTTTTCTGTTTGAAAATGGCCGCATTTGCTACTGGGTTTTTGGAGATTTTTCACAAAATATCCAAAATCAGATTGACAACATATCGAAAATGCTCCTTATTACTTTCTATTAATGAGAAAAGGACCCATTTATCTCCATAACTATTTTCCATGGTCTCATACGAATGAGTCATGTGAATTCATGAAAGTACTACCTTGGGAGAATAACTTGCAGATAAGTAATGATCTCTCAAGGTAGTACTGAGCCTCATTTTGCCTCAGATAGTAACTGAGTTTAGAGAATCATTCTGATATGTGGAGTGGTTGGACTAAATGAATGACCCTGAATTACTGCCAAACATAGAAGGAATTCTTTCTTATTAAAACTGTTCATGCTGTTCTTCTGTATAAACTGCTGATCAGTGTCCAGAGCTTAAAGCGGAAACATTACAAAAGAATGTGGAATATTTACTTTGTTTACTAAGTAAAATAAACAGCAAGAGTATTTTTGATGAGCGATGAACCTGTGTTTCAGTAAACAAAGATGTGTCTAATAATTCAGAACTATAAAAGTTGCCTCTATAAAATTATCTAGAAATTGTTGCTTGTACTGTCATACAAATGAAATCTAGTTAACAGAATCAATGAGTATTTTATTGTAATGCTGATAGTGGCAGAGAGAGAAAGATGACTGAAGTGTCTCAAAAACATTCCTTCTGAGATGCAGTTCATTTTATTAGTGTGACACACATTCTGTCTCCTAGTAGCATAATGTAATTTTAAATATTTATATACTGGTCAAGGTTGTCCTATTGTGTGAAAGATTATTTTTATAAGTGAACAAACAATACAATTCAGACTGACAAACAAAGTTAAAAACTGCTGTGTCCATACTGGATTCTGACACCAACTCACTTAAATCATACTAGTCATACTATTGTAATCTGCTTCTGTGCCGTGGGGCAGTCATATTGATGAGGAGGAAATAAGATAGAGAAAAGATGTATTTTTCTCCATTTACCTGGGAATTCTACAGGGTCAGACCAAAGGTCCATCAAGCCCAGTGTCCTGTTTCCCGCAGTGGTCAATCCAGGTCACAAGTACCTGGAAGGATCCCAAAAAGTAGCTAGACTGTTATATTCCCCCAGGGATAAACGTTAGGTTTCCTCACATCTACCTTAATGGTTTATGGACATGTTCTCCAGGAACTTGTCGAAACCTTTCTTTAAACTCAGCTAACTGCTTTTACCACATTCTCTGGCAGCGAGTTTCAAAGTTTGCATTGAGTGAAAGCATATTTTCTCCTATTTGTTTTAAGTGCACTACTTTGTAACTTCATGGCATATTTTTGTATTTTTTTAAGAGTAAACAATTTGCGTTTATCCATTCCACTCCACTTACTATTTTATAGGCCTCTATCATATCTCCCCTCAACTGTTTGTTCTGCAAGTTGAAGAGCCCTAACCTCTCTTATACAGTTGTTCCATCCACACTATCATTTTGGTTGCCCCTCTGTACCTTTCTAATTCCACTATATCTCTTTTTAGATGTGATGACCAGAATTGCTCACAATACAGTGCATTCTCGGTATTCGTGTGTTCAAGATTTGCAGTTTTCCACATTCGTGGGCATCTATATCTAACCAACAAATTGCCTTTTGCTGTTCGTTCCCTGCTATTCGTGAACATGTGCATTTTAAAACAAGTTCTTTCATTTTCGACTTTCACACCATTTTTGGCTGTTCATGGACATGTGCATTTTACAACAATTCATTCTTTCATTTTCACTCTGCTGGCATTTATATCTGATCTAAAAGGAATGGAGTCACTGGTGGCACTAGTTTGCAGAGGAAGTGGTCAGCTTTACTACTGGTGTATATATTGGAGCTGAAAATGGCACATACGCAGCCTACAAACGAGTCTCAAGCTAGCATTCATAAGCGCAAGAAATCTGTGATATGTCTTAATGATAAAATACGTGTTTTAGATAAGCTTCATTCTGGCATGTCTGTTATTGCTGTTGGCCCTGACGAACAAGCCAACACATTCAGCTAAAGGAAGAAGATATTCGCTGGTTTGGTCTTGAGGCTGCGCTGGAAAGTGCTAAAACATCATCTGTGGTTCATGATCAGTCAATGAAAAAGTGGCTAAATTTGTGGATTAAGCAAATGGTGGATGATAAAAAAGCACAGTGGTTGACATTGTTGTGAGGATGACAGCCAAAGAAATTAGTAAACACGTCATATAAAGCCAGGAAAACCTGAAACCTGTTTCTGCTAGTTCTAGCTGGTTTGTGTATTTTAAAGGGTGTTATGCACTTAAAAATGTAAAGCTTTCCAGCGAGGCAGGTTCTGCCAACAATGAAACTGCCGAAGAATTTTTAAAATACTTGCTATGATAGAAGAAAAGGATTATGTGTCAGAACAGTTATTCAACATCAGTGAAACTGGCTTGTTTTGCAAACAGACTGAGACATGGACATATATAATGAAAATGGCAGCCAAAGCCCCTGTCTTTAAATCATTTAAAGACCATGCTACCCTTCTATTGTGTGCCAGTGCCGAGGGTGATTTCAAATGCAAGCCTCTCATGGTCTACAGAACACAAAATTCTTGTGCACTTAAAGGAAGAACTCCATTGCAGATGGAACCACAAAGCTTGGATGACATCTGAAATATTCTGGGATTGGTTCAACAACTGTTTCATCTCAGAAGTTGAACGCTGTCTCCACTGCAAAATCCTAACCTTTCAGGTTTTGTTTATTTTTAATAATGCCCCAGTACACTGTAACAAAGTCCTTGAAAATGCTCACTCAAATGTAGAAGTCCTTTTTTATGCCCCAAACAGTGCTTCTGTTATCCAGCTCCTCTATCATGGAATTATAAAGGCTTTCAAGTGCCACTACATGCAGGAGCTTTACTTCAAAGCCTTTGAAGCTTTAGATGCTGACAGTGAAACGGCCATGATTGCTTCCTGAAAGACTATGATGATACACAACATAATTGTCTATGTTGGCATAGTCTGGGACAGCGTAACGCAGGCTACTATAAAGCATTGTTGGGAAAAGAACATAGCCTAACTGCATAACAAACTTAGAGGGCTTTTGAAGGTGTTGCAGAGAGCGTGAAAAAAGGTGTGGAAAACATGATGCACTTTGCATGAAGAATCAGTGGAATGGGCATTGAGAACATGATACAAGAAGATGTGGATGAAATTTTGGCTGAGACTACAATAGAACCCACCAATGAAGACCTAGACAAGATGGCACAACAAGGCATCGGAGGCAGCGATGATGACAATGAAGAGGAAGATCAGCCTAAGACTTCAAAAATTCTGTGCTTCACAGCAGCAAAAATTACAGAATGGGCGTGAAAGTTGGATACAGTGTTCAGCAGCATGGAGGAACATGATCTCATGCTAGATTCGGAAGTCTAAAATTTAAGCATGTTGTAAACTCTGTATTTGCCCCTTACACTGAGATGCTTAAGGACTTAAGGAGGAAAGCCAAGCAGACAAAGCTGACACAGTTCTTCCAGTCAGCATGTTGTGAAAGCCAGGCTACAGAGGTTAATCTTCCAGCTTTGCCATCTTCATCGTTTTCAACTTTGCAGGAGATGCAAACCTCTCGAGGTCAACGTCTTCATTGTCTTCTATTGTGCAGGAGGTACGAACTATTCCCTGTCCTGCAGTTGTTGATATATAATGCTGTTTTTTTCCTTCACTGTTTTCTATGCAGTTTTCTTTTAGTACTGTTAGTGCTTTAATGTACATGCAAATAAATAATTTGTATTCAGTATACAGTATTTGGTTCAGTATGCAATTTTTTGGTTTTTAATTGCCTTACAAAAAATGCAAGCTGTATTTAAGTGCTTCACTTTTTGTGTTTTTGCGAAACCAGAGATTGGCAGGAACTTCCTCGAGTGTCCTCTGTACTTTTGGAACGAGTAAAAAATTGATTTACTTCTATTCGTTCTACACCACTCAGGATTTTGTAGACCTCAATCATATCTCCCCTCATCCGTCTCTTTTCCAAGCTGAAGAGCCCTAACCTCTTTAGCCTTTCCTCATACGAGAGGAGTTCCATCCCCTTTATCATTTTAGTCCCTGTTCTTTGAACCTTTTCTAATTTCGCTATATCTTTTTTGAAATACTGTGACCAGAACTGAGCACAATACTCAAGGTGTGGATGCACCATGGAGCAACACAAATGCATTATAGTATTTTCAGTCTTATTTACCATTCCTTTCCTAATAATTCATAGCATCCTGTTTGCTTTTTTGGCCGCCACCACACACTGAGTAGAAGATTTCATCATATTATCTACAACGACACCCAGATCTTTTTCTTCAGCACTGACCCCCAAGGTGGACCCTAGCATCAGGTAACGTGATCCTCGGCCTCCTACCCCACCAACAGAAGTGACTGATGCTACGGTATAAACAATCCAAATCCTTACGTTTCAGACTGCGGGGAAGAATCTGCCTCGAATAGAACTACCTGGGAAATATAATCATACAAATAAAGTGAATGTGGCCCAAGAGGGACAGAGGTAAATCCCACCACCTCTCTAGTTGTGAGCATGCCGCTTCCATCATTCGTGCAACAGTGATAGAATATAATATAGAAGCATCCATGAGTGATAGAATATAAAATGGAAACATCCATGGGTAAGAGAATGCCTAGGTATTTAAAGGAGCTCTCTGCCCAACGGAGGGGAAACTGAGTTCCCCAGAGGTTGCGTGCCTGTTCTGAGGATGCCAGTGCCTCTGATTTGGTTTAAGTAAGGCTAAACCCTGCATAATCACCATATTCCCAAAAACGTTCCAATAGCATATCTAGAAATTCCCTGGGTTGTGACAGGTGGACCAAGATATCATCCGCAAAGGCTGCCACCTTAAAACAGACTGCACTGATCTGAATCCCTCGAATGTCTGGTCTCTCGTGAAGGTCTCTCAACAGAGGGTCCAATGTCAACACAAAAAGCAGTGGGGAGAGTGGGCAGCCTTGCCGAGTACCTCGTAAAATAGGAATATCTGCTGAAACTAATGCACAAGGATCAGACTATAGTGGCCGTATCGCCGATACAAATTGGCCCTGGAAGTCATAGGCTTCTAATGTAGCATACATGAAATCCCACCGTACCTTGTCAAACACTTTCTCTGCGTCGAAGCTAACCAATAAAGATACACCCTTATCCCGCGCTGTCTGCTCCAATGAAAAGTATCTTGTACAGATTTTTAATGATGGAGCAGCATTGGACAAAACCTACTTGAGACTCATGAAGCAACTCAGGCAACACCTTGGCTAATCTGTTTGCCATAATTTTGGCCAATAACTTGGTTCAAAATTTAGCAGCAAAATCAGTCGGTATGATTCAGGTAAAGACTGATCCCTCCCTGGTTTGGGAAGTACTATAATCTTTGCCTGGTTACGCAATTGGGGGGGGGGGGGAGGATGCCTCCACATCAACTATGACATTAAACATATTAGTGAGAGGCTTCACCGCTGCCTTTCTCATGAACTTATAGAACTCTGCCCTAAACCCGTCAGATCCAGGAGCTTTCAACAAGGGAGTATGGTTGATAGTGTCTTACGACTCCACCTCCTGCGTTGGGCCATTCAAGCGGGCCAGGTCTGATGCCTGCAGGAAAGAAAAAGATAGCCCAGAGAGATATAACTTACCTGGAAGACCCTCTTCAGCCAGTCGTGCATATACACGCTTGTAGTAGGTCTCGAATATTTTACTAATAGGCTAGTCTCTCCTGATCTGATGACCTGTTCCATCTCAAAGTGTCAGTCGAGATCCTTGACTATGAGACAGTAACTTGGCAATAAAGGAATTTGTGTAGTCAATATTGAAAATAATTCAAAGATTTACTCACCCCTTCACGGAGAAGTTCATTCAAAGCTGTCTGGACTTCTAACAGCTGTTGACAGTCAACCTGGTCATGAGTGCGGCCAAACTTTCTATGCAACCGCTGTAAGGACTGTTCCAAGCGGTCTCTTACCTTCTTACAGTGACTATCATAGCTGATTTTGTGGCCTTGTAACACAGCTTTTGCAAATTCCCGGTAGAGGACGGAGTCCTGCTCATGTTGCCCATTATGGAATTTGTAATCCTGCCACCAGATATGCACCTCCTCCCCGAATTTAGAATCAGGATGCAAAACCATCGGGAAAGACAATTAAAATGACACTATAGAAACCTAACAGCCTGCTTCAAAAATAAAAGAACTTTAATAAAAAGCTGGAACTAACAGAAACTACATCAAGCAAAGCTGCATAGAACCTGGCAAAGGCACTCTAAAATCAAAAGTGCTTTGAAATTAGAGCTCTTCAAAAACCTTGCCTTAGGCTAAATTTAAGAGATGTTCATAAAAATTACACCTACCCCTATCTCAGCACCAAACATCCACCATCAAGCAGTCTGTTACTTTGACAGTTATTTGGGCCCACTACTCTTTATTTTGTGAATATATTCTGACTCTCCCATCTTTTTTTGTATACAGATGGTTTAATATGTTTCTTGTTTACATGTGTAACCTACTTAGCTGAAAAGGATAATTTGCAATTTAAACTCTCTCCTCTGTTAAAAGGCATCTTGGCTAGTTTTGCCTTCATTGTAGCCTCTTTATCAGGATGTTCTAACTTCCTGTTTTGATGGTATCTTTCAAAGATACCTCACTCTGGACCATGTGCTGTTGCGTGACTGTCTGCTTTTTTCTGGTTCAAATTTAAAAGCTGTCCTATCTCATTTTTAAACATTAGTGTCAGCAGTCTGGTTCCACCCAAGTTAAGGCAGAGCCCTTCTTTTCAGAATATCCCTCCCCAGAATCTTGCCCAGTTCCTAATAAATCTAAATCCCTCTTCCTTGCACCATTGTCTCATCCATACATTGAGACTGGAGCTCTGCTGCCTCTTTGGTCCTGTATAGAGAATGGGGAGCACTAGATTTCAACTTAAAAGCCTACACTCTGTCTTCTGTACTTCCTTCAAGTCTACTACTCTGGCCTCCAGAGATCACACTCATTCCCTGATAGCTAAGAACTCTTTACACCAAGTGCACACATCAACCTCTCGCCAACAGGGAGATAATCACGCCAACAGGGAGATAATCATACATGTGGCATTCGTTACTAAAGACTAAAAAGCTCCCTTTATGTCTGCAATTTTAGGTTGGTTAGTTATTTAAAGTTGCTAAGGGAGTAGGGATACTTAGTCCCTTAAGCTATTAGATATGTTGTGTTCTGTTTATTTGTTTGCATCAATATGAACTGCAAGGACCTAAAAATTGTCAATGAAGATGCTGAATTAAGAGGGGAAGTTAGCAGTGTGGCCTACTATTGAGATGTTACTTTATTGTTAACCCCAATTATTAGTAACTAGGTTTCATTGCATAAAATGGGTCCTGTGCTAAAATAGCATGAGTTAATGGTAAAATAACGCATCTTAATGGTAGCCCGTGTTGATAACTACAGCCTATAAATCAAAGAGAGACTCTGGTGGGTGGGAACCAAACATTGAATGAAAGGTTCTATGGCATAAGCTGTACCTGAATTGACTTTAAAAACACTAAGCAAAGATTTAGGCAGTATGAACTATGGTCCTTCTGCTGTATGTAACTCATTGTCCTATCTTGGTAGCATCTTAGACCTGAACTAAAATTAAGACATTTCAACAGTAGGCATAGTTACCAAGAATCAAAAGTGTACATTCGTACCAAAGACTTTTCTCATAGATGCAAAATAGAAGGAAAAAATAAAAAACCTTTACAAATAATTGGCAAGCTCACAGTTTTCCAGAAGTCTTATTCTATTGATAGGAAGTTCTCATAAGCAACACAAATCAAATGTTTTGCTTTACACAGATATGGGATGACATTTTTATTTTAATCAAGCCACTCTTCTTTCACTTAAGTTAGAACCAAATCCATCATCACATACCATGTGGATTGGGGTGCTGTGAAGTTGAGGTACCATGGTATAACCCTTTGCTTCACACCTCAGGGCCACTGGCTAAGCCCACCCAAGCCATGTACCTGGGACCAGGGGGTCATAAAACAGATGGGGGCTTCAAGCAATCTGGATGCAGGCTGTGGCTGGGCAAAATCCCGGTAGTCCGAAGGGTAATCTTCTCTGGGTACTCTCAAGTCCATACTCATTCAAAGAAAAAACAGCTGTTGTTGGCTTAAACTTCAAACTGGTATTTACTTAACAACTGGAAAACAGTTCAAAGCGTAAATTGATATGTACAGTCAGGGCAAATAGTAGTTCCAAATCGGAGAAAATATTTCTTCACCCAACGTGTAATTAAACTCTGGAATTCGTTGCTGGAGAAAGTGGTGAAGGCGGTTAGCTTAGCAGAGTTTAAAAAGGGGTTGGATGGTTTCCTAAAGGACAAGTCCATAAACCGCTACTAAACGGACTTGGAAAAATCCAAAATTCCAGGAATAACATGTATAGAATGTTTGTACGTTTGGGAAGCTTGCCAGGTGCCCTTGGCCTGGATTGGCCGCTGTCGTGGACAGGATGCTGGGCTCGATGGACCCTTGGTCTTTTCCCAGTATGGCATTACTTATGTACTTATATAACTTCAGACACAGTCTCCTTTACTTTCCAAAAATAACACGAACAGTCGTCATACATCAGCAGCACGATTTCATCTTTTACTTCTGTCCCATCGTGGTTCAGGATTCCCCTCCGAACATCTGTTGAATGTCCTGCCGGAAGTGATGCTCCTTTGCTTTCACTTTTCCTACCCAGGGTAGGGTGTCTTTACCGCTGGGCACTTTCTTGTTCCCAAGTTGGGAACTTCCTACAGACACTTTGCCCTATAGCAAGGGCTTCATCCACTGGATCTTGCAGAAGTCCTCCTTTTAGTGTCCAGGACTCCCCCCCCCCCTCCCTCTTGCTGCTTGGGTTTCAGTGGGGGAGGGCAACCAAAGACCAGAATTTTCTTAATGCATCCTCTATTATTAACTCCTGTCCCAACCCACCAGGGCCGGCTCTTCCCATATCCACTCTCCAGGCTGGCAGGCCCAGCCCTGTTGTCTTAGGGCCCCTTTTACTAAGCAGCGGTAAGCCCATCATGAGCTTACCGCATGCTAATCTGCAGCTACCACCGGTCCAATGTGGGTGCTGGCAATAGTTCCAACCCCAGTGTGGCATTTCCAGCACTAGTGGAAATATTCAAAAAATATTTCTGCAGGGGGTTACCAAGCGATAACTGGATAGCGCTGCGCGCTAACCAGTTACTGCCAGGTTAGCACGAGAGCCCTTATTGCCACCTCAGCGAGTGGTGGTAAGTGCTTCCCCTCTCTCCCCCCCCCCCCCCCCCCCCCCCGCATGGCCACGGGTAAGAGCAATCTTACCACATAGGCATGCTGTTTTTCAGCCTTTTTACCCTTCGGTTAAAAGGGCCTCACTGCGCAACAAAAACTCCCCCACTGCTAGTGCAGGGCCTTTTTCTGCAACTTAGTAAAAGGGCCCCTAAGTGACCTCCCTGAAAATCCTGCCTGCAGCAGAGACATTTTTCAGTGGGGACACAGTGGTTTTTCATTTATGACTATTTGTTGCTTTCCTGTCTTAAATCTATTGTTTTTCTCATTGTCATTTCACCGTCCCATATACATGGATGATTTACCTATCTCTGAAGCTCATATCCACAGCAGTCATGAGGTGCAGAAATCTGAGCCAAGAATGTGTTACTGAGTTTCCTACTTATTACTTAAGAATAGAGTTGAATTTGTGTTAAACAATTTTTCCAACATTTTAAGATTTTGCAGAAAAGAAATTTCCACAGATTCTTTTTTCATAGTTGTTTGCACATTTACATTTTCTTCACTTTTCTTGAGGAACTGGAAAGAAGACTGACAACTATAGAAGAAAGAGTTACTGAAGGGCAGAGTTGCCAGGATCCACCTCCAACATTCAATATACTGGACCCTTTTACAGAGGAGAAAGGAACACTTCCTGTGGTGCCCAGTAGACTTCCTGTACTGCAGTATGGCAACCCCTATGCAGCTCAGGAGACAAGAGGTTGGTAACACTGATTTTGACTTACCTGTAGGATCTTAAGGGGCTCGTTTTCAAAGCACTTACAAGCAAATGATCAAAAGCCCCGTGCTGTTCCAAACAGTGCTCTAAAAATAGCACTGGAACAGTGCGGGGCGTTACTGGACCTAAGATGAGAGAAAATGACATGCAAATTTAAGCACGCAATTATCTCTGATCATGGGGTAAAAGTGCAGGAGGATTGTACCTGAGCATATGCTCAGGCACAATCCTCCCGCATTTGTTTGACAGGTCTAGGCTGTCAAAAGCCCAGACCTGTTAAACACAGGGGCTTGGAGATCCATGGGACCACCAGTCCCCAACTACCCCTGCTCTGAGCAAGGCAAAATAGGGGCTGGAGGTACTACTACTACTACTTAGCATTTCTATAGCGCTGCCAGGGTTACGCAGCGCTGTACAAGTTTCACATGGGGAAGGACAGTCCCTGCTCAGGAGTGCTTACAATCTAAAGGTTACAAACTATGTAGTCAGTGTAGGTAGCTTACAATCTAAAGGTTATAACTAAATAGCTTACAATCTAGAGGTTACAAACTATGTAGTCAGTGAATGTAACATGAAAGGGGAAGGTGGTTAGGCGCCAAAGGCAAGGGAGAAGAGATGGGCTTTGAGTAAGGACTTGAAGATGGGCAGGGAGGGCTTCCGGTCCCCCTCTCCCGACACAGGTTCAGGGAGGGCTGGAGATCCAGTGTGTCTTCAGTCCCCCAACCCCCGCCCAGCGCATCCCAGGATAAACTGGGCAGGGCTGGGCTCCGCCGTTTTGCGGGCGACGTCAAAGGAAGAGGAGGGAGGCAGGCTACCTCCCTCCTCCAACTCAAGGGGATTGACAGCAGCCCACTGGACCACCAGGGACCCCTTGCTAATGCTGGGGGAGGGGGTAGGGGGGCTGGAGACCCACTGGATCTCCAGCCCTCCCTGAACTGTGTTGGCGGGGGTACCGGTGGACCTGAGGTCCGCAGGACCTCCTGTTGCCTGGGGGAAGGGGTCGTCGGTTCCTAGGAGGGTTGCTTCGTTGGGGGGAATGGGGGCCTGCTAGCATGGAAATGTATGCTGCACAGGGCTCACCATTCCTCCCCAATGGTCTGCAAACCTTAACGCTAGCTCGGAACTGGCGTAGGGTTTGCCGCAACCAGCAAGCCAATCTTTGGGGCTCTGGTCGCTGATCATTGGGGATGAATAATTTTAGCATGCATTTACATGCTATTTGTGCTAAGACCTCTGTTTTGCATGCTAGTTGCGTTCAGAGCCTGCAAGCATGTTTCACGCGCTCGGGGACTCTGATCATGGGGCGGTAGCAAACGCAGGTGCTACTGTGGCGCTAACAGCTTCTAGTGCTGGCGTTTGCTTCTGATCATCTGTATGTTAGAGACTTAGAGTTTTCCATAGGTTACTATGTAAGTCTGAGTACTTTGAAAATACGCATAAACATAATTTGAATTAGGCCACCAATTTAGCTTTCATTAATCAAGCCCTTAGTTTTATTTAAGGGGAGCTATAAACCAAGCAAGTGTGGCTTAAATTGCATAGAGGTCTTAGAGATGCATATTACAAAATTTAACATAAGACACAGGTATAGATACTATTAAGACTCTCATAGACTTATTACTTGTAAGGTCATGATATCTTAGAGTATAACCTTGGCACAGCAGTCACACCTGGAGTCTCTATTATTTTTATGAAGTCTCTTTTATTGAATAAATCACAGATAATTTACTCACAGTCAGGTGTTCAGAAGTGCTGCCCCAGGACACAGAAACTCCGCAGTTCTGGGAGCTGTTTCAGTGGTTGGAGGTGAGATTTGAAGAGAGGTAGCTTTACTGCAGGTGAGAAATAGTTGAGCAGATAGAAGTGGTTCAAACCTGGGAGCCTGGAATGTGCAATATCTCATTAGGGAGGAGATATAGTCAAGGTAAAAAACAGGTTTGTTCCAGGGAGTAGGGAGCAGGACAAGTACTGGTCAGAAGCAAGATGGTGAATGCTTCGTGGGGGGGGGGGGGGTCAAGAAGGCTCACAAGCCCAGTGAGGAGGAGTTAAAGACCAATCGGGACAGAGCCTGCTTTAGGGTGGCAAGGGTGGTCCAGGAGGACAGCCATCGATTGGAGGGAAAGGTCATGCCTAGCTGACCTCTCAGGACAGAGTTAGTAAGAATGAGCAGGAAATGACAGCAGTTAGACAAAGAAGCCAAGCTTGGCTGAGAAAGAGAGGAGGTCTAGGCAGAGACACAAACCAGTGGTAACAGTTCTTATACAAATAGGCAAGTGTGACTGCGTTTACCTGCGAACTACATTACACACAATGCATTGCTCACGTAATCTTGCAGTGAGAACTGCAACCATGAAAGTCCTTAGACATGAGACTAACAGTAAAGGCATTAAACACATTTTAGGATCACATTACGAACTAGTGCAAGGCTGTCGGAGGACAGAACAGATACTTTTTCAGTATTTTTATTTCTAGTGTAGTGGCTACAGTATTAGGCAAAGGTTTACCAGATGTCCTGAAGCATGAGTTTGATTCATGTCTGCTTCTGAGTATGTGACCTTGGACAAGTCACTTTATCTTCCTCTGTTTCTGAATTTGGAATTCCAGCTTTGAGCTTGATGTACCCTTCACATCAAAGCTGTCCTGTGATTATGTATTACTTTGGTTAAAAATGCTATATGGATATATACGTTAAACAAAAAAAGTCTACCAAAAATACAGTAAACAAATGTTCTGTTGTTTCTCTTACGTGAATATTTCAATCCTGTTAGTAACTATGAAAATTGAAAAGTTGAAGTACCTACAATCCAGCAGCAGTTTGCATTATTGTACAGATGTCAAATTGCAAGCTAGTACAGTAGTTCTATTTTTAGCATGGACATTGATGCTTTCTGCCTTTCAGCAGTGTCTGAATGTTGCATCATGCATGTTAACTCTTCTGTTCTCATTAGGTCAAGATCTGCAATGAGATGCAAACTAATAAGGCCAATATTTTGTTTAAAGCAGATAAATAAAATCTAGATACAGCATCAATCACCTCTATTTCTTTTTTTTTTTTTGTGTGTGTGTAAGGGGGGGGGGGGGGGGGTTAGGTATTTAGATTACATTGTTAGCTATGTGATATCTTCATATTACATCTGAGTCTCTGGTTTTAAACAGAGTATGTCTTTAGTGTTCTGTAACTACACAAAGTTCAGATTACATTACAAAATCTTAGCACAATAAAGGAAAATATTTAAGTTAGAAAAAAGTGTGTGTATATAATGTATAATCAAACATTCTCTAGTGTCCCACTGCCTGAAATAGTCTGTGATTCTTTAAAATATAAATATATAGGAAGTACATTTGTTATATGTTTTCCATTACTGAAGGTCTCATCTTTGAAATCTTATAGGAGTTGACTGGACCACCAATTATAAATTTGTCTCTGATAGTTTTTAATTGCTTTAAATAAGTTCATGCCTGGTAATTGCTGAGGTGGCCTGCTATCCACTGTATAGAAAGAAAAATGTAAACCGCCCAAGATGTAATGCATAAAAGTAAAATTGTATAATAATAAACCACCTTCTCTTACTGGGGCTCCCATGCATCCAGATGCCATATATGTGTTGGCAGGCTGTGTGTGTCTGCAGTAACTACACTTTCCTGTTTTTTTTTCTCCCTACATTTGTACCCCGCGCTTTCCCACTTATGGCAGGCTCAATGCGGCTTACATATTATATACAGGTACTTATTTGTACCTGGGGCAATGGAGGGTTAAGTGACTTGCCCAGAGTCACAAGGAGCTGCCTGTGCCTGCAGTGGGAATCGAACCCAGTTCCCCAGGACCAAAGTCCACCACGCTAACCACTAGGCCACTCCTCCACTCCATGCTGTAAAGATCAAGATTGCTTGGCTGAAGGCATTTGGAAATCTAGCATATTTAATAATAGATAGTAGTATGAATATTTTTAGTAATAGAGATGGCAGAGTGACTGTTTAAAATTCTGAAACACAGACTTCATTTATGTTTTTTGTAAAGACTCTGTGTTTTCTGGTCCTCTTTGAATTCAGATGGTGCAGATGGTGCTGTTTACCCAGATGAGATTCAGAGGCCACCTGTAAGAACAGCCTCTTGGGGGCTGGAAGAAAATGTAGTGCGCAGTCAGCCTGCTCGCAATCTCAGCCTGCCTGATGGTCTGGAAGATCCTGATGAAAACAATGTAAGCTGGGTTTTTCCATTTCTTTTCCTCCTTGTCTGCTTTATTTACAAGTGAGTATCTGAATTTGGCATGCTTATGTTCATTCTGCTTATAAAGTTCCTAATGCACTCAGCATTTCTAAAAGTTTGGAAGTGTGCATTTCATGAAAAAAAAATAGTTTGGTCTTTCTTTATGCTTCAGATTACTCATTGAAATAATATATAAATCACCAAAGGGGGTTTGCTACTTAGAAACCATGAGTTTAAAGCTGAATAACTTACAATTTATAAATGAGCATAGCATTTTAATTTTTTGTCTGTGTGTTTTAAATCAAGAAACAGCATCATATGATGACATATAAGAAAGGCAGGGTCAAAAAATCTCTGATTCTTCAGTCTAAACAACAACCCAGTTTTTGACTCCTTCCTAGAGAGCATTGCCACCATTAGTTGTCCATGCCAAGTGACCTATTGCTGAGAAGAGTCATCCTCTTTCATCAGAGGTGGCCACTCATAACCTCCAACCATGGTTGCTAAGTATCATACAGCACGGTTATGCTCTACGTTGGGGAAAAAAGTCCTCCATCTACCAAGAAAGTCTCATTTCAACTCCTTCCAGCAAACCTCAAGAAGAGCTCTCTGCCCTCCTTCTGCAGAATACAGTAGAAGCAGTTCTTCTGCCAGACAGGGGTCAAGGGTTCTTTTCCAGATATTTTCTCATACCAAAAAAGATGGGTGGAGTATGACCAATTCTCGATCTGGGAGACTTAAACAAGTTTCTATGCAAAGAAGAATTTAGCATGGTTTTCCTGGGATCACCCCATGATAAAACTCAACGATTCACTTTGCTCTTTAGATCTCAAGGAGGCATACACACACATACTTATTCTTCCTACACACAGAAAGTTCCTCCGTTTCTGCTGTAGGACTCTGCACTACCAATACAAGGTCTTACTGTTTGGCTTGGCTTTGGTTCCTCGAGTCTTCATGAAGGCCTGATAGTGGTAGCTGCAAAACTTCACAGGTGGGGCATACTCTTCTTCCCCTACCTGGATAACTGGTTAATCAAGGCAGTCTCCTGGGAGTCGGGGCACACCTCCATTCTATCAACCATAAAGCTCCTAGAACTCCTCGGGGTTGTGATCAATTACCTCAAATCACATCTTCAGCTGGTTCAGACTAGAGCTCATAGGGACTCTCCTCGATACTACTCGGGGCCAGGCCTTCCTTCCTCAACCGAGAGCAAACATATTGCATCTCACTACTCAGGTGTCCAGATCCACCCATCTGCTCATCAGATGCTCTGCCTACTCGATCACATGGCTTCAACAATCCATGTAACATTATTGGCTCGACTCCATTTCCGAATTCCTTGGTGGACACACTCCTCTCAGTGGTCCCAAGCCATGGATTGCTTTGAGCTCATATTTGTGTCACTTCACAGCTATATCACTCTGTAAAGTAGTGGATGGTAACCCAGATCTCACCCGGGGTCTTCTATTTCACCCCCGTCCACATCATAAGATCCTCGCCACAGATGCTTCCATGGTAGGTTGGGGCGCTCATATCGATGGTCCTCCCCCCCCCCCCCCCCCCCCCCCCCCCCAAGGTTCTTGGTCTCCCACAGGAGAAACAACATCATATCAACCTCATGGAATTGTGAGTAGTCTGGAATGCTCTAAAGACTTCTCAAGACTGCATTGTTGATCAGGTAATACAGTACTCATTCACAACCAGGTTGCAATGTATTACCTGAACAAACAAGGGGGAACAGGTTCCTAACATCTCTGTCGGCTTGCCATACAGATATGGAAAGCTTCTCAAAACCTCTTTCTAAGAGCTGTTTTCCTAGCCAGTAGAATACTGTGGCATACAAATTGAGTCCTTCAGCCTCACGAATGGTCCCTCAGCATCTCTGTAGTACATCAAATGTTCCAGCAGCGGGGAACTCCAGCGGTAGACCTCTTCGCTTCTGAGAACAACAAATGTCCCTGCTTTTGTTCCAGGATATACGCTTCCAACCATATAGCCCCAGATACCTTCTTGCTGCACAGGGGAACGGACCTTCTATATGCCTTTCTCCCACTACCTCTCATAGGGAAAACCCTTCTCAAACTGCGTTGAGACAAGGGACCATGATTCTAATTGCTCCTTACTGGCCTTGTCAAATCTGGTTCCCTGTTCTAGAGTTATTGTCCAAAGAACCAATGAGGTTAGATCCTTTTTCGACTCTAAGTTACTTACCTGTAGCAGGACAGCAGGCAAATATTCTCAATCCCTCACGCCTCCCCTTGAAGTTGTTTTCTTATTTTTAGTACTGCACTGCTTGTCCCATGCTTGAATGTCTGGTGGGAATGCACAGTCTTAAAGTGACAGTGCATTATGATAGTGTCTGCACCGGGCTACTGGATGACATCATCCACTCGCTACAGAAAAGTATCTTGGCTTTTAAATAGGGGTGGGCAATTAACATGTTAATAACGCTATTATCATGTTAATATTTTAATGTAGGCTGTGTATTTTAACGTGGGCCAATTTTGTTTTACGCAGACATGCTGACCCGCAACCCGCTTTTACTTCAAAAGCAGGGCTCCTTTACTCCTTTGCACGGCTGGACTCTGTAGATACTTAAGCTGCCACAGTGCAGAAAGTTGAAAGTCTTGCTGGACTTGAAATCGCAAGACTTTTCCCAACTTCCTGCACCGTGCGGCTCGAGTATCTGCAGAGCCTGACCATGCAGGGGGAGACCAGAAGCGCCGAGGAAGGTGAAAAGGAGTCCTGCTGTAGAGGTAAAAGCGGGGAGCGGGTCAGTGATAAAGGAGTGCCAAGGAAGGACTGCAGGAGCTCTGCTGTAGAGGTAAAAGCGGGAGGAGGGGGAGAGAATCTGGATGAAGGCTGGGGAAGGGGGCTGGAGTTCCTTTTATAAAGCAGTGCTACCGTTTAGCTGCGTGCTGAAGGCAAAGAAGCCTATTCAGTTCTCAAGGGCTTCTTCGTATTCAGTGCACACTAATCGGTAGCGCTGCTTTGTAAAAGAAGTCCTTCGTTTTTAGTTTTTCTTCACAGCCAGATTGGAGAGAAGTGAAATTGGTCATGCTTGATCATTTTCAATGTAGGGTTTCATACCCTCTCAGATATGTCGGCGTTCTTAATTTTCTGTTTTACATAGCAATGAAAAAAAAGCAATGCTAGTCTCTTGGCATTAAGACAGAAATTTTAATGGCAACCTGGTTCTTGCAGAACTTTAAGTTCTATTTGATTCTGTTAAAATGGATTTATTTTCTAAATTGCACTTTAATGTCAGAAGTTGGTTTTGCTGCTTTTATGTCAGTTTCTCAGTGCGTGGTCCTTGGTCTTAGTGCCTTGAGAAGCAGTTGATGAGAAGTACTTATCTGTAAAGTATTGTGCTCTTTGCAAGTACAGTGGTATCATGACCTGTTTCTCATTTAGTCTAGTTTGCTGCATTTAATTGCTATTAACCTTTGCAGAAACTGATCAGTGTTCAGACAGGAATGATTTTAGCCCTGGTGCTCAGCACCAGTAATGGAGAAAAATGTATCCCTTCCTCCTGCCTTCTGGCCCACTATGTCTGTTATGTGAAGAATAATTAGGAAAGCTGTCAGAACTTTTGCTGCGGATTTAAGGTCTAGAGTATTAGCTTACTGATGTTATTCACCTTTACTTCACATTCTGCATTTCTAATCTGACCACTCTTGGCGCAGCCATTTACACATGACAAGCCCTTCTCTTCTCTAGTCATCTGCTGCAGTTTAATTAGCAGAGTGTTCTTTCTGATCTATGTGCTTTGTCCTTCTGCAAACCCAAGAGAAAGTATGCTAGAGTCTTGTGCTCATTTGCTGACACAGCTTAGATTTTGTAATGAGATGGAAGGACTTTTTAATATGCTCAGATAAAAAAGCTAACCTTGAGTGACTCTGTTTCTCTTCAGGAAGATTTACTTTGTTTCTCATCTGCTTTTCATATGTAGAGGAATTTTAAGACATAGGAAAATATTTTTTAAAAGAAAGCTGGCCGATAAGAAAATGAAAACTAATTGGCGAGTGTAATATTGTATGCAGAAGGTATTTTTATTTATTTATTTATTTGCATTTGTATCCCACATTTTCCCACCTATTTGCGGGCTCAGTGTGGCTTACAATACATTGTAAATGATGGAAGTGCAATTGGTTGCAGTACTATTATGGGTTACATTGTGAAGAGTTATATAAGACAGAGTAAATTCAGGATATTATTAGGGGATAGAACAGTGGAATATAAAACAGTGGTGAGTTGAGAGGGGGACAAAACAGTATCGAGGGAACAGGGAGGTCTGACAATTTTATCTGTGGGTAGGGTTTAAGAATGGTGAGAGCGCAGGAGAAGAGATTTCAGAGAGTGTATTGGTGCGTGTATTGGTGCGTGTCTGAGATTGTATGGGCTTCATGTGTTTTGATCCTTGCCGTAGATTTTCTCGAAGAGATAAGTCTTTAGTAGTTTGCGGAAGTCGGTCAGTTCGTAGGTCGTTTTCAGGCTGCGTGGTAGTGTATTCCAGAATTGTGTGCTCATGTATGTGAAAGTTGATCCGTGCAGTACTTTGTATTTTATGCCTTTGCACTTAGGGAAATGGAGATTGAGGAAGGTTTGGGACGATCTTTTAGCGTTTCTGGGTGGCAGGTCAATTAGGTCGGACATGTATGCAGGGGCTTCACCGTGAATGATTTTGTGGACTAAGGTGCATACTTTAAAAGTGATGCGTTCCTTGAGTGGTAGCCAGTGTAGTTTCTCCCGTAAGGGTTTTGCACTTTCGTATTTTGGTTTTCCGAAGATTAGTCTGGCTGCTGTATTCTGGACTGTTTGAAGTTTCTTCAGTATTTGTTCCTTGCATCCTGCGTATAATGAGTTGCAATAGTCCAGGTGACTGAGTACGAGTGATTGCACTAGACTGCGGAAGACAGATCTTGGAAAGAATGGTTTAATTCTTTTCAGTTTCCACATGGAGTAGAACATTTTTTTTGTTGTGGTGTTCGCATGAGTCTCAAGAGTTAGATGGCGGTCGATAGTGACTCCAAGGATTTTTAACGTTTCTGAGATTGGCAGATTTAGTTTAGGTGTGTTGATGGTGGTAAATTTATTCGTGTTGTATTGGGAGGTAAGTATGAGGCATTTAGTTTTTTCTGTATTCAGTTTCAGTCGGAATGCATCTGCCCAGGTGTTCATGATGTGTAGACTTTGGCTGATTTCGTTAGAGATTTCATTGATGTCTTTTTTGAATGGAATATATATCGTTACATCATCGGCATATATATGTGGATTAAGGTTATGGTTAGATAAAAGTTTTGCCAGGGGGGTCATCATTAGATTGAAAATAGTTGGTGAGAGGGGGGATCCTTGCGGTACTCCACAATCAGGTGTCCATGCAGCTGACGTAGTTGAGTTTGATGTGACTTGATCTGAACGTGAGGTTAAGAACCCCTTGAACCAGTTTAGAACATTACCTCCGATGCCAAAGTATTCGAGAATGTGTAATAGGATTTCGTGGTCTACCATATCAAAGGCACTTGACATGTCAAATTGTATTGGACAGTTTTGAAGATTTTAGAATATCTGAAAAGCATGTTGAGATTTGAGCTGGATTAACTCAGCAGTATTGTTTTCCCTGATCTTTTACCTTGGCTTGTAATGCAAGCCTTCGTGGGTGGTTCATACTTTTGATAGAAAATAAGCACGGCATGTATAGAGGATGGTTCTGAATGAGTCCAGATTTTTATTCGGTTTCCTGTATATTCTTTTTTCCAAAGTGCTGCTGTCCTCTTTGAGGTTACTTTCTTGAATAAACGAATCTGATTTTAAACCTGAGTTTCAGGTTGAGCATGGAACAAATATAAGATTGTCTAAGCATCGTCTGTAACCTGACCACACAATTTTTCAAAACAGTACAGGATACTACAATGAGAGCCCACAGGCAAATAGAAGTTGGGATGAAGAACATGCCTCTATTTCATAGGGAAGCTATATCACAGAATCTACCCTTAATCCGCAGAAGGATCCCAGGAATCTTGGTTAAAAAAAAAAAAAAAAAGAAAACTCTTAAGTGGATAGAGGTTTTTTTTTTTTTTAAACAAAGATTCCTGGGATCCTTCTGCAGATTAAGGGTAGATTCTGTGATATAGCTTTAAACTTTTCTGGGCACATTTGCATACATTTCTGTGTAGTGTACATTATTTAATATGAAAAATGTTTTTCAGCCTTTCTTGTGCGTAATTATCTAATTCCATTGTTTTTCTTTTTAGTATTTTGGGTTTTCATTACATTTTCTTTCCCCTTGCATGCCTCACTGTTTCAATAGCACCTTTCCTCCACACCATCTTTTTCTCTCTCCCTCCCAGTCTCCTTTTCCCTGTGTGTTTTCTCCCTTCTTTCTACCCTTCATTTGCTTCCTGTTTTCCTCCATGTTCTCTTCACTTGTCCACACTCTGTCGACAGGCCCTTTTCTCTTCCTCTGTACATGCCTCAGTTCTCCCTTTTTTTTCTCTTCTAAACATTATAAATACGGATTGTAGCTACCACCACCTGTTTCCAAAAACAGCAGTGAAAAGGGCTTGAGAGCTGCAGCCAGATAGGGAAGGGCGGAGGAGTCATCCAATAAGGGTAGAGCACCAGGAGAACTAAAGAGTACTGAATAAGAGAACAGAGGCAGGATGGTGGCAGACCTGAGCAGTCAGGGTTTTCTGTAGCAGTTGAGGCAACATGGTTGTGGAAAACTGGGGATACTGTTGTTTATTCTACATACATAATTTGGGTAGTCATGAGTATGTGTCACAGTCACAGGCGTTCAGTGGCCCAGCTGTTTGATGAGTCTAAAGGGGGTGGAGCCAGGGGCAGGTCCTATATCCATAATTGTCTGACAACATGCAGAAAAAAAGAGTAAGTAAAAGGGGCGGGAAGGAAGATGCTGGACTAGAGTGCAAAGATGCTAAGGGTGGTCCATCCCAAACAGTGAAAAGTACCACCCTAATTAGTGAGATTGAAGGCTAGCAAGTTAAGTTTATCTTGCAGTACATTCAGTGTACACAATGTGTCATGGTGGAGATTAGACCGAGTCCTAAGGAAGGGCTGCTGGTTATTGACAAGTAATGGCTTCATGTGCATGTAAAAATGGATTTATATATCATAAATGACATCATATTTTAAAGTCAAATTTTTCAAGCACTTACCAACACTAAACCACAAACATATGTATGGAACAATTCAGCATCAGATCCTGCAAAATATTCTAAAACCATGTCTGATATTATGACAAACTAAAATTAAATTAGTGTTGATGTCACCTCAGTAAGGCCAACACATAATCTCTCCACTGCAAAACACTGCACAAACTTGGGCAAACACACACTCAGAACCTTACTGTACCATAACAGCACTAACTCCTAGGACTCAAAGAGCAACAACCCTCATACATGGAAAGGCAGCACTGTAAATATTACACTGGGCGGGCCCTAATATACCAATACACCACCCAATCAGAAAACAGGACTCCAACAAGATCTCTACATACATACATACATACATGCTAGCAGAATACAGCACCTTGGTCACATACACAAAACACAGACAGACTATCAACAATATGAAAGCAAAAACACTGAACTGGGAAACGTCATGAAATCACACTTCATACAGCAATACTACAGATACAGAAACTGAAATCCAAAAGATTAGAATGCACATTTCCAAAAGCTAATATAACAAAACAGCGAGGATGACCTAGAAAGAGTCAGAGTAGTCCAAGGATGAGTGCAAAGAACCTTGTACTTCTAGTTGAAAAAATGTACTTTATTAATGTTTACTACATTTCAAAGTGCAAACATCCAGTGATTGCAAAACAGTGGTCTAATAGGAGAGCAAAGACTCAACACGGCAGAGGCAGGGCCCAGCATCGTCAACACTCACACATGGTGTTCCCCCTGGCACTGTGACAGTCGCAAAACAGTGCAATTACCTTCACTTACTCTATTGAAGTTCATGAAAATGTGACATCGAGATTTTCAATTGGATTATATGAATCTTAACTCTGACATTTTTGCTGAAATACAGCCATGACAAGTCTTTGATCTCTTCAGCTTGGAGGAAAGATGGCAGAGGGGGAGATATGATAGGTCTATAAAATAATGAGTGGAGTGAAACGGGTAGACGTGAAGCGTCTGTTTATGCTTTCCAAAAATACTAGGAATAGGGGAGCTTGCAATGAAGCTTCAAAGTAGTAAATTTAAAACGAATCGGAGAAAACGTTTCTTCACGCAACGTGTAATTAAACTCTGGAATTCGTTGCCAGAGAATGTGGTAAAGGCGGTTAGCTTAGCAGAGTTTAAAAAAGGTTTGGACTGCTTCCTAAAGGAAAAGTCCATAGACCATTATTAAATTGGACTTGGGGAAAATCCACTATTTCTGGGATAAGCAGTATGTTTTGTACTTTTTTGGGATCTTGCCAGGTATTTGTGACCTGGATTGGCTACTGTTGGAAACAGGATGCTGGGCTTGATGGACCTTTGGTCTGTCCCAGTATGGCAATACTTATGTAATTGAGTCCCTGTTCTGCAGTCATTGGATGTTTGCACTTTATACTTATGTAATTGAGTCCCTGTTCTGCAGTCATTGGATGTTTGCACTTTATGACCACATGATTGTAGCTTTATGGACTTGTGTGTATTAATAAAGCACATTTTTTTCAACTAGAAGTTTTGGGCACTCATCCTCGGATTACCCTGACTGTCATCCTCCCTGTTTTTTATTTTAATATTGATTACTTTATGTGGACTTTGTTCTTCTTGTTTTGTCTACATTTCCCAAAGCTAACCTATTCCAATTAATAAATTCTAAATAAAATACTTTTTTCTATCTTGGTTGTCTGAGCATTTCATTTTTCTATTCGCTTTAGTCCCAGGGTCTCTTTCCTGCTTTTCTGTTTTCTCCTGTCTTGGGTTTTCTATCCATTTGACATTTCCTTTCTCTCTGTCAACCATTCATCTTCCCTCTGCGTCTCTGTCCTGTTCCATATGTTCCCTCTGCGTCTCTGTCCTGTTCCATATCTTCCTTCTCTGTCCCTGTCCCTATCCCTTCCTCCATGTTCAGAATCTGCCCTCTTAGTGTGTCCCTATCCTCTCCTGTGTTCAGCATTTCCCCCTCTGTGTGCCTACCTTGATCTGCCCTGCATTCCCCCCTGTCCCTCCCTCTCCCTGTGATCAGCAATTTGCCCGTGTCCCTATTCCCTCCCATATCCAGCAGTATTGCCCTTCTGTGTCCCTGACCCTATGCTCCCTCCATGCCCAGCATCTCTTCTCTGTTTCTGTGACTCTACTCTTTCTCCTGCATCCCCTACTCTGGGGCCGGTATCTCTCCCTCTCAATTACTACCACCCCTTCATAGTCCAGTATTTCTCCCTCCTGCATTCAGTGTGTCTCCCCCTCTTTTCTATCTAGCATCTTTTCCCCTCTGTTCCCCTTCCCTACTCCAGTTTGTGTGTGTGTGTGTCTCGCTTTCCCTTTCCCCTGCTAGTCCACCTGAGTCCACTTTCCCAACTAAGTTCAGCACCTCTTCTGTCTGTCCCTCTCTTCCATTCCATCCAGCATCTTTTCCTGTCTCTTCTCTCCTAGTCCAGCCTTTTTTCCTGTCCCTTCTCCACTCTGGGCCATCAGACCAGCACTTGCATCCCTCCCCGCAAGGTCAGTGTCCATTCCATCCAGCATCTTTCCCTGTCTCCTTTCTTGCCCCCCGCCCCAGGCTTCCCAGTTCCAGTCTCTCTCTAGTCCTACTCTTTCCTCCCCCTCCCCCAAAGAAGCGGTCCTACATTTATCTTGGATGTCTTCATGCTGCAATGTGCATTCTTCTGGTAGCAGTCTATGACCTAACGATTGCAGCAGACCTGCCTCAAGGACTCAGACTTCTTCCTGTGAGGCATCCCGCCCTCATGGAAGCAGGAAGTTGTGTCAGAGGAGGTGGGACTTGTCATGGTTGGAAGGCCGAGTCCCCAAGGCAGGCCTACCATGATCATTAGAGTGCGGACTGCTGCATTGTGTGTGTGGGGGGGGGGGGGGGGGGGGAACACGGCGGTACAGAAATCCGAAGATGATAGGTTTCACAGGCTGCAGCACTAATGGATTCTTGCTCTGTCTTTCCTGTTGTGTTGTGCTGCGCAATGTTGCATGATAACCTGAGAAGGATTGTCAGGTCTGTTTGTGGCTGGGTGGGCTTAGCCTCCCCAATCCTCTTATACCAGGCACCTATGGCCACAGTTAACAAAATTACATGCATAACTTTCACAGTATTGTAATATGGGGGAGAAGTTATCCATGTGGGCTACTGTTAAGTCAGGTTATTTTAGCTCAGGATACCATTTTGTTCAATTAGACTGTTTGCTGAAATAAGTCGGGTTGTTTTACTACAAGTTGGGTCAACGGTAGCCCACACTGATAACTTCCCCCCTTAATGCTGCTACTCCAGAGTCAGTTTCAGAACTGAAGTTCGATTCCCACTTCAGGCACAGGCAGCTCCTTGTGACTCTGGGCAAGTCACTTAACCCTCCATTGCCCCATGTAAGCCGCATTGAGCCTGCCATGAGTGGAAAAGCGCGGGGTACAAATGTAACAAAAAAAAAAAAGTAGTTTCATAACAAACAGATCTTTGCTATCTGACAAACTGCTATCATTTAAAACATAAAACATGGTAAAGTATGGCAGAAAATTATCAGTTTGCCCCATTTTACTACACTGCAAGGTACACCCTGTAATGTTTAACACAATGCATTGAACATAGTAACATAGTAGATGACGGAAGATAAAGACCTGTATGGTCCATCCAGTCTGCCCAACAAGATGAACTCATAGCATAAGGTATGATTTGATACTACATATATATACTTTATCTTGATTTGTCCTTGTCAGGGCACAGACTGTAGAAGTCTGCCTAGAATGGCTTTGTTTCTCAATTACTGGTGTTGCCATCTAATCACCGCTAAGCTTTGGTTCCAAGAACTGTATTTCAGCATTCATAGAAATATGTACTGTATAAGAGAGCTTATTTCAAATAACACCTTGGGCAACTCCCTTTAAATCTCTTGCTTATACATGCAAAAACACAGATGGCTGCCATGAAAATTCTGCATCTAGCATGGTGACTTGACACACACGTATCAGTCTAGAAGAAGAAGATCTTTTATTGCAGTGTGTGAAAATTTTGTGGCAAATTAATTTTAATTTGCTGGATTAAACATTATTTGTATGAACTTGTGTCTGCTGTATTTTATTTCTTTCCAGCCATCCATCTCTTTTCCCATCGCCCTGTTGCCTCTGTTGAAGAGATGGGGTAATGGTGAAAAACCATGGACAACACACTCTTCCCAGCTCATCTTCTCCCCTTCAATAGCATCTCCTAAATCAGCTGTTCGATGAAGCAGCCATCCGTTTCAACTACAAACTTACCCTCCCTGGCATGTTCTGATGTGATATTTACTATCACTGAAACATCAAAAAATCCTCACCAAACTCAAAACAAGTATATATTAACTACAGTAGTGCAAAATCACATGGAGGAAGAATCCTCTGCAAAACCCCGATCATTTTATCATTCGGTCAATCCTGGGTTTAGATGCAATCATGGGCATAAAAAGCCTCCAGTGATAATTTATTATAACTTTCAACAACTTTTAAATACTTTTTTTAGAAAATGTTAAAGAAACAGCACATAGCTTAGTGTATAAATGCCCCTCTTCTATACAACGTTGGAAAAATCAAATCTGCCACCGATGATGGCCAGCGTTTCACTGCGTCAGAGAATAGCGGAATGAATTGGAACACCTTAAAAAAAATTTTTTTTTAACATATTCCAAGCGCACACTAATTATCATATTAATACATACTTTAACTTTAACTTGCTCAGCACTGCTTCGCTGTTGCATATGGGCTAAAGTCTCAAAGATGGTGCCCAAAATTTCAAACAGATGTCAACAGAGAATCTACCAATCATCAAAGAAGGCGGGGGTCACAGCACTTGTATCAAGTGGAGGAGTGGCCTAGTGGTTAGCGTGGTGGACTTTGGTCCTGGGGAACTGGGTTTGATTCCCACTGCAGGCACAGGCAGCTCCTTGTGACTCTGGGCAAGTCACTTAACCCTCCATTGCCCCAGGTACAAATAAGTACCTGTATATAATATGTAAGCCGCATTGAACCTGCTATGAATGAGAAAATGCGGGGTACAAATGTAACAAAAAAAAAAAAAGTGGTGCCATTCAACTTTACCATTTATACCATTAGGTTCAAAAGTGTTTCGTTTGTGAATCCACTACTGCTCTAATTGTATCAGGCGTTTCCGTCTGTCTCCACCTCTCTTATGCGGTGTCACATGATCTAAAATCATACATTTCAAAAAATGAAAATCACGATGAAATTGTCTGCAATGATTCACCAAACATGTATTCTTTTGTGTAACAATGGTACTCTTGTATTCCATCATTCAGATTTTAAAAGAACATGACGTTTGCCCTATATATACTTTATTACAAGGGCACTGAATTCAATACACTGCCAGGATTTCTTTCCCTTAATATTCTTGCATGTATCCCATCCAGCCCTATGGCTTTGTCTGCTTCAGTTTTTCTAGCTGTACATAAACATTTTCTTCTGTGAACGGTGCAACATGTACTCCATTCCTATTTATACCCCTGGCAGCAAGCCATGGCCCTTCTCCAGGATTTTCCTCCGTGAACACAGAACAGAGGTATTTATTTAGCACATCTGCTTTCTCCTCATCTCTTTCTACATAACGGGAGTCGGCAGCTTTCAGTCTAACCATTCCATTTCTAGTCTTCCTCCTTTCCCCAACATATCTGAAAAAAATCTTTTCACCTCTTCAATTTCTTTAGCCATCTTTTCTTCTTCCTGTGCTTTTGCTAATCGCATTTCCCTCGTTGCTTCTTTAATGCAGTTTTTTAACCTTGTAAGTAGTACCATTTGGTGAGTCATCAGCCTCATGTTTTCATTGGCCTTAGCTTTGGTCATTTCTATATAGTAACTTTCTTGTATTATAAATTTATTAAAATAAGACAAAAAAATTCCTTTAAAAAAAATATATGTTGGAACTAAGCATTAGGTTTTAGAACACTTGTCTATCAGCAAGTTCAAATCACTGGTCTGTTTTGGTTTAGTGGCAGATGTGCTTGGCTGTAACTAAGGGTAGGAGGCTTCAAGCAGCACAGTGTCTGTTGAAGCTGTTTATTTACTGTTGCCCTTTATGAAATAAGAGTAACACTGACAGAGTTGATGAAAAGAAGTAGCCCATCAAGGCAATTTAGTTGATATGGCTGACTGCAGTGTGGTATTTGTAAGATGCTTGGCTGTTGGGGAAATGAGCTTTTATGTCCAAATCTGTGTGTATTTGTTTCTTGATGAAATTCAGATTGACGGTTTAAGAGCTTGTCTTGACAATCTATTATCTTGATTTTGAATTTCAGTCTTTATAAAATGTTGCTTTACATATACTTGCAGTTCATTTTAGATTTCTTCTTTGGAGCCGGCCCCCTCCCTGTATGAGATCTGTATTTCCCATAATAAAGTATTAAAAATAAGTGCTTATTGATTACATGAGTACCATATATACTCGACTATAAGTCAAGAAATGTAGGTTAAAAACTCTCAAAAACCTGGGGTTGTCTTATCTATGGGTAACACCCATAGAAGCAAAATCCCCCCAGAACAGTAACCCCCTTCCCCCACACACATCCCTCTCGGTGGCACAAATGGCATCACAATCCCCCCCCCCCCCCCCCCCCCCAGCCATGTACCTTCAATTCTCAACTATCCCGCCCATGCTGTAACAGGAAGTTGTCAAAGGGGGCTGGATGAGTAAGAGGGCATGCTCTGGAACAGGACCTCAAGCGGTGTATCTCTGCACTGCTGGTGCTGTAAGGAACAGTTGTGAATTAAAGGTAAAGATTGTGATGCCACTTGTACCATGGGGGGGGGGGGGGGCACTAGAGAGGGCATGCACTGTGCGGACATTCAGCTTAACTTTAAAAGCACACAGGTATTTTTAGTTGATATGTTGGGTACAAGTTTCACCCCAGATGATATACCTAGGTAACTCAGTATTTATCTCACTAAACACTGTCCTTCCAGAAATGATGTATAACATTGCATAAGCTGCTAAAGAGCCTACAAAAATTTAGATTGTGAGCCCACTAGGGACAGAGAAAAGTACTTGTATTTTATAAATGTAAACTGCTTTGATTGTACCACAGAGAGGTGGTATATCAAATCACAATACCCCCCCCCCCCAACCCCACCAGGTTGCTCAGCAAATGTGCACATACCAAATTTAGGTAATGCATATTCCTGCTGTGGTGGCACAGTCCAGCTGCTTCTGGGCCCATCTCAGAAAGGAGTCCCATACTCTATAAAAGTTCCCAAGTTGATTCCTCCACATCTCAATTACTCAACTAAAATGTAAATATTTCAGATCCTCAGGATGAGGGAGCCCACTGTGGGCTCCTACATGTGCTATTTCACACCTTGCTGCAGCTGCACAGCTCGCCAACAAGGAATATGTATTCCTTCTAAGCCTCTGGGGCATACATTGCAATAGTAAAGTTGTGGCACACTTTCTACTTGCATCCCTGATAATTTAGTTTTAAAAAAAGTGTAAATTTATCCCAGAAGAATTGGTCTGCCTTACCAGACATGTATGTAGGTACCCACACATCCACACACTTTCCAACACTGATAAGACAGTGAATGAAACATCATGGACTATCTGTACAGCACTTCCTATGCATTCACTACTCAGTGTGTGTGTGTAGAGGAAGGTGTTATTCTTTCCTTTGTTTATGGCCTCAACTTGTATACACAAGTCACCCCAGTTTTGGCACAAAACTGACCTGAACTTATTCATAAGCTCAACTTATAGTCGAGTATATATGGTATATGTGTTCAGGCTTAGGGAAAAGGACAATCTGCAAACATTTTGCGTTTTAATAAGAGCTAATGTGTAACCCATGAAAAACAGCAGAGCAGTTGGGGAGAGAGAGTAAATTTTTGTTTTTTGAGGAATTTTAATTTTCTTTGTTTGATCAGAGCTTCTTCTTTATCTAGGACCCATCTGAGAATGTACTTGTGGCCCAGGATCCTCAGAGTTTCCTCTTACAGGAGCGTGGTACAGGTTTCTGCTTTGATTCTAGGTAATTTGCACATTGTTTATTGTAACTAAAAAACAAAAAAAAACTGCTCATGTTGCATTCTCTTACTTTTAGAAAAAGAGAAATCCACTTTTTTTTTTTGATGATTCTTAGATCCCGAAAAGGGTTGGTGGTATATATTTTTTTCTATTCTACCAATGGTTTTTAGTTGTTACTATAACAGAATGTTTTGTTTTGTTTTTTTTCCTGGAATTTGAATAAAATAAAATTGGCAGCCTAGTATTGAACAATAAGCTTTGTCTTTTATAAACCTGTTGAGACTTCTCAAAATCAAGCATTTATGAGTAGTGGCTCCCCACTTATACTGAGATACTTCAGAACTGCAAACTCAACCCCCCTCCCAAAAACAAAACAAAAAAAAAAACCTCTCACACTTCCCAGAAGGAGCAGTGTCTACAGAAGCTAAAGTAGCATCAACCTGTACCTGCAACTCTTCGGGAGTTTCTCTTTCTTCTTCCATTTAGCCCCTTCCCATCGAGCCTAGTCATTGCCACAACAGTCCTTTGACACAGGTGCAAAGACTTTAGGGCTGTCAACACAGATGCAGTCATTCGATGTTGCTGTCACATGATCACTGAGATCCCTGACTTCTGGAGCAGAAGTCAGGTTTGGGAATCAAGCCTGAATTCCCCATACTGACCCATCAATATGGCCCAGTTTCTTTTTTCCTCCGTTGTTAAACAGTTGCAACTCACTGTGAATGTTTAATCCATTCCTTTTAAAGTTGCTTAGTTCATTTTCAGTTGTAAAATTCTCATACTTTTTTTTTTTAATTTCTAGTTTTGAGCTGCAGAAGAAGTGTCCACTTTGTGAGGTGATGTTTCCACCTAACTACGATCAGAGCAAGTTTGAAGAACATGTTGAGAGTCACTGGAAAGTGTGCCCAATGTGCCATGAACAGTTCGCTCCTGACTACGATCAGCAAGTCTTTGAGAGGCATGTTCAGACACATTTTGATAGTCACGTGTTAAATTTTAATTATTCTGCTCAGTGAAAAATTCCTTGCAAATAGCTTACAAGCAAATGTAATTCAGTTTTCTGATTAAAAGAGATTTTAGTTTAGAATGCACTGCACTATAATTGGAGTTAGGATAAGTCTCTGGCTTGTTCAGCAGGTAACACTTAAGTCTCTTATAAATTAACATTTGGAGATTTCATTTCTTATGCGTGTATCTGTATTTATTCTGCTGGATCTGTAAATTCCATGAATAAGATTAGAGGCATATTTTTAACGTTACAGCTGTGAAAAACATCACCAACATTCAGTTTATCAATGCTGTGGGTTTCAACAAAATTGTGCAGAATTCTGTCAACCCTGTTGATTGACTGAAGCATAATAAGTGTGAACACTTAAGTAATAAAAGGAGTTTCTCATCCTTTTCTTGTGTAGTAAGTTAGTTTATAGCTCTCTGCAACTCCAGAAAGTCAAGTAATCAGTTCTGTATACGAATGTATAATCCATTTCAACAGCCCAACTGCATATATTACAAGATTACTTACATTTTAGTACAGATCTTTAAAAGTATAGTATGCTTTAATTCAGTTTATTAAGGGTCTTTGGTTTATTTTCTTTATGGTATATGAAACCTAAAATATAATAATTTTGTGTGGACTTATGAGAAATTGCTATCCTGACAAATACCAGGAAAAGTATTTAAAATCACTGAGCTGCTTTTGTGCTTGATGCAAAACATTGACAAATGCATTATCAGCCTATATTGCCGACTTCATACTGAATTGCACAGTGGGATGACTGTTTCTTTGTTTGAATAAAGTTTCTCAGTCTTCTGCATCTCTTCTACCTGATGGCTGTGTATCACACATTCTTTTGAATATTTGTTTAAAATCTCTATTATGTGAGCAAAAGGTTGGATTTTATTTTTGATTGAATGTAGACCTGCTGCATTAAAGACAAACCAGTGATTTAAGTGTCTGAGTGTATTTTCTGTATTGCTTACTGAATCCTGTCATCTTCTCCAAAGGTCTGTTTTTCTTCTGTGTACCAGCTTATAATTCTTTCCATTACGTTGGAAGATAATTATTCTTTCTGCTATTTATACACTCTTCTCTTTTGGAATGGAGATCCTTTCTTTGTGAAGATGTTTAGCTTCTATTGTTCTTTGTGCTTGTAATAATTTTTTTACCTTCATCCTAGATTTTTTGTTAATTGTAGCTGTTTTAATAGTCTGTTTTCTCCTCTTTTAACAAAATAGATTAGATGAGATTACTGGAAAAGACCGAAGACCGAAGTTCCATTAGCAGCTTAAGAACTAGAATCTGTTTTTACAGGTTGGTAGCTTATTGTGGAATTATCCCGATGTGTTCATCATGCTCCAACGTTTTCATTCTGTATGCTCCTCTAAACCATAAGACAAAACCTATATAAAAACGTTACCCAGAACTTGGTAACGCCACAAGGGGGGAATATTTTTATTGATCAAGATCACTGAAGCAATAATTGTGCAATCGGGATACAGAAATAAACATCAGAACTGTTCAGAAATTAAAAACATTGAAAACTAAAATGATCAAACATTTCAGAAGAAACAGAAAAGGACTTTATAGGAGCATGGGTTTTGTTACCATTTCTAGACCTATTTCTGCTATCTGTCCACCGGTGTAACACGATATAATCAAATTCAGGGTTTCATCCAATGTATCAGTAGTAACACACTAACAGGTAGAAATGAATGAATAAAAAGTGCAAAAAAGGAGGAAAATACCTCAAACATCTTGTGCACTTTCAATCTCTCATGCAAAGTACAATGATTCTGTGTAACTTTCTTGAAAAAAACACCTCCACTTTATCCAAAAAGTAAATGATACGTACGGCTAGTGAATTCAAAAAATCAATGTATGATATGTTCAAAAGCACTACTTATCTTCACAAATCCTGACAGAGTTCCTGTTTCACTTAAAAGCTTCATCAGGGGAATTTGCGTGCTCAGAACTATATATTCTCATTTCACAGCTTCTACAGCCTGCGATTTGCTTTTCTATTTGGAGAACATCATCTGGTGCACTGAGCTCCTCATTTTGATTTAACTTGATTGAAGAGAGTATAGCTGCTGTTATCAACTATTGTTTGAGTATTAATTTACCTACTTTTGGTCACTTCCAGCTGTGTGAATGTTGATGTACCCGTAGATTTGTGTATATGGAAAGAGCCATTGATGTCAGCATTTGTCAGCAATAGAAACTGTTCTTTTAACTGATTGTACCTATTACTATTTGATTTCCTATCCTGTTCCCCAGCTGGTTACAGAATGATTGACAGGCAAATGAACCAGTTTAGATGAACCACAACTTACCTTGTCTGTTCTGTTTTTCTCCTGTATGGCATTAGCTCTTTTGTAGGGAAATTAATGCTTTGTGGCAGCAAAAATACAATAGAAACAATTTCTATCTTAAGAAATAGCAGGAAAATAGTGTTTTCAGTGTAGACTATCAGGTTTAGGGGCTTCAAATAACAGATCTAGTTTTAATGATTGGGCTATAAATATAGGCAGTGTAAAACCTAGCATATCCCTCCCTAAACTAATTCACAAAAGTGGGAGACCAACTAAGTGTTAGGTTATAATAAGACTGCAGCTTTATTTACAGGTCTTTGTATGGGCCCAAGTTATTAGAAACTCTTCCATCCATCTGATTCCCCATGGCATCATCTACATAGGCTATTCTTTATCTGCTATGCTCTCCATAAGACAAGCCAGCGAAAGAGCAAATTGTGATCTCTGGAATAAATTTAAAACTGTCACAACTCATTTGTTTTGAGAATTATTTGTTTTGTGATCTTCATTGATTTAAGCTTTTATTTTTTTTAATACTAGTTTAGTTGGTTCCTGTAGGCTATCAAATCTATTAACCAGACCCCTACTGTGTTTTCCAGTTAAGTTGATGGTTTGTAAATCTCCATAGCTAAATGCTGTTGGACTACCCGTACACTAGAAGGGGTAGTACAGTGCCACCCTGGCCACTGGTCCACCATCTTATCAACTGCTACCTGGGCAAAGTCATTCTTTCCTAGGTCAGCTGCATCTTGGAGATGAGTTTGTTGCTAGCTTCTTCCCCTATCCAGGATTGAAAAGTTGAAGTTGTGTTCTATAATGTCTAGTAGAATTGGTAGATATTTGCTGCCTGCTGATATGAGTGACTCATAGGCCTGGACTAGTTGAGTTTTACAGCTCCAGATTCTGGTTTGCCCAACTGTACTAGGGTATGAAGTCCAAACATAAAATCACTATCCTATGTAGCAGAGCTGCTTGGCCAATGTGACTCCATTTCACCATTCTTATCAATTGTATGTCAGACAGGTTTCCAAGGCTGTTGCCGTACCCCACAAGTCTTAACATTAAGGCTATCTACATTTTCAGCTGCTGTTGTAGAAAACGAATCAGCTGTTCCTAATGCATTTGCTTATCCATTCGGCTTCAACTTTGTCTTGCCTGCCCCAAAAACGTGTCTTTTGAGGCAGATTGTTCTTCAGTATTCAGGCAAGTCTCCAAAAAGAAGTTGTATAAATTAGGACACTGCAGACTCTTCCATTGATTCTCCCGTTCTCCTCTCTCCAAGTGAAGAGTAGATGGTGCTAATTTCTACCACATAATTGTCTGAATTACAGTTGTATGTAACCCTCTCACTGTGGTTCTAGCACTAGTCCAAAAGGAACAGGTCCTGAACAGGCTCTTAATACTCATGGTAAGCAAACATCCTATTGCTTCCATTTTGTTTATGGGCCACCGCCTGAAAACATTACAGCAAGTGCTTGCAGTATTTCATGACCTCAGGAACAATAAGAAGGAAAACATAAGTATAAGTAGATGTTTGACATCATAATTTTGGCAAAATAAATATTAAAATAGCACAGCAGACAAGAATGTTGGTTGCTTGCATATTTGAAATATAAATTGATTCCTGAAATCTGAAACCCAAGAGAGGAAAACTATACAAATTTTCCAGGAGGAGATAGCATGGCCACTCCACTTCTGTTTTTGCAAAGAGACAAAAGCATGAATAAGAAAGTTTGTTCAGAGACAGAACCCACCAGCTGACCATACTGAGCATGTGTATCTTTGTCTCATGGTGCCTTCAGCTGATGAGACTGGAAGAACTTTTCTTGCCAGAGTCATAAATGGGCCCTCTAATGAGGGCTTTCATATGATTTTAGAATTCCTTAAGAAGTGTCTTTGTGGCCTGTGGTATACAACTCTTGGGCATCTCTGTAATGTACACCAAACAGGAGAGCCTTTTAGATTCATAGAATGAATGCAAGAAGACCCATAATGCTTATAAATTAAACCACTCGTGTAGAAAAAAAAAAACCTTTTGCTTCTCAGTTGGATAATTCACCCTCATCATCACATATTTGGGAAAGCGAAATACGAAAGCGCCAAACCCCTAAGAGAAAAACTACACTGGCTCCCTTTAAGAGAACTAATTGCGTTCAAAGTTTGCACCCTGGTCCACAAAATCGTACACGGGGAAGCCCCGACCTATATGTCAGACCTCATAGACTTGCCTACTAGGAACGCAAAAAGATCATCAGGAACATTCCTCAATGTCCATTATCCCAGTTGCAAAGGACTAAAATATAAATCCACATACGCATCCAGCTTCTCCTATGTATGCACGCAGCTATGGAACGCATTACCGAAGGCCATAAAATCAATACATGACCTAACAATCTTCCGTAGACTACTGAAAACGAACCTGTTCAAGAAGGCTTACCATAATGTTCCTTCTTAAATACAAAATAAATAGACTTTACACGAACTAGACAAGGCCGAACTCTTGTCACTTGACTGTTTAACTTATGCTACAACTCATTTTATCACTTAGAAACCTCTATACAATGCCATAATGCAATCCTCTTTACCATGTATGTATACACCTAAATGTATTACCATTTGAAATTCTGTAACCGGAAATGGCGATCGCCATCACCATCACCATCACGGCATAATGTAAGCCACATTGAGCCTGCAAATAGGTGGGAAAATGTGGGATACAAATGCTACAAATAAAATAAAAAATAAAAATCGTAAAGCTACTGGAATGCAGTCCAGGAAGTCAGGAATGTAGTCCATCAGCTAATGTTTAGCAAATTTATTTTTCAGAGATCAGATCAGCTGCAGACAGGTTATGGACCACCTTTCCTTATATAGAAATGGATAAAATGAAATCTTTATTAGTTAGATTTTCAGTATCAGCTTGTCTTCTGGATGGATGCCCATCATATTTTATGAAGGATCCTCCGGATTAGGTGCTAGATTGAACTATAAAATTTCTGAATAGACTCCTGGACTTGGGTTGGAATTCAGTAAGTATGGGAGGGATAATATTGACTCCTTTTACCTTTGTGCTATAGACCAGAGGCTAGTATTCTGTTATTATCGAAGATGACAGAGACCATAGTGGTTGAACAGCTTTCCCAGTTTCTAGATTTTTATCAATGTTTAAGCCCCTCTCAGTTTGGTTTTAGAGCATACTACAGCACAGAGATGACTTTACTAGCATTGGTATCTGATGCTAGATACCTTTTATCAAAGGATGTCTCTCTTGTTTTGCTACAGTTTGATATGATGGCTGCTTTTGGGATTCTTCTTTTTAAATTAAGTCCTGTCTTGGCTGTCAGAATTTCTTTCCAATAGATATTATACTATGAAGATAAAGGAAGCCTTTTCAGAGAGTTGGATCCTACCTTGTGGAGTCCCACAGGGCTCGCCTTATCTCCCATTCTGTTTAACGTCTATATGGCATATTTTTATTTAGGTTTTTCATCTTTGAAAGTTAAGTTTTATTCATATGCAGATGACATGCTGTTGCTGAGTCCCGTGGCTGATAGTCATTCTACTATGGTATCTAATATTGCCTCCTGTATATCCACTATTAGATACTTTAATTCTATCCATGGATTTAAATTAAACAAGGATAAAACTAAACTTCTTTGGATAGATACTTCTATTGTCTCTATTCCAAACACACTTATGATTACTAATGATCTTTTGTTAAAAGTGGAGCAAACATCTAAGGTGCTGGGTTTTATTTTGGACTCCTCTCTCTCTCTTGCCCCCTCCCCTCAAGTCAACCACATTAAGACAGTTTTTAAACTTCGACAGCTACGTAATGCACGTCCTTATTTTGATAACCACTTTTCGATTCTGGTCCAAGCATTGGCATTAACTCATTTAAACTACTGTAATAGTCTGTATTCTATTAGTTAAATTATGCACCAAGCTTCAGATTCTTCAGAATAATAGCCGCTATACTTACTTTTCATATGAAAAGGTTTGATAGAGTGAACCCTGCCCTGATTTCTTTACACTGGCTTTACTGCACAGGACAGAATTTTTTTTAACTTGTTTTATGTTTAAAATGTTTAATGGCTTGTCCCCAGTCTATCTGTTAAATTTGGTTGTTTTACCTTTTCTTAGAAGGTCTTCTATAGCCAGAGATCTGTTTCTCCTTTTATTTCCATCATTTGTGGGGATTAGCTTTAAGAAAATTTTAGAGAACTCATTTTGTTTTCAAGCTGTACAGTTTTTGCTTTCATTACCTGCTATGTCACATGCTATTACTTATAGTTCTTTTAGAAAAGAACTAAAGCCATTTCTATTCAAGAAATTTTATGCTTAATTCTCAGTAATGCTTTAACTTTGAACTACCATCGGGTGGGATTTGGCGGTATACAAATAACATATATCAAAATGGGGGTTTAAAAGCTTTCTTTTTGGAGCATATTGTAGCTGGGTGGTTGGATAGGCCCTAAAACGATGAGCTCTTAAACCTGTAGTTGTGGAAATTACAAGCAGACCTATCAAAGTGCCAGCAGACTTCTTATTCTCCCCTGAAGATTTGCTTTGTATATTAAAAGGGGTAACTTGGTACACACCATCATGTGTCTTAATTGATCATGTTTTTCCAACAGCAAGCTCATTTATTTTACGCATTCATAAAAAAAATTATTATAAAACCACATCCCAAGCCAGAGAGTCACCCAGACTTGCTCTCTGAGCATTGAAAAGCCTAGATTTTCCCAGGCAGGAGTAGGACTGTTTAAAATTGAGTTGAATTGGTGGACATTTTTTGACTGATGGACATTGTGAGGAAATGAAAGAGATGCCCTTTAAGTTAATGTTTATCTTTTTTTAAGCAGATACACTAGCATTTTGTTGGTGTATTTGCTTTGTAACTCACCTGAAGCACCTACAGTAAGATGTGAGATTAAGTAAATAAATCGTAACAGACACACCCACCTACTACTGTAGTTTAGGACTGGACTGTAATATCCCAAATGGTTTTTAATGTATGAAGATGTCATTGAAGGCAAGACATTTTTTTTTTTTACCATCACAATGTCAAAATTGCATTCCCTTCTGCCCAGAGGGAAGCAGAAAATGGGTGAGAGAACAAGGTTGGAAATGTGTAAACAAAGGTTCTGTGGCGTGAATCTTCCTCCTAGGAAATGGAGCAATAGTCATATCAGAAAAGAAAAGAAGGCACAGTAAGGAAGACTGCAACAATGTAAGAGACTAGATCCTTTTAATGTTACTTGTCTCAGCACAGGTATCCTTGGTGCCAATAAAGCCCACCACTACAGTAGCTGGAATGGAGGAGTAGCCTAATGGTTAATGCAGTGGCCTAGGAACTGGGTTTGAGTCCCACTATTGCTCCTTGTGACTGTAGGCAAGTCACCTAACCCTCCATTGCCCCTGTATATACTATGTAAACCGCTTTGAATGTAGTTGCAAAAAGCAGAGAAAAGGGGTATATCAAGTCCCATTCCCTTTCCTGAGGTGTTGGGGTTATCTACACCAGGAACCTTTTTGATAGTATTCAAAGTAAGCAAATCGTACTGTATATCTAGAAGAAGAAATAGATCAAATTGACAAACTGAAGAAACAACACTGCTAAGACTGACTGGTATCCAGAGTTCTGAAAGAATGCAAACATGAAATTACTAAACTGTTACTAATAATCTGTAACCTATTATTTAAAATGACTCCAATACCTGAGGACTGAAGGGTGATTCAGGAAGCAAGGGATGAGCAAACCTGATGTCAATGCTGGGCAAAAAATATTAGAAGGTATCCTAAAAATCAAAAATTACTGAACATATAAATGGGCCTGGCTTAATGGGAAGGAGTCGACACTGGTTTTGCTATACCAATTTCCTCATGAAAGACTTCCAGGAAATAGGCATGAGATTGGAGACAATCCAGCTTATTTTTGAAAGAGATCGCCGGCCATCTTCTGACACAAACTGGGAGATGGCCGGCGATGATCTGAATACGGCCAAATCGGTATAATTGAAAGCCGATTTTGGCCAGCTTCAACTGCGTTCCATCATGGGGCCAGTGAAAGTTCAAGGGGGCATGTCAGCACGGTGGCGAAGGCGGGACGGGGGTGTGCGTTGTGAAGGCCAGCTTCACCCAATAATGGAAAAAAGCCGGCTGTAACCAGCATTTCACCAGCTTCACTTGGCCCCTTTTTTTTCAGGTCCAAGTCCCAAAAAATTGCCCAAACTGATCAGATGACCACCGGAGGGAATCGGGGATCACCTCCCCTGACTCCCCCAGTGGTCACTAACCCCCTCCCACCCTCAAAACAACTTTAAAAACTTTTTTTTGCCAGCCTCAAATGTCATACTCGGGTCCATCGCAGCAGTATACAGGTCCGTGGAGCACTTTTAGTGGGTGCAGTGGACTTCAGGCAGGCGGACCCAGGCCCATCCCCTCCCCCTACCTGTTACACTTGTGGTGGAAAATGGGAGCCCTCCAAAACCCACCCGAAACCCACTGTGCCCACATGTAGGTGCCCCCCCTTCACTCAGGGCTATGGTAGTGGTGTATAGTTGTGGGGAGTGGGTTTGGGGTGCTCAGCACCCAAGTTAAGGGAGCTATGCACCTGGGAGCTTTTTTTTACTTTTTAGAAGTGCCCCCTAGGGTGCCCGGTTGGTTTCCTGGCATGTAAGGGGGACCAGTGCACTACGAATCCTGGCCCCGCCCATGACCAAATGCCTTGGATTTGGCCGGGTTTGAGATCGCCGGCTTCGGTTTCCATTATGGCCAAAAACCGATGCTGGCTATCTCAAACCCGGCCATTTCTGACATCTGGCTGGCCCCAACCGTATTATTGAAAAAAAAAGATGTCTGGCCATCTTTTTTGAAAATACGGCTGGCTCGGCCATGGAGATGGCTGGCGCCGTTCGATTATGCCCCTCAATGTGCTATTGTGGACTGGAAGCTTACAAAACAGCAACAGAATGTAGGACTAAATGATCAGTTTTCTGCATGTAAAAGAGTCAGTAATGGACTACCCCCAAAGGTTCCTACTAGGGCCTGTGTTATTCAATATATTTATAATTATCTGGAGAAAAGAGCAATGCGTGAGGCAATCACATTTACAGAGGGCAGAAAATTATTCAAAGTTGTTCAACATCCTATGCTGTTTTAAGATTTGCAGAATGAGTTTTGTGAGATTGAACCTGGGCATCTAAATGGCAGATGAAATTTAATATGTACAAATGTAAAAGAATTCATATAAGGAAAAAGAATCCCAACTACTGATAAATTAATGTTGGGTTCTGAGTATCTGAGTAAAGAGTCACCACCACATTAAAAAAGTTTTTAAGAGTCATCATGGACAATGTTTAAATTTTGAGCCCAGTATGCTGTGGCTGCCAAAAGAGCAAATAGAATGCTAGGGCTTATTTGAAAAGGAATGGAAAACAACCGGAGGCTGCTATTACGCCTCTGCATGGTGGTACAACCAAGAGTAATGTGTGCATTTCTGGTTGCCCCATCTGAAAAGAATACAGTGGAACTAGAAGAGGTTCAGAGAAGAGCAACACAAATTATAAAGAAAGGCTAGAGATCTCCAACGAAAGAAATCTCCAATGAAATCAATCAAAGTCTACACGTCATGAACACATGGGCGGACGCATTCCGCCTGAAATTAAACGCAGAAAAAACCCGATGCCTGATACTCACCTCCCAATACAACACAAATGAATTCAGCGCTATAAACACACCAACCCTAAACCTCCCAGTCTCAGAAACGCTAAAAATCCTTGGAGTCACTATCGACCGCCACCTAACACTCGAAACCCACGCAAACAATACAACCAAGAAGATGTTCTACGGCATGTGGAAATTGAAAAGGATAAGACCATTCTTTCCAAGATTCGTCTTCCGCAGCCTAGTGCAATCCCTTGTCCTCAGCCACCTGGATTACTGCAACTCATTATACGCGGGCTGCAAAGAGCAAATAATGAGGAAACTTCAAACAGCCCAGAACACAGCAGCCAGGCTCATCCTCGGAAAACCAAGATACGAAAGGGCGAAACCACTACGAGAGAAATTACATTGGCTTCCACTTAAGGAACACGTCACTTTTAAAGTTTGCACACTAGTCCATAAGATCATCTACGGCGAAGCCCCAGCCTACATGTCTGATTTAATAGACCTACCACCCAGAAACGTTAAAAGGTCATCCCGAACATACCTCAACCTCCACTTCCCCACTTGCAAGGGCCTGAAATACAAGACGCTACACGCGTCAACCTTTTCCCACATGAGCACGCAGGCCTGGAATACACTACCGCGCAACCTAAGAATGATTAACGAACAAGCTTCCTTCTGAAAACTACTGAAGACTTACCTGTTTGAACAAACTTACGGAAAGAACCAAAACACAGAGTCCATACTCACTTTTCATCAATGCAACATACATCCACTTCAGATCCCTCATCCCGTAATCAATTGTCCCATTGTCACCTCCCAATGTTATGTTGATGTCCCATTGTTATATGCCTAATGCTAATCGAATGTCTCGCACAACTCTGCACAATGTATTCCGCATCCAAGTTGTTACAAATGTATTTCTACTATTCATATCATATTGTAAGCCACACTGAGCCCGCAAAGAGGTGGGAAAATGTGGGATACAAATGCAATAAATAAATAAAATAAAAATCTTCAGTTTGAGGAAAAAGGTAACTGAGAAGGGGAAATGATACAAGTTTATAAAATTGTGAATGAGGTGTAAAGATTAAGGGCCCTGTTTACTAAGGTGCGCTAGCATTTTTAGTGTATGCACAAATTTAGCGTGTGCGCAGTGTAGGCACCCATAGGAATATTGTGGGTGCCTACATAGCACACGCTAAAAGCACTAACGCGCCTCTAGCACGGCTTAGTAAATGGGGCCCTAAATCGGAAATAGTTGTTTAACCTTTCAACTTCTCTTCTTCCAACCCAACTACTTGGACTGTGAGCCCATTAGTGACAGTGCAAAGTACCTGTAATAGAAATTGTAAACTACATAGTCACCTTGGGGATATCAAGTGCTGAAAGAAATCTAAAAACAAATAAAACTCTACTAAAACAAGAAGATGCTATTGAACTAACTCCTAGCAGATGGAAAACAAATCAGTGAACGTATTTTTCAGGCCGTGCACAAAGCAGTTAAGGAATCTTTTGTTATAGGATGTGGTCCAGGTGATTAACAGTGAGTTCAAAAGAGGCTTAAATAATTTCATGGAGCAAAAGTCCATAAATAAAATGATTAGGAGATAGAGTTAGGGGATTGGGCCAGCTCAAGGAATTGTGGTACCCTGATCCAACTTGCATTGGCAATCCCCCTCCAATATGGCACCTCTCCTCTCTCCCTGTTCCCCCCCCCCCCCCCCCCCCCAGTTCTGTAAACTGTGTGAGTCGCTGGCAGCAGCAGTAGTCTAAGACAGGCTTTCTTTGGCCAGGTCCTGGGCCTTCTGTGGCAGCCAGCTGCCTTTGATGCAATTTCCTATGGGCAGGATGTGAAAAGGGAGGACACAGGGCCTGGGCAAAGGCTGCCTGACTTCAACTGCAGCAGCCGGCAATTCGCACACAGTTTACGGGACAGGGGAGAGAGAAGGAATGGGCTGGACCCATGTGGAAGTGGGTGGAGGGGAGAGATGCTGGACTGAAGGAGGGAGAGAAAGATACCAGACCTGTGGTGAGAAGGATTAACCATTAGACATCACAGGCTAGGGATTTTGGTGCCCTTTATTACTGGTACGCTGAGCCAGTGCCTCTTCTGGTCCTGTGGTTAAGTTGGCCCTGCCTGGGGAAACCATTGCTTATCCCTGGAAATGAATTACAGGAAACTGGATCTTCTTTTTGGGATCTTCTAGGTACTTGTGATCCAAACTGGCCACTGTCAAAGATGAGAAGTTGGCTTTCATGGACCTTTGCCCAACTCACAATGAGTTTTTGTTTTTATGTGACATTTTTAAATCACTGAAACTGCTGGCCTGTAGAAGCAACATGACCTTTTAATAAAATTTCAAAGTTGAGAGAGGCTTTGAATTTATTTGTTTATAGAACCATTCAGGATAATTATTGTTCTCTTTCTATAGTTACAGGGCTATTTCCTAAACTACAGTAGTGATGTGTGTTTGGTTATTTGAATCATCCCTATTAAATATAGTAAGCTCAGTGCATTTAACAAGCATTGTTATCCTATGTTAGCACAACCCATGTTAACTTAGAACAGGTTACCTTGCTTTAGTGGATATGCATATTAATTAATTGTAAATGAAAATATATAGATTACTATTCAATTTTGATCTTAATGTTGCTGGACCTATTGCTGTTTTTATTTTTTAAATCATCCTCTCAGGGATTTTTGTAGATTATTGCCCCTTTAATGAATTTGAAATATTAGTTCTAGATTAATTTACCATCAGATGTAGTTGCATCTATATATTAGAAGATATCAGGATTATGTATTTGTCATGTATTCATAATTATTTTGTTGGTGTTTCAGTCAAAAGTAGTTATCACAAACTAAAACGTATTCTGAAAGGGGATTAGTACAACCCGATCTGGAGTCTTTTGTAGCCACCTTTCAATGTCTGCAGGTTCTCATGCCCTGTCTGCCCCTGGACTTGAAGATATTGTCACTCCCCCCCCCCCCCCCCCCCCATTGTACCTGCTGTAGGCCAACTACTGCTGCTGGTAAATATTCTTTCAAATCTACAGAAAGATGCCATACTTATATAATGTAGAGCTCGAGTAGGCTCTATTTATGTAGCTATTCATTGAAACATAGTTTAAAGATGAGTGCCTAAACTCTGCATACAAGTGCATTTTATGGTTCTAATAGAGAATTCATAAGCTTGAATTAGAATCACATTGACTTGCCTTCAAATATCTACATATCACCTACTGGAAGTTTAGTCAATGCAATGGCTTGTCCTCTACCACCTTTTGAGAAAAGGTTGACAACTCATCTGACAAACTGCCCTGGAATGGCGAAACTGTATTTGGTAGAAAGAAGAGAATGGTGTACATGAAGGTTCCCAGAAAATAAAATGGGAAGTGGACCAATGACTTCAGGACATAGAGACTGAGATGATATTCACGAAGCAAACTTTATTATAGACTCGACACAGTACTGTGTTTCAGCCACAGGCCTGCCTCAGGAGTCTAACAGTGTAAAAATGTTGTTTGAAAGGTTGTCCGTCTTGGGTAAATGCACCAAGAGGATTAACACAGAAATATCCAATGCTTTTTTTTTTGTCTTTAACAGTGTAAAAATGTTGTTTGAAAAGTTGTCTGTCTTGGGTAAATGCACCAAGAGGATTAACACACAAATGTCCAATGCTTGTCTCCAAAAAATCTTAAAGATCAAAATCTGGTGTAATGACAAGTAGCCTCTTTCTTCTTAAGCCTCTCCTGGAGGCACATTGAGGCAGTTGGATTTTCAGATTTCATGACTGACATTTGCATATACTTGGTCTCCAACATATCTCAGGCATATGCATCATAGTAATCCTGAAAGCCCACCTGGCTCAGTGTGCTGCTAGGAGATGATTGAAAAGTACTATCCTACAGGATAATGTCTTGATGAAATAATTGTCATTAGAAAAGACCAGAATCTGGAGGGATGCAGGTGCTGCAAAAGAGGTTCAAATGGCTCCTGTGCTAGATGGTACCAACTTGCACCCCAGGCATCAAATATGCATTATACCGCCTAAAATTAAGCCACATTGAGCCTGCAAATGAGTGGGAAAATGTGGGATACAAATGCAACAAATAAATAAAAATTCTTGCTACAGTTTTCTATTCCATCATGGACTTACACAGTACTTGTCTTCTATAGCAGGACAGTACTGCACATTGACTGTAATGGAGATGTGGGAAGACCTTGCTCCGGCATCCCCTGTTCACCCCCCCCCCCCCCCCCCCCCCCACCTTGTTATGGAATTTGATTACACCCTTTAAGGTGTAGAACTTGGCTTTTTAATGGAGAGAGGTCTCACTTCTGGCACCATATCTCAAATATCCTCCAATTTCTATTGTTTATCTCAGACGTAGACACAGTCCTGCCCTTCTACATCATCTCATCAATGGATAGGAAAGCCCTCCCCCACCCTTCCTCAGTTTTGCTCTTTCAGGAGCCAGGCCATAAGCATGTGAAGCATGGTCTTCCAGCTGAATGTACCCTTGTTGGAGTAACCCTGGAGTGGCTCAGCCACTATGAGCCTTCTTGTACCATGGCTACCTCGGCTGATGCAGAGCTATCAAGATCACTGGACCTATGTGAACTATGATATTTTGAACTTCTCTACCTAATAATGGCCAAGGTGGAAATCCCTACAGGAGTTTCCCTTGAGCCCAGACCTGAATTAGGGCAGCCAGTCCACTGGATTTTTATCTGCTACTGACTGACAATACCTCAGACCTTTTGTGTTCTGTTTTATTGCCATTAGGTCCATTTGGGGTCTCCCCCCCCCCCCCATATCTTGTGATTTCTTCAAAGACCCTTTGTCAAGCTGCCATATCTCTAGCTGCTAGGAATGATGGCTGAGAAAGTTTACTTCTACATTGGCTTTGCCTGCAATATGGCAAGCTAACAATGCTATTTCATGAGACCCTGCTCAAGCGAGAATAGGAGTGGCTTCCTGGTTCTTCCTTGTTTACATATGTAACTACTGAGGCACAGTATAATGTGGTCCATGCAACCTGCTCACTGACCTCTTGGAATTGCATTGGTGAAGTCCAGCACCCAATCAGGTGGTTTGAAGGTAATAATGATAGTACTCTCAGCATTTGTTGCTGCCTACTCAGTGGCACTATGCTGCCATGACTGGCAAAAAGAAGCACTAGAGTTTGTGTGTGTGCTCAGTTTGTGGTGTTTCATCCCAATATCTCAAGTATCCCCCAGAGTCCTCACTGGCAACCATTGGGGAGACATGTGCCCCCAAGCCCTCCTAGGGCCTGCAATACTGTGCCTTCTCCCCTTAACTTTTTTTTTCTTTGTATATAAATTTTAGCAACTATAGCAATCTAGATAGGGAGCCTTACCTAGACTCAAAATAATTTGAAGGGGAGGGGGGGGGGGAGGGAAGAAGCAACCCACCACAAGCTGAAATTTCAGAGAGATCCCTCCTATGGCCCCAGGCTCCGCCTCTATAAACAAGGCACAAAAGCCAGCTCTGCCAGAATGTGCTTCGGCCTTGCTGCACCAGTTCATTGCCACTAAATATTTATTTGTTACATTTGTATCCCACATTTTCCCACTTATTTGCAGGCTCAATGTGGCTTACATAATACCGGAAAGGCGTTTGCAGATTCCGGTGTGAACAAATGCAATGTGATGTAGTGAACAGCCCTGCAGAATTGATTTAACTGGCCAGGAGCTTCTCTGAATATCAACATGCAAGTGTGTACCTAAGACAATGGCGGGTTAAGTAAGTTGTACGGTCACAAGGAGCTGTAGAGGGATTTGCATCGGGCTTTCTGGCTTGTCAGCCCACTACTCTGATGTACTCCTCCATAAGTGCTACATACACTTTTAGTTTTCAGAATGGCCCTGGACTTAGAATATAAATATGCACTTAACCATGCTATTCAAGACCTGTCCTGCTGATCTCCACCAGCTGGGTTTTCAGAGTATCAAAACTGAAGATACGTAATAAAAAGTTATATACATTAAAGACCCAGTATATATACATTTATCTCATGTTAAGAGGTGAGGGGGTTATGCCCATATGTTAAATCACATTTCAAATGCACCAGTATTGGTGTGGAATTTGGCTCCTCTTCACCCACCCCTAATCTGACCTCTCTTCTCCTTGCCCATTCCCCTCCACCAAATTACACAGTAAGATTGCACCCAACGATCAGGTGGCCAAGATTGTTATAGCAGTTGCAAGTCCTGGCAACCAGGAGACTGTAGATTCTGCCATTCAGGACTCATTCAGTGATTGACTTTTCTGCCAAGTGCAAATAAATCTTGAATTTGTCTTTCTTTTCTGATAGTTGTTAAGCTCTGATATTATAGGAGCACCAGAATTTTAGTGGGGCTTGAAATGTTTTTTTTTTTTTTAATTTCTCTTGAATAACCTATCAAGAAAGGCACACTGACAGCAGCTTCAGAGAAGGTCAATGTCTCATGTTGAAAAATGCAGGCAGGTGAATAAGAACCGAAAATGCCATGCCAATGAATGAAGAGTTAGCCAGGATTCAAGGTAGCAAGGGTTATGTCAGCATATGAAAAATACAATGCTGATCCTAACCTTAAATAAAGGACTGTCTATCATGCTACAGTTACCTAGTTATTCCATCAAACTCTTTCCTAACTTGTAGTATACCCAGTAAGTCACCATTAAAACTGGCTTCAGAAATCCCACTCAGTAGCTGTTCAGCGACTCCACTGTGCACCTGTCTCCTATTCTAGGGCAGGCGAGCCAAGCTACCAGCAACTTCCCTTGCTGTTAGGCAGAAGATAGATGTTCTTTAAGAGCAAGGTAGCATTTTTCTACAGTCAGCTGGCTAGATGCTGGTCTTTCTTAGCACAAGAAACATGTCCTTTAAATGAAAGACAGCAGAGCTGGCTCAAGGTATAGTGGCATCCTGAGCCAACTTGCTTGGGCTGCGCTTCCAGCACCCCCTCCCTCCCCTAGGATCAGCATTCTCCCTCTTTTAGACCAGCATCCCTCATCCCTTCCTGGTCCAGTGTCTCTTTTGCCCTCCTGTCTCTCTCCCTAATTCTATAAACTATGTCGGTCACTGATGGCAGCAGCAACATAACAGGCTGCTTTGGGCCAGCCCTGGGTCTTCCCTCTGCCACATCCTGCTCACAGGAAATTGATCAGAGGAACCAGGATGCGGCAGAGGGAGAAGACCCAGGGGCTGGCTGAAGATAGCCTGTCATGCTGCTTCTGGCAAATTTTACAGGACTGAGAGGAGTGAGGGAGTAGTTCTGGACCCACGGGGGGGGGGGGGGGGGGGGGGGGAGAGAGGAAAGGGTACAGGTAAGGACAGAGGCTGGGTATTTTTCCACCCTGCGTCAGATCCTCACCTGGCCAATGGTTAAGCTGGCTCTGAAAGACATAGTACAAAACCTACAGTCAAGAACATTTGAAGTTGAACATTAAACAGCATAGCAGGCAGCATATTAAATGCTTAGCTTGATTTCTTTAACAGCAAAGGTCTACATTTTAGAAAGTACACTACAAAAAAACCCCACAAATCATGTGACATTTTCAGTCAGAGGCTGTTTATTTTTAAACTTTTGATTTACATTGATAAGCAGCTTTATTGATAGGAGTACTGATTCATTAAGTTGCCTTCTGTTCTAAAACACAAACTTCTGTTACCTTCAAACAATTGTGTCTCCAGCAAAACATATGAAAATATAATTTAAAGCGCACACTTTTCACTGACACGGTACAATACATTCACTATACACAGTATAACAAAATAATCCCATCCTTACTGGTTTAATAATACTGTCACAATGAATAGGTAAATAGAAACTGGACTTTTCAGTTTTATAGTTGAAAAGAATTTACATGCAACAATGACACTATTTTATGACTGTTTAACTAACTTATCCAGTCTGCCGTTCCTTGCACTAGAAAGTGCAGAGCCAAAAAATGTGTGCTGTTCTGAACACTGCCAGACTGCCAGCAGATACACAAAACAGCCAAATAGGGCCAAAAGGCACCAACCAGAGCACTCTCATGTTTAACTCACCCTCTAAACTCCAACAAACCACACGTGCCTCTTTCAGACTTAACGTGCTGTAAACGTAAAATCCTCATCATGAGCAGTTCCAAAAATGTGAAAAGGGAAAGATTCCCTCATCTAGGCAGCAGAAAAATGTCACAACTGAAAGCCCTGTTTCATAAAAGCAAGCAAACCTTCTTTCTTCTCTAGATACCGACAGCACAGGAGGTAGAAAGCGTGCATTATTCCAATACTATGTACAGCTGTGGAACAGAAAGATCTCAAAGTCACTTTTCACAAATTTGATTTCTTACGCCACACATTATCTATGGTTTTTGCATAATTAACCAATTGGCAAACTCTATTAGGAGTAGCACTTGTGAGAAAAGTATGTGCCAGGCATGCTGCTCCTCTGTGCAAGAAACCTTCAGGAATGCTTTAGACACAAGTTCCTTTCTGACAGGTCTCAATTTAAATCACTCTTTGATCATCTGTGGCACATGTCACGTCATCTCCAGTAAGGCTCAATGTATCATTATTTCAGCAAAGTGATTTATAAAGCTAAACAGACATGTCCAATTGGAATGCAGTGAAATATAATACAAGGTTAAATCGACAAAAATGCCAACAAAAGGGGGGGAAACAGTTGTCTAGAAATACAGTGAACATGAAAAGGAAGGTTTCTAGAAATCCCCTTGACGATGTTCTACCTCAAACCACGCTTACAATTTGTCCAGTCATTTTGTGCAACTCTAGGCAGGTGTGTGTTCGTTTGGATGGTAGTTGCAGCTGTTGGCATTACATAAAATATTTCCTCTGTTGGCAATAGAGAACGACAAAGTGCTTTAAAACTTCATCTTTAGATGAAGAATCATGTTTCACATGAAAATTAAAAGGACAGAAAAAAAAAAAAACAAGCAAGCAAAAAACCCCCATACATTTGCACTTTTTTTTGTTTTGTTTTTTTTAAGATCTAGCTTGGAGGAAAAAGATTTATTTGGACAGAGAAACTTGGGTCTCAATAGTGGTGTTGATGTGAATCATGCTATTAACTAATCATGGCCACAATGGAATTCCCCATACTGTAGCCATTTTTAACACTGATGTGAATTTCTTTCTGCAGCTCCAATGGCAAGATTTTCAGCATTTGCAAAGGGGAAAAACAGAATTTGCAAAATATAAAATACAGAAAGCATACCTTTTAATGTATGTTAAATAAGTATGAAAATATTTTTAGCATATAATGTTAAACATTCTTATTTATATTTCCAGTAGCTAAAGTCTTGCTACCCACTGATACCAGCTCCATTATGTAAGGCATGTTAACCAATTGGACAATGGTGGCACTGTTTTGGTTTCTTAACACGCACACATATCAATGTGTTGAAAAAACTTTACTTACACTGCAGTCTTGAAATTTCAAAGCTAGGTTTCTCTCCCCATCCAACATTGCATCACAACTAAACAATATGCAACACACACTAACTTACTTTTTGTTAGGAAGGAGGAATACAGGTTCTGAAAAATGTATAAGCTTTTTTTTCTTTTTTTTAATTTAGCACCTTAATAAAGTAATGAAAATGGGTATGTGATTAATGTGTGCAAATGTACAAAATCTACAAAGATACATCATTCCAAAATTACTGAAAAAATCTTAAAGCATGCACTTAAAACTCAGGTTTTAAAGGGCTATGGATTGCTTTCCCTTTAGAGCAAAGTAAGGTAGCTGTTTTCAAAATCTGCAACTGCTGGTGAGTATTTCTTGGCACAGTTGTGACCAGCGCTTTATTGCTGCATCTTCCTGATAATCTCAGCAGACACTGGGGGGTGGAAATTGATTGTGTGGTGCCGCAAGCCCTGAGCTGTCTTGTAACTCTTCCCACAACGACATTTGAATGGTTTACGGACACGGATCTGTGTTCTGTGACCATTCTTGGCGTGGTATTTAATACCATTGACATTCTGTGGATGAGAAAATAAAAAACAAAAGAGACAGTCAGAAATTGTAAATGATGTGTGGAGAATCCTAGTAGCAGTGTTGTTCCTAGTGTAAAATTGATTCTTTGCAGGTAAACACATTTTTATTAGGCTGATACACAAATTTCCCCATAGATGTGAAGACCACACAGGTCCAATCTACATATATGACCACAACTGAGAGACAGTACAGCACATATCTGAGATAGAAACTACAGGCCCAATATTCAAAGGATTTATGAGTTTTGCTCATAAATTGGCCTCTCTGAAAATTTACTGGGAATGAGTGCAAAACTTTATACTCAAAATTTCAGATTTCACTACACTTCTAACTTTAGGAGCATTAAAAGTGGGTAGCAGTGGGACGGATTGGGGAGAATTTAGGAACTCATGCAGACTTTCAACACTAATCTCATAAATTACACTCATAAGTATAGGCAAATGAACAAGCAGCTTAAATGTACAAGTATAGCTTTTAAGCTCCTAAAATTAAGATGAATTTTCAGATGAAAAGTTATGCTCCTGAGTTCGGCTAAAAACAGGGCACACATTTAGGAGCTTAAATTTAGCAGCTCAGCTTTTTTAATATCAGGCTCTCTTTACAATTGTTCAGCAGCAATCAGACCAGTGGCACTGCTAGGACTGAATGGGCCCCGACTGGAGAAATTAAGATGGGCCTCTATAACGTCATCTCTCAAAACTCTTTTACAATTCCAGTAAACAATCCCTGTAAAAAGCAAACATATTCCAGACCTATTTAGAACACCTGTCATAGTAATAGAAATAGAGCTATCAGAGATGCACACTTCCCAAAGATGACATGTTACAATTAATAAATTCAGAAAAACAACATTTTTCTATCTTTGTTGTCTGAACATTGCTTTGGTTCAAGGTCTCTCTTCTGCTTTTCTATTTTTTCTTAATTCTCTTTCCGGGGTCTCCTGTCCTTTTGACATTTGTTCTTTCTCTATGTTCATCATCCATCTTCCCTCTTCAACCCTTATCTGACCAGCATCTCCTTTCTGTGTCCCTGTCCCTATTCTCCCCCTGTGTCTAGCAATGACCCTCTATGTCCATGTCACATACCCTGCCTCGCTTCAGCTTCTGAAGTTCAACTACAGTTGAAAAGCAGAAAAGCTATGCCTACTTTCTCCCTTTTTAAATAACCCAGCACCTTAGTTCTTTTAATGGGAGACTGTAGCCCATTTACATTGAGTATGAATTATCTTCTGCTTAGCCAATCCCATTTTTCCGTAGGTTAAATTGTAAATTCCCTTTTGTTACCACAGTACCTATCGAGGGGCTTTAACCTCTTCTGGCAGCCTATCTCCCCTTGACTGCTCCTTGTCCTAATTGAACCCCCTTTTCCCAGCTCACTGAACATCTATAACCTATTTCCCCCCATAAATCCCTATCCTTATCCACTTCCACACCTCTTGTATTCATGCCCAACACATACACCAAAACCCTCTCTTTCCCCCATGCCCTTCTCCAGTTTCCACAAGTCCACCAAATAAACTGCAATCACCCACCCTGAACCCTTAGCTTCCCTCTCCTCATATTACACATCCTTAATATCCCAGGCAACACAATTTGCAAACCAACTGTCCAACCAATTCAACTAATATAGTATGCTCATGGCAGTAGTATCTCAAGTCCAACTCTGGCAGCAGTCCTTTGCAAGCTTCCCCACCATGATGCTCCAGCAAGTTAGGCCATCTATTGCATCGTATCTCCCACCACCCCCTTGATCTCCAGATTCCACACCAACCTCTCCTGCATTTCTCCAGGGATGATGCTAGCTCTGTTCAAACAGTACAGTGAGAAGGGGGAACAGTCTGGAACTGCTCTCAACTGCTGGTTGTTAGGTCTTTCTAAGCACTTAGAATTCTGACAGTTCCAGTACAATATAGAAGTCGTTACTTTGCCCTTGTATCACAGGCTCCTGCTTGTACGATTCCAATACCAAGTTCTTTTGCCCTACTCCTGTGTTGGGCTTTTGTTGCTTTTTAGTGAGTCAAGAAACAGTTTCACCTCTTTCATGGTCTTGAAGGCCACGGTCCAGTTGTTGTAGCTGACTCACATCTGTGCAAGATGATGCAGATGCCTTTATTGTAGAGCACTATACAATATGGCGCCATGGCTCTCCGACTCCTCGCCACCTGTGCGGAGAAATCTTGGAACAGCAGCAGCTTTGCTCTTTTGAATTCCAAGATGCATTTACTTTTGTACAGCCCCACCAGAGCATTGCTCCCAATACAACAGCTGCCAAGACTGCCATGGGAGGTCCTAGAAGCCATTTTGCAATTGGAACCAGCAAAGGCAGGAGCTCCTGCCCTTGCTGGCTCCAATCACAAAAAGGCTGCCAGGACTGCTGCAGGTGTTGGGAGAAGCAGCACGGCAGGAACGAGTGGGGTTTGTTCCTGTCCCCAAAGAAGTTGCTAAACCACTAGGAATTCCTAAACAGGCCTATGGGCAGCTGGGTGGGATGGGGGAGGGTGTTTTTCAGGTTTCAGACAAAAATGCACAGGCATTTTCGGCCAAAATACAAATCCAGATTTATTCAGTTGGCCTCTAAAAGAAATTCCAGCTAAGGTGATGTTGTGTGCAGAGAAAGCCAATATTGACCATTCCAATTCAGGTGATGCCTTATTTTCTACGACACTGCCAGGTTAAGACTGGAAGATAGTAGAATAAATCATCTAACTGCAGAAATGGGGGTGGTGGGGGGGGGGGGGGAATCTGGAAATCACTTTACAAACCCTGCTCCTACTGAGATTTACACAACCATTAGACATAGTTACACTTCTAAACCAGAACTGGGATATATTGCCCTACTGAGAATTGGGCATCCCTCCTCCACTCCTTGGGCCACCAAAGTAAACAAACTATGGCAATAGGTCCTTTCCGAGTCTGTCTTCTTAAAGGTGCAGGAGTTTGCAGGCCAGCAATATATAAATACCTGCCAGCCCATAAGCCCTGTGTCTTAAACAGGACAGACTTAGAGGGCACCGACTGTTGCTGCTGTTTGTTTATATCAATTGCAGGCAGGATTACATGAAGTGTAGTGCAATAAAAGCCATAGCTTTGAGCAGTAGAGGCTTCATCACCAAGATTCGTAGGGGGATGGAGAGTAAAATCAAGAGATCAGGAGGGGCCATGACAGCATCTTCATGCCTGGGACAATTTTGGCCACAATTTGCCCTTACTAGAACTAGTCTGCACAATGTCTTCCATATTTTATTCTTAGCTGATGGTTGGAATGAAATCTACATCAAGCGAAGGGTTATTTGTGAAATTATACCCAAGAAGAAAAAGACTGAACACTCTATGGCAAACTGATTACATTTTTCAGCAACACACAATAGTAAAGATGTCCTCTATGTTTTTTCATTTTTTTTTTTTAATGATAACGGCATGTTCTCAAGCCAACTTTTCAAAAATGGGCAGTGACTGTTGTTCTATAGTTTCAGGGATTCTTACAAATCGCAGATTGCTCCTTTGGGAGCAGTTTTCAAGGTCCTTTAATTTCTCTGTGTGCACTGGTGTTGATGATTTTTAACCCTTTGTTTTTGGTAAGTAGGCCTTAAACAACATCTTCAGCTCCCAAGATCCTTAGTTCTAGTTCTACAGTGCAACCAGTGGTGTTGGCAATCAGCCGTTACATTCTGGATATTTGGTCTGATGATTTTTCAAAGCTTGAATCTAAAGCCTTGACCACCAAAGATGTTAACTGTGCAATCAAGGACTCGGTAAGTGGTAGCTGTGTTCCCACAGTTCCTCTGCCATCTTTTCCTCCCCTGCCTTTGTGCAGTCTTTGTTTTCTTAGGTGTTTGTCTGCCATAGCAATCCTTGATTTTGTGAGAAATCTGCCCATACAAGTTGTTACACTTGAGAAGCCAATTGCTAGCTTTAGTTCTTGGTTTGGAAGATTAGATGAGGCTGGATGAAGCAGGGGCCTTTCAGGAGGTGGAGAATGGACCCTGTTGGGACAGGTTCTTATTTTGTTGCAGAAGGGATTAGATAGAGAATATAAGGATGGGAGGGGAGTTAGGATTTAGAGGTCAATTAGTGAAGGGGGCAGCAGAGTGTGGGGGAATGGGAAGGTTGTTGGAGTTTGCTAACCCTTCAAAGGGTTGTTGGAAAGGAACGGTGCCATATTGGCTGCTTGGTTGTTCATTAATGCCTGATTGTTTTTTGTATATGTAGGCTATTGCTTCTAAATATCTATCTACTGGATTGTTTTCTGAGATGCTTAAGCACTGGTCTGAACAATTTTAAAGGCAAGTGCATATCAGTTAGGGAGCAACTTTCTGTAACCTGGACATGCGGGGGTTCCAGGTCTAAATACCAATGCTCATCTTTTTGGTCATAGACGTCCCTCCCACAACACACTTAGTCTACACTCCCTTGCCACAAGGACATACTACTGTTTTAGATGTCCATATTCCGCCTTTCTAAATTCGAGATTTGGAAATCCATCCAATATGGATGTTTAAATGCTGGTTTTCAGACATCCTAAACATGAATAGCGCTTCTAAAATATGGGCAACAGTGAAGCATTGGTACACTCACAGAGGAAATATCTAGACTATTTTATAAATCATTAAATCCCTAGTATATAAAACAAACAGAGTCCTACAAGACACCACAGACTTTCTGATCAAATTTAAAAAAAAAAAAAAAAGCATCTGGAAGCTACCACCTGGTCCTCTCCTGGTCACAATAAATACAAAATAACTATACAGCAATGTTCTGCAGATGGCCCAGCTGCATGTGACCAATTCCTAAAAGCATCTACCCTAGACCACCAATATACACTGGAAACTATCACAAAATTAATCAAATTCATCCTAACCCGCAACTACTTCTAGTTCACAATCAGGCTTATTTTCGAAAGAGATCGCCGGCGATCTTCCGACACAAATCGGGAGATGGCCGGCCATCTCCTAAAACCGGCCAAATCGGTATAATCGAAAGCCGATTTTTGGACACACTCGCCGGCATTCCGTCGCGGAGGCGGCTAAACTTCAAGGGGGCGTGTCGGCAGGGTAGTGAAGGCGGGATGTGGGTGTGCTTACGAGATGGCCGGCTTCAGCTGATAATGGAAAAAAGAAAACCGGCGATGACGAGCATTTGGCCGGTTTTACTTGGTCTATTTATTTTCACGACCAAGTCTCAAAAAGATGCCCAAACTGACCAGATGACCACCGGAAGGAATCGGGGATGACCTCCCCATACTCCTCCAGTGACCACCAACCCCCTCCCACCCCCAAAAAAAACTTTAAAACATTTCCTTCCTAGGAGGGGAAGCCAGTCGGCCAGCTCGTAAAAAAAAAAAAAAAGGATCTTGCTGATCAGTTATGTTATGACTTACTTGTTTTGGAGTGCTTTATTTTGTGATACTGTTTTGAGAAATGTTCAAGAAAGACTTCATACAAATTAAAAAAGTCCCTGCCGTTCATTTTCCCTTGATGGCCGTCCCTGACGTGCACTTCCCTTAATAGCTGTCTTTCTCTTGATGGCCGTCTTTCTCTCTGAAAGTGCACTTCTCTTAATGGCCGGCTTTCTCCCCAAACAGGGAAATCAAAACAATTTTTGCTCACAGTTTTTTTTAGTAGTAACAGTGGGATTTGAACCAGCCACCTCTACATTACAAGAGCCATGATATAACCACTAGGCCACAGCTCCACTTACTTGGCTGTTCCTCCCTTTTGATTATACCCCTTCAGGTCTCTCTCAGCCAATCACAGTGCATTAAGCTGTCTGTGAGTGGCTGACAGAGACCTGGAGGGGTATAATCAAAAGGGAGGGACACCCAAGTAAGTGGAGCTGTGGCCAAGTGGTTACATCACTGGTCTTGTAATGCAGAGGTGGCTGGTTCAAATCCCACTGTTACTACAAAAAAAGCAGTGTGCAAAAACTTTTGATTTCCCTGTTCAGGGAGAAAGACGGCCATTAAGAGAAGTGCATTTTCGGAGAGAAAGACGGCTATTAAGGGAAGTGCACGTCAGGGACGGCCATCAAGGGAAAATGCACGGCAGGGACTTTTTTAATTAGTATGAAGTCTTTCTTGAACATTTCTCAAAACAGTATCACAAAATACAGCACTCCTGAACAAGTCATAACATAACTGATCAGCAAGATATAAACATCCAGAAGTACCAGTGCACTACGAATGCTGGCCCCTCCCACGGCCAAATGCCTTGGATTTGGCCGGGTTTGAGATGGCCGGTTCCAGTTTCCATTATCGCTGAAAAACAAAGTCGGCCATCTCAGACCCGGCGATCTGTGGCATTTGGCCGGCCCCAACCGTATTATCGAAATAAAAGTTGGCCGGCCATCTTTTTCGATAATTCGGTTCTGGCCAGCTGTTGCGGCGCCGCCAAAATAGATCGCCGGTGATCGATTTCGCTGGCGCCGTTTGATTATGCCCCTCAATGACATCTATCTACAAATCATAAGCAATGCTATGGGCACCAGGATGGCACCACAATATGCCAACCTTTTCATGGTAGAACTGAAAGAGACATTTTTGAATACATATCAGACTAAACCCTTTAAATATTATCAATACATTGATATTCAAAATTGACTACTCCACAAAAAAAGTTAACTTTCTAGACCCACAGCTTTCTATCAACAATGGCTATATACAAATCATCATCAATCTATATAAATGAGACGTGACCGACTCACCTGCAAATGCGCAGTAGAGACCGAACGTTGATAGAGTCCAAGCCCCGCCTCCACCAGCAGTACAGCCCAATAGGGAGCAGGTCTTGGACATGGGCATGGAAATTGGAGGAGGAGGGAGGGAAGGAGGGGCGGAACTGAGAGGGAAACGGACGGAGCGATGGAGGCGAACTGACGACAGGACTCACGGGAGGTAACACGGCAACAGCAGAAAGAGGGGGGATCGACGCCGGGGGGGTTCAAAGGTGGTGGCGCGAGTGCGCGCCACATCATGCCCGATGTTACTAGGCGGAGCCACTGCGGCAAGCTGGGCGAGGCTAAACAACGGAGAGAAGAGCGATGTTCCTGGGCGGAGCTGCTGCGGCGAGCTGGGCGAGGCTAACCAATGGAGAGAACTGCGATGTTCCTGGGCGAAGCCGCTGCGGCGAGCTGGGTGAGGCTAACCAATGGAGAGAACTGCGATGTTCCTGGGCGAAGCCGCTGCGGCGAGCTGGGTGAGGCTAACCAATGGAGAGAACTGCGATGTTCCTGGGCGAAGCCGCTGCAGCAAGCTGGGTGAGGCTAACCAATGGAGAGAAGAAGGCTCCTGGGAGGGAGGGAATTAGATGTGAAAATAGAACAGACCAATACTCGCCCGTTTTAACAGGCTTAACGGCTAGTATCTATATACAAGAAACCAATTGACAGGTGCAGCTACCTCCACAATTCCAGCTTCACATATAAAAAAGTCCATCATATACAGCCAAGCCACACAATACCATCATATATGCTTTGACCCAAGAGACAAGGGATAAACACCTTTAAATCCTGACTGAATCCTTCAAACAGAAAGGCTACAACCACCAAATGATCTCCAGGAAAATGGTCTCTTCACTTAACACACCCGGGGAAAACCTACTGCAGTAACAAAGAAAAGAAAACCCCAGAGAAAGTCCGCTTTGTAGTGACATACAATCCGGAGATGGGAAAACAGAAAAATCATAAAAGATCTAAGATCCACAAGAGCTAGTCTTCTGACAACCACAAAATTTGAAGCAAAAACTAGTGAAAAGCAAGCTCCCAACAGAAGCTCAAAGAAGAGAAGGGCATTCATTAGTTCTTGCTATACAGTAAACTGTAAATTGTGCCAACACATATCACAGGACCCCACAGTTACTCATATGGGAAAAAATATTCAACATAAAGAGATCTTACTCATGCTTTTCTTCAAATGTTGTATGTATTATTCAATACAAAAAATATGAAGAAGGATGCTATACTGGAAAATCTGCTCACACTGGCACCATATCAATCAGCACAAAGCAAATAAAGGTGACACCTCCATGAATGAGCACTTTTCAAAACCTGCACACTGCATCAATGACCTTTTGGTCAGAATACTAAAACATGATGAAATATTTTGACACCCACTAGACAGGACTTAAGAAGGATCTGGCTTTCTTATCACATTACAAACTATAAAATTATACTGCCTTCTCACCTTCTGATGATCCATCCACCTCTCCTTGTTTCTCCTTGTCACTCCCCATCCTCTCTCCACCGCCACTCCCGCTCCCTCTTGACTGTCACTGGAATGCTTTTCATGTTTCAGTATATGTATTTTTGATTTTGTCAGAACCGACCTGAAGGCTGTGTCTTGGAATGCTTGTCAAAAAATGTATTGTTAGTCTGATTAAAAAAAGGTATCACCTTATTTTCCTTCTTTTGTCTTGTTTTATTTCTATTTATCACAATGCCGTGACTCGGATCCGAACCGAGGTTGCTGTTACCTTTAAAGTGGAAATGTCTAAATAAATAAATAAAATTAATATGACTGCCAAACTAGTTTATCCACATAATCAAAAGACTGGCTTTGCACTCTTATTTAGGCAGGTTTTAAAGATATTGCACTCTTTGGGAGTAAATTTATAAAATGTTTTACATGTGGTAAACTGCACGGCTACATATACAAATAAAAGTAAGCTCACAGGAGCAGCCAGATTGTGGCATGATTGGTGGTGCAAAGATGTCTCTCTGCTCTGCTGGCCTGTTTTTCCTAACGAAACACAAAAAAGAGAAGGGGGTAGACCAATGTAGCTCCAAAAAAGTGGTTTATTGATTTAAAAATAACTCAATACAGAACTGCATTTCGGCACCTGAAGCGCCTGCCTCAGGAGTCAATGCACAACAGACCGTGGTAGGCCAGGTGCCCTTAAATACAACTAAAGATCAGACAAAAGATGTCAAATCAATAGTGTCAGGTACTAAGCATCATGCAAATAAGAACAACAAACATACTCTGAAATGTCTATATGCAAATGCTAGGAGTTTAAGAAATAAGATGGGAGAGTTGGAATATATTGCACTAAATGAAAAATTGGATATAATAGGCATTACTGAGACCTGGTGGAAGGAGGATAACCAGTGGGACACTGTCATACCGGGGTACAAAGTATATCGTAATGATAGGGTGGACCGGACTGGTGGAGGGGTAGCATTGTATATTAACGAGAGCCTTGACTCAGATAGATTATAAATTCAGCAGGACACAAATCACACCTTTGAATCACTGTGGGTTGAAATTCCATGTATAAAAGGGAAAAAAATGGTGATAGGAGTGTACTACCGTCCGCCTCGCCAGGATGAGCAGGTAGACACAGAAATGATAAAAGAAATCAGAGACGCGAACAAAATGGGCAATGTGATAATAATGGGTGACTTCAATTATCCAAATATAGACTGGGTAAATGTAACATCGGGACACGCTACAGAGATACAATTCCTTGATGAAATCAAGGACAGCTTTATGGAGCAACTGGTGCAGGAGCCGACGAGAGAAGGAAAAATTCTAGACTTGGTCCTTAGTGGAGCGCATGATCTGGTGAGGGACGTTATGGTACTGGGGCCGCTTGATAACAGTGACCATAATATGATCAGTTTTGACATCGACCTTGAAGTAACTGTACACAGAAAGTCAAATACGTTAGCGTTTAACTTTAAAAAAGGAGACTATGATAAAATGAGAAGAACGGTAAAAAAAACAACTTAGGGGGGCAACTGAGAGAGTAAAAACTGTACAACAGGCGTGGACGCTGTTCAAAAATACCATCCTGGAGGCCCAGGCCATACATATTCCGCAAATTAGAAAAGAAAGACGGAAGTCCAAAAGACACCCGGCCTGGTTGAAAAGTGAGGTGAAGGAAGCTATTAGGGCTAAAAGAAACGCCTTCAGAAAATGGAAGAAGGAACCATCTGAAAATAACAAGAAACAGCATAAGGAGTGTCAAAACAAATGCAAGGCGCAGATTAAGAAGGCCAAGAGGGAGTATGAAAAAAAGATAGCATTAGAGGCAAAAAAACATAGTAAAAATTTTTTTCGGTATATTAAAAGCAGGAAGCCGGCAAAAGAATCGGTTGGGCCGCTGGATGACCGAGGGGTAAAAGGGGCGATCAAGGAAGACAAAGACGTAGCGGAGAGACTGAATGAATTCTTTGCTTCGGTCTTCACCGAGGAAGATTTGGGTGGGATACCGGTGTCAGAAATGGTATTTCAAGCGGACGAGTCGGAGAAACTTACTGACTTCACGGTAAACCTGGAGGACGTAATGGGGCAGTTCGGCAAACTGAAGAGTAGCAAATCTCCTGGACCGGATGGTATTCATCCTAGAGTACTGATAGAACTGAAAAACGAGCTTGCGGAGCTACTGCTAGTGATATGCAACTTATCCTTAAAATCGAGCGTGGTACCGGAAGATTGGAGGGTGGCCAATGTAACGCCCATTTTTAAAAAAGGCTCCAGGGGAGATCCGGGAAATTATAGACCAGTGAGTCTGACGTCGGTGCCTGGGAAAATGGTAGACGCTATTATTAAAAACAAAATTACAGAGCACATCCGAGGACATGGATTACTGAGACCAAGTCAGCATGGCTTTTGTGTGGGGAAATCTTGCCTGACCAATTTACTTCAATTCTTTGAAGGAGTGAACAAACATGTGGACAAAGGGGAGTCGGTTGATATTGTGTATCTGGATTTTCAAAAGGCGTTTGACAAGGTACCTCATGAAAGGCTACTGAGGAAATTGGAGGGTCATGGGATAGGAGGAAATGTCCTATTGTGGATTAAAAACTGGTTGAAGGATAGGAAACAGAGAGTGGGGTTAAATGGGCAGTATTCACAATGGAGAAGGGTAGTTAGTGGGGTTCCTCAGGGGTCCGTGCTAGGACCGCTGCTTTTTAATATATTTATAAATGATTTAGAGATGGGAGTAACTAGCGAGGTAATTAAATTTGCTGATGACACAAAGTTATTCAAAGTCGTTAAATCGTGACAGGATTGTGAAAAATTACAAGAGGACCTTACGAGACTGGGAGACTGGGCGGCTAAATGGCAGATGATGTTTAATGTGAGCAAGTGCAAGGTGATGCATGTGGGAAAAAAGAACCCGAATTATAGCTACATCATGCAAGGTTCCACGTTAGGAGTTACGGACCAAGAAAGGGATCTGGGTGTCGTCGTCGATAACACACTGAAACCTTCTGCTCAGTGTGCTGCTGCGGCTAAGAAAGCAAATAGAATGTTGGGTATTATTAGGAAAGGTATGGAAAACAGGTGTGAGGATGTTATAATGCCGTTGTATCGCTCCATGGTGCGACCGCACCTTGAGTATTGTGTTCAATTCTGGTCGCCGCATCTCAAGAAAGATATAGTAGAATTGGAAAAGGTGCAGCGAAGGGCGACTAAAATGATAGCGGGGATGGGACGACTTCCCTATGAAGAAAGACTAAGGAGGCTAGGGCTATACAGCTTGGAGAAGAGACAGCTGAGGGGAGACATGATAGAGATATATAAAATAATGAGTGGAGTGGAACAGGTGGATGTGAAGCGTCTGTTCACGCTTTCCAAAAATACTAGGACTAGGGGGCATGCGATGAAACTACAGTGTAGTAAATTTAAAACAAATCGGAGAAAGTTTTTCTTCACCCAACGTGTAATTAAACTCTGGAATTCGTTGCCGGAGAAAGTGGTGAAGGCGGTTAGCTTAGCAGTTTAAAAAGGGGTTGGACGGTTTCCTAAAGGACAAGTCCATAAACCGCTACTAAATGGACTTGGAAAAATCCAAAATTCCAGGAATAACATGTATAGAATGTTTGTACGTTTGGGAAGCTTGCCAGGTGCCCTTGGCCTGGATTGGCCGCTGTCGTGGACAGGATGCTGGGCTCGATGGACCCTTGGTCTTTTCCCAGTATGGCATTACTTATGCACTTATGTACTTATGTACGGTCTCAGTAAAAGTTGGTAACTGCAGAAAAATATAACACTGAAACCATCCACTAATGCAGCATCAGAGGCACTGTAGAACAAAACGCAAAGAGCGAAAAAGTACAAGATGCTTAAGTAAAAACAGCGTGTCTAGCCTGTTTTTCTTACCTTATCGAACTATTATGCCGCTTACCAAGCATAAGAGGGTGGTTAGAGTCGGTCCCTAACTATCCAGAACTTTCTCTCTGGCTCAGCATTCAGCAGTATCCTGCCAGGATCTCCCAAGAGACCAGAGTTTGGAGTCCCTTTGAGCAGGTGAAACAAAAAACAGGTAATACTCTGTTAAGGGTGGTGTATCCTCTTTTTTCTTGGCAATCTTCCTGTGGGATTTCCAATTTCTCTGCTTTTATATAACACCCATATGAGCTCACTTGGAAATATTATACTGGAAACTGGTGTGAAACTCTTACTGTAAGCAGATGATATTCTTGTGTTGATTCTGGTGGACTCATCCCAAGACATTACCCTCTCTAGGATTAAGAACTGTATGAAGGAAATAAGACATTGGTCTTTTCTTTTAGGCTCAAGTTAAACACAGATAAGACAAGAGTTCTCTGGTTCAGTGTAAATATGGATAATATTCCTGTGTATATCACCTGTTTTGATGGCACTCACTTGGTAGTGAATAGAACATCAAGAGTTCTTGGGGTTATCTTACATTCAGTTTTAATGATGAATGCTCAGATCAAACATCTATTCCAGAAGGCTTTTTTTTTTTTTAAAGGTGAAACAACTTTGATTAGTTTGTTCTTATTTTATTCCTAATTATTTCAAAGTGCTGACTCAATTATTAATTCTAACACTGTTGAACTACTGTAATTCCTTATATATTGGTATTACTCAAAAGCAAATGCAGACATTGCAGCTGATTCAGAATACAGCAGCTAGACTTTAAATTTGTTCATGTGCCTCTATTGCTGATCGATCTACACTGGCTTCCGGTAAAATCACAGAATTGTTTTAATGTGTAGCCTTGTTTTTTAAATTTAGAGGGTCACTTTCCAACTGATTTTGAGTGATTTCAATGATTGATGAACTTGCATGTATATTATGCTGCAATTTCCCTCTTTTAGAGATGTTAAATTGAAAAGATTTTATGAGCAGTGATCAGACGGCAAAATTTTGGAATATGCCCCTGGCTGAAATTAGATTGTGTTCTTCTTATATTCATTTCTGTAAACTGTTGAGATCATATTTGTTCTCTAAGTTTATTTTGAGTGTAATTACTATTATTGTAGCAGCAGCTCTGGACTGTTAACCTGCTCTGAACCTAACTTTAGAGATAAAGGGCTAGATTCTATATATGGTGCCTAAAAAAAATCCAAGAGGAAATAAGCATATTCTATAAAATTAAGGACCGGTATATAGAATACACATTATCAATACTGCAGCGCCTAAAGCTACGTGTTCATTTACGCCAATAAGAACCTGGTGTAAATCAATGCGCTTAGATTTAGGTGCACTGAGGTGTATTCTGTAATTGCATGCGTAACTGTTGGTACGCCTATAAACACGCTCCTTTTGAGCTATGCACGTTTATTTTGAACTGAGCGCTTTGCAATTTAAAGGCAGTTCTTTAAAAATGCTCACTTATCTTGTTCCGCCAATTAAGTTACTTATCTTCGCGCAAATCTAGATGCCATATATAGAATCCGGGGGAAAGCAGGCTATAAGTACCCATCATCGTCATCAGGTGCTAGGCCAGAGAAATGGAGACTCAGCCTGCCTAAGAATAGACATAGCAACGTTTCAGAACTATGCCCATAAGACAAAGGCACTGCGAAAGCTGTAAGGCTAAGGAGGAACTGTGATATGAGAACTACCACATGCTAGAACTCCAGGATTACTCTGTCAAGGTGGCAGTGAACTGATGAGTGTTTTTGGTAGTATTTAATAAACTACGTGGGAAGCACCTGCATGTACCCTCCACTATACTGCAATTCTCTGTATCCTTCATGGGCAAAATCAGTACAGTACAAGAAGGCTTCTAGGCTAAGACCTTTATGGCAAAGTTAGAGGCCTCAGTGGCTGCGAGTTCTAAAGATCTGTGAGAGCCAAAGGCCAGCAGGATGAAATGGTGGGAACTTTTGTGTTTAATAGTTACTTACTATTTCAGATGGAGACTCAAAGGTTCATATGGCAGGGCCACATGTGAAGAACAGCATTGAGATTGAGAACTAGGGGACTTACTTTGAGAAGCAAGCCCTAGAGGACCTAAGGGAGGGCTGTCTTCTGAGTGCAGGAAGGCTCAGGCTATGTGTTATAATGCTGAAGGGCCAGGCCTTGAGATATTCATGTGATGCAAGGCTCAAGGAGTACACCCCCTAATACGGTATACCATGAGGGGCATGCAGGTGGGAGGGAAGTTTTAGTTTCTACTTGAATTACAGTATTTCAGTTAAGAAAGGGTATGGGTGTGAGTAACCGGGTTAGGTTGTGCACTATCTATTTGGTTTTATTTTCTTTGGGGGGGGGGGGGGGGGCAATGTGCTTACATTTAAGCAAAAGTGGGTGCAGGGTTGGCCCTCAACACTAGGAACATGTGGCTAATATGTTTGTCATATTAAAGGGGAAGGGAGGGCATTTGGATGTGTGGGGAATGCTGGAAGGGGACTGTAGGAGACAGATGTTGCAGAGTTTGACTTCCCCTTGAAAATTGCACAGTGTAAGAACTGATGACCTGGTCCTCTAAGGCATGGGCCAAGAGACCTTAAAGTTCTGTTTGGCTGTGTGGCTATTTGTGCTATTCTGTTTGGCTGTGTGGAACTGGATTCCCAGTGAAAAGATCCAAGATTCTGTAGACCCTGAGAAGGCGCCATGCATGGACTGCCTTTCTAGAAGAATTGTACTTGGACAAGGCACAACACCAAATGTTGAGCAGGGACTGGGTAGGAGTGGTTTATGTAGTGCCATCAGGGATGTGCAGTGCAGGGGTGGTAATTCTTCTTAGTAAATCAGTCCCTGTCACTGTCAATAGGGTTAGTCCTGCAGACTAATGTGCAATTTTTGTGTGGCAGTTGCCTGATTTCTGAAATCTCTAATGGGATGGCCAGGCTTGTTTGCGCTGGATGACTGTTTGGAACTGAGGGCCTTTAACAAATTTAGGAAGGCAATATCAGTAGCGAAGTATTCTGCTGAACTAGAACCGACCCCCCCCCCCCCCCCAATGATACAATGATGTGCAGCTTTTCATGATATGCTTCTGATGGAGAAAATATCTGCAGGGTCATGTAAATTAAAACTGGGGGGAGGGGAGGGTCTCCATTATTAAGATCTGGGCACCTTAATCTTTACTTAAACTCTTTGCCACATAGGGGTCTGAGTTTGGTTTTGAATACACAACTTTGATCCCTCAGGTTTGTGCCCTTAGGGAAGTGAGCATAGTCATTCTGGTAGATGAAGCTTGACTTAGCTATACCAGCTGCTTTGGTGGGGGAGGGTTGCCGGTAGGTATACCATCTGTTATTTATCTGAAATAGGGGCATGGTATATATTTTGGAGTGGAGGAGTAGCCTAATGTAACAGGCTGAGAACCAGGGGAACCTGGTTCAAATTCCATTGTGACTCCTTGTGATCTTGGGCAAATTCACTTAACTCTCCATTGCATCAGGTACAAACTCAGATTATATTGTACCTGAATGTATACGTACAGCTTTTGGGTTTGTAGGCAGTATATCAGAAATTAAAATAAAAATATAAGAAAATACTATGTACTGTGATCTTTCGGATCTCTTTGTTGGTGAATAAAAAGGTTTAAAGAGATCAGAAAGATCACAGTACATAGTATGGCACTATTTTGAACATTTACGTAGACACCCCTAATACGAAATTACTCCCTTTAATCAAAGTTTGCACAGATGGTTGTGAAAAGTGCAAGAGAGCCTTGACTCAGCCATGGGACTTATGGCAATCCATGATTCTTTCTGCAGTTTTTGTTTTCATGATTTTTCACTCTAGATGTCTAGAATATTTTTCTCTTCCAGAAGCTTCCACGTATTAATAAAGGTGGAAAGAAGAGCAAATGACACACAGAATGGTTAAAAGGAGAAGTGAAAGAGGCTATTAGAGCCAAAAGAACATCTTTCAGAATATGGAAAAAAGATCCAAATGAAGAAACAAGAAGCAACATAAGCAATGGCAAATTAGATGCAAAGCACTGATGTAGAAAGCCAAAACAGAATACGAAGAGAAACTTGCCTCGGAGGCAAAAACTCATAGTAATAACTTTTCCAGATATATCAGAAGCAGAAAACCTATGAAGGAATCCGTGGGATCGTTAGATCATCAAGGAGTAAAGAAGGCACTCAAGGAGGACAGGGCCACAGCAGAGAGGCTGAATGAATTCTTTGACTCAGTCTTTACTGAAGATGATGTAAGAGATCTACCTGTACCAGAGATGGTTTTCAAGGGTGACGACACAGAGGAACTAAAAGAAATCTCAGTGAACCTGGAAGATGAACTGAGCCAAATCAACAAACTAAAGAGTAGTAAATCACTTGGACTGGATGGTATACACCCCAGATTACAGAAAGAATTCAAATAAGAAATCGTTAAAGTTGTCCGTAGTACCTGAAGATTTGAGGGTGGCCAATGTAATGCCTATTTTAAAAAAGGGATCAATGGGAAAGATTCAACATGGATTCAGCCAAGGGAAATCTTGCTTCACCAATTTGCTTCATTTCTTTAGAAATCAAACAAAATAAAACATGGAAAAGAAAATAAGATGATACCTTTTTTATTGGACATAACTTAATACATTTCTTGATTAGCTTTCGAAGGTTGCCCTTCTTCGTCAGATCGGAAATAAGCAAATGTGGTAGCAGATAGTATATATAAGAGAAACATCAAAGCATTACTTTGACAGTCTGACAGAGTGGGAGGGTGGGGGTATGCATGGGGACATCTTTTTCTTGAGAAATCCACCTTTTTACAGATTAACTGGCTGTGCTGCAGCTCTGTCTGTACATTTTAGACTTAGCAGCTCTGTCTCTGAATCTCCCCCACAAATTCAAACTTAGTGGGTGTGACCTGATTCTCTGTTAGAGGGGCAGCCTTCTATACCAGTTTTTCTTGAGAAATCCACCTTTTTTACAGATTAACTGGCTGTGCTGCAGCTCTGTCTGTACATTTTAGACTTAGCAGCTCTGTCTCTGAATCTCCCCCACAAATTCAAACTTAGTGGGTGAGACCTGATTCTCTGTTAGAGGGGCAGCCTTCTATACCAGTTTTTCTTGAGAAATCCACCTTTTTTACAGATTAACTGGCTGTGCTGCAGCTCTGTCTGTACATTTTAGACTTAGCAGCTCTGTCTCTGAATCTCCCCCACAAATTCAAACTTAGTGGGTGTGACCTGATTCTCTGTTAGAGGGGCAGCCTTCTATACCAGTTTTTCTTGAGAAATCCACCTTTTTACAGATTAACTGGCTGTGCTGCAGCTCTGTCTGTACATTTTAGACTTAGCAGCTCTGTCTCTGAATCTCCCCCACAAATTCAAACTTAGTGGGTGTGACCTGATTCTCTGTTAGAGGGGCAGCCTTCTATACCAGTTTTTCTTGAGAAATCCACCTTTTTACAGATTAACTGGCTGTGCTGCAGCTCTGTCTGTACATTTTAGACTTAGCAGCTCTGTCTCTGAATCTCCCCCACAAATTCAAACTTAGTGGGTGTGACCTGATTCTCTGTTAGAGGGGCAGCCTTCTATACCAGTTTTTCTTGAGAAATCCACCTTTTTACAGATTAACTGGCTGTGCTGCAGCTCTGTCTGTACATTTTAGACTTAGCAGCTCTGTCTCTGAATCTCCCCCACAAATTCAAACTTAGTGGGTGTGACCTGATTCTCTGTTAGAGGGGCAGCCTTCTATACCAGTTTTTCTTGAGAAATCCACCTTTTTACAGATTAACTGGCTGTGCTGCAGCTCTGTCTGTACATTTTAGACTTAGCAGCTCTGTCTCTGAATCTCCCCCACAAATTCAAACTTAGTGGGTGTGACCTGATTCTCTGTTAGAGGGGCAGCCTTCTATACCAGTTTTTCTTGAGAAATCCACCTTTTTACAGATTAACTGGCTGTGCTGCAGCTCTGTCTGTACATTTTAGACTTAGCAGCTCTGTCTCTGAATCTCCCCCACACCCTCATCCTCCCCGTCTCATCTGCCCGCAACCTCGGAGTCATCTTTGACTCCTCTCTCTCCTTCTCTGCGCATATCCAGCAGATAGCCAAGACCTGTCGCTTCTTCCTCTTTAACATCAGCAAAATTCGCCCTTTCCTCTCTGAGCACACCACCCGAACTCTCGTCCACGCTCTCATTACCTCTCGCCTGGACTACTGCAACTTACTCCTCACCGGCCTCCCACTTAGCCATCTATCCCCCCTTCAGTCTGTTCAGAACTCTGCTGCACGTCTCATATTCCGCCAGAACCGATATACTCATATCACCCCTCTCCTCAGGTCACTTCACTGGCTTCCGATCAGATACCGCATTCAATTCAAGCTTCTCCTTCTTACCTACAAATGCACTCAGTCTGCTGCCCCTCACTACCTCTCTACCCTCATCTCCCCTTACGTTCCCGCCCGTAACCTCCGTTCACAGGATAAATCCCTCCTCTCAGTACCCTTCTCCACCACCGCCAACTCCAGGCTCCGCTCATTCTGCCTCGCCTCACCCTATGCTTGGAACAACCTTCCTGAACCCTTACGCCAAGCCCCCTCCCTGCCCGTCTTCAAGTCTTTGCTTAAAGCCCACCTCTTCAATGCTGCGTTCGGCACCTAACCCTTACCGTTCAGTGAATCCAGACTGCCCCAATTTGACTGCCCCTATCGGACCGACCGTTCACTTGTCTATTAGATTGTAAGCTCTTTGAGCAGGGACTGTCTCTCTTTGTTAAATTGTACAGAGCTGCGTAACCCTAGTAGCGCTCTAGAAATGTTAAGTAGTAGTAGTAGTAGTAGTAGTAGTACATCAAAGCATTTCATTGATATTCTAACAGGATGGGTGTTGGTAGGTGAGAGGAGGGTAATAAACAGAGAAATACAGCTTAATGGTTTATAATGGGTTAGAAAACCCAGATCTTTATTAAGTCCTGTTTGTTGGGTGTCAAAATATTCAATCATTCTTATGTTTGTTGGGTGTCAAAATATTCAATCATTCTTATTTCAAAGGTCTTACATTCCTGTATTGTTTTAAAATTACCTTTCAGTATTCTTACTGTGAAATCACTGGTGCAGTGTTCTGGTCTTGTAAAGTGTTGGCCCACAGGGGTGGGGGCTTGACTGGCACCGGCTATTTTCATGTGATGTCTGTGCAGATTGAATCTTGTCTTAAGCATCTGGCCTGTTTCTCCAATATAGCATCATTCGTTACATTTTTTACACTAAATGATATATACCACATTGGAAGATGAGCATGTAAAATAGTCCTTTATGTTGAATATTTTCCCTTGTGAATGACTGTGGGGTCTTGTGAAATTTCTTTGAATGCTTAAATAAATGTGGATAAAGGTGATCCAGTTGATGTAGTGTATCTAGATTTTCAGAAAGCATTTGACAAGGTCCCTAATGAAAGACTCATGAGAAAATTAAAATCCCATGGGCTAGGAGGCAATGCTCTGTTGTGGATTAGGAATTAGTTCATGGATAGAAACATGGCAGCCAGACTCATTTTTGGTAAATCACGGTTCAAAAGTGCAACACCACTCCTTGAAAAACTCCACTGGCTCCCCATCAAGGAACGAGTAAACTTCAAAGTCCACACACTGATCCACAAGATCCTCCACGGAGAATCTCCAAGCTACATGACCAATCTAATCTACCTTCCAGCCAGGAACAGGTCCAAATCTTCTCGAACACATCTCAATCTTCACCTGCCCAATTGCAAAGGTCTCAAATACAAAACCTACTATGCATTCAACTTCTCCGTTAAAGGCAGCCAACTTTGGAACGCCATACCAAGATTCATCCGAACAACAAACGAACATCTACACTTCCGAAAGCTGCTGAAAACATACCTCTTCAAACAAGCCTATCCAAACGACCCAACTTAAATTACGACCCTAATCCACACCACTAACATTAACCATGCCTAAATCCTTCCCCCCACATCTCTTCCTCTTGTCCTTCTCTATACAATTGTATTATCTCTGTGATACTTCTTACCCATACATTGTATTACCTCTTTGATACTTTGTACCCATACATTATGTTATCTCTGTGATACTTTGTACCCATACATTGTAAGCCGCACTGAACCAGCTATCGAGCGGGAAAGAGTGGGGTATAAATACTACAAATAAATAAATAAATGGGCAATTCTCTCAGTGGAGGAGAGTGAATAGTGGAGCGCCCCCGAAGATCTGTATTGGAATCGGTGCTATTTCGTGAAAAATTGCCAAAAGACTTTAAGAACATAAGCATTGCCATACTGGAACAGACTGAAGGTCCATCAAGCCCAGTATCCTGTTTCAAACAGTAGCTAATCCAGGTCACAAGTACATGGCAAGATCCCAGAACAGTAAAACATATTTTATGCTGCTTATATTAGAAATAAGCAGTGGATTTTCCCAAGTCCATCTTAATAATGGCTTATAAACTTTGCTTTTAGGAAATTATCCAAACTTTTAAAAAAACCTGCTAGGTTAACTGCTTTTACCATATTCTCTGGCAACAAATTCCAGAGTTTAATTACAGGTTGAGTGAAGAAATATTTTTTCAGATTCGTTTTAAATTTACTACTTTGTAGCTTCATTGCGTGCCCCCTACTCCTAGTATTTTTGGAAAGAGTAAACAATTGATTCACGTCTACCCACTCTACTCATTATTTTATAGACCTCTACCATATCTCTCGTCAGCCATCTCTTCTCCAAGCTGAAGAGCCCTAACCGCTTTAGCCTTTCCGCATAGGGAAGTCATCCCATCCCCTTTATCATTTTCGTCAACATTCTCTGTACCTTTTCTAATTCCACTATATCTTTTTTGAGATGCGATGATCATAATTGTACACAGTCTTTGAGGTGCAGTCGCACCATGGGTTGATACAAAGGCATTATAACATTTTCATTTTTGTTTTCCATTCCTTTCCTAATAATTCATAACATTCTATTTGCTTTCTTGGATGCCACTGCACATTGAGCAGAGGGTTTCAATGTATCATCAACAATAACAACTAAATCCGTTTCCTAGGTGGTAATCCTAATGTGGAACCTTGCATCACGTAGCTACAATTTGGGTTCCTCTTTCCCACATTCATCACTTTGCACTTGCTCACATTAAATGTTATCTGCCATCTGGATGCCCAGTCTCATGGGTCCTCTTGCAATTTTTCACAATCCTCTCGTGATTTACAACTTTGAATAACTTCGGGGCTCATTTTCAAAAGAGAAAAATGTTTAAAAAGTAGCATAAAGCAGCATTTGGCAGTTTTTGCTTGCCAAAACATTCAAATCACTGTTTTCAAAACCTATTTTGCAGATGTTTATCTAAGCAGTTTGACTGCAGTGCTTCCAAATCAAAAGGAGGTGTGCTGGGGGCGGGATTAGGGCATTCCTAACACTTGGAATTTTTTCTGTCATATTGGAACAAAACAAAAATGTCCAGGACTAAAACTAAGATGTTTTGAGCCAGATCTGTTTTAATAATGACTAAGCCACAAAAAAGTGCCCTAAATGACCAGATGACCATTGTAGGAATAAAAGAATAACCCTCCCCCCCCCCTTTACTCCCTCAGTGGTTACTGACCACCTCCTACCCCCCAAAGATGTTATAGCTAGCCCTACTGGAGCAAAAAGCAGGTCCCTGGAGTAGCCTAGTGGTTGATACGGTGCACTATAGAGAAGGGAACCAGGCTCATATCCCATTCTGTTACGCTTGTGGTGGAAGGTGTGAGCCCTCCAAAATTCACCAAAAACCTACAGTACCCACATACAGGTGACACCTGCAGCCATAAGGGCTATTGTAATGGTGAACAGTTGGGTACAGTAGGTTCTTGGTGGGTTTAAGAGGGCTCACCATACAATATAATGGGTTAATGGTGAGATGTGTACCTGGGAGCTTTTATGTGAAGTCCACTGCAGTGCCCCCTAGGGTGCCCCACTGCTCTGCTGGGATGTCTGTGTGGCCAGTCTACTAAGAAGGCTGGTTCCTCCTACATCTCAATGGCTTGACTTTGTGTGTTTTTACTTGGAACTTTTTTTAGAAACACAAACATCTAGCAAGTGGCCGTTTAAAAAAAAAAAAAAAAGAAGATAGACGTTTTACTGTTTCAAAAATTGCTTTATTCACCACTTAAATTCTGGACGTTTTCAGCAAAACATCCAAAGTCGGATTTAGATGTCATATCAAAAATATCCCTCTTTGTGTCATCAGCAAATTTAGTTATCTCACTAGCTATTCCCATCTCTAGATCATTAATAAATATATTAAAAGCAGCATTAATATATTTATTAATGATCTCTGGATTATTAATAAATATATTAAAAAGTACAGACCCCTGGGGAACACAACTATCTACTCTTCTCCATTGGGAATACTGACAATGTAACCTTACTCTCTGTTTTCTATTTTTTAACCAGTTTTTAATCCACAGTAGGACATTACCTCTTATCCCATGACTTTCTACTTTCCTCATGAGTCTTTCATGGGGTACATTGTCAAATGCCTTTTGAAAATTCAGATACACAATATCGACCTGCTCACCTTTATCCACATTTATTCACCCCTTCAAAGAAATGTAGTAGATTGGTTAGGGAAGATTTCCCATGACTAGATCCATGTTGGCTTTGTCTCATTAATCCATATTTATGTATATTCTCTGTAACTTTGGGGCCCTTTTACCAAGCTGCGGGAAAAAGGGCCCAGGGCTGGCGGCAGGCGCCGTTTTTCCCGTATGCCAGGGCCCTTTTGACTGCAGCAGGTAAAAAAGCCCCCAGCACATATGGCCATGTGGCAAGAGAACCCACTGAGGTGGCGATAAGGGCTCCCTCACAAATCTGGTGGTAACTGGGCAACATGCGGTGATGCCTGATTACCAGCCAGTTACCGCTGCACAAGCCATTTCCAGGGTTTTCTTTTTCCCCTGGAAATGGTGCACGCTCAGGGCAGGCCTACCGCCGGTGGCCAAATTGGGCCAGTGGCAGTCCTGAAAGAGCGAGCAGTAAGCCTGCATTGGGCTTACCGCCGCTCTGTAAAAGGGGCCCTTTGTTCTTTATAATAGTATCTACCATTTTTCCTGGTACCAACATCAGGCTCATGGTCCATAATTTCCCAAATACCCTCTGGAACCCCTTCTTAAAAATTTGGTGTTACACTGGCCACTCCTCAATCTTATGGTACTATGCTTGATTTTAAAGATCAATTACATATTACTAATAATAGTTCTGCAAATTCATTTTTCAATTTTATCAGTACTCTGGGATGTATACCATCCGGTCCAGGTGATTTGCTACTTTTAAATTTGTCAAATTGCTCCAATACACCTTTCAGGTTTACAGAGATTTGTTTCATTTCTCTGACTCATCAGCACTGAATACTATTTCTGGTAGTGGTACCTCTCCCACACTTCTTCAATGAAAACTGAGCAAAGAATTAATTTAATCTCTCCGCTATGGCCTTGTCTTCCTGAGTGCCCATTTTACCCCTAGAAGACTGGGCATCCAAATGGCAGATGAGAATTAATGTGGACAAGGGCAAAGTGATACACATAAGGAAGAATAATTCAAATCACAGTTATTTGATGCTAGAGTCCACCATAGGCGTCAGCACCCAAGAAAAAGATCTAGGTGTCAATGTGGACAATATGTTGAAATCTTCTACTCAGTGTGTGCTGGTGGAGGCCAAAAAAGCAAACAGTATGGTAAGAATTATTAGGGAAGTAATAGAAAATAAGAGAAAGAATATCATAATGCCTTTGAATTGCTCTATGGTGCGACCACACTGAGTATTATGTTCAATTCTTAAAGATATAGCAGAACTAGAAAAGCCTCAAAGAAGGGTGACCAAAATGATTAAGGAGATGAAGAAACTTTTAAGAGGTTAGGGCTCTTCAGCTTGGAAAAGAAATGGCTGGGGGGGGGGGGGGGGGGGGGGTGGGGGGGGGGGGGAGGAATATGAGGTCTATAAAATACTGAGTGGTATACAACAGGTAAATGTAAATTGATGTTTCACTCTTTCATAATATAAAAAGACCAGGGGACCCTCAAGGAAGTTACATGGTACTACTTATAAAATGAACAGAAGAAAAGATTTTTTTCACTCAACGAAGCAGTTAGTGCAGTTAGTGTATCTGGGTTTAAAAAAAGGTTTAGACAAGTTTCTGAAGGAAGAGTCCATAGTCTGCTATTGAGCTATACATGAAGAAAAGCCTCTGCTTGTCCAAGGGATCAGCAGCATGAATCTTGCTACTATTTGGGATTCTGTTAGGTACTTGTGACCTGAATTGACCATTCTTGGAAGCAGGATACTTGGCCAAATGGACCATTGGTCTGATCCAGTATGGCTATTCTTATGTTCTTAAGCTGAAGTAAAAGTGAACACTGTGTTAGATAAAATCTATTCAAAACCATACAATCTTGCAGGCATTTTACACTTTTCTGGCCTACACCTTTAATTTCTCTTAGAGTTTAGGAAACTATCTTGATTTCTGAAACTAGCGCAATTTATTTAGGGATGCATTTAAAACTACAAAGAACAATGTAGGTAGAAAAGACCTATTAGAAGATAAGCAGAGGTTAATTTCTATACACCACTGCCTTTAATTTTTTAGCAAGTGTGCATTTTCTCTGTACTTATGCTGTAGCCTGATAATACAGCATAGGTGTGGGTCTCAGTGGGATGTAAGATTTATAATAAAACTAGTAAAAAAGGCCCGTTTCTGGAGCAAATGAAACGGGCGCTAGCAAGGTTTTCCTCCCCAACCCCCCCTCCCTATCCCTTCGTCGTTGTGAAGCCACTGACGCCATTGCTCCGCACCTCGTCAACGCACCTTCATCACCTTCTTCGTTCTGATGCCACTGACGCCATTGCTCCGCCCTCAACGTCATCACGTTTGACGCGAGGGCGGGGCCCAGAGACTTGGTAATTTCGGTGGCTTCACCACCACGAACCCTTTTTGAAGGAAGTGACGTCAGTGGCTTGGCTTCAGTGACGTCAGTGTCTTCAGAACGTTGAGGGTGAGTTTTATTATATAGATTGGTTTTATTGTTTTTTGGGACTAAGAGATTTTTTCTAAGATCTACATATCAGTTCCGCTAGTTACAATTTGGTATTATATTCAACAAAGACATAACATTCTCGTAATAAATTTTTTTCCCCTTTAGCTATCCTCATTTACAGGCAGATGATCAAACCCCGGCGCTATTTTAGATAGCGCTCTGGAAATACCGCTCTTCCAACGCCGTAGTAGCACGGTGTTGTGCTATGGCATGATCAGAAGTTAATGTATGCAGATATATGCAGCGGTGTAGCGGTGCTTCAGGGTAGTTAAATGAAGCTAAGTAGCCGGGACGCATGCGCACTAATCAGACGCGCTAGGCTACGAACAGCACGCATGTGCGTAGGGCTGCTTGTCATTTTGTCGTTGTGTCCTGTCATAAAGCGGGGAATAATTGAACGGCGCCGGCCATCTGCAACAGCAGTTGAGGATGTCCTTCCCTGTGACGGCAGTTGAGGACATCCAAAATGTGGATGTTTGTGAGAAGGACATCCATGCCTGCTATGCCTCCAACACCTTTATTTATTTGGATTTTGGATCACAAATACCAGCAGTGGGATTTGAACCGGCCACCTCTGGATTGCATGAAGTGCTCTAACCACTAGGCCACTCCTCCACTCCCTTGAAATTTGGCCATCCCTGTGGGGGGCAGTTGAGGACGTCCAAAATGTTTGAAAGAAGGACGTCCATGCCTTCATTATGCCTCCGCTGACATACACATACCTCCCCCCCCCTAAGGGGCCTGCATACTGCCCTCCCCCCCCCCCCCCCCAACAGGGATGGCCACATTTCAAGGGAGTGGAGTGGAGGAGTGGCAGAAAGACCTAATGGTTAGAGCACTGGTCTTGCAATCCAAAGGTGGCTGGTTCAAATCCCACTGGTACTTGTGATCCAAAATCCAAATAAATAAATAAATAAATAAATAAATAAATAGGGTGTCTGAAGCATAGCAAAGGCATGGATGTCCTTCTCACAGGAACATCCACATTTTGGACGTCCTCAGTCCTCAACTGCCGTCGCAGGGACAGAGGCATAGCGAAGAATATACTCTAAAAAAAAAAAAAAAAAAAAAAAGACAAAAGTTTTTGAAGTTTTTTTTTCAGGGTGGGACCTGCGCCACAAGAACGCCAGTTAGGACCTGGCGTTATTCTGTGGCACTGTTTTTCGGCATAGTGGCGTTCAACACCTCTGTTCATGAGGCGCTAGCTTTCGATCATCCAGGAGGAATGCGAAATGACCTTATTTACATGAGATTGACTACATTTAAATGTCATGTGCGCAATGCCTGGCGCGCTTGCAGTTTATGGCGGTAACCACATTGATCATCCTATGTTGTTAAAAGCGTGTGCAAAAACGGCGCTAATGGGCTTGCGCGCTCGCGTTGACTTTTGATCATCCCCCTGTTAGTGTGATTTACCTAGGAGCACAAAAATATTTTTTTCAACTAATTCCATTTTCTGGTGGTTCAAGTAAGCCCAGAGCCTGCCCTTTGCTAGTGACTTGGTAGGTCCGTGCAGTAAAATGCACTGGAAAAGTCATGATCCATACATAGTTTTTCTTTTCCATACATTAACAGCATGCTTCTTGGGAAAAGTGAAAGACAGATTCTATATAATGCAGGCACAATCCTTGCCAGCAATCAATCTATGCCACCCAAAGAACAAAATAGTGTAGGGAGGGGGGGAATGCAATTAAATGTTTCTTTCTGCATTTAAACAATATATTTAATCTGACATCCTGGGCGAAGCAAGTAAGCTATGCTGCTTCTCATGTCTGTATCATTACTTTTTATTTGCCGCTTTCTCTCTGTTTGTCAGCCTCTCTGTGGGTCATTAATTTGTCCCCTGTCTGACTGTTCCAAGCACTAATGGTGTGCAAGACAGCCCCGAGACAGCCCTCATGCATTTGAGATGAAGGTCATGAGATAGCAAAAGCAGGCAGCAAGGGCTGGCAATAAAAAGAGAGCAGACAGGATGTAGCAAATTACAGGCTTCTCCTAGCCCCTCTTTCTCCCTCCCCTGAAGAAAAGCTTGCTGTGGTGTGTGGATGCCCTCTGGGGAAACAGCCTCTTTCTTACAATTGCCATGGCTTCTTGGCTTCCTGAGCTCAAACATCCAGCATTTACAATACTCCCTCCTCTTCACACATTTTAATCATAAAAAGGGGGGGGGGGGGGGAGAAAGCATTTACTTTGGGAAGAGGAGGACTCCCTTTTGTTCACCAGCACTTCAATACAGTCTTTGGACTTGTTTTTTGTTTTTAGTCAGAGAACCTGTAAACTACCTTTCCCCCCTCCTCCTAACTTTGAATAAAGATCTTTGTGCCTGCTGTATAGTTAAAAGCAAGTACCATGGATGGGTCACACCACATTTTGGTGGATTCTTCCGGCTCTCTGTCATAAAGATACACCACTTCTGACTAGTGGGAATGGCCTGCAATCAAGCTGATTTGTGAGAAACTTGTGTGTGTGTGTTTGGGGGGGGGGGGGGGAGGGACATGTACGGATGCCAAGGGTGGGTCCATCCCAAAGCTGGAGATTTACGGTCCCTGTGTTGGAGAGTGCTGGAGGTTTTTCTCACAGGCTCCAGCCATGTCTAAAACCAGCTCTGGCAGAGATACATTCCAAAAACTAACATTCTAATCAATAAATAGAAAATAAAATTCCTTTTTCTAACTTGTCATTTGGCCATTTTATTTTTCTAATCACGTTGGTCCCAGTTTCACTCTCTTGCCAGGGTCTCTTTGTCCATTTGGCACTTCTTCTCTCTTCACGTTCACCATCCATCTTCCCTCTATGTCACTATCTACCTTGACTAGTATTTCCCCTGTGTCCCTGCTCTTATCCTCCCACCATGGTGAGCATCCCCCTTCTGTGTCTATATTATTGCCCTATTATCAATCTTCTGTGTCCTCATCCCCCCTCATATGAATATTATCCTTCTGCGTTCCTATCTTCATCCCCCCCCACCACACCTATCTGGCATCAGCCCTATGTCCCTTATCCATCCCAGTGTCCAGCATTTCTCTCTTCCCTCCTTCCTATCCTCCTCCCCAAGAATTCCACATATGTCCCCTCTCTCCTTCTGACCACTCACCCACATACCTACAAGTCCAGTATCTTTCCCTTTCTCCCACAGGTCCCGGCATCATTTCCTTCCCTCTCCCTCCCCCAATATCTCTCCCTCTTCCTATGCAGGTTCTACTCTTCCTTTCCTCGTGGTATGGCATCTCACACCCTATTCTGCATCTCTCAATCTCCTTCCTCCTCTTCCATTAGCATCTCTCTCCTGCATCCCTCCTTTCCCTTCTCCCCTAGTTCATTATCTCTCACTCACTCTCCTCCCCCCTCCTTTAAACTTGTCCTAGAATCTAAGTGGTGCTGGGACCAGCAGCAGCTGCAGAACTGAAAACAGGCTGCACGTGGGAGGTCTGCAGTGTCTTCCCTCTGCGGATCTCACCCCTCCAGAAATAGGAAGGAGAATCAGAGGAGGCAGGTCCAGCCACTATATACAAAACATAGAAGCTGCTAAAAGGACCTCCTTAATTAAAAAAACTAGTGGACACCTAGGAAAAATGTACTCAACAATTTCACTAAAGGATTTTCTTTATCCCCTCCTCCCTCCTAATTGCCCACTTTCCTGTTCAATCCCATCATATCTGGGAATTGAACTGGGAAGTGAGCTGCTTATAGCTGCTTGCTTTGCCCTTTTAGGTAGTGCAGTATTCTAATCTGTCCACATGGCCCCTGCCTTTGCCTCATCCCAGATCCTGGGGTCAGCTCCGCTCACTTCTGATCCTGCGGCCTTGGGCGTCATTCTATCTGGCTCCAGTCCTTGAGCCAAACATTTTGCTCTGTCACCCTCTAGTCCCACAGCACCATTCCATGCCTCTTTGCAGCCAGAATCCTACCAGCATGGTTCCTGACAGATGCCACTTCAGTGTATTATATGCATATAGATCGGGGTCTCCAAACCTTCCCAGATAATGATCTTATAGCACATGTCAAATCACTGAGAAGGGTGATGGGGGGGGGGGGGGGGGTAACACTTGGAGTCTGTTGAATGGGAAGTTCTTCCTCAGACTATGCTGAGTTTGTTGCTGTGCTATATTACCATCATCATCTTTGGCAGCTACAGCCAGGGAACTTTCCAGAGTTTGCTATCTATGCTGTTGTTGCACATAAAAATCAAGTAACACATCCTTCATGAGCTGGATTAAGCCACGGACAGGACAAATATGGTGAGTTGGAGAAATTAACTTTGTGGGCCACACTTGGTCCATGAGCAATAGTTTGGGGACCCCTGATATAGACAGAAACTGGGAGTATGACCACAAACAGTGGGGTAGTAACATTTTTTTCCCTCAGGCATATTATACTGTATTTCCTCTATGTGAGCAAGGTGTGCTGGTGGCAAAACGTTTCACTGGTTTGACTCTAAAATATGTCTGCTGTTGTATATATAGATTTATTTTATCCAGAAATGTTATCCACCTCCCTATATTCGGTTTTATACTGGTTTGCTCTTAGTAATGGAGAGATTTTATTATTTTGAAAACACAGAGACAGAGAAAATGATGACAAAGATTAATCCCCCCCCCCCCCCCCCCCCCGATATTCAAAGCTATTTAACTGGCCAAACACAGCTGCTGACCACTTAAAGAGGTGTATTTTCAAAGCACTTTGACCTACAAAGTTATATAGAAACCTATGTTTAAGTCTATGTGCTTTGAAAATGAGCCCCTACATAGAATATTGGTGCCTAACTGCTAATATTCAGTGGCAGATAACAGGTTATCTCCGCTGAATATTGCCGGTTAGCACCTAGTGCATACCTGGCTATATCATGCGACTTATCCCATTAGACGCCAATATTCGGCACCTAACTGGATAGATTTATCCGTCAAAGAGGACCACATAAATATCTGTCTTATCTTTAACCACCCAAAATCTAATTGGTTAGCACTGAATATCAGCATAGCCGATTAACTTTTTAATGGTTAACCCCCCCCCCCCCCCCCCCGATATTCAATGCCGGTCGCCAGAAATGGCCTGGCATTGAATATCCGGGTGAACACCGGCAGCAGACAGCAAAAGTGCTGCCTGCCACCGGCTGAATATCGGGCTCAATCAGACTATCTAGTCTGCCCATCCATAAGCTCTACGATCCCTTTCTCTCATCTAGAGATTCTCAGTACATGTCTTATACTTAGTGTTCACACACAATCCTGGTCTCTACCACCTCTGCTGGGAGACATTCCATGCATTCACACTCTTTTCTCAAAGAAACATTTTCTTAGATTACTCCTGAATCTATCTCCTTTAATCTTCATCCTATGCCACCTCATTCCAGAGCTTCCTTTCAATTGAAAGAGACTCGCCTCCTGTGCATTTATGCTGCATAGGTATTTAAATGTCTCTATCATATCTCCCGCCTTTCTTCCAAAGTATACATATTGAGATCTTTAAGTCTGCCCCCAAATGCTTTATGATGAAGCAGTGGTGTTCGTTGGTCGGCTGTCACCCAGGGTGGATCGCCGCTGTGCACCCCCCCCCCCCCCGGTGCATCACCTCGAACCCCCCCCCCCCCCCCCGTGCACTGTTCTTACCTCCTAGGGTGCCAGTGGAGCTGACAGCTGGTCCCTGCACCCCCTCTGCAGCGTGCACCCGGGGCAAACCACCCCCACCGTCCCACCCTCGGTACACTGCTGTGATGAAGACCACTGACCATTTTAGTAGCCGCCCCTGGACCGACTCCATCCTGTTTATATCTTTTTAAATGTGCAGTCTTCAGAACTGTACACAGTACTCCATAAGACCTCTGACCAGAGATTTAGATAGAGGTATTATTTCCACTTTGTGCTGGCCATTCCTTTCCCTATGTACCCAAACATCCTTCTGGCTTCTGAGGTTGCCTTTTCTACCTTTACTTTTATGGCTGAACCCTTTAAAAAAAATCACTTTTAGAAGCACTCATGCAGGTCCCTAACAAATTAGAGAAAACAAACTGCCATTTAAATAAACTAATAGGTTGTAGATATTAACATGGCCACGTAATCTAGATTATTTTATTTATTCGTTACATTTATACCCCACATTTTCCCACCTATTTGCAGGCTCGATGTGGCTTACAAAGTACCGTAAAGGCGTTTGCCATTTCGGTTGATAACAAATACAAGATTGTGTTGTGGTCAAACTAATTTGGCTTAGTACTGCTGTGATTACTTGAGAAATACTGGTGCAGCTCCTTCATTTCAACTAGAAAATCAGAAAAATCTCAGGCCAGTTGCAGCTGGTACCTCCAAATGTTCACCCTGCTCTGAGACAGGGTTATGGATACAACACATATCCCACTTTACCATTCAATAATAGCCATTTATTTATAAACCACCTGAAGGGATGACTAGCACAGTGCACAACAAAAATATGATAAAGTGAACTAGTAAGCAGCAGTCCGTTTTTCTAGCCAGAGAGGTAATAAAGTGCATTATTGTGGCTGCTGTGAATGAGAAATGGTACACTAAGAACAGACCAGAACTGGAAAGGTATGAGAGGCCAAAGGAACACCTCACTTAGGCCTATTTAATGGTACTCAGACTCCCCTTTCATGAGGCCTCTGAAGGGCACTTGTGGATAAAGGAATGCTTAGTGCACTGCCTGCAGGAAACATGGCACAAAATCCTGACAGTCAAATACAATGCCCAAGAGCAATCAGTTGTAATCAGTCAAAACAGGAAGGAACAACAAGAAAGTCACTGGATAAAGGAAATGTAGCCCACTTAACTGTGCAGGAACAGGCATAACCAAACAAGCTCAGGCTTTTATGGCTAGTATGTGAGAGTTATGGCCATTTCATGTGCTCACCTGGCCCTGACCTAGTGCTTGAAAACTGGTCACACCTGTATTAAGTTAGTGCAATAAAATGATATCACAACTTACTTGCAGCCTTTATTTATAAAAGCTCTTGAGAATGGCCCCAGCATGACCTCAGAAGCACAAGTACCTCATCACACCGCATAATAGTTTTCACATTGTTCAATAAAAGGTAAAGAGTTGGTTTTATTTCTAACAGAAAATAATTACAATTTTAAGTAGTGTTTGTGTGCCCATAAGGTACAGATACCTCGAAGACTAGAAATGTTTATGCAAACATTTTAACTCTGAAGTTAAAATGTTTGCATTAAAAAAGAGCACAGATACCAGAAACTTTAAATGACTGGCACATTCATCTCTCAAACTTAGTGGTGCTTTTTTTTTTTTTTACCCCTATCTTGCATTTGTAAACTTAAACTTAGTTGTACCTCACCTTGTACCTCTTCTTACATCCTGGAACTGGGCAGGCAAAAGGCTTCTCATCCCCGCCATTCATACACATGGAGCTGAGGATAGCTTCGGAGCTGATAGCGCTTTCTGTGGTCCAGGACTCATCGCTGTCCGACTCCTCATAATCCACTTCTTCCTCATCATATTCGCTGCCTGTAAGAAATAGAGGTAATAAAATGAGACAAAGTGAAATCACTTTAAGATGGCTTTAGAAGGGTGCATGCCATCAGATCCCTTCTGATGACTAATGTCTGGTATATTATAGAAATCAATAAAGCTCTTTTTACCCATCTTTTCATTCATTTAACAATCACAGTCACATTTTTCACATAGTTCAGACAGCCGGTATTAATGCAGAGAAACATATTTTCATTAACAATTAGCCAAAGGTGGCATTAAGGACTCCCACCATGGATTGATTAAAAGCTAAGACTTCAGAACCCTTCAGAGCCTACAAAAAGGTGGGAAAATGTGGGATACAAATGCAATAAATAAATAATAAATAAATAAAACCAGGCTGGAAAACATTCTATAAAACACCCAAAGATGATTATTTTGGGTTCTCCCACTTCACAGTACAATCCTAAGTAGTATAATTTACCAGATCATAAACAGGATAAAATGAGTATGTTGACAGGTCCCAATGCATTTACTAGCCCTTTGGAATTAATATGAATTATGGTAGAACATTAGCAAGAGTTATGGCAATTTCAGTTGTAAAGTTCACCCACAGGCCTGAAGATAACACAACAACCCTTGCATGCTCTATGACAACTGCTAAAGGTGTCTGAAGAGCTTCTGCTGGTTCGTGTGGATCTTAATTTATTTCAATAATCTTAAGAAAGGCTGCTGGGAGGATGGAGTTAAAGCACAAGGGAGGTAGGGGTAGCTCAGTTGTAAGATGCTATATACCACAAACAGTGTGAACTCCTAATACCATAAGCTAGGAGCTTGATGATTCAGACCTGTAAATAGCATGGGATGGTGGAAGTCTAGCCAGTAGGCTGATGCAATAAACTGAACTATACTTATCCTAGATGTGTTAGCATACAAAATACATGTTAATGAGCTGCATTTGGGATTACTTCTGTTGCAGCACAATGCACTAAAGTTTAGCACAGTTTCTTACTTCTGCGATAACACTGGGATGTTCACTTTACCTCTGGGTGTCAATGGGAATTAGTCACCAAGGACTGAAGATCCTTGATTGGGAGTCTCCCATCTCCAGAGGTCTCCCCAATCAGGGTCCCAAATGATCCTGCAATGAGGTTTATCCTGCCCTAGGACCACTAAGCAAGAGTGTCCTGGATCCAGAGTGCCCCTAACTCCTCTACCTAGGCCCCATTCACTCTGCAGCACCCTCCCAATGGTCTCCCAATGCTCACCTTTAGTCAGGGAAGTGTCCTCCTCCTTCACTATCTGCTTTTGCCACCCACCATCTAAGAAAACGGTGGGAGTTCAGCTGACATAGCTAATCTCACCTGAACCAGCACCATTTGTCAAGATGGCGAACGGCAAGAATAGAAGGGGGAAGAGGAGGTCACTTTCATGGCTAAAGGCAAGTATCAGGGAGGTCTTTGAAGGTGGGTGGATAGGTAAGGAGATAAAGGATAGGAGACAAGGAGCTATCCGATCCCATGCCACTCTTTCTCAGAGGTGTTAGGAGACCCTTGGCCAGGGTCTCTCTGGCTGGCTGGTCCTGGGGCCTTTATTCATGGACCAGAAGTCTCTGAAGTTAAAATAGAAATAACTATTTCCATTTCAGCACAGATATTTTACTTTAGTGATTTTTGCACATCTAAATGTAAAAAAAAAATCAGTGTTAAAAATCTAATGCAGATTTTGAACACAATCTTATTACTGCAGCAGAGGACAGAACTCATGTGATTTCATTGGACAATTACCACAGTGTAACTATCACCAAGGGAGTGTGGGTAAGCCAACACACACAAAAATTCCCTCCTAGTCCCCATTTTCATTTCAAGACCTGGAAAGGAGCAGGTTTGTAGAGAAGATCTGAGAAAAGATACTGCTGCTCTACATCCAGGCATTTCTCATCCCAATGTTTTCGGCTCCAGCCAAAACCACTGTGCCCCACCCTATCTCTTGGAGACCAAGTCAAAGACAATCATCGTACTGTTAAGTATAATGAAACAACTTTACTTAAACAGTCATCTAAGCAATTATGAATAAGCAGGCACAGGAAGTACAGAGAAAATAAGAAAAAGCAAATATATAACTAGCAGGATAAATAACAGGCCCGATACTTCTAATTCTGAGTTTCGCTCCTAAATTGGCCTCTCTGAAAATTTACTAGGGCTGAGTAGATAAATTTATATTAAAAGTTTTGCTAAACTCTTACATTTATGAGCATAGAAAGTGGATGGCAATCTGCTATTATTCCTGGCAGCTAGCTTTGATTGGTTTAGTTCTCTATTCTTAGAGCTAGAGCAGAGTGGACACTGGCTGCCTACCCAGGCTCTATGACCCTCTGTTGCAGAGTCATACATGTGTCACACACACTGGTCAACAGGAGGCTGTTACCTATGGTCTTGACAAGATGCATGTTCCTCTTACAATGACTCAATTGGAAAGTTCAGCTAAAATCAAAAGTTCGCCTGCCACACTCCATCTTCTATCTGCACATTAAGATTCACATATAGGGTGTAATTCTATAACTGAGCACCTATTAGGCACCTATTCTATAAAGAAATACAGGTGCATATTTTCCTTAATTGAATACTAGTGTAATCACGATAATATGCACCTATAAGTTGGTGTACACCTAAGTTCTGCTGATAATTTGCAGAATTCTATAAGGTGCACGTTAAGTGTGGGTCCCACCCATGCTTTGCCTACCTGTATGTGATATGCAAGATATGCACATATTTATAGAATCAAGTTTAGGAGGAATTTTAGCATATAAGTGCATACTTTACAGAAGTGGCATCATAGGGACTATAGGTCACCATCCATGTCATTGCCCCTCAAAGCACATCCCCCTTCCCTGTTGTCATAGTTCATGCTGAGCTTTGCTTTACCCCATCCAAAACCTCAGGTGTGGGTAAGATCCTGGCGTCCAGGGATGCTAATTTTGGGACCCTGTCACATGCTAAACATGGAGCATGAGGAAGTCATGTCAACCATTGACCTCTGAGGGAACAAACTGGTCACAGAGCATCGTCTGGTAGACTAGGGACCTGACTCATCCAGGGATTTCTTTTTCCTCATGGAAAATAAATGGGAGGAAGCATTTGCTAAATAAGACCCCCCAATATATTTTTTCTTCCTGATGAAAATGACAAAGTGAGAGCACCCTCAGATGCCTAGTGCTGATGCATCTATCTGCATTTCTAAGCAGAGTGAGATAAGGCAGAGAGGTGAAAGAAAACTGCCTTTTCAGTTTTTGGAAAACAATACCATAACGTATTCTTCTTTACCATGTATGTACGCACCTTAATGCAATACCACTTTAATCCTTATGTCGAAAACGCTCTCTCTATAATTGATGTCCTAACATATGTTACAATCCAATCTATCACTCAGGAACCTATATGCAATACCAGAATGTATTATAATGTATTATTCTTTACCATGTATGTACGCACCTTAATGCAATACCATTTGTAATTCTGTTAACCGGAAATGGCAATCGCCACTAGGGCAAATGTAAGCCACATTGAGCCTGCAAATTGGTGGGAAAACGTGGGATACAAATGCTACAAATAAATAAATAAAATAAATAAGACACAAATCTATGAAAATGTTACCATGGTATGGTTATATTGGTAGTGTTCACATTACTGGTCTACAAGATAATAGTGAGAGAAGCCAGGGATTTTACAACATGGTTGGTTGGTTTCTTTTTGTTTTGTTTTCTGTGGGTCTGACATGAAAATAGAAATGAAATGAGAAAAATGCTTTAGTAATCTAGCCTATAGAATATATTATTAAACAACAACATCAGAATATGAAGGGCAAAGTATTCACTATCCAGCATCAACTAAGACCATGGAAATGAGGTGGAGTGGCAGCCATCCTGATCTGAGAGACAATCAAACTGTGCACAGTCTCCATCCTCCACCTGTTAAGAGTCAGACTGCCTCCTAATCCAGCTACAAGGTAACAAACCAATGCGGCTGTTTGTGATCTACAAAGCACCTCACAACAACATATCATCTGGTGACAGACGTAATTCTGAGCTTCCGTAGTTTTAGTGATCATGGGAGATTTTAGCCAACATATTTAAACTCGAGACACCATCACTGCTGTTTTCCTTCATACAATGGCAGCACTAGGTTTTACTCTGGTGATCAATTCTCCAACCTATGAAAAGGGTCACATGCTAAACTTGGTGTTCTACAAAGGGATCAACAAATTTGAACCTAAAGTTGATAGCATTGAGATGAAAATCAGACAGATTATTTTCTAATAAAATTTTCTATGAAGGACTACCTAAAATAGATGGGCCTGACCAAAGTTTGGGAGGAAATTCAAGACATGAGAAATCTGACTGCTGAGCATTTCCTAGAGGCATTGTCCTACCCTAATGTGAATGAAAGATGGCTACAGTGTCAGAACAGGTTGACATCTGAACGAACACTTAGCGATGGCCTTAGGAAAAACAGCTTCATGAAAGAAGATCCTGTGCTCTATGATGGATGCCGACACCTCACAAGTGCTCAGTTTTCACGAATTGCAAGAAGTTAGCATGATAAGTGCTGGCTCAGGAACACTGCTGGCAAGCTTACTGCATGGCATTTTGGGCCGCGGGGCACCTTCAGAGGACTGGAGACCTTCAGTTGGGATGTGTGTGTGGGAAAGGCAGGGAAAGGACATACCAATGTGCCTGCATCCACATAGAAGAGTGTGGGAAAGGCAGGAACAGGGCAAACCTATATGCCTGCATCCACATAGGGGGAAGGGTAAGGCAGGGAAAGGGCTAACCTATGTGCCTTTAAAGTGAAGCTGCAATAGCCACAACACCCCTGCTACAACTGGCAAAAGCCCAGGAGCCACCCCAGGCAGATTTTTGAAGGAGCTGAATAAGCTGCGTCCAATCCTGCTAGGGAGATAGAGAATACTGAGAGGCAGATGGAGCCAGCTGGCCAAGAGGCACTATGGTTTTTCAGTGCTCTCTATCTCCCCCTGCTGGTAGGTGGACACAACCCATTCGTAATGGATTCATCTGCTTGATGACAAGGAAGGAGTATTTGTTGCTATTATTTTCTCACACCCCTTCCTGGCTGGGAAGTCCCCTCTTTCCCTTGTTTGATGTACTGATGTGTTTGTAATTGGGTAAATCATCAGTAAGAATCAAAGACCTAAGGACAGCCTGATCACTCCTAATGGGCACAAGATGTAAGGCTTCCATTACCTTATGTATATATTAATAGGCTGCCACTGGGGTGTAGTAAGTTAACCTGGCATGGAGATTACTTTGCTTGGTTACTGTTGCCAGCACAAAGCCAGAACAAACAATTAATCTTTGAAGGTCTTTTGTTCTTGCTGCTTCCATGACCTGGGTTTCTTCCATGACCTGGGTTTCTTCATATTTGTTCAATTTTTGTCCTCTGCCCGGTCACAACGTACCTACTATAACCTGGAACTAGTCCAACAGTAGTCTAGTTTCAGAGTTGATGGGAAAACTTAATACTCTTACCTATTTTTGACAATATAGCACTTACATTGTTACACATACAGTATTACAAAGATCTGATATAGACACTAAGGAGGTAGTTATTAAGGTGCAATACAGAAACAACACATGCTATTTGTCTCTTAATGGCAATAAGGTGTCTTATATTATCATAACACAAGTTATTTTAGGTTACTGTGTTATACATAATAAGATGTAAAGCAAGCAAAACACCTCATTATTATGTGAATTGAATAATGTAGCTTGTGGTGAACACCACAAGCTGAGTTACTCCTGGAAATATAATGGCAGCTCAAAGCTGGCATTGTTTTTCTTGTCTGGAACTAGCAGGTCACTAATATATGACCTGCTTCTCCCAGGTGCCACCTTAATGGGGTTAGTGCTAGAAAAAGTAGCATCTCTCTCTCTCTCTCTTCACACTTCCTTCCCATGGAGACAGAGGGAACATTGGTCTGGACTAAGTACTCATCACTTGTGTGAAAATTTTCAGTCCATGTACAGAATTTTCCACTGACCAAATATGAGTGCAATTTTGTGCTGAAGATGTCCTTGATTAAAATTCGTAAATCATACTTGATTTTATGAATTATTTTGTTATTTCTTCAATCACTGTTGGTATGTGATTAATTATAAAAATTGTAAACAAAAATAAAATAAAAAAAATTGTAATCAGATCATGCTGAAAGATTTGGGAAAATATTATATTAGATTTGTATACAATGTTTATCTCCTAAAAGTGATGCATATCCTAGATAGAAATCTTGTGAATGGATCACTTTCTAAGATGTGATGTCCACCTTGATTACGACCAAATGTCTCTCTTTTTGATGATTTATATTATCCTTAATAGTAATATATTAATATCATTCATGTCTTACTTAACATGAATTAAAACCAATAAAGAAAGACAACCCCCTCCCCTCACATTAGGGTTTTTAAAAACAGAATCATATAGTTTGGAGGGAACATTATTAAAATGTTATTATTATTAAATGTCAGTGTCATCAGCAATCTATGATTAATATTACAGCGCCATCCAATGGACAGAACCAGAACTTCCAACTTGGAGAACCAATTTAAGCTAAGTAATCACTCAGTTGCTAAGATGAGGCAGATATGAATAGATCATTTTCTCTTTGCTGCTTTCTAACTAGAGAGATGCATGGGGACAGAAATCTAACCCATCCTCATCTGTCCCCACCCATCCCCGCTGGAATATTACCCATCCCCACAAGAAATTAACCCATCCCCCCTAATCCCTGCAAGAATTTAATGGGACCTACAAAAAAAATTCCGGTCCGCTCTCTTGGTCTCTGGGTTCGAGCCACAGCACTGCAGGCAAGGAAGAAATGGAAGTTGGAACACTCTGGTATGCACATGTAAGGCTAATCTTTGATTTGCTGGCATTGTGTGCCACATGCACACATCAATAGGTCAGGTGACCTCTGATGCTCGTGCCTGTGTCAGAGCTGGGGTCTGTGCATCAACCCAGGAGCAGAGAGGATTAATGGAAGACTTTTTACATCTGCACTGTTAAAGCAAGGAGGAGGAGGAGGCGGCAGTCAAAGAACTTGGTACTTGGTAGGTGAGAGGCTGGCGCAGGTGCAGCTTACACTTCCAAAGGAACCCTGCAAGAACTGCTTCCATCCCCACAGGAACCCCACAGCCCTGGAGGGGAGTCCCACAGATTTTGCGAGATTCCCACGAACCCCATTCCCGTGCAGGTCTCTATTTCTAACAACTAATAAAACTGTATCAGCATTATTTTCTTGTGTACACTACATTTTGCTGTGTGCGCAGAATTTGTGATCTGTGTGGGCACACATTTGCACTCAGAAAGAACACTGCCCTGACTCGCCACCCCCCATTTGGACCTCCTGCCTGCTTACCCTAGACTACAAGAATTCCTTACAGTAAGCCCAAGAGGACCTACAAGGGGGGGGGGGGGGGACAGAACCTTGCTGAGTGGAGACTATTATAAAGAACAAAATTACAGAGCATATTCAAAAGCATGGATTAACGACACAAAGCCAACATACATTCAGTGAAGGAAAATCTTGCCTCACCAATCTGCTGCATTTCTTTGAAGGGGTGAACAAACATGTGGATAAAGGGGAGCCAGTCAATATTGTGTATCTGCATTTTCTAAAGGCATTTGACAAAGTACCTTATGAAAGACTCCAGAGGAAATTGGAGAGTCATGGGATAGGAGGCAGTGTTATTTTGTGGATTAAAAACTGATTAAAAGATAGAAAACAGAGAGTAAGGTTAAATAGTCAGTATTCTCAATGGAGAAGGGTAGATAGTGAGGTTCCCCAAGGGTCTTTGCTGGGACTACTGCTTTTTAACATATTTATAAATGATCTACAGATGCGAGTGTCACGAAATGCCTAGCCATCCGCCTGGGGTAACCCCACAGTCACTTAGAGGGTCTATCCCCAGCACAGTTCAGGTCAGCCTGCACCTGCCACTTGTGCTGTACACTAGCACCCCCTCCCACCGACTGGGTCACAACTGCCTCTGGGCAAGTCTCCCACTCTCAAACTATCCCCAGTGATTTCTAGGTTACTGGGGCCACGTTCCCAGTGGTCCCACAGTCCCCAGAAAGCACTCACAGACCCAACACACAAACCACCAGGATTCAGTCCAGATAGGCAGAGGCAATAAACAATTATTTGTCATTAAAAAATTGCACAATGAACCAAAAGAAGTGCAATCAGCAAACAATAACAGATAACTGAAATATGGATCAATTATAACAATACTAAACCTTTGTTTACTTCCTAAAAGGTACCTGGGGAGATCAGGACATATAGCTATTCACCAGTTATCAAATATAACTGTTTTTTACAGGGCTTCAGCAAAGAGCTCTTCCTATCTCTTCTCCTGGGCTGAAACTAGAGCAAAAGCCAGTACAATTGAAATGAAAAAAGCTCCTGGGCCAATCAGAGTCCGGATTGGAGAACGGCGGATGTGGTCCCTCTTCACAAAAGTGGTGATAGGGAAGAAGCTAGAAACTACAGGCCGGTAAGCCTCACTTCAATTATTGGAAAAGTAATGGAAGCGATGCTGAAGGAAAGGATAGTGAATTTCCTGGAAGCCAATAAGTTGCAAGATCCGAGACAACATGGTTTTACCAAAGGTAAATCGTGCCAAACGAATCTCATTGAATTCTTTGACTGGGTGACTGGAGAATTGAATCAAGGACGTGCTATGGACGTAATCTACTTAGATTTCAGCAAAGCTTTTGACATGGTTCCCCACAGGAGGCTCTTGAATAAACTGGACAGGCTGAAGATAGGACCTGAAGTGGTGAACTGGATTAGGAACTGGTTGACGGACAGAAACCAGAGGGTGGTGGTGAATGGAATTCGCTCGGAGGAGGGAAAGGTGAGTAGTGGAGTGCCTCAGGGATCGGTGCTGTGACCGATTCTGTTCAATATATTTGTGAGTGACATTGCCGAAAGGTTAGAAGGTAAAGTTTGCTTTTTTGTGGACGATACTAAGATTTGTAACAGACTGGACACCGGGGAGGGAGTGGAAAACATGAAAAAGGATCTGCGGAAACTAGAAGAATGGTCTAAGGTTTGGCAATTAAAATTCAATGCGAAGAAATGCAAAGTGATGCACTTAGGGAGTAGAAATCCACGGGAGAAGTATGTGTTAGGCGGGGAGAGTCTGATAGTTACGGATGGGGAGAGGGATCTTGGGGTGATAGTATCAGAGGATCTGAAGGCGACAAAACAGTGTGACAAGGCGGTGGCCGTAGCCAGAAGGTTGCTAGGCTGTATAGAGAGGGGAGTGACCAGCAGAAGAAAAGAGGTTTTAATGCCCCTGTATAAGTCGTTGGTGAGGCCCCATCTGGAGTATTGTGTTCAGTTCTGGAGGCCGTATCTTGCTAAGGTTGTAAAAAGAATTGAAGCGGTGCAAAGAAAAGCTACGAGGACCTGAACATGTATACCCTGGAGGAAAGGAGAAACAGGGGTGATATGATACAGATGTTCAAATATCTGAAAGGTATTAATCCGCAAACAAACCTTTTCCGGAGATGGGAAGGCGGTAGAACTAGAGGGCATGATATGAGATTGAAGGGGGGCAGACTCAAGAAAAATGTCAGGAAGTATTTTTTCACGGAGAGAGTGGTGGATGCTTGGAATGCTTTCCCACGGGAGGTGGTGGAGAGGAAAACAGTAACGGAATTCAAACATGTGTGGGATAAACATAAAGGAATCCTGTTCCGAGGGAATGGATCCTCAGACGCTTAGCCGAGATTGGGTGGTAGAGCCGGTGGTGGGAGGCGGGGCCGGTGGTTGGGAGGCAGGGATAGTGCTGGGCAGACTTATACAGTCTGTGCCCTGAAAATGACAGATACAAATCAAGGTAAGGTATACACAAAAAGTAGCACATATGAGTTTATCTTGTTGGGCAGACTGGATGGACCGTGCAGGTCTTTTTCTGCTGTCATCTACTATGTTACTATGTCAATAACAATGTTTGAAAAAACTTGGTTACATCACTCAGGCATTTCCTTATCTGTGTTAACTAAGGAAAGAAAGGTCAGTTCTTTGTAACAGCTTAAAACATAACATGCACCACCTGCTGGCCAAACAAAAGAAATGCACTTCAAGATTTAATAAAGGCAATTTTTACAGGCTTAGTCCTTTTACTAAGCCACGTAAGTGTCTATGAGCACCCAACGCGCGCCTAAATGGAGTTACTGCCCAACTACCGTGTGGCTCTTGCGGTAATTTCTTTTTTTTTTAATTTTTTTAAACTTTAAATTTTGTATTGAAAATTTTTGAACAGTTGGAACAAATCGTGAAACAAACATCCATTTCTGTATCCACATCTTTCCATCATCCCCCTATACATTCTTGTTAGTTTCCCCGATTGTAATCACTATATTTCAACCCTTTGTCTTTATGCTAAACCATATAAACAATTGCCTCCAACCCTAATTCCCCAAGTAGTACCCCAACTTAAATGTTCATTTTACTTCACCCTTTTACTCCCCCCTGCCCTCACCCTATGCCCCCCATCCCTTCCCCCCCACCTAAGGAACCTCTAATATTCCATTACTCTCCCCTCTCCCCCCATTACTATACCTCCTCTCTGGAATGTATCCGATACTCACTAGATCCTCTCTATCATTTGCTGGATTCTTGCCCATCCGTTTAAGCTCCCCCTCCCTTTTATGTACCCTAAGGCGTTCCATATGACACGTGTCTCATTTGAATCTTCCAGTCCCCCATAGTGGGGGCATTTACTGTTTTCCAATAGCGCGCAACCAAACATTTGGAAGCTGCCAGTCCCCACCGCATCAGTTTACTCTCTTCCCAGGACTCCCGCTTATTATATAAACCCAATAAGCACGCTCGTGGGTTTCTTGCGGTAATTTCATTTTTGGTGCACATCCGATAGGCATTTGACATGGGTAGGTCATTACTACCCGGTTACCACGTGAGCCTTTACTGCTAGGCCAATAGTATAGTATTCTAGTATAGTATTATCCTTTACTGCTAGGTCAATGGCAGGCGGTAAGGTTTCAGACCCAAAATGGATGCATGGCAATTTTGATTTTGCCACATGTCCATTTTCAGCAGAAAAATAAAGGCCTTTTTTTATAGGTGCCCTGAAAAATAATTCTACACGCGCCCAAAACCCACACCTCCCCTACCGCAGGCCATTTTTCAGCACGGCTCTGTAAAAGGACCCCTTAAAGCACAGTGTTCTGTCACAGGGAGTACCTAGTGAGGTAATTAAATTTGCTGATGACACAACGTTATTAAGTCACAAGAGGACTGTGAAAACTTACAAGAGGATCTTACAAGACTGGGAGATTGGGCATCCAAATGGCAGATGACATTTAATGTGAGCAAGCACAAAGTGATGTATGTGGGAAAGAGGAACCTAACCTATAGCTATGTGATGCAAGGTTCCACATTAGGAGTCACCAACTAGGAAAGGGATCTAGGTGTCATCGTTGATGATACGTTGAAACCCTCTGCTCAGTGTGCGGCAGCGGCTAAGAAAGCAAATAGAATGTTAGGTATTATTGGGAAAGGAATGGAAAACTGTGTGCAATTCTGGTCACCGAATTTCAAAAAAGATATAGTGGAATTAGAAAAGGTACAGAGAAGGGTGACGAAAATGATAAAGGGGATGGGACAACTTCCCTATGAGGAAAGGCTAAAGCGGCTAGGGCTCTTCAGCTTGTTGAAAAGACAGCTGAGGGCAGATATGATAGAGATCTATAAAATAATGAGTGGGGCATGCAATGAAGCTACAAAGTAGTAAATTTAAAACAAATCGTAGAAAATATATCTTTTTTCAACGTGTAATTAAACTCTGGAACTCATTGTCAGAGAATGCGGTAAAAGCAGTTAGCTTATCGGGGGTTAAAAAAGGTTTGGCTAGCTTCCTATAAGAAAAGTCCATAAGCCATTATTAAGATGGACTTGGTGAAAATCCACTGCTTATTTCTAGGATAAGCAGCATAAAATGTATTGTACTGTTTTGGGATCTTGCCAGGTTCTTGTAACCTGGATTGGCCACTGTTGGAAACAGGATGCTGGGCTTGATGAACTTTTGGTCTGTCCCAGTATGGCAACACTTATGTAACCAGGCTGGGGGGTGTGGAAGAATCATCAGGGAGGCCGGTTGGAGGTATCTACAGGAGGAGGAGGAGGAGGAGGGGGAGGAGGCACTTGGAGTAGAATAAGGCAAGGTTTATTTCAATGGCATTTTCCTGTACAGTGAGAATCACTACACTGCAATACTGAGATACCACAGGTCAGTAATTCCTGCGGTAAACTAAGGTTGGAGAAAAGGCCAGCTTTTAGAGCACCTCAGCAACTACTCCCCAAAATTTCACAAACAGTTTCTATTCTTGTGTGTTCTTGAGCAGAATCTCAGCATTTTCAGAAACCTTCACACTTGAATATATTTTTCACTTAAACTTGCAAGGTTATTTTCATAACCCACCAGTCTATTCCCATGTTTTTCATGTACTTTCTTTCATGTCCACTGCTGTATTAGAAGACCTCAAAAGGGTGTTCTCAAGCATCTAAGGAGCTTGATTGCTGAGCGAATGGTTTATTAACACAAGCCTATCCACAAAGGTTTCGTGGCCCAATGCAGTAAGAAATGAGATGCAAATTACTGCTGCATTAAAAGTATGTGCTGTCAGAAAAAATACTAATATGTACCTCATTACTAAAATTTCCCACTTCTCTTCAGTGTGTGAGCGGGGATTGGCTCATGCATTGACAGGAAGGGGGAAGTCTAAAAAAAAAATCCCAATGGATCTGTATCCTCTCTCCTCCTGCATTCCAACATCCCAGAATTATCTCTAATACTCTAATGGATTTTCCCTTCACTGGAACCCACCTGATCCCCTCTCCCCCACATGACAAATAATCCTAGTAGTCTAGTGGACCTTCCATTCCCTTGACATAGAAAAAGCTCTGGTAGTCTAGTGCAGTGATTCTCAACTCAGTCCTCGGGACACACCTAGCCAGTCAGGTTTTCAGGATATTCACAATGAATATGCATGAGATAGATTTGTATACAAAGAAGGCAGTACATGCAAATCAATCTCATGCATATTCATTTTGGGTATCCTGAAAAACTGACCGACTAGGCATGTCCTGAGGACTGGGTTGAGAGCCCTGGTTTAGTGGACCCCTTCCCTCCCGCCACTGCCCCTAACGTAAAAAAATAAACATCTGGACAGTGAATCCCAAACCTGTCCTGGGGGAGCCCCAGCCAGTCAGGTTTTCTAGATATCTCCAATGAATATTCATATATATATATATATATATATATATATATATATATATATATATATATATATATATATATATATATATATATAAATCATCAACTGAATAAATATCTTATTTTAGTTACAACTGATATCAATCAATATAGTAACTATTACTCTCTGCTTTATGTATCAAAATCTCTTTATTAAAAAACTCAAATTTACATAAAAAAATTTTCCCACAATCTTAACCTCTCATTCACACCAATCTAATAAAACCACATATTAATATTCCTCTATCCCTAGAGTTTCACAATCCAGCCATTGTAATAAACAGTCACATGTACTTATGAAGCTCTATAGTGTAGATCATAAAACTTCAATGGATACCCCTCCACATATCTTCTATAATGTAGCTATCAATATATATATATATATAAACAGTATTAAGGATCCTCCTTCGATGGCACTTGCCACTATAGGTATTATTTCAAAACGTCCATACAGCTTTTTTGTAAACTCCAGATGAGGGCGTTGTTACATTTGCAACTGCGTCTTCCCTCTTTTATTCGGGCAAACTATGTCGCCTCAATAATATCTTATCTGTTAGCATGTTTTCAACATTCTTGCACTAATGCATCAACTCCAATTTTCTTGTTTTGCAGTCACTCCTTTCTTCGTGAAACCAGACACAGTCACTGCGTTTCGCTAAGCTTTGTCAGGGGTTCAGCTGAAAAAATATTAACTCTTTTTTCAAACTGCATAATCAGAGCAGACCTCCATTGGAGACAGGAGAAAACAGCGTCAGACTCACTCACTCAGACGCCCATGCACTGCTCCCCCAGCCAGACTTGTTCACAGTGATCTTTTTGAATTTCTTGGGGAGAGATGAGGGAAATCCCACCTGCTAACACCTTTGTTCCCCAGGTGGAGGCACCAGACGCCAAACGCACGAGGGACTGAGTGAGCCTGCGTGAGGAAGAATTCTGCCAGGTTGGCCCCGGACCCAGGTACTCTCACAAGGGGGCATTACAGAAGCAATGGTTGGAGGGAAGGGTAGTCCACTAGAGGTCGAGTCAGGGTAAGGGGGGGGGGGGGGTCCACTAGACTTCCAGGGCTTGTCAGTCAGTGTGTGTGTGTGTGGTGGGGTTGGGAAGGGGAAGTGAAGAGGAGGGGGGGGGGGGGGGGGGGGGGGGGGTTGGTCCACTAGACCACCACGGATCTTGGGTCATCCAAGGTGAAGTTTCACCATGGTTGACCCTCAGGGCTTGATGCAGCAAGGTGGGCTGTATACCACCTCAGATTTACTGCTACAGCTCTGCTGTTAGTCTTCTGCGCACATCTCTGCATTGATGTGGTTTAGCTAATTAACTGCATTTCATGGGTTTACTTATTGCTAATGCTGAGCTCTAAGGCAAGGCTTCAAATGAGGTTATCTGCCTCACACAACCTCTTTCTGCATTGCGCACCTGCAAAATCGTGTGCTCAAGCCCTGCTAACTCTGCTCAAAGCCTTGTGACACTTTTCTGCATCAAGCTCTCAGCAGTTTGATGTCATTGCTTAACACTTTCAATGGAGATACACCAGTGCTCTTCTACATTAAGTTTCTCTGTATGGGCACTTTTCAAGTACAGAAAATTAAAAAAAAATTTTTGGAAAATGCTAAGAGTAGAAAACTTATCTATTGCCTATGTCCAGATTGTTCTTTCTGTACATCACCTTGGGTGAATTTCTTCAAAAAGGCGGTAAATAAATCCTAATAATTGTGTGATAAATAAAAATATCTCCCTTTTCTGGATTGGCTTGGTACGGTATACAATGTTTTGCAAAACTCTAATGGATATATGTAACATTGTCTGCAGTGTGGTTACACAATTAGTTCAGCATCTCATATTTTATGGCAGGGTGTATATTAAAATGGATTTTTTTTTTCAGTTCAGCAGACTGTTAAATAGCAGCTAAATGACAAAACCATGCATGTAAAGAACTGAGGCTAGAAACTCAGCCAACTGATACCATAGCACGTGTTTTGCACAGCTGGCCTTGCCTTTTAAAATGTGGTAGAGGTGCTCAGGCAAACTGAATGTCAGGTCACAATGAACTGCTCAGCTTTTATAGTCACAGAGCGTCCACAATCTCAGGAAGTTATTTTGCATTCTTATACATACTTAGCCCATCCCGTCCCCCAACACATACATGCGCCTCCTTGCCAATCCTGTTTTCCATAGTTAAGAGAAAAATCATGATATATTACCAAATAACACAATTTCCTTATTTAAAACATGCTCATAGGTTGAATATCTTTCAATCCAGAAACACAGAACGATGTAACTAACCACTTGCAAGAAAGTACCAGAGGCTTCCTTTTTTGTAAAGAGAATAAATGCTAAATAATGTTGACGAATCCTCCAGTTTCGTAGCAGTAAAATCCATGTCACTGGAACATTCTCTGTTCTGTGCTGTGGTGTAAGCAGCTATATAAGGAAGTCTTTGGCCTGTAGTACCCATGAAAACAAAGGAAACAAGGTGCCAAGCAGGAAGGGGATGGAAATTCCCACCTTTTCCCCAGAGGATAGGCAACTATAACTTGCCACTAGTCACTAAGGCCAAGGGGGTGAGATCTGACTGGCCAGGAAGTGGGCTTCAGGGGGAGGATAAAAAGAAGTGAACCAGGTGGCTTGATCCCAGAGAGGATGTACTCCTGAAGGCTGGGAACAGGAACGGACACTACAAAGTCCCAATAAATAAAGAAATAAAAGTGCACCTCCCTCAGGATAGGTATTTGAAGTATGTACATTCAATAAAGCTGTGAAGGTGATTACTAAGGGTACCATGGAAGGGGAGGGAGTATATGACTGCATGAGTTACAGGTTTATTTTAATTATTAGGATTTATTTACCACCATTTTGAAGAAATTCACCCAAGGCAGTGTACAACAAGAACAATCTGGACATAAGCAAAAGACAATTTCAGCAGAAAAAAATATGCAAACAGCACACATTGCAATGTTGACACAATATACAATAAAACATCCCAATAGACAGCATAGCATGTAAGTGGAGATGGAACATATAGACAGACAAAATAGAGTAACAGGAGTGAGAGAATATCAAGCTTATTTTCAAAAGAGAAGGATGCCCATCTTTCGACACAAATCACAAGATGGGCGTCCTTCTCACAGGGTCGCCAAAATTGGTATAATGGAAAGCTAATTTTGGGCGTCCCCAACTGCTTTCTGTCACGGGGACAACTAAAGTTCCCAGGGGCATGTCGGAGGCGTAGCGAAGGCGGGACTTGGGGGTGCCTAACACATGGGCGTCCTCGACCCATAATGGAAAAAAAAAGGGCATCCCCGACGAACACTTGGACAAATTTACCTGGTCCTTTTTCTCTTAAGACCAAGCCACAAAAAGGTGCTCAAACTGACCGGATGACCTCCCCTTACTCCACCAGTGGTCACTAACCCCCTCCCACCCTGAAAAATTTTTTTTTAAATATTTTTTACCAGCTTCAAATATCATACCCAGCTCCATGACAGCAGTATGCAGGTCCTTGGAGCAGTTTTAGTGGGTGCAGTGCACTTCAGGCAGGCAGACCCAGGCCCATCCCCCCCACCTATTACACTTGTGGTGGTAAATGTGAGCCCTCCATAACCCACCAGAAACCCACTGTACCCACATCTAGGTGCCCCCGTTCACCCATATGGGCTATGGTAGTGGTGTACAGTTGTGGGGAGTGGGGTTTGGGGGGCTCAGCACACAAGGTAAGGGAGCTATGTACCTGGGAGCTTTTTCTGAAGTCCACTGCAGTGCCCCCTAGGGTGCCCGGTTGGTGTCCTGGTATGTCAGGGGGACCAGTGCACTACTAATGCTGGCTCCTCACACTACGAAAGGGCTTGCATTTGGTTGTTTCTGAGATGGGTGTCCTTAGTTTCCATTATCGCTGAAAATCAGAAACGACCAAGTCTAAGGATGACCATCTCTAGGGACGACCTTAATGTTAAGATTTGGGCGTCCACGACCGTATTATCGAAACAAAAGATGGACGCCCATCTTGTTTCAATAATACGGGTTTCCTCGCCCCTTTGCTGGGACGTCCTGTGAGGACGTCCTCAGGAAAACTTGGGCGCCCCTTTCGATTATGCCCCTCCACAGGGACTAGCATAAAGAAAGTTGTGTGTTGAGTCATAAAAGGTGCATAAATATAATTTCAGCAAGCAGGACAAAGCGGTTTATAACCTAAATCACACAAAGAAATATGAGAAAAGAACTACAATTCATGAAAGGAAAGGGTTCATTTATAACAATGTAACCCCCCTCCCCGCGAAAATGCATGAGAATTTCAGGGTGGTCACTAGGGATGGGGAGTTGCTATTGACAGCCCCATGGTGAAATCATTGCAAAGGGTAGCCCCCGGAGGCAGGGCCAGAGAGTTAATAAAAGCCCTGAGTGTAAGAAGTTCTGGGTCTTTGGTAGCCCACCCCCGCTAGATGACCTGTAGTACCGAGGGGGAGTCCTAGTTTAGGATGGGACAAAGAACCAACTAGAAGACAACTATAAGAATGAAAATCTCATTGACCAAGGAACACTGCAGTACCTTCCTCGCTGTAGTTGCCCAGGCAAGGAAAATTCTACTGTGAAGGGACAGAACAGGGACCTCACTGTTGCTGTACCCAGACTAGAGAGATCACCATAAGAAGGTATCAGTGCAGAGTTACCATGTATCTGATTCTTAAACATAAATCCAACAATTGAGAGCTAATTCTGAGGATAAATGTCAACTACTCTGTTCCAGTTACAAGTAGGAGATATGTAAGATTAAAGCACATGTGTGTGTGGACTGAAACTAACAAGAGGAGAAAAATCACCCTATATACCATCTTTTATATTTTTTTGTTTGGAAAGACTGAAATGACAATATAGAAAAGTGCCCTGTTATCATTGGAGACTAGGTTTAAAGCTGTGCTGATACATCTGAAGGATCCTTGAACTGTTTAGACCAAGTTGACTGTTATGAACTATGTTTACGTTCCTATTAGTAAAGCGAGTTGAAGTTTCTACAACTGAGACTGCTGGCTTCTTCTTTGGGCGTGAGTACCCAGAGAGAGTGTACCAGGGGCGTTGCCAGACCTTGGAAGGAGGGGGGCCAGAGCCCAAGGTGGGGGGGCACTGTTTAGCTGCCTCCCCCTGCCGCTGCCCCCCCCCACCACTTTGGACCCCCCTGCCGCTGCTGCAACCGCAAACACCCTCCCCCGTCGCCACCAGGTACCTTATTTGCTGGCGGGGGTCCCCAACCCCCGCCAGCCGAAGAGTCTTCTTCAGCGCCGGTCGACTCTGGCACCTTCGCTGTGTGATGATCTGTTTCGACCGCCTGATATCCTGCACCGTGCATGTCCTGTATGTAGCCCCGTGCAGGACGTAAGGCGTCAGAAACAGATTATCACACAATGAAGGCGCTGGAGTCGACTGGCGCTGAAGACTCTTCAGCTGGCAGGGGTTGGGGAACGCCGCCAGCAAACAAGGTACCTGATGTGATGGCAGGGCAGGTGGCGGGCGGTGGCTGGGAGGGGGGGGGGGTCAAATGTAGAGGGAGCCAGGGCTTAATCTGTGGGGGCCCATGCCCCCGTGGCACCACACAGCTATGCCCCTGAAGTGTACCCTTGGCTTACCAGAGTATTCTGGCCCACGCTCAGCCCATAAAATATCTTGAAGTGGGAGGTATGTGTGTGGAAACAGAAATATTTGTTTGTGTGACTCTGGTCCCAGGTGTGTAGAGTGCAGGGAGACCCCAGGGTGAAGCTGAGCTGGAGGTGAACCAGAGGTTACAACAGCTACGCAGGGCCTAGTAGGATGCAACTCCTAAGAACCCCCTGCCCAAATCAGGTTGAATAGGCCTGGTTAAAAAGTCAGGTTTTGATGACAGTTTTGAAATGCCTCACGTGATTATTTTAACGCTTTGTATTTACGTTTAATGTCTTATGTGTTACGAGCCTTGCAAGTAGCACAAAATTCCACAGCCAGACTGGTCTCAAAATGTTCAAAGTGAGAGCATATTATATCCATCTGGCTTCTGATAATTTGGAGAATTCAGTTGAAGGGTCTATGATTATTATTTTTTTTTTTTTATTTGTAAAATTTTTTATTAATGCTTCAAAAATTACAAAGTCATATAGAACAATTCTATGATTCATTTTTTAACACTTCAACTTGTGAAGCTCCCATTCTAAAAGCAACAACATTAAACATATATTGTACTTAAAAACAGAAAAAATTTATTTTCACAGGGTCAGTTTACACCAACTGAGCACTATCACTGTTCAAGTAAAAGACCCACACCTATGGAATTCCTTACCTATTGAATTACGAAAGGTTGAACATATTTTGACATTTTGCAAACATTTGAAGGTCCATTTATTTTAAAAAGCTGTCTCGTTAAAATAGGTATGCAGTGTGTGAACTATGCAAAATCAAGGAAAAGTTTTTGGATATTATGAGATGGCCTTATAAGCTCATTATATAGACTTGGTTGTGTCACAAAAAGACAGTATATCAAATCCATAACACCCCTCCCCATTTATGTTATGTATGTTTTCGACATGTTCTCCTCTGTTATACTATGGGGCTCATTTTCAAAAGAGGAAAATGTCCAAAAAGTGGCATAAATCTGCATTTGGATGTTTTTCTCACAACAACGTCCAAATTGGTATTTTCCAAACCAACTTTTAGATGTTTTTCTATGAAGTCCATCAGAAGTGCATTCAATCACAAGGGAACGTGTCAGGGGCGTGTTAAGGGCGAGATCTGGGCATTCCTAACACTTGGACATTTTTCTGCCGTAATGGAACAAAACAAAAACATCCAGGGCTATAAGTTAGATGTTTTGGTCTCGACTTCTTTTATTAATGAATAAGCCACAAAAAAAAAAAATGTTCAAAATGTCCAGGTGACCATTACAGAAATAAAGGAATGACACCTCTTACTCCTTCAGTTGCCACTGACCCCCTCCCACCCCACAAAGATGTAAATGAAACAGTACATACCAGCCTTTATGACAGCTTCAGATGTTATGCCAGTCCCATTAGAGCAGCAAGCAGGCTCCTAGAATAGCCTACAGTGCACTGCAATGACCACTAGAGAAGGTGACCCAGGCCCATAATCCACTCTAACTATTACACTTCTGGTGAGAAGTGTCAGTCACCCCAAAACCTACTGTACCCATATATAGGGGACACCTGCAGCCATAAGGGCTATTGTAGTGGTGTACAGTTGGGTACAGTAGGCTTTGGAGGGCTCCCCATATAAGAAGGTAACGGTGAGATTTGTACCTAGGACCTTTTATGTGAACTTCACTGCAGTGCCCCCTAGGGTGCCCCACTGCTCTGTTGGGGTGCCTGTGTAGCCAGTCTACTAGGAAAGCGGGCTCCTCCTAAGTTCAAATGGCTTGATTTTGTGTGTTTTTCACTTGGACTTTTTTTTTTTTTTTTTGGAAAATGGTCCAAAAAGATCGATGTACTAAGCACAGCAACATCTAAGAAATAGTTATTTTCAAAGAAAAAAGACAGACGTTTTTTTTTAATAAAATAGTCATTTTCACTACTTGATTTTTGGATGTTTTCAGCAAAACGTCCAAAGTCAGATCTAGATGTCATATTGAAAATGCCCCTCTATGTGTGTATACAAGACTGTGTATGTTTTAACATTGTAATCTGCCCTACAATGTAAAGACTGAACAGAATATAAATGTTTAAAATAAATAAGTGGGTGGCGGTAAGTGCTTCCCCTGCATTGCCATGCAGTAAGAATAATCTTACCACATGGCTGTCTTTTTTAGGGGTTTTTTTTTTTACCTGCTGCGGTAAAAAGGGCCCTGGTGAATGGCAAAAAACGGATCTCGCCGCTACTGTAGGGCCCTTTTTACCATAGTTTGGTAAAAGGACCCCTTAACCATCTAAATCTACAGGGTTCCTGAGAATATAAGTCAACTCAGCTAAACCAGATTGCAAAAACCTGAATCTGAGTCTCAGAGTCCCTGAGTCTCATTGCAGCTAACACCAGAACTACAAGTAAATACTGGAAGGAACAGTATTGAGTTCCTGCAACCCAGTTTAGTAGAGTTTAGGAGATAGAGGAGTTTGGACTTTCTCTAGGCTTTGGAATTAAGGGTATCAATTTGTCACTTGTTGCCTCTTACATTGTGTCTGCCTGAAGAGACTTGATTTAAGTAAACGGCTGGTTCAGAAAAACAACTTAGAGAGAGTGGCGAATGTGGAGAAAGTAAAGTTGCTTACAGCTTCCCTGAGGATTCCAGAATACTATTTATAAGCTAGCCCATGCATAAAATATAGAAATACTAACAATTACGCACCTCTTTGGTGCCAAACATTGGCATTTATGCACTAAATACTAAGCACTGTTCTCTAAAGTATGAACCAATATCACTTAGCAGGTAACTCCAAGGAGGGGGGGAGGCCGTACATTCAAGTGGAGTATATGTGGATCATGGGCGAATAATCAATTAATGCAGACAACTTATAGAATACTATCATCTGTGTGTACTATCAGTCTATGTCAGGCTGGAGGTTTCCCGTTTACCTATACAAAGACACTGAATTTCAGAAATACCTTCATGATAGGTGGTCAGAATATTCACACTATAATGAGGAACAGGCAGATCAACCATTCCTTTTTTGGTCAGCAGCTAAAGCTGTGCTCTGAGGTGATATCACCTCTTATTTGTCAGCAAGCAAGCGTCACTTAACAGCGTTACTCTTAGAAAGTCAACTACAAACAGCTAAAAATGCCCACTTATGAATTCCTAGTTCTACAACAAGGGAGCAGTTCCACTCTACTCAGATAACATTGAGCACTTTGCTGCATGAGCGCACTACATTTAGTGCATTGTTTTGCAAATACTGCTTTTTCCGTTTTGGGAACAAACCAGGCCATCTCCTGGCACGAGTGGTTAAGCCCTTGGGTGGATCTAGAATGGTGGTCTCCATAAGAGACCCCCAGGGGATGATACATAAGAGTGAAGACATAGCGCGCATATTTACAGACTATTTTTCTGAAATTTATGTAGCGAATGCGTCCCCCCTGATCCAGTACAATTATACACGTATTTAGTGCATGCAAACCTCCCTCGCCTAACGGAACAGGAATACCAACATTTAGATGGAACCCCTATGGCAAAAGAACTCCAGACGGCTATCAAGTCTCTGAAGTTGCACTTGTTCCTGGGCCCGGAAGGGTTCTCTGGAAAATTTTACAAAATGTTGCCCCCACACTTCTTAGGTCCATTTTCCTCTTATCTTGCAGATGTGGTGTCCAAGGGGATGTTTCCTTCACATGCAAACTTAGCACTAGTGCCTTTACTTCCAAAACCAGGCCGACCTACTAATTTGGCAGAATCTTACCAACCAATATCGCTCATTAACGTAAATATTTAAAATCTTAGCAAAGGTGCTCACATAATGATTGGCGGGGATACTCTCACAATTGGTAGGAGGTGAATGGGTTGGGTTTGCTTGAAATCGCCAATTAGTCACTAATGTCCGGTGATTGTTGTTAGCTATGACCTATTGTCAACACTATCAGTTGCCCAATTCCCCTTTTCATTCCTGTTGTATTCTCTCTCCCTCTAACTCTCAGTATGGCAGGTTAATGGGGCTGAGGAATACCCCAGAGGCCAATTCACAAACAATTTATTTAAGATCTGTGGCTAATACACATCAAATCTCACAATACCTTCTTTCCCAATGTAGGAAGACTATTAAAGGATCTCCTAATGGCAGGTTTACAGGTTATTAATTACTATTAAATTGACACAGCAAAGTCAAAGGCAAATATGTGGCTGAGAGTGTGTTCTTAATTATAGTAAAGTTCCCCTTTATTGGGCTTTCCAAAAACAGAGCTCTTGAACATTTGATGAATGAAGCCTCTTTTGCACTGATTCATTAAAAAGAAAAAAAAGAAGAGACTTCCCAAAAGTGCACATCTGACAGGACTATTATTTTACTGAATTATGTTTGAAAATATTTTCTAGTCTTAAAATAGAAAATTTAGGGGACCCTTTACCTATAGTGCGTAAAGGTTTTCCACGAACTGTGCATTAGTTGCAACACTAACAAAAGTGTGAAGCCTTTACGGTCAATGGAGAGAGTGTGTCCAGTATCTGTCTGCATTTATCACACTGGGCAGACTTATTGCACGGCACAACATTACATGTAGTGTCAGATAGAGCGGGTGCCAAAGAATAAATAAGTAAAAACAGGTTTGCCACGGCATTGCTCCTGCTACACACAATCCCCTCCAATCCATTACCTCTAACATCCTGTTCTCCCGCAACATCCCAGAATCATCCTCCGACTTCCTTACCAGAGTCCCCTCCCCTGAACCAAATCCCTCTCCACAAGTTTGCCATCCTACCACCCATGGGACTGATCAAGTGATCCCTGGTAGTCTAGTGAGTCGGAATGAGAGTGATCCCCTTTCTACGCCTGCCCTGTCTGGCTCCGGCAAAAAAAAAAGGCTGCCATGACCCCTAGTAGTAGTCTCACGGTAATACTGCTAGAGGGCACGCTTCATATAAGTAGAAGGACAAAGTAAAGCAAGGCCAGACAAATTATCCCGAGCTAACCTGTCCGAACAGTGAGCTTCCCAGTCTGAGTCTGGCATCTGTGGTTACCACAATCCAATGAATCCAAAGGAACCCCCATCAAAAGGTGGTGCGAGACTGACCATCACTCTAGCTGACTCTGTAGCGCTGCTGGCAGGGGAAGCTGAACTTTGAACTGCTGCAGGGCCAACCTGTGAGCCCTCACTCATGAAAATCCTCCAGGATTGCAGCTATGGACCTGTGTAACTGCAGGTAGTCCCACTCTCTTTGAGCTTGGAGCTGGGACTGAAAGCTTGTTCAATCAGGCCTGTGTAAGGAAGACTGACCCTTGAGATCCAGAATTGGCCAAAATGTTCCCCCTTATTGTGAACAATTAAAAAAAAAAAAAAAAAAAAAGGATAATGGCCATGCCTGCACTCCTGTGGCAGCACTGACTCAACAGCTCCCTGAGCAAGCAAGTAGCTTAAGGTCTCCACTTACTGTGAGATGCTTAGCCAAGCTGAAGCTCCTGGAAAACCCACTGATTAGATGTTAATGAGGGTCCACTCCCAGAGAAAAAGGCAAAGCCTGCCTCCAACTGTAAAAGGGACCTGCTGAATCTCATTAGGATTGATGGTGGAGGAAAAGGAGCCCGAATCTCCAGGCCTTCTTACCCCTATGAAAGTGCTGGTCTTCCTGTGAACCTGCCAAGGCATGAAAGAAAGACTTCTTGCTGGAATGGGGACGGCTCCACTCTCTAGGCTGAATACTCTCAGTAGACAACTTAGGGGATCTCATCCTGTCCTCCAGGAGACACTGAAGCCTGGCTTCCCTCAGGTCCTTAACAATCTTCTCCAAATTAACACTAATGAGCAGACATCCCTAAAAGAGAAGTTTGCTAAAAGGTGTACCCTAGAGTTGGCATCAGCGGATCAATTTATAAACCACAGCCTCCTATAAGCTACAACACCTAAGGCCAGTGAGCATGAACAAATGTGAATTAGTTCTTACAAGATATCTGCCATGAAGGCTGCACCTGACTGCAGAAGAACTAGTTCTCGTGACATGTGAAGTTGTTGGACCCAATGAAGAACTACCTAGGCCATGTAGCCACCAGAGACTGCAGCTTGAACCTCTAACACTGAGGAGACAGAGAGCTGCTTAAGAAGCAACTTGATGACGTCCCTTCACTGGAACAGTGATCTTCTAGCTGACAGATATCACCAGAGTGCCTACCTGAGGGATCTTGAATAAGTCATAAGAACATAAGCATTGCTATATTGGGACAGACTGAAGGTCTATCAAACCCAGTATCCTGTTTCCAACAGTGGCCAATCCAGGTCACAAGTACCTGGCAGGATACCAGAGTCATCCCAAAGGAGGAGATAAAGCTTGTTCATCAACCTCGACCCCTTAATGACCCACTCCATCAATTGTGACAGAGCACTGTGTCTCCTTCAGGCTCTCCAAAATTAGGTCGCCCTTTCAGGTGGACTCCACTACTACCAAGGGAATCAGAATGGTTGCCAGCACCTGCTCTATGAGAGAGGACAATTCCTCCCAATGAAACAAGCACATTACTGGAGATGCTGAGTCTTTGATAGGAGAGACCCCTCCAGATTCCAGGGTGGAGCCCCTGGAGAAGAATCCTTCTTGGGCAATCTCATTTTCCCCCTCCCCAAAACATCCTCCAACAAGAATGGTGGCAAAACCCTGAATGGACCAGCTGCACCATTTTAGACCACCTGTCCAAAATGTGGTCTGGGGCAAAATGGCTGTAGTTCCTGGTGAAATTACCTCAGCCACAGCAGGAATGGAAGCATCCTCAAGAGTTTTATCTGGCTCCCAGGAACAGACTTGTGCACTCCCTGCAGCTTCCCCATGCAATACAAAACTATCCTTGTCGCATACAGAGCAAAAAGGTCCGACTGCTGTGCTTGTGTGTCGGGAACCACAGGCTCTGCAAAACCAGATGTTCCTGGCTACGCCATTCTGGTGCAGGTCCATATGTGTAGCTCCTCCCTATCCCCAAAGAGGCAGTATTGGCTGGTTTGGGTCCAATTACAAAAGGCCTGCTGGCACTGGCCCGAGCAAGGCTGGACAAGACCACTGAATCTCAGCCTGCTGTTTTGACTCCATTTGCTCTCTCTATTCAAAGATGTATTCCCTATCAGGGGAGAAACAGCACCAGCCCCCAAAGTACATTTTTTTTAAAATCAGAACCTGGGAAGGGGGGGGGGACTTACTCCTACTGCTTAGCCCCATGAATATTGATGCAGCTCAGCACATGGAAATAAAGGTCTGTAGACCAAGGCTCCAGGCCGCTGAAGAGGAACTACAAACCCTCATCTCAACCAGAGGGTCTCACCATGGCTCAGACCCTGGGAGAGAGAGTCCCCTGGTAAGACTTCCACAGAGCTGTAGCCCAAGCCTCGAGGAGTCTGGCGCAAACACGGATACAAACAAAATAGATCCTACTGCCTTAGTCCACCTGCACCATCTCTCGCAAGCATAAAACTACTGGAATGTTCCTGGCTGCACCATTCCTGACATCAGTGATGCTATTGCAATTTTCAAGTCTTTGCCTCCATCTGCTGGTAAGAGGACATCATCCATAAGACTCATCTAGTAGTATGATAAGGAAATTCCATTTTCTTTATTATTGTTAACTGTACTGTGAAAACTAATGACTGATTCATGAAGTTTTATTATTAGTTGCTATGTACTGCCCAACTAATTCTATTAGGTAATATCTGCTGCCATCGGCAGGATCAGGATAAGGAATTAGCAAACAACAAGCATTCTTTGAGTTTAAATGTTTAGAAAGGCCCTGTGAGGTGTGTTAAGGACTCAGAAGGTTAGGACTGCCAACTGTTTAGCATTTTTTCAGGATTCAACTGATTTTTGTACTAATGTCTGGAAGGTAGAAGAATGTCTAGTGTCTCTGGACATTTTTCTGAGTTAAAATCTGTCTGTAGCTCTCTAATCCTCACTGCTATGTGAGTGAGACTACACTGTCTGCTTCCAATATAAGTATCAGCAGAGACTCTGGGTAGGATCCAGCTAAGGCAAGGCACTGTGGGAACAGTTCAAGAGAGCAGCTGTAGTCACAGAAAGGGAGGTAGTGAATTGGGGGAAATTCTTGCATTGTACAAGCAGTTTCTGCAAGAGGTGGGGGGCAGAAGAAATATGAAGCTCACCCAAAAATGCCCCAGTACATTTCTACGGAAGAACCAGTTCCAACAGCTGCAGCATACAAACTTATTCACTGTAACAGTGATTAAGGAACTTCACTTTTCAAACTGCCCTCCCTTTATTCTTTTCTGCCAATCACAGACACGGAAAAGGCTTAAACCAGACCTTGACAAATTTTCACAAAATCTAGGAGTCAGTCAGGTTTTCAAGATACCTACAATGAATATGCATGAGATAAATTAGCTCTGCATACAAGGGAGGTAGTTTATGTAATCTAATGCATATTCATTGTTCATATCTTGAAAACCTGACTGGTTGGATGTGTCCCAAGGATGGGTTGAGACAGGGGCATAGCTACGGGTGGGTCTGGGTGGACCCAGGCCCACCCAGTTTCTCTTGATGCTCCATTTGGGATTTGGCACGGTCTTGATTCCAGCCCAAGCAGCAGACAGCTCTGTCCACACCTGCCCGCCCTCAGCTCCCTAACAGCCCTCCTTTCGTTACAGGACCCAAAGCAACATGGCTTTACCAAAGGAAAATCCTGCCAAACGAATCTTATTGACTTTTTTGACTGGGTGACCAAAGAACTGGATGAGGGACATGCGCTAAATGTAATCTACTTCAACAAAGCCTTTGATACGGTCCCCCACAGAAGACTCGTGAATAAGCTGAAAGGGTTGAACTTAGGACCGAAAGTGGTGAACTGGATAAGAAACTAGTTGACCGACAGGTGGCAGAGCGTGGTGGTAAATGGAATCCGCTCGGAGGAAAGGAAGGTGAGCAGTGGAGTTCCTCAGAGCTCGGTGCTGGGGCCTATTCTGTTTAATATATTTGTGGGAGATATTGCTGAAGGGTTGGAAGGAAAGGTGTACCTTTTTGCAGATAACACGAAAATAGCCAATAGAGTGGATACCCTGGCGGGAGTAGAAACGATGAGAAGGGATCTCTAAATGTTAGAAGAATGGTTGAGGGTCTGGCAGTTAAAATTTAATCATAGAGTAAATTGAAACCTTAGTAGTCTTATTAAATATGTTTTTTTTGTTATTTTTTATATGCTGTGAATCTTAAAACAAAACATACTACATGTTGTAATATATAAAGTGCTCAGTGAAACGCATATTACTCTGGCGCATCAACTGGTAAGTAATATGTCATGCTGTACATCATTGCACTTCAGCCCTCCCTTTCCTCCTAAGTAATCGTACCTTCTAGTACTAGACCTACTTCATCAAAACCTATCATCTTACAATTGAATACTTAGCTTAGCGCTGGAATTGTCGTTATCTGTGCAGTGTACTCCAGTGAGTTGCCAGAGTTTTGTGAATAGGTGCCCATGATAATAAAAGTCTGTGCGTTGAGCTGCCTTCTTTCAAGCGGCTCCTTTTCTTTCTCATTATCCTTCAATTCTTAATTCTCTCTATAATCCCATCCTCCGTTCTCAACACACATGGTGTTTCGCTGCTGTTAGCATCATCAGGAGAACCAAAAAGAGTCTGGATTTCACTCTCGGTGTCCGATTTTAATCTGTGAACACCACAAAAGCGTACTATAATCAGCAGTCCACTGATGTACCTCGACAGACCTAGACGTTCTCAATGTACTGTATGCTAGATTTAACTCTTCTATATTAGATGAACCTTCTTTATAAATATAAAGTCTTTTAAAATTTAATGCCAAGAAGTGTAGAGTGATGCACTTGGGGTGCGGAAACCCAAAAGAGAGATACCGGATAGGAGGGGAGTAAGCTCGACTCAGGAGAGAGACCTTGGGGTGTTGGTGTCGGAGGATCTGAAGGTGAAGAAACAATGCGACAAGGCGACGGCCGTGGCCAGAAGGATGCTAGGCTGCATAGAGAGGGGCATAACCAGCAGAAGGAAGGAGGTGTTGATGCCCCTCTACAAGTCGTTGGTGAAGCCCCACTTGGAGTATTGTGTTCAGTTTTGGAGGCCGTATCTTGCTAAAGATGTAAAAAGACTGGAAGCGGTGCAAAGAAAAGCTATGAAAATGGTATGGGATTTGCGTTGCAACCCATACGAGGAGAGACTTGCTGACCTGAACATGTATACCTTGGAGGAAAGGAGAAACAGGGGTGATATGATACAGACGTTCAAATATTTGAAAGGTCTTAATCTGCAAACGAACATTTTCCGGAGACGGGAAGGCGGTAGATCTAGAGGACATGAATTGAGGTTGAAGGGGGGCAGACTCAGGACTAATGTCGGGAAGTATTTTTTCAAGGAGAGGGTGGTGGATATGTGGAATGCCCTCCAGTGGTGGAGATGAAAACGGTAATGGAATTCAAACATGCGTGGGATAAACACAAAGGAATCCTGTTTAGAAGGAATGGTTCCATGGAATCGTAGCGGAGAGTGGGTGGCGACGCCGGTAATTGGAAACAAAACGGGAGCTGGGCAGACTTCTACGGTCTACATCCTGATCGTGACTGAATAGATAGGGATGGGCTAGAGTGTAAATTTTAAGGGGCTTCGATGTTAGCTTCAGAACTTAGTACAAGAACAGTACTGGGCAGACTTCTACAGTCTGTGCCCTGTGAAAGGCAAGCACAACTCAAACTCGGGTATACATATGTATCACATACCACATAAAATGAGTTTATTTTGTTGGGCAGACTGGATGGACTGTACAAGTCTTTATCTGCCGTCATTTACTATGTTACTATGTAAAATAAATATGTTTAAATGTACAGTGTAATGGTGGTGGTGGGCTTCTGGGTGGGGGTGGGCTCTTCACTGCCTAGGGGGAAAAGGTTATATTTAATCAAATATACCTTTTTCACCCCTAAGCAGTGAACAGCGTACCCCCACTCAGAAACCCACCAACAATAAATTTTAATGATGATGGGCTCAATGCCCAAGTTAAAATAATTAAAAAAAAAAAAAGGTTCTATATTTTTATTTTGGTGGGTTCTATATTTTTTGTGTTTGTTATAAAGCAAAGTTTGAAGGATGTATGCCACTAATTTAATTATATTGCAGGGTCCTGTCATGTGTGTTGAGATGTCTGCTATTATTGCAGACTTAAGTCTGGTCAAGTTTAAGATATGGGATAATGTAACTGGTTGGTGTTTCCATTATGTATGTATGTGGTTTATATAGATGCAGGGCAGCTGTTGGGCAGACTACTTAGAAATCCATCATCAAGTGAATTCTAAGGCATTATTTTGTAGCGTCCCAAGAAACACTACTCATACCTATATGAACAGTGCCCCCCCCCCCCAAATTAGTTCTGGGCCCACTGGGTTGAGAATCTCTGCTTTAGTTGAAGGTTAGCTTCTAACAAACAACTATTGAAAAGCTAAGTTCCAATTAGTTCTAAAGTATTAAAGCATTAAATATTGTATCTATGAATGAACATACATTATTGAGGGAAATTATGGGTGGACCTATAAACAGCCAATGGCGTGTCAAGAGTTGAGAGCAATCGGGTCTCTTGACAAATGAATCGCCGCTGCTGCTGCACTCATTGTGCTACTGAGGTCCGGTAAATTAATTAATTAATTTGATGTCACTTGAATTCAATGTGATATGTGTATTTCATACAATGGTGACAATACTAGGGAAGATACCATTTAGCCTATGTTGAATGCTTGGTGCTGGGTAATTGTTGAATGAATTAGATGAAGGTCTGGCATATCTTTATTCCTCCTCCTGCCCTAATCTTTCTTTCATTCTTCTTATTCTCACCCTTTGACTGCTCTGTTATAAATAGGCAAGACGATGGATGAATCTCTTTACATTTGGACATCCTCTATTCTTTTACACAGGAGACCTCTGCAAGTTGTCTCTTCCACTCATTCCCTAGAACTTCACAGAAGACCAGAACCCTTCTTTCTTCTCTGATTTCTCCCATCGCCCCCTTTTATAAACCATATGTTGCCATCTACTCACCAACCAAAATTACCCCTTTCTTTAGTTTCCTTTTTTCTTTTCAGATTACTGTTAGTGTGAAAACATAGGGCTCCTGAGAGCATGTGAGGCAGTAAAATAAAGAATTTGCCACCACTGAGGCTCAACAGCGCCCCCATGAGACAGGTTTTTGTAACCATATTATAAACAAAAATACAAAGTCCCAGAATACAAAATTACTAATGTACGAGAAGAGACTTGAAGACCTGAATATGAATATCCTAGAAGAAAAGAGGGACAGGATAGATATGATGCAGCCACTTAAATACTTGAAAGATATTAATAAACAAACATGCCATTTCCAAAGACAGGGAAGTTATGAAACCAGACGACATGAAATGAAACGGAAAGGAAGAAAATTTAAAAGCAGAGAATACTTTTTCATGCAGAGGGGTGGCAGATGCTTGAAAAGCCCTCCTGGTGATAACTCAGACAGACATAAACACATAGCATCTCTATTTCCACGCAAAGCAAAACTTAAATAACTTTCACGTTAAAAAAATAGCATAGGGGGTGACCTGCAGACAGCACAGTTACAACCCTAACCAAAGAAGGGTAGCCTGCAAAGAGCACCAGTTACAACCCTAAACAAAAAGGAGGGTAAACTGTAAAGAGCAACAATTACAACCCTAAACAAAAGCGAGGCAACCTACAAGGAGCAGCAGTTATAGTCCTAACCAATAGAGTGGTTAACCTGCAAAAAGTGGCAGTTATAACTCTAAACAAAAGAGAGGGTAACCAACAGTCCAGCATGGAATGATAGTTATAACCCTTACAGCCTTACTGGGCTGACTAGATAAGCCATGTTGGTATTTACCTGCCATCATTTACTATGCTACTATGGGGCTCATCTTCAAAGCACTTAGACTTACAAAGTTCCACAGGTTACTATGCAACTTTGTAAGTCTAAGTGCAATGAAAATGTGCCTCCATATCACTAATGACCAGAGTCTTTAACACCTCACAGCTTACCTGAGCCATATTGTGATCCACTAGTAACTCCAGTGAACTCATTACTTACAGAGTACATTTTAATGAAAATATTAAAAACTGTATTTCAGCTCAGATATCCATAAAACTGACTGTTGAAACATGGTGGTTAATCATCATAAACTGTTAAATACCTGTAGGAAATAAAAATACTTTTAGTTAATATGTCATGATTTCTCTGTAATTAGTTCCTGATGCTATATGTTTGGCTGCCCTTTGACGCCTGTTTAGCCTAATTAGAGCGCAGATCAGAAAGTGCTGCTCCCTTAATAGAGCCCAATTAGAAGCCTAGACAAAAGTTAATATTTCCCAAATTAGAAGATAGTGAATTTTAAATTAAAAATTAATCCTGCACCCTGTGGGAAAATAGAACCCTATATCCAAGCAAAGGGCTACAATATATTCAAATGTTGGGTTGATTATGATGAAATAGTGCTTCAGGTTTGGAGTTATTAATTTTAACCAAACAATAATCATCAGTTTGTTTTGCATATGAACTGCTATAAGTACATAAGTATTGCCACACTGGGACAGAACAAAGGTCCATCAAGCCCAGCATCCTGTTTCCAACAGTGGCCAATCCAGGTCACAAATACCTAGAAAGATCCTAAAAATGTTCAATACATTTTATGCTGCTTATCCCAGAAATAAGCAGTGAATTTTCCCCAAGTCACTTTAATAATTGTCTATGGACTTTTCCTTTAGGAAGCCATCCAGACCTTTTTTAAAACCCCACTAAGCTAACTGCCTTTACCACATTCTCTGGCAATGAATTCCAGAGTTTAATTACACAATGAGTGAAGAAAAAAATTTTCTCTGATTCGTATTAAATTTACTACTTTGTAGCTTCATCGTATGGCCCCTAGTCCTAGTATTTTTGGAACGAGTAAACAAATCATTCACGTCTACTTGTTCCACTCCACTCATTATTTTATAGACCACTATCATATCTCCCCTCAGCCATTTTTTCTCCAAGCTGAAGAACCCTAGCCAGTTCAGCCTTTCCTCATAGGGAAGTTGTCCCATCCCGTTTATCATTTTTGTCGCCCTTCTCTGTACCTTTTCTAATTCCACTATATGTTTTTTGAGATGTGGTGACCAGAATTGAACACAATATTCGAGGTGTGGCCACAGAATGCTCTGAAGGAGAAAGGATTTGGTTATTGGGAGACCTGATCCTTTGTCAGAGAGAAAGAGTCATGTGGAGTGAAGCAACAGCAACAACAAGTCAATCCCTGTTGGGGAAGGGATCTGAAGTGCTGGAAGCAATGGGACTGGTTAAGTGCTAACACTTTAAGCAGCAAGGGATAAAATATCTATCCAGGGTCTTGTTCATTAACCTTTTTAACAAGGAAAAAGTATAGCACTCCCAGGGATACTGAACAACAGAGGAGAGGTAGAACATACAAGACCTTTTGCCAGCAGGGTGGGGGGAGGGATAGCATGGAAGAACCAGAGGGTTTAATGGTTGCCCCCAAGAAATAAACCATGACAAAGGAGACAACAGCTAGCGTAAGGAGATTTTAATATTACTGCAGTCAGAAGTTCATTTCCCATTATATCTACCCTATAAATGTTTGTTTGTTCTATCTGGTGATAAATAGGCTTTCTTATAGTCTACGAGAGATTTTAATTGAAAGGAGTCAAAGAAACTTGATCTTCCTGGGTATATAGTGTCATGAGGAAGGGCTCATGAGGGATGATATTATTGAGATTTCTATGTTTTCTCTGCTGTCTCTAACTGCATACTATGAGGTACATATTTCCTTAATTATGTTTTCCCTTTTCATATTTGTTAAGACTTGGATGTGTTAACTTTGTGCTTTTATATACTTTACTGTTACAAGTCTACGCTCATGAAATCTGTTTAAATGCAAATTTACAAATTCTTAAAACAATGTTGGAAAATAACATCTTGTTAGGACAGGACCATGTACTCAGCATATGAAGCTTCAAGTCCAACAAACCACCTTCGCATTTGTGGCACAATGCTAAGGATAACATTACAGCACGTGAGAACGTATATATGGAAGTCCTGAGACTGTCCAATAATGCTAAACTCATCTGCATATAGTACTGGCTTCTTACCTGTTGGTGTACTGCTGCGGAATGAGGAGGAAGGGGTGATGGGAGGAGTGACAGGTGGGGTAAGGCTGCCGCTGCTGTGACGAGGTGGAGTAGAGACATTTCCACGGGAAACAGAGCTTGACAGCGTCAGTGAGAGTTTAGGCTGGATTTTTTTCTTCAGGGATTCCTGCTCACGCCGAGCAGCATCCGTCATAAACCTGAAAGAAAAGAAAATAGATAAGAGACAGCATAGGTACCCGTGGTCTGCAGACTGCACACAAGGCGTCAGAAGGAGCAGGTCACACATCAAAAAGGTACAAAATATGAAGATCTCACACAATAAAATACCCATTTAATTATGTGAGATCTCTATCGTTGGATAAATATTTTGTACCAGGACACCTTCTTGGCATTTGATCTGTTTCTCAACCCCTAAAGAAAAGAAAATATGTCAAGGAGAAAGATGCCTGGATTTCAGATAGCATGTGAATGGTAATTCTACAACTAGACACTCACGGTTAAGCACACCCTTGTGGGCACACATACAGAGAAAAGTAGCACTAATGCGTGTAAACACTCTAAGCACTATTCTACACAGTGTCCGGAAAAAAGGGCTCTCAACATTTTTCCAAGTAATCCATAAATGTCTTACTGCAGTAGAAACTTCTGCCTGAAATTAGAGACATTTTTTAGTATATTTCAACAGGGTGGAGCTCCAGCACATCGAGCTCGCAAAACAGTTGAGCTCTTAATGAATGAAATTCCAGAATTCATTGAGCCAACAAGCTCGGTGGTGTCCAAGTTGAAGGAGGACACTTCAAACACAAATTATGAATTAACTAAGAACTAATGTCTTTTCAAAGGTCATACTAAATGCTAAAACAATTGCAAAGTATTTTGACACTATGTAAGGGGTCCACAACGGGTAAGAGGCCGTCTTTTCTTCAGGAAAAAAAATGGCCGTGCGGTAAGCGAACCACTTGTCATGCAGTCATTTGGGGGGGGGGGGGGGGCAGGGGAGCACTTACCGCCACCCACTGAGGTGGCGGTAAGGGCTCCTGTGCTAATCCGGTGCTACACAATTTAAAATATTTTTGAAGCGCAGTAAATGGCATGCGCTAGGAGTGGGAACTACCGCCGGGCTCCTGTGGTAGCCCGGCGGTAGTTCCAGATTGGCCCTTTAGTAAAAGGGCTCCGTGGAGGGGCATTTTCGAACGGGGATGCCCATCTCTAAGGACGTCCCGGCGAAGGGGCGGGGAAACTCGTATTATCGAAACAAGGTGGGCAGCCATCTTTTATTTTGATAATACGGTCGGGGATGCCCAAATCTCAACATTTCGGTCGACCTTAGAGATGGTTGACCTAAATGTTGAGATGGTCGACCTTAGAGATGGTCGTCCCAGGTTTTCGGTCATAATGGAAACCGAGGACGCCCATCTCAAAAACAACCAAATCCAAAAGTGGGTTTTCCATATACAGTAGATGGGTAAATAATTCCTTATATTTACATCTACAGGCATAGGTACATGAGATCTTCAAAATCTGTCACCTATAATTTACATTAGATTGTACTTTTTAGGCAAATTCTAATTAAGCAATAAACCTGGCTGAAAGAACATTTCTTGCTCACAATGCCTGGGGATTCGGGGAGAAATCTGTATAACTGTAATAAATTACACATTTTGCCTGCTGTGAGAACAAAAAATAAAAATGCCATATCTAATGGCTAAGGAATAACTTATAAAACTTCCCTTACTTTATATAAGCCTATGGACCATCAAGTGTAATATAGCACTGATGTACTTTTCATGTACCTTAGACAATATTGCTCTTTTTTGAAATTTGCATCCATTTAAAATCTTCTCATATGTAAGAGATTTTTTACTTAACTTTTGCACCAGACTGCATATTTCTATCCAATGGTTAGGCATAAGCAGTGAAACCATTATGAGAATTATTTTTAAAGCTACTTTTGCAGGTAAAAAAAAAATAAAAATAAATATTGTACACAACATTTTGCCAGTGACAAGGAAGCAAGTCTGTTGCCTGGAAATTATCACAAAATAATAAATTAATTGACATACCATACTAATAATACTTACTGTACGTTAGTTTAGTTTCTGCTTGAAATCAGTTCAAATATACATGCAACAAGTGCCCAGATACTTTGCACCATGTGTAAAAAGCCAAAGCACGCAGGGGGGAAATGCTGTGTGACCAGCTTATACTTTAACCAGCACCCTGAGCTAAAACTGAAACTGGATTGCCTCCATCCCTGTCCCCAGTAATGGCAGCTCCAGTACAGTGCCTTCTCCTTCAGTAATCATGGTAGTTCCAGCACACCTCCCTTTTCTATTCTCTTTTTACCCAGCATCTTCTCTTTCCGATCATCTGCCCGGCACCATTATCCCCCCAGACTCACCTCTTTCCCCCACCCATTTAAGGAGCACTTCCATAATACAGGTGCTAACATTTATGTACCCATTACAAAAATAAATGTTTAGAACAGTGGCATTTGTACACAGAACTACACATTGAATACCTCATAAAATTCTACTCTTGGTTCATAAGATCTTAGATGCTGACCTTCCTCTCTTTCTGTCTCGGCTACTGCAACTCTATTCCCCTCAACGAGGTCTCCCATCAAGTCATCAAAACTTACTCAACATAACAACCTTTAGACAGATCAAATTTGAGTACACCAGGAAAAAATAAATCTTTAGTGCCGTAGTCCCAGTCTTTGGAATGTTCTCCCCTCAAATATAAAGCTACAAGAGTCTCTACCTATATTTAAAACTGACTTTAAAACATTTTTGTTTGGGAAGGCTTCCCCAAGAGTCCCTCCCTTCCCTGCTCGGTAGGGGGGGGGGGGGGGGGGGGGGGGAATGAGCCATGAGTGCAGCGGAATGCCCTGGATGGCACAGCATCACTGTTATAATCCTATTATTTTCTTCTCTATTTTTTCTATCCAAAAGGAATTCCTTTCTATACTCAAGTAGAGAGGTGTGGTAGCCGTGTTAGTCCACTCTTAAAGGTTATCAATAGAAATCAAACAAAATAAAACATGGAAAAGAAAATAAGATGATACCTTTTTTATTGGACATAACTTAATACATTTCTTGATTAGCTTTCGAAGGCTGCCCTTCTTCGTCAGATCGGAAATAAACAAATGTGGTAGCAGATAGTATATATAAGAGAAACATCAAAGCATTACTTTGACAGTCTGACAGAGTGGGAGGGTGGGGGTATGCATGGGGACATCAAAGCATTTCATTGATATTCTAACAGGATGGGTGTTGGTAGGTGAGAGGAGGGTAATAAACAGAGAAATAAACAGAGAAATACAGCTTTATGGTTTATAATGGGTTAGAAAACCCAGATCCTTATTAAGTCCTCTTTGTTGTGTGTCAAAATATTCAATCATTCTTATTTCAAAGGTCTTAGGTTCCTGTATTGTTTTAAAATTACCTTTCAGTATTCTTACTGTGAAATCTCTGGTGCAGTGTTCTGGTCTTGTGAAGTGTTGGTTCACAGGGGTGGGGGCTTGACTGGCACCGGCTATTTTCATGTGATGTCTGTGCAGATTGAATCTTGTCTTAAGCATCTGGCCTGTTTCTCCAATATAGCATCCTTCGATACATTTTTTACACTGAATGATATATACCACATTGGAAGATGAGCATGTAAAATAGTCCTTTATGTTGAATATTTTTCCTTTGTGAATGACTGTGGGGGTCTTGTGAAATGTTTTGGCATAGTTTGCAGCTGGCTGTGTTACACGGAAATGTGCCCTTTTCTTTTTCCGTCTGTGTTGGAAGTTTATTTCTGATCAGCTTGTGTTTTAAATTTGGTGGCTGTCGGAAGGCCAGCACTGGTGGGGATGGGAATATCTCTTTCAGTAATTCATCTTCCTGGAGTAGTGGCTGTAGTTCTCTTATGATTTTCCTCAGTTTTTCCAGCTCTGGGTTGTATGTCACTACAAGGGGAATTCTGTCTGTGGCTTTTTTTCTTTGTACTGTAGCAGATTTTCCCTGGGTGTTTTGAGGGAGAAGGCAATATTCTTGGAGATTATTTTGGGGTTGTAGCCTTTCTGTTTGAAGGATGCAGTCAGGGTTTCAAGGTGTCTGTCTCTATCCTCTGGGTCCGAGCAGATACGGTGGTATCTTGTGGTTTGGCTGAAATTAATGGATCTTTTTGTATGTGAAGTGTGGAAGCTGGAGTTGTGGAGGTAGCTACATCTGTCTGTGGGTTTCTTGTATATAGATGTTTGTATACAGCCATCACTGATTGAGACTGTGGTGTCCAAAAAATTGACTTTTTCTGGGGAGTAGTCAATTTTGAATCTGATTGTAGGATGTCATTGATGTACCGGTAGTATTTTAGAGGTTTGGTCTGGTATATATTCAGAAATGTCTCTTCCAGCTCAGCCATAAAAAGGTTGGCATATTGGGGTGCTGTCCTGGTGCCCATTGCAGTGCCCATTATTTGTAGATAGATATCATTGTTAAAGCGGAAGTAGTTGTGAGTTAAAATGAATTTGATTAATTTTGTAATAGTTTCTGGTGAGTATTGATGGTCCAGTGTGGATTTTTTTAGGAGTCTTCCACATGCAGCTATGCCATCCGCATGTGGAATGTTGCTGTATAGTGACTCTACATTCATCGTGACCAGAAGGGTGTTTGGCGGTAATTGTTTGATATTTTTCAATTTATTCAGAAAGTCTGTGGTGTCTTGTATGAAGCTGTTAGTTTTGTGCACGAGAGGTTTCAGAATTCCCTCTATGAGTCCAGATATTTCCTCCGTGAGCATGCCAATACCTGATATGATTGGTCTGCCCGGGTTTCCAGGTTTGTGGATTTTGGGTAACATGTAGAATGTGCCCACAAAAGGCTGGTTTGGTATGAGTTTCTTCAGATGTGGCTGTGCTTGTGTGGAAATGTTCTGATAAGATCTTTTAGCTGCTTTGTATAATCCTGTGTGGGGTCCTCAGTTAGTTTCCTGTAGTATTTGTTGTCTGAGAGCTGTCTGTGTCCCTCTTCAATGTATTTTTTTGTGTCCATAATTACCACTGCGCCTCCTTTGTCTGCGGGTTTGATGATAATGCGTTGGTTAGTTTGTAGAGTTCTTTTGGCCGCTCTTTCTGGTGGGGTAAGATTGTACAGAATTCTTTTTTGTTTGTTGGAGAGTTGTGATTTAACCCTATGTCTGAAACTTTCTATGTAATTATCCAGCTTGTAGTTTTGTCCTTCCTGTGGGGTGAAATAAGTGTTCTTTTGTTTAAGACTGTATTCCAGTCTGTTTGGTGTCCCTCTATTGTGGAAATGTGCTCTAAGACGCATTTTTCTGAAGAATTCTTCTAGGTCTGAATATAGTTGGATATACTCCAAATGAGTGGCCTAATGGTTAGTGCAGCGGGCTATGGATCTGGGGAACCTGGCTCCATTCCTGCTGCTGCCTAACGGTCAGCAGTGGGTTGAGATCCTGGGGAACCAGGTTCAATTCCCTCTGCAGTTCCATGTGACCCTGGGCAAATCACTCAGCCCTCCATTGCCACAAGTACAACAGTAGTGTAATGTACTACTTAGACTGTGAGCCCATGTGGGACAGTGCCAGTACCTGTAAGAAACTGTAAACCGCTTAGGTCTAGGTGATATATAAATACTTAAATAAAAAAAATATGTGTAAACCGTTCAGATAGATTTGATTGGGGGTATATCAAGTAATAAAGAAACTTTAAACTAGAACTGCCAAATTTCCACCTAAGTAGTATTCTGTAAACACCCTGCTTAACTTACATAAAACATATTTGCAAGGGTGCTGTACACATGGGCACAGCTTGGACAGGACTCCAACTTACACGTGTATCTTACAGAATACACTAACACACCAGCTCTGTAGCTGGCCTAAGTGCTTGTACCAAGTGTCTACGTGTGTATACACCTGATTACATTACTATTCTATAATGAAAAGTAGGGACCACCTAACAATAGGCATCCTATGACAGGACCGCCCTTATAGAGGAGAACTCTATAATAGTATACCTCAGCTCTGGAGGCCCATAGCTGCATATCTTGCACCTGTTTTAGGAAGGCAGCTTGCATGCCTTGATAAAACTGTCTCCCCTGAGGTACTGCAGATTATCGACTCCCATGGTAAAATATCAGTGTGGAAAAATGTGTTATTTTACTGTTGCTTAGTTACAATACATAGACTGATTGTAACACAGAAAGGCGGTATATCAAATCCCATTAGCCCTTTTTAAGTCCCTTTTACTACAGCGCATTAAGTAGTAAGGACTAGATCAGTGGTTCCCAAACCTGGTCCTGGAGGCACTCCAGCCAGTCAGGTGTTCAGGATATCCACAATGAATATTCATATGAGAGATTTGCATGCAGTGGAGGCAGGGCCAGTTTTAGACATTGTGGGCCCAGGGCAGAAATTAAGGAGGGAACCCCTGATCCCCTTTCCTCCCCCCCCCCCCCAATCTCCCCCACCTGCACTGCTACTACGCAGTCTGGGCATCTCTTACACTTCTCCTCCCCTTCCCCTCACCTCACGTTGAGGTCTTCTTTATAGCTCAACATTTTTATTGATGAAAATTGCATAACATACATCCAAAATCCAGCATAAACAAAATGCCATCCGTATAATCTTTAGATCACTGAAATCATGCCCAGATCTATCATCAATAATTTTAACAATTCCCCCCTCCTTTCCTTATACAAAACACACCTTCCCAAACCCACCAACTACAATTGTGTAACCGTTGTCATGAGGGTAAAGAGCTAAAATAAAAATTTTGTACATTTATTCCCTGAATTAACCCCTCCCATCCTCATCATCTATATAGTTGAGTCATTTTAGCTTTAATGAGCTGATAACCATATCCAACTCAAGTTCAAATCTATAATTAAAACCACCCTATGGCACTCCCTCTCCCCTCCTCCCTACTACTAATCAACCTAAAGACCATTTATATCCCCCAACTTCCTGTATTATTAAGTTGTTCTGAAATAATGATTATGTCGCTCTCTAACTTTATAAAGCATTAATAAGGAGGCTACGCCCCTGCGGACTTAAAATTTGCAAATAAGGATTCCAGAGCTTCAAAAAGTACTGTTTACGTTTAAGGGACCCTCTATCCTCCTTAGTCTACCAGGTGGCAAGCAGATGCACCTGATTTCTCCAGTGCCAAAATGCCAGAGATGCTGGTAGCGTCCAACACTGCAAAATTACTTTTTTGGCCACCAGGCTTAGTTTATGGCATAAGAAGATACTATATCTGGCTAGGGGCTGAAACGCACCCGGCTTATCTAGTAAAAATTGCTCCACTGTCCCTTGAATATTACGATCAATCATGTAAGGTAAGAAGCCCCTGATTCGCCCCCCCCCCCCCCCAACAATTTTAACTTTAGGACACATCCAGAAAGCATGGAAATAAGTTTGTCTCTGTTGGTTACATTTAGGGCAACCAGATTTCCCAACCCCCTTCCGTCATGTGTGCAAGATACACTTTAGTCCAATAAGCATGGAGAATTACTCGTTATCCACATTCCCTAAGCCTCGCCTCTGTAGTAAGCGAGGAGATTCCCCGTATCGTAGCAGTAACATCCCAGTCCTCCAATGACACCCCCAAATCCTCCTCCCATCTAGCCTTCAACCAAGAGAAGTCCCTCCCTGGGATTCCCTTAACCAGAGCCCGATGAAGACCTGAAACAGACAAGCCTCGGACCACGACCTCCTGAAAAAACTCCCAGACCCGGGAACCCAAGTGCACCCCCAAATGTACCTACTACTACTACTACTTAACATTTCTAGAGCGCTACTAGGGTTACGCAGCGCTGTACAATTTAACAAAGAGAGACAGTCCCTGCTCAAAGAGCTTACAATCTAATAGACAAGTGAACGGTCGGTCCGATAGGGGCAGTCAAATTGGGGCAGTCTGGATTCACTGAACGGTAAGGGTTAGGTGCCGAACGCAGCATTGAAGAGGTGGGCTTTAAGACTACCTCTATTATATGCAAATCTCTCAAGCATAGTCATTGTGGGTATCCTAAAAACCCGACAAGCAAGGGGTACTCCAGGACAGGACCTGGGAAACACTGCCCTAGGCGACAACCTAATTTAGCCTAATGGTTAGGCTGGCCCTGTGAAGATGGGAATTGAATCCTAGTTCCCTGGGCTACTGGCCATTGCTCATTTAGCCTGCTCCATCTTCCATTTGCACTAGTCTCATTCCAGTTTTTTTACAGACAGCTGGAAAGAAAAAAATGACCTTTATATGGACTATTTTCCCAAACACGCTGAAACAGACAAGCCTCGGACCTTTATATGGACTATTTTCCCAAACACGCTGAAACAGACAAGCCTCGGACCATGACCTCCTGAAAAAACTCCCAGACCCGGGAACCCAAGTGCACCCCCAAATGTACCGCATCCAATGATGAGACATAATGCTTAAGTTGCACATAAGCAAATCGGTTACCCCATTGCTGCCCCACCCATTCCTGTAATCTCTCTAAGATATGTTCACAAAGAGAAATACCTCTTCTCTCCCACTCAAGAAAAATGAGATTGTCCATGCCTGGTTGAAAAGACTCGTTAACCCGAATGGAAAGTTGATCTGACACAGAAGGATTAGCTCCCAATTTCCCCACCAGAATTTTCCACATCGCCTGCAAAAGCCTTAGGAGCAAACTCCTTTTCAAATGAGGAGGCGTTTGTGACTTGGACAAGTGTAACAATAAAAAAAAACTATATGGTGCATATTATGAGCCCTCAAATTCTGTTGGTGTATAAATCTGTGTCTGACCAAACCAGTCTCCCAAGTGGCGCAGTAAGCACGCTTGGTTGTAATGTTGTAAATTGGGAAGACCAATGCCCCCTACCCTCCAATCACCCATCATTACTGAGAGACATATCTTCGTTTTTTTCTTTGCCCAACAAAAACAACTAAATAGCCGATAAAGGTCCTTCAAATCTTTCTTTAAAATCCTTAGGGGTAATGATTTGAGAACATACAACCATCGTGGAAACTAAACCATCCTCAGCAGACTCACCCATCTCAACAGGGACAGAGGGAGATGAGATCCCTCCACTCCTCCAATCGCCGTTTAGTACTTTCCATGAGAATCCCAATATAGAGCCGGTACAGGGCTGCAACATCCATTGCAAGTAGAATAACTAGGTATAGAAAGGAATCCACCGCCCATTGCAATGAAAAATCCATCCCCCAATCTTTTTGAATCTGCCGAGGATGGTTGAGCCTCTGATTTATCAAGATTGAGGCGAAACCCAGCATAATCCCCATATTCTTGAAATGTTTCTAGTAAGGCTGTAAGGGATTCCTTTGGACTTGCTAGATGAATGATGTCACAATATCATACCTTTCAAATCGAACCTTTCAGAAATCACCAATATAATAAAAAACAGCCTAAGCCTAATGGATACCTGGGCTATGACATTCAAACTAAAACTCGATAAAGAAAAAACACACTGCCTTATTCTTTCATCTCAACATTTTACAAACTACCCCACAGCCATACATATCCCAGAACACACTCTTCCAATCTCAGATAACCTGAAAATCCTCGGCATTATTATTGACAGAAACCTAACACTAAAGAACCAAGCCACCGCCATTACAAAGAAAATGTTCCACACAATGTGGATACTCAAACAGGTAAAACAATTCTTCCCGAGGGAAACTTTTTGCAACATGATTCAATCAAATGGTATTAACACATGTCGATTACTGCAATGGAGTATATACGGGTTGCAGGGAACAAATCCTAAGGAAACTACAGACTGCTCAGAATACAGCAGCCAGGCTTATCGATGGAAAATCGAAATTTGAAAGCGCAACACCCCTCCGGGAAAAATTACACTGGCTACCAATCAAGGAACGTATTGCTTTCAAGATTTGTACCTTTGTTCACAGAATAATACATGGTCTAGCCCCGAGCTATATGTCTGAACTAATTGACTTACCAATTAGAAACACAATTGAATCAGCCAGAACGTACTTAACTCTTCACTTCCCAAGAGTGAAGTATAAATCAATATACGTGTCAAGTTTCTCTTACATATGCACACAGCTCTGGATTTCTCTACCAAAACGCCTGAAATCTACGAATAATCATCTAGAATTCCGAAAAAAAACTAAAAAAAACTGTTCAAGAAGGCATACCCCACAGTATCTGACAAACACCAAATAATGAAATATGGCATTTTAATCAGGAAACGGACAGTTTTCAACCCCGACGTATGATCACACCCTAACATTTTGTCTGAATCACCCCAACCTATTTACCAATACTTCTTTACTGTACTTGTCACAGTAATAGTACCCCTATACTGTATTTGTTCCCACAGGAGTCTGTAACCACCTCTCCGGAACTATTTAAGCCATTTTGAACCTACTAATAAGTGGGAAAAGGTGGGATACAAATGTAACAAATAAATAAATAAAACAAAAAGAACCAATTTGAATACCCTGAATATCTGGATTAGCCATGATATCCCTAAGGAGGGCATCCAGCGTCAACACAAAAAGTAGTGGTGAGAGCGGGCACCCCTGCCTAGTGCCCCTAAGTACTGGAAAAGCCTGTGATACTTGTCCATTCACCAGCACTCAAGCTCTGGGCGCCGAGTACAGTGCTTTAATGACTGAAATAAAGTGTCCCGAAAACCCATAAACTTTCAAAGAGGCAAAGATAAAGTCCCAGTGCACCCGGTCAAAAGCTTTTTCTGCGTCAAAACTGATAAGTAGGGACTGCATATCTCTCTGTTGTCTATATTCCAAGGTGGCGAGTATTCTACGAATATTCTTAGCCACTGATCGACCTTGCACAAAGCCCACCTGCGAGTCATGAACAATACTAGGCAGAACTCGCGCCAATCTATTAGCCATTATTATCGCCAATAGCTTAGCTTCATAATTCAAGAGTGTGATAGGTCGGTAAGATTCCGGAAGTGTAGGGTCACGGCCTGGATTGGGCAAAACGATTATGTGAGCCATATCCAAGGATGGTGGCATGGCCTCCACCTCCACGATTTAATTGAAAAGGCCAGCAAGTGGGGGCACCATGAAAGGAAGGAAGGACTAAGACTCCCTCCTATTGCTGGGCACCTCCTCAAAATGGTGATGTACTGGGTGGGGCTTGTAAGTTTCTGTGAGGTCTTGCAGCCAGCTGCGAGCCACGCTGCCACATAGGGATAAAACTGTGTGAACCCCCCCCACCACCACCACCACCACCACCATACCGGATCTGAAAATGGGCCAAATAGGACCAGAGGTTCTAGAGAAATGAGCTCCTCCCCCCAATGCATTTCTATGGGAAAAGGAGTTCTGTAGCACAGAAATTTAGATAAAGTGAGATGTAGCCATTAGAGAACAGGACAAGGCAGTTTAAAAGATTGAATTCCATACTCTTCTAACCCCCTAAAATGCCCCACCCCCTGAAATCCGCAATGCACTCAAGGATGCAAGAAACTACCTCACCCTACATTTTCCCAAATGCCAAGGCCTAAAATACAAATCCTCTTACACAACCAGCTTCACATACATTTGTTCCAAGTTGTGGAACACAATACCAAAAGTCCTGAAATGCACAAAAGACTACATAACCTTCTGGAAACACCTGAAAATCCACTTCTTCAGAAAATTTTTCTTTGATGAACCTACATAGTTGACCTGAACACCAACCAATCACACCATGAAACTTGATCGCAATCAGACACTGGACAAGGCTCGCGTATACTCCAAACAGCAATGCCATTTGTCTATCTGAAATAAACTGTAAGCCGCATTGAACCGACAACTTGATTGGAAAATGTGGGGTACAAATGCAGGCAGAAATCAATCAATCTTATTCCCTCACAAATATCCCACCCCAAATTGCCCTAACAACCTAAAATCTACCCCCAAACATCTGCAACATCACCCCACACACTTCCACATCTCCAGAAACAAACCCCTGCACCTGCCCCAGCATCCATTTTTTCTTTCAAAATTATTGGGTTGTAGGTATTTAAATATGCATTTTAACCTAGTCAATTCAAAAAGTCAGCTAGCCTGAATGCTACCTCAATAAATATTTTTACACATCTTCAAAAGGGAGGGGAAAAAAAAACCTTACAAGTTGTCTTCCCTACCAGTTTACAGCTTGCTCACAAGATGCTCTGGAACTTCCTCAAGCAGGGCTGGCCCAACCATTAGGCAAGCCTAGGTGGTCACCTAAGGCAGGAGCTTTTGTGGGGCAGCTTTTGAGGGGTGGTAAAAGAGCAGCAGCAATTAAAGCAAAACAATAGACCCTTATATCCACAGAGACTTAAAGAGTCATGTGTATGTACTTTTGCCTGCAGAGATTGAGCACACACAAATCACTTTAAAATACTTTTGAGACTTTATTTTGGCCACCAAATTGAAGTGAATGACAATGCAATAGTTAATGGTGTGTAGTAGCTCACAGATATTTGGCAGGAAGAGTAACAGAAAACAGGAAAGCAGTTTGTACACATTGACTAAATCATTGTATTCCTATTTGGTATTTCCTATCACTAAGAAATTGCAAATGAGAGACACAACATTCCCCAGCCTTATTTACTTTTCTTACTTAGCAAATCAAATAGTAGAATGTTCACCCAATGTGCTCCCTCTTTCACTCAACCGAGACAAATGTTGGAACTGAAAGGAACTAAAAAAGCATGTTTGACCAAAAGGTTAATACAGCAGAAGCCTAAGCAACAGGAACAGGTTACTCCATAGGAAAGATAGTCTGTTCAAAAGATGTCAAATTCAATACGCCTAAAGCCGGGATGCTCAGTGTTCCAATATACACAGCCACTTACGCCAAGGAGGACTTAGTGTAAATGCTGACGACCAAATATCCGCATGGAGAGGCAAACTCTGTAACCACACGCATAGAATTTAGAAACACCCATGTCACACCCATGTCAAACCCCCCTCAGCACGTCCCCTTTTCAGATCTGCATGGTAGGATTTATGCAGACTACGATATAGAATACGCTTAGCGAGTAGTGTGGATAATTCCAATTAATGCCAATTAGTGCAGCAAATTGCTTAATATCCTATGACTGGCGCTGATTGGATAATTAATCAATTGTTATTCACATTATATGGAATACGCCTTGATTTCCAAGCGGAAATTTCAGCGCGCTATATAGAATTCAAGGAATAGTGCAAAATATCAACTGCTTTTCTTACCAGCGATGTAGAAATACAATACAATACTGTATTTTTATTCTGCATTTATATTAAGGTTCAGTGCGGATGATAGCAAAGAATAATCAGTGCAACCCACTGGGATTGTACAAAATTCTTACATTAGGCTTTTCATCTCCCCAAAATTGACTAAATAAGAAAGTTTTTAGTTTCTTTTTTAAATTGATGTAATTTACTTCTAATTTGATAATTCGTGGTAGAGAATTCCATATTTTCACTGCATGATAAGAGATCAAAAGAGTGGATATGATAAAATTATGTATAATCATACCTGATAATTTTCTTTCCATTAATCATAGCTGATCAATCCATAGACTGGTGGGTTGTGTCCATCTACCAGCAGGTGGAGATAGAGAGCAAACTTTTGCCTCCCTATATGTGGTCATGTGCTGCCGGAAACTCCTCAGTATGTCGATATCAAAGCTCCATCCGCAGGACTCAGCACTTAGAGAATTACACCCACGAAGGGACACTCTGCCCAGCTCACCACCGCCGAAACGGGGGAGGGGAATTAACCCAGCTCATCCCCACACAAGTGGGGGAGGGGAATCCGTCCAGCTCATCCCCGCGGAGCGGGGGAGGGACACCACACCCGCCGATGCGGGGGGATCTGGCTTATCCTGCAACCGCAACCGCGGGAGGAGCTGACTGACCCTAACACCGCCGAAGCGGGAGGGGTACAAAACTGCCCTACAGCCGCACGAAGCGGGAGGGAGTGCCGGCAGAATTTTAAGTCTCAATCCAGCCCCGTAAAACGGAGGGGAGAGGAATGCAGCAGCTCACTGTAACACAAACTCGTCTTAACTCTTGAAGAATCCAAGTGAAAAAACTTGAACACGAAGTCTTTCTGAAGTAACTGAAGACTGAACTTGAACCTGAAATGCAACCAGAATAAAAACAGTACAGATATCTGGGAGGGGCTATGGATTGATCAGCTATGATTAATGGAAAGAAAATTATCAGGTATGATTATACATAATTTTACCTTCCATATCATCAAGCTGATCAATCCATAGACTGGTGGGATGTACCGAAGCAGTACTCACCCAGGGCGGGACATAGAAATCCCTGACCGCAACACTGAAGCTCCAAACCGAGCCTCCGCCCGAGCAGCCCCAGTCAAGCGGTAATGCTTGGAGAATGTATGGGCCGAAGCCCAAGTTGCCGCCTTGCATATCTCTTCCAAGGAGACGGAACCGGCCTCTGCCATCGAGGCCGCCTGAGCTCTTGTGGAGTGAGCCTTCAGCTGTATAGGCGGCACCTTCCCCGCGGCCACATAAGCCGCTGCAATGGCTTCCTTGACCCATCTTGCCACTGTAGGCTTAGCAGCCTGCAGACCCCTACGAGGACCTGCATACAGGACAAACAGATGATCCGATTTCCGGAAATCATTGGTCACTTCCAAGTATCTCATGATGACTCGTCTCACATCCAGATATTTAAGAGCAGAGTACTCCTCTGGGTAGTCCTCCCTACGAAAGGAAGGGAGAAAGAGCTGCTGATTCACATGGAAGCGAGAAACAATCTTGGGCAGAAAGGAAGGCACTGTGCGAATAGTCACTCCTGCCTCAGCGAACTGCAGAAAAGGCTCTCGACATGAGAGCGCCTGGAGCTCGGAAACTCTTCTGGCTGAAGTGATAGCCACCAAAAAGACTGCTTTCAACGTCAGGTCTTTCAGAGATGCCCTTGACAAGGGTTCAAACGGCGGCTTCTGCAATGCTCTTAGCACCAGGTTGAGATTCCACGCAGGCACCACTGAGTGCAGAGGAGGGCGCAGGTGATTAACTCCCTTGAGAAAGCGCACCACATCTGGCTGCGAAGCCAGGGAAGCACCCTTCAGGCGGCCCCTGAAGCAAGCCAGAGCCGCTACCTGGACTTTAAGGGAACTGAGCGACAGGCCTTTGTCCAGACCTTCTTGCAGGAACGCCAACACTGAAGAAATTGGAGCAGTGAAAGGAGAAAGAGAGCCTGCTTCACACCACGCTGCAAAGATACTCCAAACCCTGGCGTAAGCAGTAGAAGTAGAGCGCTTCCTCGCTCTCAGCATAGTGGCGATGACCTTGTCTGAGAAGCCCTTCTTCCTCAGACGCTGCCGCTCAATAGCCAGGCCGTAAGACCAAAGGAGGAGGGATCCTCCATCACCACGGGACCCTGATGTAACAGGCCCTGCTCCACTGGCAGCCGCAGAGGATCGTCGACTGAAAGCCTGATCAAGTCCGCATACCAGGGACGTCTGGGCCAATCCGGACCCACCAGGATTACCCTGCCGGGATGCTTTGCCACCTGGTCTAGCACCCTGCCCAACATGGGCCAGGGCGGGAACACATAGAGAAGCTCTTGTGTCGGCCACTGTTGGAGAAGAGCATCTACTCCCAGGGAGCGAGGGTCCCGTCCTCTGCTGAAAAAGCGCGGCACTTGGCAATTGGCCGATGACGCCATCAGATCTAGGCTCGGCTGGCCCCAGCGCTTCGTGATGTCCAAGAACGCCTGAGCAGATAGCTGCCACTCTCCGGGCTCCAAGGTATGGCGACTGAGAAAGTCCGCCTTGACATTCATGACTCCGGCAATGTGGGCCGCTGACAGCTGTTCCAGGTTCGCTTCTGCCCACTGGCATGGACTCATAGCCTCCTTGGCTAGAGGGGCGCTCTTGGTACCTCCCTGGCGGTTGACATAGGCCACAGCCGTGGTATTGTCCGACAGGACCCGTACAGGCTTCAACACCAGCACCGGGATGAACTCCAAAAGCGCCAACCGAATGGCTCTGAGTTCCAGGAGGTTGATAGACCACTTTGCCTCTGCAGGAGACCAGAGCCCCTGCGCTGTCCTTCCCAAACAGTGGGCTCCCCAGCCCGACAAAGAGGCGTCCGTCGTGACGACAATCCACTCTGGGGTCACCAGAGGCATTCCCGCAGACAACTTGTCTGTCTGCATCCACCAGCTCAGCGCCTTGCGCACTGCTGGATCCAAGGGAAGGCGCACAGCATAATCCTCCGACATCGGAGTCCAGCGCTGCAGCAGAGAGTGTTGAAGTGGTCTCATATGAGCCCTGGCCCAGGGCACTACTTCCATCGTGGCCGTCATAGAGCCCAACAGCTGCACATAGTCCCAAGCCCGAAGAGGAGAGGCTACTAGGAACTGGTCCACCTGAGCCTGAAGTTTGACAATCCGATTGTCTGGCAGGAACACTCTGCCCACTTGGGTGTCGAATCGAACTCCCAGATACTCCAGGGACTGAGTCGGGCGCAGCTGGCTCTTCTCCCAGTTGATGATCCATCCCAGGGAGCTCAAAAGAGCAACTACCCGGTCCACAGCTTTGCCGCACTCTGCATAAGAGGGGGCTCGGATCAACCAGTCGTCCAGATAAGGATGGACTTGTACTCCTTCCTTTCGCAGGAAGGCCGCTATGACCACCATCACTTTGGAAAAGGTCCGCGGAGCAGTAGCCAACCCGAACGGGAGGGCTCTGAACTGGAAGTGTCGGCCCAGGACTGCAAAACGCAGAAAGCATTGATGAGGAGGCCAGATGGGAATATGCAAGTATGCTTCCTTGATGTCCAAGGATGCCAGGTACTCCCCTGCCTTCACTGCCGCTATAACCGAGCGGAGAGTCTCCATGCGAAAGTGCCGCACTTTCAAGGCCCGATTGACCCCTTTGAGGTCGAGGATAGGCCGGACAGAACCTCCTTTCTTTGGTACCACAAAGTAAATGGAGTAACGCCCCTTGCCAAGCTGACTTTCTGGCACCGGAACGACCGCACCCAGGCGGATCAGATTGCCCAAAGTCTGCTGCACTGCCACAGCTTTGACCGGAGACTTGCAGGGAGAGAGTACAAACCCGTCTCTTAAGGGTCGGCAGAACTCTAGCTTGTAGCCGTCTCTGATGACTTCCAGCACCCAAGCGTCTGAAGTTATTGTGGTCCACTCGCCCAGAAACGAGGACAGCCGTCCTCCAATCTGCACTGGGGCGTGGACCACGACCCCGTCATTGGGTACGAGACCCTGGGGGAGGACCGGAGGGAGCACCTCCGGGACGGCGGTCTCTGCGAAAGGAATGCTGCTTGGGGGAGAAATTCCTCTTAAAGGAAGAGGGGGCAGAAGAACCCGACCTGCCCGGGCGGTACCGACGGGCTTCCTGAAACCGTCCTCAGGAGGTACCGGGACGAGCACTAGCCCGAGCCCTGACCTCTGGTAACTTCTTGCCCTTAGACGTGCCGAGATCGGTCACGATTTTGTCAAGCTCGACCCCAAAGAGCAGCTTGCCTTTAAAAGGCAATCTAGCCAGGCGGGATTTAGAGGCGTGGTCAGCAGACCAATGTTTCAGCCAAAGCCACCGCCGCGCAGAGACTGTCTGAGCCATGCCTTTAGCTGAGGCTCTCAAGACATCATACAGCAAGTCTGCCAAATAGGCTAAGCCCGATTCCAGGGCCGGCCAATCAGCCCTCAAGGAATGATCCGAGGGGGAAGCCCGCTGCACCATAGTCAGGCACGCCCTGGCCACATAGGAGCCGCAAACTGAGGCCTGCAAACTTAAAGCAGCCGCCTCAAAGGACGACCTTAAGGCCGCCTCCAATCTTCTGTCTTGGGCGTCCTTTAGGGCCGTGCCACCTTCCACCGGCAACGCCGTTTTCTTAGTCACCGCAGTGATTAAAGAATCCACGGTAGGCCACAGATAGGCCTCACGCTCACTCACAGCCAAAGGATAGAGGCGGGACATAGCCCTAGCCACTTTAAGGCTCGCTTCTGGGGCATCCTATTGAGCCGAAATTAAGGTGTGCATGGCATCATGCACGTGGAAGGTTCTAGGCGGGCGCTTCGTCCCCAGCATAATGGCAGAGCCAACAGGGGCTGAGGGAGAGACGTCCTCCGGAGAGGAAATCTTCAAAGTGTCCATGGCCTGTAACAACAGGTTGGGCAAATCCTCTGGGCTAAAAAGCCGCGCTGCAGAGGGGTCATCCGCTCCAACCGAGCGGGGATCCGTCTCCTCCAAGGAATCCGCAAAGGACCGTTGGGAGACCTCAGACACGCTGCCCTCATCTACATCGGAGGAGACAAATTCCTCCAAGGCCTGGGAATCTGTTGGAATGTAATTGTATTTTACATGCATTGCCTGTCACCTATTATTTCTCTGTGATTACTCTGTGACCTCTGATGTGAATTACTTAGAGAGGTCACACTGCTATGCAACTTCCTGTGGGGGCAGATGCAGTAGACACAGCACATGCAGCACATGGAGCACATGGAGCTCATGATCTCTCCTAACCTGAGAGGATCTATGGTGGTGTGAGCATCCATTACCATCTAAGCACATGGAAGGAGCTGATAATACAAATGTATAGTAATATGTATATATAAGCCTGTCTGATTATAATCTAACTACAAACTGTGAGTAAACAGATGTTTTGTTACTTCAACTTTAAAGTGACTCAGCAGTGAATTATTCAGGGGTGAATGAGAGAGAGATGAAGAAAGAAATTAACATTTCTAAAGCTGAAGCTGTGTGTACTAAAATCTGCTAATTATTTACTACAAATAATCCAACAAAAGGGTTATGGGCCCAGGGCCAGGAATTGAAAAAAGAAGAGAAATATTACCAGGCAGAAAAAAAGGCCACATTTTTCTCTTAAGTTTTAAAGGAAAGATTCAGTCTGTCTCTCTCTCCCCCCACACAGCAGACAGAAGGCTAAGAAAATGGCTGAGGGAAGAAATTCACCATTTTTCTATTCTCTCAAGGTGCCTAAATTAACTGAGTTTAATTATCAGCAGTGGGAACTAAGATTCATATGTCTCCTTCGAGCAAAAAGATTAAATATATGCTTAGACCAAGACAGAACAGCTGAAAATATGGCTGAATGGGACAATGCAAACTATTATGTGAAGTGCATGCTTTTGGAAGCTCTCTCAGAGAAACAAGCCATATTAGTGGAGGGAAAAGATACACCAAAGGACATTTTAAATAAACTGAGAACTATGTATGCAACTACATATGCAAAGCAGCAACCAATTTGGTTAGCAGAGTTGAATGAAACCAAATTAAGGGATAAAAGTAAATGTAATGATCACATTATGCATCTTATGTCTTCATTTCAAAAGTTAGAACTTTCTGGAATTCCCATGTGTGATGCATTGAAAAGAGCATTTCTTTTTACCTCACTATCAAAGAAGTTTGATGTTTTTAGGTCTGTAAATGAGGCCATTGAAGGGCAATCTTTTGAACAGGCAACATCAAAACTAAGGCAGGAATGCATAATAAATGATTCTGAGGAGATGTGTTCTCAAAGTCAGTCAGAGAGAAATGAAACAAATTTCTTGGCAAAGAACAGAGGAAGGCGGAGCTATGGGAAAACTCCACCCAAGGGCAAGCTGATTTGCTACTCATGTGGAAAGGAGGGACATGTATCTAAATGGTGTAAGGAAACACAAAACACTCCCTCTAGCTCACCTAAGCCAATGGAACTAAAGAATTTTCAAACCAGGAAATGTATGAAGGACAAAGATAAACACAAGGGCTTTCTAATGGCAGAAAAATCTTTGACTATGGTAAATAATAATTCAAATGAAAGTACTTGGATTTTGGATTCAGGGAGCACATGCCATTTAACCAATTGTAAAGATTTCTTTCAGGAAATGTGTCCAGAGGAAGGTATTCTTAAAACTGCAAACACAGGGACTGCTAAGATCCAAGCAAAAGGTATTGGATTCTTAAAATGCAAAGTGTCTAATGAAGTTAAAGAAATTCCTGTAAGTGATGTCTTGTATATTCCCCAAGCAGTTTGTAATATGCTTAGTGTATCTACATTAGATAAGAAGGGATTTGCGATTCATTTTGAAAATAGTAAGTGCACAATCTCTAAAAATGATGAAGTGTATGCTGAAGCTTTTATGCATAATGATGTTTATAAACTGAGCATTTCAGGTGAAGCCTCACATCTGGCGCAAGTAAGGAAGAATGATGGAAAATGTAGTCTGGAAATCTGGCACCGCCGCCTGGGACATCGTGATTCTAAGGTGATCCAGGATCTTTACAGTAAGCAACTGGCCACCGGCATTCAGATAAGTGCAGATGCTGGTAAAATTGAGAAATGCATAGACTGTGTTACTCAAAAGGGTGTGAGACCCTCATTTCCTGCATACACAGGAAATAGGAGTAATAAAGTACTGGACTTAATACACAGTGACTTATGTGGACCGTTTAATATCCCATCATTGGGAAATAACAGATTTGTGCTAATATTCTTGGATGATTTCTCTAGATATTGTGTGGCCTATTTGCTGAAAGAGAAAAGTCAAGTCACAGACATGCTGAAGAAATACGTAGCCATGGTGAGCAATAAATTTGAAAGAAAACCAAAGGTTCTTCAGACCGACAATGGTGGTGAGTTCACTTCACAAAGCATGCGCACATTTCTAGAACAAGAAGGCATTCAACATATCACAACAGTAGCTTATACACCAGAGCAAAATTCTGTTGCAGAGAGAAAATTTAGGTCACTTGTGGAAATGACCAGATGTATGCTGTCAGATAGCAATCTCCCTAAAAGACTATGGGGGGAAGCCATTCTCACAGCAGTGTACCTACAAAACAGAATGCCAACTAAAGGCGCTGAGCGCACACCACATGAGACATGGCATGGTAGGAAGCCAAACCTGTCACACATAAGAACATTTGGAAGTACAGCATATGCTCATATACCAAAGCAAAGAAGGCATAAGCTGGATTCCACAACAGAAAGGGGCATTTTAGTTGGCTATACTCCAGGACACAAAGGATATAGAATTTTGAATCTGAAAACTGGCATTGTTGGCATAAGACATGTTACATATTTTGATGAAAACAAAAGGGTTGATAAAGGCTGGATTATCCCAGATGAGCCTTATCATCCAGAATATGAAACTAGAACCATAATAGACATGCCAGTGTATATAAATGCCATACCAAGGCAGATGTCTGAAAGCAACTCATCTGTATCTAACGAGGAACAGGCAGAGGAAGCAGACACAGAAAGAATCATTGAAGAAGACAGTACAGTTGGAGAAGGGGAATCAATTGGAGAAGAACTCTCAGATTTAGAGGATGCGGAAAGGTCAGACCAACCTGTTGTCAGACGCTCATCCAGGGAAAACAGAGGTGTTCCACCCCCAAGACTGTCTTACCTAACAAAGTCAGCAGAAGCTCAAGAGCCCTTAACATGGGATGAGATTGAGAAAATGCCAGCAGAAGAAGCTGCTGAATGGCATAAAGCTGCACAAGAAGAAATTGATGCATTGGATAAAAATAATACTTGGATTCTTACAAAATTACCTCCTGGCAAGAAAGCTATAGGATGCAAATGGGTATTCAAGTTAAAAAGGAATGCACAAGGAAAAGTGGAAAGGTATAAAGCCAGATTAGTGGCAAAGGGATATCTTCAAAAATATGGAGAAGATTTTGATGAAGTGTTTGCACCTGTAGTGAAACACACGACAATCAGAACACTTCTGAGCATTGCAGTCTCAAAAGGCATGCAAGTCAACCACATTGATGTGAAAACAGCGTTTTTTCATGAAGATATAACTGAAGACTTGTACATGGAACAACCAACAGGTTTCATAAATACAAAACAAAGACAGCTAGTGTGTAGATTAAACAAAGGTCTTTATGGATTAAAGCAAAGTGCAGAATGTTGGAATGATAAATTGCATGAAATATTGACAAATTTAGGATTTAAGCAAGGTGAAGCAGATAAATGCTTGTACACTAGGTGCACAAATGGACAATATGCATACATTTTAGCTTTTGTTGATGATCTGCTCATTGCAAGCAAAAGTGAGCAAGAGTACAAGGACATTGTAAAGTGTTTAAACCTGAATGTTGAGATAAAAGAACTTGGTAATGTGTCATACTATCTTGGTATAGAAATTGAGAAACAAAGTGATGGTTCTTATCTTCTAAGCCAGAAGCAGAAAATAAATGAGCTTATTGAAAGTTTAGGTATGCAAGATGCCCAAGTTGTAAGCACTCCCATGATCACTGATTTTCTGAAGGATGAAACAGTAAGAGAACCTTTACCAGATAACATCCAATATAGATCAGCCATAGGTAAGCTTTTATATCTAGCTACCACATACAGGGCTGATATAGCAAATGCAGTAGGAATTTTGAGCAGAAGGGTCAGCTCACCTACCAAATCAGATTGGACTGCAGTTAAAAGGATGGTAAGGTATTTAAAGGGTACCATTGATTGTAAATTAAAGATTTCAGCCAATAGTAATCCAAAACTAATATGTTACTGTGATTCAGATTGGGCAGGGGATCATTCTGATTATAAATCCACAAGTGGATATGTGTTTATGTATGGAAATGTACAAATTTCATGGGCCAGTCATAAACAAAGTATTGTGAGTTTGTCTTCTACAGAAGCTGAATACGTGGCCGTATCGGAAGCGTGCAGAGAACTGATGTGGATTGAAAAACTTTTGCTGGATTTTGGAATAGCTGAACAGAGACCAATCCAGATAATGGAAGATAATCAGAGCTGCATCCGACTGTCACAGAATGACAAGGTTCAGTCACGCACCAAGCACATCGCAACGAAATACCACAACGTGCGAGAGTTGGCGAAAGAAGGGGTCATCAGTCTACACTATTGTCACACCAGTGAGATGACAGCTGACATCATGACCAAACCGTTACCCAGAGAACATTTTGTGAATCTGCGTATAAAGCTTGGACTTTGTATGAATAAATAATTGCATGACAGTTATGCATGAGAAGGGGTTTGTTGGAATGTAATTGTATTTTACATGCATTGCCTGTCACCTATTATTTCTCTGTGATTACTCTGTGACCTCTGATGTGAATTACTTAGAGAGGTCACACTGCTATGCAACTTCCTGTGGGGGCAGATGCAGTAGACACAGCACATGCAGCACATGGAGCACATGGAGCTCATGATCTCTCCTAACCTGAGAGGATCTATGGTGGTGTGAGCATCCATTACCATCTAAGCACATGGAAGGAGCTGATAATACAAATGTATAGTAATATGTATATATAAGCCTGTCTGATTATAATCTAACTACAAACTGTGAGTAAACAGATGTTTTGTTACTTCAACTTTAAAGTGACTCAGCAGTGAATTATTCAGGGGTGAATGAGAGAGAGATGAAGAAAGAAATTAACATTTCTAAAGCTGAAGCTGTGTGTACTAAAATCTGCTAATTATTTACTACAAATAATCCAACAGAATCAACCCGAGAGCGTTTGCCTCTGGGAACCTCAACCTCTTTACCAGACGAGGGAGCAGGGGCAGCGTTGTGCATGAGGAAGGCCTGATGCAGCAGCAAAACAAACTCGGGGGAGAAACCCCCCAGATTGTGCACTTCCGCAGCCTGGGCAACAGCCCTAGACGCACTCTCAACCGGCGCTCGAAATAGCGGGGGAGAGACATGCTGCGCATCCAAAATGGCGTCCGGCGCGAAACTCCGTGAAGGAGCCGCGCGGGAAGAACGGCTCTTAACATTAGCCGGTTTTGTGCCGTCGCCCAAATTAAGGGCGTTCATGGCATTAATGTCTCCAACCTCAAGGGCGGCCCCCGAAGAAGCCGTCCGAGCCGCGTGGCCGGCCAAGATGGCGGAGGCGAGGAGCGGGGGATGGGCGTTTATGGCGGGAAAAACCGCCACGCCGGAGGAAGGACCGGGACATTCATCGGTCACTAAACTGTCACCCATCAAGGGCGAATCAGGCTGTAAAACCCCCGCATCCCCTCTAGAAGCGCTCCAGCGATCCGGGGAGCGACCCTTTGCGCCCTCGCCCTCCGACGCCATATGCCACGAGGAGAAGAATCGGGGAACCCCCTGCCCGCTATAAAAAGGTAAAATTACCTGCTTGCCGCTCCGAGCTGTAACGAACTGGTGTCCCAGTGAGTAGCTGCAATGAACGTTTAAATAAACGTCAAAATAAACGCCTTTAAAGACGTTTAAAATTTTTTTTTTTTTTTTTTTTTTTTTTAAACGGAGCCAGCGGGAGGGGGGAGAAAAGGAGGGACCTGGCACCACCAGGTTTGCACTTGCTCAAAAGAGCCCTCAACCCCAGGCCTCAACAAAACCTAAGGATTAGGCTTGGAGGCCTAGCCAGAGCTGCTGCTGTGTGTGACCACCACCTGCTGAGATAGAGAACATACTGAGGAGTTTCCGGCAGCACATGACCACATATAGGGAGGCAAAAGTTTGCTCTCTATCTCCACCTGCTGGTAGATGGACACAACCCACCAGTCTATGGATTGATCAGCTTGATGATATGGAAGTTCATATTTAATATGAGCAGCTGATGGGAAAGAAAGATCCATAGAAGGAAATGTCAAGACTGGCATTAAAGGCAGCGGGGCGAAGCCGTGAATGATGTTAGGTATCAACGTACATAATTTAAATAATGTCCTGGCTTCAACTGGTAACCAATGTAAACGTTTCAATAAAGGGGAAGCTCTATCTCATCTCTTTGCTTGATATATTAACCTAGTGGAGGGTATTGTGCAGCGTTTGCAGACATCTTCATGACTTATCAGAGCGACCCACAAAAAGCAGATTGCATTAATCTAATTGCTTTATTATGACAGCATGCACAACTAGGCTGGAATATTGCAAATCTTGCAAAATTGTTCCAGTTTCCAAAAACCTTTTTTGCTTAATATGTTGACATGTGATTCAACGACAACATAGGATCTATCAAACCTCCTAATACCTTCAACACTAATTTAAGTAAAGAGACGTTTTTTAAAACAAGTGTATTGTTTAAAAGCAGAGGTGACATAGTACCCACCCATAGTATTTTGGTCTTGTCTGTGTTCAATCTGAGATGATATTTTATGTCCCAAGTCTCAACTACATTTACACAGGTTTGAACAGTGGATAATGGTACCAGGTCTTTGTGTAACACAGGTATTAATAATGTAATATCATCAACATATATTGTAGAAATGCTAATATAATATAATATAATATCTATATATATAAAACTCACCCTCAACGTTCTATTGTCTGACGTCACTGAAGCCAAGGTTCGTAAGTTTGAAGCTCTGAAGCCATGAAAATCACAGTCTCTGGGCCCCGCCCTCGCGTCAAACGTTATGACGTTGAGGGTGGAGCAGATTCTCACCTCCAACATTCTACTCAGGCCACAAACTCCGGATTTCCACACTGTAGCTCTGCTCCGCCCTCGTGTCAAAACGCAATGACGTCGAGGGCGAGGCACGAAAACCGCCACCCACACAGAGCTACGACAACGGAAACAACAGCGGCGCACGCACGAAGCAGGTAAAACTGCGACGAGCCATGTAGGGCTAACAAACCATGTCGCTCCTGCCCCTCACCAGAAATGAGCCACCCGCCGCCAGAACCAAGTCGGGCCCCCCCCAAGGAACAACAGCAGCGCGGATGACGGTCCTGCCCCCTCCCACCGCCACACACGACACTCACAAACAACATGACCCAGCTCCTGCAAAAAACAAACACATCTTCCCCCTGAAACGGACACATCCAAAAGGTCAGAGGGAGGCAGGCGAGCAGGCAGCCAGCCTCAACTTCTGAGGGAGCCAGCCAGCCAGCCAGCCTCAACGTGGTGCAAGGGAAGAAGGGAGGGAGCCAGATGCATCATGCTGGCAGTGGCAGCAGGGAGGGAGCCAGATTGAACAACACAATGCGACGGATGACCCTGAAAGGCTGAGGGAATGGGACTCACCACCCTCAGGCAGGGAAGGGGGGAGGGGGGAAGGGGGAGGAATGACGGGGGTGGGTAGGGAACACAGGGGGGAAAAGGAAGGAGGGGGAACCCTGCCACACACTCTCATTCTCACACACACACAGACTCACGCTATGTCAAACAACCACACACACTACCGCATTCACTCTGTCTCTCACACAGTCACTCACACACACACTCTCCCAAACATACACACTACCATGAAACCCTTGCTAGCGCTCGTTTCATTGCTCTCAGAAACGGGCCTTTGTTTACTAGTAATATATAACACAGTAATTATCATTCAGTCATATATAATTATGCACTTATTGACTCATGATATCCATCTGTGGAGCTTCATTTCAAAAGTGGCCACATGGTGGCAATATTCTATAATAGTGAATACTGGCACCTTATAGTGACTAATGGTACTGCAGGCTCTCAAACTTCCTAAGACACAGAAATGTTATTGTAATAGAAGATATGTCTGAAATATGTTTGATGACAATACTGCACAAATATTTACTTCGAAGGTATCTGAGGTGGAAGCAATTTCTTATTTTGAAGTCTAAGCTTATTTCTGAAAGAGGAAAATAATTGTGGAAAGATGGAGCAGCAGTGGGCCACAGTGTGCTCCATCTGCAACATGGGCCTCTGTTACAGTGAGAATGATGGCAAGGCAGTAGGCTGCAAACACAGCACAGGCAGATAAGCTAAGGATCAAGAGGCAGAGGAAACTGCTCTGGTGGAAATGATGAGGGAGACAGTTAAGAGCTGCAAGAGGGGGTGGAGGAAGAAGGGGATGGGAAGAGAGCATAGGGAACAGAAGTAAAGAGAGGAAGGTTAAGGAAGTTGACAGAGGGAAATAAGCAGGGGGCATTTCAACTTTCATATACATTTGATGGCATGTTTTGTGAATTTTATCTGACAATTCCATATATGTTGCTATTTAACAAATACCTAAAAGGTTTTTCATTTTCACCTCTGACTTTTAAGCCATGCTGTTGCTACTGATGGGTTAATACTGTATATAATGGCACAATCCAGAACAAAAAAAGTGTCTGCTTTTGTATAAAACATCAATGTGAGCAATCATAAGCTAAAAATGTCTGTCTAATCCTACTCTCCATCCCACAGCTGACACATAATAGCAAACTATCTGAATGAAGGACGAGAGGAGGACTAGAACAATAGTTAGAGAAGTGGGTTGTGAATGAGAAGCCAAGGGTTCAAATCTTGCTTCTCCCACTGACACTCTTTGTAACACTGGGCGAGTCACGTTACCCTCTGCTACCTCAGGTATAACTAGATTGTAGGTTCATTTTGGCATGAAAATAACTCACGTACCTCAATATAATTCACCTTCAGCTCTGTTTCCAGAAAGGTGAGCAATAAATCTAAAATCCAAACCCAAATTTGGAAAACGTGTTTAATGTGCTGCTCTTGGCAGTACAATATTTTACATATATTCAGTGCCGCTACCTGCAGAAGGAACATGCTCAACAGGACAGCAAAGCGAAGCAGCAGTCAAAGCAAAATAATAGGTCCTGACAACCACAGAACCATCAGCTTACACTTTAAAATGCATAGTTATGGAATGTTTGTGTGACGATCATGATTGTTCAGTTTAACTATCAAAATCTTAGGGGGCTGCAGGCTAGGGGCCTAAAAGTCAATTTGGTGGTGGTGGTGGTGGTGGTGGGGAGGCATTATGGACAAATGTTTGCCTAGGATACCCATCACCCTTGCAACAGCTCAGGGGCTGAATATACTTCTACAGCAGCAAGCACAGCCACTATTCCCCAGATTCTACACATCGCACCTAGAGATCCATGCCAAAATCCAAGCGTATTCTGTAACAATGTAAGTAACTTAACTGGCTTAACAAGCTAATCAGCACTGATAACAGCACCTAACAATAATGAGCATGAATTGGCAATAATTAGAATTTAAGTGCACAATTTGCTAAGCATATTCTGTAACACAGTGTGCCTAATTTCTAATGTGCGCAGCCAAAAAGAGGCATGGTTATGGGTGGGGAAATGGGCATTTTGTGAGCGTTCGAAAATATACGCACGTAGTTACAGAATGTGGCCCAGTGTGCCTTAATCTACGCACCAGGATTTACGCCATGTTTTCGTTGATGTAAATTGGCATGTGTAGCTTTAGGCGCTGGGATATCAACTAAGAACATTCTATATTCCACACCTAAATCTAGGCGCCGCTTATAGAATATGCGTAGGCAGAAATGTTTCCCGCACAGATTTTTTTTAGGTGACATATATAGAATCCCCCCTCCCCCAACCATACAGATGATATTCAGCTGCTATCTTTAAAGATAAGGATAAATTTACGTCAGCCTTTTTTCTGGCTTTAATTTGACCTCATAGCTGTATGGTTAACACGTATAGACTTAAATGGAACACCAATGCTGTGCCTTCATTCTGGTGCTGGGATGGTCTGTAAAAAGTTTTTAATGGCACTATCCATATGGTGCTGCTGAAAATTCAAGTATAGAGAATTTATACATTTACCCCAGATTCTATATAAGGCGCCCAAAATTGGGTACCGATCCAAGATGTGTGTCCAATTAAATTGGTAAGGAGCCAATTAGTGTCAATAATTGGGTGTTAATTAGCACTAATCCGCACCAATGTGGAATTGGATGCATATTTTGCTATGCGCTATTCTATAACCATGTACACTCAAATCCCATGTAGTATGCAACTCCAGAGGGGGCAAGGCCATGGGAGCAGGTCAAGGGTGTTCCTAAAATTTGCACACAGTTTTACAGAAAACCAGGAATGTGCGCCCAAATTGGGCACCAGGAATTACACTTGGTTTCCGCAGACGTAAGTCCTGGCACTCAAACTTTGGGTGACAAAATTGGCATCAATGCTATTTTATTATGGCCGCTCATCTTTGAGTGCCCATTATGGAACAGAATTGAGCACTGAATTTTGAGCATCATTTACTGAATCTAGCCCTTAGTGGTTGCCACTAAATGGATAAACCCTTTTGAATATCAGGCCAAACATTTTGATAATGGTGCCAAGAACTATATAGCTTATTTGAAAAACAATTTAAAGACAAACCCATAGGGGTGTTTTTGCATGCTATCTAAAAAAGTTCTACATGAAAGTTTTCAGATGCACATAGCCAGCTTGGAGTTTGGACAACAAAACGCCTTATGCAGTACTGAAAATTTCTTATGGGCTAAGATTACCACTGAATCTGATAACATAAATTTATACCACAGAGACGAAGAACATTTCTCATGAAGTAATACATAACATAACAAATGACAGTGGATGAAAACATTTTTTAAATGCTTCTTTATTTCTTGTGACCACTAATACAAATCACTGCAAAAAAAATTGTAGGTGAAACTAAACAGGCAGAGTTGAGCCTGGTTGTTGTTTGATTTTCTGAACAACCAGAGCTACTTTCTGAACATCTTCCAAATGTCCCTTTTCCTTAAGCTTGTACTATAATGAAACCACAGCTTTAACCCTCATCAGAGTAAAATGCATCCAAATGCATCCCCCACCCCCCCTTTCCTCTACATTACATGAACTCATTCCCAGTACCCCCTTCCCCCAGCCTGAATTGTGTCTGCAAGGTACTGCTACGATAAAATAAAGTGAAATCCTGCTATGATGAGAAGGGGCTTGACATGTGAAGAGAATGCCCTGGATCTGAGGAAAACAGCAGGGAAGTTCCTTCCATCCCACTTCATCTGTCTGTGTAGCATTATTGCAGAACACAAGTTTTTTTTTTTTATTACAGAAGGGAAGCCAAGAAAGTGGCATAGGCTAAAAGAGAATTCACATACAGAGCACTGCACGCAGAGACTAATCCCACAAAATATGTGCCACTAGTTATACGCTATGTGGCATGTCATTAGAATACTAGCACATGTGCCGAAGTTCTGATAAACGCTATTCTGTACATATGTGTGTATCTCATGGAGCACATACTTTGCAGGTACAGTACATTAGAAAGTAGTCCTTCACAAAGAGAAATAATAGCTCCCCCCCCCCCCCGACTATGTTACAATCCCTGATGGTCTAAGGTGTAGTCAGGGCTCTCTTGCCCATGTCAGCAAGGGTTATCATCATACATCCTCTTTTAAGAGGACATGTCCTCCTTTTGGACTTATTCAGATATGTTTGTTTGTGCAGCACAATTTTAAGCATATGTCATGCAAAGATATCTCAGAAGCCAGCCAAAGTTGTTAAGGCATATTCACTCTTCTGATAAGTATGTTTGGGCCCAAACTCAAATCTGGAAGTTAGTCAGTGTTTGACATGTGTTCATTAACTAAACGCTATTTACACATTTGCTATGATTAAATATTTCTTTAGCAAAGGTAGCAACGAGTTTTATTTATTGTGTCCTCTTATTTTGTCTCTGCAAATATGGTAACCCTAATGTCAGTTCTACTCTCAAAATGACTGCCGTGACTTCTTGCAGCAGTCTTGAGAGATTGCCACTAGAGGTCATTGCAGCCATTTTGAGAGGAGAGCAAGCATGGACAGGAACAACTGGGGATCATGCTTGCTCTCACTACACCCCTAGAACACCAGGGACTGTAAGATAGACCCTAGGGGGCACCTACAGGTGGGCAGGAGAGAGAGGCAACTCCTGTTCGGAGGGGATGGGGAGGGAGGCAAACAGGACAAAGCACAAGTTTTCAGCTTCCACAGAAAACACACGGTCTGTTTTGGCCAAAACCATGGCTGTAGCCTTTTGGCTGGAACCAAAACCAGGCAGAAAAAGATTTTGGGCCAGTTTCAGCACCATAACTGAAGCTGAAATTCGGTCAGCCTCAGAGACTGAGACAGAGAAAAAAAATATATATAAAAAAAAAGAAAGAAGACAGAAACAGAGTGAACAGAAAAGTAAAGGACAAACAGAAAGGAAAAAAAAAAGTTTGTTTCTGCTGGTCAACCTCGGTCACGAACCCAGCCTTCAGCACTTGAGCACACCATGAAAGGCTTGCCTTTCTTGAACTTGGAGAAAGAATCATCATTTTGGAGTCAGAAAGGAATAGCATTCCAAAGAAATGGAACTAAAAAGTAGAAAGCTGAATGACGTGTGCAGTCCAGGAGAGCAATAGATGGAGGAGGAGTCATGTGGAAGTTTTTATTTGGAGAATGGAGAGATCTGGTGGTAGGGTACAAGCATATTTTACAGGTACTCTGACAGGCCTAAATAAAGAACACAATGGACAAGGATAAGAATTTTAAACTTATTTCTATAAGTGTGTAGCTAGTCCCCTAACTAATAAGGAGTGAGGGTGACTCCTGGGGTGGGTACACACTTTATTTTGGTGTCTGTGGCTAAAATGTCAAAATCTCCTCCACCTTTCTCTTCCCAAGCATACAGAACAAAGGTAAAAGATCCCTGAGGCTGGCTGGCTATTTCTAGAAAGTGTCTGGACAGGAACATGCAACCCCCAACTGGAAAATAATTAAGGCAGGCAAAAATGGAAGTATACTAAAATATCCATTCTTTGGGCCTTCCCCAGGCACACACAAATATAAAAAGTACTGCAATGAAAACAATAAGGCATCAAGTCCATAAAAACAAAATAAGGTGATGGCAACAAGTTCACAGTATTTATAGTCCTTGGTTTCCTGGATCTCTCAGCTTCTTTCTCCTGTGGATAGGTTTTTCACCCTTTCTGCTCCATTGTGAGTTTCTCTGTTACAGGTCCTGTTAGTAGCCCTTAATCTCCTCCACTGTACTCCTTGGTGCTCTGTGAGCTCTAATGCATAGGGTCAGAGGTGTACTCGGACCTCTCCCCCTTGCTGCTCCTCCTTTCAAAGTGCACATGTATCATGCAAGTCCCTTCTCCCCTTTCTGGGACTTAATGCTCATCTCTTCACCACATGCTCACCTTTTCTGGACTAGGCAAGCAGGATGACCTCAGGACTTGGGGCTCAGGGTCTTCAGCATGCACTGGCACTACTCCTGGGTTCCAGTCCTTCTCCCCTTTCTGGATGTGGAACTAGCAGCAGCGTTTTTTCTTACTTCTCTTAGAGATGGGATCTTCCCCGATGAGCCCTCCTTTATCCTTCTTTAGGCATTCCTGCCCCAATGATCAATTCCCTGCGCTGTTCAGAATAGTGCAGGGAATAACTCCCTAATGATCAACGCTAATAACATACAAATTTAAGTGTATTAGCGTTGATCTTCCCAGGAAAGTGCGCTCAGGCACAATCCTCCTGCACTTGTTTGACAGGTCCGGGCTGTCAAAAGCCCAGACCTGTCAAACACCCGGACCCACCTCTAAAAGCAAGGCCCTGGTGGCCTAGTGCCCCCTACAAGCCCCCCCCAGAATGGTAACACAGGGGGCTGGAGGTCCGCCAGACCTCCAGACCCACAACCCCCCCGACATGAAGGTGTGGGGGGGTTGAAGGTCCGGAGGATCTCCAGCCCCCTTAACATGCTAGGTGGGGCTTACCTACCATATAAGGGAGTTTCTCCCTTATATGGTTGGGAAGCCCCGCCCAGTGCATCCCAAGATGCACTGGGCAGGGCGCCGGCATTTTGAAGGCAGCGCTGGAATGAGAAGGGAGTGGTACTCCTTTCTCCAATGCATAGGTAAGGGGGGGAGGGCGGGTTGGCCACTAGACCACCGGGGAGGGTGGGGGGTTGGGTCAGCAGCCCACTTGGGCCACCAGGTATGTTTGTTTGGGAGTGGGAGAGGTTAGAGGGGACCGGAGATCCACCGTGCCTCCAGCCCCCATGCCCTCATGTTGGGGGAGTCAGAGGCTGGAGCTTGGAGGGGCTCTAGGCCAACAGGTCCTTGGTTTTGGAGGAGGGTCCAGGGGTCCAATGGACTCCCAGAACATGGTGACAACCAGGGCTGACAGCATCAGCCCAGGTTGCCCGACTGACTGGGGCGGGAGGCGGGAACAGAGCCTTAACCCTAACGCCAGCTCTGAGCTGACGTGGGATTAAGGCACTATTCTCTGTTCATAGGGGTGGAATACATGCAGAGCTCATTTAAATCTAATTTAAATGAGCTCTGCGTTACTGCTTCGCTGGGGCACTGTTTTCCCAATGATCATAGAGGTGCTGGTAAATGCAGGAACTAGTCGCTAGTGGCCTACAGCACCCCCATTTACCTTTCATCAGCGGTACAGCACCCCCATTTACCTTTCATCAGCGGGGCCTCTGTGACCTGGAATTTAGCTGTGGCTCGGATTTAAACCCCTTCTTTTCTCAACTCCTTTCCTGGGAAACAAGGCACTTGCCTGGCTTTTCTTCTGTCCTTTGGATTTTCAGGACATATAGTTCAGCTTATGTCCTGAAAACCCACCAATGATCCCACTACACAGTTACTAGACTTCTGTGGGAAGGATGTCAGTCCCCAGGCACACCCATTACACCATATTTTATACTTCCCTCCAGTTCCTAGGAACACTTTCTATGGGGGAGTAGCCTAATGGTTAGTGCAGTGGGCTGAGAACCTGGGTAATTGGGCTCAATTCCCATTGTAGCTGCTTGTGACTCTAGGCAAGCCACTTAAACCTCCACTGACCCAGGTAAAAAAAAAGAAAAATCAGATTATGAGCCCAGAGAAAGTACCTGCATATAATATAGTTAGTGGCATGCAATGAAACTTAAGAAACATGATTGCAGATAAGGGCCGAATAGCCCATTCATTCTGCCCATCCTCAGTAACCGCTAACTCTTCCTTTTCCTAAGCGATCCCACATGCCTGTCCCACGCTTTAAATTCCAACAAAGTCCTCGTCTCCTCGACCTCCACAGAGAGGCCATTCCACGTATCCACCACCCTTTCCGTGAAAGAGTATTTCCTCATATTCATCCTAAGCTTATTTCCTTTTAACTTCTTCGTATGCCCTCTCATTCTAGAGGTTTCCTTCATTTGAAAAAGGCTCACCTCCTATACATTAATTCCACTGAGGTATTTAAACGTCTTTATCATATCCCCTCTCTCCCATCTCTGGACACTGGATTCCCCAATGGACATTTTAAAAACTCTTCCTGGTTACTAAAAAATCACTGAAGGAAACAAATGGACTTTTTGGTTTTCTTTATGTTATATGTTTGTAGGTTAGTCAGTCTGTGCTTTGTTATAGGTGCCAGACAGTCACAGCGGGTGGGCAGCAATTAGGTGACTGGCTGCACAGTTAAAAGTTAATGGACTCTAATGCTCCATGCAGTGTGTGAACTGTAGAGCCTCACTGATGTTAGGTGAGGAACAAAATATAAACCTCTTTCCATAAAATACTTAAATGCTTGGAAAATGTAATAAAAATACAAAACCATTTCAAGATCCTATTCTATATTTAAAAAAATGACAAAATAGAAAAAAATGATTCTGAACCATCTTTCTGTCTCTCTTCTCTTTGCTCTCTCACGTGTAAGGAAATTGTTTTTAGAATCCTATTTCTGTTGTTTGTATGTCTGCTTAAAATGTGTTGGATATGTATGACTACCTTAGCCCTGTTGCTAGATTAGCTCTAAAGTGTTACATAGTTGGATTACTACTAGAGAGAAGGTTTATTTGGGCATCTCCTAATTCCAGAATGTACAGCGTGATTTGTTTACTGGAGTAAATAGGGACTCATCTAAAGTGAAGGATCTAATAAGTAGTGGTGAGTAATGAAGTGTTATTTCCATTCAGTAGATTTACCCAGAGAAATCTGGAGTATAATTTTCCTAAACCAGGAATTATCAAATGATTAAATTACTGGTAAGAGTACCCACCCTGGAGACTTTACCCAGGAAAAGTAAGATATGTTTATGTTCTTGCCTTTGGAAGTAATAAATAAGTTGAGATGTAACAAATATTTTTGTGGTCTATTTTTAATGAATCTGCAGCCAAAAAAATTGGGAGTGTGCTGTGCCTCTCCTTTATTCATAAAGGCACAGGTGTCTCGCTTTGGGCTTTTGAACAATTCTGACACCCATGGGAGCATAAGAGAATCTCCTCATTGCACATTTTGGTACCACTATAGTAGATTTTTCTGTAATCAGGATTTTAGCAAAGTGTGGTCTGCAGCATCCTTGCCCTGTGACTTACACCCTGCCTCTTGTAAATGACTCCGACAGGATGAATTTTTTAAACTGGCCGTTTACAGTTTTCACTAAGCTGAGCAATGGATTCGGTGTGTCCTTACATGGGACTTTCCAGTGTGCTAAGCCCATTTTTAGCATGGCCATCAAAATGGACTTTTTTGTATTTGCTGAATATATGGCCATGTGCTAATGTTAGCATTAGCTCGCGCAGCCACTGAAAAAAAGAATTACTGTGGGAGCACTTACTGCCACCTATTGCTAAGGGCTCCCATGTTATGGATGCTCTAATCAGTTAGCAGGGTTGTAATGTCAGTGCGTTAGTTGATTAGCACATCCATGCCCATTCTCTGCCCCTTACATGCCCCGTACAATTAAGGTTTAACGGTTTTTATTCACCCAAAAATTTCCTACACAACATGTTTAACAGCTGTAGATCTTTCTGCAAAAGACGCAATGGTAAAGCTTGTAAAACATAAAGCCAGCGAGGAAAAATAATCATTTTAAAGAGATTTATCCTGCCCATTAAAGAAATAGGCAAATGACTCCATTTCTCGAAATGAAGCTTGGTGTGCCCCAGTACAATTAAATACTGTGCACTTAGCACACACAGATGGCAAAGCTAGCACAGAACGCTTTAGCATGTCCCATATTAGGCCATTTTTGCTGAGTTAAGCATGTGTTAGGCCCCTTTGTGATATTTTCCTAATGCAGATGAAATGTTAACACTTGTGATGGTGTTTTATTGGAAAAAATGGCTTCAGTGTGCAGTTGAATAAATATTTTTTTTTTTGCAAGGAACAGGAAAATATACAGACCTCTAAGGTTCTGTTCTAGGTGGATAGAGGAGACTTCTATTGCCATACTATTTCTTATACACATATATCTCATCTTATCGCCAGAATATAATGTTGTACACAAATGAATGAAGCATAAATTAAATAAAAGTTCAAATTAAAAAACAAAAAACAAAGAAAAGACTGTGTAGCAGGGGCTTATCTGGACTCTGGCGGTAGGGGGGGCCAGAGCCAGAGGGAGGGGGCACATTTTAGCCCCCCCCGGCGCCACCGTCCCCCCCCCCGCCATTTCCGGACCCCCCCCCCCCGCCACTGCTAGACCCCCCCTCGCCACCAATGACACTCTCCACCCCCTCCCGCCGCCGCCAACCCTCCCCCGCTGCTGTCACTTACCTTTGCTAGCGGGGGACCCCAACCCTCCACCAGCCGAGGTCCTCTCTTCCATGCAGGCTGCAAGTTGCAATGCTTCCTGTTCTTCTGAGTCTGACGTCCTGCACGTACAACGCGCAGGACGTCAGACTGAGTTCCAAATTCTGAGTCTGACGTCCTGCACGTTGTACGTGCAGGACGTCAGACTCAGAAGAACAGGAAGCGTTGCAACTTGCATCCTGCACGGAAGAGAGGACTTCAGCTGGCGGGGGCTTGGGGTCCTCCGCCAGCAAAGATCAGCAACAGGTTGGTGGTGGGCGGGAGGGAGGGGGAGGTGGAGAGGGTCGGTGGTAGGGGGGTCCAGGGCAAAATCTGCGGGGGTCCAGGCCCCTGTGGCCCCACGCAGATACGCCCCTGCTGTGTAGTGGGATCAATGGTGGGCTTTCAGGACATATAGCTGAACTATATGTCCTGAAAATCCAAAGGACAGAAGAAAGGCCATTTAGTCACTGTATATCCATGTATACTTAAGATAGCAGGAGCACAACTCATTCAATATCAAACCAAAGGAAGAAAGAAGACGAGAGAAAAGAACACGAGAAGCAGGATCTAGGTGCAGCCTGTTCTACGTTCCTTTATAGAACAGGCTGCAAATAGGTGCCCCTTTAGAGAATTACCCTCCATGGAGTAATTTCTATAACAGGGCACCAACATCTAGGCTCCATATTTCAACAGATATTGAGTGTGTGTGTTTTCATAGACTAGCAAAAATCCACATTGATGTGCCAAAATTTAGGTGCGAACATTTACAACATGTCCATGTCTGGCGTAAATGTTAGAACCTAAATGTCGAACCAGGCAAGAGTAGGGGTGGATCAAAATGACCTCCTACAGCCAACAGAGTAGAGCAAAAGTCTTTATTGGAAAAGTACCATATGTTTTTAAGCCACATAACCCCTCTTTTTTTCATCAGTTGTTTTGAACACAGATATTATATTTCACATTATATCACACTACGTCATACACATTTATTTCGTTTTATTTGCAATTATGTTTTTATGGTCTTCAGTATTTATATGGTGTCCTTGGTATTTGTATTCCAGTCAATGATATTCTGTTTGGTGTTTATATGCTTGTCGCTGCTTTACTCTTAGATTCATATTTATATGTGCACTCTCAATATGTAATGTTATAGTTTTTTATTATTGAACTACACATGTCTGTGTTTTATCTGTGTAGCTTATATAGTGTTTTTATGCTATATACATTCAACTACTTATGTTTTCAAGTTTTTCATATATTGTGTATTTATGATTTTACTTTTCTGTTTGCTCATAGTGTGTATGACCTCTCAGGCAGGTGGCTTTCTTCACCGAAACATGGTCCCATGTCGGGTCCTTTGCACTTTTGCTCTACCCTATTAGCTGTGGGAGGTTATTTGGTCCACCCCTACTCTTGTCTGGTTTAGTTTTGGACTACAAGTAGGGGTTTGTTTCCTGACCTGTTTGGTAGCGCCTAAATGTTGGCATAATAGTTGGCCATTCCTGTGCCCTTCCCATACCCTCCCTTGTGGATGCCCCTCTAACAATTCTATGCTACAGCGTTTTTGCATGTGATTTTAGAATAATGCTTAACTGTACTGCCATGCATGTGCATCAGTGTATACGTACCAGCATAATGGCGGCATTCTATAAATGTAAGCATGCAAAACATGCTCATATTTAGGCAATCTGTTACAGAATGAGGGGGCATGCCTCTGTACAAAATACACAAAGTATAATTCATCCACAGGGTGCTACGTCATCAGAAATTGAACTTTATAACACTGTTTGCAAAGATATAAAACCAAAAAAATAAACAGATCATAGATTAAATAGCAACAATCCCTTCTGCGTTCACTTCCAACTGTGTTAAAAGGCCATGCGAATCATCAACAGACTGAGATATTTACTTATCCTTCAGGAATTAGTGCTCAAGTATCTTTTTGGAATTTGCATTTGTTTTAATTTCAAGGGGGAAGGGGTGACGTTAGCATTCCAGCAAGAAGACACACTGGTAAAGAAAATGGAAGGGACAAAGTCTAGCACTGCCTACCTCATCTATTTCTTCAAATGTGCCTTAATCCTGTTCTGAAGGGAGTATCGAAGAGGGATAAAGCATAGCTCAGTTTTCTTGATATTGCTTTAGGCTTTTCTGCACAGATCTCCAGGGCTGTATTACATGAAGGGCGGTTCAATAACTGAGCACCTGCATGCATAAATGTACAGAACATTTTCACTTGTGTGCTTTAAGTGCACACTTATTCACAAAAATGACAGCAGGGCAACTAAGTGCAATTCCATAAGGGCAAAAGCAAGTGCTATAGTGTATAAATGCAAGGGTGGGGGTCTATACATAGGAAGAAGCATGAGTGGGACATGGGCAGTTTTGCCACTTATGTGTGCAACTTATAGAACAGTGTTGGTTATGTGCATCTGTGTCACATTCACATGATTGTAGTTTTGCGAGATCTATGGCTGATGTAACTTGCAGGTGGCTTTATTGAAACAACCAGGATTTACCATTAATTTCACATCTTCGTCTACTATTATCTTATAAGAAACTATTTTCAGCGGTTGCTCCCAATCTACGGAATTCTGTTCCTGTTGAATTGTGACTGGAATCAAAGTATTTGTATGTTTATCAACAGTCAATTGCAGAAATATTTATGCAATATGTAATTGTGTAAATTTGATTAGTGTTTGTAACAGTTTTTATGCTATCCTGATTGCTGGGTCATTTTTATTGTGAACCATCTAGAGCTTTTGGAGTCTGACTGTATATATGTATTATATTGTAAGATGCGCAGATATCACATTTCACTAATTCTGTAAAGGAATCTGGATTATGGAGTAGGCTCTCACTATACTGCAACACGGAGCCTTAATGGAGTCACCCACTTATAGAAATACCTTCTAAAGTGTCAATTCAGAAGGTAATTCTAGTGCCTTCATCACCAAATTTTCCACACAGGATATAAAACCTCATCCTACCGAGTCCGCTATACCAGCCATTTCCTCCACCCACAGAAAAATAGCAAAAACCTCTTAACATGTTTGGCTTCTACAAACTGGACTTGATTTGAAAAGGACAGTATAGATCTGAAAGATTCCAGAGCTCTGTGCTTAGCAAGTGCCATTCAGCCATCATACAGCTTTCCATTTTTATATTGCTTTTCATTATAGACTATTGCAGCATGCTTTAATTTCATTATAAAACAAGGCATGACTGAGAAAACGGTCAAGGGCCAAAATGAAAACAGGTTTTATTTTGGCAGTATATCCTTTAACACTGTGAGAAATTTTGACTCACAGCCTTATGAACACTGTGTTAAATAAAGAGACCCAATCAACCAAAACAGAAGCTTCAAGGAGCAGAGACAGTTCAAGTTTAACGAGTCAGTTAGCTACTCTCCTAGAACGCATGGAGACGCACTCATTCAGTGGCTCACAAAGGTAGCTAGGGTACAGTCCTTTAAAAGCTCTTCTTGCAAACTGTAAAACATTACGGTTCAGCACAACACTTGACTTGAAGCCAGTGCCAAGTAGCATAATCAAAGGGCTTGAGGATATGTATAAAGAAATCTGACAGCAGTATTTTCATTGCAACCCATGACAGTCCTGGAAAGACCTGTAAATCAGATGATTTAAAACAGTCAACAGTGAATGCAAAGCACCTAGCATTCACGACTGGGAATGGCAAAAGTTTGAAAATTTTATTTAAAAGAAAAGCTTAGACAGATCATTCAAACAGGCTTCTGGGTCAGTGATTCCCATCAGATTCTCGGGCAATGGAAATGAGGAGATTGCTGGTAATCCTGAATTTGGAAGTTCAAATTATGAAACCCATAGTTGGAAACAGACTGCAGTACAGCCAATGTTTTGTTCAGGATGCGAAATCCTCATCTAAGTCAGCTCATTATCAAACACCAGTCAGTGGCGTACCAAGGGGGGGGGGGGGGGGGGGCGCGGTGGGGGTGGTCCGCCCCGGGTGCACACCGCTGGGGGGTGCCGCGGCGCGTGCCTGTTGCCCTGTTTCAGTCCAATTTCGCAATTCGCATGAGTTCACTGCTCCCTCTGAGTCTGCCCCGGAACAGGAAGTAACCTGTTCTGGGGCAGACTCAGAGGGAGCAGTGAACATATGCGAATTGCGAAATCGGACTGAAACAGGGCAACAGGCGCGCGCCGCGGCACCCTCCAGCGGCATGCACCCGGGGGGGGGGGGGTGTCGGCGATCCGCCCCGGGTGTCAGCTAGGGTCAGAACGCCACTGACACCAGTGACCTGCTGGTTGCTAAAATCTAAAACCAATATATTGTTACCCACATGTAACAGCTGTTTTCTTTTGACTGCAGGACTGATCAGTGATGCTGCTTTTAACTCCTAACCCTTATTCACTTGTTCAGAACCCTTATTTTATCATCCTCACTTTAATATTCCCTTATCTCTTGTTTGTCTGTCCTAATTAGATTGTAAGCTTTGTCGAGTAGCGCTACAGAAATGATAAGTAGTAGTAGTAGGTATGCAGATGGAAGATGTCACCAGCATGCCACCAGTTGGAACAGGTCTCCCGGAGCTCAGAACGTGGTGCAACATTCTAAGCATGCACAACCCTTCCTGTGAGGAATAGTCTCCTCAGCTCCACAGTTAGTTCCATAGCTCAAAACTGAATCCAACTCTCAGGGAGGTAGGAGGGATTGTGTGCCTGATCATTTATCCTGCTATCTATGGAAAACATCTATTAAAGGTAAGCAACAATGGGGGTGCTCAACTATTCTGTTATTGTCATGTACTCTACGCTGCCAAAATGGCTACTGTGATTTCTAGCAGCAGTTTTGCGAGACTGTTGCTGGAGGTCACAGCAGCCATTTTGAGATTGGAGCTGGCACAGGCAGGAACAATTCCAAGTCACTCTTGTCTGTGACTGGGGAAATCTGGGAAATCTGTTCTGTCCCAGAAAGAAGAAATGTTGCTATCCACATGTATGCATGACTCATAATAGTGTACTCCTGCTCAAAAGGAGAGGGGATGCAGCACAAAAATATAATACATTTATATCTACTTAACAGTACTAAGAACTGGCATACTACAACATGTGAATCATGTGACAACTTTGGCAACAATACTAAAAAAAAAAAAAAAAGCCTTCAGAAGAACAACAGCTACAGTCTCTTAGACTGAAAAAAACAACTTGCATCCATTGGGTTGTTTTCTTTGGTTGCCTCTTCACCCTACATGACGATGTGGCAAATTGCCTTAGCTTAATATACTGCTTATAAAATTTCCTAATTCCCTCTAAGATTTTCAGTGATACTGATTGCACAACTCTATAGGCAGTATACTCCAGAACCACAAATCACCTTAATATTCAAACAATTCTTCATTGAATGCAAATTAAAATTTCACTTTTTATAGATTTAGAATACGTTATCTTGTCTTTTGGCTGTTGTTCAATGTAAATACATTGTCTAAGCTGATCACACAGGAATCCTTCATGTATTTACAGATAATAACCATGCCACCCACTTGTGTCCTCCTCTTGAAGGCAAACACCCGGAGATGCCCAAATGTTTCTTCATAAAGTTAATGCTCTGGTTTGCTTATTACTACCTAAGCAGCATTAGAATACATTTTCCGCAGCATAAATCTATCCCTCTTAAAAAAGTGAAACTAAACTTGTACTCCATATTTTTATTTATTTATTTATTACTTTTGTATCCCACATTTTCCCACCTATTTGCAGGCTCAATGTGGCTTACATAGTACCGTGAAGGTGTTCACCAACTCCGTATAAGTCTGCCCAGCACTATCCCTGCCTCCCACCACCGGCTCTGGCACAGACCGTATAAGTCTGCCCTCACAGACCTATCCTTTTCTTCTCTTACTCCTTCCCCGGTACCTCCATACCCTTCAGTTTCATTCCAACTCTCCACCCCACTTTTCTATTTCATGAGACTTTATTTATTATACTTTCTATACCGCATTCACTAACTGGAAGACAAAGGTGGTGTACAATCTAAAAATTTTTTACAATTAATTAAAAGTAATGAAAAGAACTACAATTGTTAAAAGGAAAGAAAATTCAAACACACAGAGCATTCTTAAAAAGGGAGGAAGAACGAGGGAAAGGCTTGGACATTCAGTAAGTGTTTTGCTTATCTTATCTTAGGGCCCTGTTTACTAAGCAGCGTTATAGGCGTGTTAATGTTTTTAACAGGCGTTAACCATGTAAGTGACAACAATATATTGTTTTTTTTCTACTGTATTTTCTTATATTTTTTATATTCTTTCTTTTATATTGTGTTTGCTATTATTAATTTTTAATATATTGCATTTGCCATTAATATTTGTTGAATTTCTGTTATATCTTTTACATATATGTATTCATATATTTTTATTTGTATTTGTCACGGTATTTTGCTTCTTTTTGTTTTATATACATTTTTTATATATGTGATTATAATTTTACTTATTATGTGTTTTAGAGCCCCTGATGCAGCCCTTTTGGGCAAGAAACACAGCCTGTGTTGGGCATTTTTTATTGAGGTATCTACCCTATAAATAAAGATTGATTGGTATTATTGACTGATCTGTTCTGTTTGTCTCCACAGAAGTGATCATGTCTACAGGAAGGGACCTGGATGCAATAGTGATTGCTGTGGAAGTATAGGTAGGTTCAGGATGCAGTGGCACCGATTGCCAGTAGGGGTGAGAGGAAAAGGAAACCTACAATATTTCTAGCTTTGACTGGTGGCAACAGTGATCACTGGAGATGGGGAAGCAGAATTAGGGAGTGGTTAAGTTCTAGGCTCCTTAGTTTGTGCTCTCACCAGCCTGCAGGCATATTGAGTTGTTAAGGAAAGCATGGGCTTGCTGTCTGTCAAATTTTTGATAACACACCAATGTGTCTTGATACACTGGTTGAAAATCACTGCTGTAGGAGGAAGATTGTATCTTTTTCTGCTGCTCATTAAATATATAGCTCTTTAAACAAACCTATTCAATTTGAGCGATGTGACATGGTCTAGAATTGTTTTACTGTATTTTAATGAAATTTTAAGAAGCTGCTGGGTCTATGCTATTCATTTTTTTCTCATGTGTATATTTATAAAATGACTGTTCACAGTGCATGTGTTGAAAAAATACATTTGCACTCTTGCAGGTATTTTAGAAAAGGTTTTATGTCAGCAGATCCTCTTCTAAAATACCACCAGAACCCAGGACATCTCCATGTGTTATGCTATGTGTGATATAACATGTCTTATAGCCCCCCAAACATCTGCTCAGTTCAAGGCAGATTACAAACAGCAAAGAAACCAGATCCAATATATCTGGGAATAACAATAACAGAACAAATTAACCTTAAATATATACATTCCATATCCAATGAATCTAAAACTCTCTCTGGGAAAATAACTAAGTCTTCAAATGTTTCCTAAACATTATATAATGTTGACAGCGTCGCAAAAACAGAGGTAGTGAATTCCATATCGAAGCCATTTGATAAAGTGATAGAGAGAAAATTTTAACTGATTTTAAATCAATGACAGTTGGAAATTTCAAATTGATTACATGTGTTAGATCTGTGTAGCAAGGTCACTAAATCCATCATTTAAAAAGGAGCATTACCAGATAAAATTTTAAACACCATTATGCTTACCTTCAAGTGACTATGCTCCTTAATTGGCAGCCAATGTACTTGTAAATAATATTCTCTAACTGAACCATATCATGATAAACCGAAAATCAATCTGCCATATTCTACATGACCTGCAACCGATCAATTACTTTTTTTAGAACAACCGATAAAGACCAAATTACAGTAGTCAAATCTGGCTAGTACAAGAGACTGAACAAACACTCTCAGGGTTTCAACTGAAAAATATTTTTGATGGTTCTAAGTTTTGTAAGAACAGTATAGATTTTCTCCAGAGTCATCAATACATGTTGTGGCAGTGTTAAAAGGTTATCCAATTCAACCCCTTGGATTTTTGACTATAGATCTAATGAAAACTTTGTGTCATTGACTGAAATATAGGGCACATACCTCTTATCTTCACTTGAACCTATCAAAAGAAATTTGGTTTTCTCTTTGTTTAGTTTCAACCAGTGAGAATAAATCCAAGAGTCAATTAATGATATACACAGCTGTATGCAAGAGAGTTTCAATCCAACATGGAGAACATGGCAAGAAGACAGTGATATCATCTGTATAAATGAAGTGCATATATTTAGATTTATCTAGCAACATCTCCAACAATCTCATTAAGGGGCCTTTTACTAAGCCACGTAAGCGTCTATGTGCGCCCAACGCACGCCAAAATAGTTACTGCCCGGCTACCGTGTGGCTCTTGCGGTAATTTCATTTTTGGCATGCGTCCAAACAATAATTTTTATTCTCGAACGCATGTATTGGTTGCGCCCCAAGTGGCATTTGATGCACGTAAGTCATTACCGCCCGGTTACCACGTGAGTCTTTACCGCTAGGTCAATGGCTGGCAGTAAGGTCACAGACCCAAAGTGGACGTGCAGCAATTTTGATTTTGCCGCACGCTCGTTTTCGTACAAAAATTTTAAAAAGGCCTTTTCACTTGCAGCACAGCCATTTCTTAAAAAAAAAAAGCCTTTTACGTGCTGCGGTAAAAGGGGGCCTCAGCAGGTGTCAAAAAGATGCGCTGACGCCAGCACAGGTCCCCTTTTGCCGCAGCTTAGTAAAAGGACCCCGATTGCCTTATCTGGATATGCAGCACTGGCCACCATATATCCAGATATTTTTTGACCACTGCAACTGTCATTTTTTAAATATCCCACTGACTTTGGTGGCTGAACATAGACCCAAATATGTCTTACTAAATACACAGGATGGGCCATTTGGCCCTTATCTGCTGACATGTTTCTGTATTTCTAAACAAAAGCAACTAAATTAAAATACATCTGTCATGCAATATAAAAAACATATGTATAGTGAGTAAAAAAAAAAAAATTACAGTGTATAGTTGCTAATGTTGCAGTGTAATAGACTATTAAATGTATATATCTTGCATATTTCTGTTTTTTACAATAAGAATGGGGAACATGCTTGCTTCGATGAACTGATTCCCAGAAACATGCTCATTTAGTCCACAAAAGAAAATACGACCAACGTGATTTGTCATGTCTGCTCAGAATGCATTCTTGCACATTTGTGAATAACATGTTGGCCTCACTTTACAACCAACAACTTGTGCACATCAGGGAAGGTTTCTCCTGCAGGCATACACACCATGTGGACTACCTGCTGAGTCCTGGCAAGGATGGCAGACTATAGAACATAACAAGGTGAACACTTGTAGTGGAAAATAAAAACTTAATGGGAATGTTTCAAGAAAGCAAGCAAGCAAAGAAAAAATGCCTACAGGTTATTTATTTCTGGCTGTCTCCCCATTGCACAATAGGAGCTACTACAGGGAACACTGTGGGAACTGGATGTGAAAGTCATGGGCCTTACCTCATATGAACCACTCTGAAAGTTATGAAGGCAATGTACTCTCTCATTTGTTGCCATATTTGCCAGGCAATGGTGCAGTGAACAAAAAAAAATGAAGAGGCCCTTTTACTAAGCTGTGTAAGCATCTACATTTTTGGCGCGCGTCCGAAAAATAATTTTTATTTTTGGATATGCATATTGGGCGAGCCAAGTGGCATTTGATGCGCGTAGGTCATTACTGCTCGGTTACAGCGTGAGACTTTACCGCTAGGTCAATGGCTGGCGGTAAGGTCTCAGAACTAAAATGGACGTGTGGCAATTTTCATTTTGACGCATGTTCATTTTAAAAAGGCATTTTTTTACAGGTGCACTGAAAAATGATTCTGCGTGCACCCAAAACACGTGTCTACACTACCGCAGGCCATTTTTCAGCGCACCTTTGTAAAAGGGCCCCTAAGCGCAGGACCTCAAGTCCCTGCTGTATTTCCGCCCCCTACAGGAAGTCTGTGCCAAAAGAGAGAGATTACAATAAAACATACACAAATAAAAATTCCAACATACAGTGGTGGAAATAAGTATTTGATCCCTTGCTGATTTTGTAAGTTTGCCCACTGACAAAGACATGAGCAGCCCATAATTGAAGGGTAGGTTATTGGTAACAGTGAGAGATAGCACATCACAAATTAAATCCAGAAAATCACATTGTGGAAAGTATATGAATTTATTTGCATTCTGCAGAGGGAAATAAGTATTTAATCCCTCTGGCAAACAAGACCTAATACTTGGTGGCAAAACCCTTGTTGGCAAGCACAGCGGTCAGACGTCTTCTGTAGTTGATGATGAGGTTTGCACACATGTCAGGAGGAATTTTGGTCCACTCCTCTTTGCAGATCATCTCTAAATCATTAAGAGTTCTGGGCTGTCGCTTGGCAACTCGCAGCTTCAGCTCCCTCCATAAGTTTTCAATGGGATTAAGGTCTGGTGACTGGCTAGGCCACTCCATGACCCTAATGTGCTTCTTCCTGAGCCACTCCTTTGTTGCCTTGGCTGTATGTTTTGGGTCATTGTCGTGCTGGAAGACCCAGCCACGACCCATTTTTAAGGCCCTGGCGGAGGGAAGGAGGTTGTCACTCAGAATTGTACGGTACATGGCCCCATCCATTCTCCCATTGATGCGGTGAAGTAGTCCTGTGCCCTTAGCAGAGAAACACCCCCAAAACATAACATTTCCACCTCCATGCTTGACAGTGGGGACGGTGTTCTTTGGGTCATAGGCAGCATTTCTCTTCCTCCAAACACGGCGAGTTGAGTTCATGCCAAAGAGCTCAATTTTTGTCTCATCTGACCACAGCACCTTCTCCCAATCACTCTCGGCATCATTCAGGTGTTCACTGGCAAACTTCAGACGGGCCGTCACATGTGCCTTCCGGAGCAGGGGGACCTTGCGGGCACTGCAGGATTGCAATCCGTTATGTCGTAATGTGTTACCAATGGTTTTCGTGGTGACAGTGGTCCCAGCTGCCTTGAGATCATTGACAAGTTCCCCCCTTGTAGTTGTAGGCTGATTTCTAACCTTCCTCATGATCAAGGATACCCCACGAGGTGAGATTTTGCGTGGAGCCCCAGATCTTTGTCGATTGACAGTCATTTTGTACTTCTTCCATTTTCTTACTATGGCACCAACAGTTGTCTCCTTCTCGCCCAGCGTCTTACTGATGGTTTTGTAGCCCATTCCAGCCTTGTGCAGGTGTATGATCTTGTCCCTGACATCCTTAGACAGCTCCTTGCTCTTGGCCATTTTGTAGAGGTTAGAGTCTGACTGATTCACTGAGTCTGTGGACAGGTGTCTTTCATACAGGTGACCATTGCCGACAGCTGTCTGTCATGCAGGTAACGAGTTGATTTGGAGCATCTACCTGGTCTGTAGGGGCCAGATCTCTTACTGGTTGGTGGGGGATCAAATACTTATTTCCCTCTGCAGAATGCAAATAAATTCATATACTTTCCACAATGTGATTTTCCGGATTTAATTTGTGATGTGCTATCTCTCACTGTTACCAATAACCTACCCTTCAATTATGGGCTGCTCATGTCTTTGTCAGTGGGCAAACTTACAAAATCAGCAAGGGATCAAATACTTATTTCCACCACTGTATAATACAAATACTAGCATTATACATCTCTAAATACATTCACCTTCATCACTGCAATTACACCCCCCACCCAGAAACAATATTTTATTTCAGAAACTAATCCATTAACCAAGGAAAGCTAAAGACAGCAAGATATTTCAAATACCATACTTAAAGCCAGGATATATTTAAGTTCGAATTAAAGGGGTTAAGGTAAATATCATTTTGGGGAAATCATAGATCTTAGGTTAAAATTGTCCAGCCCACAGAACTGTCTGGTCAATGCAGCTGGCGATGGTCAACGTTTTGTAACCATTAACCTAGCCATGTTCAGCCACTGCCATTTAATATCTGGGTATGACTGGACTTCTCCTGGCTGCCAATACTTACATGGGTCCCAGCCGATATTCAATCCAGGACCCACATAAGGGATGTGTCCTGTGTCTATGTGTCAGTCCCCCATTCTGGGCCCCTCCCCTGAACAAGCGTAACCCCTCCCTTCCAGCCCCCCCCCCCCCACATAACTCCCCCTTCCTGAATCCCCCCCCCCCCCCCACTGCAAATCTATGCTAGAGATCATGGTAGCCATTTTATCATTGCCACTAGCATGGATAGAAATGACTAGGTATCGTTCTGCCTGAACAACCCCTACCCCCAGACCACCAGGCATAATAAAGTAGGCCTATGAGTGGGTAGAGTGGTGGGTTAATTCAGCAGGGGAGTTCCTAGATGGGAGCTAGACTTGTTTGGGGGGAGGGAGGGAGGGCAGAGCACACGACATAATCAACCATGACCTGGAAGTTATGCAGGTGCTGCCAGATAGTTGTGCTGACATCCACACAGCTAAGCAGGCTTAGTTAGGACTTCCTTTTTCTACAATCCTATTGTGGCTGCTTAGCTATGTAGGCACCGGCATTGAATACTGCCGGCACCCGCACAATTGCTAGTTCCTGCCTGGCTCTGCGCCCCTGTAACACCCCTCCCCTGCCTGGTTTCCAGATGGCCAGTCAGTGCAGATATTCAGTGGAACTGCCTGGTTAAGTACCACTAAATATTGGCGGATGACCACTTAAGCATGATTTAAAGCAGGCAGGAGCCTCTCTTGCCTGCTTAGATCACTGAGTATCAGGCCCTATGTCTCTGTTTTCTGCCACTGAAACATGCAGCTCTGTAAATCACTAAGGGGCCCTTTTACCAAACAGTAGTAAAAAGTGGCCTTCGCCTGCCTTTATTATGCATGTTTTTCCTGCACACTAAGGCCATTTTACCACTGGGGTAAAATGGCAGCATTTTCTATTTTTTGAATTAATGGCTACACATGCTAATTTTGCCATTAGCGCATGAGCCCCTGCTGACACCTATTCTGTAAGCAGTAGGGACTCATGCTCTAAAACCCATACTATTCAGCACACGGAAATGTAGCTGTGCTAACCAATTAGAGTAGAACACGCCACTCTCCATCCAGACACGCCCTCACCACAAAAAAATGAAGTTTACTTTTTTAGCGCATGGGTAGTACGTGCATATTCCAAAATTAGCACTGGATCCCTCAGCACACTCCGCGGTATGCCATTTTTTGCTGCAGTAAGTATGCGTTAGTGGTTACCGCAGCTTTGAAAAAGAGCCCCTAAGATCAGAAAACAAAAAATTCTTGTGATCTTGGGCAAGTCACATAACCCTCCATTGCCTCAAGTATTATCTGTGAGCTCTCCAGCTCACCTTGAGCTACAGCTATAAGGTATGAGCTAAATCCAAAATATAGAGGCAATAATGGAAAAAAATAAAACACGTAGATGAAGCAACAGCACCACCTAAAGGACATTTCATAGATGGTGCCAAATAAAGGTCACCTGCCATACAGAACTGCTATGTTGGCTAAGAGCTCAATGACTCTGCGTTATTTAAACCCCAGCAAGCACTGTTCTTTCATTGACTTCAGGAAGAGAACTCATGAAGCCTAGTCACAGCTATATTAAGTTAGCCCTATAACTCGTTTATTAACCCTTAATTCCAGCAAGCAACACAAATATTATTTAAATACATTTTAAGTTTCAAGCCTAATATAGGTAGTCCCACCATATTTGCAAAGTCCTTCACACATAGAGGACTCGCTGCAAGCCGGCATCAGCCATACTCAGGCCTTAACCACTCCTTATCCAATGACTGCAGACAGTTCGGAATATAGCCATTAGAATCCTCTCTCATGCAAGAAAATATGATCATATCATTTCCCTTCTCACGTGCCACTACTGGCTCCTGATTCACAATTCTTACTGTAGTCTACAAAGTCCTATATATGGGAATCCCCCAATACCTTTTATCCTTGATCACCCCCTACACAATGGCCAGAGCACTATTTCTCTTAATGATTGTCGGCTGCAAATTGCTCCAGTATTCTAGAGCATGTAAATGTATTATCACCTTCCAAGGGAAAAAGTATGCTTTTTGGTGAAAAATGTAACTGTATGCTATAGTGAGGTATCTTCCTCTGTTTATTTTTATTTTGGTGTTTATGCTGGTTGTTTCTCCCTTTGATGAGGGCTTGTGGATATTAACATATTTTTTTTACAATATTATGTATGTTATTTCGTTTTCCTTTATTTTTCTTTCTGTTTGATGGAAAATGATTCAATTTCAAGATAGAGTGAAGACGGAGTGGGGGGAGAGGTTTCCCTTAAAATGGGCCACGCAGGTATCTTACTTACTTGAGTGTGAAGATAGCCATGAAAACTTTGGTTTTTTATTCCCTATATTTCACCAGGTTATTAGATCAAATGAAAGAGAAGTTACGTAAATGGGCAGTTCTGCCACTCACGATGCATGGGCGGGCTCAGCTGTTTAGTATGGTTGAATTCCCCCGATGGCTATATGTGCTCCAGGTTCTCCCGTTATATCTGCGTAACAACAATATAACACAATTTTATAAGCATCTGAGGAGTTTCATATGGCTGGGGAAAAAGTCTAAGATGCCGATGAAGTTGATGGTGGGCCTGTGGAGGGTGGGGGGTATGGGCATCCCAGATATTAAACGATATAATCAGGCATGTCTCCTGAGGCATTTAGAGGACTGGTTGCTGGACAGACGGGATTATATGCCCCTGAAGTTGGAACAGGACTTTTTTGCACCGTTCCAATTATATTTTCTGCTCCATGCGCCGCGCCGAGGGGTGCCGAGTAACTTGCATGGTAGTTTGTTGTTGGGACCCTTGCGGGAAGTCTGGAGAGATTTAAACAGATATTGGGGTATGGTGGCAGATGTCTCTGACCTACTGCCGTTACAGGGTAACCCCATGTTTTCGCCAGGCTCTGACAATAAAGTATTTTGTAGTTGGGCAGCCCTCGGAATCACGAGAGTGGAACAGCCTGTTGGGCGTTGGATTTGCAGAGACCTAATCTGGAGATAGACTATATCAAATTAGTATCCCGGGTTCCCGGGCTTTCGGTCAATGTTCAGCTTAGAGAATGTCACTACAGAATTTTGTACAGAGCCTATATGACCAAATCTCAGGTATTTAAAATGGGAGGGGTGCCGGACCCGCTCTGCTCTAAGTGTCAGCGGAAAGAGGGTACATTCTTCCATTGTCTCTGGGAATGCCCCTACATAAAAGCATACTGGGAGGAGATATTTACCTATCTGGGTAGTCTTGTGCGGTCCCGGATTAATCTTATCCCGATGGGGATCCTCCTAGATAAATATGAACTTTTTGTCCTCCAACAAAAAGGGCAGAAACAACTCATACGTAAGGCCTGCATATTGGGGAAGAAACTGATTATGAACAGGTGGCTAGATGTGTCTCCTCCGGATTACTGGCAATGGAGGAATCGGCTGCATGATCTCTTATGGCATGAGAGGAAGGTGGTGGGACCCTCCCCAAGGGGGAGAGTACGGTTCTTGGAGATCTGGAAACCCTATATACAATCTCTACTACCGAAAGCACGAAGCTTGATACTAAATGGTTTTTGAAGTTTTTTTTTTCTCTTCTTTCCTTTCCCCGGAGAAGAGGAGAAGGGGGTTTCTTTTGGGAATTGCAAGAGAAGTGAAGCCCCATTGAATATGCCATTTACCCTTTATAGACACACCTCCGGTATTATGGTGAGGGTGCCGGGCATGGCAGAAACATGGGAGGCTATAAGAGTACAAGCTTCCTTTGGGGTAATTCATTTATCTAGCTGCAAGTCCGGCGGCTTGCCAACCGGAGGGAGAAAGGCGGAAGCTGTACACTGAGGTATCTATCTCGAAGTCATAATTGTAGTAGAGTTTACGGATGTTATGGCTATAATTACATAATCTTTGATTATTCAGAGGGAGGGTGAGAGGGGAGAGGGGAAAGAGAGGGGAGAAAAGTAGATGATACGCATTATGGTTGTATTGATCTAGTATATCTAAGCATCTACTATGTTATTCCAGTTCAAGAAGAAATATTGTTATATATCTTGAAGTATCATCAATAAAAAATGTTGAAACATAAAAAATGATTCAATTTATCTATTTATCATTGCCTTTGATTGCTGGGAGGCATCAGGTGCCAGCTGATGAAACCCTGTATTTTTTCCCTTATTTTTCCCTTCATTTTTCCCCCTATTCATATGTTCTTTCTTTTACCCTATAAAAGGTGGCATTCTTTTCTCTCATTTAATTTAATACATTGCAAACCACTTTGCTATTGCTGAAAGTCAGTACATAAAATCTAATAAACCATAAATCATATACAAGTATGAAGAAATGCATCAAACCACATTTCTACTGCACTTACACCCCTCAGTACATTTCAGAAACCTTCCACAATCAAATTCTTTCTGCCAGCCACCTAGCCCCCATTAAAAGCTAGGGTTGCCAGCTGGTTACAGATTTTCAGAGTCCTGCTGTTAACATGTTGCATGCACGGGTTTGAATTCTTTCTTTTTTTATGGAATGCAAAAGGGAAATCAGGCCAACACATCCCAGGATGTGATGGGGTAAAATCCAGGATTAAATCAACCTTTACCAAAAATTTGAGACAAGTTGGAAATCCTATGAACAGCACCAGTAGTAGGATGTACCCAAACATACTCAATGGGTGTGGAAAGACAAGGCCCCCTTGAATGATGACTCTGCTGCAGTCCAACTGAGCTGTGGCCGGCAAATCCAATCCATTGTGCTTCCCAAAGGAAAGGAGTAATGACCATATTGCCACTTGACAGTTGTCCTTTGGGGAAATTGCTTGAACCACCGCCCAGGAAGTCAATTGTGCCCGAGCCGAAGGAACTCTCAGCCCCGTAGGTACTATGCTGTTTCTGAAAATGTAAGCAGCCTCAATTGCCACCTTACACCAACCGGCAATGAAGGGTTTGGATGCCACTTGGCCTTACTTAGGGCCAAGGTAAAGAACAAAAAGATGATCCAAGAGGTGAAACTCAAACATCTCCCGTAAGAAGTGTAGTGTGTGCAACTCCAGCTTGTGAAGCCTTCAAAAGCAGCGCCTGAACCTCCATTCTTATAGGAGGGCAGTAGAAAAAGGGATGGCAAGCAAATCTTCTGAAAAAGAGAGCTACAGGTCTGGACAATACAGAGTCTAAGGTTCTTACCCTTCCTATCCAACGAAATCACCAACAGGAACACAGTTTTCAACATAAGGTCCTTAACTGAAGACTTAAAGGCTCAACTGAGGACCAGAGAGAAGACTGAGCCCTAAGCTCAAATCCAGGAGGAAAAAGATAGGTGCACTGAGAGATGCAATGGAGCAACCCCCTCAAAAACTGAAAAATGTCCTAATGAGTGGTGGAGAGACAAATAGGATCTTTCTACGAAAACTGGGAAGAGCCAGATGCCGAGTCTTAAGAGAGCTCAGCACCAGCCTCGATCAAATCCCTGCTGCAGAAACCTAAGAAGCTTGGGAACCTGCACCTTCTAAGGGGAAAGTGAGCATTGGATACACAAATCCTTAAAGGCTTTTCAAACATGGATCTAGACCCGAGAAATGAAAGACCTACTTGCCCTAAGCAAGGTGGCAATCACTGTTGGCAAGAACCCTTTCTTTGCCAAGCACTGCCTTTCAGGGCCAAACTAGAAGCCAAAAGGTATCTAGTTACTCCAACTTCACCGGACCATGTCTGAGCCATCTGTGACCCCTGGAGGAGGAAGTCATATCACCGACCTGTGAGGTAAATCCAGTGCCACTAGGAGAATTAGAAAGGGATGATATACAATCCTGTGTAGGACTTGGCCACCCCAGAGGGAAGACAAGCACGGATTTCTCCCAGGGCCACGGCAGAACCAAAACATCCAGCCTCTGCAAAGCCACTGCCCTCTGGCAGCTGAAAAACATTCCATTTTGGAACTGGTGCATATATGTCTTGATAGTATTCTGAACCTCCTTCTCTACCACTGGGTCCCTTAATAAACCTCCAAAATCCCTTCCCCTTATCTCTCCCTAATTCCTGAATACTAACCAACACTGGAGCAAGATCTGATATGGAAATGGAACCTATCCAGCTTATTTTCGAAGGAGATCGCCGGCCATCTTCCGACACAAATCGGAGATGGCCGACGATCTCCTGAAGTTGGCCAAATCGGTATAATCGAAAGCCGATTTGGCCGACTTCAACTGCTTTCCGTCGTGGAGCCGGCCAAACTTCAAGTGGGCATGTCGGTAGGGTAGTGAAGGCGGGGCGGGGGCGTGCTCACGAGATGGCCAGCTTCGCCCGATAATGGGAAAAAGAAAGCCAGCCTTAACGAGAATTTTGTCGGCTTTACTTGGTCCCTTTTTTTTCACGACCAAGCTTCAAAAAGGAGCCCCAACTGACCAAATGACCACTGGAAGGAATCGGGGATTACCTCCCCTTACTCCCTCCGTGGTCACCTACCCCCTCCCACCCAAAACAAAATTTTAAAAAATATATATTTTTTTGCCAGCCTCAAATGTCATACCCAACTCCCTGACAGCAGTATGCAGGTCCCTGGAGCAGTTTTAGTGGGTGCAGTGCACTTCAGGCAGTTAGACCCAGGCCCATCCCCCCCTACCTGTTTACACTTGTGGTGGTAAATATTGAGCTCTCCAACCCCCCCCCAAAACCCACTGTACCCACATCTAGGTGCCCCCTTCATCCCTAAGGGCTATGGCAGTGGTGTACAGTTGTGGGTAGTGGGTTTTGGGGGGTATTTGGGGGGCTCAGCACACAAGGTAAGGGAGCTATGCACCTGGGGGCTATTTTTGAAGTCCACTGCAGTGCCCCCTAGGGTGCCAGGTTGGTGTCCTGGTATGTCAGGGGGACCCAGTGCACTACAAATGCTGGCCCCTCCCACGACCAAGTGACTTGGATTTGGCCGGGTCTGAGATGGCCGGCTTCGGTTTCCATTATGGGCGAATACCGAAGCCGGCCATCTCAAACCCGGCGATCTCAACATTTATGTCGAGATTTGGCCAGCCCCAACCGTATTATCGAAAAAAAGATGGCCGACCATCTTTTTAGAAAATACGGTTGGCACCGCCCATTTACAGAGCCGGCCCCGTTCAATTATGCTCCTCTATGTCTGCTTCTCTCACCAACCCCAAAATACTGCAGCTACACCAGATTATATCCAAACATGCACATTTATTTATTTATTGGGATTTATTAACTGCCTTTATGAAGATATTCACCCAAGGCGGTGTACTTAACCCTCCATTGCCCCATGTAAGGCGCATTGAGCCTGCCATGAGTGGGAAAGCGCGGGATACAAATGTAACAAAAAAAAAATACAGTAGGTACAGTTTAACATAAAACTTATAATTTTTTTAACAGCATAACAATAGTAAAATAACTAAGAATAAACATAAATACAATGAATGAGGTAAACTTGAAAAAAGTAAACTGAAACCTAATAACAGAACAACTGTGAAACATTATCAAAAATATACACATTTAATAGTATTGAAATTCAAATATCAGAGATATAATACAATGTTAGCATAATACTAACGATACACGTAATAAGCATGCATTAGAACATTCAACTAACACAGATATGATGGTAAAGATTTTCTACAATACGGCTTACCATACAGCTGAGGGACCAAGAGCAGATATATGATGGGAACAAGATGTGTGGTAGAGAGTCAGTTGGGATAATTTGATGGTTAGTTAAAGTCAAGGCAAGTTTGTTGTACAGTTAAGCAAGAGAAAAGGAGCCATTTAAGTTACAGTGTGTGTAGAAAGCTAGTTTAGGTGCAGAATGAGTGTATAGTCAGTCACCCTATGTATTAAAGGCTTGGGAGAAGAGCCAGGCTTTCACCTACTTCCTGAAGTAGAGGTAGTCTCGAATTATATGTAAACCCTCTGGGAGTAAATTTCAGAGCATGAGGTCTACTCCTGAGAAGGCTCACTGGCAGGTATCATATCATACAATTTCTTTTAATGAAGGTACAAATAGTGATGATCCTTGAGAGGACCTTAGAAATCTTAAAGGTGTGTAAAGGGATAACATATTCTTTAAGTACTCTGGCCCATTTTGTCGGAGGACCTTGAAAATCAAACACAGAGCTTTAAATTTAGCCCTGTAAGGTACTGGTAGCCAATATAGCTTTTGCAGGAAATGTGTGATGTGGTCACGTCACTTGCAGCCTTCTATCAGTCATGAATTTGTTGATTTGGCCAGTGTACAGGGCATTACAGTAGTCTAATCATGGTGTTATCATGGCAAGGACCACTGTGGTCAGACTCATCTTTTCAATAAATGGAGAGCGATTTCGTAGCTGTTGTAGATGAGAGAGAGAAAATTTTTGAAGGTTGTTTGAATTTGAGGGATCAGAGTGAGTGATGAGTCTAGCAGTATCCCAAGATTCCTGACCTGTGATTTTAGGGGGAGTTCATACTTCCCAAAAGGTATTTTGAAGTTGGGTATTTGTCCACTTGTGTTTGGTACCCAAAATATCTCTGTTTTATTTGGGTTCAGGCAGTTTGTTGTTATTTGCCCATTCCTGAGTTGTGTTTAGGCAGGCAGTCAGTTTACTCAGAACTGTGAGTAGATAGTTGCACATTATCAGCATAGATGTAGAATTTTGTGTCCATTGACTGAAACAGCTCAGCCAGAGGAGGTGTGAGGTAGATATTAAATAACATGGGAGACAGTATGGATCTCTGTGGCACACCACAGTCCAGTGCATACATTTTCTGCGCGTAAGAATTATGTGTATAATTTTTCTGATTGATATGGTGTAGCCTCCAAACATTCACTAATCCCAATACTTTCATTAAGTGTTGTAACAGTGCTCGATGCGTATGACTTCTTTCCCTGTCCTCCCCCCCCTTGAGTGATCCAGGGACACATCTACAGTTATATTAAAATCTCCTCCCCCTCCACAAAGTTAAGTAAATCAGCTTCTAGGCCCTTAAAAAACCCTGCTTGGCCCAGAACAGGCAATATGGCAGTACATCAAGCAGAAATAAATAAGAGTCACAGTGGTATTTTGAATCCGTCCCTTCAGCGCATCACATGACCCCTCCCCAGACTTTTAAATATTCTGCACTTCCATACCCAAATCCTTGTGTAGAAGAATGTGCTGTGTATGTGCTGTGCACTGAAAGTGGCATAATCAGTCCACATTTGAGTCAAATAGTGCAAGATATCAGGGTCCATATTTAAGTATGAAGGAAATCACCATCCCTCAAGCCCAGTATGCAGAGTATGCAAATTCCATATCCATGCAGATCTGTGATTTCTATAGGTCCAATCTCCACCCCACTGATCAATAGAAAAAGTTATCTGAGAGACTCAGATGTAGTCTATTCTGGAAAAGGTACCATGCGCCCTAGAAAGGTGAGTGTAGTCTCTTTCCACTGGAAACAGTGTACACCGTTGATCAGAAAGCCCTAGGGACAAAGTACGGTAGCGCTTTACCCTAATGGAAAGCAGAAGCGTGTCTGGACGCAGATTTGTCCAAGGTCACATCAAATACTTGATTGAAATTCCCAGCCAAAACAAAGGGAACAGTTTATCCACTTCAGAACTCACTATCTTAAAAAAAAAGGCATGCTCTTAGCTGATGGGAGCATATGTAACAAAAAATAGCCAATCTTCAAATTCTTAGCGCAGTTGGGAGTCGGAAATCATTTCAGGGAAGCTTACAAAGTGTAAATTCTCTCTTCATGAATGATTTTCCAAATCGTCAAGTTTAGAGGCTTGGAGCTCAAGCTGTTTGCACAAGGCCTGCACCTCTTTGTCATGCTGCTGGCCACTATCTTCCAGCTCAGAGACTCTACATTCAAATTCTCCCGTTCCCCTTGAGTCTTCTGTAATTGATGTACATTGGTAAGCTGTTCAGATAATTGGTCAAATTGAGGATCCCACGCTCAGACTACCGCATTGGTAAGATCCGTAACCATGGTGTCCATATGTTGGGAGTGTGGTGAGGGCAACTGGTCAGCCATCTTGTCTTCCTGTACCTTGCGCCCTGCTCACTTCCTTTTCTTAAAGATTTTGTAGCTATCTGCACAATCCATTTACTTTATTTTTATTTAATCATTTTCAAAACATAAGATATTACAATTAATATAACATCAAAAATCACATCATATCCCTCCCCTCCAAAAAAAATTTAAAGAAATTACTACACAAAAGGGAAAAAAGAAAGAATATAATGCTGTTAGTCCACAATTATGGGGAGGAGATTAAGATGAAAAAACAGGAACACTCAAAAAGGAAATAAAAAGTACAAGGAAAATAAAGACGCAAATTAAGGTGTATGAAGCTACAAACTAAATAGGAGTGTCATACTACTCAAATTACTGAGAGGGTTCTAAAATGCCTTCAGGCCTACTGGAAACGAACGTCGAGAGCTGTGAGGGCTCAAAAACCCATACTGAACTCCATGAAGAGTAAGAACACATTTACATGGATATCTGAGAATAAAGTTTTCCCCATCTGTAACACCTGAGGTCTTAGCAAAAGAAGTTGTTCTCTTTCTTTGAGTTACCCTAGAAACATCAGGAAACATACTAATCTTGCAATTCATAAACAAGACATCTCCGTTTCTAAAGAAAAATTTAATGAGCCATTCTCTATCCGAATCCAAGGCTAGCTGAACCAACAATGTTGCAGAAGTAACAAGCTCAGCGTCTGACTTCTCCAAGAAATTTGTTAATTCCAAACTGTTCACAGAAACCCCAGATGGTTGAGGGGAAGAGGACGACTTCTTTTAACACTTGGCAAATAAAACACCTTGGAACATGGTGGAAATCACTGGAACCTTTAATATTTCATGGAGGTATCTTTTAAACAAATCTTGAGCAGAAAAAGAGAAAAAACTTTTGGAAAATTGATCAAGCACAAATTAGCACGCCTAACCATATTTCCCATAACTCCACCTTGTTTCTTATGTTAAGACTATCTTTCATCCATACCTCACCATGAGACAGAGTGCAATTTTCCTCCAAGAGTCTGTGATTTTTGCTCTAAATCAGTGACTCTAGTCTTTAATTCCAATGACTCTGAATGCACAGATTCCAGTGTTGAAGAAAACATCTGCATCTGGAAACTCAAATTCACCTAAGTAGAAATAGCTTCCCATATTGTCTCTAAAGACCTCTGGATGACGCAAAGAGTGAACCTCCGCTCCCAGAGACTGCACAGTACTCACAGACCTATGGTGTCCGCTGCTCGCTGCAAACAGCCTTCTCAGCTTTCTCCTACGAGGGGTGTTGATCTTTCCGCAAGTTTCCAGCAACAGAATCCTAACTCCTGTTTCTCTTTGCTTCACCCAAGCTGATTCGCCCAACCAGCAACTTCTACAATTAGCTCTGGTGGAAGCGGCTGTGCAGGAGCACTCCTCACTTCCGGAGATAGTGTAACACCTTCAAGGGGGATCAGCCAGCTCCGTGTCAAAGGGCTGTCCCCTGCCAAAATGCTCACCGAAGCTGAACCTCTGGATCCATGGACCACAAAGGAATCCATCAGTCCTGGAGCTACTGAAGGTAATCCCAGGTCCTGAGGGTAGACCCGGGTCTTTGCTTCATTTTTTACCATGAGGAAATTTTTAGCATCAGAGCTGGCATCCTATGGGTCTCCTCAAACCACCATCTTGACTTAGGCTTCTCCCCCAGAGCTCCTGCGTGCTACCTTTAGTCACAAATCTGTCCATATAGTAGCTCCATCATTCACAAAACAGCCTTGAAACCAGGGTCAGGATGAATTGAAAATCGGAGCAGTGGAGGCTCCGGAGCAGTTCTAGTGATGCATACCTTAAGCTGCCCACTGCATCATGTGATCCCCTATTGCAGTTTAATTATATTGTGCATCATCTTGAGCTTCAGCTAGATGATTAACAAATTGAAATATACCTCTGCACACACACTCACACAAATTCACAAACCAGACATCTATCATGGGTGTCTGATTTGATTGTGTTAGGTCTTTTCTATCATTTTTATGGAGTTATTTTTCTGTTCATTTATGTTATTATTGTTATTGTAAACTGCTTAGATCCACAAATGGCTTGGCAGTATATACAATTTTTAATAAACAAACATACCATGCATACAACCACATACACTCCTCACCTACCTGCTTGCACCTCGTCTACCCCCCCCCCCCAAACATTTATACCTCCTATCTCTCCCACACCCATCCACACCTATTCTACAAATCTATATTGAACAGCATTCCTGAGTCCATAACTCTACGTGCTTTCCCTATTTGTTGATTTCTCTTTCAGTTTTGTTTCTTTTCTTCAGTAGTGAATACTTTAATATTTTTTTCTTCCTTTTTCTGCTTCACTTCTCTTTGTCCTTCCTGATTTTTCTCCATTGCACAGTAGTAATTGACAGCAGAGAAAGACCTGACGGGTCCATCCAGTCTGCCCAACAGTCACACTCATTAATTATCAAGTCATGATTATACCAACAATGAATGTGATATAAAATACTTAATCACTGTCTCTATTTGGCATTTCTAGAACATAGACCATAGTAGTCGGCCTGGCCTGGCCTTTGTGAGGAATATGAGGGTGAGAGGGAGAATGAAGGCACATGGAGGAGTGAGGAGGCTTGAGAGGGAGGGAGACTGGGTAGAGAAAGGAAGGAGTCTTTTCTCTTGGGGGGATTGGAGAAAAGGAAAAGACTACAATTCCCAGCAGCCCCTGAGTAGGTTCCCATGGTAGAAACAGGGAATTTAATCCCCAACAGCCCCCAGAGGAGGTCAGGAGAAGGGCAAGAGAAGGGAGTTGGAAAACCCTGTCCCAGAGAGCCAGGATGAGGGAAGGAGTTCGGAACCTGCCCAATCAAGCAAATGGAGAGCAGCTGAGCAATGGGTGTGCAGAGGAACCTATGGACTGGCAAGGGGAAGAAAAGGGGGAGGAACTAGAGCAAGAGGAGCCGATGGAGATTGCTGCTCTGACTAAACTGGAAGGAAAGGAGGTGAAACAGGAGAGGGTTGCTCAGAAGGAGAGCCTGGTAGAAGAAGGGAAAAGGTGGCTATCCCACGAGGGGAGCTGAGAGAACAGGTTTACCACGGAAGGGTCATGCGGGTGGTGGTCAGGGTATAATGCTGGCCTGGTTGGGGAAGGACCTTGCCACTCTCCCTAGGTTGATTTCTTTTGAAAAGGAGAGAGGAGGAGTGGTGGTTTTGAGCATAACTGCTATACATGAACTGCTGGGAGTTTGAACCCTTTCTGAACTGCTGTGTTTGGGGAATTGTGTCAGGCTTGCCCAGTGGAGGTGTGAGCTCTTGTGCCCGATGGAGGAGGATTCCTCACCGAGCTGTCGGCCAACCCCGAGTTCCCCCTGTGTCCTCCTCCGTTCCCCAGGGGTTGAGTCCCCAGGTGCGGGAAGCAAACAGCAGAGAGAACTGAGTCCAGAACAAAGTCCACGGGGCATGGCCAAGCAACGGCCAGAAGCAGGACCAGGAGCCAACAGAGGTCCGTACCGGGCAGCAAGCAGATCCAGGAACAGGCAAAGGTCAATACCAGGCAGCAAACAGTAGCAGATCCGGGAACAGGCAAAGGTCAATACCAGGCAGCAAGCAGTAGCAGATCCAGGAACAGGCAAAGGTCAAAACCAGGCGGCAAACAGTAGCAGATCCAGGAACAGGCAAAGGTCAATACCAGGCAGCAAACAGATCCAGAAGCACTGCAACTACCCAGAAAACAGAGTAGAAGCTGAAGTGCGGAAGGACTGGTAGTTGGGCTTTAAATAGAACAGGAATTAGGCCCAAACATGTGCAGCTGTCAACAAGATGGCTGCCCCCACCAGAGACGCCCTTACGCCCAAATATGGTCTTCCTTCCTGAAACTGCTCAACTCCAAGATGACTGCCACAACTGAAGACGCCGACCTCTAAGATGGCCACCCTATCCTGGAGATACCCAAATCCAAGATGGCCGCCCCATCCTCAGATGCCCATATCCTGAACTGTCAGGGAACATGACAAATTGTTTTGCCTGCCTGCTGACATGAACTGCTGGGGAGGGTTTGAACCATTTCTGGAGCTACCGTGTTTGGAGAATTACTTTGCATACCTGCTATATATGAACTGCTGGGAGTTTGAGTCCTTTTTGAGCTACTTTGTTTAAAGAATTGCTTTGCATAACTGCTTTATATGAACTGCTGAGATTTTGGAACCTTTTGGGGTTTTTTTGTTTTGTTTTGAATACTATGCTGTTGAACAGCTATGCTTCTTGAGAAATGCTGTGGTGGGAAATACCTTTGGAGGAGTAGTTGACACAAAGGGATTACAATAAATTATAATGATCTGACCTTGTGGATTGCCGTGTGCTCTTTAGCAGTGGATTACAGCACACAGCTCAGCTAAAGGGCCGAGGGACTCAAGAGTCTCCCGGTGGTGGAGACCTTACACCTTACTTATCCGATTGTCTATTACGTGTACCACAATCCATAATAAGCTAGTAATTAAAACACAGAATTAAGAAAACTGTTTTCAATCCATTTTGCTTATGACTTGTACTCTAGCCACAAAATAGTGAAACTGTCCAAAGAGAAAAAAGTCTGAACTGGCTATTTTCCCAAAGGAAGGGATATATGAATAAATAGGCATCTAATTCATTGTTAGAGAGACATATTGCACAATAACTTTAGAGGCCAACTGGGGTCAATTGGCATTGCACTAGTAAATAAACTGTGTAGGATTTCTCTGTGTTTTTGCATCTGTAAATTTTCTTCTTAAATTCAGTGAATGTTTAACTTAAACAGTTATTGATGGACATATATTAATTGGTTTTGCTTCTCTTCCATGATCAATTCATAACACAATCAAATGACTGGATAGCTATCAATAATATCACTTCTATTGTCTGTCTTGCTAATGAACTGGCAATGTTGAGACAAAGTACAGCTACATTCCAAGCCATTTAGCCATCTGAAAAGTTAAATTTTATATTTATTTTAACAGTATAAACTCAAATGTTTTTTTATTCTTTACAACCAAATGGAATGTTATAAAGAAATTATACATAAGAGAGGTTGAAAAAATTTATTTTCATCTATCTGGTGACAAAATATCTCTGGAAATTTAATAAAATGAGACCAAATTTGTGATGGAGGAAAAAATTGGTGAAAAGACATACTAGGGACAGAGAAAGTACCTGTATATAATAAATGTAAACTGCTTTGGTTGTACCACAGAAAGGCAGTATATCAAATCCATGACCCCCTTTAAATGTATAAATTTATGCACAGAGGGGTTGAGAATAATTTCATGAGGCATTCTCCCTAAGCTTTTCCCACCATGCACTTTCCCCTTCCCCCTCCAGCTGCCACCTTTATGTGTATTTCATTTTCTATCTTGTAAATTGTACTGTGAACCTGGTAATCAAAACATATAGCTTTTTTACAGGTTGCTATATATGAGATCTAGTGCCCGATGCACAAAGTTTACTGTAATGGGAACATTTGCTTTAGACTGGTTGTAGCCAGTCTAACGCAACAGGATTTTCCGTAGCTCTAACGTGAATCATTAGCAGTCACTGAGAACCCCATGCAAATGTATTACAGAGCTCATTAGTATTCTAAATAGCATTCTGAGTGATGCACAGCTCTAGAGCACCTAGCTTTAATGAGCTAATTTTACAGTTGCACTGGAGCTATTGGGAGAGGAGGGAAACACAAACAAGCAGCTGCAATGGTTGCCTGCTTATGCTACCTACCTCTTCCCTCCCAACCCCCCCCCCCCCCCCGCGCCCCCTGAATCTTTTAAAGATTCCTGGTGGTCCAGTTGAGCCTGACAACCCCCGCACCCCCAAGCAACGATTCCCTGGTGGCCGCACCACCTCCTGCTCCCCCAAAGCTAAGTCACCCTGATGGGCCAGTGGACTCCCCCCAGCAAAGATCTACCTGGTGGTCTAGTGACCCCCCCCCCCTCTCCTCTTCCCTCCCCATATCTTAAAAAGGTGGAGGCAGGAGCAACACCTCCTGTCTCTGGGCCCACCTGGAACAAAATGGTGGCACCCAGTTCCTGCCCTGTGCATTCTGGGATGAACTGGATGGGGCTAAACACATTTCCTTATATGGTGCTTAGCCCCACCCAGTGCATCCCAGAATGCACTGAGCAGGGGCTGGGTGTCACCATTTTGTTCCAGGCAGGCCCAGAAGAGAGAGGAGGTGTTTTTCCTGCCCCAAAATTTTTAAGAGGAGGGGAGTCACTAGACCACTAGGTAGATCTTTGCAGGGGGTGTCTGGGAGAGTGTCAGGTCCACTGGACCACCAGGGTGTTTTTACTTGTCGGGTGGGGGGGTTGGAAGAGGGTGCAGGGTCCACTGGACCACCAGAGCTTTTATGCTTGGGGTTCCAGGAGAGGGTGGGGGGGGGTGTCATGGGTCCACTGGTCCACCAGGGTGATTTTAATTGGGGAGCAGGAGGGGATGCGGGATCCACCAAACCACCAGGGAACTTTTGTTCTGTGGGTTGGACAGCGGTCCACTGGACCACCAGGGATTTTCAGCAAGCAGTAAAATGCATTTGACAGCTTTGAATTGCAAACAGCGACCAATGCACAAAGGGGTGTCCGTGCATCTCATCTGCATGTGATCCCTTTAGTGCATTAGCTACTGATTGCGTCTCGGTAATTTTAGAATGGCACCTGTATTTAAAGGGTGCCGCTGTGCATCGGAGCCCTAGTGACTAAATCATGTACTTTGCTACTAGCTGCTATGTGTACAGCTTCCTAGTGGTGAGCAAGCATGGCAATTGTGTTTCCTGTCTGTCTCTCACTTTTTGCAGGCTTGAAACCTGACTACACCATGAACCATCTTTTCTGAGCAGTACTGTCATGGATGTTACATGACTTCCTGTTGCACTGTTCTGACTGACATCTTCCAAGGACATGCTGAACATTTGTGTTTGCTCTCTGATGTGAAGCCTGGAGGAATAAGACTTACACAAGACACAGTAATGTGGTAAACCTAATTAGCCACCTTATTAGGAAGCCATCCTGTACCAGCTCTGATGAGGAGTACCAGCTGCAAGGCCATAGGTCTCGTTATGTTATGTTATGTTATAATAGTCTTATAACCTGCTAATTCCCCTCAATCAAGGTTCTAAGCAGCAGGATACAAAAAGAAATACCAATACAGATTATTTGGGGACTGTAATTCATCTGCTCAACAGATGTATATGGGCAGAATAGTCACCTGCAAAGGGTATGTTAGATTCTCAGGTTCTTGGTCTATAAGCCTAATATATATTTGCTGCTTTTCTCAAATCTCATCAGGAAATAGTCATTAGTTGTTTTGGAACAGAATATATGCAGATATCTACTCTGTGTAATCCTCAGTAGTTTTTGTATGCTTGTTTGTCAAATTTCCTACGTATTATTATCCTATAATAAATAATATATATTTCTACCTTGGCATACTCCTATTTGTGTACAGACACCAAAGTAGAAAATTCTAGGGCCAAATATAGGTGCATCATACTTCTAGCAAACAAGTCAAGAGTAATTACTGATCCAAGTTATTTTCTGACCCCAAATGCACCTAAATAATACCTGTTGCCATGACACAATGGCACGTTTTGGTTAAACTGTGAAATCCATTTTTTCAAATCTGGTGACAGTGACATCTAAAGGTTTGACTTCATTTTTTTATTCTTTCCAAACCAAACAGGGCTGGCTTAAGGCATGAACCAGGTGAGGCACTCACTCAGGATGGCAAAGCTCAATGAGGCCAAAATATAGGCATCAGAATTAAAGGAACCACAGGTGCCATGGCACCCCCAAAATTTTTCTTCCCTGCCTCCTTCCTCAATGAGCTGTTTATTTGCTTCTGTCCTCTGGGGCAGCGACTCTACAATCTGCCTAAGAGGAGGCATTGTGTAACTGGCTGGTGTGGGGTCTTATGCATCTGCGCATGCTCAAGGCCTGCAGGTTTCTGTCCCCTCCGAAACAGAAAGTTCACAGGGGCTGGGAGCCAGCAGGCTTTGAGCATGCACAGATGCTCAAGGCCCCAAACCAGCTGGCTTTGTGATGCCTCTTCTTCTTCGGATTGTAGAGTTGCTGCCCTCGGGGAGTGAAGTAAGCAAACATACAGCTCGTGGCAGGGTGGTGGGGAAGGAGAGAAATGCTGGATGTCATGGGCAGGGGGTGGGGGAGTGGCAGTGAAGGAGAGAGATGCTGAAGACAGGGTGAGGGAGGGAAAAAGAGACATGCGGGATACTATGGCAGGGAGAAGGGGGAGGAGGAAAGGAGAGAGAGAGATGCTAGACACCATGGAAGGAGAGACGTGCTGGAGGCTATGGGGAGGGGGGAGCGGAGAAGAAGAGAGATGCTGATGAGGGGGTGAGGGAGGGAAATACTGGATATCATTGGGGGGTTGAGAGGAGGGAAGGAGAGATATGCTGAAAGTCATGGGGGGTCTATGGAATGGTAGGGAAGGGCTGGAGGTGGGGATGGGGACACAGCTGGGAAAGGAGGAGGTGCTTGAGCAGCCCTAAACAAAAATGCTTTCTGTTGCCCCTGGGCCAAAAGCCTGCCTCACTGTGGTGGGGTTGTGTGCCTTTGTTCTCACTGCTTTGCTCACCTTTCCCATGCGCTGCCACCAGCACACGTGCATGTTTTTTTAAAAAAATATGTTTTTATTTCAGAAAAAAATTAAAATACAATGCAAAATCCTCTCCCCCAACCCCCCTCAACAGCAGCAAATGGCATACTGCAACTCTTTAGCACGCTAACAAAGCATACAAGATGACTAAAACTCCCCCATCCAACCCCTCCCAAACCAGTACAAGTGCAGGTTTAAATGAAAGAACAAGTTTCTTGCAAGAAACAGGAAGTACTTGTGTGTTTAAACCTGTTGCAGTGCCAGCAGCAGCACAGGGAGAAGGACAGCATAGGAATACGCTCTCACTACTGTTTAAAGGTGTAATATTTGTGAGGCTGGCTTGAAGAGGGTACAGCAATGTGTTGATCCTGGGTGGGGGGAGGGAGACATGCTGGGGAAGGAGCTGGCTAAAATGGGGCTGATGCTGAGGGTAAGTTGGTGCTAATGCTGGAAGAGTGCTAACTGTTAAGAACTAATGCTGGGGCTGGGGGGAGGTAGGACTGGAAGGAGCTAATGTGGGGAGGGGGCTCAAACAAAGTGAGCAGATGCAAAGGGGGCTGAGATTGGAAGGGGCTAATGCTGGGGGAGAGGCTCAAACTGGAAGTGAGCTGATGCTTGTGGGGGCTGGTACTAGGAGAATGGGATGCAATGGAGAGGGTGGTAGAAAGGGGTAGATGGTGGTGATAAGGGAGAAAAGGGGTGAGGAGAGAAAGAAAGAATGCATACGCAAGATTAAAAACTGGTTAAAATATAGAGAGTACGGTTAAATGGTCAGTATTCTCAATGGAGAAGGGTAGATAGTGGGGTTCCTCAGGGTTCTGTGCTGGGACCACTGCTTTTTAGCATATTTATAAATGACCTAGAGATGGGAATAACTAGTGAGGTAATTAAATTTGTTGATGACACAAAGTTAGTCAAAGCTGTTAAATCGCAAGAGGATTGTGAACAATTACAAGAGGACCTTTCGAGACTGGGAGGCTGGGCATCCAAATGGCAGATATTTAATGGGAGCAAGTGCAAAATGATGGATGTAGGAAAGAGGAACCCAAACTATAACTACATGATGCAAGGTTCCATATTAGGAGTCACTGACCAGGAAAAGGATCAAGCACATAAGTACATAAGCACCGCCATACTGGGAAAAGACCAAGGGTCCATCAAGCCTAGCATCCTGTCTTTGACAGTGGCCAATCCAGGCTTCAAGAACCCGGCAACCCCTCCCTCCCCCCCCCCCCAAAAAAAAAAAAAAAATTAATAATGTTCAATGGACTTTTCCCTCAGGAATCTGTCCAAACCCCTGTCCATGATACTTTGAAACCCTCTGCTCAGTATGCAGCGGCGGCTAAGAAAGCAAGAATATTAGGTGGTATTAGGAAAGGAATGGAGAGCAAAAATGAGAATGTTATAATGCCTTTGTATCGCTCTATGGTGCAACCACACCTTGCATACTGTGTGCAATTATGGTCACCACATCTCAAAAAAGATATAGTGGAATTACAAAAAGGTACAGAGAAGGGTGATGAAAATGATAAAGGGAATGGGATGACTTCCCTATGAAGAAAGGCTAAAGCTCTCCAGCTTAGAAAAGAGACGGCTGAGGGGACATATGATAGAGGTCTATAAAATGATGAGTGGACTGGAATGGGTGGACGTGAATCGCTTGTTTACTCTTTCCAAAAGTACTAGGACTAGGGCATGCAATGATGCTACAAAGTAATACATTTAAAACAAATCAGAGAACATATTTCTTCACTCAATGTGTAATTAAACTCTGAAATTCATTGCCAGAGAATGTGGTAAAGGAAGTTAGTTTAGCGGGGCATAAAAAAAGTTTGGATAACTTCCTAAAAGAAAAATCCATAAGCCATTATTAAGATGGATTTGGGAAACACCCACTGCTTATTTCTAGGATAAGCAGCATAAAATATATTGTATTGTTTTGGGATCTTGCCAGGTACCTGTAACCTGGATTGGCCACTGTTGGAAACAAGATACTAGGCTTGATGGACCTTTGGTCTATTCCAGTATTGCAACATTTATTTACTTATGTAAAGGGAGGGGCATTGGGATAGGTGCTGGATTAAGGAGGAGAAAAGGTAGAAGCAGTGAATAAAGGAGGAGGAAATAGGTGGGTGCTGGACGAAGAAGTAGGAGAGCAGATTCTGGGGACACCGGAATGCAGGAGAGCAGGAATTCAAATGTATTCAGAGACCCTGGAACAGAAAACATTCTAGAATTGGCTGGATAATAGGAGTGTAAGTGAGGGCTTGGGATTGTGAGGAACAGAGTGCTCCAAGTGGGGCTTCATCAATGACTTGCACAGGGGCATTTATTCTGCTGGTTATGCCTCTCTATATGCTGCCTAGCACCCTTCTGTTTTGGGTACTGCCTTGTCACATTATTTTGCCACTTTGAGATTCTCAGACACTACTACCCCAAGGTCTCTCTTCTGGTCTGTGCATATTAGCTTCTGTTTATATGGGACATACATGCAGGTCATGAACCATAAAATAACTTTACAACAGTAACTGAGAATTGTGAGCAAAGCTAGGCCTCTGTGAACAGGCTATGAACAGGTTAAGAGTCACTGAAAAGCTAAATAATAAGAATTAAACAGAATGTGAATCTCATGTCAGCTTGCCCTTCTGTTGGAGAGACGGGCAGATATGGAGTCATAACAGAGATATGTGTGGCAGGAGAATACTGTACATGAATGTAGTAATGTAAGGGGAAAATTGTTGCTGACCATGAAAGCAGATAATGAAGAGACACAAATTTGGTTGCTGGGAAGATGGTTTTTGCAAAGTAGGATAACCTTTCTGACCTTACTTATGATAAGCAAATATGTTATGAAGAACTTTGCTTCTGTAAGATAGAATTTACTAGAATATGCTGGACTATGTTAGAATATGCTGACTTTGTACTTCCAATACTAGCCTATGAGAGAAAAGGGTATAAAAGGAGAATCATGGACAGAGGCAATCAGAGAGCTAATGTTAGAGGTCCCGGTTGCTGTCTCATATGAGAATTAATTAGTTATATTACGTATTCTAATTGTAGTCCTGATTGGTAAGTGTAATAAACAATTACTGATGATTCTCATATTAATAAAACCTTCTGTGTCTTTCTGTCTCTCCACCTGGTGGCGTTAGGACCATAATCCCTGGAGTGCTGGACATTCCAGGTTACAGGTAACTAGTACCTTTATACCTGGGAGAGGGCAGAAAGATAAACATTTGGTAGCAGAGGATGGTTGTGTGAACAGGGAGTCAGATTTTATCCTACCCTGCACGCTGGTAGAAGTGGGGAGTACCTCTTCTAAACTGTTAGCAACTTTTGTTTTTTTAGCTAATTTGTCATTCAATTTTATTCTTAATTCTTATACCTTACTACAGATTAAGTGTATCCACCTTCGGGTGAGACTAAATTTTGGGGTGTCTTTAATTATACTTGTACCCGTCTACTGACGCAGTATCCGCCTTTGGCGAGACTAAATTTTTGATGTCTTTCTTTATAATTGTATCCGTCTACTCATGTGATATCTGTCTATGGACAAGACTATAAATATTTTTATTTACTACAGTATCCGTCTAAGGACGTGATATCCGCTTTCTAGCGAGACTAAACGTGATACTGTTAACAGGTAGGAATTGACTGCACTGTTAACAAGAAAATTTTCTGTTTTGTGGTTACCCTTGTGGCTAAGGGTTCATAAGTTTTGTCTGGGACGCCAGTGAAACTGCCCCTTAAGGTTATTTGTGCTGGGAGAACATCCAAGGTCTACTGCGAGACTCTTGGGTAAGACCACTCGGAGATTGCATCCAGTCTCATTCGCAGGAGTACTGGATAGCCGTTCTGCACTTGGGTTCAGATCGATTGGTACATCAAATGGTAAGTAACATAATTTTTGTTTTGTATACTTAACTGGTAAGGTATAGATATTATCATGACCTCCCTGTCGCCCCTTGATACATTAATTAAATATTTTCCCAGTGAGAAAAAAATCCTCACACTTATTTGTCAGAAATGGTATAAGAAATGGAACAAGACGGACAAGGATCTTAAGTGGCCTGTACATGGCACCTTCGATCCGCTTGTTTTAAAAAACTTAATTGCATATAACGAACCCCACAAAACTGGTAAGTCGCGGATAAAGCACTTACAAGCTATCAATAAATGGGTTTTAATTGCTGACAGAGATACTGAATCCAAAACTCTGCCTGGTTCTGCCAATTACCCACCTTCTCCGCTGGCACCTACAGCGCCGGAGACTCCACCGTCATATGAGAACCCTTGTCTGGGTTCTACTACAGTTATGACCTGCGGCACTGCCGTGGGTTATTCGCAGTTTTATCCTGAGATCCCTGTAGAACCCTTACCCACTGATGGGTCTGTTGCACCTGTCTTAGAGAACAAACCTATCATATTAGCAAAGCCCGCATATGTCCAGATTTTGGGCAATGTGAACCTTACTCCGATTCCCACTAATCATGTGGCGCAGACTCCTTTTGCGGCAAAGTCAGGTTCGGACCCCGAGACCTGTATTGAACAATAACACTTGAAGGACAAGATGAAGGACAAAATCACTTCTGGAGCCTTCACCACAACATCCCTGGGTAACCCAGGTTCCATAAATGGGTCCCAGACCCCCATAGTCCCAAGCCCCATCACTTACTAGTGATTCGTCAGACAAAGAGCACCTTTTGGCCGCTCAGAAACGGACTGGCCAGACTTTTGATCAAGCGCAAACTGCGGTCTCACACATTGACTGTGGTCTTCCCCTGTCTTCCTCTCCAACCCCGGACCTCGATACCGCCTTGCTTTGGGAAATAGAGGGTGCAAGACCCAAACAACAGCCCAACGCCACCTTTCAGGTGCCTCAAGATTTGTTTTCAGCATTCAGGGAGCATCATTCCCCTTTCCAGCCTGCCCTACTGGTAGACTCGCCCCTTAACCAAAATTTTCGTTCCCTGGCACAATCCATACACCAGGACTTAGCAAATATTTCCCACAACCTGAGTCAGCTTGATCACACCCCTAAGCCTGAATTAACAGTTAAACCAGCTCCTGGGTCAGTTATTGCTGATAACACTAGGAGTAAATTACTTAAGAAGTGCCAACACTCTCTTGAAGGTCCAGTTGTGGGATTCCCTGTTCTTGGATATGCGGGAACTACCCCAGAAGCACCTGATGAGTATGTGGCACAACAAGAAAATTCACGGTACTTTGCATAGCCATGGGCTGATAACTTGGCTGCATGGTCTGAGTCCCTTCAGCTAAAGTTTGCCATATATCCACGCGGTCTCTGCTAACTTACAGCTAGCATGGGACCTTATTTATTCTCACCCTGATCCTAATTGGAGTCATTCGACTCTGACTTATCTGAAGGAGGGTTTTAAAGTTTGGGAAAAATATGAGAATAAATTTCCTCCACTTGCAGGCGGTTGACCCATTAAAGTGCTTCCTCTCCTGCATAGAATCCACAAACGTGGAGAACTTAACGAAGTCCCATGGATAGTCACAATACAACAAAGCAGTGGGTAAAAAACCAAACCAGGAGTTCCAGAGTGAAGATGAACCAAACTTTATTAATGAGTATATTGACTCGACACAACGTTGTGTTTCGGCCAAAGGGCCTACATCAGTATTCTAAATACTGGACTTAAGAACGATAATGATGCTCCAGAATTAGCAATGTTGTCTGTATTGTAGTGGTCTTAAAAAAGACCTTTGTTCTAAAGCGTGAGCCGGATCACTCGCATGAGCGTCTGGGCTGTGCAGTCGAGTCAATATACTGATTAATAAAGTTTGGTTCATCTTCACTCTGGAACTCCTGGTTTTTTACCCACTGCTTTGTTGTATTGTCCTCTCCTGCATAAACAGTTCTCACTCCCTATCAAATACAGGTCTTTTAGAGTTGTGCACTCCAAGTGAATCATTCTACAATTCTTTGCATTACATTTTAACAGCCAAACGTTAGACCATTCTTTGAATTTTTAGAGATAGATTGTTAAAAAAAAAGTACACAAACACACACATATATCTGCATACCACAAATGCATCACTCTTCAAAGAAGTGCAAAATGATGTACTTGGGGTGTACCAAATATTCTGGGACATTCTCAGACTATTTCCTTTTACTTCAGGGCATATTTTTGTACTAATTTTGCATGATTTCACAGTTTGCACACTCTTCCTACATCCCCAAGAAATCCATAACATGTTTACTCTTTGATCTGTCTCACAGCCTCCTCCTCGGGTCAATGGATAGATGCAGATAGATTGATGAAACAATTCCATGAAGACGCACAGAATAGACTCCACTGCAAACAGCCTCACAACCAAAAGTGAATTTGAAATAATTTGGTCATACACCAAGATTAGCGGGAGTGATGAGAGTACCAGCACAATGAGGTCTCCTGATAAAGCACGTGACGAAACGGGTCCCCATCGGGCCCGACACTGTCTTGCTCCTGTGCCTGTGATCACCCAGCGCTGCGGAAAAGGACAGAAGGGCTGCATAATGGTGTCATGAATCTACATTAAGTTAAGTGTTCTCTTGAGCACCATTCTAAAAGACATTTTCTTGGACATTTATTTTTGGGAGGTTTTTCTGACTAATGATTACTTTTTCAACTGATAACTGTAAAGAACACTGACTTCTCAAAGCCCACAGCTTCAGTTTGATGAGGTCTTTTCCTCCCATCTTTGTATGTTACATTTACAAAAAAATATATAAAAAAAAAAAAAAAACTTTAAAAATAAGAAACATTTCTGTGTGTACGACTTTTCAAAAATTTATTTCAAATTCACTTTTGGTTGTGAGGTTATTTACCTATTGTGATTAAGGGGTCCTTTTAACTAAGGTGTGCTGAAAAATGGCTTGTGGTAGTGTAGACGCTTTTTGGGCACGTGCAGAATTATTTTTTAGCGCACCTACAAAAAAATGCCTTTTTTTGCCGAAAATGGACGTGCGGCAAAATGAAAATTGCCGTACCTTACCGCAAGCCATTGACCTAGCGGTAAGGTCTCACGTGGTAACCGGGCAGTAATGGTCTATACACATCAAATGCCACACGCCAGAAAATAAAAAATATTTTTACAAGTAATTGTCTAAATATATTTTCCCATTCAAACTGCTCTATGAGTTTGCCACCATGACTCAAGCTGAAATGAATGTGAAGGTCCCATATATTTCCTCACAGCCGTAACTATTTTCCTGTAAAACTGGTTTTAATGTTAAACATTACTTTAATCAGTAAGTGGCAGCACAGACTCAAGAGCCCGGCTTCTGCAGAAAACCTTATTAATGATTTCACTCTAGACTCTAGTTCCTGTAATAGCTCACTGCATTTGCCTGCAGAGTAAACAGGTGTAGAGAAAGAGAAACGATGGCAAGATGCTGAAGATAGTCGTGAAGAGACTCTTGCCCTTTTTTGCAGGGCTATCTTTCTTTCTGGAAGAACATCATTCATTTTTACAGTTATGTTTTGCAAGTCTAAAAATGTATTTTTTTTCATTCATGTTATGTGCTCGCTGTGCTTGGACAACAGTGCTATTGCTCCAGACTCTTTTAAACCTTAGACCTAGCAGCCTGTGAAACAACCTGAATATAATGTAGATGTTAGATATAACCTCTACACTTGCTCTGTCAACAAAATTTACTGTATTCATAAATACTAATGTTCTTGCTTAGTACCGTATATTTAGTACGCTGTAAATTATATGCAAGTTCATAAATGCCCTGTTTGCTGTGGCATGGTGCCCTTATAAATTGTTCCCTTTTGCATGTAAAAGTGTTTCATGGTTGTTTTTAATTAACTGGAAATGTCATAAATTGCCCAAGTGTGAACCAATCAAATGCAAGAGAGGTACATTAAATTAAGGTACAGTATCTTGATAATGCTAACAAATTAGTTTGCCTTCAATACACAACATTTCTCTGTTTAAAGTCGTCAACTAATTACTGTGAAGATCTTGATGCTGCTGGGCCGGCAGGCTAAGTCAGACAGCAGCCTTTTTTTTTTCTCTCCATAATCAGTTAGGTATAAATAAAGGACTATAATTATAACAGTATAAACCGAGGGCTAAAAGCATTTATCCCTATCCGTAATCCTTCCTCCCATAAACGAGCTCACTGTAGAGACCTCATCTTTTTGCCAATGTAACATCAAATTAGTAGTGTAAATATTAAAATCAAACTGTTCACAAGTACTGCTCAGCCTAATTTTCCTCCAGGCTGCACTTAATCTTTATTCATCATTAACGAGTATTTATTGTATGAGTCTGACAGCTTGCAACTGCTGTGATAAATTATCCAGCTCAAGTGTGATTTAAAAAAACAAGCAACCCTGTGCGTTAATGATCTCAACAGACCTGCTTAATAATAGGATTTCTAGTCAATTAAAGCATCACAGCATGGGTGTTATCGGCAACAAACATGCAGACTTATCATCTCTGAAGCTGTCTTCCCTGGGCTCTTCTCTTACCTGCCATATGTAAAACTGAAATTTGCTATACCTGGGGGGTGACCTTTTATTAGTGCGCTGACACGCTGACAAAGCTAGCCACAGCACAATGCTCACAACTAGACAGTTATGAATTACAGCTTCACAAGGGGTGGGGGTCACCAAGACATGACAAACTATAATCCATTTTAATTGACAGTGTATGATAGCAGCAAACTTATCTCCCCTTCTCCCCCACCTTCTGACATGTCGGTTCGCTGGCAGGAATCTTCCTGGACCTTTACATCAAGCAGCAGTACTAGCGAACTTATTTTTTTCATGGCTCTATTTTGCTTCTTTTATCTCTTGCATAGTCTTATTTTTATCCAAATATATTTTATTTCATTTGTTTTTATATATTCTTTTTGTAACAAAAGCTACGCATGCTTTGTTAAAATCAAGCTGCCCCACTTCCCCCCCCCCCCCCCCCCCCCCCCACACTTTTTTTTTTAATACCTTCACAGACCAGCCTGCAGATGAGTGATGTACACCGTCATGGGGAGAAATAGGTTTTATTCCCAGGTCAAATCTTTTGCTTTAGGAGCTAGGAGGCTGTGGAGGTTGCATTCATATCCCTTGCGGGAGGGAGTCTCAGTTACTGAGGAATGACAATTAGAGGCCACAATTTGATTCTTTATTAGCTGATATGATGGAATATATACTCCATGCACAGAGGAAAAGGGCCTAGAAACAAGAGAGGCTGGGAGGTGAATTCCAGCACCACACAGAAAACCACCAGAGAGAAGTTGGGAGACTACACTTTTCATAATGCTACACATCAGAAGAGCAAATGGGGCTCTAAAGGTAGAGTCCATAAGCCTGGGGAGTTTAGTGAAACCTGTCATTCTGGTGACAGAAATATGGAGCAACAACAATTCAGAGAAAGAGAGAGAGGAATGGTGAAAATTCACCAGAAGAAAGCCAGATGAAGTCTCATGGCACCGACGCCCAACAGATGCTGGTTCCAACTGAGTTTGAAATCCAATGGATCTGGACAAACCCACCAGGCCAAAATTCTCCAACTCCTTACACCTTTGCCACAGGGCTCCCTTTTCATTGGTGTACAGCTTGTATGTTTCAATGTGCTTACTTTGCTGGCTTTATGATATAAAATTAGTGTTAGATGTGTTGGAGCCCTGGCAGAAATTTATAGAATTTTAATATGCACACAAAGAGAATTTTATACAGAACTATGCCAAACAACAAGACAGAAAAAGGAAAATAAGTCCAGGAAATGCCAAAATGGAGTTACCACACAGCTACCGCGTGGCTCTTGCGGTAATTTCATTTTTTTCTGCACGTCCGATACGTGCAGCTGAAAAATAATTTTTATTTTCTGCAGCGCATATTGGACGCGCGCCAAGTGGCATTTGGCACAGGCAAGTCATTACCACCCGGTTACCATGAGAGACTTTACCGCTAGGTCAATGGTTGGCAGTAAGGTCTCAGACCCAAAATGGACAAGCAGCAATTTTCATTTTGCCGCACGTCCATTTTTGGCAACAATTTTAAAAAGGCCTTTTTAACAGGTGTGCTGAAAAATGATTCTGCGTGCGCCCAAAACCCACGCCTACACTACTGCAGGCCACGTTTCAGTGCACCTTAGTAAAAGGACCCCTAAATAAGTAAAGGCATCTAGTCCACTAATATGTGAGGTGAGTCTGCAAAAACATAGGCAAAGCTGTACAACAAAGAAATTATTAAAATAAAACACTAATGGAATACAGCATCATTTATTTACAGACTAGTAAATAAGGCCCGTTTCTGACACAAATGAAACGGGCGCTAGCAAGGGTTTCCTCGGAGTGTGGATGTTTGAGAGAGAGTGTGTGTGTCATAGAGAGAATGAGAGAGAGACAGAGACAGCGTGTGTATGTGTTTGTGTGAGAGAGTGTGTGAGAGACAGAGTGTCTGTGTGTGTGAGACTGTGTGTGTATGTGTGTGACAGAGAGATAGAGTGTGATAGACAGGGAGTGTGTCAGAGAGAGTGTATGTGAGAGACCGTGAGTGTGAGCCCCCACTCCCCCTCTCGCAGGGCCCCCCTCCCCTCCCCACCCCCACCTCTCTGGTCTCAGGACCCCCTCCCCACCTCCATGTCCCTCCAGCCATCCAAGTCCAGCGACCCTCCTCTCCCCTGCCCCCCCTGCAGCTACCCATGTCCAGTGACCCTCCCCTCCCCAGCTACCCATGTCCAGCGACGCTTCCCTCCCCCCCATGTCCAGCGACCCTCCCCCTCCCCCCAGCGCATCAAACCCCCTCTCTACCCGCAGCTCCTGTTGAGCAGCAGCGGCCGCTACAAAAAGAAAAGAAGCGAAAAATGTTTTTAAACAAAGCCCAAATCATTCGGAAATGCCCGAATCTTAAAACGCAGTCTCTGCAGCCGCTCATCCTCTCGCCTCCACGTCACTGCCCCTAGAGGAAGACCCCGGAGGTGCGCAGTGAGGTGACAGGCGAGAGGAGGAGCGGCTGCAGAGACTGCGTTTTAAGACTCGGGCATTTGCGAATGATTTGGGCTGTGTTTAAAAACATTTTTCGCTTCTTTTCTTTTTGTAGCGGCCGCTGCTGCTCAACAGGAGAAGCAGCAGCGGCCGCACAGCGTTACTACTGGCATCTGTGGGTGGCGAGAGGGTTTGATGCGCCGGGGGGGGGGGGGTGTTGATGTGCCTCAGGTGGGGGGACGGGGGTGTTTGATATGCTTCATGGGGGAGGGGTGTTTGATGTGCCGGTGGGGGGGGGGGGGCTTGGGTGATGCGCCGAGAGGGGGGGGGTTCTGTGGTGCCACGCTTGTAGTTTTTTGATGTGCCGCTCCCTGCCACTTGCTCCGAAGTGGCAGGGAGCGGCGCACTGACAGCTGATTCCCAGGCAGGGGGAGGAGTAGGGAAACACGTTGGCTGGTTGCCTTGCCTCTCACTGTTCCGCCCTCGATGTCATCACGTTTTGACGCGAGGGCGGGACAGAGAGACATGGTGACAGACTGACGAACCTAACAAACCTTACGAACCCTTCACTTTAGTGAAGCCAGGAAGTCAGCTTCAGAACGTTGGCAGTGGAAATTATTATAGTAGAAGATGTATTATACATTACATAGTAACATAGTAGATGACGGCAGAAAAAGACCTGCACGGTCCATCCAGTCTGCCCAACAAGATAAACTTATATGTGCTACTTTTTGTGTATACCTTACCTTGATTTGTATCTGTCATTTTCAGGGCACAGACTGTATAAGTCTGCCCATCACTATCCCAGCCTCCCAACCATCAGCCCCACCTCCCATACTTGAAGTTTATAGTTTATTAAAAGATTTACTATATCACTCAAACTGACGTGCAGAACCAAGCAGTCTACAAACTAAACAAAGGTATGGAAAGGAACGCCAAATTAATATAACAGGAAGCTCTCTGATTTAAAAAGAGGCACAGTTGGGAAGGCTGAAAGAAATCGTAAGTGACATTATTCAACCTAAGAACAAATTTACAAGGGAAACACAATTGAAATTTGGCCCCTAACGATAAAACTCTTCTTTCATCAAAAAGGAAATTCTTCTTTCATTCCTGCATCAACCAAGATTTGTTCTCTGTCACTAAGGAAGATAAATAAGTCTCAGTAGGGTGTCTTTATCTTACAAAAATAACAAAAATATTAGTAGAGGCATTCTGTATGATATTTCTTCCGAAATTTTCAAGGAGAGCTGTAACATTTAAATGTTGTAGAGCAGGTGTGTCCAACCTTGGCTCTCACCAGGCCAGGCTTTCCCCAATGAATATGCATGACATCGATTTGCATTTAATGGAAGCAGTGCATGCAAACAGATCTCATGCAAATTCATTGGGGAAATCCTGAAAACCCGACTGAATTGTGGTCCTCGAGGACTGAGGTTGGACAACCCTGCTCTAGAGGTACCTCCACCTTTCTTGAGACCTCAGGATCTAATGTCTAAGGTATTTTTACAGAAGTTGGAAGATAATACATTTGCTGAGTAGGCGGTAAACCTTCTTTAGAAATCTGAAGTCTCATGTGGGGATCCAATTTTCAAAACAGGAAAATTTAGTATACGCATGTTTAGGGATTTAACACTATTTTCCAAGTTTTCTATCTTTTGAGTCATTATCAACTTATCTTACAACAAAATTGTTTGTGTACCTTTAGAAGCTCATTTTCAAAACAGAAAAATGTCCAAAAAATGGCATAACAGGCAGATAGATGAGTTTCTCACAGAAAAATGTCTAAAGCATATAATCAAACAAAAAAAAAAAGTCTTTCAAGTCTGCTAGTCCCTTAAAAGAAAACTTTTCCAGAGGGGGCGTTTTGTGATGAAAGCTTTCTGCCCATAACGGATAGCAAAACTACTTCCTATTGGTGGAAAGAAAAGCATCCACAATTTGACCTGCTTTGAAAACATGTAGGGTAAGGCCAAACCTGTCTTTAGACCCATTTGTGATTTTTCTGAGTTTTAGAGTGGAGAAGTGAGAGTGGTCATTTGTGAGAAAGGGTGGAAAGTTGCTGAGTGCTTTGTTACTTTTGTCTGTTTGCCCTAGTCTGAACCTTTTGATCATTACATTTCCAGACTTGCCTCATCTGTCTCTCACCTCCTCAAATCCTTGCCACACCTGCTAGCCCCCAAGCTACACCCATCCCTCTTCTTCTGCATCTCGCCCCTTTCCCTCATCCAAGCCCTCACTGTCCCCAAATCCCCACACCTCCCATTCTACATTCTGACCTACTTGTCTTCTCTCTCTCATTGTTCCTCTGTTTGTCCGCTCCCAGTTTGCCACTGTGCCGTGTGCTGCTGCTGGTGTGTGTGCGAGGACTGTGTGCTGGTCCTGGGAGAGTGAGTTGCTTAGTGCTGCAGCTGTGTATGTCTAGATTGTTTGTTGTGCTGGCTGGTGCCAGGTCTCATAAGATGCAGTAGGTGGAGGTGTGCAGAGTGGTATTTCTGGGGTCAGTGGGTTGCATCTGTGATGATGGGACACCTGCATCCCAATCATGAATGAACTGAATGCTTTAGTGGCTCACGCCTTACTGGAGGTGGGTGAGAGTTTGGAGGGAAGGCTCTGGAGGAGATAGCCCTATCAGAGAGTCTTCAGGCCCCACACCCACTTCTTGGACCTCAATGACCAGGAATGCCTGACTAGGTTCCGCTTTGACAGGGCTGCCATACACCACCTCTGTGACCAGCTACAACCCCTCCCTCCAGCCCAAGACAGGCAGGAATAATCCTGTGCCAGTTCACCTGAAGGTCACTGCCTCCCTCACCTTTCTGACCACTAGCACCTTCCAGTCAGTGCTAGCTGTCAATGCAGGCTTCACCCAGCCCGCCAACTTCAACTGCTTTGCCCAATTCCTCGATGCCTTCCTCACCCACACCTCTGACTATATGACCTTCCCAACTACTGCCCAGGCACTTCAGAATAACATGGCTCAGTTCTACTCCATAAATCCCTCATTCATAGGTGTCATCGACTGCACAGTCAGCCCCCCCTTCCCCCACCAGATTCTACGTTTTGCTAGGGACCAGGTGGGCGGTAAACCAGAATCAATCCAATCGATCCCTGTAATGCATCATCCAGAAGCTTGCATATCATTATTTCCAATCCGGGTTCCTCTACAGCCTTGACTAAGTTCAGGTTTAAAACATTTTTATTGGTTGCGATGTTTTGAGGCTCAGCCATTTCCAGAGAACATCAATCAGCAGCTACAGTTACAGTTTGAGAGACTTATGGTGCTGGATTACATCATAAGGAACACAGATCAGGGGAAATGACAACAGGCTTATCAAGTATGATTACCCAATGGACAGCACGAGTGCTCAGGAGGACACTGGCTGGGTGGTAGTGAAGGAATGAATAATCAACATGTCCATCCTCCATATACTGTCAGCCCATATACACTTTTATTTTAATTTACCTTTTTGGTCAGATGCATTTGTTGTTGAACTGTGATGTGTATATATATATATATATTTTTTTTTTTTTTTTTCTTAAAGGTTTTTAAAATTTTTAATTGTTTTAAGGTTTGAAGCAATTCTGTTTAGAATTATGAAAATTGTGTTAATGTTATGTTTATTATCTTTTTAAAAAGAAAGTTGAGTACTGATCATCCAGTTGGTGATAGGTTGCATGTAAAACTTTTGATTCTCACTAGGGTAGGGAGATCAGATTTGAAGGATGTTACTAAAGGCCCTGTTTACTAAGGTGCGCTAGCGTTTTTAGCGTGTGCACAAAATTACCACGCGCTGTGTAGGTGCCCATAGGAATATTGTGGAAGCCTACACAGCGCACACTAATGGTTAGAGCACACTAAAAGCATGGCTTAGTAAACAGGGCCCTAAAATAGATAAATTGTCTTAACTTTTTAATCACATTTGGCAGACTTGGCTCTTTTATGAAACTTGAGAGTCCTGGTCAGTCGTCCATGTGATTAAGTTTTTTATTCTGTGGTGAAAATGAGGGTTGCAGCATTGTGTACACTATGGATGAAGAATATTAGCAGCAGACTCAGTCACTGACAACTATGTGACATATTTAGACTGGTTTAAATGAACTTATACTGTGTTCAAAGAACAGGAAGGGGAAGGGAAATGGGACTTGATATACCGCCTTTCTGAGGTTTCTGCAACTACATTCAAAGCGGTTTACATATATTCAGGTACTTATTTTGTACCAGGGGCAATGGAGGGTTAAGTGACTTGCCCAGAGTCACAAGGAGCTGCAGTGGCAATCGAACTCAGTTCCCCAGGATCAAAGTCCACTGCACTAACCACTAGGCTACTCCTCCACTCCTAGGAAATGTCAGTGGTATTAAAAAAAATAACTTTGCTATACTAAATAGATAAGCAGAGTGGAAGTTTGATGTTATTATAGTATTCTAGGTTGTGAAATACTATCGTGTTAGAATGGTCTTTGGTTTATAAAGAAATGAGGTGTGCAGGATTCCGAGACCTTGAAAGAATCTGAAATATTGTCATTTGCTGAATTCACAGTATTACTAGTTTGTACTATTGTGTCCTCCTGAAATGTGTAAAGAAACAAAAAGAAGATCTAATATCTCTGAGGGCAGTAATTTTTTTTCCCATAGGTCCATAACAGAATGAAACTTGTGACTATTTTATCTGTGTTCTTTTTGCTTTCTCCCCTTGGCTTATTTAATATACAGCTGTTTGGACATAGTGTTCTTAAATGTTCCAGTGTAAGACAGTTCTGTGTCTATTTGCACAGCAAGATGATTACCTATCTAAGTAGTCTTGATTTTATTTTAAAAGATAGTGTTAGAGGAACAAGGACACAATATGATCTGGGTTTTAATAGGTAAAACGAACAGTGGTGGTAAACTGTTTATTCTAAAGGTACAGATGTCTTATGGGACAATTGTACACAACACAGAGGTAACAGCATGCACTTTTACCCTCTTAAAAGCTTAGCACTTACAATGACTAGAAGGTATATTTTTTTCCCAAAGGTTAAGTGCAATATGTGCTGTGGAGCAATGCTGTAGTAAAATAAAGCATCTGAAACTAAAGTGTGGGCAAGAAAGGAATGTGTGGTGTTGGTGATGGAGCTGACAAAGGGGGAAGAGATTTGATATACTGCCTTTCAGTGGTTACAATCAAAGTGGTTCACATATTATAATGCAGGTACTTCTTTTGTACCTGGGGCAATGTAGGATTAAGTGACTTGTTCAGAATCACAAGGAGCTGTGGGATCCTAACCTGGTTCTAAGGACGTTGCACTAACAGTTAGGCTCCCTCTACTCCAAAGGTGGCACAAAGCAGAGACCGAGTCTGAGTTTATAAGTTCTTCTAGAACGATGGCATAGGTTGGGTTATTTTAGTACACGGGATGGCAGGGGATAGAGAAGATTACTTGCAGGGACGGATTACATTCCAGCGGGGACGGGTGAAATTTCTGTCCCTGTGTAACTCTCTACATTAGTTCCACCTTTATCACTGGCTGTGACAGGCCCAAAGACATTTGCCATCACCTAATTTTGGCCTACTGGTGGCACAGCATGATGGTTTGGAGTGTGGCCTGGGATCCTGGGGGGGGGGGGGGGGGGCAGGTTTGAGTCCCATAGGGCCTTCTTCTGCTACAGGGCACATTAGATCCCTCTTCGTTAGTGCATCCCTCTGGTCAAGCACTTGACATTCAGGTGGAGCTGCTCCGATTGTGGACACTGTTCCCTCCCCTCCATTTCTGCAGGCTCCCTTTCCAGTGCTTGCCTAGTAAGGTTGGCACCACTGCACCTGTCAGCCTTGTATATCAGGAAATCAACGCATTTTTATTTTACACACAGACTTTTGTATGCAAAAAACTGTAAACATTGTATTTATAACAAATAAACCTGAAAAACTATATATACGATGGTTATTGTCCATTGCCCTTATTGAGGCTGATGCTGCTCCTTAGGGAGCAGCCTGAGTTCTGTGACAATCAGGCCCAGTATTTCACACTGGGCCATGAACTCCTGCAGCAAGTCTCTGTGAATGGCTGAGATTTGCTGCAAAAGCTGGAGTTGGGGGTCTGGGTTGGCACACCAGAAGGTGTGGAAGCCATTTCAGGGCAGCCCTCAGCAGCTGTGCCCTCCAGCATAGGTGCAGGGGGGACTGATCCTGCACCACTTCTTCCCCCTCCAGTGGGGCATGTCCCTCCAAGGATCCTCCTCCTCCACATCTTGCGGGTGGAGTGGTACCTCCCAGTGCCCAAGGTCCATCTCAAACTCCTCCCATGCTCTTTTGGGGGCAACTGTTCCTGGGCAGGCTCTGGTTGGTTGGGCTGGTCCTGGGCAGACTGTTAATCAGCTGGAGGGTGCTCGCCATTTGTGGTGCTGAGCTTCTGTAGGCTACAATCAAGGACTGTCTCAGTGACTGGGTCATCAGTTGAGGGCAAGGAGGTGCCCTGACCTTCCCTTTGTGCTTCAGCATATCTTCAGGAAACTAGGTTCAGGTAAAAGAGCCAACTCAAGCATCCTACACCAACACTGTCTTGGGCATGCCTGCTCCCTCCCCCCCCCCCCCCCCCCCCCCCCCTAGTCTGGATCTCTACATGTAAACAGCAGCTTCCTAAAGTCCATATTTAGATATGTATGTGATATATGCTTGGATACATTTCTAAAATAATGACCATTAATGTCTATATGTCTTTACAAAATACAAGCTTAAGCATTAGAAACTGCACCTACCTTTCAGGTACAGACATGCACTCCTACTCTCGATCAGGTATAAATGCCGATGCATAGAGTATTCAGTACACACGTTGATTAATGTATTTCATAAGTGAACATGCTAGCAAATTTGTTGATGACACAAAGTTATTCAAATTATTAGATCACAAGAGGATTGTAAAAAGAATTACAGAGGACCTTACAAGACTGGGAGACTGGCCTTCAAATGGCAGATGGCATTTAATATGAGCAAGTGCAAAGTAATGTGTGTACAGAAGAGGAACCCAAACTATAGCTACATGATGCAAGTTTCCATATTAGGAGTCACCATCTAGGAAAAGGATCCAGGTGTCATCATTGATGATATGGTAAAACCCTCTGTTCAGTGTGCAGTGGCGGCTAAGAAATCAAATAAAATGTTAGGAATTATTAGGAAAGGATTGAAGAGCAAAACTAAGAGTACTAAAATGCATTTGTATCACTCCAAGGTGCAATCACAACTCAAATATTGTCTGCAATTCTGATCGCTGTAACTCTAAAAAGTATAGAGGAATTAGAAAAGGAACAGAGAAGGCAACCAAACAATAAAAGGGATGGGATGACTTCCTTATAAGGAAAAGGTTAAAAAGGCTAGGCTTCTTCAACTTGTAGAAGAGAAGGCTGAGGGGAGCTATGATAGAGGTCTATAAAATGGAACAGGGAGACGGGGATCACTTATTCACTATTTCCAAAAATACAAGGACAAGGGGCCACGCAATGAAGCTACTAAGTAGGATATTTAAAACAAATTGGAGAAAATATTTCTTCACTCAACATGTAATTAAGCTCTGGCATTCGCTGCCAGAGAATGTGGTAAAAACAGTTAGTGAAGCAGGTTTAAAAGAAAAACGGTTTGGATAAGATCCTTAGAAGAAGTCCATAAACCACTATTAAACTGGATTTTATTTTATTTTTTATTTATTTATTACATTTATATCCCACATTTTCCCACCTATTTGTAGGCTCAATGTGGCTTACATAGTACCGGAGAGTCGTTACAGACTCCGGTGTACATAAGTACATAAGTAATGCCACACTGGGAAAAGACCAAGGGTCCATCAAGCCCAGCATCCTGTCCACGACAGCGACCAATCCAGGCCAAGGGTACCTGGCAAGCTTCCCAAACGTACAAACATTCTATACATGTTATTCCCGGAATTGTGGATTTTTCCCAAGTCCATTTAGTAGCGGTTTATGGACTTGTCCTTTAGGAAACCGTCTAACCCCTTTTTAAACTCTGCCAAGCTAACCACCTTCACCATGCTCTCCGGCAACAAATTCCAGAGTTTAATTACGCGTTGGGTGAAGAAAAGTTTTCTCCGATTTGTTTTAAATTTACTACACTGTAGTTTCATCGCATGCCCCCTAGTCCTAGTATTTATGGAAAGCGTGAACAGACGCTTCACATCCACCTGTTCCACTCCACTCATTATTTTATATACCTCTATCATGTTTCCCCTCAGCTGTCTCTTCTCCAAGCTGAAAAGCCCTAGCCTCCTTAGTCTTTCTTCACAGGGAAGTCGTCCCATCCCCGCTATCATTTTAGTCGCCCTTCGCTGCACCTTTTCCAATTCCACTATATCTTTCTTGAGATGCGGCGACCAGAATTGAACACAATACTCAAGGTGCGGTCGCACCATGGAGCGATATAATGGCATTATAACATCCTCACACCTGTTTTCTATACCTTTCCTAATAATACCCAACATTCTATTTGCTTTCCGAGCCGCAGCAGCACACTGAGCATAAGTTTTCAGTGTATTATCGACGACGACACCCATGTGGCACAGCAACACTAGGGAATCGTACAACAGAAGAGTTGTGTTATGTCCATTATGGTCTTTAGTTTTGTTGTGTTGCAGAGAACAGGCATTTATGTTGGATCGATAGGATATGCCTTTTTAAAAAGGTTAGTTTTTAGTGTTTTCCGGAAGTTTAGGTGGTCGTATGTCGTTTTCAAGGCTTTTGGTAATGTGTTCCACAGTTGTGTGCTTATGTAGGAAAAGCTGGACGTGTAAGTTGATTTGTATTTGAGTCCTTTGCAGCTTGGGTAGTGCAGATTTAGGTACGTTCGTGTTGATTTGGATGTGTTTCTAGTTGGTAGGTCGATCAAGTCTGTCATGTATCCCGGAGCTTCACCATAGACAATTTTGTGAACCAGAATGCTGATTTTGAAAGCAACGCGTTCTTTGATTGGGAGCTAGTATAGTTTTTTGAGAAGGGGTTTTGCACTTTCAAATCGCGTTTTTCCAAAGATAAGCCTAGCTGCCGTGTTTTGAGCGGTCTGAAGTTTCTTTAAGGTTTGTTCTTTGCATCCCGCATAAATTCCATTGCAGTAGTTTACATGGCTTAGTACCATTGATTGTATCAGGTTGTGAAATGTTCCCCTCGGGAAGAGTTGTTTCACACGTTTGAGTTTCCACATTGAGTGGAACATTTTCTTTGTTGTGGATGTCACTTGGCTCTCTAGTGTTAACTTGCGGTCCATTGTAACACCGAGGATTTTCATGCTGTCTGAGATAGGGAGGGTGTAATCTGGGGTGTAGATAATTATGGGGTTACCTGCGCTATGTAGGGATGAGAGGATGAGACAGTGTGTTTTTTTTCTTTGTTTAGTTTTACTTGAAATGCATTTGCCCAAGAGTCCATGATGTTCAAGCTGATCTTAATTTCGTTGGTGATTTCTGTCAGTTTAGATTTGTAAGGAATGAATATTGTGACATCGTCTGCATAGATGAAAGGGTTAAGGCCTTGGTTGGATAAGGACTTGGCTAGTGGGGTCATCATTAGGTTGAAGAGGATCGGTGATAGCAGTGATCCTTGTGATACTCAGCAGTCTGCTTTCCACAGTGATGATATGTTTGAGTTTGATTTTACTTGATATGTTCTTGTGGTTAGGAAACCCTTGATCCAGCTAAGTATGTTTCCACCAATCCCGAACTTATCCAGTAATCTTATTAATATATTATGGTTTACCATGTCGAATGCACTAGACATGTCGAATTGGAGGAGGAGGATGTTTTTGCCTATTGCTATTTCCTGTTTGAATTTGGCTAGGAGAGTGAGTAGTACTGTTTCTGTGCTGTGGAGGAGGTGAAAACCTGACTGTGAGTCATGCAATATTGAGAATTTTGGATAATCTACTGCTTATTTTGGGGATAAGCAGCACAAAATCTGTTTTACTCTTTTGGCATCTTGCCAGGTACCTGTGACTTGCATTGGCCACTGTTGGAAACAGGATAGTGGGCTCGATGGACCTTCGGTCTGTCCCAGTTCAGCAATGCTTATGTTCTTATGAATCCTGAAAAGGCTTTTCAAAAAGTCCTTATTTTGACTTGGAACAAGTTTGCAATAAGCTCTAATTAGGTCTTTAATGTCATTCATTTTCAAACTGTAAGAAAGCACAAGTGACAAGAAAGCTCAAGGGTTTTCATATTATGATATTGGTATAATGACATTCAATTCCATAGGGAATCTTTGGCTACTAATTACAATAATTGTTTGATTATATGCTTTTCTGTGTGCTCAAGGCATGTTAGAACATTATAGGTAATATAGTAATCCTAACACCCCACATTTATTTTAAGAAAACTGCATTATATACGATGGTCAAAAACTAATTCAAATTAATGCTTTATTTATGCATTGGTTGTATTTTCATCAAACAACAGTATTACCTAGAAACAAATTAACACATAACAGAAAGCAGTGCTGAATATCATTATACCAACAGAACAGATGAAATTTAATGTTGACAAGTACAAAGTGATGCACATTGAGAAGAATAACACAAATTATAACTATATGATGCTAGGTTTGGATTTAGAAGTCATCATGGACAACAAATTGAAATCTTCTGCTCAGTGTCTGGCGGTGGCCAAGAAAGCAATCAAGCAGAATATTAGGAATTATTAGTAATGGAATAGAGAATAAAGCAAAGAATATTATAATGCCTCTGTATTACTCCATGGTGAGACCCACTGTGTGCAATTCTGGTCACCACATCTCAAAAAAGATGTAATGGAACTGTAAAAGGTAGAAAGAAGGGTTACCAAAATGATTAAGGGGATGGAACAACTCTCATATGATGAAAGTCTAAAGAGGTTAGGGCTCTTCAGCTTGGAGAACAGACAGTTGAGGGGCGATGATACAGTACAAAGACTAGGAGACACTCCATGAAGTTACATAGCACGTTTAAAACAAGAGAAAATAATTTTTCACTCAACGTATAGTTAAGCTCTGGAACAAGTGGTAAAAGCATTTAATGTGGATGAGTTTATATAAAGGTTTGGACACGTTCCTGGAGGAATGTTCCTTAAACTTTTACTAAGGTAGACTTAGGGAAAGCCACTGCTTATCCCTGAGGTTAAACAGTATGGAATCTTACTACTTTTGGAGATTTTTCCAGTACTTGTGACCTGGACTGGCCACTCTTAGAAAAAAAGACACTGGGCTCGATGGACCTTTGGTCTGATCCTGTATAGCAATTCTTATGTAACAATGAGAAGACATTCTCTCCAGCCCTCAAAAGCCAAAATTTAGTTTAACACCATAAACAATTGGGTCAATACTGAAAAGCCGAAGTCAATGTTTGCTTCAAATGCTGGCCACAATGTTTAAGCTGTCCACGTATATTCAGCACCACGCTCCACAGATGCGGTGGCCCTGAATATACATATCTAGTATGGATATTGGTGACGATATTCAGCAGCTACCCAGATAGTTATAGGATATAAGTTAGGATAGCCTTTTTCTGTCCTAACTTTATCCGCATAGCTCTCTGGATAGCAGCTGAATATTGCTGACTGTCCGTAGAGTTAGATGGAATCCAGTATTCCACCCTCATTCTGCTCTGAAACAGTGCTAATAAAGCCAAGGCAGTCTCTACAAATTTTCAGTGGCACTATCCATATTGTCAAAGATGAGAAATTTAACAGAACCCCTAAGTGATAAGCATTATGTATCAAAGTAATTTAAAGAGAATACAGAATTTAACGGAGAGTCAATGCAGACGGACAAAAAGAGTTGAGACATGGTCATGTTTATAAGCCCTACAACGCAGCTTAATGGCTTAATTTTGCAAGATCTGGAGACGTTTAAGTTAAGCATTGAGAATACCTGCAGAGACCAAGTTACAGTAGTCTAAGTGAGAAACCTGTAATCAAGTAAACCTGACTTCTCCTGTCCCAGCTACATGGTGGTGTAATCCCATTCTATATCCTCTTCCAAAGGTTCTTCAGTTACCTACATGGATTCTTTGTTGGCATACTGTTTGTATCCTGTTAGATAAATAAATAAAAAATAGTTCTCCAACTGCATGGGCTGGTCTCACCATGACTAGTTTGCACCAGGTTTGCACGTGAAAAGTGGATGAGGTAAGGCCTCATCCATGTTCATGTGCACATCTGGAAATCACACTCAGCAAGTCAGCAATAACTTTCTATCTAACCATAGACCATATGAAGGAAACCAATGTGCTCACCTAGATTGTAGGATGCACACAGATGAGTCCTTGGCTCATGCACACTGAAATCTTCTGCTCAGTGTGCAGCGGCGGCAAAAAAAGCAAACAGGATGCTAGGAATTATTAGGAAAGGAGTGGTGAACAAGACCGAAAATATGATAATGCCTTTGTATCGCTCCACTGTGCGTCCACACCTTGAGTATTGTGTTCAGTTCTGGTTGCCATATCTCAAAAAATATATAGTGGAATTAGAAAAGGTTCAAAGAAGAATGACCAAAATGATAAAGGGGATGGAACTCCTCTCGTATGAAGAAAGGCTAAAGAGGTTAGGGCTCTTCAGCTTGGAAAAGAGAGGGATGAGGGGAGATATGATTGAGGTCTACAAAATCCTGAGTGGTGTAGAATGAGTAGAAGTAAATCAATTTTTTACTTGTTCCAAAAGTACAAAGAATAGGGGACATGTGAGGGAGTTACATGGAAATACTTTCAAAACAAATAGGAGGAAATATTTTTTCACTCAAAAAATAGTTAAGCACTATAACTCTTTGCCTAGAACTCTTTGCCAGAGGATGTGGTAACAGCGGTTAGCATATCTGGGTTTAAAAAAGGTTTGGACAAATTCCTGGAGGAAAACTCCATAGTCTGCTATTGAGACAGACATGGGAAGCAACTGGTTGCCCTGGGATTTGTAGTATGGAGTGTTGCCACGATTTGGGTTTCTGCCAGGTAGTTGTGACCTGGCTTGGCCACAGTTTGGAAAACAGGATACTGGGCTAGATGGACCAGTGGTCTGACCCAGTATGGCTACCGTTATGTTCTTAGGTAATTAAAAAAAACAAGACAAAACATAATAAAAATTACAACTAAATCATCAGATTCGTCAAGAATAAAATAATCAAATAAAAAGGAAAAAAACTCCTCCAGTAAACAAAAAAGTACTACATTAAAATATTACACTATAATATTGTAAATACAAGAAAATCAATTTCAACATCTATAACTATGGTAGAACATACAAATCAGGCTTTCTATCTCAGAAACTTTTACAATAGTGCACCATAGAATCGCCTAAATGGACATATGTGGGATAAAAACACCTTTTGAAATAATAATATTAAACAACAATCAACCTGTCAAGCTCCCAGTGCTGAATTAAAGAGAATAAACATGCACATAAAATAAATAAATATATATATATTGTCAGCAGGCCACCACCTTCAGGCCTTCCTGCAGGTATGAACTCGGCTGACCCTGAAAGGGCCCTTCCCTGGACACAGCACTCCCAGAAGCAGACTCCAAAAATATGCTTAAAACCGCTTTATTCCATGAGCAAGGCCAAGACAATTCCTCTTCCAGACACAGTCCTTGGTTACAGCACATATCACCAAGTGCGGCCAGCCATCCAAAAAAAAAAAAAGTTTCCTTTTTTTTTTTGTTCAAGCCCCGGTAAACACCTGAGAATCCTCAACTGCTTCCTTACATGCTTACCAGAAACAGGAGAGTATTTCGCCTTTAGCTGCGTCATCCCCTTGGATGGGCTGCTGGAACCCTTGCGGCCTCTTGACCTCCGTCCTGCCATCGACTGTCCAGAATTCCCCAAGTCTCCTGCACCTGGTAGTTCAACAGATCCAACCACTGCCACCAAAGTATGTCAGCAGGCCACCACCTTCAGGCCTTCCTGCAGGTATGAACTCAGCTGACACTGGAAGGGCCCTTCCCGGAAACACAGCACTCCCCAAAGCAGACTCCAAAAATATGCTTAAAGCCACTTTATTCCATCAGCAAATCCAAGACATTTCCTCTTCCAGACACAGTCCTTGGTTACAGCACATATCACTCCTTGTTCCTCCCCCCCCCCACTGGCCAGTTTCTGGATACAGTTTAAATCATTCACTGCTTCCCCAGCATGGCATGACTTCTGGACATAGTTCAAATCGCTCACTGCTTCTCCAGCATGGCCAGGTTCCTGTATACACAGTTCAAGTCACTACCTGTTTCTCCAGCCGGGTCTGACTTGTGGCCACAGCTGAAATCATTCACTGCTTTACAGCACGGCACCTCTCTCCCCCTTGAGTGGAACAGCTGCTTAACTTTTCCTCCAAGCTTTCTCCAGCCTTGAAGAAGGGTTGTTACGAAGCCTTTCAACTTCTTTCCTTGTACCTGAGCTAGAGCAGCAATCTCCATGGGCTCACTTCCCCAGTCATCTTGGGCTTGGATCTCCTCTCTGACCTCTTTATCCACCTCCCATTCCATGGGCTCCTCTCCCTTTATGGTGCCCAGCTGGTCCTCTCCCTCCTGATTATTCCTCCTCAGCCAATCCCCCTCCTCTCCCTCAGGATCCTGGGACTTGTAGTTCCCTTGCTGCTCCCTTTGCTTGCCCCCAGGGCTTTGCAGGGGCTCTTGGGAAACTTATGCCTCCGTGGGGGCGTGGCTTCCCAGCCCCTAGTATCCTGGGACTTGTAGTTGGAATCCCGGGTATGAAACCTATCTTGCTCCTCTCCCGGATCCCTTCTTCCCTGACCCTCAGGGGTTCCTCATAATATATATACAGCACATAAAGAAAACTGCACCTTCTCATCTATTGATGCTAAAACAAACCGTTGTCTCACTTCTTGACAGAAGAAGCTTGCACATCAATATGGGATCTAGAAATGAGCGCCATACTAATTTTTATATCAAAGTGACATCTCAGGTATCATTACTTATTAGAGTGTCAAAGCTTTTTTTAAAAATTGATCCACACTCCCTAAACTATCAACACTGATTTAAAAAAAAAAAAAAAAACCACCACAAATCACCCAGAGGGCTAGATAATTTTTTTTTATCAGTGTTGATAGTTTAGGGAATATGGATCTAATTTTTTTAATCTTTTAATATAAAAGATAAAAAAGCTCTCACCATATAGCTAATTCAGACAAAAAAGTTGTTGCACACAAATAGTGTATACCTACTTCGGCCAGTAAAGCATATTTTGACTAATACGCTGCTTTCAATAAATATATATTATGTGGCCAACAGGCATATTGAGCTATTATAAAATCCTTAACTTTATAACACATAGACAAACATGGCTTAATGGGATAGAGTCAGCATGGATTCAGCCAAGGGACGCCTTGCCTCACCAATTTGCTTCACTTCTTTGAAGGCGTGAATAAACATGTGGATAAAGGTGAACCCGGTTGATGTAGCATCTATTATTCTGGTATACTTAACTTTTACCCTCTCTAACAATATTCTGTATTCCATTTACTGTGTAAGCCGCATTGAATCTGCTTTGAGTGGGAAAGTGCGGGATACAAATGTAATAAATAAATAAATAATGGGGTATCTAGATTTTCACTAAGCTTTTGACTCCTAAAAAAATGAAAAAGTCATGGGATAGGAGGCAATGTCCTTCTGTGGATTAGGAATTGGTTATTGGACAGAAAACAGAAGGTAGAGTTAAATGGCCAATTCTCTCAATAGAGGAGGGTGAGTTCTGTACTGGGACTGGTGGTATTTAACAGATTTATGAATGATTCGGAAATCAGAATGATGAGTGAGGTGATTAAATTTGCAGATGAGAAAACTATTTAAAGTTGTGAAAACACATGCAGATTGTGAAAAAATTGCAGGAAGACCTTAGCAAACGGGAAGACTGGGCATCCAAATGGCAGATGATGCACATTGGGAAGAATAATCCAAATCATTGTTACTTGATGCTAGAGTCCACCTTAGGAGTCAGCACTCAATCAAAATATCTAGGTGTCAAGTTTTGTTGTTTTTAGCCCTTTCTTTTTCACCATCATGTACCCAAAACTTGCTGTAAAACCAATGTACATTCTTTTCTATTTCCAGTATCCACGATGAATTGTAAGCCACATTGAGCCTGCAAAAAGGTGGGATAATGTGGGATACAAATGTAATAATAATAATTTCTTGAATTGCTGTTAAACAGGTAGTCAGTTAATGGAGTGGGGGAGTAGCCTAATGGTTAGTGCAGTGGCCTGAGAACCAGGAGAACTGGGTTTGATTCCCACTGCAGTTTCTTGTGACTCTGGGCATGTCACTTAACCCACTGTTACCTTAGGTACAAAATAAACCAGGACTCACTTATGGTGGCAGCTGCACCAACCTCAACATTTCATACACTGGAGTCCCTTGCTGTAGCTTAGCACCCTCTCCTTTATGTGTCAATCATTCAGTTGCAGGAGCAGCCCACAACTCTGCTAAGTCTCTTTAGGTCAACCCACTCAACTAGTGGTTTTAAAGGCTGTAAGTCAGTGCCAGACCTTGATATCAAGAGTGTCATCCTCAAAGTGGGGGCTCTAACACAGTCAGCGTGTGCAGAGTAAAGGAGACATTGATCCCACTGGACAGCTTGCTCCACATTAGGAATTTCCATAGACCGGATGACCATGAAGCATTTCCTTTAGCCAAATTGGTGATGCTCTGCAATTCTGCACAACTCAGTCACATAAGTGGCAAAGCTCTCATCACAACCCCGATTCCACTCGTGGGACTGGAACTTTGCACAATGACAATGGAGTAGGTGAAAACAGCCTTTAGAAATGTTACAATCTCCTTGTATGTCTTTGTGATTGACAACACTAATGAAATCAGTGAATGTATGTTTCCTCTCTTCTCCCTCCCAAATGGTCAAAAGAACAGCCTATTCCTGTTCAGGGATCTCAGTCTTATTTGCGTATAAATAGAACAACAGATTCTGTACATGGGAGTCCTAGGTTTTAGACACCCTACATAAACTTCTTGGATACGACACGTGGGCTCATTTTCGAAAGAGAAGGGCGCCCATCTTTCAACACAAATCGGGAAATGGGCGTCCTTCTCCAGGGTCGCCCAAATCGGCATAATCGAAAGCCGATTTTGGGCGCCCTCAACTGCTTTCTGTCGTGGGGACGACCAAGGTTCCCGGGGGCGTATCAGAAGCATAGTGAAGGCGGGACTGGGGCATGCTTAACCCATGGGCGTCCTCGGCCGATAATGGAAAAAAGAAGGGCGTCCCTGACGAACACTTGGTCAACTTTAGTTGGTCCTTTTTTTTTTACGACCAAGCCACCAAAAATGTGCCCTAAATGACCAGATGACCACAGGAGGGAATCAGGGATGACCTCCCCCTACTCCCCCAGTGGTCATTAACCCCCTCCCACCCTAAAAAAAAGTTAAAATATTTTTTCCAGCCTCTATGCCAGCCTCAAATATCATACCCAGCTCCATGACAGCAGTATGCAGGTCCCTGGAGCAGTTTTAGTGGGTACTGCAGTGCACTTCAGGCAGGCGGACCCAGGCCCACCCCCTCCCCCCCAACTGTTAAATTTGTGGTGGTAATTGTGAGCCCTCCAAAACCCACCAGAAACCCACTGTACCCACATGTAGGTGCCCCCCTTCACCCCTTAGGGCTATGGTAGTGTTGTACAGTTGTGGGTAGTGGGTTTTGGGGGGGATTTGGAGGGCTCAGCACCCAAGGTAAGGGAGCTATGTATGAAGTCCACTGCAGTGCCCCCTACGGTGCCCGGTTGGTGTCCTGGCATGTGAGGGGGACCAGTGCACTATGAATGCTGGCTCCTCCCACGACCAAAGGGCTTGGATTTGGTCGTTTCTGAGATGGGCGTCCTCGGGTTCCATTATCGCCGAAAATCGGGGACGACCATCTCTAAGGTCGACCTAAATGTGGAGATTTGGGCATCCCTGACCGTATTATCGAAACGAAAGATGGCCGCCCATCTTGTTTCGATAATACGGGTTTCCCCGCCCCTTCACCAGGATGTCCTACGAGGACACCCTCAGGAAAAATTTGGGCGCCCCATTCGATTATGCCCCTCATGGTGACCATAGCTACAGGTGAATGTATTACTTTGGTTTCTGAGCACAGCCTTGTCCCGTGAGTACTGGAATCTAATGTGCTGTTCATACTGATCAAGAACTGCACATGAAGAGCAGGAGGATCCCATCTTCATTGCCAGAAAAGTAGTGAGAAATATTAAGTGATGTGCTGTTCTCACAACACGTGTCCATGATTATTAAACAGCCATTTAAACTATGTCAACATCCAAAGGAAGTCTCAATTTTTTTATGTTCCCAACTGTTCAGTGCAAAAAAGCAAAATAGATAACTTCTTACATGCAGATAGTTGAACAAGAGTCCTTGAAGCTGGATGCTGACCAACTGGTTGTGCCAAACTGAAGGAAAGAATGTTAAGTGACTGGAGAGATGGATTCTGAATAACTGGAGTAGAGAGTTAAATTTTAGTGGAAAAGGGATGCCTGACTAGATAAATGCAGTGCTCCATGCAGGAAGGATGTTGGGTCTTAGGAAAAGAGGATACTGAGCATCTTAGAGGTAAAAAAAAGAGGATGCTTTCTCCAGTTTAGAGAGGGGTGCAAGGAATACCCATAAGATTAGGGCGCTGAATGAATGACCAATAGGGTCAAAGCATATCCTTTGGGCTGAAGCATGAACCTGGCAGATGTCTTAGGGGCCCTTTTACTAAAAGGATGCCATGCGGTAATGGGGTTGCTGTGCGGTAAAGGGCTTGCCGAGTGGCAAATCAGAACTATCGCAGGCCTTACATGGCCTCTTGCTCCCTTTCAAAGAACGAATAAATTTCAAAGTCCACACATTAATTCACAAGATTCTCCATGGAGACGCTCCAAGTTACATGACAAGTTTGATCGATCTCCCAGCCAGGAACGGGTCCAAATATTCTCGAACATATCTCAATATTCACCTCCCCAATGGCAAAGGTCTCAAATACAAAACCTACTATGCATCCAACTTCTCCGTTATAGGCAGACAACTCTGGAACGCCATACCAAGACACATTCGAACAACCAAAGAACACCTACCCTTCCAAAAGCTGCTGAAAACTTACCTCTTCAAACAAGCCTATCCAAATGACCCAACTTAATTTTACAAACACAATCCACACCACTAACACTACCCTTACCTCACTCCCCCCCCCCCCCCACCATCTCTTCCTGTGTCCTACCCTATACAATTGTATTATCTCTGTGACACTTGGTACCATACATTGTAAGCCGCACTGAACCTGCTATTGAGCGGGAAAGAGCGGTGTATAAATGCTACAAATAAATAAATAAATAAATAGTTCCACCTCCAGTGTGCAGCATTTCTGGCGCCACCGGAAATTTCAGAAAAATATTACTGCAGGGGTTTACCTGGCAGTAATTAGGCAGCACCGTGCGCTGCCCAGTTACCGCCAGGTTAGCGAGGGAGCACTTACTGTCCTTTCCCCCCTCCTGGAAATGGCTGCACAGTAAGTGCAAACTTCCCACAAGGCCATTTATTTTTTCGAGCCTTTTACCCGCTGTGGTAAAAAGGGCCTCAGCACGTGGCAAAAACAGCCACTAGAACAGGGCCCCTTTTACTGAAGCTTAGTAAAGGAGCCCCTTAGTGACTGGAGGAAATGGTTGATATGCAAGAGGTGATCTCTGAAAATATGGATAAGAAGTCCTACCAGTAAGTTGATGCTAGCTTGAATTATGTAAGTATAAACATGCACATGCAACTATGGGGCCAGAACAGATAGAGCCAGCATATTTTTTTTATGAATCTTTATTATCTGTACCTGCACCCAGGAGTTACACACTGAGTGAAACAAGAGAACAGGCAGAACAAAACAAGTTAAGTGTGTCTAGCACAGAACTTGAACATTCCAAACACTACTGCACTCCCTTCTGCATAAATAGCACTAGCCAAAACTGAGTTTTAAATCAATCTTTTTCTTTATGATTCTGTCCCCACCACTGATGTGTCAAAGCTTCTCTATATATGTACAACAATAATCAAATTTCTCACAACTATGAAGGGGAAAAAACCACAACTGTCCTAGTTGCATCACTGTAATATTTTCCTATATTTGCATAAATTCTGCAAAGGTCCGATGGATCACGGAAGAAAATCAGCAGAAGTTACGCCCCATAATGATTCTTTCATTTATCATGACTGGTTTGAAGAAAATCACCTACAAAAACAAGTGTTTCCTGTGAAATAACATATGGAACAAATTGTTTGTCAATAAGACTGAGACAAATCAACCCATTAAAAAGTATAATTTAAAGTAACCTTCCTGGGGGACGGGGGGAACCTAAGATAAAATTTGGGTCTACTTTTGATGTAGATACTCTAAGGCAAAACAATGCATGCAGTTTTGAAAATCTAAAGTCACATGGGCTTTGTAGTTTCCCCTGATTTAACTCTACCTGCAGGAATTTGTTAAAACTCCACGGAAAACAATTTACAGATTTTTAATATAATGTATATATCTTTAGGGTTTAGAAAATGGGTAATAATCAAACAAACTAGTTCTGGAGTAAAGCAGCATTTAACCTGTGAAATACTTTGGATTATTGCCTTCTCCATGCTTTCACAACGATTACAATTTATTTTAACCACTATGGGGAAAGGGCTGTCTGAGTGGCGCTATATAGAATTGATTGCTAGAAACAGCTTCTGGTTAAAAAGCATACGCTTTTTGCAACAGCTGTTTCCAAAAATCTTTCTTTTCCTGAATCCACTTCAGTTGTTCATGCTGTCATCACATTTTGCACATATTCTCATGTCTACCCACCGTTCTGTCACAGGTTAAATAGGGAACACCCTGATTTTATGTAGATTGAACATGGCAGAATTGGCCAAGTAGAATGAGTTTTCAAACATTCAAATTCTGATTGATTTAAGAAGGAAAGAGATTTTAGGGTCCCTTTTACTAAGCAGTGGTAAGCCTGGCTTACCGCTTGCTAAACAGGAAGTACCGCTGGGCTACCACAGCAGCCCGGCGGTACTTCCTACCCCTACTGCGTCATCATATCCAGCGCTACGAAAATATATTTTTGTAGCAACGGTTACTGCCGAGTTAGCGCAGGAGCCCTTGCCACCACCTCAATGTGTGACGGTAAGGGCTCCTCCCCCCCTCAAAATGGCCACATGGCAAGAGCTTTACTTGCTGCATGGCTATTTCCTGCAGGAAAGAGAGACTTCCCTTTTATCTACTGCGGTAAAAAGGGTCCTCGGCATGTGTGAAAAACATGCACTAATGCCAGTGAGGCCCCCTTTTGCTGCAGCTTGGTAAAGGGGGCTCTTAATGATTTTGTTTTAACTGCCAAGTGAATTATTTTTAAAAACCCCATAAAATACTAACTACAGTATTAACAAATATCACTTCTATAATGAAGCATTACACTCCTGCTAGCTTGCTGTTTTAAGTCCATGAAGCAGTAATTTACATCATATGAAGCCACTGTTAATAAATTACTTGATGTCTCTAGCTGAATCAAGGCTCCAGAGTGCCTGAAGACAGTGTACAACATGTTGCCCACCCATCCCGTCCCTCCAATCCTTTATGAAAAATTAATTCCTAAGACTGGTAGGTCATAGATAAATTTCTACCACAACTGACAGCAGTGCCTAATAGTTTCAGAATGAAATCAGGTTTCAGTCCCATCATCCAATGGTTGTGTACTCATGAGGAAAATCTTCTGTGTTTCTTCTTTTTCTTGACTTTGCAGTCCATATTACTGCAACATCTCTCATGAAATGTTGAACAGCTTGTGATTCAACTGAAGGACAATCTTTAGAGTCAAAACGTTTTCCATTTCATGCTGGTACCGCTTTGGCTGGATTGTGCCATTAGATATGTGGAGGATAGGTGTACGTGTGTGTGTCTATATATAGAGATATATACACCTATCTACCCTATTAACATATTTATTTGTTCATTCATATCATTTAATAGACCACCCTTTTGGCTCACCCCTACTCAAAGTGGTTTACATTTCAAGTCCAGTGGATGAACAAAATATAATACAATACCCTCCTCAGGCCCTTTGGACAAGTAGGGAAAGGAAGTAGATAAGTACATAAGTAATGCCACACTGGGAAAAGACCAAGGGTCCATCGAGCCCAGCATCCTGTCCACGACAGCGGCCAATCCAGGTCAAGGGCACCTGGCAAGCTTCCCAAACGTACAAATATTCTATACATGTTATTCCTGGAATTGTGGATTTTTCCCCAAGTCCATTTAGTAGTGGTTTATGGACTTGTCCTTTAGGACACCGTCTAACCCCTTTTTAAACTCTGCCAAGCTAACCGCCTTCACCACGTTCTCCGGCAACGAATTCCAGAGTTTAATTATGCGTTGGGTGAAGAAATATTTTTCTCCAATTTGTTTTAAAATTACTACCCTTGTAGTTTCATCGCATGCCCCCTAGTCCTAGTATTTTTGGAAAGCATGAACATACGCTTCACATCCACCTGTTCCATTCCACTCATTATTTTATATACCTGTATCATGTCTCCCCTCAGCTGTCTCTTCTCCAAGCTGTATAGCCCTAGCCTCCTTAGTCTTTCTTCATAGGGAAGTCGTCCCATCCCCGCTATCATTTTAGTCGCCCTTCGCTGCACCTTTTCCAATTCTACTATATCTTTCTTGAGATGCGGCGACCAGAATTGAACACAATACTCAAGGTGCGGTCGCACCATGGAGCGATACAATGGCATTATAACATCCTCACACCTGTTTTCCATACCTTTCCTAATAATACCCAACATTCTATTCGCTTTCCTAGCTGCAGCAGCACACTGAGCAGAAGGTTTCAGTGTATTATCGGCGACGACGACAGCCAGATCCCTTTCTTGGTCCGTAACTCCTAACGTGGAACCTTGCATGACATAGCTATAATTCGGGTTCTTTTTTCCCACATGCATCACCTTGGACTTGCTCACATTAAATGTCATCTGCCATTTAGCCGCCCAGTCTCCCAGTCTCGTAAGGTCCTCTTGCAATTTTTCACAATCCTGTCTCGAGTTAACGACTTTGAATAACTTTGTGTCATCAGCAAATTTAATTACCTCGCTAGTTACTCCCATCTCTAAATCATTTATAAATATATTAAAAAGCAGAGGTCTTAGCACAGACCCCTGAGGAACCCCACTAACTACCCTTATCCATTGTGAATACTGCCCATTTAACTCCACTCTCGGTTTCCTATCCTTCAACCAGTTTTTAATACACAATAGGACATTTCCTCCTATCCCATGACCCTCCAGTTTCCTCTGTAGCCTTTCATGAGGTACCTTGTCAAACGCCTTTTGAAAATCCAGATACACAATATCAACCGGCTCCCCTTTGTCCACGTTTGTTTACTCCTTCAAAGAATTGAAGTAAATTGGTCAGGCAAGATTTCCCCACACAAAAGCCGTGCTGGTTTGGTCTCAGTAATCCATGTCCTTGGATGTGCGCTGTAATTTTGTTTTTAATAATAGCCTCCACCATTTTCCCCCGCACCGACGTCAGACTCACCGGTCTATAATTTCCCAGATCTCCCCTGGAACCTTTTTTGAAAATTGGCATTACATTGGCCACCCTCCAATCTTCCAGTACCACGCTCGAGTTTAAGGATAAATTGCATATCACTAACAGTAGCTCCACAAGCTCATTTTTCAGTTCTATCAGTACTCTAGGATGAATACCATCCGGTCCAGGAGATTTGCTACTCTTCAGTTTGCTGAACTGCCCCATTACGTCCTCCAGGATTACCGTGAAGTTAAGTTTCTCCGACTCGTCTGCTTGAAATACCATTTCCGACACCGGTATCCCACCCAAATTTTCCTCGGTGAAGACCGAAACAAAGAATTCATTCAATCTCTCCGCTACGTCTTTGTCTTCCTTGATTGCCCCTTTTACCCCTCGGTCATCCAGCGGCCCAATCAATTCTTTTGCCGGCTTCCTGCTTCTAATATACCGAAAAAAATTTTTACTATGTTTTTTTGCCTCTAATGCTATCTTTTTTTCGTAATCCCTCTTGGCCTTCTTTATCTGCGCCTTGCATTTGCTTTGACACTCTTTATGCATCTTCTTGTTATTTTTAGACGGTTCCTTCTTCAATTTTCTGAAGGCGTTTCTTTTAGCCCTAATAGCTTCCTTCACCTCACTTTTCAACCACGCCGGCTGTCTTTTGGACTTCTGTCTTTCTTTTCTAATTTGTGGAATATGTTTGGCCTGGGCCTCCAGGATGGTATTTTTGAACAGCGTCCATGCCTGTTGTACAGTTTTTACCCTCTCAGTTGCCCCCATAAGTTTTTTTTCACCGTTCTCCTCATTTTATCATAGTCTCCTTTTTTAAAGTTAAACGCTAACGTATTTGACTTCCTGTGTATAGTTACTTCAAGGTTGATGTCAAAACTGATCATATTATGATCACTGTGTTCGAGCGGCCCCAGTACCATAACGTCCCTCACCAGATCATATGCTCCATGGATTCTGGATTTGACTCATGACTTTTACAGTTGTGGCTGAAGGTGAGTTACATTCAGGTTTAGTGGGTATTTCCCTGTTCCTGGAGGGCTCCAATCTAAAGGGCCCATATTACTAAGCTATGATAAGCACTAGCGAGTGCTAACAGCAGCTTAAAAGGTCTTACCGCAGGATGTGCTTAGGTTTCCTGTGGTACGATCCCAATCTGCGCAAGCAAACTATGCACTAAAAATATTTTTATTTTTTTTCATGGGAGGAGGGGGTGTCAAGGGGTGTAGACTGGGCATTCTGCACTGATCAGTTAGCATATCAAAATTACTGCATGCTAACTGGTTAGCACAGGATTAGAGCATGAACCCTTAACACCAACCAAATATGCACTATTGTTTTTTACTGGCCATGTACTAATAGACATATTAGTGCATGGCCATTAATTCAAATAATGGAAAAATCGGCCTTTTTACTGCTGTGTTAAAAATAGCCTTAGTTTAGTTTATTTAATATACTGCCCTTCATAAAGTCAGAGAAGTTTACAAACATGTAAAATCAATAAAAACACAGAAATTAAAGAACTCCAACTGATAAGAAAAGAGAAAAACAGGAGTAGTTAGGAAACAAAATAGAGTAGAGAAGCAATCAGAGAACACAGAGCTGACCAGTTGGCAGAACCGGGCTGCCAAAACATAGGGGGAGGGTCTATGAAAAAGCTTTAGTAAATAGGTAAGTCTTCAAGGAAAAGAAAGGGGATTCCATAAAGATGGGCTCAGTGAAAAGAAAGAAGAGTGACATGCAGTTTGAAGTCTAGTACAAGATAGAGCGGGAATGGTAAGCTGGTTTGCTGTGGCAGATCGAACCGTACGAATAGACTTATAAAGGATTACCAAAGATGAGAGGTAAGCGGGGCATATGAGAAAAGGATTTTGTGGGTTTACATCAAGATCTTGTACTGGATACGGGAGGTGATTGGGAGCCAGTGATGTTGTCTAAGTAGGGGAGTGATATGGTCAAATCAGATACCGGAAAGTATACGTGTAGCAGTAATTCAAACAGATTGTAGCTTCTTGATAAGTGTAGATGGAAGACCAGTGTAAACAATATTGTAGTAGTTGAGTTTTGTAATGATCAAATAATGAAGAATAGCACAGGCACTGTCATCTAAGAAAGGACAAAGACAATGGATAAAGCACAAAGAACAAAAGGAAGAACGCATAAAAGAAAAGATCTGAGGAGAGAGAGACAGTTGGGAATCAATAATGATTCCTAAGTATTTCAGGAAGTCTACCAATGTTATAGGGGAGCCATGGATCGAGGGACTAAGAGGTCCTTTTACAAAGGCGTGCCAATGTTTTTAGCGCATGCTAAAAATAAGGACACGCTAAACGCTAGAGACACCAATAGGAATATATAGGTATCTCTAGCATTTAGTGCACACTAAAAATGCTAGTGCGCCTTTGTAAAGACCCTCTAAGTGAAGGAGTGACTGTCAATTTGATTAACCAGAGTGCCAAAGATTTTGAAAGATTGAGCACTAAGTGACTGGAAGAGAGCCAGTGATTGATAGAATTAAGGCAGCCTTGAAGAGCAGAGAGATTGGGCACAGCAGGGTTATAAGTAGAGAGTAAAAGATATAAAAAGTGAAACTCAAGTTTTGGATCAGAAGAGTCAGAGGGGATAGGAAAATATTGAAGAGAAGTGGGGAAGGATACCACCCTGGGGAACACCACAGTGAAGAACATATGATGAACAATTTCCTTGAGAGATCTGGACTACAAAACTAAGGCAAGAAAGAAGTGAGGTGAACTGTGCGAGAACAGTGCCAGAGATACCAATGGAGGCAAGACGAGAAAGCAGGAGAGATTGATCAACTAGATAGAAGACAGTAGTTAAGTCTAAAGAAACCAGAAAAGCATGTAACCCATTGTCAAATGCTGAGTGAATATCATTTAAGAGGGAGATGAGAATAGTCTCAGTGGAATGTCTTTCTTCTATGTTTGTGCAGCGCTGCGTACGCCTTGTAGCGCTATAGAAATGCTAAATAGTAGTAGTAATGACGTGTCAGAAGCCCAATTGTCTAGGGTGCAGAAAAAGTGAGGAATCAATGTGATCATTTAACTAGAAGAATACCATTTTCTCTATAAGCTTCAAAAGAAAAGGTATGTGAGAAATGGGCATACAGTGATACAACCTTGTTAAGTGAAGAATTCTTCAGCACCGGATGTATAACAGATGTCTTCCAAGTAAGAGGGATGATCCCTGTGGAGAGATCATTTCTGATCATAGAAAGGGAAGAGGTAGTTTATCCAAAGCACAGTAGGTTTTCTTCACAGAGCTGAAGGTGTTGGTAAGATCAGAGATAGAAGGCAAGTTGAATGCAGATGAAGTAGAACTAAGTAGAACAGCAGGGGAGCCTGAGGGGTCCAAAGTAGGTAGAGAAGTAGTTGAGAGGACAGCAGATAAAGGGGATGGTGAGCAGGGACTCGTATATCTAGGGCTGGGAATGGGGAAAGCAGGAGCTTAGTCAAGATCGGGAGGCGGGCCTGGTGGTTGGGAGGCGGGGATAGGGCTGGGTAGACTTATACGGTCTGTGCCAGAGCCGGTGGTGGGAAGCGGGACTGGTGGTTGGGAGGCGGGGATAGTGCTGGACAGACTTGTACGGTCTGTGCCAGAGCCGGGGTTGGGAGGCAGGGCTGGGGAGGTGAGGATAGTGCTGGGCAGACTTATACGGTCTGTGCCTGTGCCAGAGCCGGTGGTTGGGAGGTGGGGCTGGTGGTTGGGAGGCGGGGATAGTGCAGGGCAGGCTTATACGGTCTGTGCCCTGAAGAGCACAGGTACAAATCAAAGTAGGGTATACACAAAAAGCAGCAAATATGAGTTATCTTGTTGGGCAGACTGGATGGACCGTGCAGGTCTTTTTCTGCCGTCATCTACTATGTTACTATGTAATTTTCTGTATTTTATCGATGAAGCTTTGAGCTTAAACGTCAGGGGTTATGCAGTACGAGAGGAACTAGGAGGCCCAAGAAAAGAAAACTTAGAGAGGACATAAGAACATAAGAATAGCCATACTGGGTCAGACAAATGGCCTATCTAGCCCAGTATCCTGCTTCCAACAGTGGCCAATCCAGGTCACATGTACCTGGCAGAAATCCAATTCGTAACAAGATTCCATGCTACCAATCCTGGGGCAAGCAGTGGCTTTCCTCAAGTTCACCTCAATAATAGACTATGAACTTTTCCTCCAGAAATTTGTCCAAACCCTTTCTAAACCCAGATATGATAGCTGCTGTTACCACATCCTCCGGCAGTCAGTTCCAAAGCTTAACTATTCTTTGAGTGGAAAAATATTTCCTCCTATTTGTTTTAAAAGTATTTCCATATAATTTCACTGAGTGTCCCCTGGTCTCTGTACTTTTTGAAAGAGTGAAAAATTGATTCACTTCTCATTCTACACCACTCAGGATTTTATAGACCTCAATCATATTCCCCCTCAGCCATCTGGTCTCTCTTCTCCAAGTTGAAGAGCCCTGCCGCTTTAGCCTTTCCTGATAGGAAAGTCGTCCCATTCCACTTATCATTTTCGTCACCCTTCCCTGTACCTTGCCACAAAACACACACACATTATATACAGTGCATTTTTTGTAGAAAAAAAGGTGCCGGTACTCATTATGGGCAGGGTCACCACATATGGCTCCACCCCTATGATAGCCACACCCACATTAGCCACACCCCTTATATCAGCCATGGTGCATATAAACAGACATCATTGAAAATATACTAGTATAGGAGAAAAACAATAACGTGATTTTTTTTTCATTATAAATCATTTCTGTAAGATGTTACAGCTCCAGTATACCCAGTGCAAAATAAGACAACAGATATAAATTCTCAAACTGGACAAATTCCAAACGCTAAAATGAAAATAAAATAATTTTTTTCTACCTTTGTTGTCTGGTGACTGTTTTCTATCCATACTGGTCCAAGTGTCTGATTCTGCTGCTCTCTATCTGTTCTCTTAACTCCGTTTCCAGGGCTTCCTTTCCATTTATTTCTTTACTTTCCTCCTTTCTTCTTCCATGTCCAGCATTTTTCCTCTCTCCCCACCAACCCCTCCATCCATCCATGTCCTGCAATTCTCCTCTATCTCCTGCTCTGCTCTCCTCTCCATACATTTCCAGCATTTCTCCTTCCTCCCCTGCCATCCCATCCATGTGGATCTCCTTCCTATCTTCCCTCCCCTCCATCCATGTCCAGCATGTCTCCTCTCTCCCCTGCCCTGCCCCCCTCCCATGTCCAGTGATTCTCCTCTCTCCCCTGCCCTCCTCTGCTATCCAAGCCCAGCAATTCTCTCTTCCATGCCTTCCCCTTCCATCCATGTCCAGCAATTCTCCATTCTCCTCTCTCCCCTGCCCTACTATCCCATCCCCTCCATGTCCAGCGATACTCTTTTGCCCCCTATCCTCCCCCTCCCTTCAATGTCCAGTGACTCGCTCCAGCCTTCACCTGCCCCCGAGATCATTCAAACCCCAGCCCCATTTGCCCAGCCCCCCTTGCCCACAAACACACACACCCAGCCCCACTTGCCCACTCATCCCCCCAGCCCCACTTGCCCACACATCCCCACTTGCCCACACATCCCCACTTGCCCACACACTCCCACTTGCCCACACCCCCCCCAGCCCCACTTGCCCACACATCCCCACTTGCCCACACATCCCCACTTGCCCACACACTCCCACTTGCCCACACCCCCCCAACCCCACTTGCCCACACATCCCCACTTGCCCACACATCCCCACTTGCCCACACACTCCCACTTGCCCACACCCCCCCAGCCCCACTTGCCCACACATCCCCACTTGCCCACACATCCCCACTTGCCCACACACACACACACCCCCAGCCCCACTTGCCACACACATACCGCCAGCCGTATTTGCCCACACACACGCACCCCCAGCCCCACTTGCCCACACCCCCCAGCCCCACACATCCCCCCAGCCCCACTTGCCCACACATCCCCACTTGCCCACACCCCCCCAGCTCCACTTGCTCACCCTCCCCTGCTCGCTCCCTGCTGTTTGTTCCCTGCATTCTCAGCGCGTCCCACCCTCGAGGAAAGGAAATGACATCAAAGGAGGGCGGGACGCGCTCAGAATGCAGGGAAACAAAGCGGCCAACGCAATGGAAGGAGGCAAGCCTGCCTGCTGTTTGTTTTCTTTCTTGTCTGCCGGTTCGCGAAAAAAATAAAAGTTTTAGAGGCAGGGATCGGCAGGGTACAAACAGCAGGGAGCGAGCAGGTGAGCCCCAGAAAAAAGGTGCTGGTACGCTGTACCATCGCGTACCGGCACAAAAAAAGCACTGATTATATATATCTTTATAGACACATATGTATATATCCATATCCATCTAGAGAAGTAGTTGTCAATCCAACTCACGGGGCACAGCCATCCATATAGGTTTTCAGGATATCCAAAATAAGCATGCACAAGATAGATATGCATAGAGTGAAGACAGTGTATGCCCAGAGGACTGAGTTGAGAACCACCGAGCTCACAGAGATTACATAGTAACATAGTAGATGACGGCAGAAAAAGACCTGCACGGACCTCCAGTCTGCCCAACAAGATAAACTCATATGTGCTACTTTTTGTGTATACCTCACCTTGATTTGTATCTGTCATTTTCAGGGCATAGACCGTATAAGTCTGCCCAGCACTATCCCTGCCTCCCAACCATCAGCCCCGCCTCCCACCACCAGCTCTGGTACAGACCATAAAAGCCTGTCCAGCATTATCCCCGCCTCCCAACCACCAGCCCCGGCACAGACCGTATAAGTCTGCCCAGCACTATCCCTGCCTCCCACCACTGGCTCTGAAGATTATATACAAACAATATTGTGAAATTTTACATTAATACATTTAAACTTCCCTATATATTATACTCCCGCTGCTCAGACTCATTACTGTCCATTTCCTGATAAGCAGCAAGTTTAGAAAGTCAATGGATGCTTTTAGGCTATGTGCAATTAATTTTATTCACATTCCACATTTTATTGGAAAATGAATTGTTAAAATGCTCCATTTTGTTAAAATCAATAAAGATTCACATTATGGATGCTATCCTATTTAGTGCTGCTAACAGAATGTGACTGGTACATTTGTGGAGAAATAAGAGCTTGAGGGAAAAAAGGGCAGAAGGAAACAAGAAAACACAATCAGGAGCATTTCCAAGGTAATCGTGAATAGAGGAGTGTGGTAGCCGTGTTAGTCCACTCTTACGGTTATCAATAGAAATCAAACAAAATAAAACATGGAAAAGAAAATAAGATGATACCTTTTTTATTGGACATAACTTAATACATTTCTTGATTAGCTTTCGAAGGTTGCCCTTCTTCGTCAGATCGGAAATAAGCAAATGTGCTAGCTGACAGTGTATATAAGTGAAAACATTCAAGCATTACTATGACAGTCTGACAGGGTGGGAGGATGGGGGTGGGTAGGAGGTATGCATGGGGACATCAAAGCATATCATTGATATTCTAACAGGATGGATGTGGATAGGTGAGGGGTGGAGAGAAATACAGCTTTATGGTTTATAATGGGCTAGGAACCCCAGATCCTTGTTAAGTCCTTTCTGTTGGGTGTTAAAATATTCAATCATTCTGACTTCAAAGGTCTTACGTTCTTGTATGGTTTTAAAGTTACCTTTCAGGATTCTCACTGTGAAGTCACTGGTACAGTGTCCTGGTCCTGTAAAATGCTGACCAACAGGGGTGGGAACCCTACTGGCACCAGTATTGTTCATGTGATGTCTATGTAAATTGAATCTTGTCTTAAGCATCTGGCCTGTTTCTCCAATATAGCATCCTTCGTTACATTTTTTACACTGAATGATATATACCACATTGGAAGATGAGCAAGTGAAAGATTCCTTTATGTTGAATATCTTTCCTTTGTGGATGATTGTGGGGTCCTGTGAAATATTTTGGCATAGTTTGCAACTGGATAAATTACAGGGAAGTGTGCCCTTCTGTTCCTTTTCAGTCTGTGATGGAAGTTTACTTCTGATTAGCTTGTGTTTTAAGTTGGGTGGCTGTCGGAAGGCCAGTACTGGTGGGGATGGGAATATCTCTTTCAGTAATTCATCCTCCTGGAGTATAGGTTGTAGATCTCTTATGATTTTCCTCAGTTTTTCCAGCTCTGGATTGTATGTCACTACAAGGGGGATTCTGTCTGTGGATTTTTTCTCCTTGTACTGTAGCAGATTCTCTCTGGGTGTTTTGAAGGAGGAGGCAATATTCTTGTAGATTATTTTGGGGTTGTAGCCTTTCTGTTTGAAGGATGCAGTCAGGCTTTTAAGGTGTCTGTCTCTGTCCCCTGGGTCAGAGCAGATACGGTGGTATCTTGTGGCTTGGCTGTAAATGATGGATCTTTTTGTATGTGAAGGTTGGAAGCTGGAGTTGTGGAGGTAGCTGCATCTGTCTGTGGGTTTATTGTATATAGATGTAGGTAATTGTGTACAAAGGCTGCGACCAGAAGCACTTTTTTTAAAATGGGGTCTACAAAGTCAATAATGAACCAGTGCAGTGCGCAGGTATTTTTAAATGCTAGCCATGGGGCGTTTAGAAAAACACGTATTTCAGAGGCATGGAATATGTGTACAGAGCACTGGTAGCTATATGTATAGCGGCAATATTTAACTGCTATCCATACAGCTGAGTGGTTTAACTTAGGACAGGTTAGCTATACGGATAACAAGTGAATGCCGCCACTACTTGAATAGTTAGGTGTATTGCCCCTACTGTGCCACAGCAATATCTGGAGTGTTTACATTAAATTTTTGGATGCACTATCTGCATAGTGCTGTTGAAAATTCATGGCTGGGAGACTGGTAGGTTTAGCAGCTTCCTCTAAGAGTAATTTTGTAAATTCACTCCTAAGTTAACGCATTTTCATACGCCCATTTTAAATTTGAGTATACAACTACTTGACTTTGTAAAATACCAGCATAGGTGCGAAACAATGTGTTTACATGTTAGGTCATACCTTCTGCCAAGTACGCAGGTAAATTAAGGAATTTTATCATCGATGCAGGAGACTCCACCCCATGCATGCCTACAGTGAAAATATGAACCATGAAACATATGTGCTTACTTTCACAATAGTTAGCATTTTATAAAAGGCCATTTACATGCATAAGCAGCTATTCACATATGTAAATGACTAAAATGCTGGCATATATGCACACTTCTGGCGCCTAAGACAAGGCGGTGCCTTATAAAATTACCCCCTAAAAGTAGGAGGCTAATATTTTTATACTGTCCAGTAAATGGAATGTTGGAAAGAATTATGTACAAGCGATCAAAAACTATAAAAATGACCATTAATGTACAAAGCTATAATTACAGGTAGGTCAATAACATTTCTAATCTAAAGGGGAAAGTCTATAATTTGGTAACTTGGGAGGGGGGGCTGTAAGAGCCTATTCTGGGTGACTAGGTTCCATTATAGAATACCACTGTAATCCGGTATCACTGTGTTTAACATTTAGGCACTCTCACTTATACTAGCCTTGAAGCTGACCTAAGCTCAGTAACCTAAATGCAACTGAGATGCATTGATATACCACTCACCCTTACCGGAGCAGAACAGTTTACAAAATCAAAACCAAACATAGAGAAGGGAACACCATAAATCAATAGGACAGACCTAACCACAATCACACAAGGTCACAATCATTCTTTCACATAATCAATAAATAAAATAAAATAAAGGCATGCTAAAAGACAATAACTATAATGAGGGCATGCTAATAGACAGTCTAGCATTCCTGCCACCTGAGTTACAGACTGAAAGCCTGCTTTAAAAAATAAGTTTTCAAGAAGGTCTTAAATTTCTTATAGGTCACCTCTTCAAAGTTCTTTCGGCAGGCCATTCCAAAGTGCTGGTGACTGCCGTGATTGCCCAATGAGTCTTTGCCAGTGGGGGTGTCGACTTCCTACAATCCTGCATTAACCAACGACAACTAGCAGGTATATATAAAATTGTCTGTTTACTTAAATACATTTATTTATTTATTTATTGCATTTGTATCCCACATTTTCCCATCTCTTTGCAGGCTCAATGTGGCTTATAATACATCATGGAAATGGAAATGAGGAGAGGTTAAACATTTGGAGTTACAGAAGGGTTTGGGTTGAATGGTAATGGAATACATAAAAGAAACATAAGGCATGAGGTACAACTTCAGTAAAAATTGATATATTGTTTAAACCACCAATGAAATGAATAATAAAAATAATGATAATGAAGGCTCAGCATAGATCCCTGGTGACAAATCAACAGTGGTATGGGGGGGGGGGGAGGGAGTTATTCAGTGTTTCGCAAAGAGCAAAAGAATATGATTAAAGTGATATGTGCACCTCTACCACCATTCCACCAGTTCCTATGTCACTCCCACATTAGTATCGAAAGCCATTAGCAATACATGACTTCTCAAAACTAGAAAAGGCTACTTTGCTATCCAACTAGCACAGTGGTAACTCCTAGATAAATGCACTGCCATGTATGAGACTTGGGTTCGATTCTAAAACACCATTATCCCCTACCATACCTTGAATAAGAATCCCTATGGAATACTAGTGGTATCACAACAGTGACACCTAGTGGTCAAGCCAATACAACGGTTGTTGCTCTCCTAGTGATTTATGCACTAGGCAAAAAATCTTAAATTTACTTCTGAATGGGGAGTCCTGCCTATGTGTTCACCATGTTCCATTCCTGCATACATCCCTGTTGCAAATATCTGCTCTGTACGCAATGATTGGAAAAAACAGGACCCCCAACGTTTTTCCAAATAACACCAAAACATCCTTCTGCAGAAGAAACTTCTGCCTGAAATCTGAGGCATTTTAATACTTTATTTTTCAACAGGATGGAGCTTCAGCACATTCAGCTCGCAAGGCAGTTAAGCTCTTAATGAAACTCCAGAATTAACTGCGCCAACAGTTCAATAGCATTGAAGACGTTATCCTGCATCTCTCTCCTTCTCTTCCCCCCCGATTGGCATTTGCTCCCTCACCATGGCCCAGCAGCCCCTCAACCCAGTTTACCGCAGCATCTTTGTTAACTTTTTTATATGCTGATAAATTCATTTTGCTTAATATTACTCTGCTTCCTACGTGTTGCAGTCTCTGGCATGTTTCACTGCCGATGTTCTTGGCATGGAGTTTTTACTTAACAATAGAAATCTTTCTTTGCCTTTAATCTTGTGGTATGTGATTCCAATTAATTTGACTCTTCACAATAATGCACTGGCTTCTTTTGGTAGACCCACTGTGCTGTGTGAGGGCTTGGGATGGGAGTCTTCGACCATCTGTTAGTCCATGAATTATTGTAAGGAATCCGACCCCTGATGATGACATTTAGAGCGAAACACAAACTATGTTGGGTTCAGCAACATATTTGGCATGGATTCAAGTTTTAATGTCTCGTTTTACAGTTTTATAGTGTAACATACTGCATTAGCGCCTAATTGTACACAAGACCTTGAGTTTTTATGCCTTTGGATAGTTGTAGTGCCTTCCTCAGGTAAACAAGATGTACATTTTTTTTATCTGGAAAAGATTCACAATACAACTGCAGCGATTTGGATCAACAAGGACTCCCTGTTGGGGACAGGCTATCCTAAGACTGTTGAGATAAGAACTTTTTGTCCTAAAGAGACTGGGTTGTATGCTATTGGAACAGTTATAGTTCAGGCAGCATTTGTTATATCTGATGTACTTATATGTAATGTCTTTTCTGCTATATTTGCAGCGTTACTACAAGCAGGAGTTTGAATGTTTTGATAACAATTTTAGTATAATTATTTTGAGTATATAATAAAGTGTTTGGAGAGTATCATAGTTGTGATGTATTTTGCATATAGGGTGAGTACAGCTATATTGACATTTACTTACCCGTTTGATGTAAAACTTGTTTCAGAATAAGCATGGTATCTAGCTCTAAAGCTCATATTGTGTGAACATGTTTTGCTAAGAAATATGACACCATTTTGTTTTTAGTGTCGGCAAGTGGGATAGTGCGTCTTCTTAAGTGCCATTTAGTCTTTATATTTTTGATCCATTTCTTTTTAAAATGTATATAAAGAGCACTCCCACTCCCCCTTTTTTCTCTTTTTATCCTTGTTTGATGAAATGTTTTTGGTACAATAGATTACGTTCTTTTATTATTATATTATTATTAGGTGGCTCTTCTTGTGGTTGTCCATTTTTGTTTTTGATATCTGTTTGAGAGGTTGACTATTTTTTAAGAAAAATAACTTTTATTTGATATATACCTATGGCTCTCCAGTATCATAAATATTTCATTGCAGTTATGAGATGCTTTTATTGACCTCTTTGCATTTATTGTGTTGATTGGAATTGCAATATTCTAATCTGGTAGTTCTTTGTTCATTTGCAGGAGGATCTTCTCTATTTATGTAATTATATCATTTATATTTTCAAGAATCTGATGGTAACCTTTGCACTGCTATTTTAATTACATTACACTTTATATGTTTTTATATGTATTTATTTTAATTTGTATATTAATTTATATATTTGTGAATGTATGCTTGTATGCTGATGGAGGCAGTTGCCAAAAGATGGCCAAGTTGGGTCCTCTATCAATAAATTTGGCTTAACAATATTGGTTCCCTTGGATCACCTTTGCTGTTCTTTTCGACTTGCTGATTCTGAAGAGGTCCCTCTCCTGTTGTTTTTGCTATAGTATTCTACAACAAACGTAGGATGTACCCCTCCGAAGGGACACCACCTTGTAAGTGGTGGAGGGGCCTCCGTGTTTCAATGACTCAGAGGGCTATGCTGAAGGGTTACCCATATCAGACAGGCCTCTGAGGAGAAACCAGACAAAGAGTGTCCCAAATTAGGGAGAAGGGAAAGATGGTGACCTGAAGCTCGTACACTCAGAGCTGTCCTCTGAAGTTTAGTTTTTGTTCACTTGAAATTTCCTCTCTGCATTGCAGTTGCCTTAACAGAGGAAGGTGACAATGGGGGGTCAGCCGCCGATGACCAGCGTTTTGTCCCCTGTGCAGCAAGTGTAGGACCGCTGTGTGACGAGCTGCCCATAGATGACTGGGTTGATGAGTCCTTTGATTAGCGCCGACGAAGGAGCGTCGATGCTCTTGGACCTGGAAACAACTTCATCTCTCAAAAATCATTTAACCACCATGCCCAAATGAGTGGAGGAGTGAGTTAGGAGTGTATGCTGAAACGGAAGTCGTTTACAGCTGAACCCGTGTCGGCGGTGCTACTCCTAAACCCTTAAGAGTTATCAGCTTGGAGTTTTTAGCTCCCTTGGAGGTTGCATTGAACGTCATCTGGAGGGTGCTCCAGGACCTGACGGTGGTAGAGAATGACTTTGCTTCAGATATAGTCTTGTTAATAAGCCACATGGATAATCTAATCGAATCCTTTGAGAATATACAGCAAATGAAGTTCTACTGAAGTAGGAAACGGTTAAGATTTGAAAATGATAAAAGACCAGAAAATTTTGAACAAAATGAATATTGTTACAGATGATTAATATCGAGATTGTTGTTTTCCCAGAGTTCCGGGTATGACTCCTAATGTTTTTTTCCTCTGAAATGATTCCTCTTAATATATTAATTCAAAAGGAGTGAAGCCTGTGAAACTGGGATTACTTTAATCAGCGGGAATTGGATTGGAGATTCAAGGGTTTGTATTGTTAAACAATGTCTGGTTTTAAAAGGGAAAAAAATGAAATCAGGTGTATTACTTTCACTAATATTGGACAATAAGTATGTTTCCAATGAAATTGACGGACTATGCACCGTTATGGTCTTGAAGAAACCAACCAGATGATCAATGTGGAATAATGATTTAGATAAATAATAATTGGGGATAATCGGGTTAATACCACGTTTTCTTTGTTTGCTGTTTGTTGTTTAAATTGATCTCCTTGTCTTGTTTCACTCTCCCTATTTATTTTGTGGTCTAAGAAAGAGAAAGATTGTATAAAATCCATTTATCTTGTTGAGATTGTTTTCTTCTAATATTGTTTTAAAGTATAATCATCTCTGTTTTACTGTTTTGCAAGTGATCCTTGTAAAATGAAAAAATTATAAATAAATGATTAAAAAAAACAAACAAACGTAGGATGTAACAGTGGATGATATAGGAGAATTTTCTGAATGTACACGTGAGGGGTAAACAGGAACCATGACAGAACCAGAAAATGATCTAGCTTCTGGGGGAAGCACTTTTCTGAGTAAAGTAAGGTGGATCTAGCAGTTGGGGGCATTTTTAGTGTACTTGTTGAGCGTGGGGCTTATTATTCTACATAAGTTGAGAGATGCTAGAGAAGAGAGTATGAGGGAAATCTAAGGGGTATTTATTTACTGTTCCTCTAAGGAGCACATCAGTGCATCTGAGAAAGCAGGCTGTTTTCCAGCCACAGCAACCTATGTATATTTATTTATTGGGATTTATTAACTGCATTTAGGTGGAGATTCATCCAAGGCAGTGTACAGCAGTTTAACATAAAACTTATAATTTTGTTAAGCAAATACAATAGTAAAATTCCAAATATAAACAAATAGAATCAATGAGGCAAACTTGGAAATGGCAAATTGAAACCTACTAATAGAAGTAACATGAAACAGTCTCAGAAATATACACAATGAACAGCACATGTCAGTACAAATACCATAATAGACAGTATAGAAGAACACTCAAAGAACAGATATAATACAACGATGGAACACCTAATAAGCACACATTAGAACATTCAAATAACAGATATGATATTAATGCCATTCCTATAATACAATGAAACATCATTACTATGTAACCGAGAGGCCAAGAATGGATATATACATAAGTGCATTCGTTATAACATTTGCGACGTGTGTATCTCACAACTCTGTCTCACTAAACCTTTAGCCCCTGGGAACGCCTATGCACACTCCACATTAAAGCATGTGCTCTGCATCAGCAGCAATCTTTAAAAGCACATGTACCCCCAAAGTAATTTTGTATGTGCATATTTCAGCGGCTTGTAAGGTCTCCACCACCAGGAGACTCTTAGAAAAGTCTCCTGCACCGGGAAACTCTTGAGTCCCTCGGCCCTTTAGCTGAGCTGTGTGCTGTAATCCACTGCTAAAGAGCACACAGCAATCCACAAGGTCAGATCATTATAATTTATTGTAATCCCTGTGTCAACTGCACCTCCAAAGGTAGTTCCCACCACAGCATTTCTCAAGAAGCACAGCAGTTCAACAGCATGGTATTCAAAACAAAACAAAAAACCCAAAAGGTTCCAAAATCTCAGCAGTTCATATAAAGAAGTTATACAAAGCAATTCTTCAAACAAAGTAGATCAAAAAGGGCTCAAACTCCCAGCAGTTCATGTATAGCAGGTATGCAAAGTAATTCTCCAAACACGGTAGCTCCAGAAAGGGTTCAAACCCTCCCCAGCAGTTCATGTCAGCAGTTAGACAAAACAATTCCCCAAACACAGCAGTTCAGAAAGGGTTCAAACTCCCAGCAGTTCATGTATAGCAGTTATGCTCAAAACCACCACTCCTCCTCTCTCCCTTTCAAAACAAATCAACCTAGGGAGAGTGGCAAGGGTCCCTCCCCAACCAGGCCAGCATTATACCCTGACCACCACCCGCATGACCCTTCCGTGGTAAACCTGTTCTCTCAGCTCCCCTCGTGGGATAGCCGCCTTTTCCCTTCTTCTACCAGGCTCTTCTCCCGAGCAGCCCTCTCCTGTTTCACCTCCTTTCCTTCCAGTTTAGTCAGAGCAACAATCTCCATCAGCTCCTCTTGCTCTAGTTCCTCCCCCTTTTCTTCCCCTTGCCAGTCCATAGGTTCCTCCCCACATCCATTGCTCAGCTGCTATCCATTTGCTTGATTGGGCAGGTTCAGAACTCCTTCCCTCATCCTGGCTCTCTGGGACAGGTTTTTCCAACTCCCTTCTCTTGCCCTTCTCCTGACCTCCTCTGGGAGCTGTTGGGGATTGAAGTCCCTGTTTCTACCATGGGACCTACTCAGGGGCTGCCGGGAATTGTAGTCTTTTCCTTTTCTCCAATCCCCCAGGAGAAAAGACTCCTTCCTTTCTCTACCCAGTCTCCCTCCTTCTCAAGCCTCCTCGCTCCTCCATGTGCCTTCATTCTCCCTCTCACCATCATATTCCTCACAGGGTATAATACTGCTTTTCCTGTAGAAAGCCTTTAATACCCCCAATGTGTATTAATAATACCAGCCAATGTGAATGGTACGTTTGGATCAGTGCTTCATTATCTACTGCAAAAATATCACATCAGCAAAAAAATGGGGGGGGGGGGGGGGGGGGGATTGCCATATAAGAAAACTACACAGTTGATAAAAGGTGTAATGGCAAGACAGTCTATCTGTTACACCATAGTACTCCCACCAGAATTTTATTTCTTAGCAAATTTCTTCTCTGGAGGTCAATGTAGCTAATTTCATCATTTTATTTTCTAACATTACTACACTGAAATAATTCAGAAGTATGCAAGTGACATACTGCACTGATGGCTTTTAAGGATTATGTGATATATAGCGCTATTTTCAGGCTTTAGATGGTTATCCTTCTCCCTGGCTCCAATGATCATAATGGCCTCTCCTGTTAGATTATGCATGTATCAGCAAGGCTGCAGGAACGCAAGATCACCATGTTCCACATTTGTAATACATCAGACCACACAGCACAGAGGCTGTGATATCTGCACACACACATTCACCCCCAAACCATTTCCAAGATTACAGAAACATAACGGTGGAAAGATGTGCAAACATATTTCCTAATGCTGGTCCAATATCCTCCCAGGAGACATAGAACACTGAGTTCGGAAAATGAGATCCACCTCAGCTAGAACAGACAGCAGTAGGAAGTTTCAAGCTCCTGACACAGCGACCGCACACATTGCAGACCATGAGAATCATCAGACCTTAGTCAGCCTTTGGTATTCTCCACAACTTTAAAGTTATCCACTATGAGATGCCTTTACTACAAGCACCTAACACAACAAAACTTGGAGTACTACAGGACGCGCTCAGGTATCCTGTGGTGATTTTGCAATCTGCACGCGCTAACCATGCACTAAAATATAGGTGTGTGGTGTTTGCCATTTAAAGGTGAACTGCCAAGCACTGCATACAAAAATCCAGCACTCAGCACTGAAGAACATCCTCATTTGCCTTCCCAAGCTATGTGCCAACTTCCTGGGTTTTGTTTCTTGCCTGCCCCTGCCCCTGCCCCATGCATTTTCTAGAGCTCTGACAGAAAGAATTCCCAGTTAAGGGCGAGTGGAGGAGTAGCCTAGTGGTTAGTGCAGTGGACTTTGATCATGAGGAACTGGGTTCGATTGCAGCTCCTTGTGACTCTAGGCAAGTCACTTAACCCTCCATTGCACCAGGTACAAATAAGTACCTGTATATAATATGTAAAACTACTTTGAATATAGTTGCAAAAACCACAGAAAGGCGGTATATCAGGTCCCATTCCCTTTCCCAGCCAGCACGTGTTCTTACCTCTCACGGCGTGGCACTCCAGCAGCCCATCTCTCCTCTGCACGCTCCTTCTCCTTGCCCCTCACCGCTGCAGTGAAAACAGTGTAGATTCTCACCCGGCCTGAAGTGTCTCTTTGTAACAAGAAGTTCCGCCTCAGAACTTCCTGTTTCAGAGAGACACTTTGGGCTGGATGAAAGCTTTTGGTTGCGGTGCTTATATCCTTATCTTTGGATTGATTCACCCTGCTTTTAACCTTCTGTCTTTTTCAAGACAGCTTGTGTTTTATCCACATTAGTTCAATCTGTATCAAGACCCCTGAAACGGGCACTTTGCCAAAACACAGTGCCATGTCGGGTATCTTCAAGAATAAAGTATTTTATCTTTCCTTCGTCCTCCTGATATTTGTATTAAATCATGGTAAGGCACATTTTGAAAACTAGAGTTTCTAACTAAAATAATGAACTGGAAATGCATCTGCTCAATCTTGTATAATATTGAATATATTATGGTATAGATGTTTAAAGGGAAAGCTTCACAGTCTGAAAATGAATTAAAATTATATATATATTCAGATTTTGATTCTTACTGAGCACAGCCTCAAATGTTTAATTATACATTAAAACTCAAGTACAACTTTTTACAACCATGCTTGGACCCTTGGGACTTAAATTAGACCATAGTTGAAACAAAAATGAACTATGGCTTTTGGCAAGTAAGTAATGAAATTTAAAAGGCTCGATTAATAGCGTGGCTCCATATTAAAAAATTTTTGCAAAAACCCATGCTTTAGAGTAAATCGATAAAATAGTCCAGTTGCCTTTCATACTCACTTCACCACTTATACACATTACACATTCTGTAGACTTCAAATCTCTTTTCAAGGTTACATTAAATTTGCATTAAAGTAGCAACAAAATTATATCTGCCATGTCAGCATAAAGGTAACTTCTTTAGCACTGAGTACAAGGTTACCAAAGAAATAAATCAAGAGTCTGATAGATGTTGCCAAAATAGCATTAGTTTACTAAGGTGCAAAATTAAACCTGTGTTCATATTTAACAGTAATGCCTAGCAGATATTCAACTACTCATCTGCTAGGAAGCTAATAGTTTGAGGAAATACATTGTTTTTAGAAAGTCCAAATCTCATTGAACACTGGTAAATGGATCTCTAATAAGGTAAAATATTCAGCAGTCAACTATTAGGTATACTGAACTTATTTTTAATGAGATTTTTTTTATCAGAGATAGAGAATGGGAAAAGCTCTTTTAAAAACAAAGAATTTTGTATGATTTCAGTATTCAATAAGGTAACCTCACATAAGATCACAGTCTCTTGCACCAACTTACAAGGCTCATCTTCAGGTTTCTACTATTTCACGTTGAACCTAAGATACTTTATATTAAAATTAGAAGGCGACTGAAACCAGGATTCTTGGTTTCAACTGAAACTGAACCAGCAACTGAAATTTGTAGTTCGGTTTCGACCAAAACCCCATCCCCACCATGTGATCACTCTCAGCGTCCGTCTGTCCCCTTCGTGATCACTTTCAGCACCCCCTCCCCTCCACCCACCCCCTCATAATCACTGTCAGTACCCATGCCCACCCACCACCACCCTCAAGCCTTCCCCAGGTCTATTTTTAAATCTCCTGGTGGTCTAGTGGCTCTTCAGGGCAAAAGTGATCCCCAGTTGCTTTTTCCCTCACCTGTTCCCCAGCCAAAATAGCTGCCAGGACTTCTTGTGGCAGCCTCATAAGACTGCCATGGGAGGTCCTGGTGGCCATTTTGAGAGCAGACGTAGGCACAGGGAGGGTGGTATTTGATGGGCACCAGGAGTGATTGTGACGGGAGCAGGTGGGCAAGGGGTGCTGACAGTGATCATTGGGGGGAGGGCGTTTCAACCAAAAATGCACTGGCCTCTAATTCAAATCATTTCTTCTTAACTGTTATCTGACATATATTTCTGCCCTGAATACTGGAACATTAAACATCTTAAATCATCATAAATCATCATACAATACTTCACCTTTCACTTCTGATTCTTCTCAATTCAGCAACTTCCTCAGATGCTCCTCTTCCCTGTTATCCTGGAGTTCACACTAATTTGAATTACTGGGCTAGGGTAGCATTTTTAGAAATGTTCCTTGTTCTACATGCAGGGAACCCAAGAGATAGGCAGAACTCTAGAATCTCAAAGCATGGATGAGACAATGGTGCAGGGAATGGGGAATTTGATTTGCTAGAAACTGGGCAACGTTCTGGAGAAGGGGAAGCCTATTCCAAAAAAGATGAGCTCTACCTTAACTGGGATGGTAACATTTAAAAAGATTGTCTACTGCGGTACTGTAAGCTAGAACATAAGAGTAGCTATACTGCGTCACACCAAGTCCATCTAATCCAGTAACCGGTCTCCAACAGTGGCCAAGCCAGGTCACAAGTACCTGGCAGAAACACAAATTGTGGCAACATTCCATGCTACCAGTCCCAGGGCAAGCAGTTACTTCCCCATGTCTGTCTCAATAGCGGACTATGGACTTTTCCTCCAGGAACTTGTCCAAACCTTTTTTAAACCCAGATACGCTAACCGCTGTTACCACATCCTCTGGCAAAGAATTCCAGGACTTAACTATTCATTGAGTGGAGGAGTGGCCTAGTGGTTAGTGTGGTGGACTTTGGTCCTGGGGAACTGGGTTCAATTCCCACTGTAGGCACTCTTGTTACATTTGTACCCCGCGCTTTCCCACTCATGGCAGGCTCAATGCGGCTTACATATACAGGTACTTATTTGTACCTGGGGCAATGGAGGGTTAATGTGACTTTGCCCAGAGTCACAAGGAGCTGCCGGCGGGGCTGGTGGTTGGAAGGCGGGGATAGTGCTGGGCAGACTTATACGGTCTGTGCCAGAGCCGATGATGGGAGGCAGGGATAGTGCTGGGCAGACTTGTACGGTCTGTGCCCTGAAAAAGACAGGTACAAATCAAGGTAAGGTATACACAAAAAAGTGGCACATTTCTTGGGCAGACTGGATGGACCGTGCAGATCTTTTTCTGCCGTCATCTACTATGTTACTATGAAGTGGGAATCGAACTTAGTTCCCCAGGACTAGAGTCCACCACCCTAACCACTAGGCCACTCCTCCACTAGAGAGACGCCCGTATATTCCTATGGGTGTCTTTAGCAATTAGGACGCACTAAAAACCCTAGCGCACCCTTAACACTGCTTAATAAACAGGACCCCTAGCTTTATGTGGCACATAAAATGCCAAATATGTGCTAAAGTGACTTTTGTAAAATTACCTTCCTAAAAGGGGGGGGGGGGTCATCAACATGGTTTGTCATTAAGATGGGTAATTTTACTATTAACCTGGGTTATTAGTAACTTGGACTCACTGCATAAAATGGGACCCGTGCTAAAAGCATGGGTTGTGGGAAAATAACAGTAGAATTGTACTTATTCACACAATAGGATATATAGAAAACAATATTCACAGAAAAAAAACTCAAATGGATCTCTATAAAACACAAATCTCAATTTTAATTCAAAAGGATAGAGACCCATACAACTTATTTAAATTCAAAGCTGTATACAGAAGGGTCAGAATCTCAACCACTGATCCTAAAAAAAAAACACAACAAACCTACCAGTCATATTTTTTTTTATATAAAATGAATTTAAACCTTTCTGCACCTGTGCATCTTAAGTAGAGAGGTGTGGTAGCCGTGTTAGTCCACTCTTAAAGGTTATCAATAGACATCAAACAAAATAAATCATGGAAAAGAAAATAAGATGATACCTTTTATATTGGACATAATACATTTCTTGATTAGCTTTCGAAGGTTGCCCTTCTTCGTCAGATCGGAAATAAGCAAATGTGTTAGCAGATAGTATATATAAGAGAAACATCAAAGCATTACTTTGACAGTCTGACAGAGTGGGCCCGTTTCCCTGTAACACAGCCAGCTGCAAACTATGCCAAAACATTTCACAAGACCCCACAGTCATTCACATGGGAAAAATATTCAACATAAAGGACTATTTTACATGCTTATCTTCCAATGTGGTATATATCATTCAGTGTAAAAAATGTAACGAAAGATGCTATATTGGAGAAACAGGCCAGATGCTTAAGACAAGATTCAATCTGCACAGACATCACATGAAAATAGCCGGTGCCAGTCAAGCCCCCACCCCTGTGGGCCAACACTTTACAAGACCAGATCACTGCACCAGTGATTTTACAGTAAGAATACTGAAAGGTAATTTTAAAACAATACAGGAACGTTAAGACCTTTGAAATAAGAATGATTGAATATTTTGACACCCAACAAACAGGACTTAATAAGGATCTGGGTTTTCTAACCCATTATAAACCATAAAGCTGTATTTCTCTGTTTATTTCTCTGTTTATTACTCTCCTCTCACCTACCAACACCCATCCTGTTAGAATATCAATGAAATGCTTTGATGTCCCCATGCATACCCCCACCCTCCCACTCTGTCAGTAATGCTTTGATGTTTCTCTTATATATACTATCTGCTAACACATTTGCTTATTTCCCATCTGACGAAGGGCAACCTTCGAAAGCTAATCAAGAAATGTATTAAGTTATGTCCAATAAAAAAGGTATCATCTTATTTTCTTTTCCATGTTTTATTTTGATTTCTATTGCACCTGTGCATTAATATTAACATGCATAAACTTTGCGTTGGCGCTTTTGTTAGGCAGAGAGCCATTTCCAACCTGCAGTAAGTGTGAATCTTTAATCATCTGTATGTCAAATCATACCTAGCCCGTATACTAGACAAGGGGTTTTCAAAAACCCAGTCCTCGGGGCACACCCAACCACTCAGGGTTTTCAGGATATCCCCATTGAATTCAATGGGGATATCCTAAAACCCTGACTGGCTTTGTGTGCCCTGAGGACTGGTTTAAAAACCTCTGTATTAGACCCAAACGGGTCCACTGGGTACGGGCAGCATTGAGTTAAGTACTTAGCGCAAAATTCTGTCTAGGGTTATTTATATCCAGCATATTTTAAAAAATTTTATGCTGTTTATGAAGAACTCAAAATATGATAAAATTTACTGATGAAATATATGCATGATAATATTAATGCACAGGTGCAAAAAGGTTTAAATTCACTTTATATAAAAATACCTAGAAGGGTTTTTTTTTTTAGGATCAATGATTGAGATTCTGTAGCCCATGTTGATAACTTCCCCGTGAAAAGGGTAATTTTCGGAGCAACTGCCTCCGCTAAAAAAGTGTTTTAGCTGCATAAATCAGCTATCTGAAAACTGGCCACCCAGTATGCAGTTAATAGCACATGCCTAGTTGCAGAGTGTCTGCATCTAGCAGCAGCATTCCCAGAGTTGAGGTTAGGATGGGGCATGCAAAACCACACACACTTGTATTTTCTAACTTCATGGTGTGTCCCATAGTCTTTGTACTTTTTGAAAGAGTAAACAATTGATTTGCAGTTACCTATTCCACTCAGGATTTTATAGACTTCTATCCTATCTCCCCCCCTCAGCTGTCTCTTCTCCAAGCTGAAATCGTTTTAGGGAAGTTCTTTCCCTTTATTTTTTTGGTCTCCATTTTCACTACCTTTCCTAATTCTGCTATATCTTTTTCGAGAGGCAGTGACTAGATCAGTGGTTCCCAAACCTGGTCCTGGAGGCACCCCAGCCAGTCAGGTTTTTGGGATATCCACAATGAATATTCATGAGAGATTTGCATACAGTGGAGGCAGTGCATGCAAATCTCTCTCATGAATATTCATTGTGGGTATCTTGAAAACCAGACTGGCTGGGGTGCCTCCAGGACCAGGTTTGGGAACCACTGGACTAGAATAATGCACACAGTACTCAAGGCGTAGTAAGACCATGGAGCGGTACACAGCCATTATGATATCCTTTGTCTTAATCTCTATTCCTTTCCTAATAATTATTTTAGGAGAAGAAAAGCACATTTGCAAAAACGAAGGTGTAGATGAGGCCATGTTTGTATCTCCTTTTCCTGCCTGTGGAAGCTTTGCTCTTAGACAATTTTAAAGTAAAAGTCAGAAAACACTTTACATGGAAGCTTAGTGCAGAGTGGCCACAGTGGGTCTGTTAAGGCAGGTTGTGAGTGAAGGCTCATGGCACCAGAATCCTAACACTGGTTTTGACTGAGCTGGAAATAAAATAAAAATGAGAGAGGAGGAACTACTGGGTCAAAATAACAATGTGCCTGAAATTACAAACTATCCACTTTGCTGCTTCGACCTCCCAGCTTGCTGTTACACTTGACATTTAAAAAAGGCATGTATGCTGAACTATATAACTCTCTGAATTAGTAAATTAGCATAGTGGCTGGATCATTGTAGTGTTGCAAGAAGAACTCCTGGGAAACAAGAGCAGGCTGTCTGCTCACTGACAAGATAGGAGCACTGCTCTGCAGTTTACTCAACTACAATTGGATGCAATGCAAATTAAATTAACATTATTTTTGTCCTCTTTCTTCTCTAGCAGGTTTTGCAGAGGCCAGACACCAAACCACCTAAAAAAGAAGTGGCTATTTGTAAGCTTCCATAAAGAGATTTAACTGAAAGTGTTACACAAATCTAGGCTATCATTATTAATATGAATAAGATTTTAAGAGTCCACATGTTGTTGATAAGTGTGCCCTACTGCTCAATAATGTGTACTGTTTAATGTTTTGTTTTTCAAATCATTCATCACAGACAGACGCACATGCCCCCACCTACCATAAATTATTTCCTGCATGACTCTCCTACTTTTCTTTGGCATCCTACAGGAAAATAAGTTGAAATATATTATAATGCTTAATGAACCCAAACCCACTAAAGCAGTAGTTCCCAAACCTGGTCCTGGAGGCACCCCAGCCAGTCAGGTTTTCAGGATATCCACAATGAATATTCATGAGAGAAATTTGCATTCAGTGGAGGCAGTGAATGCAAAAGTCATAATTACATAAGTACATAAGTATTGCCATACTGGGAAAGACCAAAGGTCCATTAAGCCCAGCATCCTGTTTCCAACAGCGGCCAATCCAGGTCACAAATACCTGGCAAGATCCCAAAAATGTACAAAACATTTTATACTGCTTATCCCAGAAATAGTGGATTTTCCCCAAGTCCATTTAATAACGGTCTATGAACTTTTCCTTTAGGAAGCCGTCCAAACCTTTTTTAAACTCTGCTAACTGCCTTTACCACATTCTCTGGCAACGAATTCCAGAGTTTAATTACACATTGAGTGAAGAAAAATTTTCTCAGATTCCTTTTAAATTTACTACATTGTAGCTTCATCGCATGCCCCCTAGTCCTAGTATTTTTGGAAAGCGTGAATAGACGCTTCACATCTACCCATTCAACTCCACTCATTATTTCATAGACCTCTATCATATCTCCCCCTCAGCCGCCTTTTCTCCAAGCTGAAGAGCCCTAGCCGCTTTAGCCTTTCCTCATAGGGAAGTCGTCCCATCCCCTTTATCATTTTCGTCGCCCTTCTCTGCACCTTTTCTAATTCCACTATATCTTTTATGAGATGCGGCGACCAGAATTGAACACAATATTCGAGGTGCGGTCGCACCATGGAGCGATACAAAGGCATTACAACATCCTCATTGTTGTTTTCCATTCCTTTCCTAATAATACCTAACATTCTATTTGCTTTCTTAGCCGCAGCAGCACACTGAGCAGAAGGTTTCAACGTATCATCAACGACGACACCTAGATCCCTTTCTTGGTCCGTGACTCCTAACGTGGAACCTTGCTTGACGTAGCTATAATTCGGGTGCCTCTTTCCCACATGTATCACTTTGCACTTGTTCACATTAAACATCATCTGCCATTTAGATGCCCAGTCTCCCAGTCTCGTAAGGTCCTCTTGTAATTTTTCACAATCCTCCCGCGACTTAACGACTTTGAATAACTTTGTGTCATCAGCAAATTTAATTACCTCACTAATTACTCCCATTTCTAGGTCATTTATAAATATGTTAAAAAGCAGCGGTCCCAGCACAGAGCCCTGGGGAACCTCACTAACTACCCTTCTCCAATGAGAATACTGACCATTTAACCCTACTCTCTGTTTTCCATCTTTTAACCAGTTTTTAATCCACAATAGAACATTACCTCCTATCCCATGACTCTCCAATTTCCTCTGGCGTCTTTCATGAGGTACTTTGTCAAATGCCTTCTGAAAATTATTATTATTATTAGCATTTGTGCGCTACCAGACGCACGCAGCTCTGAACCAGATACACAATATCAACCGCCTCCCCTTTATGTCTCATGAATATTCACCGTGGATATCCTAAAAACCTGATTGGCTGGGGTGCCTCCAGGACTAGGTTTGGCAACGACTGCACTAAAGATATAGTGGAAAATATTCAATATATATGATTGTATCCTCCTGCAAATCAAATTCCGAACAACCTATCTATGGTTTTGACAAATTTGCAGTTTCCACCATAAGACAGTATCCTTGAACAATATTTCAACCCCAAAACCGTTTTCTTGGGCTGCCCACATTAAGGTTCTTCCTTTTTCCTACTTAATCCGCATAACTTTAGAATATTAGGTGGAACCAGCAGATTCCTTATTATCTACATCAGCACAAACTTTAGGTGGGAACAGCATGCCCAGAAAACAAAACATGTAGAAAAAAAACAACAGAGAGAGTGTCTGGCACTACAGCTGCCCCTGCTGCACACATAAAACCATTTCCTTTTAGGTGATGTAATCACCCAGTCACAGGGGCTTCCCACAATTGCACCAATGTCTCTGTGGGTTCTGCAGGCTGTATATCATTTGAGAGCACCATTCTCATGCGGTGGTGGCTCTGGCAGAGTGAGTGTGTTTGAAGCTGAGAAAGAGATTGGGCCAGCAGCATGCTCCAAATGAAGGACTTTCAAAGACTCCGGATAAGCTTCAGTGTCTTGAGGGCAAGCGGCCTCTCAGTTAATGCGGCAATGCCAAACCTGTCTAATGGTGATCTGGACCTTGTAAGACAGAGGTCCAGTGATCTCAATGATGGAAGCAAGACCTGCTTTGGCTCAGCTCCGTAACCTCTACCAAACACAAGGTCTTGTACTGTAAAGCAGGACAAAGTAGATAATGGTAAATGATTTGCATAGCCCTATTCTCTTTCAGATAATATGGATTAAGAATGCAGTTTTATCATTGTTGCATTTGTCCTTTGTGATTATATAATTATGTATGTTTGGAGACAGTGCAGAGTATAAGAACTTTTTAAATAAATGATAGAAGTTTATAAAATCATGAGTAGAGTGGAACAGTAGTAAAAGAACACTCCGGGAAACTAATAACCAGCAGATTTAGAAAAGAAATATGAGGTCCTCTTTAGATGGGGCTGAGGGCAGTGCCTTATCAAGAACTCTGTTAGCAGTGCAGCTGCAGAGGGTAAAAATATATAGGGGCACAAAAATTACATCAGAACTACTGTCTCCTATAATTGGCAATGACGCCAGTGGGAGAATCACTTAGGGTGCAACTACCGCTTGGTACAGTCCTGGCTAAGGGTGACCCCTGAGGCCGTACCAACAGATAATTTCATTGGTTTGTGTGGCTTTTATGCACATTCCTCTCTCTCCAGCTCCCCTATCCACAGTACATAGATAAAGGGTCCCCGGTGGGATCAAAGACCACTTTCTTCATTGAAACCAGGCATGTTCAGTGCAAGCAGGAAAACAAGGGAGTCCAGCTACAGTTTATGTAAAAATACTCATTTGCTGGGCATGTCCCAAATGGAAACCAAAGTAACAGCAGGCAGATAAAAATAATCAAGAATATAGTGCATAAGAAAAGAGAGAGGCAAAAAGAATCCAAATTGCTCACACTTCCGATGTTCTCACTGCTTTTCTTCTGTTGTGGAGAGGTGTGGTAGCCGTGTTAGTCCACTCTTAAAGGTTATCAATAGAAATCAAACAAAATAAAACATGGAAAAGAAAATAAGATGATACCTTTTTTATTGGACATAACTTAATACATTTCTTGATTAGCTTTCGAAGGTTGCCCTTCTTCGTCAGATCGGAAATAAGCAAATGTGGTAGCAGATAGTATATATAAGAGAAACATCAAAGCATTACTTTGACAGTCTGACAGAGTGGGAGGGTGGGGGTATGCATGGGGACATCATTTATATTTCTATTGATTTCTATTGATAACCTTCTGTTGTGGAGAGTGCGAAGCCCTCCTTAGGCACAGCTCCCTGCACTGATGCTGATACCCATCAGACACTCCTCCTTTGTGCAGTTCACTAGTTAAGACCTTTTATGGTCTCCTGTCTCCTCTCCTCCTCAGTGCAGTTCACTGTACAACCACATGGAATGGTCCTTTTCTCTCTCCTTTAGAATATTTTCACCTTTCAGTCCATGTCACCTTTTTCCACACTGAGTCTCACACTGGACCACCACTCTTTAGCTCCACCTCCCCTCCCCCCTCCCTTCTAGGACTGGAACTCTGCAGGCTAACTCCTGTATTCTCTGGAATCTCCTCCGATTATTCTTGTTGCACTCTTGAGATTTGGTTAAGCTGTATCTGGCCTAGGTCCCCTAACTCCACACTCTTCCTCTGTTAAGGGGGGGAGGGGGGACTCCAAAGAGGTATTCTTTTCCCTCAAACTCCTCAGGAGGAGAAGGATGGGTCCCTCCTAACACTCCATTTTATGCATTTCTCCAAATGTAAACACCTACTGCAGTGGATGCCAGACTAGTTCACCTCCTCATTACATTTGAGTAGGGACCCAGAATGTTCCTCCTGTATATCCAGGGTGGGTACATTTTGGCATCCTGCTACAGAAATCATAGAAAATATTTTTCCATGAAATGCAGAATTAAGCTATGGGATCTTTGCCTTTCTTCCTCATATTTCCAGCAGAACTGGTCATGCCTAAAAAGTCTTCAGGTGTCCAATCTTAAGTTTATAAGAATATTTATAATTGCTTGGACTTCATTGCTCCTTATTTTATTCCCTTGAGGGTTAAATTAATGGAAGAGTGGCAGTACTGCATGCTGACATGTAGAGGATCCATTTTAATTCCTGAGCTTGGACTTCGTTCCTTAGCTCAGCCAACACTGCTGATACAACCCTTGGAGTAAAGAAGCTCAAGATGTCATATAGGGCAGAATCAGGGTGCACTGATGCTGGATTCTTGGAGGAGGCTCATTGCAGTGCCTGGGCCACATTGCAGAACAGTGAGGGGAAAATGCTGGATAGTTGTACTTAAAGGTTAATTGCACCACAAGGGTTACCTGCAGTTAAGCTAGAAGCCCAGAACACCGGAAGGAGGCGACTGAACAAAAACAAAACCCCAAAACAATATTTTGCAAACAAAAGTATTTTTTTTTTAATTTCACATTCCTCTTTTCCTAGCTCAGCCTTGTGCAAACTGCAATTACACAGCATGCTCTGCTCATCAGATACTCCAATCAAGACATCAACCGTGTATATCTTTCCATCTGGGATTCTATCAGAGTCCTGTGGAATGTTTCTAGTGCTGAATAAAAGCCCAAATGTCAGCCCTTAGAAAACACAGTGCCTGGCACTCTGTCTAGCAGCATCTGCCAAGGATCTGCTGATGCGATGGGTTCTGAAAAGCACTTGGCTCCCGGCACTGCATTGGCCGTGTTCTCTTTGTATTTACTTAGTACTTTGTGTGGAACACACAGGCAGAACATTCCAACACTACTGCGACTAAAGAATGACCTCACTGGGTTGCTTTCTCCAGGATCAGAGTGATTTCCAGATTTACGGACCAATCTATCTTTCTTCCGAAGCTGGCTTTTCAGTACAACTGGCACTTTTCTGGCAGCAAGTGTGGCATGGTGGTGATTTTGTTAGCTTTGGTTTTATGTGTTGTGGGCAATTTGCCTGTCCCAAACAAAGTAGCGTATTACCAGGTGTAGCATTCACTGGGTAACATCTCAAAACTACACTTGGGAAGCATAATTACCCCCCTGCCCCCTCCCAATGCTGCTTAAGATAAGAAATACTCCCTTTGTTGTACCTCAAATTCTTCAGGTTGTTCCCCTTCTCTCCTGGACAGCAGCTAGGTTCAACTCAGTGTCAAACTGGTTTTCACAGTATTCAGCTTAACAATTGTATGTTGCCTACATTATGTTTTAAACATGTTCCTGTAGTGTTTTGCATTTATTTCTTTACATCAGGCAATTCCAAAATAAATGTTTTTGTATTTTTTTGGTAACTTTGGTGTGCAAATTTGGACATACAAAGCAATACCTCTGCTTCCTGAACATCAGCATGTTTTTCTTTTTCTACTTTTTGCTCTATTTCTCTGCTTTAAGTACCTGGGATCTTGCCAGGTACTTGTGACCTGGATTAGCCACTACTGGAAACAGGATACTGGGCTTGACGGACCTATGGTCTGTCTCAGTATGGAGATGCTTATGTACTTATATATACTTTTTCAAATATTTTGCTTTCTGATTTTAACTGATAGGATTCCATATTCTCCCTCAATCAGTACACAAATGCACTCTAACCTTTTTTTTTTAAACAAAAAATAAAGAGGTGAAAGACACGTCAACACAGTCTCAGTTTTCCTAGGAACAGAACTAGAAACATCTCAAGGAGGAGCAGACGTACACTGTACCCACGGCTTATATTTGGAAAAACATGATTTGAAAGCACAAAACCCCTCCGTGAAAAACTACACTGGCTCCCTATCAAAGAACGCATCGCCTTCAAAATCTGCACCCTAGTCCATAAAATAATCTTCGGAGAAGTCTCGATCTACATGATAGACCTCATAGACCTACCAACCAGAAACACATCCAAATCATCACGGACATATCTAAATCTCTACTACCCAAGCTGCAAAGGACTTAAATACAAATCAACCTACGCATCCATTTTCTCCTATATAAGCACACAATTGTGGAATGCACTACCAAAAGTGGAGGAGTGGCCTAGTGGTTAGGGTGGTGGACTTTGGTCCTGGGGAACTGAGGAACTGTGTTCGATTCCCACTTCAGGCACAGGGAACTCCTTGTGACTCTGGGCAAGTCACTTAACCCTCCACTGTCTCATGTAAGCCGCATTAAGCCTGCCATGAGTGGGAAAGCGCGGGGTACAAATGTAACAAAAAACAAAAAAGGTATGAAAACATCATATGACCATTTAAACTTCTGGAAATCACTAAAAACCAACCTGTTTCAAAAGGCATACCCTACCGATCCAACTTAAATGCTCAAACTCTACAACACATCAAAACCTAAGTACGCAATGGTCATTACACAACCCTTCCGCCATATGATACCCCAATAAAACTGTTCGACGAGAACCCTTCCCACCACAATATCATTTTGTATTTGTGCACACCGGAGCCTGCGCAAGCCTTTCCGATACTATGTAAGCCACATTGAGCCTGCAAATAGGTGGGAAAATGTGGGGTACAAATGCAACAAATAAATAAATATAACACAACTTGATATAGTGTTGGAACACTTATATCACAGTCAAGGGTTGGAGGCTGTTATTGCTGTATTACACTGTAGACCAAGGGTATTTAACCAGTGGTGGAGGTCAAATGGGTGTGGAAATGGATTTGAAATCTGAGGCAATTTACTGAAACTTTCTAGACAGAGTGAAGGCAGTTATTAGGACATTTATTGGTAGTATAAAAGTACAATAGTACACAGTTAGTGACAAGTTAGCAGTTAGCACTGTTAGTGGCTGTCAGTAGTCACATGTGGACACATGGTTTAGGAAGGAAGTGTGAGGGTATCATTGATCAGTTAAAGAGGTGTGGGAACCAAAAAAGGTTAAGAACCCCCTGCTATAGACCCTACAGCAGATTAACTTAACATGGTCAAATTCCTTGGCCACAATGTCTGCATTATATGGGTCCATAGTGTACTATGCGTTTTCCCATAGATGGGAAAATGTGTTTATTAATCTGCGGTAACACAAAGGACTAGCGCAAGGATATCTGATGATCTAGGCTAACCTTCAGTCATGTGCTGCCTCCCATTTTCAACATTTCCCCTTCCCTTCCTTCTGTAGTCCAGCCTCTCCCTTTTCCTACCCCTCACTCCAAGTTGTCCAGAATCTATCTCCTTCCCTACCTCCCCTGACCTGTGGGATCCAGAATCTCTCCCCTCTCCCAGGTGCTCAGCATATCCCTTTCTCCCTCCCCTAAGGTGTTCAACAAACCTCCTTTCCTCCCCCTTCCTTCAAAGTGTTCAGTGGCCCTCCTTCCCTTCCCTCTTCAGGGTTGTTCAGGAGTGGCAGTCAGCATGTCTAAAGGAGTCTTGTCATGGCCTGCATGGAGCCTTGAGCATTCACATATGTTCATGGCCTGCCAGGTCCCAACCTCTCTAAAACAGAAAGATCAGAGGAAGTGGGACCCTGCAGGCCTTAAACATGCGCAGACACTCAAGCTGAGATGAGTCTTCTGTAGATATGTTTGACTGTTGTATCAGTGACGCTAATGCAAACACCCCCTGCCTGGTTTGCCTAGTGTTCAGGCAGCCCTGGTAACACAGTACACCACCACATTGTTTTACCACAAGATTCACTAAACTGTGTAGGTTTAGTATAATAATACTTATATACAGCCTTTCAAAGTTGTTCACGACAGCTTAGCAAATCCTGCAGAAATTTTACTTGAGGTTGCTGTAACCAAAAAACCTGCATGCTCCCAGATGTGGTGACTTATAATGGTTTCCTCCATTCCAGAGCTCAAACAAACCAACCTCGTTATAGAAACTGCAAAGTACTTAACGGTACTACATTCCTGTGATGTGCAAAGACATATGATAATGAGAAATAGAAAAAGCCTCTGCGCCCACACCTCCACCCGATATATAACTTTATAGGGTAGGAAGGAAAAACCATGGGTAAATTTTCTTCATCGACATAAAAACCCCTTATCTCAATTCTCTTTTTCCTAAACCTTCACAGAAATAGCATAAGTGGATCAAAAAATACAAATTAGAAGTGAAAAAAAATTAACTTAAACTTACAAAGCATATGTGGAACGTGCAGAAGGAGTCTCTTTTAGCAAAGAGAGAATTGAGATAAGGGCAATTTTAACGTAAAATTATAGCAAACCTAGGAGTACCACTAGGAACTTTAGCCTAGCGATATTCCTGGGGGGGGGGGGGGGGGGGGGGGGGGGGGGGTACTGCAGAGCAGGAAGTGGAGAAGTTAGGAGGAGTGGCCTAGTGGTTAGGGTGGTGGACTTTGGTCCTGGGGAACTAAGGAACTGAGTTCAATTCCCACTTCAGGCACAGGCAGCTCCTTGTGACTCTGGGCAAGTCACTTAACCCTCCATTGCCCCAGGTACAAATAAGTACCTGTATACAATATGTAAGCCGCATTGAGCCTGCCATGAGTGGGAAAGCGCGGGGTACAAATCTAACCAAAAAAAAAAAAACTTTCATTGAAAAAAATAACATAATATTATGCAAGTATTTTTTGAAAGCTGTGCTGTTCCTTAGAGTGCCAGTGAGTTGCTCTGCATGCAGCAAAGTTCATTGTCATACTGGTGTGTCATGCTTGGTTTCAGGTTCAGAAAAGAACATACAGAAGTTAGTGATAATCACAAGTTTCACACATTATTCCAGTTTAGACAATCATAACTTGTTTTACTGCACAGTAAATAGTGCTTGCTGCATTTAAATGTGTTATTGCAGCTTAATAAACAGGAACCAAAAGAACAAACTCGCTTCAGCACATCCCATGGTATCTGGCTCATGTGTGTTTGAGTGTGTAATATCATTTGTAATATAACAGCCTAAGTGACATGAAAAGTAAACTGTGGAACCATTCCAAATATGACTGCGCCTGGGAGATCATGTGAGATGTAAGGGAGCAATAAACTATGTTCAAGAATATTTAACTTCAGGCATATAAATTCCATGCATATATACCTTTGCAATCCTTATTAAAAGTTGGTATACGACCCATCAGTACTATCTAAGCAGTTTACAATAAATGACCATTAACAAAAATAAAAATAAAATATAATTCCTGGGATATAAAATAATACCTGCCACTCAGATTTTCGAAAGAAGGTATGTGTTGCCTTTCGAGTGCCTAATGCATAATGTCCTTAGCCATGCATTTTAAAGCAATATATGGATAGTAGCAGGATGGTGTTGGATTAGGGACCACAATGAGGGCAGGCCCCCAAAAAAAGTATCTGCAGAGGTATGAAAGGGGAGGTGCTACTGTTGGGAGATTTCAATTTGTCTGACGTGGATTGGAAATCGGAATCGGAAAGAAGTAGGGAGATTGTGGATGCCTGTCAAAGTGATTTGCTCAGACAAATGGTGACGGAACCCACTAGGAAGGGTCGATGCTGGATCTATTGCTCACTAATGGAGGTAGTGTGTCTGATATCCGGGTGGGTGCCCACCTATGTAATAGTGATCATCGCACTGTATGGTTTGATATAAGGGCGAAGGCGGAGTGCGGACGCACAAAACTCAAAGTACTGGATTTCAGACATACTGATTTTGATAAAATGGGAGAATACCTGAAGAAGGAGCTGTTGGCGTAGGAGAAGTGGAAAAACAGTGGTCCAAGCTAAAGACTGCTATAAATATGGCGACTGATCTTTTTGTGAGGAAAGTAAACAAGAGAAGCAGGAAGCCTATATGGTTCTCCAAACAAGTAGCTGAAAAAATAAGATCAAAACAGGCAATGAGAGGATCATGGAAAAAATAAGATCAAAAGAACGCAACGAGAGGATCACGGAAAAGATTATGGGATTAAACTGAAAGAATCAAAGAGGGAAATGTGGCTAGCGAAAGTGTGAGAAGAAGAAAAAATGACTAAAGATGTAAAGAGAGGTGACAAGACTTTTTCAGATATATTGGAGAAAGGAGAAGAGATAGGAATGGAATTGCGAGACTGAAAGATAATGAGAATGGCTATGTGGAGAGTAATGAAGATAAGGCGAACGTGCTAAACAATTATTTCTCTTCAGTGTTCACGGAGGAAAATCCTGGAGAAGGACCGCAGTTGGCTGCCGAGGGAACGTCTGGGAATGGAGTGGATACTGCGCCGTTTATGGAAGAAAGAGTTTATAAACAGCTGGAGAATCTGAAGGTGAACAAAGCAATGGGGCCGGATGGGATACATCCCAGGATACTGAAGGAGCTCAGAGAGGTCCTGGCGGGACCTCAAAGATTTATTTAATAGATCTTTAGAGATGGGAGAGGTTCCGCGAGATTGGTCCCTCTTCACAAAAGTGGAGACAGGGAAGATGTGGGAATCTACAGACCGGTAAGTCTTACGTCAGTGGTAGGAAAAATAATGGAGTCGCTGCTGAAAGAAAGAATAGTTAACTTTCTAGAAACCGACGGGTTACAGGACCCGAGGCAACATGGCTTTACCAAAGGAAAATCCTGCCAAACAAATCTTATTGATTTTTTTGATGGGTGACCAAAAAACTGGATGAGGGACGTGCGCTAGATATAATCTACTTGGACTTCAGCAAAGCCTTTGATATGGTCCCCCACAGAAGACTCATGAATAAGCTGAAAGGGTTGAACTTAGGACCAAAAGTGGTGAACTGGATAAGAAACTGGTTGACCGACAGGTGGCAGAGGGTGGTGGTAAATGGAATCCACTCGGAGGAAAGGAAGGTGAGCAGTGGAGTTCCTCAGGGGTCTGTGTTGGGGCCTATTCTGTTTAATATATTTGTGGGAGATATTGCTGAAGGGTTTGAAGGAAAGGTGTGTCTTTTTGCGGATGACATGAAAATAGCCAATAGAGTGAATACCCTGGAGGGAGTAGAAATAATGAGAAGGGATCTCCAAACGTTAGAAGAATGGTCGAGGGTCTGGCAGTTAAAATTTAATAACTAATTAAATCACTGGGTATTCTGCAAAATCAGTTTCCTTGTATGTCAATAGATACAAATTATCAGAAACCAAGGCAATGTTTGTCCATATAAATCAAAACAAAAAATTAAAAATTAAAAAATTATTTAAATAACGTGTGCTCAGTTTTTTTGGTGTATATACAAAGACTCAAGGAATTGAGATGTAAATCAGCACCTTTTTTGCATCATTGATATTTGAACTGAGATATTCATTGATTCTGCACTGAAAAAGTATTACACTGCCCAGGAATCCACTACGACTTATATATGCAGGTCAAGCAGATGGACAGCACTCTACACCGCTCAAGCTAAGTAGCGGTTACTTTTTACTCCTTTATTTTCTTAAGAAAATTATTTGAACAGTGTTATCATCAGGAGGAGGCAGGGCATGCAATGATGCTAAAGAGGTGTTGATTTACATCTCAATTCCTTGAGTCTTTGTATATACACCAAAAAAACTGAGCACACATTGTTATTATTTAAATCATTTTTTAATTTTTAATTTTTTGTTTTGATTTACATGGACAAACATTGCCTTGGTTTCTGATAATTTGTATCAGTTAAAATTTAATGCCAAGAAGTGTAGAGTGATGCACTTGGGGTGCGGAAACCTAAAAGAGAGATACCGGATAGGAGGGGAGAGATTAGTAAGCTCGACTCAGGAGAGAGACCTTGGGGTGTTGGTGTCGGAGGATCTGAAGGTGAAGAAACAATGAACCAAGGCGACGGCCGTGGCCAGAAGGATGCTAGGCTGCATAGAGAGGGGCATAACCATCAGAAGAAAGGAGGTGTTGATGCCCCTCTACAAGTCGTTGGTGAGGCCCCACTTGGAGTATTGTGTTCAGTTTTGGAGGCCGTATCTTGCTAAAGATGTAAAAAGACTGGAAGCGGTGCAAAGAAAAGCTACGAAAATGGTATGGTATTTGCGTTGCAAACCGTACGAGAACATGTATATCTTGGAGGAAAGGAGAAACAGGGGTGATATGATACAGACGTTCAAATATTTGAAAGGTATTAATCCGCAAACAAACCTTTTCCGGAGATGGGAAGGGGTTGAACTAGAGGGCATGAATTGAGGTTGAAGGGGGGCAGACTCAGGACTAATGTCAGGAAGTATGAGGGTGGTGGATATGTGGAATGCCCTCCCGCGGGAGGTGGTGGAGATGAAAACGGTAATGGAATTCAAACATGCGTGGGATAAACACAAAGGAATCCTGTTTAGAAGGAATGGTTCCATGGAATCTTAGCCGAGATTGGGTGGTGACGCCGGTAATTGGAAACAAAACGGGAGCTGGGCAGACTTCTACGCTCTATGCCCTGATCGTGACTGGATAGGGATGGGCTGGAGTGTAAATTTTAAGGGGCTTCGATGTTAGCTTCAGAACTTAGTACAAGAACAGTACTGGGCAGACTTCTACGGTCTGTGCCCTGAGAAAGGCAAGGACAAATCAAACTCGGGTATACATATAAAGTATCACATACCATGTAAAATGAGTTTATCTTGTTGGGCAGACTGAATGGACTGTACAAGTCTTTATCTGCCGTCATTTACTATGTTACTATGTATGAAATTCAGCCACTCTGGATAGGTCAGAAACATAGAAACATGACGGCAGGTAAGTGCCAAATGGCCCATCCAGTCTGCCCTCCACAGCAACCACTATCTCATTCTTTCCCTAAGAGATCCCATGTCTGTCCCATGCTTTCCTAAATTCAGACACAGTCCTTGTGTCCACCACCTCCACCAGGAGGCGATTCCACGCGTTCACCACCCTTTCTGTGAAAAAAGTATTTCCTTAGATTACATAAGTACATAAGTGTTGCCATACCGACACAGACTGAAGGTCCATCAAGCCCAGTATCCTGTTCCTCCTAAGCCTATAACTTCTTAACTTCATGTTAAGGCCTCTCATTGCAGAGTTTTCCTTCATTTGAAAGCGGCTCACCTCCTGTATATTAATGCCACACAGGTATTTAAAAGTCTTTATCATATCCCCTTCTCTCCTGTCTTTCTTCGAAAGTATAAATATTGACAGCCTTAAGTCTGTCCCCATACGTTTTAAGAAAGAGACCACTGACTGATTTTGTAGCCACCCTCTGGACTGACTCCATCCTGTTTTTTCAAAAGTGCAGTGTCCAGAACTGCACACAGTATTCTAATTGAGGCCTCACCAGAGACTTATATAAGGGCACTATCACCTCTTTTTCCCTACTGGCCATCCCTCTCTCTATGCACTCGAGCATCCTTCTGGCTTTGACTGTCACCTTATCTACCTGTTTGGCCACCTTGAGATCATCAGACACAATCACACCCAAGTCTCGCTCTTCTTTTGTACACAGAAATACTTCACCCCCTGTACTATACCTTTCCCTTGGATTTTTGCAACCTAAGTGTACGACCCTGCATTTTTAGCAGTAATCTGAGTTGAAAACTGTTGGACCATTCTTCAAGCTTTGCCAGATCCCACCGCATGCTTTCCACACCCTCCGGGCTGTTTAACCTATTACAAAGTTTGGTATCGTCTGCAAAAAGACAAACCTTACCAGACAGTTCTTCTGCAATATCACTCACAAAAATGTTAAAAAGAGCTGGCCCAAGGACCGATCCCTGTGGTACTCCACCAATAAAATCCTTTTCCTCAGAGCATTTACCACTACCCTCTGTCTCCTTTCACTTAACCAGTTTTTAACCCATTCAGTCACTTTTGCACCCATACCGAGGGCACTCAGTTTATTTATCAGTCACCTGTGTGTAACTGTATCAAAGGCTTTGTTAAAATTCAAGTACACATCATCTAGTGCCCCTGCTATATCCAACTGTTTGGTCACCCAATCAAAGAAATCAGATTTGTCTGACAAGACCTGCTTCCAATGTAACCATGCTGCCTTGGGTCCTGCAGTCCATTTGATTCGAGAAACCTAACAATCCTCCGTTTTAGAAGCATTTTCCATTAGTTTACTCACCACCGAGGTCAGACTAACAGGTCTGTAATTCCCAACATCCTCCTTACTTCTGCTCTTGTGCATAGGGACCACATCCGCCCTTCTCCAGTCTTCCGGGACAAGGAAGCATTGAAGAGATCAGACAACGGAGCCACCAAAACTTCCCCACATTCCTTGAGCACCCTTGGATGTATACCATCAGGCCCCATCGCTTTGTCTATTTTTAGTTTAGCTAGCTCCTCTCAAACACTTGAATAGAGTCTACTGAAAATCTGTCCTGGTCTACCAAACAGCCATTTCCATTAGCAATTGTTTCCTGTGACCCTGCCCCTGGCCTTTCATCTGTGAACATAGAACAGAAATAATTGTTAAGACGTTCAGCTTTATCCTTATCAGCTTCTACATATTCCTCCCCTTCACCCTTGAGCCTCACTATACCATTTTGGCACTTCCTCCTATCGCTTACATATCTAAAAATTATATCTTGTCCCCCAGTTTTACCATACTAGCTATCTTTTCTTCTATTTTTATCTTTGCTTTCCTGATGGCTTTTCCACATACAATTAATTTAGGTCTGACAAACTGAACATTCAGTACCAGCACAATGACCTATGCATACAACAATGCTGAATGCAACAAACTTCCCTTCACCCATGATCTCTTCATCTCCCGTTCCCTTCAACTGCTCACCCTAACTGAAACCTGGCTCACTCCTGACGACTCTGCGTCAGTCGCGGCCCTTTGCCACGGAGGTTCTCTCTTCTCCCACACTCCCTGCCCAGCTGGCCGTGGAGGAGGCGTCGGGTTTCTACTCTCGCCCTCTTGTAGTTTTCAACCCCTCCTCCTACCGCAGTCTCACTGCTTCTCATCCTTTGAAGTTCACTCCATCCGTCTTTTCTACCCACTGCCACTCAGACTTCCAGTCATTTACCGCCTCCCTGACAAGTCCCTCCCTTCCTTCCTGACTTCGATGCCTGGCTCTCAGTTTTTCTTGAACCCTCATCTTCGTCCCTCATTCTTGGAGACTTTAACATACATGCTGACGACCCATCCAACTCTTACGCTTCTCAGTTCCTCACTCTGACATCCTCCTTCAACCTCCAACTGAGCTCCACCACCCCTACTCACCATTCTGGCCATTGTCATGACCTCGTCCTCTCCTCTTCCTGCTCACCCTCCGATTTCTGCGCCTCTGCTCTTCCTCTCTCAGATCATCACCTGATCACCTTCACACTTCATCACCCTCCCCCTCAGTCCCGCCCATTACTAACCACCACTTCCAGAAATCTCCAGGCTGTCGACCCTCCCACCCTTTCCGCTAAAATCTCTAATCTCCTCCTGTCCATCATGTACTCCGAATCTGTCAACAAGGCTGTCTCTACTTACAATGCCATTCTCTCCTCGGCTCTGGATACCCTTGCACCATCCATTTCCCGTCCCACAAGACGTACTAATCCCCAGCCCTGGCTGACCCCTTGCATCCGATACCTTCGCTCCTGCGCCCGATCTGCTGAACGCCTCTGGAGGAAATCTCGCACCCATAGTGACTTCTGTCATTACAAATTCATGCTATCCTCCTTCCAGTCCTCCATATTCCTTGCCAAGCAGGAATATTACACCCAACTGACTAATTCTCTCAGCTCCAACCCTCGTCATCTCTTCGCCGCCCTTAACGCCCTCCTCAAAGTGCCCTCCGCTCCCACCCTCTCCTCAATTACTGGCCGACTACTTCCGCGACAAGGTGCAAAAGATCAACCTCGAATTCGCTACCAAGCTACCTCCTCCTCCTCACCCTTTAACCCACTCCCTCAATCAACCAACCCAAGCCTCCTTCTCCGCTTTTCCTGATATCACCGAAGAGGAAACAGCCCAACTTCTCTCCTCCTCGAAATGCACCACCTGTTCCTCTGATCCCATCCCCACCAACTTACTAAACACCATCTCTCCTACTGTCACCACCCCCCCCCCCATCTGCCACATCCTCAACCTCTCTCTCTCCACTGCAACTGTCTCTGACTCCTTCAAGCATGCTGTTGTCACACCACTCCTCAAAAAACGTTCACTAGACCCTACCTGTCCTTCCAACTACCGCCCCATCTCCCTCCCATGCTTCCTCTCCAAGACACTTGAACGCGCCGTTCACAGCCGCTGCCTTGATTTTCTCTCCTCTCATGCTATCCTCGACCCGCTTCAATCCGGTTTTCGCCTTCTACACTCAACAGAAACGGCACTCACTAAAGTCTGTAATGACCTGTTCCTTGCCAAATCCAAAGGTCACTACTCCATCCTCATCCTCCTTGACCTATCCGCTGCTTTTGATACTGTTAATCATAATCTACTTCTTGATACACTATCCTCATTTGGGTTCCAGGGCTCTGTCCTCTCCTGGTTCTCCTCTTATCTCTCCCACCGTACTTTCAGAGTACACTCTCATGGATCTTCCTCCACCCCCATCCCGCTCTCTGTTGGGGTTCCTCAAGGATCTGTCCTTGGACCCCTTCTTTTCTCAATCTACACCCCCTCCCTGGGCTCACTGATCTCATGGTTTCCAATATCATCTTTATGCCGACGACACTCAGCTTTATCTCTCCACACCAGACATCACTGCGAAAACCCAAGCCAAAGTATCGGCCTGCTTATCTGACATTGCTGCCTGGATGTCCAACCACCACCTGAAACTGAACATGGCCAAGACCGAGCTCATTGTCTTTCCACCAAAACCCAGTTCTCCTCTCCCTCCACTCTCTATCTCAGTCGATGGCACCCTCATCCTCCCCGTCCCATCTGCCTGCAACCTTGGAGTCATCTTCGACTCTTCCCTCTCCTTCTCTGCCCATATCCAGCAGACAGCCAAGACCTGTCGCTTCTTTCTCTACAACAACAGCAAAATCCACCCTTTCCTCTCTGAACACACCACCCGAACTCTCATCTACGCTCTCATTACCTCTCACCTTGACTACTGCAACCTACTCCTCACTGGCCTCCCACTTAACCATCTTTCCCCCCTTCAATCCGTTCAGAACTTGGCTGCACGTCTTATCTTCCACCAAACCGATATGCTCATATCACCCCTCTCCTCAAGTCACTTCACTGGCTTCCGATCAGGTACCGCATACAATTCAAGCTTCTCCTACTAACCTACAAATGCTCTCAATCTGCAGCCCCTCACTACCTCTCTACCCTCATCTCCCCTTACGCCCCTACCCGTAACCTCTGATCACAGGGCAAATCCCTCCTCTCTGTACCCTTTCATCACCACCGCCAACTCCAGGCTCCACCCTTTCTGCCTTACCTCACCCTATGCCTGGAATAAACTCCCCGAGCCCATATGCCAAGCACCCTCCCTATCCATCTTCAAATCCTTACTCAAAGCCCACCTCTTCAATGTCGCTTTTGGAACCTAACCATTGTACCTCTACCCAGGTAATCTAGACTGTTCCAATTTTTGATTGTCTGCACTCTCTGTCCATTTGTCCTTCTTGTCCTTTAGATTGTAAGCTCCTTTGAGCAGGGACTGTCCTTCTTTGGTTTTTTGTACAGCGCTGCGTAACCCTGGTAGCGCTCTAGAAATGTTAAATAGTAGTAATAGTAGAATATACATACTCATGTAAGTACTAGCACCAGTGCTTAACTTAGCAAGATTGACCCTTATGGTTCCAAATGTAAAAAATTCTGTCAAACTTCATGCATAAGCAATGATCATTCTTCTGACACAAGTCAAATCAAATCAAATATAATTAAAGCCTTATAGGCTCTACTATTGCGAGTCTTGTCTTTTTTAGTCCAGTCCTTCACACTTTGATTTTCTGCTGCAGAATGAGACCTACTCCTGACCCTCCCCCACCCCAGAACAATATTTCACCTGGGACACAAAAGATAAATGATGTTTTATTGGCTGAGCGTGAGGACAAGTCAATGGTTTTTCCACTAAACTCACTGTCATACTATACCCTGTCCTCATCTGCTCCTTACAGAGAAAAACCAGTATCTAATGCAGAGCTTCAGCAATTCCTTGGGAAATTAAATCAAGAAGTGGAGCTTCATTAAAATATATTGCCAACTAGGGAGTCAGGGTTCAAAGTATTAAATTGACCTACTAAGTATTTTTATGATTATTATTTTATGACTGTACTATATCAAAAGAATAGATCAGCACTGTCAGAGTTGTTAGTGCCAGCGTAAAGAGGTGGTTCTTCACTGTGGTGCAATCAAAATTACTAAGAGCCTCAGCCTCACTGCTCGCCCCCTCCCTCTGCTGCAGGTCAGCTTATAATTTTGAACCCCAGGTTCCCTTATAGTCCAGGTAATTTTTGTCTTGAAATTTAGCTGTTAGGTATATACGACAAAAGCACCCACGTTTGGCATTCCTGTTCCCTGCTTAGAATCTTAAGATAATGCGGGATAGAAATAAAAAATTAATAATAATTATTATTATTATCTGAAAACTACCTCCAGTGCAATTCCATTTGGATAAAAGGCGCTAGAACCATTTAAGCTGTGCGGTGCATGAATTTTAATACCTGCACTCTCTCTCTCAGATTATACCAGATGGTGGACATCGGCTATAAGATGCCAACAGCAAATGTGACCTACTGCATTGTCCTCCTTCTCCCTCCCGTCTACGGTGTATAAATTTTAAATAGTATTAAAAGCAGGGTATAAATATGATAATAAAAATAAAATAAATGTACAAATTGACCCCCCCCCCCCCCCCCAGGTTTTTGGAGTGATTAAGAGCAAGATTATTTTGCTGGGATAAACTTCAAACAACAGAGGGTAGAAGTTCCACACTTCCATAGTGTAACTGTAATGTGATCCATTAGTGGGTACCCAGGCAACTGCTGTATTCAGACTAGAGGGAATTTAAACGAGCAGGCTATGCAAATTGTTTACTTTCACTGATGAGTTAAAAATCACACACCTCTCTTATTTGCACTCCAATAATAATATCAGTCTAACGATTACATTCATAAAGTTATTCAGCTCCATGAACTCCCTGACTGCATTGTCTCCGACCATGGGACCTAGTTTTGCTTGATTCTAGAACACAAATGTAGAGCACCCCCCAGTGAACCCTCTGGTGTGCTAGGAGGATTCTGAGGTTACATAATTTTATACTTTGCTGTGTCCAGATGGAGTGGAGACTCTTCTCCAAAGTTCTTCACCTGCACCCCCACTCTGTGCCCTGACTTTCAGCTCCCCAGGCTTGGCAGAGGTTCTTGGAAATAACTCCATAGCATACACTGGTATGTAACTGAACGTCACTTACTTAAGTAAAATCAAAGTCAAACAAATGGTGTACAGTACCTTCTTCAGAGTATTCCAGGCAGTATTTACAGTTCTTTCAAGATTACGAGGTAAAAAGCTTCCTTCTTTCTCCTCAGGGTGCTGGAATACAATTCCAGGCATGCTTGTCCTCTCTCAAACTCTTGGAATTCCTCTCTTTCGGGACTATTAGGGGGCAATTCTTTAACCGGGCACCCCCAGTAAGGTAAGTAAGGTGGTAGGAGCCTATTCTAGAGTGGAACCTAGGTGCCACCCAGGCACGGACCCTACCCCAATCCCTGCACCACAGATCCACCAAAGTTTTCCTTTGTACGAGAATTTAACAACCTTGGACATTGATGGAATATAATCTGTGGCAAGGGTTCCGACTTATCATCTATCTCCTGATGAAGTCATTTGGTGAAGCAGAGTTCCCCATTGGGAGTCAAGATAAGTGCTGCTATTAGGCTCCTTGATAGTTATTGTATTTTAGTGATTGAAGATTTGCTCAGACATTGAGTTTCATACTGTGATCAGTATAATATATTGCAAAAGAAGTTGTTTGGAGATTGCAAAGCTTAATGACACATATTTACTGGGATGAAAGACACTGTTAGTACAAATGGCAGTTTGTAAGCTCCTTTGAGCAGGGACTGTCCTTCTTTGTTAATTGTACAGCGCTGCACAACCCTGGTAGCGCTTTAGAAATGTTAAATAGTAGTAGTAGTTTTTGACCTATGATTATAGTAGGGCTTATATATGCAATGATTCACTTTAGCTAATATGCTGGCCATATGAGGTCTTTTCTCCCATAATGAGATATTATTATTATAAGTTGTTAAAATCCACTGTTTTGTTATTTTGTGTTTTGCACTGAGTGTTTTGATTACATGATTTCCATTTCTGTTTCAACACTGAAAATGTAAAAAGCAAAGAAAATACAAAGGCAACTCAGAGAGCTCTCCATCAGTATCTTACTCTGAAACCATCTTGTTCCCCTTTCTATGAGGGTATCTGAGATTTCTTGAACTATCTCCAAGACAACTGGAATCTACTCCTTCAGATCCTACAAGGTCCTTCTGACCTGGATTGGCCACTGTCGGAGACATAATGCTGGACTTGATGGGCATTTTGTTTTGCTATGACTCATCTTATGTGTAGAGACCTCTTTAGGTTCTACCAAATTATTTTGGGTAGAGACTTCCAGTGGGTCTACGAAAGTATTTTATTGTGATCTTTTATGCCAGCCATTACTTTCCAGAATTGGGAGGGTTCCCTCACCAGTGAAGTAATGGTAGGAGGAGAACTCAATGTGAAGGGAAACCTGAATGGCATAAATACCAAACCCAAAAGTGGTCCTTTGTCTCTGACTGACTAAGCCACTGCACTAACAGCAGTCTGTCTTTTGGTTAAATCATCACTCTATACAGGGGTAGAAGGTCTGGCTAGCCCAGTCACTAAAACAGTATGGTGATCCTGGTAGTGAAGGAAAGGAGTCAGATGAAGACCCCAGGAGCTCAGACAGAGGGCCAGGGTTCTACAGAAGTGAGTGCATGCAGCTACTTCTGAGCTCAGTATCCAGATATTGTATACCAAGAGGCTAATCAGAGCTAACTTCAGAATGGTCCAAGGTGCATGGGAGGAGAACCTGAAGCCTTTGGTCAGGCTTCCCAAGGAGAAGAGATAACAGGGGAGACAAGGTAGAGAATACCAGTAGCAAGAGAAGAATCTATATGCCTGGATATAGGAAATGTGAACTTTTTTTTTTTTTTTTACTATTTTTGTGCTCTGCCTTGTTTGTTGATTCATATAGATTGTTGCTCATTTAATGACTTTCAGCAGACTTTTCTTGGTTCAGAACAAATCTTGGAATGGACTTTACATCTTTTGTGAGTGAAAATCTAGTCCCAAAGCCCTGTAAACCCAAGGGCGGTACACTTGAACAGATCAGTGCTACCACCCTTTAAGTATGTGCCCCTAGTCTCCCTGAAGAGAGGGCAGCGCTTAATGAGGGCCTGCAATTGAGGGGGCTGCATGTTTTTATGAGTTAAGTTACTACCATAAGCAAAGTGTGCCTTCCTCTGCTAATAATGGGTTTCATCCACACATCCACTCTGAGATGTTGCCAGACTGATCAGGTCCCACAGATCCAGCAGAAATTGAAATGGCACCTGGAATCCAAGGTTGGCTATAAAACGCAAGCTGATTGTAAAAAGGCAGAAGGATCTAGTTTATGCAGTAGGTCAGAAAGCATGGTTACCAGCAAAACATTTGCAGTCTATGCACCCATGCTGTAAACTAGACTATGGTGCCTGGACCATAGGCGCCCGGTATAAGAGGCTTGGGGAGGCTAAGCCTCCCCAGCCACAAGTTGTCAACAAACAGCAGGATCAGCGTTTCTCATTCTCCGTGTTTATTCTGTGCCCCGCTGTTTCTCCTTTTTTCCACCCCCGCATGACGTCACTTCAGGGCTGGGCTGCTGGCATGATTGAGTCCTGCTGAGTGCTCCTGCCTTAATCACTACCACCAGTAGCGCGCTAGCGCCGGTACTGTAGCAAATCGCGATCGTCGATTCCATGAGCACTCCACTGTATTCGTCATCTGCTTCAGCGCCTCAGCCAGTCAGCCTTCTCTACAGGGCTCCCGTCAATTGATGCAACTTCCTGTTCCTCAAAGGTGGGAACGCACGGGCGAGATCCGTCACCGAGTAGGGAAGGCTGGCTAAGAAGAGTGGCCGTCTCTGAGGTGTTCCTTCCCAGAGTAGACGTGGGTCCACGATGGTAGACCTACTCAAATTCGTTAAAAAGGAAATTGTGGCACGCAAGGAGAGGCAGGTGCTGACTCTGGGGCAGGTTTTAAGTCAAAATGCAGATCTCAGCCTATTTAGTTATGTTTAAACAAAAGAGTCTTTTTGTTTAAACATAACTAAATGGGCTATAACTATAAGCCCCTAATGCAGTCCATTGGCTTTCTTACATTTTGTTTGTGATGACTTTACAGTATACTGTGCCAAAATAAATTTGAAAACTCTTATCTATCTCTATCTGGTCATTAATAGAAGGAGCTCAATGTGAATACTATCCTCCCAGTGTGGCTGTCTGAGCTTGAATACTAGTGTTCCCAGACCTAAATTGTGCACTTGGATTTCAGGAGAGGTGCTGACTCTGAGGCAGGTTTTATATTATAAGTCAAAATAAAAAAATAAATATTTTGTTTCATGCAGATCTCTTTTATTTAAACATAACTAAATAGGCTATAAGCCCCTAATGCAGTCCATTGAATTTCTTATATTTTGTTTGTGATGACTTATACTGTGCCAAAATTGAAATTTGAAAACTCTTATCTCTATTTGGTCGTTAATAAAAGGAGCTCATTGTGAATACTATCCACCCTAAAAGGATGTTTTGTAGTTGTACATGAGAATTGTGATATGATCCCTTGTTTCATATTGTTGACACTCTGTGATGTTGTCCATATGGGTGGTATATTGGTGTATTAGGGTCTGCCCAGTGTAATATTTATACTACAGTAAGGTTCTGAGTGTTGTGTTTTGCAGTTGAGGGATTGTTGGCCTTATTGAGGTGACAAACATCAATACTTTAATTTTACTTTGTCATAACACCAGATATGGTTTGGTTTTAGAATATTTTGGAGGATCTGGTGTTGAATTGTTCCATAGATGTGTATGTGGTTTTGTGTTGGTTAAGTGCTTGAAATAATTGAGTTTAAAATATGATATGTCATTTATGATATATCAATCCATTTTTACACACACATAGAAGCATTACTTTTCAATAAGCAGCAGCCCTTCCTTGGGACTCAGTCTCTTCTCCACCATGACAAATTTATATACCGAATACACTGCAAGAAAACTTTCACTTGCTAACCTTCAATCTCACTAGAGTGGTACTTGTAACTTTTCACATTTGGGATGGGACACCCTTCGCTCCCCTAGAGTAGATTTATGGTGATGCACAAGTAAATAACGTAATTAAGGATGTAAGCCCCACCCACGGCCCCACCCCTAACCCCGCCCTCTTTAGCCTCCCCAAACAGTTGGGCCACCGACCGCCTATGCCTGGAACTATATCCATCATATGACAGACAAACCCCATTATCGTTGAACTACAGCTTCCCTAGTCTCTATAGTTACATCCAATGTTCTATGCACGTTTGTCACAGCTTCTCACAAACAGTCCTCTTCCACAGCAAATCCAGGTACTTCCTCCCCCAGTCCAGGTCCAGGGTAATAAGGAATATACTGTAAAAGCCTTTAGCAAACCAGGAAGATTATGGACCCAAAGATAGCACCTAGCAATTGCCAGAGATCATCAATGCCGCTGCAAATTTGTGTGAGCTCCACAGGAATTATTCCCACAACCCACTCCCAGGTGTCTAGGGATCACCGCTAAAGAGCAGAGTAATATCAGGGCAAAACTCCGAATGGGAAATAAACCTGGGAAATCAGGATGAAAGTCCTAATCTTCAGGCCAACTAGTGATTTGGAGCAAGTCAAAACCATAGAAAAGGTAGGTTCTCTTCCTACCTCTCCCTCCGCACCTTTAGTGTTCACTCTGGTGGATCCTCTTCTACTTCTATCCCTCTGCCTGTCGGCGTACCTCAGGGTTCTGTTCTTGGTTCCCTCCTCTTTTCTATCTACACTTCTTCCCTTGGTTCATTAATCTCATCCCATGGCTTTTCCTACCATCTCTATGCTGATGACTCCCAAATCTACCTTTCTACCCCTGATATCTCACCTTGCATCCAAACCAAAGTTTCAGCGTGCTTGTCTGACATTGCTGTCTGGATGTCTCAACGCCACCTGAAATTAAATATGACCAAAACCGAGCTTCTCATTTCCCCCCCCCAAACCCACCTCCCCGCTCCCCCCCGTTTTCTATTTCTGTTGATGGCTCTCTCATTCTCCCTGTCTCCTCAGCTCGAAACCTTGGGGTCATCTTTGACTCTTCTCTCTCCTTCTCTGCTCATATCCAGCAGATTGCCAAGACCTGTCGTTTCTTTCTTTACAACATCCGTAAAATCCACCCCTTTCTTTCCGAGCACTCTACCAAAACCCTCATCCACACCTCTCGTTTAGACTACTGCAATCTGCTTCTTGCTGGCCTCCCACTTAGTCACCTCTCCCCTCTCCAGTCGGTTCAAAACTCTGCTGCCCGTCTCGTCTTCCGCCAGGGTCGCTTTACTCATACTACCCCTCTCCCTATCCATTTTCGCATCCTGTTCAAACTTCTTCTACTAACCTATAAATCTACTCACTCTGCTGCTCCCCAGTATCTCTCCACACCGTCCTTCCCGTGCACTCCGCTCCATGGATAAATCCTTCTTATCTGTTCCCTTCTCCACTACTGCCAACTCCAGACTTCGCGCCTTCTGTCTCGCTGCACCCTACGCCTGGAATAAACTTCCTGAGCCCCTACGTCTTGCCCCATCCTTGGCCACCTTTAAATCTAGACTGAAAGCCCACCTCTTTAACATTGCTTTTGACTCGTAACCACTTGTAACCACTCGCCTCCACCTACCCTCCTCTCTTCCTTCCCGTTCACATTAATTGATTTGCTTACTTTATTTATTTATTTTGTCTATTAGATTGTAAGCTCTTTGAGCAGGGACTGTCTTTCTTCTATGTTTGTGCAGCGCTGCGTACACCTTGTAGCGCTATAGAAATGCTAAATAGTAGTAGTAGTAGTAAAAGAAGTTGGTCAGTTCTCAGGGTGACACCCCTAAGAAGCAGGAACTTGCTGCATTCTAAAGGAAAACTGGATACAGTTCACTACTGACCAGTTCTTTAGATATAGTTCATTGATTATGTCAGTCATTCTCAACCGATTAAGATTCTGCAATATAAAGAATTGTGTACAACTGCATATTTTTTTTATACTGGGTACATGTTTGCTATTATTCTTTCTAACCCAATTTGCCCCTAGTTGCACTTCCTAATGTGTTATGTTCTTCCTTTTCTCTAGTCCATATTAGTAAGTAACATTTCACCTCCACTTCTTTTGATTTGCAGGGACATCTGAATAGTAATTCAGTATACTATTTGAATTTTTTTCCATTCTCTAGGCAGATTTATGTCATATAAACTCATGCTGGCTGCATGCATACCCAACACATTCTATGCTTTCTGAATTGATTTGTGGTTACAGATATTCTGGTCACAGTTGCCGTTTCTCTTAATACCAATTCTCTAGTACTGAACAGTTTAGTCCGAAACTGTGTAGCCATCTATGTTACTTCTGATGATACCAGGTCATGTTCTTGAGGCTCATGTGATCTTTGGCTTATCAAACATATAAACGGCAAGTGACCGTACTCACTTGCAAATGCACAGTACAGACTTCCCTCTCTGTCCCGCCCTCGCGTCAAGACGTCATGACGTCAGAGGGCGGAACAGAGAGGGAAACGGAGTCGAATTGTTGGACGCCGACGCCACTGCCGCCTGGAAAGGAACATCGCACGAAACAACCTCCACCCTCCCCCCATCCGTATCGGGCCCTCTGCACTGACCTGATAGCACCTCTCACCTCCTTGTGAAAGCGCTGCAGTCAGCAGCAGAGCGATCTGCTGCTGCTGCCTGTAGCGCTTTCACTCGGAGGTGAGAGGCACTGTCAGGTCAGTGCAGGGGGCCCGGCACGGAGGGGGGAGGGAGCGGCGACGATGAGGGTAGCTGGACATGGGAGGAGGGCAGGGGGGAGAGGTCATGGTTGCTGGACTTGGGGTGAGAGCAGGGCACAGAGGAGGGTTGCTGGACATGGGGGGAGGGGGGAGGCCAGGGGAGAGAGGAGGGCTGCAATACTCGCCCGTTTTTATGGGCTTAACGGCTAGTTTGAAATAAGGAGAGACTGGAGTCCTGTTTTTCTTAAGCCATCTATTGGCACACTGATACAAGAATGCAACACTCTATGTAGTACTTTTCCTAGTATATTACACATATACAGAGTATCATAATTCTTCTAGTCTAAGGACAGCACTATCTAGCATTAATATAATCTATTTCCTGAAAGGTTTTCCTTTGATCAGCTTGGGATGATGATTTCTCAGTAAAACAAATACAACAGCAAAACCGGGAACAGGATTTTGCTATTGCAGACCTTGTCACGGAAACAGTGGATCATCTCAACTTAAATTTTGCTGTTCAGTAAATATAGGCTTTAACAGCAGAGCTGCCTATGGTTGTTGAACTGGTTACTGGTCTCCAAGCTAAACAGAACAGAGATGAGTTGGGTCACTTTAAAGCGGAGATGAAGCTGAAGCTGAAGCTGGTTGAGAACAGACATAGGTCTCTACCAAAACAGACTGCTGATCATCCCATGGAAAACTTTACATTGGGGTCACTGTCCACTGGATTGGCAATCTTTGGAAAGATCTGCTTATCTAACCTTAAGACTGAAGGGTTCAAAAAACATTTAACAGTCTTGCACTAGGTTTTGAAGATATTCAGAGTTTGCAATCAGATGAAAAATTGTTAGAACAACAACAGACAATGATTCTGACTTTATGAAAGCCTTCTCTTTAATTGAACTGCATGACAATCTAACAGATAAAGATGTAAGTGATGAATTAGCACTACTTCTAATGCAGATAATGACAATTATGATGAAATATTCTTTGCTATATGGAAGTCTAGAGTTTCAGAGATTCCCTTGATTAAAACCTGAAGACCCAGTCAGAAGGAATCAGTAATACTGCAACCTGGCCTGATTTGAACAAACCTTTTATTAGACTGAACAATCCACTTCCTGCCCAATGCAGTTGAACACCTTTTCAGCTGAGCTGGATAAAATGACTCACTCGCATGAGTGACAGTCATTTTCAAAAATGTAGTTTTACTAAAAGGAAAGTGAATTGTTCACTAATAAAGCTGTTAGGATAAAAATGTTAACAATAGTTGCATTCATTGAGGTTAGGATACCTTTTACTTTTTACTCAAAAAGTATTATATTAGGCTATGGCTTTTTTACTTTCACTTAAGTAAAGGCCCTTTACTAAGCTGCTATATAATTTGCGCGGCGTAGTAAAATAAGCCCTAAATTTTTGAATGTGTCCTTCACTGTACTTTTTACTTTTACTTAAGTATTAAAATATACATTTATTTTAAATCTTAAGTACTTTGACCAGCACTGACAATCTACATTTATAATGCTTCTAAACTGCTGCAGCGTGTATGTTGTCGGGACTACTATTTATAAGGGAATGAAAAATGAGAACACACTTGTGCAAAGAGGTAGATGGTAGGTGACAGGCAATGTGTGACATAGCTTAGTGTCTGTTCACCAGTAAGAAAAGCAACAAAACCAGTGGCAGACTCATCTATCCTCTTAAAAATATATCAGTAAATCATGACTTCGTAGCAAGTTGTCTCTAATCCACAGATTGACACAGTGCGTTTTAAGTAAGATTTATATGAAGAATTGTATGATGGAATTTCAAAAGCTATTTACAAGGTTTGAGGAAGGACTATGACCTGCATAAATCAGACAGAATTGCATTTTGCTTCTGTTTTATTTATATAGGTCTATACATACTTATCCAAATATTGTAAAGGTTATAATCTATAATATAAGGAGGAGTTAATAAACAAGGTGCATTGAAGTTTAATATTAAAATAGTAAACATTTACCTTATTCATTCAGTTACCCTCATAGAATGATATCATTGTAGGATATATTAAGTGAAGTCAATATGAGATGTACACGTGGGCATAAAATATAAGAGTGTCAGAAAGTAGTTTACAGAATATTGTAATCATTTTTTGGCTTATGCTAAAATATCGTTCTTCAAAGACAAGCAGGCCAATATTCTCACAGATGGGTGACGTCACGTCGGCCCGGAGGACTTTCTAGCAAAGTCCATGACAAAATCAAAAAATGTTCCCCGTCGCGCGGGCGGATGCAGTGCACATGCGCGCGTCCGTTTTCCTGCCCGTCGCGCGGGCACATTCCTCAGTTTTTTCTTCTCCGCGTCTGAGGTGACACGGAGCTCGACTGAGGTGACACGGAGCTCGACTGTCGTCTTCGTGTTGCTGTGCCCGGAGGTGAAGATTCGAAGAAAAAAAGAAGTATCCTTAATAATTGTATTAGTATTTTTTCGTTTATTAAGTTTCCTTTCTTTTAGCCTGCGATTTTATTTAAATCGCTCGTTCGGGTTTATTTTTTCCCCTTTTTTGTCTTGTGTCATCTTTTTATAGACACAATCGCGTCTTTTGATTTGGCAGGGACAGTTTTTCCCGAGATGTCAACGAAGACGCCCAGCGGCTTCAAGCCTTGTGCCCGCTGTCATCGGGCCATCTCTGGCACTGACACACACTCGTGGTGTATTCAGTGCCTTGGGCCGGACCACCGCTCGGAGAGCTGCAAATTGTGTCTCGCCATGAAAAAGCGGACACTGCTCTCTCGAGACGCCCAGAGAGAAAAGATTTTTGGGCCCGGTGCTTCGGCGTCGGCGCCGTTGACGGCGCCGTCCAAATCGGCGCCGGTGAAGTCGGTGCCGTCGAGGACGATGTTTTCGCAGCCGGGGTCGTCGAGGTCGACGTCGAAGGAAGCGTCGGCACCGGGAGACAGGGGACAGGCTGCCATTCGACCGATGCACGCTGGGAGCAGTGATGCATCGAGTGGGTCTCCACCCGCCTCGGCGCCTCCTGCTTTGCAGACCCCCCGGGACCGTCCTGCGTCGGACCCGGCCCCAAAGAGACGTGTGGATTCCACGTCCTCTTCTCCGGTGCCGAGGAGTCTCGACGACATGCGTCGGGCAAAGGCCAAGAGGCATCGTCGTCGGTCTCCTTCGCATCACGGCACCGGGAGCTCCGGGTCATCGATACATTCGATACCCGAGAAGCGTCGGTGCCGAGAGGACCGCTCTCCCTCTATTACTGAGGTTCCGACGCGTGGGGTCACTGGCAGCCGAGTCCCCACTCCCCAGCCTCAGCAGACTTTGCCTCCAGTGCCTCAACCGACCCCTCAGCATCTTCCGGCAGCAACTCTGGATGAGCGTATGCAGGCCATGTTCCCATTTTTTATGGACATGATGCAGCAGTGGCAGTCAGCATCGAGGTTGTCGGTGCCGACGGCGTCGGCGGTGCCGGTGTCGCTGATTTCAGAGGCACCGGTGCTGACGGCGTCGGAGGTATCGACATTGCCGGTGCCGGATGTTTCTGCATCAGGCCTTCAGTCCGTGGTGAGGTCTGTCTCACCGGTGCCGCCTCCGGCGCCGGTGTCTTTGACTTCCCAAGTTGGCTCTCCCGAGACGTCGGGGCAGGAAGCTTCTCCGGAGTCTCAGGGACAGTCAACTTCTCGGCATCGTCATAGAGGCCGTCAAGCCTCTTCGTCGAGACGGGCTCAGATCAGGGCGGCTCTGTCCGAGCTTTTAGCCCCATCTGACAATACCTCATCTGAGGATGATGATGGAGTGCATGGGGAGTTCTCTGGCGAGGATTCTCAAGGCATTCCGTCTGACTCCACTCCCTCGCCACAGAGGCAGCTGTCTCCTCCCGAGAGCTTGTCTTTTTCATCTTTTGTTCGGGAGATGTCTGAGGCCATCCCCTTCCCCGTGGAAATTGTGGATGAGCCCAGAGCCAAAATGCTTGAGGTTCTGGACTATCCATCTCCACCTTCATCTTCTGCCACAGTTCCTTTTCATGAGACTCTCAAGGAACTTATGTTGAGGAACTGGGAGAAGCCTTTTTCTTGCCCAACCGTCCCCAAAAAAGTTGAGTCCCAATACCGGATCCACGGGGAACCCAGTCTCATGCGGGCTCAATTGTCTCATGATTCAGTGGTGGTGGATTCCGCTCTCAGAAGAGCCAAGAGTTCCAGGAGCTTCTCCTCGGCGCCCCCGGGGCGGGAGTTTGGGACTCTGGACTCTTTTGGGAGAAAGGCGTATCAGGCTGGTCTGCTCGCTGCCAAGATCCAATCGTACCAACTCTACACGAGTATTCATTTGGGGAACTCTGTGAGGCAACTTGAGAGTTTGGTAGATACACTCCCAGAGGAGAAGGCCGAACCCTTTCGTCAAGTGATCAGGCAGCAGAAGGCGTGTCGCAAGTTCCTGTCCAGGGGCATTTTTGACACTTGCGATGTGGTATCTCGCTTCTCTGCTCAAGGTATAGCGATGCGCAGGCTCTCATGGCTGCGTGCCTCTAACCTGGAGGAACGAACTCAGCGGAAGATAGCAGATATCCCATGCCGGGGGGATCACCTTTTTGGAGAGAAGGTAGAAGAGATGATTGATCATCTCTACCAGCGTGACAACGCTATGGATTCTCTCTCCCGCCGGGCGCCTTCTGCAACCACTTCCACTGCTAGGAAGTTTTTTAAGGGAAGAAGAAGTGCTCCTTTCGCTTCTAGGAACCGAAAGTACACTTCTTATTCTCGTCAGCCGGTTCAGGCTCGACCCCAGCCCGCTCACTCTCGTCAGCAGCGGGCACCGAAGCAGGCCCCTGCAGCTCCCCAGCAAAAACCAGGGATGGGTTTTTGACTGGCTCCGGCAGAGCATAGCCGAAATCAAAGTACCTGTGCTGGACGATCTGCCGGTCGGGGGGAGGTTAAAATTTTTTCACCAAAGGTGGCCTCTCTTAACCTCCGATCGGTGGGTTCTCCAAATAGTCCGGTACGGGTACGCTCTCAATTTGATTTCCGAACCTCCAAATTGCCCACCAGCAGCTCAGTCTTTCAGCTCCTACCACAAGCAGGTACTTGCAGAGGAACTCTCCGCCCTTCTCAGCGCCAATGCGGTCGAGCCCGTTCCACCAGGGCAAGAAGGGCTGGGATTCTATTCCAGGTACTTCCTTGTGGAAAAGAAAACAGGGGGGATGCGTCCCATCCTAGACCTAAGGGCCCTGAACAAATTCCTGGTCCGAAAAAAGTTCAGGATGCTTTCCCTGGGCACCCTTCTTCCCATGATTCAGGAAAACAATTGGCTATGCTCTCTGGACTTGAAGGACGCTTACACTCACATATCGATACTTCCAGCTCACAGGAAGTATCTTCGATTTCGGCTGGGATCACAGCACTTTCAGTACTGTGTTTTGCCTTTTGGCTTGGCGTCTGCACCCAGGGTATTTACAAAGTGCCTGGCAGTTGTAGCAGCGTCGCTACGCAGACTGGGAGTGCATGTGTTCCTTTATATGGACGATTGGCTGGTGAAGAACACCTCCCCGCAAGAAACTTTGCAGTCCATGCGGATGACTATTCAGGTGCTAGAGATGTTGGGGTTTGTCATCAATTATCCCAAGTCCCATCTCGTCCCAGCTCAAAAATTGGAATTCATAGGAGCTCTGTTGTGCACAAAGACAGCTTGCGCTTATCTCCCAGGACCCAGAGCGGACAGGCTTCTGTCTCTGGTTTCCACAGTGCAAGCGTCTCAGCAGATCACAGCTCGGCAGATGTTGAGATTGCTTGGCCACATGGCCTCCACAGTTCATGTGACACCCATGGCACGTTTACACATGAGATCTGCTCAATGGACCCTAGCTTCTCAGTGGTTTCAGGCCACGGGGAATCTAGAGGATGTTATCCAGCTGTCCATTAATTTTCGAAATTCCCTCAATTGGTGGACCATTCGATCCAATCTGGTCTTGGGACGCCCATTCCAAATTCCTCAGCCCCAAAAAGTGCTGACGACGGATGCATCCCTCCTCGGGTGGGGAGCGCATGTAGATGGGCTTCACACTCAAGGAGCTTGGTCTCTTCAGGAGAGGCATCTCCAGATCAATCTCCTGGAATTGCGAGCGATCTGGAACGCCATGAAGGCCTTCAGAGATCGGCTAGCCAACAAAATTGTCCTCATTCAGACAGACAATCAGGTGGCAATGTATTACACCAACAAGCAAGGGGGTACCGGATCTCGTCCTCTGTGTCAGGAGGCCGTGCAGATGTGGCTATGGGCATATCAAAACGGAATGTTTCCCCAAGCCACTTATCTAGCCGGTGTAAACAACAGTCTGGCCGACAGGCTGAGCAGAGTTATGCGGCCTCACGAGTGGTCCTTGAACATGACTATTGCCAAAAAGATCTTTCGAGTTTGGGGCACTCCATCGATAGATCTTTTTGCTTCCCAGGACACTCACAAGGTTCCTCAATTCTGTTCCAGACTTCAGGCCCACGGCAGACTAGCGTCGGATGCCTTCTTCCTTTTTTGGGGGGCAGGACTCCTATATGCGTATCCTCCCATCCCTTTAGTGGGGAAGACTCTCCTGAAACTCAAACGAGACCAGGGAACCATGATTCTGATAGCGCCCTTTTGGCCCCGTCAGATATGGTTTCCCCTTCTTCTGGAACTTTCGTCAGAAGAGCCATGGAGATTGGACTGTTTTCCGACCCTCATTACTCAGAACGAGGGGGCGCTTCTACATCCCAACCTCCGGTCTCTAGCTCTCACGGCCTGGATGTTGCGAGCATAGAGGTTGCTTCCTTTTCAAGCTCATTTTCAAAGCACTTAGCCTCCCAAAGTTCCATAGAAACCTATGGAACTTAGCCTCCCAAAGTGCTTTGAAAATATGCCTCTTGGTCTCTCTGAGGGTGTCTCCAGAGTTCTGTTTGCTTCCAGAAAAGATTCCACACATAGGTGTTACTCTTTTAAATGGAGGAGGTTTGCCGTCTGGTGTGACAGCAACGGCCTAGATCCTTTCTCTTGTCCTGCACCGACCTTGCTTGAGTACCTTCTGCATTTATCTGAGTCTGGTCTTAAGACCAACTCGGTCAAGGTTCATCTTAGCGCAATCAGTGCTTATCATTCACATGTTGATGGCTTGCCTATCTCTGGACAGCCTTTAGTCATGCGTTTCATGAGAGGTTTGTTTTTGTCAAAGCCCCCTGTCAAACCTCCTCCAGTGCCATGGGATCTCAATGTCGTTCTCACCCAGCTGATGACAACTCCTTTCGAGCCACTGGATTCCTGTCATCTGAAGTACTTGACCTTGAAGGTCATTTTCTTGGTGGCTGTTATTTCAGCTCATAGGGTCAGTGAGCTTCAAGCCCTGGTAGTTCATGCACCATTCCTTGTCTTTCATCATGACAGAGTAGTTCTCCGCACGCACCCAAAGTTTCTACCGAAGGTGGTGTCGGAGTTCCATCTGAACCAGTCAATTGTCTTGCCAACATTTTTTCCCCCTCCTCACACGAGCCCGGGCGAAAGCAAGTTGCACACTTTGGACTGTAAAAGAGCACTGGCCTGTTACGTGGAGCGGACACGCCCCTTCAGACAGTCCGCCCATCTGTTTGTTTCTTTTAATCCCAATAAGAGGGGAGTTGCTGTCGGAAAACGCACCATTTCTAATTGGCTAGCAGATTGCATTTCCTTCTCTTACGCCCAAGCTGGGCTGACTTTGGATGGCCATGTCACGGCTCATAATGTTAGAGCCATGGCGGCGTCACTGGCTCATCTAAAGTCAGCCACCATAGAAGAGATTTGCAAAGCTGCGACGTGGTCTTCAATCCACACATTCACATCACATTACTGCCTTCAGCAGCATAGCCGACGCGACAGTCGGTTTGGGCAGTCGGTGCTGCAGAGTCTGTTTGGGGTTTAGAATCCAACTCCACCCCTCTAGGCCCATTTTTATTCTGTTCCAGGCTGCACTCTCAGCTAGTTGTGTTTGGTTTCAGGTCAATTGTGTTTTTGTCCTCGCCGTTGCGGGACCCAATTGACCACTCTTTGTTATGTTGAGTGAGCCTGGGGGCTAGGGATACCCATCTGTGAGAATATTGGCCTGCTCTTCTTTGGAGAAAGAGTAGTTACTTACCTGTAACAGGTGTTCTCCGAAGACAGCAGGCAATATATTCTCACAACCCTCCCACCTCCCCTTTGGAGTTGTATTCCTCTAATTCTTGTAAATTAACTGAGGAATGTGCCCGCGCGACGGGCGGGAAAACGGACGCGCGCATGCGCACTGCATCCGCCCGCGCGACGGGGGACATTTTTTGATTTTGTCATGGACTTTGCTAGAAAGTCCTCCGGGCCGACGTGACGTCACCCATCTGTGAGAATATATTGCCTGCTGTCTTCGGAGAACACCTGTTACAGGTAAGTAACTACTCTTTCCAGCAGGATGCACAATGTGCCTTCCTAAGCAGTTGCAGGAGGAATATTCTTGGTCCCTGCTCCAGAGAAAGCTGCCAATGAAACTGAATAGCAGGAGGTCTATTCTGAAAAACAGTCCAATTGTATCCGAGCTTGAAATTTTGGAGGGAAGTATAAAAACCTAAGTACAAGAAAGGAGCCAGGTCTTCCTCTCTCAGAGGGAGTTTCTATGGAGCATTAAGTTTGTCTCCATTCATGCCTCATCCCCGCGAGCTCTGACCCCATCTGCACAGTCCCCATCCCCATTTTGTCCCTGAAAGCTCTGACCCCCTCTGCACATGCTGAACAGTTATGCAGTAACATGTAATAATGTACTTGATCCCTTAATGTAAGTTGCGCTGAACTTAGTCTGGGAATGCTTGCAACTAGTAAGAAATAAAGTAAGTAAAAGTAGTATACCACCAGAGATATAGAAAGAGATGCATTTACTCCTGTGTTGTTCAAAAAATAAAAGAAGGGAGCTAGTGACCTTTCATGCGGCCTGATCTGTTTCTCGTTTTAGATCTCTATTAAGATTAAGTTTTCCTACTGTCAAATGTGATCACTTTAAACATTTTCATGAAAGTTCCTCTAATTATCAATCAAGTAAAATCTGAAACGCAATCCCAATTAAGATATGGAGCATACCCAATTATTTGCAATTTTGGAAAGATTTAAAGACTTATCTTTTCAGTAAATATTTTTTAAGTGTTCTGTTGTAGTTTATTTTGTAACCCACTTTGATTCCATGTTGATATAAGCAGGATATAAATACTGGAAATAGAACAGAGTAGAATAGAATGGCACTAGGGATGGTGTTAGAGGAGTGCAACTAGGGCAACTGCCATTGCCCAGGCAACGGGGACTCGGCTGAGCCACCTGACCCTCCTGAGCCAATCAGGCGCAAGTGCGTGAAATGTTTACTGTTTTTTCACTCCTTAAATCCATTCACTCTTTAAATCCATTTTCCCCATTGATTTCAATGGGGGGAAATACTTTTCTTCATAAAACAGTCAAAATTACACAGATTTTCAATAAAAGTCACACAGATGCCAGATCATTCTAAACCAGACCATATTTTCAAATTTTTTAAAACCACTTTCCATTATCACATTACATAATTTCACTCAAAAATTAACCCTAAAATTCAATGAAATTTTTCCAAACTTTCAGGAGGAGTTAAAATAATTTCATGGTTGTTGACACAATCACTGGATTTCAAAAATTTGCTTCGCAAGCAGAATTAGACCCTCTGCACCACAAGTGGCTAAAATACTACTGCAGGGGGGCAAGGGGAAAGGAGAGGAGACGTTGGACATGGGTGGCTACAGGGGGGCAGGGGAGAGGAGGGTCGCTGGACATGGGTAGCTGCAGGGGGAGAGGAGGGTTGCTGGACATGGGTGGCTGCAGGGGGGCAGGGGGAGAGGAGAGTCGCTGGACATGGGTGGCTGCAGGGGGAGAGGAGGGTTGGTGGGGAGGGGGTCCTGAGACCAGATGGGTGGCTGCAGGGGGGGCAGGGGAGACAGGAAGGACGCTGCGGGGGGGGGGGGGATTACCTTGCTAGCGCCCGTTTCATTGCCTACTGAAACGGGCCTTTTATACTAGTCTATATAATAATTTGTACATCAAGGTTCTCTGGCTGGCTGGCTGGGTTCGTAACATGTTGGTGACGTCAGCTCGCCTCCAGTGTTCCCTCTCATTGTCCTGCCCTCGCATAGAGACGAAATAGCATCAGAGGAGGGCAGAACACTGAGAGGGAACGCTGGAGGTGGCACGAGCCCAGCCTACTTGCCGCTGCTCCGACCTGAGGTAAGATGGATGGCTTACAGGTAGGGCGGCAGGAAGGACAGAGTCACTGGCCATGGAGATGGGGGGGGGGGGGGGGGAGAGAATCGCTGCACATGGATGGGATGGAGGGCAGGGCACAGGACAATTGCTACACATGGATGAGATGGGAGAACAGGGCAGAAGCAAATCGCTGGATTTCGATGGGATGGGAGGGGAGAATCACAGGACACAGATAGGGGGGCAGGGCACAGGACAATCATTGGACATAGATGGGAGGACAAAATCGCGGGACATCGAGGGGAGGGCATGGCCGAGAATTGATGGACAAGGATGGGATGGGAGGAGAGAATCGCGGGACACGAATGGGAGGGCAGGGCAGAGGAGAATCGCTGGACATGGAGGGGATGGGAGACGAGGGGAGAATCGCGGGACACGGATGGGAGGGCAGGGCACAGGACAATCGCTGGACATGGAGGGGAGGACAGAATCACGGGACATCAAGGGGAAGGGAGGGAAGGCCAAAGCAGAATCGATGGACATGGATGGGATGGGAGGAGAGGAGAGAATCGTGGGACACGGATGGGAACAGGGCCGGTCTTAAGGCGAGGCGACCGAGGCGGCCGCATAGGGCCTCGCGCTCAGGGGGGCCCCGCGCAGCGCGCCTCAGGTCGCCCCGCCCCGACCGCCCGAGCACCACTCTCCCTCCCTCCCAAGTTCAACAACGCGCGACGGCGACGTGGTGGGGGCGCTCCGCCCCAGATGTCAGCGGGTGGTGGTGGGTGGGGGTGTGTGCTCCGAGTCCGCTCCCGGCGCTGCTCATCCTGTCCTGCCTTTAAAACCCAATTTGAAGCGCTGGAGTAACAGGCAGCAGCGCCTCGCGTCTGCCCTTCTACTAAAAATCTCTTCGACGACGTCATTGGGCCTTCCCACATTGAGTCCCACCCTCCTCTGAGGTAACTTCCAATTACCGCGAGGGCGGGCGGGACTCAATGTGGGAAGGCCCAATGACATCGTCGAAGAGATTTTTAGTAGAAGGGCAGACGCGAGGCACTGCTGCCTGTTACTCCAGCGCTTCAAATTGGGGGTTTTTTTTAAAGGCAGTGAGGGTGGTGGGCCTGGGCGGCAGGAGAATGGAGCTGGTAGGTGGGGAGGGACTCAGATGGGAGAAGGGTGTGGGGCTCTCAGGTGGGGGAAGGGTGGGGTGGGGAGGGGGGTTCTTAAATGGGAAGGAGACTGAGGTGGGAGGGGTTCATGGATGGGAGAAGCAGAAGGGGTGGGGAGGGGGTTCTTGGATAGTTGAAGGGGACGGGTGGGGAGGGGACTGGGGTTCTTGGATGGGAGAGACTGGGGAGGGGGTTCTCGGATGGGAGAAGGGGACAGGTGGGGAGAGGACTGGGGTTCTTGAATGGGAGAAGGGGACTGAGGTGGGGAGGGGGTTCAAGGATGGGAGAAGGGGATGGGGAGGGGGTTCTTGGATGCTTGAAGGGGACGGGTGGGGAGGGGACTGGGGTTTTTGGATGGGAGAGACTGGGGAGGGGGTTCTCGGATGGGAGAAGGGGACGGGTGAGGAGAGGACTGGGGTTCTTGAATGGGAGAAGGGGACTGAGGTGGGGAGGGGGTTCAAGGATGGGAGAAGGGGATGGGGAGGGGGTTCTTGGATGCTTGAAGGGGACGGGTGGGGAGGGGACTGGGGTTCTTGGATGGGAGAGACTGGGCAGGGGGTTCTCAGATGGGAGAAGGGGACGGGTGGGGAGGAGACTGGGGTTCTTGGATGGGAGAAGGGGACTGAGGTGGAGAGGGGGTTCTTGGATGGTTGAAGGGGACGGGTGCGGAGGGAACTGGGGTTCTTGGATGGGAGAAGGGGACTGGGTCTGAGAAGGGGCAATATGGGAAAATGGGGGCCATGCCTGGGGCTGGTGGGAAAATGGGGTATGCGTGGGTCAGGTGGGATAATGGTTCTGAAAAGGGGGGGCCCTAATACAAGGCATGTGGATGAAGGGGGCTGGAACTGGGGGTTGAAAAGGAGGTTAGGTGGGATAAGAGGCTGGAGGCTGAAAAGGGGCAGGGGCTGAAACGGGGGACTGGGGGCTGAAAAGGGGACAGGGAGAAGTGGCTGGGGGGCTGAAGCTCGGGACTGGTGGGAGAAAAGGGCTGGGGCTGAAATGGGGGACTGGTGGGATAGTGGGGCTGGAACTGGGGGCTAAAAAAAAGGGGCGGAGAGGGGCAGATCCTGGATGGGGGAGCAAGAGGGAGGGCAAACCCTGGATGGATGGGAGAGGGAGGGCAAATGGTGGATTGAAGGAGCAGAGAGAAAGGGCAGACAGTGGATGGAAGGGATAGAAAGGGCAGACAGTGAATGGATGGGGGAGAGAGAGAGGGCAGACAGGGGCAGATGGTGAATGGAAGGAGCAGAGATACAGGGCAGATGTGGATGGAAGGAGCAGGAAGAGAGGGCAGACATTGGATGGAGGGGATAGCAGAGAGGGCAGACACTGGATGGCAGAGAGAGACCGAAGACAGATGCTGGATGGAAGGAAGACAGTGAAAAGATGAGGAAAGCAGAAACCAGAGACAACAAACTGTAAATAAAATATATATTTAAATTTTTTTGCTTTAGGATAAAGTAGTATTGTAGATATGTTAATAAATGTTTATAATAGAACATGCAAACAAGGTAATCTTTTTATTGGACTAATTTTAATACATTTTGGCTAACTTTCGGAGAACAAAACCCCCTTCCTCAGGTCAGGATAGGATACTGTAACAGTACTATACTGTATTGACCTGAGGAAGGATGTTTTGGCCTCTGAAAGTTAAATATATTAGTTCAATAAAATGGTATTTTATTTTCTATATTTGTTTTATTTCTATTTGTTAATTTGTAAAGTGGTGATTGGTACTTGTTAGGTTTTTTTTTTCAAATTTACATCTGCTGTCTTTATATTTTGCACAGTACTAGGGGACAGTTTCTGTTTCTGTGGTGTTGCATTGTATGCAGAGTCTGGCATTGGGGGTTCAGTTTAATTTTTGTCTAAATAGAAAGTTTATGATTACTTATTCTATAGTGGATTAGGGTGTATCTGTGTTTGTGAAAAAGACATGGCTTTCAGTTGGCACTGACTGCAGGATCGACAAGCCCTGGAGCTGGGGGCCTTGGAGCTCGGAGGGAGGGGTGGCTGGCCCTGGAGCTAGGGTGGGGGCGGGGCTAGGGTGGGGCCCCATCAAATTGGTCTGCATAGGGCCCCGCACTTGCTAAGACCGGCCCTGGATGGGAAGGCAGGGCAGAGGAGAATCGCTGGACATGGATGGGAGGGCAGGGCAGAGGAGAATCGCTGGACATGGAGAGGATGGGAGGCGAGAGGAGAATCGCGGGACACGGATAGGAGGGCAGGGCAGAGGAGAAACACTGGACATGGAGGGGAGGGCAGAATCGTGGGACACGGAGGGAAGGGCAGGGCAGAGGAGAATTGCTGGACACGGAGGGGACGGCAGGGCAGAGGAGAATCGCGGGATACGGAGGGAAGGACAGAATCGTGGGACACGGATGGAAGGGCAGGGCAGAGGAGAATTGCTGGACATGGAGGGGAGGACAGAATCGCGGCACACAGAGGGGACGGCAGGGCAGAAGAGAATCGCTGCACATGGAGGGGAGGTCAGAATCGTGGGACATGGAGGGGATGGGAGGGGAGGGAAGAATCGCTGGTCATGGAGGGGAGGGCAGAGGAAAGAGGAGAAATCGCTTAGATGAGAGCCTTCCTAGGGCCTGTTTCATTTTTGACGAAATGGGCTTTGTTGCACTAGTTAAAAATAATTTTAAATAATTTTAAGCATCTGAGTCTACCTAATGAAGACCTCAGGACCCCCTCTACCCGACCTTAAAAAAAACAATTTTTTAAAGCAGCTTCCCGGAGCCCAAAAAATAAAACTCCAAACATAGTGCAAATAAAATTAAATAAAATAAACCTGAGGTCAGGAGACCTCTTACCTTGTTCTCCTGGTGTCTTCCTGGCTGCTCCCACCATCAGACCCCCTCCGAGTACCGGCACTCGACTGCATATACCTATGGGAGCCTGTCAGGTACCATTTAAAATTTAGGCCCTAGCTTTGGTGAGGTCTACCAGAGCTCTGATGTGCACAAATGTGCATGCACAGGAGCTTCAGCAGACCAGGCCCAAGACCGGATATTTTCCTGCCAGACCTCAGCCTCACTGCAGCACATCGTGGCTGCGTGCTTAGTCATGTCTGCCATATTTTCACTGTTAGGAGCCCCGGAACTTGAACCAAAACTGAAATGGTTCCCCAATATGATGGGAACTGGTCCGGGCCAACCCCGGAATGACCCGGGAACACCTCAGACTGACCTGGAGCAGTCCAGAAGCATCAGGGGCTCCCCTTGCCCTCCAAACTGGCCACCAATTAAAAAAGAACTGGGCCAGCAATGGCCCGATGAGAGCCAGGATAACAGGCAGGACCCAAGTAAAATCTTATGTTATTTATATACTAGTAAAAGAGGCCCGTTTCAGAGCAAATTAAACGGGCGCTAGCAAGGTTTTCGTCGCCAACACCCCCCCCCCCCCCCCCCCTCCAACTTTTTTTGTTTTTACTGCTCCCCTTTACACCATACTTAGGACTTAAATTTACTTTCAAATTTAGTTTTCTTTTTATTTAATCTAAGAAAAGTAATATTTGTCCACTAAAGTAATATTATCTACTATGGTAATATAATACTTGACAAAGAAGAGTATCTTCAAAAGTGCTTTGTTCTGGGCAGAGAATAAATATATCATCTGAATAGGATAATGAAAAATATTTTATTCAGCCAAAGAACTCAAGTATACATTGAACAATTGGGGAGAAAGCGGAGACTCTTGTGGGACCCCACAGGTTGATGGCCAAACAGTAGATTCTTCCCCATTTTTTCTAACATTATATATTATATTTTTCAAAAATGCTGTGAACCAATTAAACACCCCGTCTATAATTCCCCTCTCACTTAGGGCCTCTTATCAAGCCGCACTAGCAGTTCCCGTGTGGCAATGCTGAATAAGCCCATTCAAATTGAAAGGGCTTTGTCAACATTAATGCACTGGAAGCCGCTAGCACAAGCTTGATAAAAGAGGCCCTTGATCTAGTCAACAATACAGAGTGATCTACAGCATCAAAAGCCATATAAATATCAAACTATGGAAGAATTACATTCTTTCCCATGGCCAACATTTTCCCTATTTCCATTACCAACTTGATTAACAGGGTCTCTCTACTATGCATTGGCCAAAAACCATGCTAAGATCAGTATAAATATGTTGATATAGCAAGGTAATCAAAGACTTGTATACTAACAATAAATTCCAAAAGTTTAGCAATCTTTGGGATACTTGCTACAGGCCTGAATTATCCACTATAGTCAGATCTGCCCCAGTGTGCTAGAATTGTGCTTACCCCAATACCAAAGAAATGTCCTTAGGATAAGATCCTTCCAACAAAGTTATATTAACAAAACTAGTAAGCCACTGTAAGGTATCTGAAGGTACTTCTTTTAGATAAAAAGATGGGACATACATCCAAGGAAAAACCTTTACTTACTAGCTTTCTAAAAGTCCTCATTACTAAATCAGATGGGTGAATGTATCCCAAAGTCTATCAAGTAGGTATTCCCTCTAACTGATCATTCTCTGTCAAAGCTGGTGTGCCAATTGAGTCTGTAACTACTGAACTAAATGAATTTCTAATGTTATTAACTTTAGATTGAAAACATTGACCCAACTTTTCAGCAGAAGGCTGAACAGACTCAGGGATCATCTTTAACCCATCTGAACAAGTCAAGGTGAAGTAAATCTTAAATAAACTCTCTCATAATATAGTCTATGGGCAAGCATCAACAACTTAAATGGATTCTGATAATGTATAGGATGATTTTAGTGAAAATTAATATACTTGTGTATAAATCGATGGCAGTTTTGGGACTAATAGTGGCAAAAATACAGTGACCCACATATAAGTCAAGGCTGAAAATGGGTCCAGCATTGCTCCCTCTCTTTCTCTCCCTTTCACCTCTGGGTCCAACATCACTTTCCCTACATCTTTCCCTTCCATTATCCAGTATCAATCTGTCTCTATCCCTCCCCCTGTGTGTGTGGTCTGCCATTGCTCCCTCCTTTCCCTTTGCTAGCCCATGGCTTGGTATCTCGATCCCCCCTCTCTCATGTACCTTCAAACTTGTCTACTACAGGGCAGTGGCAGCACAGCGATACTCCTAGGCTGCCTAAAGACTGCTCCAGAACGCTCCCTCTGACCTGTCCTACCCTCTGACTCAACTTCCTGTTTATGTATGGGTGGCACAAGTCAGAGGAAATGCTCCACAGCAGACACAGGCAACCCAAGTGTAGCACTGTGCTCCCACTGCTCTACAAAAGGCAAGTTTGAAGGTACAGGAGGAGGGGACTGAGATGCTGAACTGTGGGCTGGCAGAGAGAGAGAGATGACAGATCATGCCACCAATAGGGAAGGTTAAATTTATTTGCTGCTACGAAGAATAATCCATAGACCCTGGTTTTTTTAAATGTATTTTGGAGTCAAAACTCCTAGATCTATACACAAGTATATACAGTAAATATGGGCGTTATATGATCACATTTCTGGGCTTTACCAAGGAGCAATATAGTAACCCTCATAGGTTCAAATTAGATATATAACCTGTATAAACAACATTTTCATAATTATGTTGCAATTATAGAAAGGCATCAATCATTCTATAAATTTTTGAAAAGTTACAATTTACTAAGCTTAAAAGTGATTAAAAAAAAACAGGAGAGAAGATCAAGCCATGTTCATAAATCATTCAGGAACACAAGACAATGCCTCTTCCCTTATCTTAAAATCCACCGCTGAACATCTTTGTTCCAATTTTGCAGAAAAAAAACTCAGCTGGCAAGGTGTAAAGATTTGACTACAAGAATAAAAACACATAATTGGTCTAGTCACTGGAAACATAGAAAGCATATGAGACAAAGTTTTAGCTGTCAAGTGACACGTTGGTCTTGAAACGTATATTTCTGTATTTTGTCACTGATATTCAATACAGCTTGCTATCAGAGGCACTGGAATGTAGAGTCCGCTTCCTCCTCGAGGTTATATTCATTTATCATTCTATTACGGATATGCGTTTGTTAGCACGTATTCAAACCTTTAAAAACGTTAAGGGCCCTTTTACAAAGGCGCGTTAGGCTCTATGCATATGCAGCATGTGCCAAAATGAGACTACTGACAGGCTACCACGTCCCCCCCCCCCCCCCCCCCCCCGGCTGTAATTTCAGATTTGCCACACACCCATAACGCCTGGATGATTTATTTATTTATTTCCTCCCATGCACGGCCTTTCCAGTGGTAAATCGGCAAGTGGCACACGCCGACCAGTCATCACACATGTAGTGCTTGAGCCCTTACTGCTAGATCAATAGGTGGCATTAAGGGCTCAGGCCAGTTTTACGCATGCCCTTGTCTCATTAAAAAAAAAGCCCTTTTTTGCAGACACGGTAAAAACTGGCCCAGCACATGCCCCAAAACACACACCTACACTACCGCAGGCCACTTTTTACTGCAGCTTAGTAAAAGGAACCCTTAGTATGTAAAATTAATTTAATACATATTTATGTATGACTTAATACACATATAACTGGTTTGCATATGTTAAGACAAAAAAAAACCTAAATCACATTACAATTGGAAAAAATGAGAATGAACTGAAAATTTTTAAAACTGTGCATATCCTTATTCTCTGTCCATATCCCTATCTATCTCATCTCCGTCACTTTTATCATTCACACCATTAAAAACCAAAGCCAGCAATGCAGAATGCATATTTAACACAGTGGTGCCAGCACCACCAGTCCTGAAACTCCCCAATCTGCTGTTGGTTGTGCGGGACCCACTCTTCTTATGACACTGTTCCTCTTGCCAATTGCATATAAGCCACTTCTGACTAAAAATGATCACAAAAATATCTGGTGATAGACACAGTTGAGAAAACTCTCTGTACAGGGGTCATCTGTGCTGTTCTAAAGTGTGTTATTTCAAAAACAAAAGGGCTGGGGTGGGAAATTGTCCTGTTTGTTCTTAAAAAAAAAATCATTTCAAGAATGAGCATTCTGCATGTAACTCTATAGCAGGGGTTCTTAATCTTTCTTGGTTCCTGACCCCTGTAACTGATCAATGAAACCGTCATACTTCCTTTCTAAACCGCATGTCCACTAGTTACTAATGACTGCTACATGTCACTGTTAGACGTTAGCACTGTTAGCGGCTAACAAGTTGCCAAACTTACAGTACTACACAGTTATTCAAAGCAGATCAGTCAGTAGTACAGATCAATCTTTATTATAGGGTAAAAAATCTAAATAAAAATGCCCGACACAGGCTGTGTTTCACCCAAAGGGGATGCGTCAGGGGCTCTAAAACAATAAATAGTGGACAAAATTACATGTATAAAAGCATAAATAATCATAATCACATATATAAAAGCAAAAGAACCATAGATGCCCATCAGAATCCTTCATGGACATCTATGGTGATGCCACTCTGTCAACTGTAGCAGCATTTCTATAGCTATTTTAAATTTCTATTTTCATTTTTAAATTATCCACCCTGTTTTCCTTCTGCTAAGGTAACACACTCTTTGTGGTGGTTTTTATGAGTTTCATAATGATCCAATGATATTTTTTATGACAGTACACTGTGCAAATATTTTTTATTTTTTTATTTTGCGGGACCATTTTTGTAGCTATGTATTTTAGTAATTGGTTCTGGGTTATTAGAAGTGAATCGGCGGTGGATGATTTACTTTTATTACTTTGGATTTTGAAGGCAACATTTTGACCTTTGACTCCTGTACAAGTTTAAGTAACGTCAGCTTCTCTGTCTGAAGTTTTTTTATAGCGATATTGAGGCGTGTGGTTACACGCTGTCATTTTCTAGAGTACGGTAAATTTCTGGCTTCTATTGCTCTACTATTGCCTCTTGGCTCTGGGTAGTTATTAATCTCATTTTCCGCTGTCTGGCGTGTTTATTATTCCCCTATTGATTAGTTTTTAGCATCAGATTCTATCTCTGACGAAGCCATTCTGCTGTTTTTTTTTGCCTGCTATTGTGCCCTAGTTCTTTGGCCATTTAGTAAGTTACTTGTTCATTTTACTTTTGTTTCTTTTACTCTCCGTCTTTGTTTTTATTTCTATTTCCATATTTTTAATATGCTGTTGATCAGTAGCTTTTTTTTTTCTCTTTGTCCTATAGCTACATATGGTGGCAACTAGGACATACACTATTCAACTACTTCTGTTGATGAAAACCTTACTTTAGGTAGGTGAGCAGCATTTCTTATTATGTTATTATCTTTTGATTTTTTTACTTTATTATTTGCTGTTCTTATGTACGTTATTATCCTTTGACTTTATATTTGCAGTTTTTATATATGTTATTATCCTTTGATTTATTGGCTTTATATTGTATTTGCTATTACTAGTATTTGTTGCATATATTTATATATTTTTGTTTTCACTTAGTAGTAGTATTTTTTACATACATGTATTTATATGGTATTCTGGTTCTTTTGCTTTTGTATATGTGATTATGATTGTTATTTATGCTTTTATACATGTAATTTTGTCTATTATTTGTTGTTTTAGAGCTCCTGACGCAGCCCCTTTGGGCTAAACACAGCCTGTGTCGGGCATTTTTATTTGGGTTTTTTACCCTATAATAAAGATTGATCTGTACTTCCGACTGATCTGCTTTGTTTGCCTTCACGTTGGATTTTGGGGGTCATCTGCCTTGTTGTTTTTTGCTACACAGTTATTCTACCAATAACTGTCTTCACTCTGCCTAGAATGTTTCAATAAACTGCTTCAGATTTCAAGACCTTTTGTCCACATCCCTTGGAGGTGCAGGCGCTACTAGCTAAGAACCCCTGGTCTAACATCTCCTTAGTGGAACTTCATGCACTTCCAACTCTAGCATCTTTCATACATTCTGAGGAGGGTATATCAGAGCATCATTTAGATGGTTACAGATTGTGAATTATTGAGTCTCTGATACACCTCTCTCTTTCTTAGTTGGGTGACAACAATGCTCTGATCTCAATGGTGTTTACAGTTAAGGGAAAGGGAAATGGGACTTGATATACCGCCTTTCTGAGGTTTTTTTGCAACTACATTCAAAGCGGTTTACATATATTCAGGTACTTATTTTGTACCAGGGGCAATGGAGGGTTAAGTGACTTGCCCAGAGTCACAAGGAGCTGCATTGGGAATCGAACTCAGTTCCCCCGGATCAAAGTCCACTGCATTAACCACTAGGCTATTAATTTTCTATTAGGTGTTATTTGTATTCACTGAATCCTGTAAGCCTTCCTTGTGAACAGGTTATGGCAGTGGTTCCCAAACTTGGTCCTGGAGGCACCCCAGCCAGTCAGGTTTTCAGGTTATTTACAATGATTATTCATGAGCGAGATTTGAATGCAGTACAGTCAGTGCATGCAAACCTCTCTCATGAATATTCATTGTGGGTATCCTGAAATCCTGACTGGCTGGGGTGCCTCCAGCCTCCAGGACCAGGGTTGGGAACCACTGGGTGATAGATAATCCCTTGGGTGGCTGAATTAGTCCCTCATTACCGATTTTCAATCCCTTTCCCAGACTACTATATAGATATAAGGTCCTTGATAATTCAGCAGAAAGGGATATTTGCTAATGGTTTCTGTGCGAGTTAACACTCACGCTGAAACCATTTCTACATTTCTTAGCCAGTAAAATCATGTTAAACCTGCATTGATGCTTTCTGTAAGAGCCCCTTTGTAAATAACTGATACTGTTAGTTTATTGTTGCATCTTCCACCTTTGAACATTGTGACCTGGCCCTTTTGAGAGATTTAGTAAATCACGGTTTCAGAACAAAATATCTGGAGTTGACAAAATTATTGAGCAGAGTATTTTAAAAGTATAAAACTGCTTATTCTGCCTCTTAGGTTATTTCTGTCCTGCCCAAAGCCCTGACAACCAATAAATCTTTTTATGTACTAGGTTTCCACCATTCTGGGCATGCACCAGGCAACCACCTAGGCAACACAAACCCAGGGTTACATGCAGTTGTCTATAGCTTCAACCTTTGCTCTTCGCCAATTAAGGTTTAGGATCCAGTCTTCCTGTGACCAGACCTTAAGTACTCTGTGTTTCAGAGAAACAACTGTGGTACTGACCTCTCTGCACAATTCAATGCAGGATGGGATTTTCAAAAGGCGTTTGACAAGGTACCTCATGAAAGGCTACAGAGGAAATTGGAGGGTCATGGAATAGGAGGAAAAGTCCTATTGTGGATTAAAAACTGGTTGAAGGATAGGAAACAGAGTGGGGTTAAATGGGCAGTATTCACAATGGAGAAGGGTAGTTAGTGGGGTTCCTCAGGGGTCTGTGCTAGGACCGCTGCTTTTTAATATATTTATAAATGATTTAGAGATGGGAGTAACTAGCGAGGTAATTAAATTTGCTGATGACATAAAGTTATTCAAAGTCGTTAACTCGCAACAGGATTGTGAAAAATTACAGAAGGACCTTACGAGACTGGGAGACTGGGCGGCTAGATAGTAACATAGTAGATGACGGCAGAAAAAGACCTGCACGGTCCATCCAGTCTGCCCAACAAGATAAACTCACATGTGCCATTTTTTGTGTATACCTTACCTTGATTTGTACCTGTCTTTTTCAGGGCACAGACTGTATAAGTCTGCCCAGCACTATCCCCGCCTCCCAACCACCAGCCCCGCCTCCCACCACTGGCTCTGGCACAGACCGTATAAGTCTGCCCAGCACTATCCCCACCTCCCAACCACCAGCCCTGCATGCACATATTAAAAACATGCACATATTAAAAAAAAACAAACAAACAAGACTTCACCACTTGTCTCACTTGTTTTTTAAAAGATAATCAGATAACGTTTAATGTGAGCAAGTGCAAGATGATGCATGTGGGAAAAAAGAACCCGAATTATAGCTACGTCATGCAAGGTTCCACGTTAGGAGTGGGTGTCGTCGTCGATAATACACTGAAACCTTCTGCTCAGTGTGCTGCTGCGGCTCGGAAAGCGAATATAATGTTGGGTATTATTAGGAAAGGTATGGAAAACAGATGTGAGGATGTTATAATGCCATTATATCGCTCCGTGGTGCGACCGCACCTTGAGTATTGTGTTCAATTCTGGTCACCGCATCTCAAGAAAGATATAGTGGAATTGGAAAAGGTGCAGAGAAGGGCGACTAAAATGATAGTGGGGATGGGCCGACTTCCCTATGAAGAAAGACTAAGGAGGCTAGGGCTTTTCAGCTTGGAGAAGAGACGGCTGAGGGGAGACATGATAGAGGTATATAAAATAATGAGTGGAGTGGAACAGGTGGATGTGAAGCGTCTGTTCACGCTTTCCAAAAATACTAGGACTAGGGGGCATGCGATGAAACTACAGTGTAGTAAATTTAAAACAAATCGGAGAAAATTTTTCTTCACCCAACGTGTAATTAAACTCTGGAATTTGTTGCCGGAGAACGCGGTGAAGGTGGTTAGCTTGGCAGAGTTTAAAAAGGGGTTAGACGGTTTTCTAAAGGACAAGTCCATAAACCGCTACTAAATGGACTTGGGAAAAATCCACAATTCCAGGAATAACATGTATAGAATGTTTGTACGTTTGGGAAGCTTGCCAGGTGCCCTTGGCCTGGATTGGCCACTGTCGTGGACAGGATGCTGGGCTCGATGGACCCTTGGTCTTTTCCCAGTGTGGCATTACTTATGTACTTATGATCCTCAACCACCAGGGGACAGACTGGCAACACCTGTATTATTACTGATTATTCCTCCTTTAGTCCCTTGAGCAGGGAGCTAAGGCTCTAATGGGGCCCCAGGGTGGGTGAGGTTCCCCTCTTACTGCTCCTTGACATCCTCAGAGGAGAGGAAAGACCTTCTATCGGGACCCCTTCTTGGAGAGGAAGAATGTGGCTCCTCCCTTGCACTTAGGTTTTATATTTCCCTCCAAAAGCCCCTATTTGTATCCTATTGGACCAAAACCTCTGAAAGTACCTCCTGCTGTTACACTTTCAGGCTTATTTTCGAAAGAGAAGGACGCCTATCTTTCGACACAAATCGGAAGATGGGCGTCCTTCTCACAGGGTCGTCCAAATTGGTATAATCGAAAGCCGATTTTGGACGTCCCCAACTGCTTTCCATCGCAGGGACGGCCAAAGTTCAAGGGGGCGTATCGGAGGCATAGCGAATGCGGGACTTGGGCGTGCCTAACACATGGACATCCTCAAACCATAATGAAAAAAAAGGGCATCATTGACGAGCACTTGGATGACTTTATCTGGTCCTGTTTTTCTTACGACTAAGGCATAAAAAGGTGCCCGAACTGACCAGATGACTACTGACGAGAATCGGGGATGACCTCCCCTTACTCCCCCCAGTGGTCACTAACCCCCTCCCACCCTCAAAACAATCTTTAAAAATATTTTGTGCCAGCCTCAAATGTCATACTCGGGTCCATGACAGCAGTATGCAGGTCCCTGGAGCAGTTTTAGTGGGTGCAGTGCACTTCAGGCAGGCGGACCCAGGCCCATCCCCCCTACCTGTTATACTTGTGGTGGTAAATGTGAGCCCTCCCAAACCCTCCAGAAACCCACAGTACCCACATCCAGGTGCCCCCCTTTACCCATAAGGGCTATGGTAGTGGTGTACAGTTGTGGGTAGTGGGTTTTGTGGGGCTCAACATACAAGGTAAGGGAGCTATGTTCCTGGGAGCAATTTCTAAAGTCCACTGCAGTGCCCCCTAGGGTGCCCAGTTGGTGTCCTGGCATGTCAGGAGGACCAGTGCACTACGAATGCTGGCTCCTCCCACGACCAAAGGGCTTGCATTTGGTCGTTTCTGAGATGGGTGTCCTTGGTTTCCATTATCGCCGAAAATCAGAAACGACCAAGTCTAGGGACGACCATCTCGTAAGGACGACCTAAATTTCAAGATTTGGGCGTCCCCGACCGTTACTATTGAAATGAAAGATGGACGTCCATCTTGTTTCGATAATACTGGTTTCCCCGCCCCTCCATCGGGACGTTTTGTGAGGACATCCTCAGCAAAACTTGGGCGTCCCTTTCGATTATGCCCCTCTTTAATTGGTTTCTGTTTTCAGGAACAGGGGCCAGAATGTTCTGTCTGCAACTGCAATGATAAAGCATTTTGGCAGCCTGCCTCGGAAACAAAATACAGAGGCAGAAAAAATCACAGTGCATCTTCATATTTCCAGCTAAAAATCAATGCATTCTCGAGGTTCAAATAGTTTTTCAATTTGAAGTGACATGTACATGAATGATACGTGTGATTTCCAAGGTTTGTTCTGTAGGATAGAGGGACAGAGGAGATAGAGTTGTTAACTGACTAAGGTATTTTTCACTCCTACCTGGCTAATATTTTTTCCCTGCTAGGCTTTTAGCTGGAACACACATCAGAGGGCTGAGGTATCATAGGCCTTTCAGAGCCAAGTGCTAAACATTTTTCTCAGTCACAAAGGGAGCAATTCTAGAACTTGGTACCAAGATGTAGGTGTGATAATGGAGTGCGCTTAGTTCTAATTCTATAATGGCACTTAGGGATGCCCAGTGCTTTTTCAATCTAGGTAAAAAGGTGCTGGTGAATCTTAGGAGGTGAACTAACCAGGGTTTTGTTTTCAGCCAGTACGGTGTATGCAGCCAGGTGGCCCTGAAATAGATCTACCTGGAGGTGGCTGCCTCTGAATTTGAGGGTCACAGGTTCAAGACTAGCTGGTGTACCAATGGGGGGGGGGGGGGGGGGGGGGAATGTAACTGAGTGGATAGGACACTTTTTGAAAAAAATGTGCTGGTAGCCTTGGTATGTACCAGCTAAAAAAAAAAAAAAAGCACTGGGCATGCCTAAGGTGTTATAGAATACTAGCGCAAAGCCGCATTAGCATGCCAAAATTTCGGCTCATGGTTGGTGTCAATTTGTGCACTCTTAGGGGGTCTTTTACTAAAGATTAGCTCGAGATATCTGCAGCAGGGCCTGTAGGAATACAATGGGACCTGCTACAGATAACTTGAGCTAACCTTTAGTAAAAGACCCCCTAAGTGCAACAGGCAACTTGCACAACTGATAATATTCTATAAGATGCACACATTGCTTGGTGACATGCCCACAGCCCGCTCAGTCACCCCCATGTGTATGCCCCCCTTGAAATTACGGGCTGAGCAACTTTTGCATTTACTTGATAGAGTAGTACCTAGCACTTAAGCGCATAAACGCCAATTATTTGCAATTCTGACGTGTTTAAAGGGAATGCTACATACCTGTAGAAGGTATTCTCCGAGGACAGCAGGCTGATTGATTGTTCTCACTGATGGGTGACGTCCACGGCAGCCCCTCCAATCGGAACACTTTCTAGCAAAGTCCTTTGCTAGTCCTCGCGCGCCGATGCGCACCGCGCATGCGCGGCCGTCTTCCCGCCCGAACCGGCTCGTGCCAGCCAGTCTCATATGTAGCAAAACAAAGAGAAGGGAAGACACAACTCCAAAGGGGAGGCGGGCGGGTTTGTGAGAACAATCAGCCTGCTGTCCTCGGAGAATACCTTCTACAGGTATGTAGCATTCGCTTTCTCCAAGGACAAGCAGGCTGCTTGTTCTCACTGATGGGGTATCCCTAGCCCCCATGCTCACTCAAAACAACAATCATGGTCAATTGGGCCTCGCAACGGCGAGGACATAACTGAGATTGACCTAAAAAATTTACCAACTAACTGAGAGTGCAGCCTGGAATAGAACAAACATGGGCCTAGGGGGGTGGAGTTGGATTCTAAACCCCGAACAGATTCTGAAGCACTGACTGCCCGAACCGACTGTCGCGTCGGGTATCCTGCTGCAGGCAGTAATGAGATGTGAATGTGTGGACAGATGACCACGTCGCAGCTTTGCAAATCTCTTCAATAGTGGCTGACTTCAAGTGGGCTACCGACGCTGCCATGGCTCTAACATTATGAGCCGTGACATGACCCTCAAGAGCCAGCCCAGCCTGGGCGTAAGTGAAGGAAATGCAATCTGCTAGCCAATTGGATATGGTGCGTTTTCCCACAGCCACTCCCCTCCTGTTGGGATCAAAAGAAACAAACAATTGGGCGGACTGTCTGTTGGGCTGTGTCCGCTCCAGATAGAAGGCCAATGCTCTCTTGCAGTCCAATGTGTGTAGCTGACGTTCAGCAGGGCAGGAATGAGGACGGGGAAAAAAAATGTTGGCAAAACAATTGACTGGTTCAGATGGAACTCCGACACAACCTTCGGCAAGAACTTAGGGTGAGTGCGGAGGACTACTCTGTTATGATGAAATTTGGTGTAAGGGGCCTGGGCTACCAGGGCCTGAAGCTCACTGACTCTATGAGCTGAAGTAACTGCCACCAAGAAAATGACCTTCCAGATCAAGTACTTCATATGGCAGGAGTTCAATGGCTCAAAAGGAGGTTTCATCAGCTGGGTGAGAACAACATTGAGATCCCATGACACTGTAGGAGGCTTGACAGGGGGCTTTGACAAAAGCAAACCTCTCATGAAGCGAACAACTAAAGGCTGTCCTGAGATCGGCTTACCTTCCACACGGTAATGGTATGCACTGATTGCACTAAGGTGAACCCTTACAGAGTTGGTCTTGAGACCAGACTCAGACAAGTGCAGAAGGTATTCAAGCAGGGTCTGTGTAGGACAAGAGCGAGGATCTAGGGCCTTGCTGTCACACCAGACGGCAAACCTCCTCCATAGAAAGAAGTAACTCCTCTTAGTGGAATCTTTCCTGGAAGCAAGCAAGATGCAGGAGACACCCTCTGACAGACCCAAAGAGGCAAAGTCTACGCTCTCAACATCCAGGCCGTGAGAGCCAGGGACCGGAGGTTGGGATGCAGAAGCGCCCCTTTCTCCTGTGTGATGAGGGTCGGAAAACACTCCAATCTTCACGGTTCTTCGGAGGACAACTCCAGAAGAAGAGGGAACCAGATCTGACGCGGCCAAAAAGGAGCAATCAGAATCATGGTGCCTCGGTCTTGCTTGAGTTTCAACAAAGTCTTCCCCACCAGAGGTATGGGAGGATAAGCATACAGCAGACCCTCCCCCCAGTCCAGGAGGAAGGCATCCGATGCCAGTCTGCCGTGGGCCTGAAGCCTGGAACAGAACTGAGGGACTTTGTGGTTGGCTCGAGATGCGAAGAGATCTACCAAGGGGGTGCCCCACACCTGGAAGATCTGTCGCACTACACGGGAATTGAGCGACCACTCGTGAGGTTGCATAATCCTGCTCAACCTGTCGGCCAGACTGTTTACGCCTGCCAGATATGTGGCTTGGAGCACCATGCCGTGACGACGAGCCCAGAGCCACATGCTGACGGCTTCCTGACACAGGGGGCGAGATCCGGTGCCCCCTGCTTGTTGACGTAATACATGGCAACCTGGTTGTCTGTCTGAATTTGGATAATTTGGTGGGACAGCCGATCTCTGAAAGCCTTCAGAGCGTTCCAGACCGCTCGTAACTCCAGAAGATTGATCTGCAGATCGCGTTCCTGGAGGGACCAGCTTCCTTGAGTGTGAAGCCCATCGACATGAGCTCCCCACCCCAGGAGAGACGCATCCGTGGTCAGCACTTTTTGTGGCTGAGGAATTTGGAAAGGACGTCCCAGAGTCAAATTGGACCAAATCGTCCACCAATACAGGGATTTGAGAAAACTCGTGGACAGGTGGATCACGTCTTCTAGATCCCCAGCAGCCTGAAACCACTGGGAAGCTAGGGTCCATTGAGCAGATCTCATGTGAAGGCGGGCCATGGGAGTCACATGAGCTGTGGAGGCCATGTGGCCCAGCAATCTCAACATCTGCCGAGCTGTGATCTGCTGGGACGCTCGCACCCGCGAGACGAGGGACAACAAGTTGTTGGCTCTCGTCTCTGGGAGATAGGCGCGAGCCGTCCGAGAATCCAGCAGAGCTCCTATGAATTCGAGTTTCTGCACTGGGAGAAGATGGGACTTTGGATAATTTATCACAAACCCCAGTAGCTCCAGGAGGCGAATAGTCATCTGCATGGACTGCAGGGCTCCTGCCTCGGATGTGTTCTTCACCAGCCAATCGTCGAGATATGGGAACACGTGTACCCCCAGTCTGCGAAGTGCTGCTGCTACTACAGCCAAGCACTTCGTGAACACTCTGGGTGCAGAGGCGAATCCAAAGGGTAGCACACAGTACTGGAAGTGACGTGTGCCCAGCTGAAATCGCAGATACTGTCTGTGAGCTGGCAGTATCGGGATGTGTGTGTAGGCGTCCTTCAAGTCCAGAGAGCATAGCCAATCGTTTTCCTGAATCATGGGGAGAAGGGTGCCCAGGGAAAGCATCCTGAACTTTTCTTTGACCAGATATTTGTTCAGGGCCCTTAGGTCTAGGATGGGACGCATCCCCCCTGTTTTCTTTTCCACAAGGAAGTACCTAGAATAGAATCCCAGCCCTTCTTGCCCGGATGGCACGGGCTCGACCGCATTGGCGCTGAGAAGGGCGGAGAGTTCCTCTGCAAGTACCTGCTTGTGTTGGAAGCTGTAAGACTGAGCTCCCGGTGGACAATTTGGAGGTTTGGAAGCCAAATTGAGGGCGTATCCTTGCCGGACTATTTGGAGAACCCACTGATCTGAGGTTATGAGAGGCCACCTTAGGTGAAAAGCTTTCAACCTCCCTCCGACTGGCAGGTCGCCCGGCACTGACACTTGGATGTCGGCTATGCTCTGCTGGAGCCAGTCAAAAGCTCGCCCCTTGCTTTTGCTGGGGAGCCGAGGGGCCTTGCTGAGGCGCACGCTGCTGACGAGAGTGAGCGCGATGGGGCTTAGCCTGGGCCGCAGGCTGTCGAGGAGGAGGATTGTACCTACGCTTGCCAGAAGAGTAGGGAACAGTCTTCCTTCCCCCCAAAAATCTTCTACCTGTAGAGGTAGAGGCTGAAGGCTGCCGGCGGGAGAACTTGTCGAATGCGGTGTCCCGCTGGTGGAGCTGCTCTACCACCTGCTCGACTTTCTCTCCAAAAATATTATCCGCACGGCAAGGCGAGTCCGCAATCCGCTGCTGGATTCTATTCTCCAGGTCGGAGGCACGCAGCCATGAGAGTCTGCGCATCACCACACCTTGAGCAGCGGCCCTGGACGCAACATCAAAGGTGTCACACACCCCTCTGGCCAGGAATTTTCTGCACACCTTCAGCTGCCTGACCACCTCCTGAAATGGCTTGGCTTGCTCAGGGGGGAGCTTGTCCACCAAGCCCGCCAACTGCCGCACATTGTTCCGCATGTGTATGCTCGTGTAGAGCTGGTAGGACTGAATCTTGGCCACAAGCATAGAAGAATGGTAGGCCTTCCTCCCAAAGGAGTCCAAGGTTCTAGAGTCCTTGCCCGGGGGCGCCGAAGCATGCTCCCTAGAACTCTTGGCCTTCTTTAGGGCCAAATCCACAACTCCAGAGTCATGAGGCAACTGGGTGCGCATCAGCTCTGGGTCCCCATGGATCCGGTACTGGGACTCGATCTTCTTGGGAATGTGGGGATTACTTAGAGGCTTGGTCCAGTTCGCCAGCAATGTCTTTTTGAGGACATGATGCATGGGTACTGTGGACGCTTCCTTAGGTGGAGAAGGATAGTCCAGGAGCTCAAACATTTCAGCCCTGGGCTCATCCTCCACAACCACCGGGAAGGGGATGGCCGTAGACATCTCCCGGACAAAGGAAGCGAAAGACAGGCTCTCAGGAGGAGAAAGCTGCCTTTCAGGAGAGGGAGTGGGATCAGAAGGAAGACCCTCAGACTCCTCGTCAGAGAAATATCTGATGTCCTCTTCCTCTTCCCACAAGGCCTCACCATCGGTGTCAGACACAAGTTCACGGACCTGTGTCTGCAACCGTGCCCGGCTCGACTCCGTGGAACCATGGCCACGGTGGGAGCGTCAACAGGTAGACTCCCTCGCCCGCACCGGCGAAGCTCCCTCCGCCGACGTAGTCGGGGAGCCCTCCTGGGAGGCTACCGCACTCGGTACCGCAAGCGGCACCGATGTCGGAGACCTCACCCCAGACAATGGGCCAGCCGGCGCCTGGCTCGACGGTACCGGTGGCGCAAGCACCCCCGGTACCGGAGGGGTAGGGCGCTACAGCTCCCCCAGGATCTCTGGGAGAATGGCCCGGAGGCTTTCGTGCAGAGCGGCTGTAGAAAAAGACATGGAAGCCGATGCAGGAGTCGATGTCAGAACCTGTTCCGGGCGTGGAGGCTGTTCCGGGCTGTCCAAAGGGGAGCGCATCGACACCTCTTGAACTGATGGCGAGCGGTCCTCTCAGTGCCGATGCTTACTGGGTGCCGACTCCCTCGGCGACCCAGAGCTCTCGGTGCCGACACGGGAAGGGGACCGGTGACGATGCTTCTTCGATTTTTTGGAGCGAAGCACGTCACCGGAGCTTCCCGGCACCGACGAGGAGGACGTAGAATCCAGCCGTCTCTTCCTCGGGGCCGAGGCCGAAGAAGGTCGGTCTCGGGGGGGCTGTACCGCAGGAGCCCTCAGGGTAGGGGGAGACCCACCCGAAGGCTCACCGCCACCAGCAGGGGAATGGACAGCCCTCACCTGCACTCCAGACGAAGCACCACCATCCGACGACATCAGCAGACGAGGAGGTCTCGATACCACCGACGCCGACGCAGCCCTCCGATGTCGCCCCGATGCAGAGGGTCGATGCCTCGATGCACTCGATGCAATCGGGGGCGAGGATGAAGGTCCGGGCGCCGACGACATCGAAGCAGTCGATACTCCCGATGCCGATGCCGACGAAGAGCCCGAGAACAAAACGTTCCACTGGGCTAATCTCGCTACCTGAGTCCGCTTTTGTAAAAGGGAACACAGACTACAGGCCTGAGGGCGGTGCCCAGCCTCCAAACACTGAAGACACGACGCGTGCCTGTCAGTGAGCGAGATTACCCGGGCGCACTGGGTGCACTTCTTGAAGCCGCTGGAAGACTTCGATGTCATGGGCGGAAAAATCACGCCGGCGAGATCAAAACTCGAAATGGCGAAAATGGCACCACAAAATCAGGGGGAAGAAAAACTTCAACCGAGGCCTAAAAGGGCCTACCCCGACGACTAAAGAAAACTTACCGGGGCAAAACTGGAAGTATGGGAAGGGAGAAAACCATAAAGGTCTCCTTCCGACACCTTTTTTTTTTTTTCAAAGAACGAAGTCGATAAACGACGCGCGAGGTCAACTTTGGGGCGCGAACGGCGAAACACGACCGTACCGAGCGCGGACAAAAGAAGACTGGCCGGCACGAGCCGGTTCGGGCGGGAAGACGGCCGCGCATGCGCGGTGCGCATCAGTGCGCGAGGACTAGCAAAGGACTTTGCTAGAAAGTGTTCCGATTGGAGGGGCTGCCGTGGACGTCACCCATCAGTGAGAACAATCAGCCTGCTTGTCCTCGGAGAAATACTTTTACCTTTTAGTGTTTAAGTACCTGCATTCTATGAACTACCCATGCACTTAGAATTTAAGACAAAATGGTGATGAAAAAGCCACAATGTGTTGAGATTCCATGACACATTGTGGCTTTTTCAGCACCATTTTCTCTTACCATTCCTTGAGGGCAGCGTTCGTCTACATTTATATACGGTACTCACTCTAGGTTATTTGACTGTACTGAGGCAGGCTGGTTTGCCCCAAAACACGGTCCCGGGTCGGGTCCACACTGGTGCAACTAAAGGTTTTCTCCTGGACAATTACCTGTGTGGGATTTTTTCACATATACTCTCTGAGCTGCTATTCTTGATGTCTCCTCTACTTTGTTTTATTGTCTTTATGCTCCCGTAGAGATGGTTTCAGTTTCTCCTTGCTTCAGTTTTTAAAATAAGGGAGATCCCAGCCTAGTAATAAAATTTGAATTTTACAAAGGATGGATAAAAATGGCATGATGCCTGCAGACCTGCAGGCTCTAAATGGAGTGGAGGCATAGCCTAGTAGCTAGAGCAGCAGAAGGGCTGAAACCCAGAGAGACCAAGAGTTCAAATCCCACTCACACTCCTTGTGGCCTTGGGCAAGTCACTTAACCCTCTTTTATCTCAGATACAAACAAGACTGTAAGCCCTTTAGGGCCAGGGAAATATCTTCTGTACCTGAATGTAGTTTGCCTTTAATTTATCAGTGGAAAGGCGTGAGGTAAATACTAAGGTGCCATTTTACCAAGCTGCAGGGAAAAAAGTGTCCTGTGCTGGTGGCAGGGGCTGTTTTTCCTGCGCCCCAGGGCCCTTTTTACTGCAGTGGGTAAAAAGACCCCAGACACACATGGCCGTGGGGTAAGAGAACTCAATTTCACTATAACCGAGCATGCAAGCGGGACATGCAGTGCGGCATCGAATATCGCCGAAGGAAGGATTCTGCTTGCAGGGCTTGGGGACCCCTTCCAGCCCAGGAATCTGGGGTATGCGGCAGGAGTTGAGATAGGCAGGAAGGCCCGCCCCGCTCTGGACTCAAGACCCCCCAGAATCGAGGTCTGGATACACCTCTGGTTAATCTATCCTTTCAAACACCGTATTAGTTTGGATGTTTTGATCACATTAGTGTGAAGCACTGGCACCAAGATTTCAAAATGATTGGGGGTTCCAAACACAAGAAAAGTTGCCCCTCCCTGGACATAATGAAGGAGCTTGCTCAACACTGGATGTACTCATCACCCACTGTCATGGACAGAGTTGGCTCCTATGCTCTGAAGGCAGGTACCGCATAATAATGATTTCTACAAACAGATTACCTTTAAAAGTGGACTAACACAGCTACCACACCTCTCTACAAACAGCTGGAATCTGATTGTCAACAAGCTGCTATGCGGCACCAAGAATGTTCTTCAGGGCTCAGACAGCAGTAACTCACAGCTGCAGTAGACCTTAACTTTATGTTCTCCTGTTTTCCACTAACGCCAAGACGACAGTGCCAGAGCACAAGCTGGAAGCTGGCACGGGACACTTTAAATTGGGCAGAGTGGCTACAGCTGAGGTTGTTTAGGCACCCCCAGAGAATTTTCAAAGGTATACCTGAACACACCGGGACTGCAGTTTCAGAAGGGTACAGTGCTCTATAGATGCAGTTTTTGGAAACACAGAGACCATTCATCAAACTTTGGGTTCGAATGTACTTGGCAGGGCTTAAGGAACATGCTATACCTAATGCACCATCGACTGAGGGATGAGGCAGTTCATTACAAATACCACCAACCTGCTACACTTGCTGCAGATGTGAATTTATGCAGCATGTCTGACTGCAGCCTTATGTAGCTCTCCATGAGAAGACAGCAAGCGCTCCAGCTGTGCCTGCACACCGCAGAGCCAATAAAGAGATTAAACAGACTGCACCAACCATTAACAACAAAATTGATCGAGGCAAATCAGCATAAACAAGACAATGAAGCATCAACAAAGAGCAATTATAGATGTGATCTGTAGCTAACTGTGTTATATTTCTTGGCAAAGCAGGGCAAGAGAAACAGCCGTCAAACGGTAGTCTCTCCAAGTGCCATCTGGAGACAAATTCACAGTACAAAATGGCTCATACAAATCCCAATATGGCATTTTCTTTGCTCTGTGTACCTAAAATAAATGGAAATTGATTAAACTAGCTGCAATCTTTCCAAAACAATGGTTAATAATCTTCTCTCTCGTACAAGAAACACTTAGACATGGTAATCTGTACCCCAGCTCAGTCAGTAATATCAGCTCTTCCAATGTACAGCATAGAAACTGTGAGGTATCCAATGATAAACAAGGGCAAGTGCCTTACAGAAGGGGCTGCTCTGGCAGCAGGAATGTTAGGCCAGTGTAGTCACTCTCATAAATTCAAGTTGGAGAACTTGACTTATTGGGGCCAATGGTGAGGTGTGCAGCAGTGTATTGCTCTTTGCTCTCGTAAGAGCACAAGAAACAATGGGGGATAAATATTGGCACTCTCTCCTGCATTGCACCGTGTGTGTGTGTATGGTGACTGACGTGGGCACGTCTCTAGAGGAGGCAGACGGTACAGATCTTGGCAGGCAGCACCATGGTTTATTTAGTAGAGCAGATTAAGTGTCTTACAGTAATCTTTTACACACCACCATCACTTGATTACAGCACAACAGGAACAAAATCTATCTGAGCCTGATTTGCAGACAGAGGCATGCTGCAAATTAATGAATAGAAAGACTGATGAATACCAACACAGCACTGCTGCTAATCCCCTGCTCGCAGTGCTGTATTTATCACTCAGCAATATCATCCCGAGATGGACTTGTTAATAAAATGTACACTTATCAAGGTGGTAAGGAAAAACAGGTTCTTTAGTTTCATGCATAACTTAAAATATCAGCTTTAGAACAGAGACACAAGTGCTCAAACAGCTAAGTTAATTTCCATCAAGCAATGAGGGTAACTTGGCTGAATAAGTCAAGGGTAGTAATTTCAGGAGTGATGACTGCAGCTAATGTACAGGAGCAAAGCTAGAGTGGCATACAGGTGCTCCCTTTTTTTCATTTTGGTGGCACGTTACCAGACCTCACATCCATCTACTAAGTGCAATTCTTTACACTGAGCCACTGAGAGATTCGGGTACCCTATACTTCTGCTCTCTACTGCAATCCACCAGGACCAGAACAAGATAAAAACATTTCACTGGGTGAGACTCACACAGACTTTAATTCTTAGGTGACAACGAAGGGGTAAAAAAAGGCTTAATTGTCCAGATTCACTACCACACCTTTATGTATACCAAAGAAATGAGACACAACTGTAACTTGGACCTTTTGTTAATACACACACAACAGAAAGGTCTTACAAGAATGTGTCGCAATTTGGTATTTTAACCAATTACTGTATATCCAAACACAAGGGAAGCAAACATCTTTTTTTAAAACTATTTTTGTTAGATTTATAAATCAAGCTATGTACTGTTGGTCTAGAGACATATTTGTTTAAAAGAACAGAGAACACATAACCAAACAAAACATGGGAATTGGTACAGAGAGCAATTTAGAAAGAAGACAGTTTTCCGTACAGAAAATGAAAAGGTAAAAAAAAAAAATATGCACAGGCTTATTTTAATGAACCATGCATCACAGTGCTTAAAACCAGACTGATACTCTGCCCTGAGCTCCGGACCAAAGTAACATAGTAAATGTCGGCAGATAAAGACCTGTACAGTCCATCCAGTCTACTCAACAAGGTGGCCAATCTGACACTCTACACAGGTTCCACTTCTTCATGATTAAACAAATTTGGGGCACAGACCATAGAAGTTTGACTGGTCCAGCTTCCCAACTACCAAAGCTGTTGTCGAACTCCATTCTAGCCTTGATCCTGATCTGTTTTTGCCATTTACAGAACCTAGACTGTAGAAGGTTGCCCAACAATTGGTCCTACTTCCCAACCTCTGAAGCTACCATCAAAGCTCACTCTAGCTATTAAAGTTTTGCTTTAATTGGATTCCATCCTTTTTCTATACAGTGTTCCTCTGTGTTTATCCCACACATTCTTGAATTCTATTACCATTTTTGTCTTCACAACCTCCCTTTCTGAACTGTGTCTCAGTTACTACAAGTGTTACTACTTACACAGCCAGTGTAGCACTATTTATGCATTAATAGTTCACTGTTTAGGCTCTATTCCAGGGAACTGTGCATTAAGCTTATAATTTTGAAAGACTGAGTTCAGCGTAGTCTTTACCTGTGTGTGCTGTATTTACAGCAGAGACTGTTTTTTTTCAGTAATGACTTTTTCTTCCGTGTTAGGAGTTCTTTTCCAGTACTGTTTTTTCAGTCTAATTGAAGCCTGTGAGAATGATCCCCATTGAGGTTTCTGTAAAAAAGTTTATGACTCTCCTCAGGGTAGTTGTAGTTTCTATTTTTTATATTTATATTCTTTATGGAGCAGTGGGCATTGGCTACTCTGTAACAGTTTGTTTTGAGCAAACATTTATATAGACCATCGTGGTTGGCACTATTTTTGCTCTCCAGGTAGTACTGTTACTTTAATAGGCCAATAAACATTAAGGCCTATATTTTTGTAATTGCATCTAATCCCTTTTAGGTTTTTTTGGGCTCCTTTTTTTTTTTTTTGTTTCCCATGTTTGTTACTTGGACTATGTGGATTTGAAAATCCATAAGGTTACATATATCCCAGTGTAAGCCTGTATAGTTTGAAGGCACCATTCAACACATCATTAGCTTCGTTTAGAACAGTCACTGTTATAGTCTGTCCTTACCGTGTTTAACCTGCACCAAGCATTAGTTTCTTTTATATTACGGGGGGGGGGGGGGGTTTGTGTGTGTGTGTGTGTGTGTGTGCATATACTTCATTTATACATAGGACCAGCATTGTCCCATCACATGCTTAATCTATTACAGATGTTTTACATCTCATTTTTTACTACACCTACTGCCTCATATTTATCATTAGGAATGTTTTATGTACCTCAGCCTCCTGAACTCAAAAAGTTCATTTATGTGGTTTTCAGGTGTGCTGTTTTGAAATACATATGCACAATTTCTGTATATATATGAATTGTGTTATACATGCTTGTATAGAAAACTAAATTGACACTTTTTTATGTATGTATGTGTATTTGTGATATTTTATTTATTCCTTCATTTATGCTTATGTTATATATAATTCTTTCTAGTCCTTTGGACAATTGACTACCATTATTGACGAAGTACTACAGGAAACATTGTACCACTGTGAAGGACCATTTGTATATTTATCTATATCTTGGTGCTTTTGATGTCACACTATTCTGTTTATGATTTTTATTAACATACTAACGTTTGTTTAAGCATATAGTTTTATTTTATGTTTTTAATATGTTTGTATGTTTGTGTTTCTATGTATATAGACCCCTGACACAGGCACTTCCCAAAATCAAGAAACACAGAGCACTTAACAACAACCTGTAACCTAATGGCTCCAGTTTACAACAACTGGAAGACTAAATAATTATCCCTCATAGAAAAGTTTTTGTGCTCCTGGAATTGCCATATAAGTAAGTCTGTTGATCTAGTAAGACCTATACAAGCACTGACCCTATATAGCCTGTTTGGGATTTAATTATTCACTGGCAAATTCTGAACCAACTTGATCCATCTTATTGTAAATGGTTTAAAAGCCTGATGTTGCATAATGGGCCAGATATTCAAAGGAACTTGTGTGGTGGTGGTGGTGGTGGGGGGGGTTATCAACATAGGCTACCGTTATAACATATTTTACTGTTAACCTCAGTTATTACTAACTAGGTCTCATTGCATAAAATGGACCTGTGCTAAAATAGCATGAGTGAGTGGTAAAATAACATATATCAACAGTAGCCCACGTTGATACCTATGCCCCTTATTTGATTAGCAGCAGCTCTAAATGGACAAGCCACTATCCGTGGCTTTCCAGCTGCACTATATGAGTAATGCCACTGAAAATTTTCTCTAACTGTTCTGGCACTAGCCATATAAAAGGCAATTCTATATTCTAGGCATTCACATTTACGCGCCCCTTGCATTTGTAAATGTCTAGAACACTAGAATTTATGTGGTTAGCGTACACTTGCAAAAACACAGGATGACGAAAAGTCCACAAATAGATCCACAAAAAACAAACAGTGAAAACAACAAAATCACACACAGAATAGTGTGCCAAGTATTAGAACAGTCCTTTATTCACATAACCAAGAAACCGACATGGCCCGTGTTTCAACCTAATGGCCTGTTTGGCTTAAGTGTATCCTTGCCCACAAAAGTGCCAGCAGGGCCCCTAAGAAACATTCTGAGACGATGCGCCTAATCTACATAGGGGCCCGTTTTACTAAAGATTAGGGTGCGCTAACAGAATTAGAGCACGCTGAATGCTAAGAAGCCCACTTTGTACCTATGGGCTTCTTTAGCACACACTAAGTTTTAGTAAAATGGCCCCACAGTGTGTAAATGTATATATATTGGGGTGGGATTGGCTTCCATTATACATGTAAGATACAGAATATTTGAAGTTAGTGCGTCCCTGCCACATTTGCTTGCTTGCATGACTGGTGTTAACTGTGGGTGTGTAAATGTTAGGCGCATCAATAGTGAACTTACACTAGCAATCTATAGTGGAATCTGGACACCCATGTGCTGTTACATAATAGGCTCTGACCATGCATCATCGGAGCACATATGTACAGAAGCCCAGTTACAATAACTGCCCACATAGTGTCAGAGTGGTGAGGAGGTGCTTCACTAAGCTATAAGGAATACTGTCCCAAATATTTTTAACTTCTCTAGGGTTCTCAATCGGATCAATTAGGCTATTGCCCCAGGTACAAATAAGTACCTGTATATAATATGTAAGCCGCATTGAACCTGATATGAGTGGGAAAGCACGGGGTACAAATGTAAGAAAAAATAAAATAAAAATAAAATATTCTTGGTTTCACCATTGTATGTGTCGACGTACTCGTATGATCCTAGTTTTCTTAGTGAAATTAGACTAATGCATACATGTGCAAGCAAACAGGACTGGATTTCTTGCCCTGGAAAAAAAAACATGAAGCCAACTGATAACCCTAAGAATCTAATTTCATTATTTTGCATTCGATTCAGAACTTTTAGCTTATAATTTGTCAGTTGGATACATAATATTTCTCATTTGCTGCCTTCAAAAGAGCCATCAGATGAACTAATCAACAATGAAATAAACAGTCCTTCTGCTACCATCAAGTAGCACAAAAAGTACAATGATCCAAAAGTAAAACAAAAAATACATATATTTTAAAATAACTTTTCGAACACAATAGAACCTCGCACTACAGATACAGCATGCAATCAAGAATGGGTAAAGAAAAACACATACACACACACACACACACCAAAAAAGTCTTACCTATTAATGTAACTCAGTGCCACGTAAGTTGGCTGTTGTAGTTCCTGTTTCTCTAAAACTCGTGGATCAGTATCTATAATAAAAGACATAATCATGAGTTTGCTTTCTCTTTCTTCCAAACAGTCACACATATGTATTTACAGAGAACAGCTTTGAACCTGAAAAAGTAATCCCACCAGGATGATCTATCAGTCCTTCTCAGTTTTTAACTTGGTGCAGTCAGGATGTTGTTCATGCATTCATAATGAACAATGCTCTGTATTCCTTTCAAGGGAACGTCAACTGGAAGTGGCGACGTGGTGTCCACAAATCATGAAAACATTAATGGCCCTGCACGTGAATACCAGGGTTTAGGGACTGTTCTTCTGTTACCATGTCAGCACAGCTCCTGACATAGCACATAACCCAAGGTAAACAAAATATTAATATTTTTTTTATTTTTACATTTTTGAATGTGAGAGCTAATAAGAAAACTACAAAAACATAGCTTTCATCCTCTGCTTTTTAATGGTGTACTTTTATCAGTTAATACTTATTATATTTTAAAGTATGCGGATATTTTCTTAATGTACTCATACAACACTTACAGAATGTAGCAGCTTTCATTAAATAAAACAAAACTGGCCATTATGATATAATTTGTATTAATAATGAAGAAATGAAACCAAGAACCATAGTACATGAGTAATAAAACTACTCATTCACAAGAAATCACCTACAGTACTTCAGTTTATGTTACCCACTCTTTTGTCCAACCAACAAGCACATCATCACAGTCCTACAAAGCAAACCATCTCTAAAATTATTAAAATACTAGTAAAAAAGGCCCGTTTCTGACACAAATGAAACGGGCGCTAGCAAGGTTTTCCTCGGAGTGTGTATGTTTGGGAGAGTGTATGTGAGAGTGACTGTTTGAGAGTCAGAGTGAAAGTGTGAGTGTGTGAGAGAGAGTGAGTGTGGGTGTGAGTGTGTTTGTGACAGAGTGTGTGTGTGAGAATGAGAGTGTGTGCAAGTGTGTATGTGAGACACAGTGTGAGAGAGAGTGTGTGTGTGTGAGACACAGATTCTCTGTGAGAGTGAGTGTATGAGACCAAGCGAGTGTGTGAGTGAGTGTGTGGCACATAGAGAGTGAATGTGATACAGTGTGAGATAGAGTGTGTGAGAGTGAGAGTCAGAAAGACATTGTATATGAGAGAGTGTGAGCCCTGCCCTCCCAATCCATGCCCATCTGTGCCCTGCCCCCTCCATTCATCCTTTTCCAGCAATTCCCCTCTCTCCCTGAGCCCTGTCCTCCCAATCCATGCCCATCCATGTTCCTCTGTCACCTGCCCCCTCCATTCATCCCTATCCAGCAATTCCCATCTGTCCCTGAGGCCTGCCCTGCAATCCATATCCATCCATGCCCATCTGTCCCCTCCATTCATCCCTATCCAGCAATTCCCCTCTCCCTGAGTCCTGCCCTTCCAATCCATGCTCCTCTGTCACCTGGCCCCTCCATTCATCCCTATCCAGCAATTCCCCTCTCTGCCTGAGGCCTGCCCTGCAATCCATATCCATCCATGCCCATCTGTCCCCTCCATTTATCCCTTTCCAGCAATTCCCCTCTCTCCCTGAGCCCTGCCCTCCCAATCCATGCCCATCCATGCTCCTCTGTCCCCTGCCCCCTCCATTCATCCCTTTCCAGCAATTCCCCTCTCTCCCTGAGCCCTCCCCTCCCAATCCATGGCCATCCATGCTCCTCTGTCCCCTGCCGCCTGCATTCATCCTTTTCGAGCAAGTCCCCTCTCTCCCTTCCATGTCCCCCCCTCGCATCCATGCTCCTCTCTCTGCCATGTCCCAGCCTGGGCCGCCCTCTTCTCCCCCCCCCCTTCGCATCCATACTGTCGTTTCTCCCCTGCCCTCCCGCTCCCATTGTTGTACTTTAGTGGCCACCCTCTTCTCTCCCCCCAACATGTGTGGTTTTTTTTTTTTTTCTTGTTTTTAAATTTACCTCCGTGGCGGTTCCGGCAGCGAAGCGTCAGGGAAGGAGGCGGTGCTCCCGACGTCTAGGTTTCCCTTCGCTGTGTTCCGCCTTCTTCTGACGTCAAGGATGACGTCAAAAGAAGGCGGAACACAGCGAAGGGAAACCTAGACGTCGGGAGCACCGCCTCCTTCCCTGACGCTTCGCTGCCGAGCGATGCGATTGGTTGAGTGTCATTGCTCCGCCCTCGACGTCATCACGTTTGACGCGTGGGCGGGGCAGACACAATGCGATCTCACCCCCTTCACTTAGAATGTTGGCTAACAGAGGCTTCATTAGAACGTTGGAGGTGCGTTTTATATAGAGAGATCATAAAATAACTGAATATAAACTATTAATATAACATCATACAATGTATAAAAATGAACAATATCATGTCCTTTCCATTAACCACTACAGACAGACTTAACACCCATGTTTTTTCACCCTTTCTGGAATTTCATCAGATCTAGTACTTAGGTCAGATGACCTTGAATTCCATAGGCATGGTGCTACCACAGTAGGTTTGTTAATCTAACTTGCATGAAAGGAGAAAAATCAATAAGCCTTCCTGTGAAAAGCTCAAAACCTGCAGAGATACTTAGGCTTTTGTCCTATCCTCAAGAGAAAATGGGGACAAACTAGACAGATTTGGGAACATATTTTCTGGGTACTGCAGTTTGGGAGCCCATAGCTTTTGTGTACTGCCATTTGTGGGGTAGCTGCTTGAGATGCAAGCACCCCTGTTTCACATGGCAATTCACTGATGTTTCCAAGACCCTCCTTGCTCTAGAGCCACCAGTGGTCACTCAGGATGTAGAAGACAGTCCCAGGAGCCACGGAGCCACCAGTGGCCAATCAGGATGTTGACAGTCCTAGCATCTATTGTTACTCCTGTTAGGTTCTCAATGGGGAAGCAAACAATATTTCACTCCACTCAACCTAGGGCAACACTATCTACTCTTCAACTGGTTCACAGAGTTGAAGAGGTGGGTGCAAAGTGCAGCAGACCACCTGCCACTCTTCCTCTTTTTTTTGAATGAGATTGGCTCTCATAGGGTCCCAGGAAGAGAACATTTCAATATGACTTGGCACTCCTCCTCCTATGCCGATGGCAAAAGGCTCGGTGCTCTTCTTCCAGCACCATTCATCTGAGGCCCAAAAGACAAGGATTCCAGAAAGGATAAAGAACGGGTGGGTTATTAAACTAGACAGCTTTGCAACAGGTCTGTTGTGTCTTGCTCCCAGCTCTTCAATTCCATGAGCCAATCAGAGAGAAGATAGCACTGCCCTAGCTTGAGAGAAGTAAGATAATGTGCCAAGGAGGTTAGATTGAGAATAGGAAACGGTACGAGGCTATCTAGCCCATTATATGGGTTGAAGCCAGAAAATGTAGCTTGCTGGCAGTTGGCGGAGTCACAAGTATGCCCAAAACAAAAGTAAATGCTATTGAAAGCAATTGTAAAAGATTATTAGAAATAATGGATTGCCTATGCGTGGTCCATCTGTAAAAAGTCAAAAGCTGTTCCAGTTAGATAGGCAGTGCCTTAAAAGGTGGAGGACAAAAGATTTTTTTATTTTTTACTTATTTGACAGCTTTTTAATTTATTTGAATGCATCCCATATGTAGTTATAAATATCATGAATTCAAAACTGAATATCACTAAAACAGCTTCAAAAATTATTGTAGTTGGTGGAAACTGCACCAATAAAGGCTTTATTTTGTACTCATTTCTCTACACTGTTCTATACAATACAGTAATACATGGCCAAATTTCAGTGAGGATATCCTGTGTATTGATGGTTTCATCTACTACTGTACACTTGAACATGAAGAGACAGTCCCTGCTCGACAGAGCTTCCAATCTAATTAGGACAGACAAACAGGACAAACAAGAGATAAGGGAATATTAAAGTGAGGATGATAAAATAAGGGTTCTGAACAAGTGAGTAAGAGTTAGGAGTTAAAAGCAGCATCAAAAAGGTGGGTTTTAGCATAGATTTGAAGACGGCCAGAGATGGAGCTTGATTTACCGGCTCAGGAAGTCTATTCCAGGCATATGATGCAGCAAGATAAAAGAAACGGAGCCTGGAGTTAGCGGTGGAGGAGAAGGGTGCAGATAAGAGAGATTTACCCAGTGAACGGAGTTCCTGGGGAGGAATGTAGGGAGAGATTAGAGTGGAGAGGTACTAAACTGTTGTTGTAATCTGCTTTGGGAAGCCTGGTGTTATAAAGATTGGAAGTAAAACAAACTCTCCTTTCATTGGGGCACATGGAATCTCATCTTCACCTCATCTCTTTTGTACAAATGGATCATTCTGTTTTCAGAGACAAGTGGTTTTTAAAAGTCAAGATAATAAAAATAAATATTTTCTTTTCATGCAGATCTCTCATTTGTTTAAACTTAACAAGATGGTTTATAAGCCCCTAATGCAGTCCATTGGTTTTCTTATATTTTGTCCTTGTGATGACTTATACTGTGCCAAAACTGGAAATATAGAGGGGCATAATCGAACGCGAACGCCCATCTCCACGGATGTCTATGTCCGAGAACGGGTACGTGAAGGGGTGGGACAGACCGATTTTCGAAAAAAATGGGCATCCATCTTTCGTTTCGAAAATACCGTTTGTATAGACCAAAATGCCATGGATTTAGTCGTTTGTGAGCTGGGCGTTTGTTTTTTTTAGCGATAATGGAAAATAAAAACGCCCAGCTCAGAAACGTCCTAATCCAAGCCATTTGGTCGTGGGAGGGGCCAGGATTCGTAGTACACTGGCCCCCCTGACATGCCAGGACACCAAATGGACACCCTAGAGGTCAGTGCGATGGACTTCAGAAAACGCTCCCACATTCATAGCTCCCTTAGCACGGGTGCTGAGACCCCAACCCCCTCCCCAAAACCCACAAATGTACAACACTACCATAGCTCTTAGGGGTGAATGGGGCACCTATATGTGGGTACAGTGGGTTTTGGAGGCCTCCCATTTACCAGCACAAGTGTTACAGGTAGGGGGGATGGGCCTGAGTCCGCCTGCCTGAAGTGCACTGCGGTACCCACTAAAAGTGCTCCAGGGACCTGCATACACGCAGGCCTCTAGGACTTGTTGCTGCTGTATAACCTTGGCACACCAGTTGACACCTGAAGACTAATCTCTTTGAAAAAGTCCTTTATTTGAATAAGCACCTTTACTCAGTTAACTGCAGATCAGAGGTTGTGCGCCCCACTGGCAAAGAGTCTTCCTGGTACTGAGATTAGCAGTAGGTCAGGGCTGGCAGAATGCTGTACAATGCCGTCTTTCAGCAACATTCAAGGGAAGAACTAAGTTCTCTAACGTGGCTAACACATAAAAGGGATCTAAAACTGTGTTACAAAAATGGCCACTACCTCATGGACTACTGGAAACAAAACTGGACACACTCTGACCCAGTTAGCAGGAGGAAAACCACCATGGGAGTAGAGCCTACCAACTACCAACATCGTGAGCACTTAACACAAGCTAGTGGAATCACGGAGCCCACTACCCTACACCCACCACAATGCATTGCTGATGTGACTCTGCAGTGCCCTTAACAGAAAAGGTGTCACACTCACCCGAGTCCCACATCAGAACCAGGGAAAGGCTGTCAGAGGATAGAACACATTTTGCTGTCATGGAGGTGGGTACAGCATTTGAGGCTGGCATACAGGCTGGGAAAAAAGTTTGTAAAGTGGGTTTTTTTTTGGTGGGAGGGGGTTAGTGATCACTGGGGGAGTCAGGGGAAGTGATCCCCGATTCCCTCCGGTGGTCATCTGGTCAGTTGGGGCACTTTTTTTGGACTTGGACCTGAAAAAAAAGGGTCCAAATAAAGCGGACCAAATTCTTGTCAAAAATGCCCTTCTTTTTTCGATTATCAGCTAAAGACGCCCATCTCTCCTCGGCCGATAACCACACCCCAGTCCTGCCTTCGCCACGCCTCCGATACGCCCCCATCAACTTTGTTCGTTCTTGAGATGGAATGCAGTTGAAGACGACCAAAATCGGCTTTCGATTATACCGATTTGGTCACACACGGGAGAAAGACGCCCATCTCCCGATTTGGGTCGAAATATGGGTGTCTTTCTCTTTCGAAAATAAGCTGGATAGTGAGACAGAATAACAAAATTCAGTAACATCCAAAACTTATTAATTAACATTATAATTGTGTTTGCATGTGGGTAATAACTGAGAAAATGCTGTTGAAAAATGACTCAAAGAAATAAATATATATCACAGAATATATATCACAGATATATATTGGCACATTTAGACTGACTCTGGATTTCTGCATGAAGGTAGCTCTGCCCTCATTATTTAATATCTTTCTTTTAAATAGTAGTAATAAACAATATTAAGTGCATTTTTATAATATACCACTGCATTCTAGAAAACAAAAGGAGCAAGTTCGCACAACCATCTTTCTCTTTTGATCTAGGCAGAGGAAAAAAAAAAAGATTTTAAACGATCCCAGGTTTCAACCTAATTCATGTTTAATGTGGAATATAACTAAATAAATAAATAGAAAGTCTGAATGCTGAGCACATGACTCTCTTAACATGATGTCTGTTTTAGTGGCCCTTTACCAGGAGAAAAAAAAATCTCTGCATGAATATAACATGTGCTAGTGTGTCCCTATAACCAGCCCCTCCAAATGACACACTGAATATGATTTATAACAAATTACTACTCTACCTATGAAAAGTTATTCCGTTATTATACTTCCTCTCTGTACACCCGTATGCTGCACAAGCTGGCATGTGAAAATATAAGTGAGATTAAATAAAAATGCTACCAACAATAAAGAACGACAACATGGATGCAGCAGCTCATAGGTTTGTTTGCACTGCTTTGAGTGGATACAGAACGACGGCTGCAAGGGGAAGGAGAAACATAGACTAACCTAAGTGGCTTCAACCTTTTGACATTATGAATCAAACCTCCTTCTAAAGTATACACTCTTCCCCTCGCTGATGCTTGTTAGTTGACATGCCACCTCTCCACAATTATACCAATGTCTGTCCTGGAGCCTTACCCAGATGGATAAACTTGAAAGCTCTGTTCAAGGTCTACTAAGAATAACCATCCTACATCTTTTTATAGGTTAAAAATCTAATGTCTCACAGAACAGGTATTTTAGCAACAGACACTGTTGTGGCATCATTGCTGATAGCCGAAGTTGGATTACCCAAACTGAGGGCATCTACCAAAGCTTAAGACCAGTTACCTTAAATAGTGCCCTTTAATTAAAAAGCAATTACATTTAGAAAAAAAATTAATAGGGAAAACTTTTTTTTTTTTTGGGGGGGGGGGGGGGGAATTTTAAATGTAGCTTAATTTATGTATTCTAGCAGGCTTCTCTTGTCAGGCTGACCTTAAAGGTTCTTGCAGTTGACTTTTCATGCAAACATTTCATTTGGTAAAACTTTCAGAACAGTTCTTGATATGTTAGCAAATGTACGAGACACATGTTTAATAGCAAGTGAATTTCATTAATCATTTTAACAATAGCTATTGTACCTCCAAAGATGTCTTGCTACAGTGCCTTACAAAAGTCACTTTTCACATTTTTCACATTCTGCCATTTATAAAATGCAGTTCAAAATACATTGATGTTGGAGTTTGTTTCACTGATCTTCAAACATACTTTCAACATGAAAGAATTATAGAAATATTCAAAACATATGTAGCAGGCTGCCAAAATGTTCTGTTACTGTAGTTGCAGAAAGAACGTTCAGGACCCTCTGCTCCAGAAACAAAAGCCAATTAATATGTAACAGCAGGAGGTCTATTTAGAGAGTCTGATCCAACAGGATTTGACTATGAGCTTTTAGAGCAGGGTTGTCCATCCATGGTCCTCAAGGGCCGCAATCTAGTCAGGTTTTCAGGATTTCCCCAATGAAAATGCACACAATCTATTTGCATGTAGTGCCTTCATTGTATGCAAATAGATCCATGCCAAGGCTTGGCACCCCTGTTTTAGAGGGAGGCATAAAGCCCTAAGGCCCCGATGATCAGAAGCAAACGTGGGTGCTGGAGGCTATTAGCACCATACTAGTGCTCGTGTTTGCTCTTGCCCCATATGATCAGAGCCGGTGAGTGTGTGAAGCAACGAGCTCGCTGGCTCTGACCACAAGTAGCATGCAAATTCATGCTAAACAGGGGATTACATATTCCTCCCCAATGCTCAGTGGGCAATGTGCCAAAGAAAAGTGCTGTTGCCATGGCAAACCCTACGCCAGCTTGAAGCTGGCGTTAGGGTTTGCGGAGCATTGGAGTGGAATGAGGAACCCTGTTCAGCATGCATCTGCATACTAGCAGGCCTCACCATCCCATCCTGGGCCAAGAACCCCCCTACAAGCCTCCTAACATGGGGGGCTGGAGGCCTGGTGGATCTCCAGCCCAACCCTCACCAAGGGCCCCAAACCCCTCCCCACCCGACACAGAGGGCTAGAAGCTGGAGGGGCTGAAGGTCCACTGGTCTAGCGCCTCTCTCCGAACCTCACTCCCTCTATACCTCGAAGAGACAGATGAGGGAGTAGCACTCCCTCATCTTTCCAGCGCCGCCTCCAAAATGGCAGCACCCTGCCCTACCCAGTGATGCTGTACCCTTATATGGTAGGGAAGCCCTGCCCAGCGCATCCCAGGATGCAATGAGCAGGGCACGCCATTTTGGAGGCGGTGCTGAAGGGAGTGGATCTCCAAACCCCCATGAGACCCCCCCCCCCCGACACAAGGGACTGCACCCTGACACCCCTCGTACAGAAACCCCCCTTAGCTGCACCCTCCCTCCCACCCTAGCCTTCTTCCTCCTACAAGCGCTGCCTTAAAATGGCAGTGCCCTGCCTGGTGCATCCTGGGATGCACTGGGCAGGTTCTGAAGCTTGCAGGAGGAGGGAGTGCTTACTCCCTCTTCCTACTTCTAGGTACGAGGGGGGTTGGGGGGCAGTAGACCACCAGGCTAGGGTGGGAGGGTGGATGCAGCTAAGGGGGAGGCTTCTGTGTGTGGGGAGTGTTGGGGTGTCCAGCCTTTTGTGTCACGGGGTGTCAACAGTGTGGGAGGACCGCAAGCATGCAAATGCATGCTGGACAGGGTCTCCCCATTCCGCCCCAATGCCTTGGCAAACCCTAACGCCAGCTCCGAGCTGGTATCGGGTTTGCCGCAGGAGCAGCCCTCTTGTTTGGCATGTTGCCCACTGAACACTGGGGAGGAACACTAATGTGTCTGTTTAGCATTCACAGTCAGCAAGCTCGTTATATGCTCTCACCGGCTCTGATCTTGGGGCGCAAGCAAACGCAAGTGCTAGACCCACACTAATGGTCTCTAGCATCTGTGTTTGCCTTTGATCAGTGAGTTAACTGAAACGCCATTGTGATGAGCAGAGAAACCCTGTCCCAACTCAATTAAGAGCTATAAGGCTAAAATCCACCACAAAAAAATCATATCACCTAAATCAGGGCTACAGAACAACTAAGAGAAACTTGATACACCATCATATGGAGTATGGTATTATATTTTACCACCTTTGCAGTCTACTAAACATGATGTTGCAAGCAAGTGGCTATATCAAAGAGATCAAGAATGTTTCTGTAAAAAAGAGTTATGATCAACATTTCAACCAATTTACTTTGATATTATGACAATGTGCCTGTTCATTTTTCTTTTGATTTGTATACTGGTTAAATACTGGAGTGCTCATTAAAAATTGACTTTTTATTTTAAAGCCAGCAAGGTCTTCAGTTTTCCTTTTTGCTACTATTCCATACCTAAACCTCATCTAAGTATTACTGTCAGCTCACAAAGCAGGTGGAAAGGGGGGTGGAGCTTAATAGTCCGCGTGCCATGAGATTAAGAATGAGGAGTGGTACAGTACAAGACCCTGCCTTAGGACTGATCCTCAGCCCTGACAAATGAGAGGCTGCCTTCTGCATAATTAAAAATAAGAAACCATAAAGCCTTGCTTGCATACATCTTTCATTCCCCTTGACTCAACACTGGGTGGAAGCCCCTTTTGCAGCAATAACAGCCATGAGTGCAGTTTTTGCCCATTTCGTTTTGGCAGAATAAATCAAGTTGGATGGGGATCATCTGTGGACTGCAATCTGCAGATCTTACCACAGATTCTTCTGCTGGATTCAGATTTGGGCTTTAACTGGACCACGTGAACACATTCACTTTCTTTTTGCAGAGCCATTCCACTACTGCTTTTGCTTTATGTCCATGAGGATTGACCTGCATAAAAAAAGGTGTTTTCCCCAGTCTCAGGTCTATGGCAGACTGGAACAGGTTTTCCTCCAGGATCTGCCTGTACTTTGCACCATCCACCTTTCCCTCCATCTTCAGACCTTACTTTCCCTGCTCCTGCAAAGCATCCCAACAACATAATGCTGCCACCAACTTGATTTACTGTAGGGACAGTATCAGCAAGCCTAGATCCAAAAGTTCCACTTCGGTCTTATCAGACCAATAAAGCTTCTCACACATATATGCAGTGTACTTTAAGAGGGTATTTTAATAGGGTGCTAGGGTGTTCTTGGATAAATTTTGTGCTGCAAAGAGGTTTTCACAGAGCTTAGGAAGCAACTATCTCTTTTGTATACCAACCATCCACAATTTGCAGACACAATTCCCAGCACTCTGATTCCAGGTGCCGGATAGCTCACCCCTTCAAAACAAATTCTAGAAACCTGAAGTGTACTGAGGTCTGCCTGCTGCAGGGCAATAAGCAGCCACTGGGTGGACTCGGTGGGCCCCAGGGGTTACATTTAATATGTACTAGGATTCATGCCATTTTATACAGAAAACAAATTTTATGGCCCATCAAATGCCAAAAAGAATGGCACTATTTTCTGTCATATTAAAGATTCCATTAACAATGCTGAATGCCTGCATTCTTAATTATTCCATCACTTACACTATTCCTGTGCTTATTTTTCCAACTGTTGCAACGTGACATTTGAATAATGCTTTGTATTAAAAAAAAATTGTTAAAGATGCTCCTTTAGAGCTGCATTTCTCAAGCCAATCCTGGAGTACCCCTTAGCCTGGAAGATTTTCCAGATATGTACTATAGACATGTATGAAAAAGATTTGCAAACAATGGAGGCAACATATGCAAATATATCTCATGTATAGTCATTGTGGCTATCCTGAAACAAGGGATACTTCAGGATCAGCTTCAGAAGCTGCTTTGGAGGGCCCTAAGCAAACAAGTATGTTGGACCTTCTATCACTATAAAAATACATTTTCAAATTCCCACAAATGGGGACTTCTGTGGTTCTAATTGCAGACAAATCCCAGCAGAGATGAAAGAAGGGAACTGGAAGATAGTGTACAGAGGGTGGGGAGAAATGAGAGACATCTGCAGATGCAATAGTTCTGGTCCTCCCCTCCCCCATTACTCTTTCTGCCAGCTGCTGACTTAGGAGGACAAAAATCTGCCTTAGGAGCCAATAAATTACAATATCTGAGACTGTCCGCATAGTTAGGACCTAGGCAACTGCCTAGTTTGCCTATAATTTTCTCCGACAGTACTGCATTTCACCAGCTGCTAACAGCACTGAAGCAAAAATATTTTCCATCAAATCAAATTATGGATCTCTTGGCTGCTGTACATCATTACTGTAGATCAATTATTAGTGTGGAATAATGAAGGGGGAATCTGTGTCTAAACAGCTGCTTGGATATGCACCTACGCCTAACTTTTGTCATACTACATTCGAGAAGGCAATTAAAATGAAAAACGAGAGTATGCATAACTCACCTATACATTACATCTAACAACAGTACATCCAAACAAGGGCACTGGCCTGGGGTTCAAAGCAAACATTTATCAGCTCAGACTGATCTCCTTTCTTTCAAACTGTACTTAACCATCAGCATCCAGTAAGACTTTAATGCTACAAAAGAGAAAAGAGAAAAAAAAACCTTGCCTCTTTTTTTTTCTCCCAACACACACAACTTCATCTTCTCAAATGATCTTTCTTCAGTTACAATTAAGATAAGTGGACTTCTTAAAGCTTTTATATAGCTATGATTTTTGAAGTTTATACCATTAAGCTGAACTCATTGATTGTGCTGTGAAGCATAAAGGGATGCTCCAAGTCTTTGAACTGGCGCACTGGGCACGTTTGATTCTGAGCAAAAAAAAAAAACTATGTTAAACAATAATTTTTGAAAAAATTAATTTGTGGAAATTTCATATTTTGAAAGAGTAACATTTGATTAAAATAGAAAAGTATGCCATCCCTAGATCTTATGTTGAAATTTTTTTTTTTACTGAGAATAAAGCAGATAAGAAAAACAGCTCAACAGATACGCTTATTGTAATAATGAAAATAATTTAACAAACCCTCCCCGCAACACCCATGGACAGTCTGGGTTCTTTATGACCCTTCGAGCCTAAATTTAAAAAGAATAAACAACTAGGAACCCCCTCCCCAAACCTCTAATGAAAGGAGCATTTGGGTCGCCCAGGCAGCACAGACATCAATAGGCTATGTCTCTATAAGGTGTTAAGCAACTGACTACGTACACGTGAGTGAAGCGCTTGTAAGTAAGGATCCCAAATCAACAGGCATTGCTTTTTACATTTTTGTGAACCCCTAGACTCATTCACCTCCCACCGAACCAATAAATGCAGCTGGTTCCCCCAGTGCTAAAACGTTGGGGGATCAGGAGACATCCACTACTGCAAGATGTATTTGCAGGCTACCAGGCACATTTTACGGAAGAAAAGGATGTTACCCTTATGTATCCCACAAAATGCCCCAGGTTTATCTAGCAATAACTGTTCTACTATACCTGTCAACCCGCTCCCCAAAAGGGAAGTCATATATCTTGTCAGTTTAGCTCAAAAGGACTGATAAAAGGAATTATCATCCCGTGCACAATTAGGACAGAGAAGGGATCGAGTCCCACCTGAATAATATGGTTGCAGTTCGGTAAAATAGGCCCAGTAAACACACTGGATGTAAGGGAGGAGATACTTTTAAGATTAGTTAATATATCCTAATTGGCAAAATTAATCCCCCAAATCTCTCTCCCATCTCTGGTGTGTCTCCCCCAGATCTTTTTTGGCCTCTCAGTGGACAATTCTAGACCTTAATGTGGATTCATAGCTAAGGTTATGAGATGTAGGTAAAGGTATTGAGTTTATAAATATAAGCTCCTCTTCTTAGGATTATTTGGATACATTTTGGTGGCAGGATGCAGCTCTATGCTAGTGTTCTATAAAGGAATCCAAGCAAGCAGATGTCTTTATAGAATAGGCACTTTCTGTGCAACGCTATGGCATCCCCTCCCCCTCGTAGAATTGCCACAGAGGGGCCCTATCACTACAGGACTGGCGTGCAGCTACAGGCTTGCCATGCGCCAATCTGGAACTACCGCAGGAGCCTAGCAGTAGTTCTCACCCCAGCGCACGCCATTTCCAACACTACAAAATATTTTCTTTTTTTTGTAGCGCCGGTGCTTATCTGGCAGTACTGTGAAAAAAAAGAAAACCTTTAAACCAATGCAGTAAAAGGGGGCCTCAGCATATATCAAAAACACGTGCTGACGCTAGCGCAGGCCACCTTATACCACAGTTTAGTAAAAGGACGCCAAAGAGACTAATTTTATAACAGGTCATCTAGGTTGGGAGACCAAGTAGGCACCTAAGAGTCTTTACAAAAGTTAAAAGAAAACAGACGTCAACCCCCAATCCAGGCTCAACTGGACCCACAGGGGACACCAGGAGACGGATCAATCCAGAGCTGCACAGTTCTGACCCTCCACCTGTTAGATAGAGAGAATACTGAGGTTTCTGATAGCTGCACATGACCACACATAGCAAACCTCTGAAGTTCTCTCTATCTCCACCTGGTGGTAGAGGGACATAACCCACAAGTCTCTGGATTGATCTGTGGGACGCTAGGGAATATAAGCAGTACATGATGCCTGAACTTGTGTACTTTATAAAGATTATAGGTAAATCACATCATTGCACACACACTCCACTCAAAATCCACCTCGAACAGATGCCTCCATCACAATGTTACTGGCCTATATGCACAAAAGCCTTTATGAAATTATCCCCAAAGTAGAAGAAATCCCTTTGCATATCTTGCACAGTGTCTAATAGACAAAGAAAATCTGGTGCTAGACGTTAAAAGATGGCTCACGGGAGCACACAATCCCTTTTAGAAAAACCAAGCATGCATTATAGAGGCGCTAGGGGCAGTTTCACGCATGCTGATTTAATGCTGCAGAAATTGAGAGATGGATTGCATGAGTAAATTCCCAGATTCCTTGGACAGAAAATAACACTATTCTGCACAGTAGGGTTATTGCTGGCCCCTGTGGGAAAACCATTATTCAATTTGGTTCTTATGTTTCCTATCATGTTAAAAAAAAAAAAAAACTAAATTAAAAACATTTGAAAAAAAGCTAACAATGCAAACATAATTAATTCAGAACAACCACAATGTGTGCAGCAAGCGCTGAAGCACCAGATGTTAATGTTTTCATCAAGGCAGAATGATGGCTATTAAAGAAAAATAAAATCCTCCTGCAGACCAAAAAAAAAAAAACCCCAAAACATTTTATTTCCCTTTATATACAGTTAAAAATGACCTTTGGCCTGCATTCATTCCTTTGCTCCTTGAGAGCCAATAACAGATCTGATTTTCAGTATAACCAAAACCTGCACATTCACCCGGTCCTTAATACTAACTGCATGTGAATCTCTCTCATCAATATTCATTATAGACATCTTAAATATCCAACCTGTCTGAAGCTCTCCCGGGTCTGGAATTGTACATCTCTCTATATCTGACACTTGTAATATCTCAGAAGAGTTCACTCGGCAAAGCAGAAGGGAGCTATAGCTCACAATCAGAAGAACAGAGGAGAGGGCCATCTAAATCTACCATAGCTGCAGCCCATGACTGGCAAAAGCCATGTCCAGGAGCTCTGGGATCCAGAGCACTCAGCACGTAGCAACAGCTTTCCCTCACAGATCCAAGAATTACACAGCAGCAGCTTTTCACCACAAAAAGACAAGACATCATAGCAGTAAAAGGGGATACGTGTCCCCTGACTCAAACATGGCTGCCACAGCAGAGGGCCCAGCCTGCACAGCAGATGAGTAACCAGACCTCAGATTTTTTTTGTGGGAGGGGGAAGGTCGGAGCCCAAAGGGAGGAAATAAAATTTTGCCTCAACCCCAGCCTTTCTCTGCACCCAACTCCCCCCACATACCTAAGCTGGTGGGTGGTCCTCAAGCCCCACCAGCAGAAGTCCTCCTCCATCTGAAGAATGGGAGTTATTATTATTATTAGGATTTATTTACTGCCTTTTTGAAGGAATTCACTCAAGGCGGTGTACAGTAAGAACAGATCAAACATGAGCAATAGGCAATTAGAGCAGTAAAATATTCGAACAACAATACAAAGTATGGCATGGTATACTACTTACAATGACAACACAATATGTACTAGAACATTATAATTGGTAGTGAAGGGTAAGGCAAAGTTGTAACATATAGATAAGTAAGAGAGTAGGAAGAATTAGAAAGTAAGGTGACTGATTTGAAGAAAGTTGCACGTGAGGTCAGAGTGATGGTTAAATATTATCTCAGCTAGGGTAGGAGTGGAAAACATGTCCCGCTGCAGTATGTGCAGCCCGAGTCAATCCTTGTGTGTGTGTGTGTGTGTGTGTGTGTGTGTGAGTGAGACTAACAAGTTAGTTACATCTTCCATTAAAAGCTTGGTTGAAGAGCCAAGCTTTCACCTGCTTCCTGAAGTAGAGATTGTCTTGTGTTAAGCGGAGCCTTTCAGGCAATGCATTCCAGAGTGTGGGGGCTACTCTGGAGAAGGCTCGCTTGCGGGCAATCACATCGTGTAATGTCTTTTGGAGAGGGTGTAGTTAGTGAAAGTCCTTGGGAGGACCTTAGTGTCCTTGGCGGTGTGTGGAGGATCATCCTATTTTTCAGGTACTCAGGGCCATTCTTTTTCAGGGTCTTGAAGATCAGACATAGTTTTAAATTTAGCTCTGTATTGTACTGGTAGCCAATGAAGTTTTTGCAAAAATGGTGTGATGTGGTCACGTCGCTTGCAACCTTCTATGAGTCTTGCTGCTGCATTCTGAATCAACTGGAGCTGGTGCAGGCCCTTTGTAGTCAGACCATTGTATAGTGCATTGCAGTAATCCAGTCTTGATGTTACCATGGCATGCACAACTGGGATAAGATTTACCTTCTCGATGTAAGAAGAGAGGCAGCGTAGCTGTTGCAATTAGTAGAAGCAGCTCTTGAAGGTTGCTTGGATTTGGGGAGTCAGAGTAAGTGTTGAATCTAACTGTATTCCAAGGTTCCTGACTTGTGATTTGAGGGGGAGTTCATACTTCCCAAAAGGCCTTCCAAATCATGCACTCCTGGGCGGATGCATTTCAACTGAAACTCAACGCAGAAAAAACACAATGCCTTATAATCTCCTCACAACACAATACACACAAATTCGACACCATAACCACCCCAAACGTTACCCTCCCCGTATCAGACAACTTGAAAATTCTGGGAGTCACCATTGATCGAAATCTCACACTTGAAAACCATGTGAAGAATACAACTAAGAAAGTGTTCCATGCAGGGGCGTAGCCAAGGGTGGGCCTGGGTGGGCCTAGGCTTGAGGTAGATATTGAATAGGTGACAGTATCGATCCTTGTGGTACCCCGCAGGTCAATGTCCATGGTGGTGATGAGTTGCTGCCAAACATTATGGATTGTTGCCGGTCTGATAGATAGGATCTGAGCCAGGCAAGTACTGTTCCATTGATATCTGTTTCTGTCAGTCATGCTAGCAAGATAGCATGATCCACAGTGTCAAAAGCTGCTGAGAAATCTAGCAGTACTAACATCGAGGCAAATCCCTTGTCTCGGTTTCTGTGAAGATCATCTAGCAGGGATTCGAGGACCGTTTCTGTTCCATAACTAGGTCTGAATCCAGATTGACATGGATCTAGCCAGTTACTCTTTTCTAGCCATTCATTAAATTAAACACAGACTGTTTGTTCTAAGAGTTTCCCTAGAAACGGGATGTTGGATACTGGCCTGTAACTTTCAAGTGTGTCCTGGTCAAGGTTGTTTTTCTTCTGAAGAGGGCGATCCACTGCCCTTTTTAATGCTGTTGGTAGTTGCCCATTAGAAAGAGAGGTGTTCACAATTTTTGTGGCGCCTTCTATAAGGCCCATACTTGCCTGCTACACTATCTTTGATGGGCAGGGATCGAGGGAGCAGGTAGTTGGTTGAAGGTCTCTTAGGAGTTTGTCAAGGCTCTCCTCTGTCATTAGGTTAAAAGTGTTCTATCTGTCTCTGTTAGGAGGGGGCGAGTTTGTGCACCCCTGGTTGACTGGTTGGGCACTGGGTGGGATTGCCTGTAAATCCTGGTGGAGACTTTTAATTTTGTTGGCAAAGTATGCAGTGGCGCTTTCCAGCCACTCCCCCCCCCCCCCCCTTTCAAGTTTGGCTTTTGGGAAACTCAGCATGTATGAGGGAGGCCTGCCCTCCTCACCACCCCCAACACACATGCGTCAAAACTAAGAATGAACAGGGGCGGGCCTCTCTTGCGCATGCTCAGCTTCACCAAAACCAAGCATGTGCGAGGGAGGGGCGAGTGGCTGGTGCAACAGCTGCCCAGAAAAAGCACTGCTAACTGCCAGGCATCTCTAGCATTGCACAGAGTAGTGCTTCCATTGGCAGGGGCTTGGGGATCTCCACCAGACACAGTGGCAAACAGCAACTCAATTTTTGTGTTCACAGATGAAAGGCTGGGAGTAGGTCCGCAAAAGACTAATGCAAATAGAAATGGAAGTGTGGTAGACCTTGAATAGTTTTCAGAAGACTGTGCTCATGAGGGACTAGCTAAATTAAAGCGAAGGGACCAGAAGGGATACATCCAAGGGTATTGAAGGACCTTGGGGAAGTTCTAGTAGCTTCGCTGTCTGAACTTTTCAATTCATCTTGACAGAGGACTGGAAAAGGGTAGACGTGGTCCCTCTCCACATGGGGTAGGGCTGGGAGTGGGTGTTGACCTGTTTGGGGGGATTATGAGGGGGCTGTGCACGGCAGGGAGTTTGGGAGAGGGCCTATGGACTTCATCAAGGGGTGGGGGGGAGGGAATTGAAAGAAAATTCTACTTTTTTAAATGCATGTCCTCACTGATATTCAGACCAGGCCTGCGCAACTGTCTTATGCAAGCGCTGGAAGACTATTGACTGAGATCCACCTAAGGTCCGGTGACCAGCCCCACCAACTTTAGCCCCCAATTTTCAGTGCTGTTGCCTGGACATAGCCCGACATTGAATATCTGGGGCTAATCTAGCCAGAGATGGTAAGTGTTAAATAAAACTGCTGACTACTGCCAGCTGAATATTGGCCGATGAATGTCTAGATCATTTCTCTCCAGTGGTGTAGCCAAGGGGGAGGGGGGGCCTTTGGGGTCTGGGCTCAGGTCCCTCAAGAACTGCAACACCCATTCAATGGCTGAAAAGATTCAGTGCCCGAGCCACCCCTCCCCCTTGTGCTTTTTCAGGAACAAGGAAGTCTGTAGCGTATCTCTCTTTAGCGATTTCACATTAGAATTTAACAGAGACATTAAAAAATGCTATACAGTTTATGGGTAGGAATACACTGGAGGCAGTACTATAACTGGGTATCTCCAGATAGGTGAGCCAATTCTATAACAGCATCTGTGCACCAAGATGTCGTTATATAATACGACTGTGAACCCAAATTGGCTTGCCTACATTTAAGCATGGCTGTTTCTGCAATGTGTGTGCCTAAGCACGCCAGGTAACGTGTAATTTATGGAACACTACATATTATTTGCATAAGCTGCAGACACGCCCATGCCCCTCCTATGTTCAACAAAAATACATAATACATAGTAGATGACGGCAGAAAAAGACCTGCACGGTCCATCCAGTCTACCCAACAAGATAACTCATATGTGCTAATTTTGTGTACACCCTACTTTGATTTGTACCTGTGTTCTTCAGGGCACAGACCGTATAAGTCTGCCCAGCACTATCCCCGCCTCCCAACCACCAGCCCCGCCTCCCAACCACCGGCTCTGGCACAGACCGTATAAGTCTGCCCAGCACTATCCCCGCCTCCCAACCACCAGCCCCGCCTCCCACCACTGGCTCTGGCACAGACCCTATAAATCTGCCCAGCACTATCCCATATTGCCATACTGGAACCAACCGAAGGTCCATCAAGCCCAGCATCCTGTTTCTAATAGTGGCCAATCCAAGTCACAAGTACCTGGCAAGATCCCAAAACAGTACAATATATTTTATGCTGCTTATCTTAGAAATAGCAGTGGATTTTACCCAAGTCCATTTTAATAATAGTCTATGGACTTTTCCTTTAGGAAGCCATCCAACCCGTTTTTAAACCCCGCTAAGCTAACTGCTTTACTACATTCTCTGGCAATGAATTCCAGAGTTCAAGTACACGTTGAGTGAAGAAATATTTTCTCCGATTAGTTTTAAATTTACTACTTTGTAGCTTCATTGTGTGCCCCCTAGTCCTAGTATTTTTGGAAAGAGTAAATAAGCGATTCACATCTACCCGTTCCACTCCACATTATTTTATAGACCTCTCATACAGTATCTCCTCTCAGCTGTCTTTTCTCCCACATGCACACTCCCTTTCAGATGTGTCAAGCCAATGACATGCTACCTTACAGAACAGCACGTAGCACACTTAGCCGTGCAAGGCTCAAGTAACGCTGCAGACACCATTTATAGAACTGCCCTTATTCGGTTTCACCCACAGTAAGCCAGATTACTGACACAGCTGTTGCAAAATCCTTTCTGCTACTGTGCCTGTATGAGTTACATAGACACCTCAAAAGAAGAACATGAGTGAGAATGAAATTTTCTATCACTTTACAGAGACGCTGAGAGCACAATATCATTATTAAACAAAATAAAGTAGTTGTAGTCAGAGTGGTCAGGCTGGATTTAAAAAAAATAAAATAAAAAAAAGCTATAACATTTGCAAAATTAGAAGAGGCTTTTAGATTTGGTTCTCTATTGTAAAAAATATAGGAAAATCTTATATTTCAAGTTTCAGAAGCTAAAATCCCAGAAATTATTTTTATGCTTCAGTTGAACGGCATAATTGTATCAGAATGCGGCTCTTGAATGGAGAGGGTGAAAGCTGTGTTAACATCAATACATATTAGCCTTGCATTGTCTATCCTGTTGGATAACATGCCAGCCATAATACTTTGCTCATCATTAGAAAGAAACTTAAGAAATTAGTCCACACCTGAAGGAGGCTGAAGGGAACATGTTGATTCTACACTATTCTATAAGTTATAAATGTAACTGGGATACATGCTCATAACCTACCCACTCCCTGCCCACGCGTGCACCCCCCTCAAACTTATGCACCACGTGAAAATTCAGGACTAAGCACTATTTTATAAAGCGCACTGAAAGGTGAGTGTTCCTTATATTCCACGCCTAAAGTTCAGCACTGCAATTTATGCCAGCTGAAACCTGGTGTAAATGCCGGCGCCCAACTCATGGCATTTCAACGAGTAAACTGTGTGCAACTTTTTTTTGGAACACCCATGCCCCTCCCTTGGCCACGCCCTCTTCTGAGTTGTATGCTAAAGGATTTAGGCATGGAGCATTACAGAATAGCACGCAAATTCCAATTACTGACAATTAAGTGAAATTATTGATTGTTAAGCCTTATTAATTCCTACTTGATAGCTTATTTACCAATTTAGTTGCGCACGCATCTTAACACTGCACCTACATTTCAGCACCAATCTTTCGGCGTCATATGTAGAATCCGGGAGGTAAGTGATTTTGGAGTGTATGTTGTAGAATACCACCTAGTACTCAGGCATGTAGATGCCAATATGTAGCCCCAATCACCTAAGTACTATTATTCCATAACTTATCTGCACAAATGCAAACCCTCTGGAGACAGGGAAATACCTACAATACTTTTCAGTACTACTGAAAAGGGTCCTTTTACTAAGCTGAATAGGCGCCTACACAAGTCCAACGCGTGTCAATTTGGAGTTTCCACCCGGCTACTGTGTGGCCTGGGCAGTAATTTCGTTTTTTACACGCACCTGAAAATAATTTTTATTTTCCGGCATGCGGCAGAAACTGGGCAGTAATTGTCTATGCGTGTAGATGATTACAGCACGGTTAACGCATGAGAACTTACCGCTAAGTCAATGGGTGGCGGTAAGGTCTATGAGCAAAATAGACACGTGCCGATTTTTATTTTGACACACATCCATTTTTAGGCAAACATTTAAAAAAGGCCTTTTTTACAGGCAGGCTGAAAAATGGATCTGTGTCCCCAAAACGAGCGCCTACAACAGCATGGCCCATTTTTCAGCATACCTTAATAAAAGGACCCCTAAAACGTGAAAGCAAGATTTGGATGGTTTTATACAGCAAGGATTAAGGTCATACCCCCCCCCCACCCAACCCACGATATTCAGCAGGCAACTACCAACAGCATTAAAAAGGGCAGTGGTTCGCCCTCTGATAAAGAAAAACAACCTTGACCAGGACAAACTTGAAAGTTACAATCCAGCATCCCATAGCTAGAGAAACTCATAGAACAAACAGTTTGTATTCAACTTAATGATTGGTTATACGAGAGAAACTGGCTAGATCCACGTCAATCTGGATTCAGACCTGGTTATGGAACAGAAATGGTCCTCGTATCCCTACTACATGATCGTCACAGAAACCGAGAAAAGGGATTCGACTCAATGTTAGTACTGCTAGATTTCTCAGCAGCTTTTGACACTGTGGATCATGATATCACGCTAGCATGACTAACAGAAACAGGTATCAATGGAACAGTACTTGCCTGGTTCAGATCCTATCAGACAGGCAGCAATCCATAATGTTTGGCAGCAACTCATCACCACCATAGACAATGATCTGAGGGGTACCACCAAGGATCGATACTGTCACCTATTCTGTTCAATATCTACCTCAAACCACTAGCTGAGCTGATTCGGTCAATGGACCCTCAGTTCTACATCTATGCGGATGATGTGCAGCTACTCATACCCATTGAACCTGACTTACCTACAGCCTTGAATAAACGGATCACTTGTCTAACATCAATTCAAGAATGGGCTAAACACAACAAACTTTGCCTGAACCCAAGTAAAACCGAGCTTCTCTGGGTCCCTAACACAAGTGGATACATACCTGACATCAAAATTCCTTTTGAGAAGTACGAATTCCCTCTCAAATCACAAGTCAGGAACCTTGGAATACAGTTAGATTCAACACTTACTCTGACTCCCCAAATCCAAGCAACCTTCAAGAGCTGCTTCTACTACTTGCGACAGCTACGCTGCCTCTCTCCTTACATCGAGAAAGTAAATCTTATCCCTGTTGTGCATGCCATGATAACATCAAGACTGGATTACTGCAATGCACTATACAATGGTCTGACTACAAAGGGCCTGCACCAGCTCCAGTTGATTCAGATTGCAGCAGCAAGACTCATAGAAGGTTGCAAGCGATGTGACCACATCACACCATTTTTGCAAAAACTTCATTGACTACCAGTACAATACAGGGCTAAATTTAAAACTATGTCTGATCTTCAAGACCCTGAAAAGGAATGGCCCCGAGTACCTGAAAAATAGGATGATCCTCCACACACCGCCAAGGACACTAAGGTCCTCCCAAGGACTAACACTAACCACACCCTCTCCAAAAGACATTACATGATGCAATACCCGCAAGCGAGCCTTCTCCTTTCTCCGGAGTAGCCCCCACACTCTCGAATGCACTGCCTGAAAGGATCTGCTTAACACAAGACAATCTCTACTTCAGGAAGCAGGTGAAAGCTTGGCTTTTCAACCAGGCCTTTTAATTGTGAGTGAGACTAACTTAACTTGTTAGTCTCACTCACATATACAAGGAGTAACTCAGGCTGCACATACTGCAGCAAGACATGTTCATCCACTCCTACCCTAGCTGAGATAATATTTAACCATCTCTCTGACCTCATGTGCAACTTTCTTTAATTCAGTCACCTTACTTTCTAACTCTTCTTACTCTCTTACTTATCTATATGTTCCATCTTTGCTTTACCTTTCACTATCAATTAAAATGTTCTATTATGTATTTTATTGCCATTGTAAGTAGTATACCATGCCATACTTTGTATTGTTGTTCGAATATTTTATTATTTATTAATACTGTACACCACCTTGAGTGAATTCATTCAAAAAGGCGGTAAATAAATCCTAATAAATAAATAATAAATATTTGACAGTCCAGAAAGGCTGCTGACTGGTTAAACAGCGCTCAACCAGCTACCGCTGATATCCAGCGGAGGATAATTGACTAACCCCCGCTGAATATCTCTGATTAGTGACTAGCAGATAGCTGGTTATATTGGCCGATATAACTGGCTATCCGCCGATTTTAAAAGCCGGTTTTGCGGCCATATTTGGCTGCATAAAAACCTGGTCTATCTTTGGCTGGTTTAAAATTAACCGGCTAAGGCTGAATATTGACTTAGTCGGTTATCATTAAACCGGCCAAAAATAAACCAGATATTCAATGTCGGTCACCGGAAATGGCCCAGCATTCGATATCCAGTTTTAGTGCCGAACTAACTCCCATGGTCTGAGTATCAGCCTCCGTGTTACTAAAAGAAAACATTTGAGGATCCCAAAGAACTTTAAAGGTTACCTTGATCCTCATGCAGAAAAAGAAAAGTGTAGACTCACAGGCTTATTTTCGAAAGAGAAGAGAGCCCATTTTTTGACACAAATCGCAAGATAGGCGTCCTTCTCACAGGGTCGCCCAAATCGGCATAATCAAAAGCCGATTTTGGGCATCCTCAACTGATTTCCATCGCGGGGACAAGCAAAGTTCATGGGGGCATGTCGAAGGCGGGAATGGGGCGTGCCTAACACATGGGCATCCTCGATCGATAATGGAAAAAAGAAGGGCATCCCTGACGAACACTTGGACGACTTTACCTGGTCCTTTTTTTCTTACGACCAAGCCACAAAAATGTGCCCTAAATGACCAGATGACCACAGGAGGGAATCGGTGATGACCTCCCCTTACTCCCCCAGTGGTCACTAACCCCCTCCCACCCTGAAAAAAAATGTAATATTTTTTCCAGCCTCAAATATCATACCCAGCTCCATGACAGCAGTATGCAGGTCCCTGGAGCAGTTTTAGTGGGTGCAGTGCACTTCAGGCAGGCGGACCCAGGCCCATCCCCCCTGTTACACTTGTGGTGGTAAATGTGAGCCCTTCAAAATCCACCAGAAACCCACATCTAGGTGCCCTCCTTCACCCATAAGGGCTATGGTAGTGGTGTACAGTTGTGGGGAGTGGGTTTTGGGGGGCTCAGCACACAAGGTAAGGGAGCTATGCACCTGGGAGCAATTTCTGAAGTCCACTGCAGTGCCCCCTAGGGTGCCCGGTTGGTGTCTTGGCATGTCAGGGGGACCAGTGCACTACGAATGCTGGCTCCTCCCATGACCAAAGGGCTTGCATTTGGTCCTGAGATGGACGTCCTCGGTTTCTATTATCACCGAAAATCGGAGACGACCATTTCTAAGGATGGCCATCTCTAAGGTTGACCTAAATTTCGTGATATGGGCGTCCCCGACTGTATTATTGAAATGAAAGATGGACACCCATCTTGTTTCGATAATACAGGCTTCCCTGCCCCTTTGCTGGGATGTCCTGCAAGGACGTCCTCAGGAAAACTTGGGCGCCCCATTCGATTGTGCCCCTCTCATTTGTGCAGAAGATGAAACAAAGAATGCCAGAGTTCAACAGTAAGTTTCGTGTTCCGTACTCCTGGCTAAGAGATCATGGGCCGATTTTTTTATTTGCTCAGCTATGGGCTCTTGCTTACAACTGGATTACCTGCAGAAAATGTGTACATACCTGAGAGAAGTTTGTATACTCAGAGTTTCAAGACATTAGGCACATTTGCGGAGTGCCAGTCTGCAATATGAAGAACTTCCATTGATTTCTTGTGAAATATAATTGGCATGTGGAGAAATGTATTGCAGCAATTCAGGCCCTATATTGAAATACTGCAGACACGCCCTGACATAAGTACATAAGTACATAAGTAGTGCCATACTGGGAAAGACCAAAGGTCCATCTAGCCCAGCATCCTGTCACCGACAGTGGCCAATCCAGGTCAAGGGCACCTGGCACGCTCCCCAAACGTAAAAACATTCCAGACAAGTTATACCTAAAAATGCGGAATTTTTCCAAGTCCATTTAATAGCGGTCTATGGACTTGTCCTTTAGGAATCTATCTAACCCCTTTTTAAACTCCGTCAAGCTAACCAATGAGTTGAACACCTAAAGTTTTAATAATAATAAAAAAAAAAGAGATGAAGCTATAAGAAGCATGAAATAATGGAGACTGTATCAGTATGTTTTTGTGTACAAGAACACATGCATTTAAAAGTGACAAAATCAACAGGGGTAGAAAAAGTGGACAAGTGGCCTGGTGATTATGGCAGAGGGCCAAGAACCAGAGAAGCCAGGTTTCAAATCTTGCTTCTCTCACTTATGTTCCTCATTACCTTCGGCAAGTCGTGTTTTTTCTCTACTGCCTCAGGAACAAATTTAGGACTGGATTGACCAGTATTCATTAACATGTTATTGCACATTAGTAAATCTAGCTCTGAGCCTCTAAGCCTTCTGGGGATAGGGAAATGTCAACACTGCATGGAATCTACCTCACCCCTAGCACCAATCAAAAGATGTGAGCAAGCCACAATAAATAAACTATGAAGGTTCAGTGGTTTAGATAAACAGAAAATAGGAGACAGGTGAATTTCAGACAGCTACAGTCAGTCCTATGTAATATAGAAATTAAAGAACTGCAGTAAGATTTTGTGATATTTTTAACTGTGCTTTTAAGGATTGTTTATGCCTTTTGTATTTTAGCTGCCTTGCACTGCTTTATGGAAATAATCCAGTCAATATTTCAAACAGTGGCAATCACTACTGGCTGAAATAGACCCCAATATTCAATGTCAGGCCCTGTTTAGGTACCGATATTGAATATCCAGGGCTATGTGGTATGTGCTGTATCTTATGCAGGCCCTGGCTGAATACTGGTCAGGATCCACATAAATGATGAAGGTGCCCTCAGTCACTCTGAGTCCTGTATCCCCCTGATCCCTCCTCCCCTGAAAACAATTAGATCCCCAGGCCTACCTCGGATGTCCTTGGTGGTCTAGAGGGTCTCATGGGCAAGAACGATGCCCACTCACTCCTGCTCATTATAAGTCCAGGCCTCAAAATGGGCGCTGTGACCTCTAGTGGCAGCCTTGCGGTACTAGTAAGTGCCAACACCTCCAAAAGGAAGCTGTCAGCTCTGTGCCGTTCCTTTTTTCAACATGTCTCTTTGTAAAATGATTGCTCCCACTACACATGCTGGTTAATACACATGCACTCCTAAAGGTATTTTAGAAAAGCCTCCAAATCAGCAGATTTTTTCAGCACGTCCCAACTGGGACGTCTCAATTCTGATCTCTACATTCTATATACAATCGGATTTCATATATTCTTCTCGAGTTTAAGGTACATGCAATATTTCCAATTTCATTTTAACATACTAATACATAATTTTTTTTATACCGTCGTTACCGAATAAGCTCTAGATGGTTCACAAACCCATTATTCTATAACATGATATAAAAAGAAGACAATTAAAAATATCAGAAGTACATTAAGGAGAAAATACTTTTTTTTTTTTTTAATAACCAGGTTTTCAATTGATTACGAAACCAAATATAATGGAATTCTAATCTGATTTCTAATGGATGTGAATTCCGTAATTGTAGAGCAACCGCAAGCATCTCTTATGCTGAATTATCACAAACTGATCTGGCATTTGGCTAAACTGCACTACTGATTAAATGGAAGACTGACACAACTGTACAGATTACAGCATGACAACTGAAGGGAAAAAATGTTTTGCTGGCATTAAAGAGCAAACTTAAAATGCAAACATCTGGGAAAGTCAGCATATATTTTTTCACTGAGATTATATGTCACCCAAAGAAGCACGTGGAGCAAGAATTACAAACATGGGTATATGTATGAAGTGTAACAATGATGTGGGTACTTGGAGGCATATTTTCAAAGCTGGAACTTTGGAAGGCTAAGTGCTTTGAAAATATGCCTCTTGGTATCATTCCTTTAATCATGAAGATTTTAAGTTATCTTATTGCAGTGCTGAACTGCGTCCATACTTTTTGATGATCTCTCAGGAATTTCTGGAAAAAAATACATTTGGAAGACTTTTCCTTACAAAAGCTTTTAGAATAGGGAAAAAATGTATAATGACCAACTGGAAGGTGATAAAATCACTAATATAACCCAACAGCCTATTGCCTTTTATAATTTGGTGCTTAATGTTAATTGGGAAGAGGGGAAAGGGATTTGGATTTGAGCTCAGGCCTTTTATTCAGGTATAGTTGGTATTTTCGTGTCCTCAAAGAGCTTACAATCTACCCCCCCCCCCCCCCCCCCATTTACTAAGCTGCACGGCAATGCCAACACAGCCCATTCAAAGTAAACGGGCTGTGTCGGCATTAGCGAGTGGCAGCTGCTAGCGCAGCTTAGTAAACGGGGGGGGGGGGCAAAGTTTGTACTCGAGGTAATGGAGGGTTAAGTGATTTGTTCAAGGTCACAGGGAGTGGCAGTGGGATTTGAACCCTGGTTTCCCTCATTCTGAGCCTATTGCTCTGTTAGGCCGCTCCTCCCTAGGGCACATATATTTGGAGAGTTATGCCAATCGTATTACATATCAAGTTGTAAAATATTTATATTGCAGTTCCTTGTATCAGTGGCATAGCTACAGGGGGCCACAAGGGCCTGCCCCCCACCAAATGGATCCAGGGCCCCTGGTTTGGCTGGTGGGGGTCCTCAACTGCCACCAGTTGAAGCGTTTCTCCAGCGATGCTCTCCTTACATTGCCTGCCCTGCTTCCCTCTCGTCATGTGCATGTTCGGCTTTAGTGAAACCAAACCATGTGCAACACTTCGCAAATGCTCAATTTCATTAAAATCGAGCATACACAACGTGAGGGGAAGCAGGACAGGCAATGTAAGGAGAGCATCACTGGAGAAACACTTCAGCTAGTGGGGGCTGGGGATCCCCGCCAGTCAAGGTATGTGGCGTTGCAGCGGGGGGGGGGGGGGGGGGAGTGTCGGGGAGCAGGGCCAAAATGTGCCCCCTCACTTTGGGCTCTGGACCCTCCCCCCCACTTCGAAGTCTGGCTACACCCCTGCCTTATATGTCTCTGCACTGCTGCTATCAGAGAGGAAGGTTGTATTAAAGGGGGGAAGGAGAGACTAGGAATTCCCCTTTGGAAAGGACGGGGGAAACGGCAAACGCTTAAATATGTAACTTTCATATTATACAATTTATCTAAAACCCTAAACATATTATACTATATTGTGACTGGATCTTGTTAATGAAAAAATGAAATGAATAAGGGGTTGACAGAAGAAGAGGGTTTGACATAGGGATCTTCATTTGAGAAGGGAGGTCTAGATCATCTGGGGCACGGAGAGTTCTTCATTGAAGGGAGGTCTAGGTCAGTTGGGGTTAAGACATTTTCTGGGGAGGGGCTAGATATGGCTTTAGCTTGGTGGGGCATTGGGGTTGGCAGATGACCAGAGAGGTGTGTCTGGTTTGGTAAGGGTGACCAGACTAGATAGCAGGTCACAGGTCTTGCTTGAGGGAAATCACTGTTCCTTGTTGGGGAGAGACAGCATTGTTGGGGGGAATCTGAAATCATCCATGCTAAACAGCTCACTGAGACAATTATGCCTTAGTGAATGCATCTGAAATAGTGTAGCATACCACTATTTATGCAACCTAATTTATAAGCAGGTATGCACTAAAATTAGTGCCAAGATTAATTCCTTAGGCAGACGGGCGCAATGGGCCTCTCATCATAATAGAAATACATTTTAAAATTCCACCAAACAGGGCCCCATGGTGTTCCGCCTAAAAAGGAAAACCATCAAAGGAGGAAGTAGCAGGTAAAATGTATTTTATGCTGATTTCGCCCAAGTAGAGGACAATGCACAGAGGGTGGAGAAAGCACACCCTCTCCTACCCTTCGCCCCTTTTTTGCCGGCTGCTGACTTACAGGGGCAAAATCTGCCTTAGGAGAACTAGCTACATACCAGAGCCCCTCCCAAACATTTAGGCCCTAGGCATGTGCCCAGTTTGCCTTTGCCTCAATCCTACCCTGAGCATGCTATTTTTTTTTGCATACTAAGCTTTATAATATAAGCTTCCATATCGCTACTGCTGGCACTGCATCCTCCGCTATTTCCCAAACACCAGAACAGCAGTGTTATAACAGATAATAAAATAAATCATCTATGCCCTAAACTAGTTTAGTATTTCATCTTATCAATAAAAAAATACTTGCCTGTATTATAATCAAATTAGTGCCACGTGGAGGCATAATCAAACGGGGCATCCAAGTTTTCCTGGGGCTGTCCTCGGACGGCTCTATGAAGGGGCAGGGAAACCCGTATTATCGAAACAAGATGGTCATCCATCTTGCGTTTCGATAATACGGTCGGGAATGCCCAAATCTCAACATTTAGGTCGACCTTAGAGATGGTCGTCCTTAGAGATGGTCGTCCCCGGTTTTCGGCAATAATGTAAACCGAGGACGCCCATCTCAGAAATGACCAAATCCAAGCCCTTTGGTCATAGAAGGAGCCAGCATTCGTAGTGCACTGGTCCCCCTCATATGCCAGGGCACCCTAGGGGGCAATGTAGTGGACTTCAGAAATTGCTCCCAGGTGCATAGCTCCCTTACCTTGTGTGCTGAGCCCCCCAACCCCCCCAAAAATCCACTCCCCATAACTGTACAACACTACCATAGCCCTAAGGAGTGAAGGGGGGGCACCTATATGTGGGTACAGTGGGTTTCTGGTGGGTTTTGAACGGCTCACATTTATCACCACAAGTGTAACAGGTAGGGGGGGATGGGCCTGGGTCCGCCTGCCTGAAGTGCACTGCACCCACTAAAACTGCTCCAGGGACATGCATACTGCTGTCCTGGAGCTGGGTATGACATTTGAGGCTGGCAAAAAAAAAAAAAAAAAAAAAATTTTTTTTTTTTTTTTAGAGTGGGAGGGGGTTGGTGACCTCTGGGGGAGTAAGGAGAGGTCATCCCCAACTCCCTCCTGTGGTCATCTGATCAGTTCAGACACCTTTTTGAGGCTTGGTCACAAGAAAAAATGGACCAAGTAAAGTCGCCCAAGTGCTCATCAGCGACGCCCTTCTTTTTCCCATTATTGGCCGAGGACGCCCATCTCTTAAGCACGCCCCAGACTCGCCTTCGCTATGCTGCCAACACGCCCCCGTGAACTTGGTTGTCCCCACGACGGAAAGCAGTTGAGGGCGCCCAAAATCGGCTTTCGATTATGCCGATTTGGGCGACCCTGAGAGGACGCCCATCTCCCGATTTGTATCGGATGATGGGCGCCGCCCCTCCTTTTCGAAAATAAGCCTATTAATGTTAACACAGGCGTACATATACACATACACACACTGATTTGTTCAGCTTCGTGTCTCCTCCCTTCTTAACTCTCTCCAAATTTAATAAGGAGTTCTAGAAATGAAACTGCTGGTGCAGAGGCAACATAGCCAGATCTGTAAAATCCTGTTGCAAGGAGTCATGCTTACTAAGGGAATTTACCAAAATAACCTAATTATTTATCAACTATTTTGTCCTTGACATATTGAAGGCACCTCAGCTTATTCTGCAGAAAAACTGAGTGGTACAATGGCAAAACTGTAAAACGTTGATTTGTTTTCTTCTGTTGCCCACTGAGTTAATTACAGGAACACAACTTTTTTTCCCACCAGCTGCATAATTTTGTCACAAGTTTACACATCTTGCAGAAAGTGCCAGAACTAGTGTATAATTTGTTGTTCGCTATGTGCTTTTACTGTCCCCAGATATGGTTCGTGGCTTCTGCAACTAAATGTCTTACTTTTCAAAGCTTCTTGAAGAGTTTACAATATTTACATTCTACACACATGTATGTACACAATGGTATCACTGTCAGTGCAAACTTGATCACAGAGGGAACTGCTTTCAAGTCACCTCTGATGCATGTTGGGAGTTTTTTTCTTTCAACCTCCATTTATGGTCATATACTGACATCTGGTGGCCAGTTCCAAGCAAACACATTTGGCTTTATAAACTAAAACATAAAATGCAGAAACTAAAATCTACACATTCATGTTAGAGCATAAAGTATATGTAAAATAATCATATGTTTAGTTATAAACTCAACAAGCTGCACCAAAGCAATATTTCAGTGGGATTTTCAGGAGTAGTCCCTAAATTCTGTTTTAGTTTAAAACACAAGCTAATTAGAAGTAAGCTCCCAACACAGACTCAAAAAGAAAAGAATAGAACACATACTTGCAATATATCCAGCTGCAAACTATGCCAAAATATCTCACATGACCTCACGATCATTCAGAAAGGAAAAATATTCAACATTAAGGAATCTTTCACATGCTCATCTTCCAATGTGGTGTATATATCGTTCAATGTAAAAAGTGCGATGAAGGCTGCTATATTGGAGAAACAAGTCAGATGCTAAAGAAGAGATTTAATTTACATAGACATCATATGAAAAATGCCAGTACCAACAAAGATGTCACACCTGTGGGACAGCACTTTACAAAACCAGAACACTGTACCAGTGATTTCATGGTAAGGATCCTGAAAGGGAACTTTAAAACAATACAGGAACGTAAGACCTTTGAAGTCAAAATGATTAAATATTTTGATACCCACCAGATAGGACTTAAAGATCTGGGTTTTCTAGCCCATTACAAAGCATAAAATTGTATTGCCTTATAAATTGTATTGCTCTCCTGTCTCCCTCTCACCTATCCACCCCCATCCTGTTAGACTGTCACTGAAATGCTTTGATGTTTCACTCATATATACTGTCATCTACCAACATTTGCTTATTTCTGATCTGACGAAGGGCAACCTTCGAAAGCTAATCAAGAAATGTATTAAGTTATGTCCAATAAAAAAGGTATCATCTTATTTTCCTTTCCATGTTTTATTTTGTTTTATTTCTATTGATTACCTTCTGGACACTGGAATAAAAACTTTGCAACCACAGCGGATTCTGGATTTTTTTGTCCTCTCCTTGGTTGTCACCACTCCTTTGTGAATGGGAAATATTGTTGGCATTTCCCACACATGTTCTTTCAAATGAATGCACATTCCTATTACCAATTAATTCACATTGGCACTAGTAACTCTGTGTAACTGACTGACAGACCAAACACTCTGGTGTTAGCTAGTTGTAAAGAAATAATATCATCATTTTTTTCTATTTAAGAGCTTGTGTGCTGGATTCTAAAAAGGTTCATGAAGAGTGCGTCGTTTGATATTAAAAAAAATAGGTGGGGGTCACAAACCTTTAATTGCCTGTATACCTCCTATACTATAAACAATAATGGAAAGCTAAAAATGTTTAATTCTCTGGGATGTTTTTGCTTTTTGTCATTTTTATATATTTGTTAGGACAATAATTCAAAGAGCTCACATGTAATAAATATGATCAGAAAATTGCCCTTTCTTCCTCTGTAGTTAAATCACTTTTTGTTACTACAGCTGCCATTAAACAACTTATCTGTGATTGTAAACAGATCATAATTGAAAAATGAGTCGTATTCTTCTGTTTGCCTTGGGAGATTCTCCCAGGAAATTACTACTACTTATCATTTCTATAGTGCTACTAGACGTACGCAGCGCTGTACACTTGAACATGAAGAGACAGTCCCTGCTCCAAAAGGGCGGCAGACAGCTGTGTAAGCAAGCTACCTGGCAACATGCACCAAATCCAAACCCGCCTGTGACAACGGCCGCAAAACTGAAATCCTGAGATGTAAAAATAGAATTAAAACCAGTTAACTTTAACTTGTACGTTCCATCAAATTATGGAACTATAGGCGAGATGCTTCAGGGGCCCTTTTACTAAACCGCATAAGTGCCTATGCGTGCCAATTTTGAGTTACCGCTCGGCTACTGCGTGGCCCTTGCAGTAATTTCATTTTTGGCTAGCGTCTGCTACACGTGGCTGAAAAATATTTTTTATTTTCTGGCGAGCGTCAGCTACACACGTCAAGTGGCATTTGATGCACGTAGGTGTTCTGACCTGGTTTTACAGCCTGCCTCACTGACACAGACTACTCAGTAATTACTGTGGATTCTTTTGGATTCATAGTAGGTAAATGAGACTTTTATTAGAGATTCATAATTGTCTAGGATGCACAATGATTAAGCTATATAACTGAAAAGAAATAATACCTATCTATAGTTAAAAAGAAACAATCATTACATCACTGGTCACTACATCCAAGCAAAGCTAGGAGTTTCTAGACCAGGAAAAGAAGCAATAATACACTGTACATACATTCATCACTGGTCCTTAATCTCTACATCCAGGCTCTTATCATCAGCTGGGGGGGCCCTGTTCACAGCGAAAGCTAGGAGTTTCTTTGACCAGGAAATATAGCTCCCTGCACAGACGAGCTCCCAATTTCATTGGCAGAAATTCCCCTTTTTATTAGGCTTAGAACTCAGGTTCAGAGCTAAGGAAAATTACAGAATGCTTAAGAATTTCTCTGTTTAAGTAAACAAGCCATACTGTGGGAATGTGGTCACATGTTTCTCAGTCCAGGTGGCCACTCTGAACTCAAAACAGGCTCCACCTCTCCCTTCACATACCAAATTAATTAGAGCTGTGTCTTATCTTCTTACACATTCCAAATCATTTTCATACAACAGAATTACTTCTAATCAAAAATACAGACACCGAATGCGCTTGTCTGTCAAGGTAGAGTTGAAAAACAATCTTTAAAATCTTCCATTACAGTAGGTCATTACCATCCGGTTACCGTGTGAGACTTTACTGCTAGGTCAATGGCTGGCAGTAAGGTCTCAGACCCAAAATGGACACTTGGCAATTTTCATTTTGCCGCACGTCCATTTTCAGCAAAAATTTTAAAAAGGCATTTTTTTTACAAGTGTGCTAAAAAATGATTCTGCGCGCACCCAAAACACATGACTATGTTACTGCAGGCCATTTTTCAGTGTACCTTAGTAAAAGGACCCCTCAATTAGCCATACTCAACAAGTGTACAGGTTCGCACTGCTGGACTGTCACTGCTTTTCACCACAATTCACAATGAAATGGGGGGCGGGGGGGTATTTTTCTAGACACGGAGAGCAAATATATTAGAAATACTGAGGACCTGGTCCTGTCTTGTAACCCAAATACTGCAAAAGCACATTCTACCCAACATAAACAAGAAGATAACAGAATTACATTCTAAAATATAAAGCAGAGGGTCCAGGTCACTCTTTTTTTTTAACCGCAGTCTTTTATAAGCTAATTAAGCTCTTGATGCTTGTGGGCTTCTGTGTTTTCAGAACCATATACTCAAGCCCTGGAGTGAAACTCTCATTCTGTGATTTTAATTAGACCTGGTGCCATTACAGAGCCTTTTGTTTTGTTTCAGTGTCTTTATTCCCATCAATACAAATAATTTATTTTCAAAATAAATTATTGTACTGCCTGTGCACAAAAATAATGATCTTCAGCACGCTGAATCCATGTGAAGACTGAAATAAAAAAAACAAAAATCAATAACTCAGGATCAGAGCGAGACAGAACTCGTTCATTAAATGGTAAAATATGTTCTGTACCTCTGGGTAAATCAGATGCAGCAGACAATAAGAAGACTATAAGATGGCAGTATAGACAATAATTGTTTTGGCAAACACTAGGTATATTAGCAGAAATCATAAATTACTGATGATGACACAGTGCAAATTGGTACTGTTATCCATAAATTTGCCAAACAAGTGGTCTTGGGAGCCCCTTGAGTCTTTTTAGGATAAGGATAGACTCACTAAGTAAAATAAAGCTAGTGGGAGCCCTTGAGAATAAACTGATGGTCAAAAACTTCTATTTATTTATTTATTGGAATTTATTAACCGCCTTTATGAATTTACTAAACATGTTACTAAATTGAAAGCACTGACAGTTGCAGTGGGGTGCTTCTAAGAAACACATGACAAATCTGTTGGAATGGACTATATCTCCACCCACAGGAGCCACTCTGTGGGTGTTTGAGCACCCCCAATATTGAGAAAATTCCTTGTATGTGTCCAGGGAGGGGGTTATTTCCACGGGACTTAGCACCCCCCCCCCCCCAATAATTTTAAAAAGTTGGCTCCTATGTCTCCACCATGGTATGACATGGGATCCTACTCTGCATTTTCAACCATGGCATTCGTTAAGAAGAGCAACTACACCGACAAAAAAGTGAACAGATGGAAAAGAAACCTCCCTGGCCAGTACCACTGCCTACTAAATTCAGAGATGATGGGTTCTTAAGGCCTGTGATCAGTGGTGGCTCACTTATGATGGTACAAGCATACCACCAGGAATAAAACGACCAGAGTCACAAAAAAGATTATGGAGGATGATGTCAAGAAATGACGAAAGGGTCCAAAGCTGGACAGGACAATGGAAGAGGAAGGACAGAAAGTGGAGGTGGGAGACAAATAAAGAAGGGGAGAGCAATGACAGTAGCACTCCTTATGCTATTCATCATTTGTGACTATCTTAGGGAAAACAAAACTGAAGATGCGGATCTCAAATGTTGAAGATGGCCGATTTTCATGTCATGGGTCCAAGAGAAGACATGTTTGAACTTCTGAAACCTTTTTACATTTTTTTTCACATAGGTGGAGTTTGGACTGTTGTATTACAAACTGTTTGCTCTAATAGAATCCATTAAAACCTCATTTTATTTTATTTTTGTTACATTTGTACTCTGCGCTTTCCCACTCATGGCAGGCTCAATGCGGCTTACATATTGTATACAGGTACTTATTTGTACCTGGGGCAATGGAGGGTTAAGTGACTTGCCCAGAGTCACAAGGAGCTGCCTGTGCCTGAAGTGGGAATCAAACTCAGTTCATCAGTTCCCAAGGACCAAAGTCCACCACCCTAACCACTAGGCCACTCCTCCACTCATGTTTTCCCAGAGATGGTCACATTTGGCCAACTAGTTACTGCTGCCAGTCATTCAACTTAAAATTAATCCAGGCCAGCAAGGCCTATAATAAATAATACTTCTCATGAACAAAATGAACTATTCGGTTTTCAAATATGAGCAAATGTGTCATGAGAACTATATTCTTTTCACATGAAGAATGCAATAGGATTCATGTACTACAACATGCAAACTTGACAAAAATGAGTGCGTGGCTTTGTTGCAGAGGCATGCTATGCAGTGTAGGCCAGAAGAATGACCTCTGCATAAATCCCCAGTTGCCGGCCCCCTAGTCATTTTGTTGAACAAGAGTGGTAGTTTTGCATCTCTCTCTCCTGCAGTAAATCTGCAGGCTGAAAACAATGTGAATCAGTATTCAAAGAGACTTATACATTTAGTAGTGAAGCAAATATGATCTACATGCATACCTTCCACACAAACACTGGAACAGGTGTAAAATGTCTGTGAATTCAGCTGCGTTAATGAGGCAATTTTATAAAGACTCATGGATGCCTATGGGGCTCATTTTCAAAAGAGGAAATCATCTAAACAGTGTCATAAAGCACCATTTGGATGGATTTCTTCTCAAAACATCCAAAACGGGTATTTTCAAAATCAATTTTGCCGATGTTTATCTATGCATTTTTGTCTGAAGTGCATCCAAATCACAAAGGGGCATGTCAAAGACAGGATTATGGCGGGCTTAGGGCATGCCTAACACGCAGACGTTTTACAGCCATATTGGAACAAAACAAAAACATCTAGGGTGAAAACTTCATTGGTCTAGACCTGTTTTTACAGTAAATAAGGCACATAAAGGTGCCCTAAATGACCAGATGACCACTGGAGGAAATCAGTCTTGACAGCTACTTACTCCCCCCCAGTGGTCACTGACTCCCTCCTGTCCTAAAAAAATATCAATAAAAATAGTACTCACCAGCCTCTATGACAGGCTCAGATGTTATAGCCAGCTCCGTTAGAGCAGCATACAAGTCCCTGGAGTAGTCTAGTGGTGGATGTAGAGCACCGCAGACAGGTGGGCCAGGCCCATACCTGCTCAGACACTAAGGGAGCCGTGAACCGAAAAAGTTTGGGAACCCCTGGTTTAGTCATTTCCAATAGAAATCAAACAAAATAAAACATGGAAAAGAAAATAAGATGATACCTTTTTTATTGGACATAACTTAATACATTTCTTGATTAGCTTTCGAAGGTTGCCCTTCTTCGTCAGATCGGAAATAAGCAAATGTGCTAGCTGACAGTGTATATAAGTGAAAACCTTCAAGCATTACTATGACAGTCTGACAGGGTGGGAGGATGGGGGTGGGTCGGAGGTATGCATGGGGACATCAAAGCATATCATTGATATTCTAACAGGATGGGTGTGGATAGGTGAGGGGTGGGGTGATCAACAGAGACATACAGCTTTATGATTTATAACAGGCTAGGAACCCCAGGTCCTTGTTAAGTCCTTTCTGTTAGGTGTTAAAATATTCAATCATTCTGATTTCAAAGGTCTTACGGTCTTGTATGGTTTTAAAGTTACCTTTCAGTATTCTCACTGTGAAATCACTGGTACGGTGTCCTGGTTCTGTGAAGTGCTGTCCCACTGGGGTGGGGGCCCTACTGGCTGTATTGTTCATATGATGTCTATGTAAATTGAATCTTGTCTTAAGCATCTGGCCTGTTTCTCCAATATAGCATCCTTCGTTACATTTTTTACACTGAATGATATATACCACATTGGAAGATGAGCAAGTGAAAGATCCCCTTATGTTGAATATCTTTCCTTTGTGGGTAACTGTGGGGTCCTGTCAGGGCCGGCCTTAGCAAGTGCGGGGCCCTATGCAGACCAATTTGGTGGGGCCCCATCCTAGCCCCACCCCCACCATAGCCCCGCCCCATCATAGCCCCGCCCCCACCCCCACCCCCACCCCATTGATAAAATTATTCCATTTTTAGAACATTTTTTTATTTATGAAATTTCAAATAAAGACAAATGAAGCTAAACTTGTACAAAAAACTGATTGAAATAATAAGCACAATGCTATCATGAAACCTCCCCTCCCCAGAAATTATTCAGTTCAAGTCCACTACAATTAGTAGTTCCAATTCTCATAACAAAGGAGATTAAAGGAAAAATATTAAGAAAAGATTCAGTACTTTCAAATTCCCCTATTACTCTGTAACCCATATCTATATAAATAAAATCCCCCTCAGACATTCTGAATCCCCCTCAGACGTTCTGAAGCTCACCTCACTCCAACTGTGGCTCCTGACCTAGGCTATTTGGACTCCCGCACTCAGCCACGCCCATCTGCGCCCTAGGCCACGCCCCATCTGGACATAAAAACCACTCTCAACGTTCCATTGACCACTGACGTCAATGAAGCCAGTTCGTTTGTTCGAAGCTCTGTAGCACAGTCTGTGGGCCCCGCCCTCGCGTCAAACGTAATGACGTTGAGGGCGGAGCACATTCAAGGAGCCAATCAGTAGCCGAAAGCAGGAGAGAGGGCGGAACGACGAAGAGGAGGCGGGTTCGAAGCTCTGTAGCACAGTCTGTGGGCCCCGCCCTCGCGTCAAACGTCATGACGTTGAGGGCGGAGCACATTCAAGGAGCCAATCAGTAGCCGACAGCAGGAGAGAGGGCGGAACGACGAAGAGGAGGCGGGAGAGAGGGCGCAATGTGGAAGAGGAGGCGGCCCGGCAGCGCTTCTACACACTACGAGGAAAACCTGGCTAGCGCCCGTTTCATTTCTTTCCGAAACGGGCCTTTTTTACTAGTATGCAATAAAATAAAAATGAAATGAAAAGATATACAATAAAATTAAGTGATATGTAAAATATAATGTACAATATAAAAACATATAGACCACCAAGGTATTAAAATTGTTTTAAAATATATACCACAACTCTCTGACTCAAGAAGACTCCGACTCTGTCATCCATAATTGTCTGACAACACACAGAAAAAAATAAGTAAAAAAAAAAAAAGTCACAATTAATACCTTATACACCAATATACCAGCCATATGGAAAATGCAGATTATCAACAATATGAAGCTAGCAAGGGATCATAATATCACAATTCTCATGTAGAGCCACAAAACACCCTTTTAGAGATAGTGTGTCATGATTTAGGCTCTACACCCTTTCCGATGTTTGGTGCCACCTTAGTAAGGCCAACACAATCTCTCCACTGCAAAACACTATACACAAACGTGTGCAAAAACACACTCATAACCTTAACAAACCATAAACAGCACTAATTCCAAGGACAGGACGAGCTACAACCTTATGCGTGGTGTGGAAAGGCAACTGTAATTACACCGGGCTCTAAAACACCAGTGCACAACCTAGTGAAAAAAAACAAACAAAAAGGGCTGCAAACTATACGCTAGCAGAATACTGCACCTTCCTTGATCACACCTGAAAAACACATGAATGCAAAATACTGAACTGGAAAGTTACCTCAAGAAGTCAGACTCAGTATGTAGCAATACTACAAAAATTAAAACTTACATGAAAAATATCACAGATGCACATTTCCAAAAACTAACATATTCCAATTAATAAATCCTGAATAAAATAGTTTTTTCTACCTTTGTTGTCTGGTGACTTTGTTTTTCTGATCATGCTGGCTCAGTATCCGATTGTGCTGCTATCTGTCCTCTTAACTCCGTTTCCAGGGCTTCCTTTCCATTTATTTCTTTACTTTCCACCTTTCTTCTTCATTTCTTGCCCTACATCCGCAAGTAAAAGCTGGGTCCTCTGCAGACTTGATTGTCCAGTGGATCCAGCTTCTGCCTATTTTCTATATCCATGTGCACTTTCCTCTCTTCCTTTTCCCTCACCTCATCTCCTTCCTCACTCTTCCCTCGCCTCCATCCATGTCCAGCATTTCTTCTCTCTCCTCCATCCACCCATGTCCAGCGACCCTCCTATCCCCCCTGCCATCCATCTATGTCCAGCAACCCCCCCATCCCCTCTGTCCTCCCCTGCCATCCACCTATGTCCAGAGACCCCCTCCCCTCCATCCACCCATGTCCAGCGACCCTCCTGTGCCCCCTGCCCTCCCCTGCCATCCACCTATGTCCTGAAACCCCCTCCCCTGCCATCCATCCATGTCCAGCGACCTTCCTGTCCCCTCTGCCATCCATGTCCAGCAACCCCCTGTCCCCTATGCCCTCCCCTGCCATCCACCCATGTCCAGCAACCCTCCTGTGCCCCCTGCCCTCCCCTGCCATCCACCTATGTCCAGAAACCCCCCTCCCCTGCCACCCACCCATGTCCAGCGCCCCTCCTGTCCCCCCTGCCTGCCCCTGCCATCCACCTATGTCCAGAAATCCCCTCCCCTGCCATCCACCCATGTCCAGCGACCCTCCTGTCCCCCCCTGCCATCCATGTCCAGCAACCCCCCCGTCCCCTATGCCCTCCCCTGCCATCCACCCATGCCCAGCGACCCTCCTGTGCCCCCTGCCCTCCACCTATGTCCAGAAACCCCCCTCCCCTGCCACCCACCCATGTCCAGCGCCCCTCCTGTCCTCCCTGCCCGCCCCTGCCATCCACCTATGTCCAGAAAACCCCTCCCCTGCCATCCACCCATGTCCAGCGATCCTCCTGTCCCCCCTGCCATCCACCTATGTCCAGAACCCCCCTCCCCTGCCATCCACCCATGTCCAGCGACCCTCCTGTCCCCCCTGCCATCCATGTCCAGCAACCCCCCCTGTCCCCTATGCCCTCCCCTGCCATCCACCCATGTCCAGTGTCCCTCCTGTGCCCCCTGCCCTCCCCTGCCATCCCCCTATGTCCAGAAGCCCTCCTCCCCTCCATCCACCCCATGTCCAGCGACCCTCCTGCCCCCCTTGCCAACTGCCATCCACCTATGTCTAGTAACCCCCCGTCCCTCCACCCATGTCCCGCAACGCGAGTCTCCTCGTTCCCCTGCTGCTCCCCCTCCCTCCAGCCACCTGAGACATCTCCCGTCTGACCCCCCCCTCCCCGACCCGCCAAATGACTCTCTTCTGTCGCCCGCACCTCAACTGACCCGACCCAGCATTTAAAAAAAACCTCCAAACGGCGGTGCCGGTGCCTCGCGTCTGAGGGAAGAAAATTCGCTTCGTCGTTGGCCGGCCTTCCCTCAAGTCCCGCCCTCTGATGTAACTTCCGCAAGGGCGGAACTTGAGGGAAGGCCGGCCAACGACGAAGCGAGTTTTCTTCCCTCAGACGCGAGGCACCGGCACCGCCGTTTGGAGGTTTTTTAAAAATGCTGGGTCGGGTCAGTTGAGGTGCGGGCGACAGAAGAGGGTCGTTTGGCGGGTCGGGGAGGGGGGGTCAGAAGGGAGATGTCTCAGGTGGCTGGAGGGAGGGGGAGCAGCAGGGGAACGAGGAGACTCGCGTCGCGGGACATGGGTGGAGGGCAGACGAGCGTGGTCGGCGAGGCAGAGACGAGGCACGCCGCGCGGGGCCCTATGCGGCCGCCTCGGTCGCCTCTGCCTAAGACCGGCCCTGGGTCCTGTGAAATATTTTGGCATAGTTTGCAACTGGATAAATTACAGGGACGTGTGCCCTTCTGTTCCTTTTCAGTCTGTGATGGAAGTTTACTTCTGATTAGCTTGTGTTTTAAGTTGGGTGGTTGTCGGAAGGCCAGTACTGATACTTTTGAACCCTCTTGAGTCTGCACATATCTGAAAGCTGAACATTTTCTGCACAGAAATCCAAGTGTATTCTATAACAATGCGTGTAACTTAATTGGCTTAACAAGCCAATCAGCGTTTTTAATAGCACTTAACAAGCAATGAGCATTAATTGGCAATAATTAGAATTTACATGCATAACTCACTAAGCATATTCTATAATGCACAGCGCTTAAATTCTAATGCACAGAGCCAAAAGGGGGCGTGGTTATAGGTGAGGAAATGGTCAGTTCGTGAGCGTTCCAAAATTTACACACATTGTTATAGAATATGCCCCTCTGCGCCTAAATCTACATGCCAGTATTTACACCACGTTTGCCTTGGTGTAAATGGATGCTCATAGTTTTAAGCGCTGTGATATCAACTAAGTGTATTCTATATAATGTGCCTAAATATAGGTGCTGCTTACAGAATGCACTTAGGCAGAAATTTATTCCGGGCTGATTTTCAAGGTGCCATATATAGAATCTAGCCCTTAGTACTAGATTCAGTAAATGGTGCTCAAACTTCAGTGTTGAAAAATTTCGGCACCGAACGGTATTCTATAACGGGCTTTTGGGGATGGGCATCCTTTATGGAACAGCATGTAGCAGTGGGATCAGCACTGAACTCTGGGTGTGAGGAGTTATACCAACTAAATTCTGGTGCACAAGCTGCACATGGATCTGCACTATTCTATGACATTGTGTGCATTTTAAAGGAATGTCCTGACCCGCCTATGTCCCTCCCATCATTATGCCCCCTTTGCAGATCCGCATGGAAAGACTTAGGTGTTATTCTATAAATGGCACATATGTTTTTGAGCAGATCTGTTCTTTCTGCCCCGTTTTGGCACCAAAACAGTGAAACATTTCAAGCTTATTGGACAATTTCAAGTCTGGGAACATCTTTCACTGTCTCTCTTAAGTTACGCAAACCATTACCCAAAAGATGTAAGAATACAGATTCTGCCATTAACTCACATGGGAATGAATTCCATAGGTGTAGACCTAAAAAGAACAACACCGAGAGATGAGTGCCCTCCAAATAGGTGGAAGGTGGTGCAGAAAGTAAAAGATGCAATTCAGAAGATAAATAGATGTGTCAAAGGAGTTTATAAGGGCATGGATGGGAAGATAAAGTAGGGCATCTGAGTGAAGTGCTTTGAGAATCATACTGAGAATTTTAAAATGAAAATGATCTTGTAAAGATAACCAAGGATACTGAAAAATGAAATATATGATCATATCCAAGTATGACACAGAATCCTGATCACTGTATTCTGTACAGTTTGCAATTGTTTGATGGTGGCTTGAGGTAGACCTGCTAGCATTGTGTTACAGTAATCAAACCTGGAAAGCACACATGCACCTAAAACTGTGAGCTAAGAAATCTAATAAACTACACACTGATGTAAATTGGTGTAGTGCGAGAAAACAGCATTTGACTACAGATATAGCATGAGCATCAAATGACAGATGATTATCTAAGATCACTCCTAGGTACTGCCACTCCACACTTGTGAAACCATTGCCTGAGTAGCTCAGATGAGGTGAGCTTGAAGACAAGATCACATTCTTGGAAGGAGATCCCTTGCCTCACATTTGACTTTCTGGTACAAGTAGAATGTGCTCTGTCAGCCACAGTTGCTGTTTCTCGCTTTTTCTGCAGTATTTTAACTGTTGCACTCTAACTGTAACCAACTGTCTTTCCAATCTGAGTAGTGGAATAGCCTTCCTCATTTATCACTAACACACAAATTTGCTTCTCCTTGGATAAACAACTGCTTTTCCCCATCTCTGAATATCAAAATTGCCACAACCAATACAGCATGAAAAGTTTCAAGCCATTTACATAGTTCCTTCCATAAAAACGTTAGTAGTATATGACTGGCCATCAACTCAGCATTTCCATTTGTCAGAATTATATAACTAATTGGTTGAATTTGGATCCATTTTTGCTGCTGGATCCAATTCTGCTTAGCAGCAGACAACATAAATGTGTATGTTGTGTTTGAAATGTGCAGTTGTGTTTGAAAGAGGAACGAATACTGAAACATATCCTATATAATAAAACGCACCTCCAACATTCTGAAGCTGACCGAGGCATTCCTGCTCTCTGTATCCATCTCCCGAATTGACATCACATACTTCCGGTTTCGTCACAAGCAGAAGTGACCAACCACACGAGGTTTCTCGGCTTCAGAATGTTGGAGGTGCATTCTATTAAATAGGATTGGTCAGTTCCTTGAAGCACAGCGTCCTGCACAGTAACGCTCAGACACCAGAGAAGGGGGGGAGGTATCTCTGTCACACACACACTCTCTCTCTCACAGTCACCCACACACTCTCTTGGTCTCATACACTCAGTCTCACAGAGAGTCTGTGTCTCACACACACTCTCTCTCTCGCACACACTGTATCTGTGTGAAACACACTCTCTCTCACACTGTCTCTCACATATGCACTTGCACACACACTCATTCTCACGCACACACTCTCTCACAGACACACTCGCACCCAGACTCTCTGTCTCTCTCTCTTACACACACACACACTCGCACATTCACTCTCTCTCGCACACGCAGTCACTCTCACATACACTCAAACATACACACTCCGAGGAAAACCTTGCTAGCGCCCGTTTCATTTGTGTCAGAAACGGGCCTTTTTACTAGTAATATATGATGTTCCATTATAATATTTATATAGTTATGTGAAAAATGCATACTGGAGCTTCAAAACAGTATTAAGAACTGCTTTTTCCAGACTTTTGCACCCCACTGGTTTCCTTGACACTATACATACTTGGATTTGGGAATTCTGCTCTAGCTTGGTTTTCTTCTTACCTCTCCTATCAAACCTTCGGTGTATCTATCCTCCATCAACCAGTGTACTTTAAAGGCTTGGCCCCAGGCCCCTCCTTATGTCTCTTTATATACACTTGTTTCCTTAGTGCACTAATCTCCTCTCACAGCTAGCTGTTCAGTACCATTTTTATGCTCACAACTCTCACCAAACATTTCAACAAGAATCCTATCCTAAATCTCAGCCGGCTTGTCTGCCTAGTTGTCACCATAAACTTGACATGGCCAAGACAGAAATCCTCATCATTACCCCAAAATCTATGTCCATTCGTCCTTATTTTCTATCTGTGAATGGCACTCTTATCCTTCAGTTTTCTTAGCTCTTAACTTTGGAGTGATCTTTAAATCTCTCTCTGCAATTCAGCTGAAAGTATGTCATTTCTTCCTTTTCAACACTGCTGAAACAGTCTCTTTCTTTCTGAGCATGCTACCAAAATGCTCATCCAATTTCTCATTACTTCCTGTTTTGACTACTGTAACTTTGTGGGTCATGCATGGAACCATCTTTCTCCATTGCAATCTGTTCAAAATGCAGCTGTATGACTTTTCTTCAGTGTTGCTATAATCATATAATCCTTCTCCTCATTACTTTGGTTTCCCCGTACACTTCTTCTTATAGTCCAGTCTTCTATTGCTCACCAATAGTTTTACCTTGCAGCAATTCATTACTTCCCTTTTCACTCCCTACACTTGTCCATATGAATTCTGTCTGTAAGTCACTCTTATTTGTGTCCTTTTTGTCCACTGCTAATTCTCCTTTTCATTTTTTCAGCCTTTGCCTATAGCAGACTTCCTGATTCAGTGTGTCATGCTCCCTCTCTATCCAAATTTAAATCCAGACTAAGAGATCAGCCATTTGATGTGGCTTTTACATCTTCACCTCTTTTCTATAGAACATTCTCCAAGAATCTGTTATTTGTTATGTATGTTTGTTCTGCCTAGACCTCTCAACTCTTTGGAGTAGAACTGTCTCATATGTTTATTTATTTATTTACCAATATTGGATAATAACGCCTTACCTGACAATTTAAGGCTTCAGGGCTGGAGCGAGGGTACTAGGCACCCCTCCCATCCACAAGGATGTCATGTTTTAAATTGTTGTGTGTGTTTATATCATATATACAAGTAATGAGGGCAATTTGCAAAAGCCATTTACTAAGATAAGTAGGTTATTTGAAAATTACCCTTCCTGGAGGTAAGAGTATACACTGATGTATTTTTGAGTTTGTGTGGCTGTCAGGATCTGTTTTGCTTTGACTTCAGATGCTCTTTGCTGCCCTTGGAGACTGCCTAATCTTGCCTAATGGTTGAGCTGGCCCTGCAAGGCGTGTTACAATAGTCAAAATATTATAATTTTAATCTTCACAACTGTCATTTGTAACTGCCTGTCTGATGTTACCATCATATATATTGCAAAAATAAAACAAACTAGTAAAATGTCCAGAAGCCCTCTACTTTCTTCTTTCCTCTAGATTAAAATATAACTTCTTTTCTACTCTCTGTTTTATTCACGTTTTACAATGTACCTGTAAACCACTCTGAAGCTTTTGGACTAAGGGCTGTATATCAAATGGATGATTAAACTAAACCACCATACATGGATGTTTACTGTAAGTCACCCTGACCCTGCACTGACTGGGCAAGATATAAATCTGTTAAATAAATAACTGCACTAAAAGCAGGTCATTCTAATCCCAAACCCACCCAATATAATAAATAAAATACACCAGAAGAAACACTGAAGGTATGAAAGAAAATCAAGATAGATCAGATCACCAAAATCCCATCCTTCCCAACTAAAATCTTTCACATTACCAAGTCCTCTGTCCAAAAAGCCAGGATTTCACTTGCTTACAAAACGCAGGATAAACCTTTTGCGATGGAACATCCAAAAGCAGAACATTCCATGTAAGTACATAAGTAATGCCATACTGGGGAAAGACCAAAGATCCATCGAGCCCAGCATCCTGTCCCCGACAGCGGCCAATCCAGGTAAAGGGCACCTGGCAAGCTACCCAAATGTACAAACATTTTATACAAGTCCATTTAGTAGCGGTCCATGAATAGCAAAAGCAATGTTCAAGTGCTTCACAATTTAATTGGAGGGTCCAAGAAAGCACAAGGGCAGACGGTCTGCAAACTCCAAGATGGAAAATGAACAAAGCAGATCGTTAACAAGCAAAAAGTAATTTATTAATGGAAAGCAGATTGCAATATATGTATACACACAATATATGTATACACACAAACAGCCCGACACAGGCCGTGTTTCTTTATATTTATAGGCAGGACTTTTCATATTTGTCCTTACATTTGATAGCGAAGGACTATCGTGTAGCCCCTGAAGCAGCCCTGTTGGGCGAAACACAGCCTGTGTCGGGCTGTTTGTGTGTATACATATATTGCAATCTGCTTTCCATTAATAAATTACTTTTTGCTTGTTAACGATCTGCTTTGTTCATTTTCCACCTTCACAATTTAGTGCCACACTGCACATGCCTGCTAATACTTTAGAAATGGTAAGTAGTAGTTTTTATCAGGCCCAAAATGTCACAGTACTGCAAGCAAAGATCAAGCTGGCATATATTCACTTTTGGATTTCTACACATGTTGCTTCCAAGGCAGGTTGTTGGGGGGTTTTCACGTTAATGCTAAATGTAGATGGAATGGAGGTTTCCGTTTCGTCAGTATTAATTTAATCTAGAAAAAAAACGGATGCTTTAAGTTTATTAAATTCTTGATATACTGTCTTTCTGGGGTACAACACAGTGGATTGACCATATTACATACAGGTACTTTCTCTGTTTTTAGTGGGCTCACAATCTGAGGGGTCCTTTTTACCAAGCTGCAGTAAAAGGGGCCCTGTGATAGCGGCGGGGGCTCTTTTTGTCCCACGCTGAGGCTTTTGTTACTACAGCGGGTAAAAAGGCTGAAAAAAGAAATGGCCATGTGGTAAGATTTCACTTACCGTATGGCCATGCAGGGGGACCATTTACCGCCACCCACTGAGGTGGTAGTAAGGGTTCCTGTGCAAACCAGGTATTGTGCAGCGCTGCCTGACTACCGCCGGGTTAGTGCCTGTGGAAATATGCTGGGAGTGGAACTACCACCGGCACCCGCATTGGGCAGGAGATAGCTCGAGCTTGGCGCTTGGCACAGTAAGCCCTAGGTAGGCTTACCGCCGCTTTGTAAAAGGGCCCCTAAATTGGGTCAATAGAGGGTTCAGTGACTTGCCCACTGTCACAAGAAGCTAAAGTGGGAATCAAAGAAAAATAAAAGTTCTTCTGCCAAAGCAGAGTGTAACTTCTAAAAAAGCAGAAACTGGCCAGAAAGGTTGCATTTGATTGGTCTTTAAACAATTATCTGTCTCTTGGATAAAATTCAACAGAGAAAATACACTATGATAGGGAGGGGAAACAAGCTCTCACCAATTTAGTAAATAGCTTTGTGGAAAAAAGGCTTTCCTTCAATGTAAAAGATCTTCACTATTGTAAATTAAAACCACTGTTTTATAAGCTCAAGTACCTTATACCACCATAGCAAAGATTACTTTTCCCTACCTGCATCACTACACACTTGCCCACATTACATTTCAGCTGAGATTTAGATGTCCAGTAGCCTAGTCTTGCAGTCTTCCGGAAATTTCTCATACTTCCGGAAATTTCTCATAGTCTTTTTGTGTTTTAAGTACTTTGAGCAATTGTGACCATCTCTGGGGAAAGTATCAGATCCAAAATGTTGAGAATGGCCAGTTTTTCATGTCATGAGCCAATAAAGCAATCTGCAAAAGTTACATGTTTGAACTGTAACTTTTTTTTTTTTTTTTTTTTACTTTTTCACATAAAAGGATGGAGTTTGGACTGTTGTATTAACAAATTACTTGCTCTACAGAATTCATTAAAACCTAATTTTTTGTTTTTGGTGACCTCAGTCACCTTTTCCCAGAGATGGTCGCAATTTTCTGATATGTCTTTTTATGACATTCAGTGAAACTCTCTATGAAGTTAAATGACCAGTGTAAATACTGGTCATTTAATACCCAACAGTTTCTTTCTTTTCTATACCTTCTCAGTCACAACTGTAGTCAGAACAGAACTATGGGGAAATTCTAGAAAAAGTGTGCCTATATTTAAGAGCCCAGATGGTATCTATTCTATAAAGGAAAGTAGGAGCCTCCTTTCCTCTATGGCATACTACTGTAATGATATATATATACATATATACGGTTAGGCAAGACCGCTTACCAGGGGCGTAGCCAGACTTCGGCAGGAGGGGGGTCCAGAGCCCGAGGTGAGGGGGCACATTTTAGCCCCCCCCCCCCACAGTGCCACCCCTCCCCACCAGTTTTGACTCCCCCGTCCCTTTTGACCCCCTCCCGCCACTGCCAACCGTCCCCCAGCTGAAGTCCCCTTCATTGCCGGTCTCCGAGTCCAGTGTGTTCGCTGATCTGGATTCTGTTTCTGTGAGTCCTGACGTCCTGCACGCTCCAGATCAGCAATGCACCGGAAACCGGCGCTGAAGAAGACTTCGGCTGGCGGGGGTTGGGGACCCCCACCAGCAAAGGTACCTGATGGCGGCGGTGGGGGGGGGGGGGGGGAAAGCAGGGGGGCCAGGGCTAAATCTGCGGGGACCCATGCCCGTGGCCGCACCTAGCTACGCCCCTGCCACTTACACCAGCCATAGAGCTGACGTGGATGCTTGCAACTAAATGACGGAGATATGCACATAATTTCTACTATTCTATGAAGTCACGGGCAGGGCCAGATTAAGGCCAGCTAATGCTCTAAACTCAACCCAACAACGATGCCCCCTCAGCCCTTCCATTGCTTAACTGACAAGACATTACAAAGCAGCGGTAAGCCCAATGCTAATGTGGAGCTACCGCCGGCCCAAAGCGGGCACCAGTTGTAGTTCCAGCCCTAGTGCATGCCATTTCCCATACTAGGGAAAGTAGAGCAGTATTTTCTAGCACAGCAGTTGCACGGTGGTAATTGGACTGCGCCACGTGCTACCCGTTTACTGTCAATGGGTGGTGGTAAGTGCTCTCCGTCGTATGGCCACGCGATAAGAGTAATCTTAGTGCATGACCATGCTTATTTTCAGTCTTTTTTACCCACTACAGTTAAAAAGGCCACAGCACGCAGCAAAAACGGCCCTCACCGCTAGCACAGGGCGCTTTTTACCACAGCTTAGCAAAAGGACCCCTAAGACTCAATAAGTGTTCAGAAATATCATTATTGCATGAAACAAAATCATATATATTTATAATAATTAGAAAAACACAAATTCATACTGGTTAATGGGTGTGGCAGATGGCAGTGAAAGAGTTAAGGGCATGAGAGCTAGGGGAATAACCTCTGTGGTGGCCCCCCTCCCTTTCCCTTGGGGTCCTAAGCATATGCTTATTTAGCTTAATGGTTAATCCAGGGCTGGGTGTGTGAGTCTTGTCAAGACTCTGTATGTATGCCTACCTGTAAAATATGGACCATGTCTGATATGCATCTATTTACAAAATAGCGTTTAATCAGTTTTTTGACATTTAGATACATATATATTAGTATTCATTTTTGTTTTGTTTTTTTGTTTAATAATTGGTAATTTTATTGCAATCCCAATAGCGAACCAAGTACAGAATCCAGCCTCTTGTCAGAACCCCCTAACATGAAAATACACTATCAACAACCTTCAAAGAAAGAGGGGGCACCCCAAATTTCACATCCCCAAAACAGTGACAACACAACAAAGGCCATAAGAAACATATAAGAAAAGCCCATCCAACACATCCTCTGAAACTATGGATAGCTCTGTATTAATAACCTGCCCAGAGTAATCATATCCCCCATCCTTAAACACAAGGATAAAGAAAAACATACTTAATAGATCATCAAGTTCTTCCTTCCCCTCTCTTCCCCTCACCCTAACACCCCACACCTTCCTCCCTGGGTGCTCACCTCTAACTCACAAATTCTTCACCCTGTAGACCTCCAGCCCTCTACTATTCTACATATATTATTCTAAACATTTATAAACACAAATGTTAGCATCTACTTTATAGAATTATCCCTCATTTTATATCCTCTCACACCTTATTTTGACCCAATCATAGCAACAGCCCTCCCCTGTAGGCCAAGCACCAGAGCTCTTTCTAGAACCCATCAATCATGGGCTTTAAATCTGGAATTAGATGTAGCCATTGCACAGTAACTACACCACTGCAGCATCCCCAACTATGACCAACTTGTGGCATGGAAGCTCTGAATGAAACCCACTTCTGCACAAAGCATCGCTACTGAGCCAGACCCCCTGTAGTATTTTTGAAACACTGTAGGAAGAGACCGGAAGATTCATCCACTGCTGAAAACTATTCAGATAGTTACATCAAGCTGCATTAAGCTAGTTTTACATCAATTGGAACTGCAGTGGCTTCAGGATAAGTTAAGAATTTATTTTCATTACCTTAGTGACATTTTTGTAATGCAAATCAGTATGTTTTTAACATTATGTAACTGGTCTTCTACCTATAACATAACAATTGTTGAGTAGTTATTTGTTTTAGGGTTCTCTAAGGATTTATGTCCTAGACAGCACACACTACAGTACAACTACTGCTGAAAAGAAATCTTTGGATTATATCAAGCATTGTGGTTGTCATTCAATGGCCACACCGGATCCTCTGATTTGATTTCAGTAGACACCTAGTTTCATGTGCCACAGCAATGGTTGAGCAATGAATATGAGGGAAAGGGAAAATGGGATCGGATTTGATATACTGCCTTTCTGTGGTTACAATCAAAGTGGTTTACATATTACATGCAGAAACTTATTTTGTACCTGGAGCAATGGAGGGTTAAATGACTTGCCCAGAGTCACAAGGAGCTACAGTGGGAATTAAATCTGGCTCCCCTGGTTCTCAGCCCACTGCACTAATTATTAGGCTGCTCATTTGATTTGCTAAATGTTATACACTTACGTTGTTAATTTAACATTTAGTTAAAAAAATTTAAAAACAGAAATTGAAAATGTATTAAATAGAGAGGTCTCTTGATTTATGAGGAATTCAGCAGCTCATCAATTTCAGAATTAATTATGGTGGATTCCATGAGGAAATGTGTGGCAAATTAAATGAACACAGATCTTTATTGGACAGTTATTCAGTTATTCATTGTGCATTTTGCATGTTATCAGCCCTGTTATCTACAAAAGTTTTTAAAGTGGCAATTTATTGAATTTAGCTGTAGAATTTTACACCAATACCTTTTCCCATTTCTGAATGGTAATTTGCTCCTATAAATAAATCCCCTTGAAGCAGGCACATGGTGCTGAAACATGGCATATATCAGCATAATCTGATGGTAACCAAAATAATTATTGATTGTTCTTAGTAATCTATTTGGGACTTCTTTATAATTGGAGCACCGATGCTTTATTGATGTTCTATTCACATCAACACTTTATAGATGTTTGCATCTGACATTTTTTGATTTTTTTTCTAACAGAAAATGTATAGCTCAATCGAGACTATTAATTTTGGTGGGACATACGATTATAAATGCATTAGATACTCAGAATCATATACTGATGTCTATGCTTGATATGATTACCCCTATAAAGGGTCACTAGCCACAATACACTTTTTTGTGTTTTCAACCAGGCTCTATAAATCTAATAAGTTTTGACACATGTTAAATCTTCATTTTAATGTAGCTTTCTCTAACAACCTATGGAACATGATGATCTACAAAAAAGCTCTGGACACTCATGAAACTTTTATAACTAAAAATATATTTGAAAGAACATCTATCACGAGTCTCTTTTTAGAGTTGCTGGGCCAAGCTTGGGAACAATTTACCCAATACTGTTCACAATACAACAGGGGCATAGCCACGGGTGGGCCTGGACGGGCCCAGGCCCACCCACTTTCCCTCCAGGCCCACCCAACAACCATCGCATGTGTCGCGCGCTGCAACGAAAATGCTTGTCCTCCCCGCCGGTGCTGCCTCGGCCCCTGCACGCTACCCTGCCTCTGTCCCTGCCTGCATTCTTTTCGATCGTCGCGTCGCCGGCAGCGCTGCCATTCACTCAGGCAGCTCCGCTCCTCTCTGCCGCGTCCATCTGGCCCTACGTAAACAGGAAGTGCGTCAGAAAGAGCCGGATGGACGCGGCAGAGAGGAGCAGAGCTGCCTGAGTGAATGGCAGCGCTGCCGGCGACGCGGCGATCGAAGAAAAGAATGCAGGCAGGGACAGAGGCAGGGTAGCGTTGCAGGGACCGAGGCAGCACCGGCGGGGAGGACAAGCATTTCCGTTGCAGGCGCGGTGGGACGCAGGGGTGGAGAGAGAGGCAAAGAAGGGCACGAAAGCTGCCTTGCAGCAATTCCTCAAGGCCGCCACACTACAGCAGTGGCCAGGAGGAGAAACGTGGTTGGGCATCAGTGTCCTTGCCCTGGGCCTGCCCCGTGAGAGGGGGTGGGGTGGAGAAAGTGAGTGAGTGAGACGGTGGGGTGGAGAGATAATTGTTTGACATGGGGGAAGGGAGAGATGCAGGAGGAAAAGAGAGGGAGAATTGTTTGATATGGCTATGGTGGGGAGAGGAAGGGAAAGGCTGCAAAGGAGTGGCAAAGGACGATAGAGGAAAAAAGTGTTGGACATAACAGTGGAGGGAAGGGAGTGAGAGATGAGAGAGGGAAATATTGAACATGGCTGGAGGGGAGAGAAAAAGATGTTAGACCAGGGGCTCAAGGCAGGAGAGAGAGAGAGAAAGAAAGAGATAGTGGACAATATGGGAGAGATGTTGGACATAGAGGTGGAGCAAAGGGAAGGAGAGGTTCTGCACAAGAGAGGGGAAAGAGGGAGATATTGGATCCAGGGGCAGAAGGGAGATATGCTGGACAATGGGTAAGAGAGAGAAATGCAGGACAATGGAGGGAGGGGGAGGGGTTAAAAGGGAGATGTCAGGCTATGAGAATGAAGAGAGGATAAAGAGAGAGGGGAGATGGTAATAAAATGAATGAGAGGATAGTGATTACAGGTGGTAGAAATATGGTAATGGTGCGTAGATTGAGGATGGAAGGGAATGGAAGGCTGGGAAGGAATGAGTTTGGATATGGGTGAGCTAGTGGGTGAAAGGAGATGAAAATTTGATAGATATCTGAAAAGTAAAAAGGAGGAAAAAGTTTAGAAAGAGGGTTAAATTTGAGTAGACAGAGGCAGAAAAGAACAAAATACAGAAAGGAAAGAGCTAAAATGGAAAGATCAATAGTTCAGAAGCAGTTGTAGTGAGGAAATGGAACGAGAGGAGAGAAAAGACAAATGGACAACAGTTGCTTGAAGAATTAGCAGAAGATGACGGGAAAGTGGGAAGGAGAAACTGAAACCAACATGATAGAAAAATAAAATGTCCAGACAACAAAAGGTAGAAAAATAATTTTATTTTGAATGTTTTAAATGGAATATGTTCAGTTTTATTCTGTTCAGTAGAAAAGGAAATGCATTTTTGTTTTTATTTCTCCAGTGTTGCACTAAATGTTGAGGTTCTCAGTTCAATTTTTGTCTACATATTTTTATTTCTAATTTGTAATCCCTTGTTCTGTATTTGGTGATGGTCTGTCAGTGTGAGACTGTAATGGCAGATGGGGAGATTAAAGAGGAGAGGGCTTCTTTATTTTCTGCCCTGGGCCCCAGCATGGCTAACAGCAGCCCTGACCCTTGCTGTAGCTGGTGGGGATCCCCAAGCCCTGCTAGCTGAGGACCTCCACTGAACATGGCCAGAAATCCCTTCTGCTGAGCTTGGCAGATGGGGGCAGCATCCTTGAGCCACTGACAACTAAGCATGCATGGGGTGCCGCTATCGGTGGCTCAAGGAGTTGTTGCTTCCGACCAAGCTTGGTAAAAGTAAATTCTGGCCATCTTTGTTGGAAGTTTTCAGGTGACAGAGCTTGGGAATCTTCATCAGCTAAAGTATTTATCTTTTGAGTTGGGAAATGCTGGGGAAGGGGGTTAGAGAGAAAATTTTGCGCCCACTTTGGGTTCAGGCCCATCCAAAATTGGCTGTCTGGCTACGCCACTGCAATACAACTTATCTAGTTTTTAGAAAGCTACTTGAACACATTACTTTCTACAAGCCTATCCCTGGTAAAACTCTTTGGCAGTATACTCAGATGTAATATAGCCTGGTATAATTTTATATTTATGTTAGACTACTGATGCAGAATGTCTGTGTTTATCATGTTACTTTTATTATGTATATGCTGTTGTAACTCGCCCAAAATTGGAGATGTTGAGGGTATAAATATTTTTAAATAAATAAAATAGCTGTTGCGAGACTAGTAGCGCTATAAAAATGATACGTAGTAGTAGTAGTAGTAGCAGAGGAACTTCTGAGCTATTCCATCATGAACTGATTTAAAACAGCAGTCTTCCACTAGACTTTTAGATTCCATGATCAGGCCAATTTTCAGGATATCCACAATGAATATGCACAAGGTACATATCTGCACTCAAAGACAATGCATGCATGTCACACCTCCTTGATCTCTGCCTATAAGCCTCAATGACAGATTTCTGGGTAACCTCCTTATCCTGCAAGATCTCCTCAGTTGCCTAAAATTTCTTGCTCTGGTCTACCACAACACTGCTCTGACCACTACTCTATACAGCCAGTGCAATCCCTCACATAGTTCCATTTTCCTTCCACCTGCATTCTAAATTCTAAAAAAAGAATGGAATCCCCTTTTTATTATTACTACACTTGTGTGGTTTGGCCTAACCCTTGCTAACATCACTGTTTTAACTAGATTTACTTTGTACAACCCTATATGCACTTTGAATATCATGAACAAATAAAATAACATTTAGATGCCCATGATTTCTAGATAAATCTACTAAAGCAGATAGCAAACAGAATTATACTTTTCCTCAACTGAATTCATGACCAAGGGCTTTGCTAACAATAACCGATATGTTTTATTTGATTAATTTCTTTAATTATTTGCAGGTATTTTTGGCAATATACCTACAGCATGAAACAGAGCATTAGGAAGCCCACATGAGAGTTCCACATTACTCTCCTTTCTGCCCTGAACTTAAAACAAACCTTTTTTTTATTCCAGCGGGCTTATCACAGCACCTACATTCTTAGTTTATTACTGACACAGACTCCCTTTGCACTTAAATTTTTTCAACATTTTTTTTAAACTGTTTGCAAACACTCTGTAACATGCACTGGGTACAGCACCCAAAAAAGCAGCCATGTAAATAATTAAAGAAATTAAATATATTAACAACCATTGTTAGCAAAGTCCTTTTTGATATTTTCAGTCAAAGTAGATTTTCATTTTTAAGTTCATCCTTCTTATATCAAACCACAGATATAAAACCAATATAACTGCTGCCTTGTTCTGCATATGTACAGAGGTAAAGATAGGGAACAGCTGGGCACAATCAGCTCTATATACATAAATCGGTTGACAAAGAATGGCAGCGCTGCATTCCTATTTGAAAACAAAACCGACCTTTCTAAAAAAATAAAAATATGTGTTTAGGTTTCAAGATTCACCTTTCTAAAACTGATTTGGTTGGATGAGGTCCCTTGCGGTTTTAAAACTGCCCTAATTGCATTCTTTAAGACAACTGAAAACTGACAGGTTCTGCTTTCCAGCTCATTATCAAAGCACATCAAGGGATTCCATTATCTGAGAAGCACCTGGTCCAAATTTATTTCACTGGGCCCAGAGCAAAATGGGAAGGTGCTTAATGTTCAGCCACAATAGTGACATTTTAATGAGATATCCAAGTTCAGAAACACAAATGAAGAGTTGAAAGGAATAAGAATAGAAACTTTGACAGTAAAAAAAAAATCGAACATTAATATATCAGTTTTAAAGCATATACCACCCATATACTTGAGGTAAGGCCAAAAGTTCAAAAAAGATATGGAAACAAAACATCAGATCTTTACATTTCAGGCTTAAATTATCCTTTTCCTTTCTACGCCCAAAAAGTTGATCTTGTATTCAAAGCTTAATTCCTAGCAAATTAAATGACATTACTCTATAATGTGTTGTCGTGCTTTAAAATATTCAATTTGCATTTCTGCAAAGCATAAGACAAAGATGTGACTGACAAATTTATTTTCCTTATTTTTAGACATTATGCTATATTTGATGGCATTTTATGTTAATTTTATGAGCATATTTCCCCTTTGAATGCATAAACAAAATGTGAGATAGAACTCCTCAAAATTCATGTTAGAGAAAAATAATCTACTCTTAACATCTGATGTTGCATGAAATGCATGTTTTGAGGACTTTTACCTGCATATTTATCTTTTTTTTTTTAATCAGACAAACCAGTAGGGGAAAGCTAATGCAAAAAAGTGCTCCTCAGGTCTGTCTTATTTTTGCACTCAGTCCAAACATCTTAGAATAATTCTATAACAGAACTGTCAATTATACTTGCTTCTCTGAAACCCCAAGGACCAGATCATATTCAGCATTCATCAACTGATAAAGGAAAGTGTTACAAGGTGCCACATGATAGAAATACCAAAGTCAAAGCCAAATCACTACTTTATACTGTAGCTCCTTGCATGGAACAAAGACTCAGACATAAAACACAAATGCCTTTTTTCTCAACACCCTAAGGTTTTCTTTGCTCAAACACATTCCTTAATTTTTTCATAGGTCCCCAATGTGATACCTTAAGAGACTCCAGGCAGTGGTGGGGCACTACAGTGTTGATTTTCTCTTAAAAGCAGCATGCCAAGACTCATCATTCAGAGTTGTGAATTTATGCTTGGTTGACACTACTCAGAATCCTGGCTTCTGCTTTCCCTTCTCAATGCTGATTTCACAAAACTTCCTACTGCAAGTTGAATCAAGATTCTTGGCCTGATCAATGCAAAAAGTCATATGCTTAATGCCATTTATTGCTGCAGGCTTTCAGGCATCATTCCAAATACAGCATCATTTGGATTAAAGAGATATATTTGCTATTCAAAAACCTGTTCATAATGTTCTCAGACTTACAGAAATGGAAGAGGTTAGAAAAGGGCACCTTTCAAAAGACAAACAGGGCATGAACAGTGCGGAGAAAAGGTCTGTTAACTATGGAGGATGATCTGCACTTTAGCACAGTTTATACTGAAAACAAGATTAGATCCTTATCCAAACTCTCATAAAAGAGAAAGATAACTCTATTGAATAAATAAATCAGATTTTAAAAGATACATTTTGATTACTGATTCAACAGAACGCTTTAACAATAAGTATCCTTCTGAAAAAGTACATGAAACCTTCATTCAGTAACCCACCTGAAACTCTGTGAACCCTTCATTCAGTAACCCACCAGTAACCCATTCCTTAGCCCTGACACCTTTATCGCAAATTGTGATCCCTTTCCCTCAGATTTTGCATCCTCCACCCTTGACAACTAAATAACTACTTGGAATTTCCTTATGTCACCCGCTCTTCATAGATTTGCCCTAGGCAAATTGTAAGTATATCTCATCATTTCTATCCTTGTTTTCATTGAGGGCTTCACCTGGTCAAACATCAGATTTGTCTCCAAGAACGTCAATAGTGGAAAAACCATCTTCCCCAACAATTACAATTTTGTCAAGTCTCTACATCTCATTATAGCAATTCTGTTACATGTGCCAAGAAATATTACTTCTTGTCTTTACCTAAGAGAGATCTCAATCCTTCTGCTCTCTTTACAATCATGCATTGTTTCACATTCCACCTTTGAACTCAAAAGTGAGCATGACTTAAAATTGGATGATTTTGCTACAGCTTTTCTGAAGAAGGTATATAATCTTCAACCAACTTTGATCTCTTCATGCCCTCCAATTCCTACATCCTCCCCCCTACCCCCCCCCCCCTTCCACACATACACTTTCTCTTTTTATCAGTTATAGGAGTTCCCTCTCCACCTTCACCTTATCCACCTAAAACAATTCATTCACTAAAATCCTCCACATCCCCAACAGATGCTGTTCCTATTTTCTTTTTTAAACAAATCGTTGATTCTTGTCTTACGTATATACCTTCATTCTATTGTGAATACTATCTAATACTTTGGAAATTTTCCTTCTGACTGGAAACCTGCTACCATTTTCCCTCTCTTGAAAGACCCTCGTGCAATTCTTTCTGACACCCTTAACTGACCTATATCCCAACTTCCCTTCGTTTCTAAAGTCACTGATAAAATTGTGTCAGCCCAGTTATCTTTTCTAGACAAAGTCAAAGACCTCTATTTGTGTCAAACTAGTTTTCAGCAACATTTATCCAGTGTTGTTCAAAATATTAGGTCAAAGTACTCAAGTTAAAGTAAAAATAAATGTATATTTTAATACTTAATTAAATGTAAAAATACAATGAAGAGCACATTAAAACATTTACTTAAGTAAAAGTGAAGAAAGGTACTGCCTAATATAATACTTTTTGAGTTAAAAAGTACTATAACTACAGTGAATGCAACTATTAACATTTTCATCCCAACAATTTTATTGCTCTACAATTCAATTTACTTCATTTTTAGTAAAACTAAATTTTGAAAAGGACTGTCACTCATTTGAGTGTGCTTGTGAGTCTTTAATCGACCATAGCTAAAAAGGATTGTTTAGTTTGAAAAAGTTCCTTCAAATCAGGCCAGGCCGCAATATTACTGATGCCTTTTAACTGGGTCTGCAGGCATTGACCAAAAGAATCTCTGTCTGAGAAACACTTGACTTCCTTATAGCAAAAAAGCTTTATCATCATTGCTGTCAATAACATCTGCGTTAGTAATATTATTTATTTTTTGTTACATTTGTACCCCGTGCTTTCCCACTCATGGCAGGTTCAATGCGGCTTAAATGGGGCAATGGAGGGTTAAGTGACTTGCCCAGAGTCACAAGGAGCTGCCTGTGCCTGAAGTGGGAATCGAACTCAGTTCCTCAGTTCCCCAGGACCAAAGTCCACCACCCTAACCACTAGGCCACTCCTCCACTCTTCATCTTTGTTATCATTGTCATGCTGTCCAATTACAGAGAAGGCATTCACAAAGTTGAAATCATTGTCTGTTGTCCTATTTTTCGTCTGATGGCATACTCTGAATATCTTCAAGAACTGATGAAAGAATGTCATATGTATGGAAACTCTTCAGTCGTAAGGCCAGACAAGCAGAATATCAATCCAGTGGACTGTCATGACAATGTAAAATTTTCCGTGGGATGTCCAGTAGTCTGTTGCAATAGACACATATGTCTGTTCACCAAGAACTGCAACCAGCTTCAGCTTCATCTTCGCTTCAAAGTGGCAGAACTCATCACTGTTCTGTTTGGCTGGAGACTAGTAACTAGTTCAACAAGCACAGGCAACTCTACTGTTCTCATAGGCTGTATTCCCTGAACACCTAAATTTAAGATGAAATGATCCACTCACTGTGTGAAGAGGTTTGCAATTGCAAAATCCTGTTCCAGGTTTTTCTGTTTCATTTGGTTTACTGTGAAATCATCATTTAGGCCTCTCTGCCACTTTTACTTTTAATTGCAAGCATCAGAAGTAACTAGGTAAAAGTAGTAAAAATTGGAAACATTATTACTTCAGTAAAAGTAACAAACTTTTCCTGTACTTCTTTACAAGTAAAAGTAACAAAACTTACTAAGTACAGTAACTAGTTACATTTACTTAGTTACTATAGAACACTGTCCACAGAACACAATTTACTTGCATTGACAAACTTTATTCATACTATTTTAGATAATGAACATGAAATGCTCTTGATTTCCTTGGATCTTTCAACAACTTTTCTTCTTGCCTATCAACCTATCTTCCTTTATTGCTTTGAGGAACTAGGTGTTTCTGGAACTGTCTTAACTTGTTTCTGCTCCTATTTACAAAGAAGAACCTTTAACATTAGTTAGTGAAACTCTTTTCCCAAAAACACACGACTTAGACTGTGGAGTACCCCAGGGATCCATCCTAGACCCCCTATCATTTACCCCAGGGATCCGTCCTAGGCCCTCTAACATTTTGTTTTTTTGGCTTCCCTTGACCTTCTCATACAATCATTTGGGATTACATTATACATTTATACAGACAATATCAAATTACACAGATGGATCAAATTGGCGGAAAGGTAGCACTATATGTTAAATACAGCTTTAAATCAAATAGACAAAGTTCTATAGGACACAAAAATTCAACTAGAATCCTTATGGATAGAAATTTCATGTGTAAAGGGGAAAAGGATATATACTACCCTCTTCCTGGTCATAATACATAGGCTGATATTGAAACAATAGCAGAAATTAGGGAAGCTATCAAATTAGGTAAAACTCTAATAATGGGTAATTTCAATTACCAGAAAATTACCAAAAGAAAACAGCTCACTAAGGTGGCCATCACAGTCTGACTGTACCTCTTATGCCGCAAAACAAACTGTGTGGAAAGACCTCAAAATAATACATTCACTCTGTGCAACAGGTAAGAGATAAACTAATCATTTGTCAGAGAAAAAGAAAACTTCACATCAGTGCGAAACTGTAAAAAGCAGCTATACCAGAACGTGAAAAAAAAATGCAAATAAAGTACAGAAAAAGCAAAACCTAGACGGTATCCTACATGAGGCGCTATATCATCCAATCTGTGAATATCATTCAGCTTATAATAAAATCTAAATTCTAACAGTATTAGACACTTATAAAGCCTCATGTTGTCTTAACGTCTTCTTGCAAACTGGAGCACTTCCAACCAAATAGCAGCACTGTTTTGCTAATGCTTCTTCAGGGGAAATGTGCCTCTCCACTTTAGCCCAGATATCGCACAGCACTGAAATCCACACTTCTACCGTTCTCAAAGTGGCATTAGAAAGATTGAGTGTATTATTCTGTGCTCTTATCCATGCCACAACTTCCTTATTAAGAGACAACTGTAATTTAAGCCAACTCTTGTGTTTTCCCTATTAAACCCCCAGTGTTATTATTTAATTCTTCTTTCATTAACTTCCTAGACTCTTCGAGTGGTATAGTAAATCAAATTGAATAATGTGAAATGAGAAAATGTGAACTGGTGGTACTTTCTTGAATAGCAATAAATTCAACTAAACGTTTCCTGTGACTGCTGCATCTTTCACATCACACTTGTTGAGTTTTGGTCCTTATAGAACTGTTTCAACTCTGTGACATTTGAGGGCCTCCTTGAATGAGCAACTCACTTTAGGTCTTGCCACAACATTTCAGTAAAAGAAAAAAAAATTACAGGATGGAGTTTCAAGGGAGAGGGAAAGAACGCAGCAGAGGGAGGGGTTAGATGATGAATAACCACCGCTGTCATTCATACAGTAACACGACATTCCAGTAATTAATCTATCCAACATCATACTCTCCGACACAGAGATTTCTGTCCTAAAACAAGGTTAGGAAATTTCTGCCTACTAATACATATGACCCAATACAAATTAGAATTGATCTGTTTTGATTCAAGAGGAAACTCAGAATTACACACTTTTTTGCAAATGAGATCCTGTCTGATACTGACACGACTTTAGATAAACGAAATTCTAAATGGGTCCCTCCTGGCATTATGGATCCTCTGATTTCAGCATTTCATTAGTGTGTACTGCAAGATATAGCACGATAAGAGGAAAGCAAGGAAAGAGAATTTTCTTCAATCTCTCTAAGGAAGAGAATTTAGCACTTAAACATCTCAAATAGAATAGTGACATCATTATAAAACCTGCCAACAAAGGAGGGGTGATTGTCATTCAAAACACGACTGACTACATCAAGGAAATGTATCGACAACTATCAGATGACAATTTTTATTGTTTGTTAGACAAGGACCCAACAGAAGAGTTAAGGAAAGAAATTAGTTCTGAGGTTAACTTTGGTTATGACTCTGGTTACCTGACACCAAAAGAGAGAGATTTTTTTTGTTAATAGACCATCCTGTGATACCAGTGATCTATATGTTACCCAAAATTCACAGAACTCTTGTTGATCTCCCTGGAAGACCTATTGTGTCAGGCATAGGTTCCATCCTACTAGAGCTCCTCTCTGTTTTTGTAGACACCTTTTTGAGACCATTCATTCCTCTGGTGAAATCTTATATTCATGATTCCTCTCAAGTTATCAACCTGTTGCGCGAATTCGATGGTGATTTGACAGATATTATTTTAGTCACCTTTGTTTTTGAAGCGTTAAATACCAAAATTCCCCAACAACAGACTTTAAGAATTATTACTGATATCCTAAACAACAGAAATAAAAACATTAGAATTCCTAATGCATTTACTGTACAGTTGACATCAATCACTCTTCAAGAAAATTATTTCTGTTTCCAGGGAAAATTCTACAAACTGATTAAACGGACAGTGATGGGGGCCACTATGGCCCCGGACATCGCCATTCTGTATGTGGCCTCTTTTTGAACACCAATTTTTGGAATCATATTCATATCAAAAAGAGTTGAGGTTCTGGAAGAGATATAATGATGATGTGCTGGTATTGTGGAAGGGTAGCACTGAGAGATTGCAGGAATTCCATACCTGGTTAAATACTTTAGACCAACATCTCAAATTTACAATGCATTACAGCCATTAGAGATTCCTTTTCTGGACATTTTAACCAGGAAGAACACATATAGTTTCATGACAACGGTTTATAGGAAACTGACTGATAAGAACCATTTTCTCCATTTTTAATGTTTCCACAATAGGAACCTAAAGGACAACTTGCCTTGTTCTCAGTTTCTGAGTGCTCTATTTTCAGTTTCTGGGGCTAAGAAGATTGTGTAGTGATTACAAAGAATTTAATCAACAAGTAGTACCCATGGCTCAGAGATTCAAGGACAGAGGTTACCCCCTACACTGTATCACCATGGGGACAGAGAAGAAAACTGCTGCTGATAGCTTGAGATTCTCAAACGTCTCGGAAGACATTAAAAGAATACTATGGAAAAACTGGCATATCTTGGAGGGGCATCGTTGCTTTCAGAATAAATGGCTAAAAGTTGCTTACAACCACAACAAAAATATCAAAGAGATTATAGCCCCCTCCTCTATTTTTTAATTGGATACTGTCTCCCCCGCAGGTCTGAATGCGGAATTGGACTTATCAGTATTCATTTCACTTTTAGATAACATAGATCCATTTTTTAGGAATATTTTGATTATATATTATCTCAAATGTTGATATGCGTGATATCTATTTTAGTTATGCCTGCTGTCCTTGGATTTCAAAAACCACTTCTAGTTAAATGTAGTTTAGCATGGCCAAAAAATGTTTTTTTTGCACCTGATGCACATCAAATGTTAGGTGCCCTAACAGAAACAAATTTTAAATTTGTACTTTGCTTTTATTTATAGGCTCTGTTATACAATTTGTTTGTTATACAGTATAATGTATATATTTGTAGATGCATTTTAAATAGAAAAGTATTTTAAATTTGTATTTTGTCCCTTTTCTCAATTTTATGCATTGGAGTTGTTATACATTTTGCTTGTGATGCGGTGTAATTTGCAGTTGTTACTATTTAACATCACATCAATATATAGGCAATTTACTAGCTTTGTTTTTTTGATACTGCTGTGAGGCTGACTCTGCCTGCATATTGATCAATGGGAGAGATCATGCTCTATGCTCTATGGAGCTAATACACGGTAACATTGACCGCTGCTAGTATGGAATATAGGGTTGCTATGACATTCATTTTCATTATTCACTCCAAGTTGTTCGGCTTGGGTTTAAAAGTCACCTATTGTGAGTCCAAGATGGCCGCCGATCGAGGACGCGTTAGAGCTTTCCTCTGTCTTTGCCTTGAGACTTTTTTCCTTTTTGTTTCTAATATGCCGAAAAGGAGAGGACGAGCTGCCGCTGCTGCCTCCCAGCAGCAAAGGACCTCTGTCCCTTCGGGATTGATTACCCAATATATACAGAGGGGCGCAAGCCTGGCGACACCGTCGGTGAGTGGCCTGCAAGCTCAAGCCGTGAGTGGAGTTAGCGAGCGGAGCATTGGGCCGGATACCACCCTAAGCCCCGACGGACGCGAGCCACCTCCTGAACCGGTGTTTAGCAGTTCTCCGATATCGGCTCCAGTTGACCCGAATACCGAAGTGTTAGCGGGATCTTCAGGACGGGAGGCAATTCTACAAATATCGGAAGAAAGCGGGAGTATTTTAACCCCAGCTTTAACTGCACACCCTGTTTTAAGATCAACAGAGGAGGATAGAGGAGCAGTAGCGTCGGAGAAAATGTTACGAGCTGGTGAGCCAATGGATACTTTATTAACAACTTTTAAAAAAAAACCTGTGGAAGTAACATTAGATAGTTTATGGATGTTAATAGCGGAACTGGGTAAGGCTTTATGCCCTCAAATAAATCAGATGAAAGAAAAAATAGTGGTTATTGATGGGAAAGTGAAAGAAATGAACTCTGAAATTAAGACATTGTCATCACAGGTGAATAAAGTTGAGAAGGAAATTCAACAGATACAAACTGTGCAAACGACGGTGATTAAAGATTTGATGAGCCTGAGGAGGAAATCAGAGTTTCTTGAGAACACCTCTCGAGGCAACAATCTACGTTTTATAAATTTTCCTTTTCACTCGCGGATTTCTCCAAGGGAAATGTTAAAATCTTACTGTAAAGAGATTTTGAATATAACTGAAGATCTTATTCCTCCAGTGACACAGATCTTTTACATTCCCAAAAAATCTGAAAGGAATTTACAAACGCAAGGAAATAATCAGCCATTAGATGTTTCGGCTATGCTAGAAACATCTGATTCAGAGCAAGTGACACCATCTACTTTGTTAGTAACGTTTGTGTTACATACAGATAAGACCTGGATACTTAAAAAAAAATTTTCAAGTAAGAGATAAATTATTCAAAGGTACATAAGTACATAAGTAGTGCCATACTGGGAAAGACCAAAGGTCCATCTAGCCCAGCATCCTGTCACCGACAGTGGCCAATCCAGGTCAAGGGCACCTGGCACGCTCCCCAAACATAAAAACATTCCAGACAAGTTATACCTAAAAATGCGGAATTTTTCCAAGTCCATTTAATAGCGGTCTATGGACTTGTCCTTTAGGAATCTATCTAACCCCTTTTTAAACTCCGTCAAGCTAACCGCCCGTACCACGTTCTCCGGCAACGAATTCCAGAGTCTAATTACACGTTGGGTGAAGAAAAATTTTCTCCGATTCGTTTTAAATTTACCACACTGTAGCTTCAACTCATGCCCTCTAGTCCTAGTATTTTTGGATAGCGTGAACAGTCGCTTCACATCCACCCGATCCATTCCACTCATTATTTTATACACTTCTATCATATCTCCCCTCAGCCGTCTCTTCTCCAAGCTGAAAAGCCCTAGCCTTCTCAGCCTCTCTTCATAGGAAAGTCATCCCATCCCCACTATCATTTTCGTCGCCCTTCGCTGTACCTTTTCCAATTCTACTATATCTTTTGGTTTGAGTATTTCCAGACTTGGCTCGAGAGACACAAAGGCGTAGACAGAAATTTTTACAACTGAAACAGGAAACAATACAGATTGGAGCAACATTTTATTTAAAGTATCCTTGCAAGTGTTTGGTTACCTATCAATCGGTAAAAAATGTATATTTTGATCCTTCGCAACTGTCCTCGTTTTTAACAACTAAAAAGGCCACATAAGATTGTAATTTCAAGCTTGTAAACGTATACCTCTCGATATTAAGTTTATTATACGTTTTCCTTTTATTTCTCCAGGATTCGATCATGGACTCCCATATTGTGGACTTATATGATCTAATAAGACATTTAATTGATAAGGTGTTGGAAATATCCTATGATATATTTTTTCTTGTATTAGTATCATTTTTCATATCAAGTGTGTTAACTTGTAATGTAAATAAATAAAATTAGAAATAAAAAATAAAAAGTCACCTATTGTTCATGCACTTCTCTTTTGGCGTTTTTTCACTAACCGACAGTACTCACCACAGAAATTTTATGCGTAGTACCAAAAATCCTTGGCAATTTAGTATACCCCTTTCCCGGACATCCCCCCATACCTGCCCCACATATGTCAAAATCCAGAAAGACAAGAGTGATACCCATTTGCTTCTGCTTTCAGAGCAAAATGGTGGAACCCGCTCCCTAGCATGCTGCAGTGTACTACTTTGAGTGAGCATTGCTCCTGCCTTTCTGATTTTTGAGGTGCAAGGGGGGTTGGGATGTTAATTGGACTACCAGAGATTTTATTAAATGTTGGGTGGGCCTTGGTCAAATGTGTAGGAATGGGACCACTAGAGTATTGGGGATTTTTTTTTAAATGGCAGAAGCAGGGTTTCAGAATTCACCTATACATCAAAATCTATGGAGTACTAGAGTCCATGTAGTTTGGAGAATAGTCCACACCCCTTGTAATACCTTCCAGCTGCTTGTTGAAAATGCAACCAGTATCCAAATGATTCTTACTTTAACCAAAATCCATCAGACTTTGCAAAATGGAAATTTTAATTATTCAAATCTTCACCGCTCCAATCAAGTTGGAGCTATGACATAGTTACTCACAGTGGGTGTGTGGGCATCTGCCTGGGCATTCCCACAATGGTATGGCGCCATGATCGAGAACTCAGTGGCTTATTGTAGCCGGTAAGTGATATATGTATGTTTGTTTTAGATGTTGTATTGTTTGAGATAGAAGAGTGTGAGTCAATATTTGTGATGCTATTGCTGTTCCACTTAGAGACACTGACCCCTGAAGACACTCAAAGAGCGAAACACACACATGTTGGGTTACAGTGAGAGGCAATTTAGTGTGGACTATAATAAGAAGAAACTAGTATGATTTAACAAGATGTTAAATCAATTACAAATCAATGAGAGGAACGTTTTGGTGAATAGTCACAAGTTTATCATCCTGGATTAAAGAAAACGTTTTCAAGCAGACTATGGTAGAGCATTTATATTCTTGGAAAGATAAACTGTGAGTAACTATGTCATAGCTCCGACTTGATTGGAGCAGTGAAGATTTGAATAATTGAAATTTCCATTTTGCAAAAAGTCTGGTGGATTTTGGTTAAAGTAAGAATCATTTGGATATTGGTTGCATTTTCAACAAGCAGCTGGAAGGTATTACAAGGGGTGTGGACTATTCTCCAAACTACATGGACTCTAGTACTCCATAGATTTTGATGTATAGGTGAATTCATGTGTGATATTGCTTGTTATGTGTGGGAAAAGATTTATTATATATCTGAACAGCATAGTGTGTGGGATTTTAATAATGTAATACATGTGGGAAGAAATTTAATAAAGATTGTTGGTTTATAAGAGTTGTTTGTAGAACTGTTAGATTATAATGAATACAATTACTATGTGAAATTTTATCCCAATAATAACGTTGTTTAAAATAAATAAAGTTTTGGATGCCCACTTTGGATGTCAACTTTGCAGCCCTTGGCTTCTAATAATCTTGTCTCATCTGCCATTATCTCTACCCTACACAAACCTCTTTTGACAAATTTCACCATTCCCTCTCATACAGAACTACGGAACATCACAGTTCACTCCAACTCTTCCTCTGCCCCTTCTGATTGAATACCCACTTCTTTTTCTTTTTTTTTTAACAGATCTGTGATTCTTTCTATCATATCATCAGCCTCAATAATGGCACTTTTCCTTCAGTATGGAAAAATACCACTGTTTTTCCTTACCAAAAGAATATTCAGGCAGATAGTTCTGATCCCTCAAACTTCTGCCCAATATCTCAGCTCCCTTTTTTTTTTTTTTTTTTTAAATCAAAGCTAACATAAAAGGTGGTTGCTTTACAGTTGCAATCATTCTTGGACAAAATACTTTACATCTTTACCAAACTGGATATAAAGATTCTTACTGCACTGAACACAGGATGCTAGCATTAGTTAACTCTTTGCATACCTCCCTGGACCAGGATAATGAAGTGCTTAGTGCCACATTTGACCTGATTCACGATTCAATCCTTCTTCAACATCTTGAATCACTAAGCATATCTGGGAAAGAACTATACTGGTTTCGCTCATATCAACAAGGTAGAACAGTTCAGGTTCAGGTGGCTGAACTCCTTATCTAAATCATTAACTAGTGGGATTCCTCAATGCTCAATCTTGGGCCCAATACTTTTTTAAACATTTTTCTTTCACCTTTAGCCCTTTTCATCCAGTCACTCAGAATCTCCTTTTATATAGATGCTGATGATATTCAATTACTCTTTCCTCTTTATTCCTGTTCCACTCAGATAATCTCCAATAACTCAATCTTATTGCTGACTGGCTTATCTCTAACCATATAAAATTAAACATTCATAAAACAGTAGCTGGGTTTTTTTTTCCTTCTTGTGATCCTGCTACACTTCCCTCCCTCCCAATGATTAATGACTTTCAGATTCAACTTAAAGACACAATTAAAATTTTGGGGGTTACCCTGGATAATTACCTTACTTTTATTCCTCACATCTCATCATAACACAGAAATCATTCCATACACTCAAATATGTGCTGCTTGTTTTTATTTTATTTGTTACATTTGTACCCCGCGCTTTCCCACTCATGGCAGGCTCAATGTGGCAGGCAATGGAGGGTTAAGTGACTTGCCCAGAGTCACAAGGAGCTGCCTGTGCTGGGAATCGAACTCAGTTCCCCAGGACCAAAGTCCACCACCCTAACCACTAGGCCACTCCTCCACTCTTTATTTGATTTGGCCTTCATCAGGATTATGGTTTTTTTCCCCTTAATTATGTCCCATCTTGACTACTGTAATTCTCTTCTTTACGTTCTCCCCCAATACCAGACTGGTGAAAACAACTGGTGAAAACACCACGGTCAAATTGAGTTACTGTGCTAAGAAATACAATAGTGTTTCTACTCTCTTGATAAAGGAACACTGGCGTCCTATTTTCTTTAGGATCCAGTTTAAAATCTCCACTCTTTCTCATAAAATATTATACTCTGGAACCCCATTGTTTCTTTTTAGTTTCCTATACCCCATTGCAAGTCCTCCATTCTGCACACCAGCATCTTTTGGTTGTTCCTTCTTTCTTGCAGGTTCATTCACATTCCACCTACTCTTCTTGCTTTACGGCCCTGTTTACTAAGCTGTGCTATAGGCGCACTAGCGTTTTTAGCGTGCGCTAATGCTAGAGACACCCATAAGAATATATGGGTGTCTCTGGCATTTAGCGTGCTCTAAAAACACTAGTGCGCCTTAGTAAACAGGACCCTTAGTGTTGTTGTGCCATCTCTATGGAAACTTCCATCATCTGAATTATCAAATAAAAATGTAAATCCTTACTAAAACACATTATTTCACTGCTGCTTACCAACTACCACTATCAAAAACCCCTGTCTAATCCTTGATGATTACTACCCCGTTATGGCATCACCCTCATAGTTTTATCACTTTACATTCCCTCCCTTCCTTTTGTATCTTATTTAATTTAATTTTTTTTTTATAATTTCACAAATAATTACAAGATAATCTTGCTACAGCAACACAGAGATAGCATACCTCATAAGAAAAAACAAGTAAAATTCTTATTTCAGAAAAATTATTTCCCTATTCTTAGTCCACAATAATAAACCACAATAGGGGGGGAGTCAAATAAATTGAGGAGAACAAATTATTATCATTACTAGACAATAGGACCTGGATCGCCCCACGGGTATTTTTTACTATGCTATACCCAAACCCAAGAGTCATTTGGCCATCTTCTTTAGTTCAACAAAGCTTTTCAGTTGTTCAGGTTCATAGAAAATGTACTCATTATCTAAATATTTTATCAGGCATTTACACGGGTAAGCTAGCAAAAAGCTAGCTCCCAATGCCTTGACTTCATCTCTCAATAAGAGAAACTCTCCTTTTTTCCTGGGTAAACCTAGTAACGTCCAGGTAGATCCACACTCGGACCCCTAAAAAGGTTTTTTGAGCATTTTTAAAATACAATTTCATAATCGAGTTTAGGTCCTGCTCAAAATCAAAAGAAATTAACAAAGTTGAGCGAGTGTGAATATCAGGCAATGAATTTTCCAAAAATGCTGTCAGATTTTGTAGTCCATGGCTTTCTAAATCCTAAACCTCTGATTTTCTCTTTTGTTCCTCCATCTTCTTTTGTGGAATTGGAAAGTAATATATTTTGTTTATAGGAGGAATCATCTCGGGGGGGGGGGGGGGAGGGGGGGCAATTGAGAACTTCAATTTAATTTAATTTTAAATTTGATCCCTTTTAAACTTCTCTTCCCCTCCCTTTTATTTAAATACTAATGTAACTTAGGCCTCCAATTGTTTGTTATACCCTTGCTTCTCCCCTCATATATTTAACATTTTTTTAAATGTAAACCACTTAGATATTTGTAGTATTTGTGGTTTAGTAAGTAAAGGTGTACTATGAACTACTATGCTGCACACTGTCTTGCCAATAAATTCTGCAAAGAATCCTTTCTGCATCGCACACCCAGTAATGTGTCCACATGTGCCTCATTAACCACACACTCCTGCCTGCAGTAGCTTTCTGCATCAACCCTTAGATTGTAAATCCTCCACAGACAGGAAAATTACCTACTGCTCCTAAATGTCACTCGTTTTAAGATACAACTAAAAAAGGTGTGAGCTAAATCCAAAATCCCATCTCTTCCAATACTATAAAAACTACCTAGCATCAAAAGCTGACATAAATGGATCACTGAATGGTGTCTGAAGTTTTCATAAGCACTAACTTTAAAATATCTAAAGTGATGGATTCCTACAATTAGGGCTGTTAGATAATGAATTTTAATTGCAATTAATCTCAAAACTAACATTTTTTAATCTTGCGTTAACTGGTCCGGCATCGCTGTACTTACCTGGGTCATGAGCAACATCTGCAATGCAAGCAGGCTTCCTCTGACAGCCCTGAGAGCTTTCCTGCAGCCACATTCCACCTGCTCTGATGCAATTTCCAGTTTCCGTGACTGCAGGAAGGCTCTCGGGGCTGGAAGAGGAAGCCTGCTTGCATTGCAGACACTGTCCAAGACCCAGGCAAGTACAGCAATGCCAGAAGGGAAAGGAAAGAATAACCTGACACATTAATAAGTTAACTCGCGATTACATTTTTAAAATTGTGCTACAAATTAATGCACTGCTCTTTATCAATTATCCATTACTTAGAGGCACAGCTTTTAGTTCCCCGCTAAAAACAATGGGGTTAATATACAAAACAATTTCAATCGCTTGTCTGGGGCTAACCAAGTACATTCAAGCAGCACTTAACCAGACAGTGCCACTGAATATATCCAGTAAGCACATAAACCAAAAACCAGGTATTTTGTGGGTGGTCTGGGTCAGAGTCAGCACTTATCCAGTTAAGTGCAGATATCCAGCAATAGGACCACATAAAACACAGTCCTCTCTTTGTCTGGTTTAACTTATTTTGTTACAAGCTGAATATCAGTGCCGGTGCACAGACATGCCCCGGCATTGAATATCTGGGGGATAGTACCAGCGGTGGCCAAAAAAATGCTGACCACCACACGCTGAATATTGACCCCAATACAACTTTTCCACTTATACCTATCAGAAAACGGAAACTTCCAGGATGTCCAGTCATTCTGGTGGTCCATTCTAGGAGAATGATCTTTTTACGGTGTATTATTGCTACCTTAAGGGCTAAATCCTGTTTACAGCAAATTCCAATGACAGACCCCTACAGAACCATTGTTGCATTAAACAGATGTCTCCCTGAGCTGCTTTTATAACATTTGCAAGCTTGAGAGCTTTCTTATCAGAGCCCATGTTCAACTACTGCCTTTGATGCCAATTAAAACCAAGTGTAGACTGACTTCTAAATTAAGGCTTTCAACATATCCAGCATCCTAGTTGACTGTCTTCAGGGTTTTTAATTTTTTTTTTAAAGTTATTGAATGTCCATGGTCTTATTAAGCCACCAGGAAACCTCTAGAATCACCACCCATAAAATGAACATTCTTAAGATCTTTAACATTTAAAGACTGAAATATAACTTCAAAACAGATGCTACATGTTACAATCGCGAACTCACATTCGGCAGGTGTTTCTCTATATAGTAAATAGTGCATGTCAGTATACATTAAACAGACAGGTCAAGTTCATCCATTTAGAAAGCTGGATATAACAAACTCTTATCCTTATAGAGCTAAATTTAATTTTTATACACACTCAGAAAAAGAAAAACACCTACCATATTTAAGAAAAAGCTGCTTTGTTTGTAACAACAACTGGCAGTTCTATGTTCCCAGCAGAATTTTAGAATCTATTAGTTTTAAAAAGACACCGCTATCTCCGCTGAAGTTGTCTAGGGCTGGGTGAATTATTTTTTTCAGAAAAATGATCAACAGCCTCATTTAAACACCACTGAGCTAGCCAGTTGCCAATATTCAGCAGCACTGAACTGGGTAGTGTCACTGAATATCACCATTAAACGGTGATCCCCTAACTGGCTAGGTTACGAGTGGGCTGAGGATGGAGTTAGGGAGGAACGGTAACTTAGCCACCTAGTGGCGAAATGCAGTCCATTAACTGGCTAAATAAATGCACAAAGGGGTCCTTTTATCGAGCTGCAGTAAAAAGGGCCCTGCAGTAGCAGCAGGGGCCATTTTTTCTGCATGCCAGGGCCCTTTTTACCACAGCGGATAAAAAGCCCCCCAAAAAGCCATGACCATGCGGTAAGATTATTCTTACCATGTGGCCATGCGGGGGGGGGGGGGGAGCACTAACCGGGAAGCACGCGGCATTGCCTGATTACCACCAGGTTAGCGCCACACTAGAAATTATGGAATTATTTTCTGTAGTGCCGGAAATGTCGCATGCTCAAGGTTGCATTGGGCCAGCGGTAGTTCTGGGTTCCCGCACGGCAACCCTTTAGTGAACGGGCCCCAAAGCTAGGACAAACATTTGTCCCTACTTTATGCACCGAGTAGTTAACTGGACACCGGTCTGAATATCAGCCACTGCCCGATTAACTTCTGGGTCAGCAGACATACCTGGATATTCAACGTTACGTCCATGGTTACGTCAGCCCGTGACTGGAAGCAGCTTATAAGTGGCTTAGTGCCACACGTTGAATATTATTTTATTTTATTTATTTAGATTTTGCTCACACCTTTTTCAGTAGTAGCTCACGGTGAGTTACATTCAAGTACATTGGATATTTCTCTGTCCCAGGAGGGCTCACAATCTAAGTTTGTACCTGAGGCAATGGAGGGTTAAGTGGCTTGCCCAAGATCACAAGGAGCAGCAGTGGGATTTGAACCGGCCACCTCTGGATTGCAAGACCGGTGCTCTAACCACTAGGCCAATCCTCCACTCCACACCACTCCACTCCTCCTTAACTTGCAACTTTACCTCCATTTTAACTACAGAGGCTCTCTTATGCAGGAACCCCTTGTCCCAGAACCCCACAGGCTTGGTTGCCCCAGTCCAGTCCCAGGATCTTGACAAGGTCAACCAGACAGTCCCCAACTCTCTGTCCTCTACCCCCCCCCCCCCCACCACCAAACAATACTACTTACTTGATCTCAAGGAAACGTTTCCTGTTTGTTCAAGGCCGGTCTTAGCAATTGTGGGGACCTCTGCAGACCAGCTCATTAGGGCCCCAAGCCTAGCCATGCCCCTTTGCCTAAACTCCGCCCCCAAATGACAAGGAATTTTTTTAACAATTTGTTTTTAAGATCTATGGTGAGTCCTCTTTGTTTACCCCATGGAGAAAGCAAGTGGGGGTCATTTTAAAGCTGGAAGATACCACTTCTAGTCCTACCTACTGTTTGCCTATTTTCCCTGCATGGGGCAATACTTTTTGTTCTCCAAAATACTTATATCTTCTGGTGTTATTTATTGCTCATTCTGTTCTGATACGAGTGGAAGAGCAGCCTGAAGTTAGCTGCAATCCTGGGGAACTGCAGCTCCTTGTGACCTTGAGCAAGTCACTTAACCCTCCATTGCCCCAGGTACAAAAAGAAACAAAACAAAACCATAGACTGTGAGCCCACTAAGGGCAGCATTTGTATCCCACATTTTCCCACCTATTTGCAGACTCAGTGTGGCTTACAATATTATATCATGGCAGGCGCCAATCAAAAGTAGATAAACAATTGGTTACATACAGAGAAACAAGTGTAACAACTATATAAATAATTCTCATCTCCAATTCTGAAGCTCACTGTGTGGCAGGGAAACACTGAAGCCCTGTATTGTTGTAGCCTGTCAGCACCACTCACTCTCACTCTCACTCATACACCCACCCTCAGCCACGCCCCATCCGGACATAATTCGCAACCCCAATGTTCTAATGAAGCCCCAAGCTCCACCCACTTCCGTGAAGGGTTCGTTAGTTCGTGGTGGTGAAGCCTCTCCACTGACCATGTCTCTCTGTCATGCCCTCGCGTCGAACGTGATGACGTCGAGGGCGGAACAATTTCGGTGAATGAAATGAACTCAACGGAAAGGGAGGAGTAGGGAAACACGCTCCCCTAACAACGAGTTACACACTCCCCCCTCCCTCCGATTGCAACACACCCCCTACGCGTTACTGACCCCTAGACCCCCCTGCCGCGACCATCTGGACACCACCCTTTCCTCTGAAAAACCTCCCCCGAAGCCTTCGCTTACCTCTGCTGACGGAGACGAACTTCTCTTCTCACCTGCGGGGCGTGGCTTTATGAAGGAGTATCTGTCCAAGTCTCTGTGCGTGCGTCTGACATCAGACGCATAAATAGAACCTTCAACAGATGCTCATTCAACAAGGAACGCCCCGCAACCGAGAAGAGAAGTTCGCCTCCGTCAGCAGAGGTACGCAGAGGCTTTGGGGGAGGTTTTTCGGAGAAAAGGGTGGTGTCCAGAGGGTCGCGCCACGGGGGGGGGCCAGGCAGTAACACCAAGGGGGGGTTCAACTCCGTGGGAGGGGGCGTGAAGGGGGCCTTGAACTGGGAGGGAGGGGGTCTGTAACTCGGGAGGGAGGGAGAAACGGAGGGACAGAAAGGGGTTGGGAGGGAGGGGGCATGGAACTCGGCAGGGAGAGAGGATGGGTGGGAATTTCCCTTGCTAGCGCCCGTTTCATTGCGTTTCGAAACAGGCCTTTTTTTTACTAGTATTAGATATAATCAATTCAGTGAATCAAAAAACGGTCAAACTTTCATGTAATTAGTGATGCATTGGAGTTCCTATTGTTGATTATTATGGTAAGCCTTGTTAAAGAGAAAAGCTTTTAGTGTTTTTCGAAAGTTGATTAAATCGTGAATAGTTTTGAGGAAGGGAATTAGTTCCCCACTGTTAGTCATGAAATATGTCATTAGTCCAATAAAATAAGTAAATCCCTAATATATATTTTTGTTTTATGCTAACAAATTTAATTTTAAAAAACATTCTGTAAAAGGGATTAAATCTCACTGATCATCATCTAGCCACAATTAACACTAAAAAACAAAATGGGACAGAAATTTACCAAACATGGCGTGCTGTCTGCTTTGAAAAGCCCTATAACAAGATGATCACTAAACTAAATTAAATTAGTAATCTAGAAAGAAGAGCAACAATGATTGTGGGGGGAAGGGAAGCACAAACAGCTGAGGACAGGGAGGAGAGAAAACTAAATAGCACTTGATTGATAAAGGAACCTAATTACAGCCTGGATGAAAACTCAAGAGTGGGGAGGAACTTAATTTCTTTAATATAATCCAAAGACCAAGAGGAAAACAAACACTTGCTTGAAAGGGAAGATTTAGCTCTGAGAAACACAGAAAGAGGTTCAACCCTCACAGATCATCATAGGTGCCAGCTCCATGTTTCTAACTGCAGAAAGAAGAAAAAAGAAAAAGATGCAACATCAGTGTTTTACCTGGCCCTCATTCCCGCCCAGCAGCTCTCTGTATGCTGAGCAGATTTCAGGAAGAGAGCCACTCTAGAAGCTAGAAGCAGCTGAAAACATTAGGAAACACCATAAACAGGACCTGTTTGAATAAGCACCACCCCTGGTCTCCCTACCTGCCCGAAATGCCTCTTTCCCAGTTCTTTCTTTAATCAAAAATAATGGGGGCGGCACCCAGCAGGCAAGAAAAGCTCCTCCTCTGTAGTGGGGACTGCATGGCACTCAGCAAGCAGGGAACATCTACTATGTACATTAGTATGGGGGGGGGGGGGTGCTGAGAGGAAGGAGGAATAGATCCAGACCCCATATGGGGGGCAATTTAAACAATGTTGCTGATGTCACAGATATGTCGGAGTCGGCAGTGCGGGGTCCCTGGGAGCGCGAAGCCCTGTGCGACCGCCAGGGGCGTAGCTACTGGTGGGCCTGGGTGGGCCCAGGCCCACCCAATTTCAGCTCTGGCCCGCCCACCCACTTTTCTTCCAGGCCCGCGCCAGCCCCAGCTCCCATTGCCGGCCGCAGCAGGGCCGGCGCTACAAAAAGAAAAAGCACTCAGCTGATTGAGCTGAGTGCCAATGCTACGCTAACGCTGAGAAAAAATTTTTAAAAATAAAAGCGCAGCACCGCAGGCAGCCTCGAAGCATTGGCTGCTGGCTCTGCAGGCTCCTCCCGTCTCTTACGTCACTGCCCCTGTTTCGCTCCAGGGGCAATGACGTAAGAGACGGGAGGAGCCTGCAGAGCCAGCAGCCAATGCTTCGAGGCTGCCTGCGGTGCCGCGCCTTTTTTTTTTAAACATTTTTTCTCGGCGTTAGCGCTCAGCTCAGTCAGCTGAGCGCTTCTTCTTTTGTAGTGCTGGCCCTGCTGCTCAACAGGAAAAGCAGCAGTGGCAGGCAATGGGAGCTGGGGCTGGCGGGCCTGAATCGGGTGGGCCTGAATCGGGAGAGGGAAAACAGACGGAAGGATGGGGAGAAAGAGGGAAAACAGACGGAAGGATGGGGAGAGAAAGAGGGAAAACAGACGGAAGGATGGGGAGAGAAAGAGGGAAAACAGACGGAAGGATGGGGAGAGAAAGAGGGAAAACAGACGGAAGGATGGCAGAGAAAGAGGGAAAACAGATGGAAGGATGGCAGAGAAAGAGGGAAAACGGAAGGATGAGGAGAGAAAGAGGGAAAACGGAAGGATGGGGAGAGAAAGAGGGAAAACAGACGGAAGGATGGGGAGAGAAAGAGGGAAAACAGACGGAAGGATGGCAGAGAAAGAGGGAAAACACACGGAAGGATGGCAGAGAAAGAGGGAAAACAGACGGAAGGATGGGGAGAGAAAGAGGGGAGATGGATGAAAGGATGCAGAGAGAAAGGGGAGAGACTGGAAGGATGTGGAGAGAGAAGGGACACTGAACAGAAAAGGGTAGAGAGATAGACACTGGTTAGAAGGAGGGAGAGAGACATTAGATGGAAGGATCAGGAGAGAGGGTAGATGGGTAGAAGGATGGGGAGAGAAAGAGGGAAGACGCTGGATGGAAGGGTAGGGAGAAAGAGGTGACACTGGATGGAAGGATGCAGAAAGAAAGAGGGGAGACTATTGGAAGGATGGGGAGAGAGAGGGGAGAGCTGCTGCATGGAAAAGGGGAGTAGTGAAAGATTGGAGAATAAGAGGAAGGGGCATGGGGAGAACAAGGGTGAGAAAAAGATGAAAAGCCATAAGTAGATGAAGGAAATTAAAGAATGGATAGTAAGAATGAATTAAATCTGGACACAGAGAGAGGCAGAAAAATATTGAAGAAAGCAAAGAAAAAGGAGAGAAAAATGACAAATGGCCAGGAAACCCTGGCAGAAGAGTTAAGCGAAAACAAAGGAAAGCAGAATCTAGAGACTGGGAACAACACAATGAGAAAAAGTAAATGGCCATACAACAAAGGTAAAGAAAATAATTTTATTTTTAATTTAGGATAAAGTAATATGGTGTTAATAAAGTTTCAGAGACCAATACTTCCTTCCTTAGGTCAGGAGAGGATACCGTAACAGCATTATACTGACCTGAGGCAGGAGGTTTTGGCCTCTGAAAGCTCACTGAAAAAGATTAGGCAATTAAATAAATTGTCTGAAATCGGATGCACTGAAAAGCAGCACTTTACCCTGTGACAAATGCATCCGAGTGTGACTAAATTTTGCTTTGGGGGGGGGGGGGGGTAGAGAGAAAATTTTGTGTCCACCCACTTTGGGTTGAGGCCCACCCAAAAATTGGCAATCTGGCTACGCCACTGGCGACCGCCCCTGTCACTCCTGCTTAAGGCCGGCCCCGAATTTGTTCACCCCTTCAAAGAAATGTGATAGATTGGTAAGGCGAGATTTCTCTTCACTAAATCCATGTTGGCTTTGTCTCATTAATCCATGCTTTTGAATATGCTCTGTAATTTTGTTCTTTATAGTCTCTAACAGTTTGCCCAGCACCGATGTCAGGCTCACCGATCTATTTCCCAGATCTCCTCTGGAACCTTTTTTAAAAATTGGCGTTACATTGGCCACCTCCAATCTTCCAGTACACCATGCTTGATTTTAAAAGAAATTACATATTACTAACAATAGTTCCACAGATTCATTTTTCAATTCTATCAATACTCTGGGATGAATAATACCATCCAGTACAGATTTGCTGTTCTTCAATTTGTCAAATTGCGCAATTACATCTTTCAGGTTTATAGAGATTTCATTCAGTTTCTTTGACTTCTCAGCTTTGAATGCCATTTCTGGCACCAGTATTTCTCCCAAATCTTCCTCAGTGAAGACTGACGAAAAGAATTAATTTAATCTCTCCACTATGGCTTTGTCTTCCCCGAGTGCCCCTTTTACCCCTCAGTCATCTAGCGGTCCGAACGATTCTTTTGCTGGCTTCTTGCTTTTTAATATACCTAAAAACATTTTTACTATATGTTTTTGCATCCAATGCAAACTTTTTTTCAAAGTCTCTCTTTGCCTTCCTTACCAGCACTTTGCATTTGACTTGCCATTCCTTATGCTGCTTATTATTTTCAGTCGGATCCTTCTTCCATTTTCTGAAAGATTTTCTTTTAGCTCTAATAGCTTCCTTCATATCACTTTCTAATTATGCCGGCTGTCGTTTGATCTTCCTTCCTCCTTTTTTAATATACGGAATGTATTTGGCCTGGGCTTCCAGGATGGTATTTTTGAACAGCATCCAAGCCTGATGTAAGTTTCTGACCTTCGCAGCTGCCCCTCTTAAGTTTTTTTTTTCACCATTCTTCTCATTTTATCATAGTCTCCTTTTTGAAAATTAAACGCTAACATATTGGATTTCCTGCATATACTTACTCCAAAGCTAATATCAAATCTGATCATATTATGATTACTGTTATCAAGAGGCCCCATCACCATTACCTCCTGCACCAGATCATGCGCTCCACTAAGGACTAGGTCTAGATTTTTCCATTTCTTGTCAGCTCCTATATCAGCTGCTCCATAAAGCAGTCCTTGATTTCGTCAAGGAATTTTACCTTCCTAGCATGCCCTGGTGTTACAATTATCCAGTCAATATCAGGGTAATTGAAATCACCCGTTATTATTGTGCTCTCCCATTTGTTAGCCTCCCTAATTTCTGATAACATTTCTATATCTGTCTGTTCATTCTGGCCAGGTGGATGGTAGTACACTCCTCTCACTATCTTTTTTCCCCATTTACACAGGAATTTCAATTCATAGGGATTCCAAGATATGTTTTCTTTCCTGCAGAATTTTCAATCTATTTGATTCAAGGCCCTCCTTAACATACAATGCTATCCCTCCACCAATTTAATTCACCCTATCACTACGATAAAATTTGTCCCCTGGTATGACAGTGTCCCACTGGTTATCCTCGTTCCACCAGGTCTCAGAGATGCCTATTATATCTAATTTATCATTTAGTGCAATATATTCTAATTCTCCCATCTTATTTCTTAGGCTTCTGGCATTCGCAAATAGACATTTCAAACTATATTTGTTGTTCCTATTTACATCTTGCTTAGTAGTTGACAGTGTTAATTTGCTATCTTTTCTCTGATTTTTATTTAAGGACACCCAATCACTTGCTTTTTCCTGTCATTTCAGAGAGCTTACAATCAATTATATTAAATATTAAAAACCCCACCCAACACCTTCTGACAGTCTGGGAATTTGAGAACCACTTTAATGAACTGATTAAAGAAAATCCTCTGATTATACATTTGGGGAACAGATGCTCCCTATAAGATCTTTCTTCCACATAACTAACCCAACATAAGCATGTACCATCCCTCTTCATCTTTCACTCGGGTTTCCAAAATAAAGGTTACTGGTCTATGAATTAAAATAGCACACCACATTTCCTACTAGTGTAGGACAAATAACTGTACATTGTCCCACCCACTCCCTCTTTAATTACTAATGTTCCTGATCAGGCAGATATGCTGTTCTGCCAGAAAACTTGTCTTCAGCCTTTTCCTCTTTATTGGTGAGGGTATCCCTGTTCACTTAATGTTGCAATGTTAACATGTACAATCTCTCACTGCTCTGCATCTCTCTCTTTCCCAACCCTCCAGCATTTAAAACTATATTCCAGAGATGTCCCCAGGCTTCCTGTCCCTCACAATAACCCACAGCTAGTCTATTCTGTCACCACTGCCCACCCAAGCATCTCCACCTGTCTTCCTTAGTATCCTGTTTGCACTCCTGTCACTCACAAGTCACTCTGACCCCCCTCCCTTTTAGCATTTTGTCTTGCTCAACATATGCTCTACTCATTCTCCTCTCTCCACTACATACTACCACACAACCCTATACACCCTTCCACTCATACTAATACATCCAGACCTTGGCATGGCATTCTGCAATCTCTTGATTTCCAAACAGCCAGTGTCCTAACCATTTGGTGTTCATTTTTCACCATCCCTCATGCAGCATGTGTCCAGTTGTGGCATCAAGGTCATGATTGCCTCTCTATGCCAAATCAGTACTGGCACTGGCTTTGTAATTTATCAACAGCATTTGTAAGGGTGCTTCATCCTCCGCTTTAAACCAGGTCTCCCCTTCTGACTATGGCCCTTTGTGTTCCAGTTCCCCTGGATCATGCATATTGCCATAACCTTCAGGTCCATCAAATGCTGTACATGCCACCTTGCTGCCAGTACTGTTTTTCCTCATAATTGAAAAAAGAAGTTCATGACCATCCAAACGTAACCAACCTCAGATTTTAAACCGAACAATAACCTTTTTTTCTTATTGCAAGTGGTACTAGCCCCACAGTGCTATGTCCTCCTCAATCATAATTTTCTGGTGTCCAACAGTTGAGTTGATCTAGAAATCTCAAGCCTCCTCCACCATGTCCAAATAAACTCTGCCACTGCAGTGCACTCAAAGTTAGGTTACAAAGAGAATGGTAAACACTAGCTTCTGTTGCTGAAGTTCTGCACATATTACCACCATTTCCTGCCTGCTCATTAAAACTTGGTTTGAATAATTACTGAACAGCAGTAATTTGCTGTCATTTACTCCAACTCTCATGTCCTCTGGTATGCCCTTATAAAATGTTCCTTATCTGCACAGTTTAAATTTTTTGTGATAATGAGTGAAGGCCTAACAGTCTGCTCCCACTGTGGGCCCAGCAAATAATCCCACTTGCATTCTACAGCAGCATGCTCACCAACCAGTCCCAGCCCCTCCAGCAGTCATTTTTCGAAAACAGCCATCAACTTCATATATTTTACCATCCCAGGCAGATCATTAGAATGTTATGGCATCTCCTGCAGTTTTCCTGATCCAGTCTGGTATTTTCTGTGTCACAGAACCCGGGAAGGTGAACCCTTGGGCTGCAGCTTAGCCACACAGATTTCATTATAGAATAGGCTTTCATTGTGTGACCTTGGGATGATTAAATGGAAGCACCCAGTGGTAGAATTGCCCCCACCATAACCAATAGTTAATGTAATCATATAATTAAATTGCCTTTTACTATGTATTTTAAAACAATTTTATTATGCAAATATAGAATACCACAGTGGTTTAGGGTCAATTATACAATAAGAGGTAATTTTATAAAGCAATTTCTGTGATAAAGCCTGTTTTACATGCAGAAAGCGGGTTCTATAAAACTGTACAACCACATATGCACATGAACAGTACGTGCACAGAAAACGAATGCCTACTTTTATGTGATCTGTGTATACGCTTTCCCTGGGGAGTAGTTTCAGCAGAGAAGAGGATGATTTGCGATAATACACGTCAAATTTACCTTTTTCGAAGAAGGTGTGCATTTGTGCAAGAGCATTTACGTGCAATTGTGACTGGACCTGGGAGCCTATTTTATAATGACACATAGACACCTATGCTGCCTTCATAAAACAGGCTTAAAGTACACACTGTTTTGCATTTCTCACAGGGTGCATGTATTTGTTTTGCCGCTACGAGATAGCATTCTTATTATAACACAACTGAGTATTTTTTAACCAACAGTATCATGCCAATAAAAATGATCTTCGTTCTCCCTATCAGAAGGCAAAAAAACATTAAACAAGATGATCCCCAGGGATAGAGGCACTGAAGCATTTAGAAAATCTAAGATGCCCACAACCAACAGGAAGCAACTAATGTAAATGAATATATCATTTACCTATTTGAAGAACAGGTTGTTAAGTTGGCAACAAATTAACACATGGATGAAACCAAAACGCTACACCATAAGTTAATTAATTCTTGGGGAATACACAGGGCCATAAAACAAATCAAAGCACACTGAATTTATGATCTAAGTATATAATCATAAATCACTAGGCTCACACTGACAAAGTTTCAAGCCCTACTTCTATGGCGCTTAGCTTTGACAACTTTGCAGAAATCCACAAAGCCCTGTCTCACTACAATATTTCATTAATTCTGCTACTTCAGGGTTCATAGGTTTGGCTGGCTATGCAGCTGGATTCTACAGACAAACATATTCGCCCCAACAAGCTTAAGAGTTTAATCAGTCTAAATATCACCTTTCTATGCTTCCAGCTGACATGTAGGTTTTACCCAACAGTGATTAATCACCCAGGCTTCTAAATACCTAAACTACCTAAACAAATTCACAATACTACACAAATCGCAGTCAGGTTTTCGATCCAACCATAGCACTGAAACAGTGCTTACCACTCTCATAACCAAATTTAAACAACTAATTGCAACTGGAAACAATGTACTACTCCTACAATTCGATATGTCCAGCGCGTTTGACATGGTCAGCCACCAAATACTCTCGAACATCCTAGACTACTTCGGGCTTGGAGGAAACATACTAAGATGATTTAAAGGCTTCCTAACAACAAGAACCTATCAAGTAACTTCCAAATCAAAAATATCAACACCATGGAAACCTAAATGCGGAGTACCACAAGGATCACCGCGCTCACCAACCCTTTTCAACTTAATGATACCTTTAGCCAAATCGCTATCCAACCAAGGACTCAACCCATACATATATGCAGACGATGTCACGATATACATCCCATTCAAACAAGACATAACCGAAATCACAAATGAAATCACATACAGCCTCCAAACAATGAACTCATGGGCGGACGCATTCCAACTGAAGCTAAACACAGAAAAAAACACAATGTTTCATCCTGTCCTCCTAATACAACACAAACAAACCCAATACCATAAACACCCCAGATTACATCCTTCCGGTCTCAGACAGCCTGAAAATTCTGGGAGTCACAATTGACCGAAATCTCACACTCGAAGACCATGCGAAAAATGTAGCAAAAAAAAAAAAATGTTCTATTCAATGTGGAAACTTAAAAGAATCAAATCTTTCCTCCCGAGGGAAGTATTCCGCAGCCTAGAACAATCAATGGTGCTAAGCCATCTAGACTACTGCAATGCCATCTATGCCAGATGCAAAGAACAAATCATTAAGAAGCTTCAAACCGCTCAAAACACAGCAGCCAGACTCATATTTGGGAAAACAAAATACAAAAGCGCCAAACCCCTAAGAGAAAAACTACACTGGCTCCCAGTAAAAGAATGAATTGCATTCAAAGTCTGCACCCTGGTCCACAAAATCATTTACGGAGAAGCTCCAACCTATATGTCAGACCTTATAGACTTGCCTATTAGGAAAGCAAAAAGATCATCACGCACATTCCTCAATCTCCACTATCCTAACTGTAAAGGGCTAAAATATAAATCCACATACGCGACCAGCTTTTCATACATCTGCATGCAGCTATGGAACGTACTACCGAAAGCCATAAAAACAACACAGGACCTAACCATCTTCCGTAGGCTAATGAAAACAGATCTTTTCAAGAAGGCATACCATAAACATCCATCTTAAATACTAAACAAAAACACTATACACGATCTACATAAAACCGAAATCTTATCACATGACAAGCACTACCACTGTAAACCTTATGTCAAATAGGGTCTCTCTAAAGTCGATGACCTAACGTAGGTTATAATCCAATCTATTACTCAGGAACCTTCATGCAATGCCATAATGGACTCTTCTCTACCATGTATGTATGCACATGATATATATATATATATATATATATATATATATATATATATATACACCATGATCTGCACCATATATGTAATGTTCCATGCATGTTACCATGTATACATGCACCTTAACGCTATACAATTTGTAACTCTATTACCCGGAAATGGCAACCGCCATCACAGCAAATGTAAGCCACATTGAGCCTGCAAATAGGTGGGAAAATGTGGGATACAAATACTACAAATAAATAAATATAATAATTTGTACCTCAACGTTCTATGGATGGCTGGCTGGCTGGGTTCGTAGCATCCTGACGTTAGCAAGCCTCCAGTGTTCCCTTCCCTCTCACTGTCCCGCCCTCACGTAAAGATAAAATGACATCACAGGAGGGCAGAACAGTGAGAGGGAAGGGAATGCTGGAGGCGAGCTAACATCAGGATGTTACGAACGGATGGGAGGGCAGGGCAGGGCACAGGAGAATCGCTGGACATGGAGGGGAGGACACAATCGTGGGACATCGAGGGGAAGGCAGAGGAGAATCGATGGACATGGATGGGATGGGATGGGAGGAGAGGAGAGGAGAGAATCGTGGGGCACAGATGGGAGGGCAGGGTAGAGGAGAATCGCTGAACATGGAGGGGATGGGAGGAGAGGAAAGAATCACGGGTCACAGAGGAGAGGGCAGAGTAGAGGAAAATCACTGGACATGGAGGGGAGGCCAGAATCGCGGGACACAGAGGGGAGGGCAGGGCAGAGGAAAATCACTGGACATGGAGGGGAGGCCAGAATCGCGGGACACAGAGGGGAGGGCAGGGCAGAGGAGAATCGCTGGACATGAAGGGGAGGCCATAATCCTGGGATATGGAGGGGAAGGCAGTGCAGAGAAGAATCACTGCACATGGAGGGGACGGCAGGGCAGAGGAGAATCGCTGCACATGGAGGGGAAGTCAGAATCGCGGAACACGGAGGGGATGGGAGGGGATGGAAGAATCGCGAGACACGGAGGGGAGGATGGGAGGGGAGGGAAGAATCGTGGGACACGGAGGGGAGGGCAGGGGAGAGAGGAAAAATCACTTAGACGAGAGCCTTCCTAGGGCCTGTTTCATTTTTGATGAAACGGGCTTGGTTGCACTAGTCCTTAAATAAATGATTCTTAAACATCAGCAGCTCATCACACCATTCCAATAATTCTAGTTACAAATAAATCCCTAATATATATTAGTAAGTGCTGTTAGTTGCTGATCATGTCTTTGAGGAATGACTTTGTTGAATCCAATCAGGCCAGCAAGATGCAGCTGGGATGAGTACTAATCAACATTTTTAAATTTTACTATTTGTGTTTAGGTTTTGGGGCACATTCTAACCTGGCCAAATTAGAGGAAATTGCTTCCATGTTTTCAGCTGTTAAACCTTTTAACCATTATCAGCTCCCCTTTAACATCTCTGTGCTTACATGTCCTTCTTTGGCATCAATCGCTCTCATTTCCATTGCTGCACTTTCAAAGTGCCCAATTTGAGAGGAATTTGGCTGCAACCACTACAAAGATAACAAAAATAAGATAATACACGCACACACACACACACACACACATTGACACACATGCAACAGCAGTCCTTAAAGCTTTCCATCAACAATATTGAAAAATTAGCAAAAAGGGGAGGCAAAACAGAACTTTATGACTGCCAACAGATCAGTTCATCTGTAAATTCAAAGTGGGAGATTACATGGACATACTTTAAAAACAAACAGAAGGAAAAAGTTTTTCACTCAATGAATAGTTAAGCTCTGGAACTCTTTGCCGGAGGATATGGTAACAATGGTTAGTGTATCTGGGTTCAAAAAAGGTTTGGACAAATTCCTGGAGAAAAAGTCCATAGTCTGCTATTGAGACAGACATGGGAAGAAACTGTTTGCCCTGGGATTTGATGTATAGAGTGTTGTCAATTTGGGTTTCTGCCAAATACTTGTGACCTGGCTTGGCCACTGTTTGGACAACAGAATACTGGGCTAGATGGACCATTGGTCTGACCCAGTGTGGCTACACTTATGTTCTACTAAAAACAGACTCCACATCTTTAAATGTTACAACATGATTAATAATGAGGCTCTTCCAGTAGTTTCACATGAACTTCATTGTTAATTGATTTTCTTTCAAAGCACCTTAAGAATGAAGAGGGCTATAAGTTTATTTTTTAAAATATTAAGCAAGAATTGTATAAGCACTAGAGAAAAGTGCTGCTCATATTGTCAATATATGGCACATTACATTTCCTCCCACACAAAGCTGTTAACAACTAATCCATTTATAATAAATCAATTGCAAGGTCCATTTAAAACCTGTAATGGAAGTGTAGGGGGTGCTGTATATGCCCTTTAGTGCACTGTAAAACCACCACAGCAATAAAAATATCCATATTATACGTTTCAATGCTTTGGCGAATGATGCTCATATTTCTGATTATACAAATTAAGCATTTTCCATAGGAGCAATAAATGAAATGATGATAAAATCCAGCTTATTAATCACTTGACAACATTCAGTTGACTTAAGTTTAAGGAGGCAGCTAAGCACCAAATATTTATTCATTTAATTCACCTGCCTTCCTTAGCTACCCCAAGATATATGGTTATGTGTTAAGATCACAGTATATAAAAAATAAAAAAAGGAAACTACTCATGCCATAAACATACTGACTCCTCACAGGATTTCTCACCCCAAAAAAGAAAAAAAAAGAGAACAGGAACTGCCACCCCACCACTATTGCATCACTATCCTACATAAGAACATAAAAATAGCCATACTGGGTTAGACCAATGGTTCATCTAACCCAGTATCCTGCTTCCAACAGCGGCCAATTCAGGTCACAAGTGCCTGACAGAATCTCAGACAGTAGCAAGATTCATGCTACTGATCCCAGGGACAAGCAGAGACTTTCCTCATGTCTGAATAGCAGACAATGGACATTCCTCCATGAATTTATACAAACTTTTTAAAAATCCAGATACATTATCCGCTGATATCACATCCTCTAGCAACGAGTTCCAGAGCTTAACTATTCCTTGAGTGAAAAAATATTTCCTCCTGTTCGTTTTACAAGTAGTACCATGTAACTTCCTTGAGTGTCCCCTCATTTTTGTACTTTTTGAAACAATAAATAATCGATTTACGTTTACCCATTCTATACCACTCAGTATTTTGTAGACCCATATCATGTCCCCCCCCCCCCCCCAGCTGTCTCTTTTCCAAGGTGAGTCCTAAACTCTTAAACCTTTCCTCATATGAGAGGAGTTCCAGCCCTCTTAATCATTTTGGTCACCTTTCTTTGAAACTTTTCTAATTCTACTATATCTTTTTTAAGATATGTGACCAAAATTGCACACAATACTCAAGATGTGGTCGCACCATGGAGCGATACAGAAGCATTATGATATTGCTGGTCTTATTTTCTATTCCTTTCCTAATAATGCCTAGCATTTTGCTTGCATTTTTGGCCACCGCCACACACCGGGCAGATTTCAGCGTATTGCCATGATGACACCTACATTTTTTTTAAGGTGCTGACTCCTAGGTTGGAACTAGCATCAAATAACTATGATTTGGATTATTCTATAACATAAGCGCTACGTGTCTATTATGTGCATAAATGTTTAGAATGGCCTTCATGGATGTACATATGCAGTAATATTGGCATTTGCACTGGTCCTTTTATCACCATCAAATCATATTACCCTCCATTCTAAAATAAGCCACTCATAGACTACATTTTTTTTTTTTAAATGTTTAAATCATCTTTATTAATGGCAATAAAACACTTTGACAGTACTTCAGAAAATGATGACATACATATGCATGTAAGCTTCTGCATACAATTCCGGCTCCCAACATTTAATTTTATCCCCCCCTCCCAACTTCATTACCCTACCCCAACAATAGCTCCTAAATCCGTAGTGAACTTTGTAGTATTTGTGTCTATACATTCATTTTGCAAAATGAGACCTGAAAGCCACCCTGCTTCATTATACAGCAAAGAAGCCCTTCATCAATAGCAAAATCAGTCATTAAATGATCCCTAACCCTCCCCCCTTTCTAATGTAAGCGCCCCAATTCCTAAGCAAGTGAATTAACAAACAGTCCCCAATATATATCCCTAATTGATGAGGGCTCAAGTTATGCAACACCTAGTTCAGTCATCACCCCTTTCAGAAATTCAGTATAAAGCTTCTTCCTCCTGGGGGAAGAGTCAACCACAAAGGTTCCCATTGCTTCCAGAATTGCTCCCCAGGTTCACTGTCCCACGTTTTGACCTGACATCGGTCCAATCTCATTTGTGTGATCATCTGGGATCTCCAAAAGGCCAGGGAGGGTTCCTTCTCCGAAATCCAAAATTTTAGGATGGTGGCCAGCCCAAAATAAACGGCCTTCTGTATGTACCCCTTAAAACCTGCCGGCGGCGAAGAGGAATAGCTATATTTATGAAATATGATAAGGGGATCCCTCAACAGAGTGCACCCCCATTGACCCTCCACCGCTTGTAGCATCCCCTCCCAAAACCGTTGAACCCACTGGCAGTGCCAAAACATATGACCCAAATTCGCAATAGCTGTTCCACACTTTGGGCATGTACCGTCACACCGGGCGACAAACTTAGCAGCCCTCCTCGGAGCTATATACGTTCTAAGTAAAATTTTGTACAGTCGTTCCCGTTGTGGGATCGAAAGTCTCATTGTGTACAATTGTTTTACTAAGGATTGGCATAACTCTGCTGTCACTTCACATTCCAGGTCCTCTGTCCAACCACGGGCCAAGCGCGCATAGTCTATTTCTGGAGCTGTATCCCTCAACTGTTGAAGGTGAAATTTAAGTGGCACTGACAACTGTGCTCCCAGGGTGTACATTTCCGCCAAAACCTCCTGCACATCCTCCGTGAGATCAGTCCAACAGAGGGAGGCGACATAATGCTGTAGTTGAAGATGCGCAAACTGATGACCCGCGCCCGTCCCTATTAATTCCGCTAACTCCGGGAGGGGCCGCACCCTCCCTTCCTCTGTGAGCACCTGAGACAAGTAAATTACCCCCTTCCCCGCCCACCGCGTGAAAACACTTCTACCATGACCTGGCGGAAAATCTGGGTTATCGCAGAGGGGCAGGAGAGGAGTCACTCGTGCCGTGAACTGGTGTCTCCTACAAATCCATCTCCAGGTAGCCCGAAGGGCCGATAACATGGGATGAAGCCGGAGCGCCCGCCGTGGCATCCCCCGTCCCCCATGCAAAAGGCAGCTAAAATGCCACCCCGGGAACCACGATACCTCTACGGGGGTCAAGGAAAACTCAGATGTGCCTCTAAACCAATCGTTTATATGCCTCATCCCGCAGGCCACGGAGAGGAGCTTTATGCTAGTTAGTCCCATCCCGCCGCCCTCCCGGGGCGTGACAAGTGTCGACATCGGGAGGCGAGGTCGTTTCCCTTGCCAGAGAAACTGTTGTAAAAGCTTGTTTAGGCATTTCTCCTCCTTGCCTTGGAGGAATATCGGCAATTGTTGAAATAGGTATAACCATTTAGGGGCTAGCAACATATTGACCAGGGCTATCCTCCCCCATAGAGACAAGGGCAGCGCCTGCCAGAGTGACAGTTTCTGTTTTGTCAGCTGCACCAAAGGTTTAACGTTACATGAGTATAACGCTCTTAAATCTCTGGGAATAAGAACCCCCAGGTATTTCAATTCTCCCTCCCATCTCAAGGGAAAGTCCCCCCTCCATTTATGTTGTAATGTCTGATCTAAAGCCATGGCGCAGGATTTTTGAATATTTAATGAGAAGCCAGAAAGTCTCCCGTATTCCTTAAGTAAAGACAGGGCACTCTCCAGCGAGGGTTGCGGATCTGTCAGAGCTAGCACAATATCATCGGCATAGGCCAATGTTTTAACAATTTCAGGGCCAAGATTCACCCCTTTTATCTCAGTGGAGCCATTCAAAAGTCTGAGTAGGGGCTCTAGGGAGAGGTCAAACAGCAAAGGTGACAAAGGGCACCCCTGCCGTGTGCCTCTATAAATAGGAAACCGTTCAGATCTATCCCTATTAACAGCAATCCTTGCTCCCACATCAGTATATAAAACTTGTATGAATCTTCTGAACCCCCTCGGCATCTCCATCCATTCCAGCACGTGAAAAAGGAACTCCCATGACACGCGGTCAAACGCCTTAGAAGCATCCAAACTGGCTAGCATCATGGGATCTCCTTTGGCTGCACATTGCGCCATGGCCAAAAGCATTCTGCGCACATGTAACACCGAGTGTCTCTTCGGGATGAACCCCACCTGCGCCTGGCACACCACCTCAGGAATATGCCTAATCAGTCTATTTGCCATCACCTTGGACAACAGTTTAATGTCCACGTTAATGAGGGAAATAGGCCTATATGATTCAGGATCCTCCGCCAGTTTCCCCGGCTTAAGGAGCATTACTATTAAAGCCGTGTTTTCGTGTTGTGGGAACTCCCCCGTGTCTAATACTGCATTGTAGTACTCTAGGATTGATCCCATTATTGGGAGTTGCATTGCTTTATAAAATTCCCCAGAATATCCATCCATCCCCGGCGCAGAATTCAATTTTAGCCCCTTTATTGCCATCTGTAATTCCCTAGGGTGCAGGGGGGCGTCCAAAAAATCCTGCACCTCGTTAGAAAACTTCCCCAACCCCGCCCTGTCCAGAAATGCGGTAACTTCTTCTCTGTTGAGGGAGTTCCCACGAGCATACAATTGTTGAAAATGCTCCTGGAATATCTTCAGAATCTCCTGTGTTTGGTTTGTGACCTGGCCATTATCCCCTTTCAGGGCAGCTATGGTCCTGTTGCCCCCCCCCCCCCCCCCCCCGACTTTAACCAATTTTGCCAAGAGGCCACCTTGACGATGCCCATATCTATGAAACCTATAATTCTGGAAAACTAGCTGCCTTTTTGTTTGTTCGTGTAGCAAGGAGTTGAGTGTTGCTTGCAAAGATAGGTAATTGTCCTTTGTGTTTTGTGATGGAGACGTCAACATTGCGCGCTTGGCCCGTCATAGACGACCAGACAGATTTGAAATATTGGCCGCCAATTCTTTGCGCCTCGTGACCGTGTATTGAATAATGTCCCCTCTTAGGACGGCCTTGGCAGTACACCAAAACAGCTTTGGGTTTATCTTATGTTGCCCATTATGATGCGAGAAATCCTCCCACTTCTCTTTCAGAAATTTAATGAATTCAGGATCTTTCGCTAGATAATTGGGAAATCTCCATTGTCTTACTGGGAGACATCCCTCTGGGGCCTCCAACTCCACCCATACCGGCGCATGGTCTGAGACCACCACCTGTTCTATCTTTGCCTCCGTTACCCCAGGGAAAAGCGAGGAAGAGACATACACATGATCGAGTCTCGCCCAAGACCCATGTGCCCTGGATCTATGTGTAAAATCCCTATCTTCAGGATGTAACAATCGCCATGTATCCAGTAATCCCAGGGATGTGGTAAATGACGGTAACACCCCTTCCCCGCCCACTCTCCTTGTCCCCGTACTCCCACTCCCGGTACAATCCACTTCAGGGTCCATCAAGGCATTCATGTCACCAGCTATTATTAGATGTTTGCCTTGGTACGGAAGCAGTTCCTTGAGAAGATGAGAAAAAAAACCCGGGACCTGAGGGGTAGGGCCGTATAATGACAATAGGTAAACCTCCCTTCCCTGGAGACATATCTTTAACAGGAGATATCTTCCTTTGTCATCTTGAAGAATTTTTTCTGCTGAGTAGTCCAAAGACCGTCTAAACAGGATCGCCACCCCCCCCTCTGCGTTCTCCCGAGGAGGCCCATTCTACCCCTCCCACCCACATTCTCTTTAACTTCTTATGTTCTGCCTCTAATAATCTTGTCTCTTGTAGACAGGCCACATCAGCCTTAAGCCTGCTCAGATGGGTCAAAATTTTTGTTCTCTTTATCGGAGAGGAGATCCCCCCCACATTCCAAGAAACTATCTTACACGACAGAGCTACCTGGTCTTAAGCTCCAGAAACCAAAGATCATACATATATGTATAGAGACTGGGGGCCCAGCCCTCCCCCCATCCCTTAGATACCCTTTTACTTTATGCCGCAAACAGAATTGGCCCCTCCATCTAGTTTGAAGACACTTGCTCTTGAAATGCCCTCCCACGTCAGCCCCTCCCACCCAACCCTCCCTTCCCCCCTCCCTCCCCAAGTCCCAGACCCTTTGCTTTGCGCAACATCCTCCAACCTCCCCCCTCCCCCCCAACCTTCCCCCCCTCTGCAACTTATAAACCAGTGATGAGCCTATGCCCATCCAAGAAATCACCTTTATGCAAGAGCCCCCGCTCCCTCCCTTCAGGATCACAACCATCCCTACTATAACATTACCCAATATACAACCTTATAAAACCTTGACCTTCCATACATCACTGAATGCATCTTAAGCCCGGTGCACTGGGCTGATACTCCACCAACGTCCTGTACCCACTGTCCCGGTGTCTGCTCCACTCCTTTCTCACTCATGATGGGTCTGCTTTGTCCTCTGTCATCTTATTAACAAACTCTGAGGCCGTCTTGATCGAGTCAAACACATTCCATCTGCCATCTCTGTGTATCTTTAGCACTGCCGGGTAGGTTAGTGTAAAGCGAATCTTTTTCTCCACCAGCTTAGTGCACAGGGGATGGAACCGCTTCCTCTTCTCCTAGACGCCAGCAGAGTAATCCGGGAAAATCAGCACTCTATGCCCGTCATATTTCAGAGAGTCCCTTTTTTCTTTAAAGCCACGCAGGATCTCCTCCTTGTGTAGGTAATTATGAATTTTTATGATGACTACACGTGGCTTAGACTGCTCCACGTGCTGCCTCCCAATCCTGTGTGCACGTTCCAAACATAACGCTCCGTTACTGTCAGAGAGAGCAAATTCTTGTTTTAGCCAGCCCTCCAGAAGGGGCCCCAGGCTTCTCTCCACCACAGACTCTGGGAAACCCACAAGCCTCAAATTTGAGCGACGGGCACGATTTTCCAGGTCTTCAAGTTTATCATTTTGTTGTTGTAATTTAAGCTCCATGTCTCGCAGTCTGGGCCCAGCCGCACTCCACGTGTCCTCCACCGCCGATACACGGCACTCCAGTTCCAGCGTGCGCTTCGTAAGTTCTGATATAACCGTGTCCATTTTATCAAACTTGCCGGCTAGCGCTGCCAGTCTCGGTTCCAAAGCCAGCCCCACCGCCGCCGATATCTGCTCCAGCTGTTTCTCAGTGAACTCTGATTGAGTTCCCGCCATGACGCCCGCCATCTTAGCGTCCGCGTTGAGCGGCGCGGTTTTTTCTTTTTCCATTTTTTGGTTTTTGCGAGCTGCGCCTGATGGCATCTGGAGCACAGCCTGTGTCGACCACTATTTAGCTGTCAGAGTCAAGGTTCCCCCGACGTTTAAGGGTTCGTTTTCACTAGGATTTAACGGAAAGGAGCGGGGGGCTCAGGAGCACAGCTACGATGCAACCGTTGCTCTCACTGCATCACGTGATCTCATAGACTACATTTTTAAAGTGGCAATAAAATTTTGGCTGAAGCCTTATTTTCCATTAATACCAACAAACTTCAACACACAACCATCAATAACCTCCCTTCAATGCAATTATTGAATCTTGTTAAATAGTTCAGATGATTTACAACATGAACACCAGCGAGACCCACTGTGATGAAGGGCTGCACATCAACTTGTGGCAATGCCGCCCACAAGCTAGCAATTTTCTCTTTAGTTAAGAACATAAAATAGCTATACTGGGTCAGACCAATGGTCCATCTAGCCCAGTATCCTGCTTCCGACAGTGGCCAATCCAGGTCACAACTATCCAGCAGAAACCCAATTAGTAGCAACATTCCATTTTACCAATTTACGATTGTAGTGGTTAGCTGTCCCTGGCACAATGCAGGATTTTCTAAACACCAGCCTACATCCCCTGGGATGCCGGGGAGGAGGAGAGATGTTGATGTGGGGCAGGTGAAAAAAAAATTGTACATTTTTTTGTATATCTCTGGGGGGCGGAGTGAACTATGCCACTGGCCTGTGAGGGGACAGAGGCCATTGATGGGATTTGAACTCACAACCCCAGAATGATGGGTCTAGTGATCTAAACACTTAGCCACCTCCTTCCCCCATATCCCTGCTGCATCTCAACTCAGAATGTAAGCTGCTCCTCTCGTCTCCTTAATCCAGTGAGCATTCAAAGACTTTCCTCTATGCGCAACCTATGAAACAATACAAAAAGTTTATCTGAGAAACAAAAGGAATTCATGATTTCCAAGAACCACTAAAGGGCTCTTTGGACATCCAGCTTTTGAAGGTGAAACCCAAATTCTCTGAGAATGCCCAAAGTGAGACCACCTGATTTAGGTGAAAAGGGGAACACCACTTTCGGAAGGAAAAATGGCATCATAACAATATAAGCAGTCAGTCAAAAAGGAAAAATTGTGATCCCTGCAGGAAAAAGATGGCTACTAAAAAGATTGTCCAACAAGAAATCCTTCAGCGGAGTGCACAGCTTACAATGTGACCACAGGACCAAACTGAAAATCCCATGGGGGCTTAACCCCTCACAATTAGAGCTTAATTTGATTGACTGCTTGCAACAAAATGATCCACATCTGGTTGCACTGCCAGAGTGTCCATCAATCCTACCTGTAAAACAAGAGAGCTGCTGCTTGAACCTTCAGTGGAATTAAGGGTTATGCCTTGCTCAAGACCACACTGCAAAAGTCCAGAATCGAAGGTAGATCTGCCTGTTGCGGAAATAACTCCCATTCTGCACACTAGCCTTCAATGGTCCACCAGACACAGACATATGTCAGACACATGGAAGACCAATAAGCCCCAGTGTTCTCCCCAGAACCTTTTGAATGGGTGTGCTACCTGGCTGATTTTACTGAGCACCCACCTAACTTAACATAAAATATTATAATGCTGTTCTGTACTCCACATCCCCCACCCAGCTATTCCTTCAATGTACCTGGCAGACAAAAATTTCTGGAGAGAACACCAGAGTCCGTAACAAGGTCACAATGACAAGGGCTGGTAGTACTACTGCTTCAGGCACCATTTCTCAAGGGCCAGGTTGTCAGCCACATGGGATCCAGATTAGAGAGTTGCACAGGGACAGAAATTTCAATTGTCCCTGCCTGTCCCCATTGGAATCTAACCCATCCCAGACAATCCCCACTTTAATCTCCTCCATTCCCATCCATTCCCGCAAGTAATCTTCTCCATTCCAGCCCATCCCCTGTACTAAAATAACCCAATTTGTGGTAAAATAAATCAACTAAAGTAACCCATGTTGATAACTTCCCCTCTCAGTGCTTATGGGGATTTCAATGCTATCTACTATATCCATTATTTTTTTTTAGTGCTATTATAATTGTTAAGATAGCTTAGAAACACAAGGAAAGGATATGTAGACTGGCCTGGCACTACAATTCTGCAAGAACCCCCGCAGGACACGAGTCCATTCACGTGGGAACCACTAGATTTGGGCTAACTTTATTCCCGTGCAGCTCTCTAATCCGGATCCTCCATGAACATCAGCCCCTGCTGAAGGGGACTGGGACCTCTCAGAAATAGAACATGAAACCCTATCAACAACTGAACTAGGACTGTGTACCACACCTAGCTGGTCCAATCCGGTGCTACCAGGTTAATAAGACATGGATATCTCGCCACCTTCCAAAGGATCCAACTAATCCAAGGGCCACAGAGGGAAAACAGAAAGCCTACCTCCAGCCAGGGAAAAGAAGGGCATTGATCCCTGCTGAGCCCTATTCTTTCTTCTGGCTGAAGAAGTGCAGGCTCTTCAAGTTGTGGCTGGACACTATCAAGTAGAAACAAGGAAGTCCCCAGAGACCCACTATGAACGGAAAGACCAAGGAACTCAACTCCTGCCCCCCCCATCCCCCACTGTCCAGAAAGCGTCTGCTAAGAAAGTCCGCTTGAACATTGTCTATTCCTATTATGTGGGCCACCAAAATCATAATCAGATGGTGATCCACCCAGGTGCAAATCCAGCTGATTATCAATGCCATCATTGCACTCCTGGTCCTGCCTTGCTTGTTGAGATATGTCACCATTTTCATATTGTCCAACAGTATGCTGATCATCTTCCCTTATAAAAGCAGCCAGAAGTGCTACAGTGTCAAGTAAATGGTTCTGGCCTCCAGACTGATATTCCAGGAGGTTTACTGCAGGGACCAACACACCCCTGTATAACTTGACCTAGACAGTGGTTTCTCCAATCCTCCAGATTTGCATCAATGGTGAACACTACTCAGTCCAGAAAGTCCAGGGGGACCCTCTTGAAATTTATGTTGGGAATCCCACCATGCTAGCTGGATCTTCAAATGCCTGCTAAGCTGGAGTTGGACCTCAAATTGCTAGGATTCAGGGGACAAGTGAGACAAGAGTCCCCAATGAAAAGGCCTCATTTGAGCTCTTGCATAGGGAAACACTCTGAGTGTTGCTACTATGTAGCCCAGGAGCTGCAGATAGCCCCAAGCCAGTGGCACCTTCTGTGCACAGAATGACCTTCTCTGATCCAGCTTGTGCATCTGCTCCTGGGTTAGAAACAATACTGCGCTAAGTGTTGAAAAGAATCCCAAGGTACTCCATCCTCTGAGAGGGTACCAGCTGACTCTTGGCATTGTTCACTATTCAGCAAGGCATTTGAACAGCTGAACCACTTGAGATCATCAACCTCAAATCTGTGGGGGGGTTTTTTAACACATGAACTCATACATCCTGGCCACACAGGTGGGCTGTAATTATCACTGTGATCTTGGAAAAGGTTAGCAGGGCAATGGCCTACCCAAATGGGAGTGCCTGAAACTGGAAATGCTAACCCAAAACACAGAAGCACATGACGCATTTGTGTTCAGCTCTCATCACAATACGAAAGTAGGGCTCTGAGAGGTCCTGACCCAGTCTGACTGCCGAGACCACCATGCATAAGTTTTCCATCTGCTAGTGTGGAACCCAAAGTGAGACACTGACCCCCTTCAAATTTAAGAATAGGCCAGAAGGAACCCCCCCTTCTTGGGCACCACAAAGTAGATGGAACAATGGCCTAGGCCTCTTCCTGTTGGCTTGCAACAAACCGCACTACTCCTTACTGGAACAGCCATGGCTAAATGGACTACCACTCGCACTTTAAAAGAGGATCTGCAAGCATATACCACAAAGACATTTGAAACCAGCTCTAGAAGTTCTAAGGTGTACCCTGAAGGACTACCTCTAGAATTCACTGAAGTAATAAAGGCCCACTCCTGGTGAAACAGGGTGAGGTGATCCCCCACTGGAACCTCCCTGGAGGGTGTTTGAGAGTCCTTATTGGGGCCTTTTGGAGGCAATCACAGAGGAGTAGGACACATCCCTTACCCTCTGGGCCTCTTGAACGGGCAACTCCTAGTCCCAAGTTGCCAAGCCAGAGGATGCCTTCCTATTCTACTCATAATGAGCCCAGTCTTTCGAGTGGGCCCTGACCTCCGGCCCCCGAGACCAGAACTTGGCCCTATCTTTGGGGAAATGCTGCAGGAGAAACTCACCTAGATCTTTAACAATCTTTTCCAAGGCCTCCCAAAACAAGCAACCCCAAAAGGCTAAGTTACTCAAGTGCAATTTGGAAGCCACATCTGGGGATCAATGTTGCAGCCACGCCATCTATATGCCACCACAACAACTGTCACAAAGCAGGAACAAATACACACCAGGTTGGAGGAGCATCTGTCAGAAAGGCTGCCTGGGACTCCACACAGACTACCACTGGTGAGGTTGGCAACGGCTGCAGAAGCTTGGATGCCAAAAGCCAAGTGTTGAAGGCTTGCTTGAGAAGCAACTCTACCTTACAATCATGGGGATCTTTAAGGGCTCGACTGCCCTCCACTTGAATAATAGTTGTCTTAGTGTCACTGGTGCATCCACTCTAGGGAGGTGCAGAAACTTACTAAGATCTTCCTATGGAGGGGATAGAACCTGCCCATGAGCTTAGTGCCCGACATCTCCCACTCAGCTAACATTATCTAAGAGAGGGCAGGATGAAATGGAAAGGCCCTTGAAGGTCTGCAGAGACCCTCCAAAATGGGGTCCCCTCATCTGTGGACTCCTCACATACAAGTGTAGAAATGCAGTGAGCCAAGGAGACCTGATCAATTCAGGAAGTGAACTCCTCAAAATGGAAAAGCCTCACCACTGAGGAAACATCATCCTCATCCAGGGACAACTCCATCCTGTCAGGGGATGCCCCTCCTAGGAGGGAACTCTCATCATATGCATCTTTCTCACTCCACATGTCCTCCACAGAGGACAGGGTTCAGATTAGAACCCACTCAGGATCTGAAACACCACTAGGAAGCCTGGCCCATTTTCAAGCCCAGGCTGGGCCTCCAGCTGAGACTGGGGCCCCTGAGGCTGTTTGAACTCTTTTAAAGCCCTCTTAAAGCAGTCTTTGAGGGCTTGACTGTAACATGTGGGACCTTGAATTAGCACCCCCCCTCTACTGGGGGGGGGGGGGAAGAAGGAAGTGGCCTGGGCCAGGGTCAACCCACAATCCCCAGCTCCAAAGGAACAAAAAAACTAATTTCACACATGACAAACAGGGTAGTAGTAGCCAGCTAGCACAGCTGGCTACTACTACCCTGTTTGTCATGTGTGAAATTAGTTTTAGACTCCACCCCACAGTGTCTGTCTTGCAGCATGAAAAGCTCCCTGCTGAAAATACAATTAAAAGCTGCACCCAGAGCTTCACACAGGCCTGCCCTAACAGTAGTTCCCTGCCTGCTCAATTAACTTAATCTATGGAAAACCCTATTAAATTATGTGAGGTATTTTTAAAAACTTTAATCAGGTAGACAACTGCTGACTGAAACCAAAGACAAGGAAAATATATATATATATATTTTGAGGGAGCAGGGTGTCTTAAGTCTGCAGGGTAGAGTCTTGGAGGGGCATAATCGAACGGGGCACCCAAGTTTTCCTGAGGGCGTCCTCGCAGGATGTCCCCACGAAGGGGTGGGAAAACCCGTATTATCGAAACAAGATGGGCGGCCATCTTTTGTTTTCGATAATACGGTCGGGGACGCCCAAATCTCCACATTTAGATCGACCTTAGAGATGGTTGTCCCCGGTTTTCGGCGATAATGGAAACCGAGGACACCCATCTCAAAAACGACCAAATCCAACTCATTTGGTTGTGGGAGGAGCCAGCATTCGTAGTGCACTGGTCCCCCTGACATGCCAAGACACCAACCGGGCACCCTAGGGGGCACTACAGTGGACTAACTGATGCACTAACTGAACGGAAAAAGCCCTTCCCTTACCGATCCCTTAGCGATTCGGAAAGGAACGGGCATGCATGAAGGAAATCGCATGCAAATGAGCTGCTCGCTGTTAGCTCATTTGCACACGATTTCCTTCCTAAGGAGGGGAAGCCAGTGCAGAGCAGCCAAGCGTTATGCGTGGCTGCTCTGTGCATGCCAAAGACGGCTTCATACACGCAGACAAGCTGCGTGTATAATAGCCGTCTACAACCTTAAATAAATAGCCGAATTGCAAGACCAGTGCTCTAACCACTAGGCCACTCCTCCACTCCCTTGAAATGTGGCCGTCCCTGTGGGGGGGGGGGGGCAGTTCAGGACGTCCAAAATGTTTGAAAGGACGTCCACACCTTCGCTATGCCTCTGCTGACACACACATACCTTCCCCCCCCCCCCCCCCAGGGACCTGCATACTGCTGCGATGGACCTGAGTATGACATTTCAGCATTTCAGGCTAGCAAAAAAAGTTTTTAAAGTTGTTTTTTGGGGGGTGGGAGGTGGTTAGTGACCACTGGGGGAGTCAGGGGAGGTCATCCCCGATTCCCTCCGGTGGTCATCTGGACAGTTCGGGCACCTTTTTGAGGCTTGGCCGTAAGAAAAAAATGGACCAAGTAAAGTCGCCCAAGTGTTCGTCAGGGACGCCCTTCTTTTTTCCATTATCGCTCGAGGACGCCCATCTGTTAGGCACACCCCAGTCCCACCTTCGCTATGCCTCCGACATGCCCCCGGGAACTTTGGTCGTCTCCGCGACGGGAAGCAGTTGGGGATGCCGAAAATCGGCTTTCGATTATGCCGATTTGGGCAACCCTGAAAGAAGAATGCCCATCTCCCGATTTGTGTCAAAAGATGGGTGCCCTTCTCTTTCAAAAATAAGCCTGTTGGGGGTTAAGAGCTAGAGAGGAGAGATCCTTACCCTGTCAGAGGTGGCCCCCTGGAGTCAATGCCAGCCTGCCTCATGAGCATAGTCTTTGGGATAAAGTTTGAGGCCCCAGAGGGAAAGAAAACATCAAGCCCCACCACAAGGAAGGTGCATGGACCATTCTTTGGGAGCGCCACCTAGTGAAAAGGTCGACCTGAAGGGCCGCAGGGCACGGATCACATTCTGGGGAACAAGCCTACACAAAATATACTGCTGCTCAGGGCTTAATTTATAGACAAAACGGCAGTGGAACTGGGGGTGGGGCAAGGACCAGAAGATATAAAAGAGACATATAAATATCTCTGTGACAAATGCATAAGAGGTGAGTCTCTTTCATTTGAAAGGAAGGTCTGGAATGAGGCAGCATAGAATGAACGTGAAAAGAGACAGTCTAAGAAGTAACCTGAGGAAATACTTCACAGAAAGGGTGGTCATGTCATGGAATGATGGAGATGAAAACTGTATCTGAATTCAAAAAAGCATGGAACAAGTACCCAGGATCTCTAAGGGAGAGGATGGGATAGTAGATGGCATGGATGGGCCACACGGAGGGGCTTAATCGAACGGCGCTGGCCAAATAGATGGCCGGCCATCTTCGGGGCCGGCTCCGCAAGGGGGCAGAGCCAACCATATTTTTGAAATACGGTTGGGGCCGGCTAAATCATTCGCCGGGTTTAGAGGAGATGGCCGGCTTCGTTTTTCAGCCATAATGGAAACTGGGCAAAGCCATCTCAAACCCGGCGAAATGCAAGGCATTTGGGTCATGGAAGAAGCCAGCATTTGTAGTGGACTAGTCCCCCCCCCCCCCCTCACATGCCAGGACACCAACCAGGCACCCTAGGGGGCACTTCTAGAAATTAAAAAAATATATATAAATAGCTCCCAGTTGCATAGCTCCTTTACCTTAGGTACTGAGTCCCCCAAATCCCCGCCAAACCCCACTCCCCACAACTCTACACCATTACCATAGCCCTAAGGGGTGAAGGGGGGCACCTACATGTGGGTACAGTGGGTTTTGGGGGTTTCTGGAGGGCTCAACATTAACCACCACAAGTGGAACAGGTAGTGGGGGGATGGGCCTTGGTCCACCTGCCTGAAGTGCACTGCACCCACTAAATACTGCTCCAGGGACCTGAATACTGCTGTCAGGGAACTGGATATGACATTTCAGGCTGGCATACAGGCTGGCAAAAAAACTTTTTTTGTTGTTTTTGGGTGGGAGGGGGTTGATGACCACTGGGGAGTAAGGGGAGGTCATCCCCGTTTCCCTCCGGTGGTCATCTGGTCAATTGAGGTACTTTTTTGTGACTTGGACCTAAAAATAAATGGACCAAGTGCAGCCGGCGAAATGCTCGTCTGAGCCGGCCATCTTTTTTCCATTATGGGGTAAAGCCGGCTATCTCGTAACCACGCCCCCGTCCCGCCTTCTGTACCCTCACTTGAAGGTTGGCCGGCTCCGCGACGAAAAGCAGTTGGGGCCGGCTAAAATTGGCTTTCGATTATACCGATTTGGCCAGGATCAGGAGATCGCCGGCCATCTCCCGATTTGTGTCGGAAGATGGCCGGCGATCTCTTTTGAAAATAAGCTCAATGGTCTTTATCTGAATTCATTTTTCTGTTTCTATATATATTTAGAAAGTTAATACATTTAATAAAAGACATTTTAAAGAATATCATCAAATTAGCAATATTATGGCCAAATATCAGACTAAGCAGTGTTTTTCTCAACATTTATACATTTGATACAAAACATAACCATAGGTGGTTGGTGACTCAGCTGGTTGGCAAGGGTAAAGCAGAACAGTGATCGGATCGAGGGTGGGGCAGGGCATGACAGAGCAATTTTAAATTCTTAGGAAGCTACACCTATGTCAGCAGTAAAGGGACAGTGCAGTACTTTTGAAAACAGAATGGAAGGAGAATGGCTCTAGTGTTCGTTTGACGGAGGTTAATTAAATGTAATTCAAATTCTAAGGAAAACACTTCTCGTTATCCTAATTAGAATAATGACTATTCTAATAATAATTGCTGTTCGTCAATGTTGGCGAGGTAGCTGGTAAGGCACAGCTCTCCAGTGTGTCCCCATGTACCTGCATAGGCTTGAGAAAATTCACATGAAGGAAACAAAATTATTTCACTCGGTATTCAGCTCCTGTGGTCAGTATGATTTTTAAAATGCTGAGTCTAGCAGTTAATAAATATCTGGCTATTCTATGCCACTATCTGGATAGTGACTGGCACTGAATATCCTGATAAGTTGGTTAGTGCTGGAACTTAATCTGGATAAATTAGGGCTTTTTATCTATCCTAAGATATCTAAATAGCAGACTGAATACTGCTACTACCTGGATATGTTTTGAATTATTTTATATTTGAATGGCTGTACTTTGCTATCATCATGACATAGTTCTTTTCTTTTTATGCTATTTAGTTTTTGTAAACCGCTTTGACCTATGTGTCAGAAAAGGCAGTATACTATCAGGCTTATTTTCGAAAGAGAAGGGCGCCCATCTTTCGACACAAAGCCGATTTTGGCCGTCCCCAACTACTTCCCGTCGCAGGGACGACGAAAGTTCCCGGGGGCATATCGGAGGCGTAGCGAAGGCAGGACTGGGGTGTGCCTAACAGATGGGCATCCTCAAGCGATAATGGAAAAAAGAAGGGCGTCCCTGACGAACACTTGGCCGACTTTACGTGGTCCTTTTTTTTTACAACCAAGCCACAAAAATGTGCCCTAAATGACCAAATGACCACCGGAGGGAATCGGGGATGACCTCCCCTGACTCCCCCAGTGGTCACTAACCATCTCCCACCCCAAAAAAAACAACTTGAAAAACTTTTGTCTTTTTTTTTTTTATTTTTTTTAAGAGTATGGGTTAAGGATGTCCTTCGCTATGCCTCCGTCCCTGCGACAGCAGTTGAGGATGTCCAAAATGTGGATGTTTCTATGAGAAGGACGTCCATGCCTTTGTTATGGGCATCTCCAGGGGAAGCGAGCTGGGCAAGCAAGCTGAGCAGAAAAAATTCAAAAAAATGTTTTAAGATAGGTTCACGTTTTTCTTGATTTTTGTGCACTACATTATATTATAGCACGTTTTGATTAAGGCAATAGCACTTACACTTACATAAGAGTGACCCTATGAAAGATGTGCTATGCCACCTGGCAAAGAAATGATGTTGCCTTTAAATGAGTGGTAATTTCTGAGGGCACTCTTTATGAACAAGATTAATGAGATATACAAAGTAATGGTATTAGTATGTTATTAAGAGTATATTGAAGTCTTTTTGACCTTTATTGCTGTTAGCCTTGCTTTCACACAGCAGTGAATGTCTTTGGTTCCTAGTAAATATATTAGTTTTCCTACCAAGGATTGCGGAATTTGTTTTTGCTATACCTCTGACACCCCCTTTATTTATTTGGATTTTGGATCACAAGTAGCAGCAGTGGGATTTGAACCAGCCACCTCTGGATTGCAATACCAGTGCTCTAACCACTAGGCCACTCCTCCACTTCACTCCCTTGAAATTTGGCCATCCCTGTGGGGGGGCAGTATGCAGGACCCGGGGGGGGGGGGGGGAGGTATGTGTGTGTCAGCGGAGGCATAATGAAGGCATGGACGTCCTGAACTGCCCCCCCCCCCAACAGGGCCGGCCAAATTTTAAGGGAGTGAAGTAGTGGCCTAGTGGTTAGAGCACTGGTCTTGCAATCCAGATTGCAAGACCAGTGCTCTAACCACTAGGCCACTACTCCACTCCCTTCAAATTTGGCCGGTTCAAATCCCACTGCTGCTACTTGTGATCCAAAATCCAAATAAATAAAGGGGGTGTCAGAGGCATAGCAAAGGCATGGACGTCCTTCTCACAGAAACATCCACATTTTGGACATCCCTGACGAGCACTTGGACGTTTTCATCTGGACTTGTGTTTTTCTAAGGTTGTAGACGGCTATTTGTCTGCATGTATGAAGCAGTCTTTGGCATGCACAGAGCAGCCACGCATAACGCTTGGCTGCTCTCAACTGGCCCTCCTTAGGAAGGAAATCGTGTGCAAATGAGCTAACAGCGAGCAGCTCATTTGCATGCATGCCCGTTCCTTTCCGAATCGCTAAGGGATCGGTAAGGGAAGGGCTTTTTCCGTTCAGTTAGTGGGATCAGTGCACTACGAATGCTGGCTCCTCCCACGACCAAATAGCTTGGATTTGGTCGTTTCTGAGATGGGCATCCTCGCTTTCCATTATCACTGAAAATCAGAAACGACCAAGTCCTGGGGACGACCATCTCTAAGGTTGACCTAAATTTGCTGATTTGGGCGTCCCCGACCGTATTATCGAAATGAAGATGGCTGCTCACCTTGTTTCGATAATATGGGTTTCCCCGCCCCTTGCTGGAGCCGTTCTGCAAGGACGGCCCCAAGAAAACTTGGGCGTCCCTTTCGATTATGGCCCTCCACTTGTACAACAAAGAAAAAAGAATAAGTTCAGGGAATGCCCCAGCTCCGCCCACACTCCGCTCTGGCAGCTCTCTCCAGAAAGTGAAGAGACCCTCTGTAAAGATATTCAGAGGCACTATCCAGAGTGCCTCTGAATATCCCGGTCAGTAGCACTTATCTGGATAAAGTAGTTTTGAATACTGACCCCCATTATTTTCTGATTCCAAGATATTGACATAAAAATATGCTTAAGTTTAAAAAAATGTTGTGATTTTAATCCTGTATTAAGAAATCAGATAATCAATAAATCTAAAATCCAAAAACAAAATTTTACTGTTAAATCCAATCAGGATATTCAAAGCAACTTAACTAGCCAAAACCAGCTCCTGGCTGGTTTCATCGCCTGTTCGGGGCTAACCAGTCATTTTCAGCAGCACTGGACAGTGCCGTTAGAAGTGTCTGGTTAGCACCTAACTGAAAAACGGCTATTTGGGGGCGTTCTGAGCCCAGAATCAGTACTTGGCCAGCTGAGTGCCAATATTCAGCACTTAACCAGACAAGGTCACCGCATAAATAGGAGCACATAAAAGTCAGTCCTATCTTTATGTGGTGTCCCATAGCCAGTTAAGTGCTGACTATCGAACTTAAGCAGTTATGCTTTAGCTGGCTTCGCAAACCCAGAAATTCAATGCCAAAGCTTAGACATCGCCCAGCATTGAATTTCCGGGCATAATGCTAACAGTGTTCAGCAAAATGCTGTTACCAGCTGAATACCAGGCCCAATTATTTTTTTATAGGTAACACATGTCCTGCTAGGGGTATACCTTAAACATTTTCTGCTTCAAAAGCAAAGCTCAAATACTATAGTAAGTAATAAGAATTACTGTACTAAAGGGCTGAAGCAGCATCGTGTATGGCATAGCTCAGCAAAAGCCAGACTTACACTGCCCTCTGCTGATGAGCGTGCAGAAACGCTGCATGCCTTTCAATCTTATCAATGTTAATTGTGTACACAGTTATCAAATGCCAATATTTGAAACAGCAAATTTAATACTTTTTAATTATTTCAAATAACAGTTTGTGTAAAATATTATCATGTGGGTACAATACCATCTACACAGCATTATGCACACATATGTACATATGTGTGCATAATGTACAAGAAGAGGCATATGTACAAGAAGAGGCATATGTACAAGAAGAGGCAGCAACATGCATGAATCTCCTGGCAAAAACATAACATGTTTAACTAACGTTCCTTTTAAAATTCATGCTAGCTTCACAGCAATTCCTTAAATGATTCTTTACAATTTGCTCTCTTAAAATATATTTTTAAAAAATTAAAATGGATATCTAGGTGGTCAGAGAATGACAATTTCACCTGCTCATTCCTGCCACGCACTTTACCCTTTTAGTTTCTGCATGTCAAAAAAACAGATATTTCCACAAACTGCAGCATAATAAATGTGTGTGCAGAATTGATTATATCTAGTTTTTGCTGCCTCCTAAATAAATTCATTTACAGGATATTCATATTTGCAGAATTTGGTGTAGGAACTAAGGGCCATGTTTACTAAATCTTAGTGCGTCTTAAATGCTGTATGGCCTACAGGAACAAAATGGGCTGAACATCACTTAGCATATGCTAAGCTTTAGTAATCATGGCCCTAATTTTGCAAACTATGTTCACTCTCAGTCCCCATACTTGAATGATCTCATTATGAATAAGCCTATCCAGTGCTTTTTTTTTTGTAGGAAAAAAAGGTTCCGGTACTCATTATGGGTGGGGTCACATCTATGGCTCTGCCCCAATGGTAGCCACAACCATAGCAGCCACACCCCTTATACCAGCCGTGGCGCATATAAGCAGTATCATTGAAAATACTATACTAGTATAGGAGAAAAAAATAACGTGTGATTTTTTTTTCATTATAAATAATTTCTGTAACCTGTTACAGCTCCAGTATACCCATAAGTACATAAGTACATAAGTAGTGCCATACTGGGAAAGACCAAAGGTCCATCTAGCCCAGCATCCTGTCACCGACAGTGGCCAATCCAGGTCAAGGGCACCTGGCACGCTCCCCAAACGTAAAAACATTCCAGACAAGTTATACCTAAAAATGCGGAATTTTTCCAAGTCCATTTAATAGCGGTCTATGGACTTGTCCTTTAGGAATCTATCTAACCCCTTTTTAAACTCCGTCAAGCTAACCGCCCGTACCACGTTCTCCGGCAACGAATTCCAGAGTCTAATTACACGTTGGGTGAAGAAAAATTTTCTCCGATTCGTTTTAAATTTACCACACTGTAGCTTCAACTCATGCCCTCTAATCCTAGTATTTTTGGATAGCGTGAACAGTCGCTTCACATCCACCCGATCCATTCCACTCATTATTTTATACACTTCTATCATATCTCCCCTCAGCCGTCTCTTCTCCAAGCTGAAAAGCCCTAGCCTTCTCAGCCTCTCTTCATAGGAAAGTCGTCCCATCCCCACTATCATTTTCGTCGCCCTTCGCTGTACCTTTTCCAATTCTACTATATCTTTTTTGAGATACGGAGACCAGTACTGAACACAATACTCCAGGTGCGGTCGCACCATGGAGCGATACAACGGCATTATAACATCCGCACACGTGGACTCCATACCCTTCCTAATAACACCCAACATTCTATTTGCTTTCCTAGCCGCAGCAGCACACTGAGCAGAAGGTTTCAGCGTATCATCGACGACGACACCCAGATCCCTTTCTTGATCCGTAACTCCTAACGCGGAACCTTGCAAGACGTAGCTATAATTCGGGTTCCTCTTACCCACATGCATCACTTTGCACTTGTCAACATTGAACTTCATCTGCCACTTGCACGCCCATTCTCCCAGTCTCGCAAGGTCCTCCTGTAATCGTTCACATTCCTCCTGCGACTTGACGACCCTGAATAATTTTGTGTCATCGGCGAATTTAATTACCTCACTAGTTATTCCCATCTCTAGGTCATTTATAAATACATTAAAAAGCAACGGACCCAGCACAGACCCCTGCGGGACCCCACTAACTACCCTCCTCCACTGAGAATACTGGCCACGCAATCCTACTCTCTGCTTCCTATCTTTCAACCAGTTCTTAATCCATAATAATACCCTACCTCCGATTCCATGACTCTGCAATTTCTTCAGGAGTCTTTCGTGCGGCACTTTGTCAAACGCCTTCTGAAAATCCAGATATACAATATCAACCGGCTCCCCATTGTCCACATGTTTGCTTACCCCCTCAAAAAAATGCATTAGATTGGTGAGGCAAGACTTCCCTTCACTAAATCCGTGCTGACTTTGTCTCATCAGTCCATGTTTTTGTATATGCTCTACAATTTTATTCTTAATAATAGCCTCCACCATCTTGCCCGGCACCGACGTCAGACTCACCGGTCTATAATTTCCCGGATCTCCTCTGGAACCCTTCTTAAAAATCGGAGTAACATTGGCTACCCTCCAGTCTTCCGGTACTACACTCGATTTTAGGGACAGATTGCATATTTCTAACAGTAGCTCCGCAAGTTCATTTTTTAGTTCTATTAATACTCTGGGATGAATACCATCAGGTCCCGGTGATTTACTACTCTTCAGCTTGCTGAACTGACCCATTACATCCTCCAAGGTTACAGAGAATTTGTTTAGTTTCTCCGACTCCCCCGCTTCAAATATTCTTTCCGGCACCGGTGTCCCCCCCAAATCCTCCTCGGTGAAGACCGAAGCAAAGAATTCATTTAATTTCTCCGCTACGGCTTTGTCCTCCTTGATCGCCCCTTTAACACCATTTTCGTCCAGCGGCCCAACCGACTCTTTGGCCGGTTTCCTGCTTTTAATGTATCTAAAAAAATTTTTACTATGTATTTTTGCTTCCAACGCTAATTTCTTCTCAAAGTCCTTTTTTGCCCTCCTTATCTCCGCTTTGCATTTGGCTTGGCATTCCTTATGATCTATCCTGTTACTTTCAGTTGGTTCTCTTCTCCACTTTCTGAAGGATTGTTTTTGGCTCTAATGATTTCCTTTATCTTACTGTTTAGCCACGCCGGCTGACGTTTAGTCTTTTTTTCCCTTTTTTCTAATACGTGGAATATATTTGTCCTGAACCTCCAGGATGGTGTTTTTAAACAGCATCCACGCCTGATGCAAGTTTTTTACTCTGCGAGCTGCTCCTTTCAGTCTTTTTTTCACCATTTTTCTCATTTTGTCGTAATCACCTTTTCTATAGTTAAACGCTAGCGTACTTGATTTCCTAGTTTCACTTCCTTCAATGCCAATATCAAAACCGATCATATTATGATCACTGTTATCAAGCGGCCCTCGTATCGTTACCCCCTGCACTAGATCATGAGCACCACTAAGGACTAAGTCTAGTATTTTTCCTTCTCTTGTTGGCTCCTGAACTAGCTGTTCCATGAAGCTGTCCTTGATTTCATCAAGAAATCTTATGTCCCTTGCGTGTACAGATGTTACATTAACCCAGTCTATATGCGGGTAATTGAAATCCCCCATTATTATTGTGTTGCCCAGTTTGTTTGCGTCCCTGATTTCCTTTAACATTTCCGCATCCGTCTGTTCGTCCTGGCCAGGCGGACGGTAGTACACTCCTATCACTATCCTTTTCCCCTTTGCACATGGAATTTCAATCCACAGTGATTCCAAGGAGTGTTTTGTTTCCTGCAGAATTTTCAATCTATTTGATTCAAGGCTCTCGTTAATATACAATGCTACCCCTCCACCAATCCGATTCACCCTATCACTACGATATAATTTGTACCCCGGTATGACAGTGTCCCACTGGTTATCCTCCTTCCACCAGGTCTCAGAGATGCCTATTATATCTAATTTTTCATTTAGTGCAATATATTCCAACTCCCCCATCTTATTTCTTAGGCTCCTGGCATTCGCATATAGACATTTCAAACTATGTTTGTTGTTCCTAAGTACATCATGCTTAGTACTTGACAGTATTAATTGGCAATCTTTTGTCTGATTTTTATTGTTATTTAAAGATACCCGATCTACTACAATCTCTTTTGCAACCTCACTATCAGGATACTCTATCTTCCCTGTTATGGTGATATCTTTGAAAGATACCTTATCCCGAACCATGCTCTTTTGAGCGACTGTCGGCCTTCCCCCCATTTCTAGTTTAAAAGATTGGAGTACCTAGAAAACCAGACTAGAAGATTAAACCTCAGGTTTCTTAATTTTCCCAAATCGCCTTTAATTTCCCCTTTGGACATGGTTAAAAAATATATGATTGATATTCTTGGAATGGATAAGGACTCACTGCCTCCCCTTACTCCGGCTTATTACATCAGGAGTGGTGGAGTGGTGGAAGAAAATCCCCCGATAGTAGGGGAAGGAATGGATCTTACTTCTTTCCTTGAAAGTTCATTGGAGATAATTACTCAGAGGTTGACTCTGCTTGTTACTTTTGTGCTGGAGCCTGATAGGAATGCCGTATTAAGGCTTTCCTTGAGACACTTAGAAAATCTGTTTTTGGGCTCAAAAATTCGTATTTTTCCTGATCTCTCAAGGCCTACACAGATGAGACGGAGGGCCTTTTTGGAACTCCGCCCTAGGGTGGTGGCACTGGGAGCAACTTTTATATTACGTTTTCCTTGTTATTGTAATGTAATGCTTGAGGGTAAACAGTTTCAATTTGTAGACCCAAAACAGTTAAAACAATTTCTAGATGCTAGAGTGGAATTGAATGTTGTGTGCCCTCCCTAAATGCAGGCTGGGGTCTGAACCAGAGGTTGCAACCATTAGTTCTTAATTATTGCTATATGTTTTACTTTAAATTCTAAATTCTTGGATTCTAAAATTTCCTAAACTTGTGGACAGAAAGGCTGTTAATGATATTTCCTTTTATTTTTTTATTTTTGCATAAATGCCGATTGCATATTCACGTATTGTGATGATATATGGAAATATATGAATAAAGAAATAATAATAAAAAAAAAATTGTACAGCGCTGCGTAACCCTAGTAGCGCTCTAGAAATGTTAAGTAGTAGTAGTACTAAATGGACTTGGGAAAAATCCACAATTCCAGGAATAACAGGTATAGAATGTTTGTACGTTTGGTGCCCTTGGCCTGGATTGGCCGCTGTCGTGGACAGGATGCTGGGCTCGATGGACCCTTGGTCTTTTCCCAGTGTGGCATTACTTGTGTACTTATGTCCTCTACTTGGCTCACTTTTATTACATAGAGCAGTGATTTAACCTATTGTGATGTCATAGTGGCTCATTCCACCAATAAGAGCCAACCTCATTAGTGATGTCACAATGGCTTGATTGTATAGAATGTTTGTACGTTTGGGAAGCTCGCCAGGTGCCCTTGGCCTGGATTGGCCGCTGTCGTGGACAGGATGCTGGGCTCGATGGACCCTTGGGCTTTTCCCAATGTGGCATTACTTATGTACTTATGGACGCGGTATTCCGCCTATGCGCAGGACAACAGCTTGTCGTACTATAGCAGCAATAGAAGATGGTTTCTGATTGAGTTGGGGACCTACATGCATAGGAGGAAACTGCTGAGCCTTAAAATTGAAGATGTTGGGATATAGAGCATTACTGGAAGAAAACCTTTCATCAGACACCGGCTGCTGTAAACGAAATCCATGATGACCTTTATTCCGGCAAAAAAATAAAAATGGTGCACACCACACAAAACAAATCAAATAATGATACAACTGAAATAATCTGTAAATTAAATTTATATTAACTTTTGCTCAAAAGATATTGATCTTTCTGAGAAAACAGAGATGTTTTTTCTATTCGCTTCAAAAGCCAAATACTTTGCTCAGAATATTAATTGAGAGAGATATCTAGATAGTCGATTCAATTCAGCCCTGAATACGTTATTTGTATTTGGCCAAATACTAATTTAAATTCAAATACGAATAAACATAGTAAACATAGTAGATGACGGCAGAAAAAGACCTGCACGGTCCATCCAGTCTGCCCAAGAAGATAAAGTCATATGTGCTGCTTTTTTATTTATACTGTCCTCTTCAGTGCACAGACCGTATAAGTCTGGCCAGCCCTATCCCCGCCTCCCAACCACCAACCCCGCCTCCCAACCACCAGCTCTGGCACAGACCCTATAAGTCTGCCCAGCACTATCTCCGCCTCCCAACTACCAGTCCCGCCTCCCACCACCAGCTCTGGCACAGACCGTATAAGTCTGCCCAGCACTAGTCCCGCCTCCCAACCACCAGCCCCAGCACAGACCGTATAAGTCTGCCCAACACTAGCCCCGCCTCCCAACCACCAGCTCTGGCACAGACCCTATAAGTCTACCCAGCACTATCTCCGCCTCCCAACTACCAGTCCCGCCTCCCACCACCAGCTCTGGCACAGACCATATAAGTCTGCCCAGCACTAGTCCCGCCTCCCAACCACCAGCCCCGCCTCCCAACCACCAGCTCTAGCACAGACCCTATAAGTCTGCCCAGCACTACCCAGTGCAAAATAAGACAGCAGATGTAAGCTCTCAAAGTGGGCATCTTCCAAACACTAAAATGAAAATAAAATGATTTTTTTCTACCTTTGTTGTCTTCTGACTTTGTTTTTCTGATCATGTTGGTCCCAGTCTCTGATTCTGCTGCTCGCTCTGTGTTCCCTTAACTCCATTTCCAGGGCTCCCTTTCCATTTATTTCTTTACTTTCCTCCTTTCTTCTTCATTTCTTGCCCTACATCCATAGGTAAAAGCTGGGTCCTCCATAGACTTGACTGGAGGAGGTATAGAGTGGCTCCAGCTTTTGTCTATTTTACCCATCCATATGCAGTTTTTCTCCTCTTTTTCCTTTCCCTCATCTTGTCAGTATGCATCTCCCTTCCTCTCTCTTCCCTCTCATCCATGCATGTCCAGCATTTCTCCTCTCCCTCCTGCCCTCCATCCATGTTCATCTCACTTCCTCTCTCTTCCCTCCCCTCCATCCATGTCCAGCATTTCAACTCTCCCCTACCCTATATACATGTGCATCTCCTTCCTGTTTTCCCTCCCCGTCATCTGTGTCCAGAATTTCTCCTCTCTCCCCTAACTCCATGTGCATCTCCCTCCTCTGTCTTCTCTCCCCTCCATTCACATCCAGCATTTCTCCTCTCCATCCATGTGCATGTACTTCCTCTGTCTTCCCTCCCCTCCATCCATGTCCAGCATTTCTCCTCTCTCTTACCCTCCATCAATGTGCATCTCCTGCCTGTCTTCTTTCTCCTCCATCCATGTCCAGCATTTCTCCTGCCCTCCCCTCCATCCATCTATGTCCAGCAACTGCTCTCTCCCCTGCCCTCCCATCCATGTCCAGCGATTCTCCTTTGCCCCATCCTCCTCTCCCAATCATATCCAGCGATTCCCCTCTCCCCTGCCCTCCCCTCCATGTCCAGCGATTCTGCTCTGCCCTCTCCTAACCATCCATGTCCAACGATTTCTCCTCCTGCCCTCCCCTCCATGTCCTGCGATTCTCCTCTGCCCTCCCCTAACCATCCATGTCCAGCAATTTCTCCACTCTTCCCTGCCCTCCCCTCCATGTCCAGCGATTCTCCTCTGCCCTCCCCTCCATGTCCAGCGATTCTGCTTTGCCCCCTATCCTCCCCTCCCATCCATGTTGAGCGACTCGCTTCAGCCTCCACCTGACCCCCTTTTCATCCCCCATCGAGTTCCAGTTCCAACCCCAGCCCCACCTGGCCACCCTTAGCTCCCCAACAGCCCTGCTTTCTGTTCCTGCCGCCCCGCATTTAAAATCTTTTATTTTTTTACCTGAAGTTGCAGTGCTGGCGGCAGCATTAATAAAAGCAGCAGCAGGCTTGGTGCTCCAGCCTTCCCTTCCCTCTCAGTGTCCTGCCTTCCTCCAATGTAATTTCCGGTTTCTGTGAGGGCGGGACACTGAGAGGGAAGGGAAGGCTGGAGCGCCGAGCCTGCTGCTGCTTTCACTAATGCTGCCACCAGCGCTGCGACTTCAGGTAAAAAAAAATAAAAGATTACATGGGGGGTGCCAGGAACAGAAAGCAGGGCTATCGGGAAGATGAGGGCGGACAGGTGAGCTGGCCCTAGGGGAAAAAAAAGGCAGCCGAGGATTGGGATATTTTAGTACAGGAACCAATGAGACAGCAGTCTTAAGGTCCTGAAAATCTTTGATTGCAGCCGGTGTCCAATGTTTTGCTAAGCACAGTGATGAATACTACAATAATGGAGTAATTCTCAATAAACTGACGTTAATATTTTATGAAGGGTAGTTAACATTGAATGGCTTTAAGATTTGGAGGCAAAACCAGTTCAGAAAAGCTGAAACCTTAGCAGGATCCATTTCTAGACTGGAGGTAGAAAGAATAAAGCCTAAGACATGCAGTCTAAAGACCTCGAAGAGACATGTCTCAAATTTGACATAAAGATAGTTATCCCATAGTCATTATAGAACCTTGGTGACATGTTGCCAGTGGAAAGTAAGACAAGGGGAGAAAATGAGTATATCGTCTATATATACTACAATGAACTGTCCCAATATATTTGTTAGGAAATTGTTGACGAAGTCTTGGAAGACCACAGGACACTGCATAGTCTGAACAGTATTACTTAAGTATACATAGTGACCATTCCATTGTCTTCCACTCACCTCCCTCCCTAATTCGGATCAGGCTGTACACCCCCTAGAGGTCCAATTTTGTGTAAATCTGGGCATCATTTACCTGAACCAACACTACAGAGATCAGACTAAGGGGACTATGATTTTTAAAGGTAATTTTATTAAGGCCCCTGTAATCAATACAAAGATAAAAGCCTTCATCCTTTTTAGCAACATAGAAAAACCCAGCCTCTGTGGGCAAGGTGGATGGTCAGATGAACCCCTTCTGGATGCCATCATGAATGTTTTCTTCCATTGCTTCTGGTTCAGAAAAAGGGTAAATTTTGTGCCTAGGGAGCATTGTGCTTGCAAATTCCACATATGCTGGCAACAGACCCTCAGAAAACATGGTGGTTATTTTAGGTGGTCAAATAATACAGGCTTGATAGCTCTCCTGGCTAGAATATCTCTTGTCCTCCAGTCTATGAGAAGACTGTGTGTGCCAACCAGGAGAATCCAAAAATGACAGGAGAACAAAGCATGAAGTGGAAGGTCATGAGTAGGCAGCCCACCATAAGCATTAACTCAGGAGTAACTGCAGTAGCCAAACCATTGGTGACTGATGGCCACTACTTGGATTAGCACAGTCATGGACTTCCAGGGAATCTCCAACCATTAAGCCAAAGTTATATCTAAGAACTTGTCCACTGCTCCAGAGTCCAGAAAAAAACATACCATGGTCAACTTCCTTCCCAGGGGATGGTTATAGATACTGATACCCTGTGAGGGTTGGTGGAGGGAATAAACATCTTCCTTCTAGGTGGATCTCCCTTACTCAATCTAGGTATGGGAGTTTCTCACTTTCTGTGGGCAATCATGAAGTACAGTATAAGCACAGTAACAGGATTTAGCAGTGGATGGGTGTTGACCTTGATGCAGAGCTCAGTCAGCTCAGTAGAAGTTCTTCTATCTGGATCATAACAGACAACAGCCATGGTTAAAGCAAATCATGGATCCCCTTGCAACAGTGATATTAACAATCCCATTTTCATCAGTTGTCTGAATGCCTGCTGCATTTAGTTGCCCTGAATTTATGCCAGGTTTAAGGCAGGTGTAAACAGAGGTGCCTAAATATACACTAATATTGGGTGCCAAAACGTCAGTAAGGACATTGGGGCTTAAGTTTCCATATGGCATAGGCTCTCACCCCGCATCACTGGGACACATACTGTAAGTGGAGGTACTCTGTTGCAGAATTGCTCCCTTAGTAGCTGAACTTTACCCTTTATTGATGAAGTCCATTCTAGCCCATCCCACATTCTGCACAAATTATGAACAAAAAACTAGTCATTTAATGATAGCATGGCCACAACTATCTGTTTAAAGTGCTGCAAATTTTTAGGAAAAATTTCTATGTAATCAGCAATGACAATTAACCTGACGTATTTCATTACCAAAAATTGATTTTGTTTAAATTAGGGGTGTTTAATATTTATTAATTAAAATCTAATACAATTAGTCATTATACGTAAATATCAAACTCTTAATTTTACAGCACTTCTCAGCTGTTTTGCTCACTTTCATTTAAAATTGTAAACCAAAACATTCTTTACCTTTGAACTGGACACACTCAAATGGGACACATATACGCATTTAAAACACAATCTTAGAAAAAGTCATCCCCAACTACTTCTAGTTTTCAAACACATCTTTATCCACTGACCACTGTCTTCTAATCTGCTAGCAGATAGTTGGCTTCAGATGAAAGAAAACTAACCTAAGCAATGAGGAAAAAATTGTAAACACCTTCATAAGAACTTTACTGCTAGCAACCTAGTTGAGGACGGTTATAAAATGTTATACCAGTAGTATCTTACTCTAGCTTGGTTAAGAGAATCTACGGTACTGTACTGTTTCTGAATGTGCAGGACAGCGTGTGAAACCAGAGGCACATTCGTCCATATTTGGTGCACGTGCCCCATGGGATATGGAGACATATTTTCAAAGCACTTAGCCTTCCAAAGTTCCATAGGTTTCTATGGAACTTTGGAAGGCTAAGTGCTTTGAAAATATGCCTCATGGTTTTTTATTTTATTCAGGATGTTATCGGACTGCCCCTATAGAAATCTATCTCTGTGGCTTAGTGGTGTAGCACCTCATTCCTTGGGGTGCTCTGATTGTTTGTTTTATTAGAAACGTTATATCTCAATAAAAGTGCTATCAGACTGGTGCAATTATTTTTATATATTTTTTCTTTATAATTTTCTTGTGCTCAACCAGTCCTGAATACATAATCACTGCCTCACTATTATTTGTATTGTCTTAATGTACATAATAATATAAGGCAGCTACCATTTAAACATAAGCAATCACTTATCTGAGTCGTGCATCTGAATCTTCTTGTCATGACCGCATTATTTTTACAATATATATCCGCATTCCTCCATATAACTGGGGATCACATTTAATCCGTTCCCCTCTTTAACATTGCTTTTGACTCGTAACCACTCACCTCCACCTACCCTCCTCTCCTCCTTCCTGTACACATTAATTGATTTGATTACTTTATTTTTTGTCTATTAGATTGTAAGCTGTTTGAGCAGGGACTGTCTTTCTTCTATGTTTGTGCAGCGCTGCGTACGCCTTGTAGTGCTATAAAAATGCTAAATAGTAGTAGTAGTAGTACATTGAGACAATACAAATAATACTGAGGCAGTGATTATGTATTCAGGACTGGTTGAGCACAAGAAAATTATAAAGAAAAAATATATAAAAATAATTGCACCAGTCTGATAGCACTTTTATTGAGATATAACGTTTCTAATAAAACAAACAATCAGAGCAACCCGAAGAATGAGGTGCTACACCACTAAGCCACAGAGATATACTGTGTGTTATTTATAGTGGGAATATCTGAGGGTGCTCTTTAACAAAGAAGCTAATGAAGAATAATATCAGTAGTGGGCGAATGTTTTTCTGGTTTTGGTGAGAGTCAGTTTGGATATAATTACCAAAGATAAACGGATACACAGTAATTATACGATCCTACAGAAATCTATGGCTTGTGGCCTTCTTAATATTAAGCTTGTGGGGTTGCTCGGAAAGTATACTCAATTGGTGTTTCACATTACTACTGCCAGTCAGTTTTTGTTAGCTGCAGCCTGGAAAACGCCAGTATTGCCCTCTCGCTAACAAGTCCTGACTAAAGTAGATTTTATTTGCAGGATGTCCTTTCTCGCAGCTCTATGTAGGAATAAAGTGATGAATTTTATGGGGATCCCTATGTTAAATGGCAACAGTGGACGTTTGATTTCTTTCTTAGCTTGAGGCATAACCTCTATTTTACCCAATTTACTATTGCACCTTGCTAAGCAGGAGGGGGGTATTTCTATCTCATGGGGATGTTACTGCATTGTACCAAAGAGTGATGGTATGACTTTTTGCTTCTTTGAGACTTAGGGAATTCTGTTTCTATGTTCTTTGTTATTTATAAAACATTTAACTAACAATTAAAAAAAAACAATTCTGTGCTCCTTCCAAAAAGAAACACAAATCTGACAACCGTCAGCAATAAGTAAACGAATAAAACACATCCAGATATTTATAACACCCATGACCGACAGTCCTTATACATTAGGAAAGCCACCAGAAAATCTCTATTAGCAATGTCAAAAGCTCCCTCTACTGGTAGAAAGTGGTTTTATTTTGGAACAGAAATATACCTCAAAGATTGCTTAACCCAAGCATACTGTATCTTAAAGACTTGGGTGACAGGCAATATCTAAAGAACAGCGCAAAAGGAGCTGCATTCCTGGCATCCAACAGTAACCTTTTCAGTCCCATCTACTGGCTCCACCATGAAAATGCGAAAGTTACGATGAGGAGCTTAATCTGTATGCTAGTCAAAACAAAAAGAACACGAAGAAAGGTAGAAACCTTACAGATATGCAGTCCATAATGAGGCTTACATGAATATACGAAATGAATGAAAGGGAGAGGATACCGAAATAACTTTCAAGAGACATCTTCAGAAAACTAAATTAAAGGAGGTGAGAAAAGGTGGTGGAGGAGTGGCCTAGTGGTTAGAGTGGTGGACTTTGGTCCTGGGGAACTGAGGAACTGAGTTCGATTCCCGGCACAGGCAGCTCTCCTTGTGACTCTGGGCAAGTCACTTAACCCTCCATTGCCTGCCGCGTTGAGCCTGCCATGAGTGGGAAAAGTGCGGGGTACAAATGTAACAAAAAAAAAAAAAAGCCCAGTTCTACCATGAACTGCTCCACGCTGTTGACAAACGGCCATCGTTCAATTCTGTGACTGTGTCCTGGATATGGCAGTGATGGTAGGATAAGGTCACTTTTAGTTGTATACCCAGTGTTTAAGCAGTTGCCAGTTCCTCCTGCATGTCCTTGCTGATGCCTTCCCAGGCCAAGCTAGATACATAGTGACGCAGTTGCATGTATGCAAAAAGGTCTGTGGCAGGCAATACAAATTCTGTTTGTAAGGTAGGGAATTATTTCATATAGCCCTCCTCCACAACCTCCTGGAGGAGATAAGTAATCCCCTGGCATTTACCACCTGCGAAACACTGAGTATTGTTGACCTGGGGGAAAGGCTGGGTTCTGGAGTCACTTTGGCCAAAAAACAGTGATGATGACAAATCCAACACCACACCGCCTCAACAGTGGGAAGCAAAATCAAACTCAGAGGAATCCGACCCCCAGCTATATGGAGTAGGTAACTACAATGAACATCGCCAATAAGTTGAGTTTCCAGGGAAGTGGTGGAGAAATCCTGTGTGTCACAGTACCAGTCATTGATGTGTCTCATCCCACTGGCAACAGTTAAGTGTTGAATGCTCAAATGGCCAAGGCCCCCCAGAGCCACAGCGATCTGGATAGTAATGATAGGCAAACGCATTCTCCAGCCCTGCCAAAGGAAGACCTGCAATAAACTGTTTAAACATTTCTCATTGGACAATTTTAGGTACAAAGGTAAGATCTGAAAAATATGCCAGCAGGAAGCTAACAACATGTTGTTTAATGTGATCCACCCTGTGAAAGAAGGGAGGCATGCACACCAGGCTTTGTAACCTGATGTGGGTATCATGTAACAGTCGAGTAACATTAACTTAATATAATTGAGAAATGCCCTAGGAATATAAACACCCAGCCCTCCACCCAGTTCAGAGGGAAGTCATCCACTCAGGACATCCTCGTATCTGCCAGCACTAGCAAAGATTGGAATTTATGAAGATTTAAGGTAAAACCTAAATAGTGGCCAAACTGGTGAATAAGCTGCAACAGGACTGGCAGAGACTCTCTAACAGGTCATCCGCAAAAGCAAAGGCCTTAATGTGATGGTCTAACACTTGCACTCCAGAAAGAGCCCGGGCAGATTTCAGGACATGCAAAAGGGGCTCCAAAGATAGCAAAAATAAAAGAGGAGCTAAAGGGCACAACGTCGCGTGTCCCAATGAATAGGAAAGGGGGCCGCCTGAACTCCATTAACCAATAATGGTTAATGGATTGCTACAGAGAACCTGACGGGCTTGGTAAAACCAACCCCCAAAGCCCATATGACGCAACACCTGAAACAGGTAGCTCCAACTGACTTTATCAAAAGCCTTCTCAGCATCCAAGCTGACTACCAGAGAAGGCAAACTATGCTTCTGGCAATGTCCAACAAGAGCTTATGCACATTGCTTGCAGACTGTTGGTGGCAAACAAAACCCACTTGCTCCTTGCCCACCAGCTCACCAATCTGCCAAAACGTTTGCCAGAATCTTAAGATCATATTGAGGAGCGAGATGGGGTGATGGGAGTCTGCAAGATCCACAGGTGGTCCGGCTTAGGGATCAAGGTCAGTAGTGCTGTGTTAGCATGTAGAGGAAAATGACCCTGCTCCACCACATCCGAGTAATAAGCCGACAGAGGACCCAAAAACTGAGGTAGCACTTTGTAAAACTCCCCAGTAAAGCCATCAGGGCCTGGAGCAGAGTGTAGTTTTAAAGATTTAATAGCTCCTTGGAGTTTCTTGGCAATGGGCGGCGCATTCAAAGCATGAAAGTCCTCTTCCGAGAGATGAGGGTGTCCCCGTTACCTCCAAATAAGTGCTAAAGTCTATGGGATCTGGATAGCTCTCCAACCCATACAAGTTACCAAAATAGTCAGTAAAAATACCAGCTATGCATTCACGTTTATTTTGAACCTTACCATTAGAGTCACGAAGAGCCACAATAGCTGTAGACCCACCCCCAGGTCTTAACAACCTGAGTCAACAACAGGCCCAGCCTGTTCACAAAATGGTAGAATCGAAACTTCCAATATAATAAAGAGTGAGCAGCCTGTTCATGAAGAAGCAAGTTTAATGCAATCAGGGTTGCTGTAACCGTTCCCTCGTGGCTCTGCAAGGCAAGTGCATGAAGGCCCGCTTGGCTTTCTGAAGCTGAGACTCCAGATGAAATACACTCGCAGCGAGGCATTTGTTACAGGCACTAATAGAAGCTATGATATCCCTGCATAAAACCGCCTTAGTGGTAGACCAAAATAAAGAGGGTTGCTCCATGTCAGCTGCATTATTATGGGGAAAATCTTCCCATTTTTCCTGGAGATATTTCCTAAAGTCACTATTCTGATAAAGCTAAACGGAAAAACATCAATCTGTAAGGGATTGGTAATATGCTGGGACTTCCATGTCAGTCCATTTCAACACATGATTAGACACCTCTTCAGGGCCAATAGTAGCCGAAACTACAGAGGCAAAAAGTGAACAACTGACTAAAATATAATCAAGACGAGAGTAAGTCCCATGAGCCCTGGAGATAGGAATATGCAGTCTCTTTTTTGTCCGGATGCAGGGAGCGCCAAGCATCCACTAAACTTAAGGCACACAACAGGTATGCGAGATCACCAACCTGTGCCCCCTCGGAGTGGGAGGGCCATGCAGCAGAGTGGTCCAAAGCAGGGTTGAGGACCAAATTCATATCTACGAGCACTAGTTAATTATGAGATTGATATGGAAGGCAAAGCTGGATTAGGTGGCAGCAGGAAGTGGGACCACGGTGGACAGACCTATAGACAGGTAACAGAATCAAAACACGCCCCTGGAGCCATAACTTCAATAAGACATATTGCCCCTCAGAATCTCAAGACAGAAGTTTGGTATTATACTGGAGGCTTCAGCGGAGCAAAATAGCCCCCCCCCCCCCCCCGCCCTCCTCATCTGCCACTGGTCAAACAGTAAAAGACATCACCCACCCAGGCACGCTTCAACTTTTATGGTGTTATGTATTGGGAAGGCACATCTATTGTAAACCCGCAGTGTCTGCCCCATGACATTTAAGGGCAGCAAAAATTTACTACGTTTCACAGGTGATGTGATTCCCCCCACCCCCCACGTTCCAGGTAACAAAATGTGGGGATGGTACGCTCATAGCATCTCCAGAAAAGGATAAATAAGGAGCAAGTCATTAACAGAAGCAAAGAGCCTGGGTGCCCAGCCCCTACTCAGGCCCGCAAGATATGGGATCTGTAGAAGCACTACAGTCCAGAGCCCAATATATTTTGCAACAAAGACCAAACATGCACATGCCAGTCACACACACACTAATACAACAAAATCCCGCCCCTACTCATCCCCAAACCCCTCCCTACACCCAACCCCACCCCCACCATCTCTACTTCCCGCCTCCTCCCCAAAGAACCCTCAATACTTCCCAGCATATCATAACACAATGCAGTAGGAAAGAGAGCCACAGTTAATGCCAAGGGTCCTGCACCCCACTGGCATCCCACAACAAACATAAGAAGCAAACCTCCCTGTAACAGGAAAGCCCTATAAACAGTAATAGGCATAAACAGTATAAGCAATTAAGTCTGTGTAAGAAAAGATTCCAGTTCTGTATTACCAAATCACAGCTGCAGGTTCATTAGCCCGAAGGTTCAAGTCTTCTCTGCATCAAGCTCTTGTAACCGGTTCAAACAGTCTTGTGCATCTCGAGGGGTGTCATGAGCATACCTTTGACTCTGATGAAAGACTTTTAGAAGAGTTGGGTAAACTAGCATAAAGTGGATGCGTTTATCATAAAGCGCTGAGCAGATAGGGGAAAACTTCCTCCACCTCTCCTGCAGGACCAGAGAATAATCTTGAAACCTTTTTACGGCCACCCCCTTATATTACAAAGTATGTGTTTTAAGCTTGAAACCATGCAGAATCTGAACTTTATGAATGTAGTTATGGATCTTAATGATGACTACATAAGGCAAGGTCACTCTATTCTGCAGACGGCCCACACAATTGGCCCGCTTCAAACACAGCGGGCTCACATGGTCAGAGAGCACAAATTCCGCCATGAGCCAGCATTCCAATAAAGTTGAAAGGGTCCAGTCAGGTAAATGTTCAGGCAGCCCTACGATCTGCAGGTTCCCCCGCTGAGAATGAGTCTCCAAGTCTTTGAGTTTCAGTCTGTTCCTACACTACTTTCTCTAGCGCTGCTATGGCTGTTGCAGACTTGGATCTCGCATCCTCCGCATTCAAAACATGTTGCTCTAACTCACCACTTACAAGGTCTCAACATGCGCGAACTATATGGAGAGCTGGTTCAATTGTGGCTCCAGTGCTTTGCTGACCGCCACCGTAAGCTGGGAAAGTTGTTGCCCCATAAAGGGTGAATTTGCCACAGTTCCCTCCGCCGCTCTCTTGGACTCCCCACTGTGAATCTTTTCTGTCTCCTTTTTCGTGCTTTTACCAGGCATCAGACTCTCCGGTTTTCTAAGATATTTGTCCATCAATGAATGAACAAACAGCAGGGAGGTAAGTAGTCCCGATTCTGGTCACATCAAGCACTTTAAATGCCGGCGAAGCACAGGAACTCCAGAGAGAAACCATAAAAATGATGATCACCCCAATTTTATTTCCTAATCCATTCCATAGGAAGCAAGTTAAAATTTTATCCAATTGTTTATAGAATCTTTTAACGTTTGCAGAATGTCTTCATCATCAATTTCTTTTTACGTCCTTAGCAAGATATGGCCTCCAAAACTGAACACAATACTCCACGTGGGGCCTCACCAATGACTTGTACAGAGGTATCAACCCCCTCCTTTCTTCTACTGGATCCTAGAAAGTTAACTGTCTTTTTCTTCAGCAGCGTTTCCTTTATTTTTCCTACCACAGACATGAGGCTTATCGGCCTATAGTTGCCCACTTCTTCCCTGCCACTACTTTTGTGAAAAGGGACCACATCTACTCGTCTCCAATCCCGCAGAACCTCTCCCATCTCTAAAAATCTATTAAATAAGACGTCCCACTAGGGTTTCTCTGAACTCCCTCAGTATTCTGGGAACCCATCTGGACCCATAGCTTTGTCCAAGTTCAGATTTTTCAAGATGTTTATGAACACTTTCTTCTGTGAACAGTGCAATATCAACTCCATTCCCAGATATACCATCAGCAGCCGACCGTGGTTCTTCTCCAGGATTTTCTTCCATGAACACCAAATCTATGAATAAACCTAGATATTATTTTTTGTAGTACTGCAAAGGGCATTAATTCTAATAAGGCAGTGGCTATCATTCATTTGAGCGAACAGCAATGAAACCCTGAGGAGAAACTGCTCAAAAATGAGGGTCTTTTTATGATGGAAAATAATTTACAGATGACTGATCAAAGGAGGAGTATTGGAGAAAACATGCTGAAGAATAACCAACTACGCATGAGAAACTGAACATAATAGGGTGTTAAGAGCTAGTAGAAGTAAGAGAGAGATCTGAAGGTGTGGCAGTTTAGACAAAGTTGGATATTAAATACATAAGTATTGCCATACTGGGAAAGACCAAAGGTCCATCAAGCCCAGCATCCTGTTTCCAACAGTGGCCAATCCAGGTCACAAATACCTGGCAAGATCCCCAAAAAGTACAAAACATTTTATACTGCTTATCCCAGAAATAGTGGATTTTCCCCATCCAATTTAATAATGGTCTATGGACTTTTCCTTTATGAAGCTGCCCAAACCTTTACCACATTCTCCGGTAATGAATTCCAGAGTTTAACTACATGTTGAGTGAAGAAACCTTTTCTCCGATTCGTTTTAAATTTACTACTTTGTAGCTTCATCGCATGCCCCCTAGTCCTAGAATTTTTGGAAAGCATAAACAGACGCTTCACGTCTACCCATTCAACTCCACTCATTATTTTATAGACCTCTATCATATCTCCCCTCAGCCGCCTTTTCTCCAAGTCGTCCCATCCCCTTTAACATTTTCGTCGCCCTTCTCTGTACCTTTTCTAATTCCACTATATCTTTTTTGAGATGCGGAGACCAGAATTGAACACAATATTCAAGGTGCGGTCGAATCATGGAACGATACAAAGGCATAACGTCCTCATTTTTGTTTTCCATTCCTTTCCTAATAATACCTAACATTCTATTTGCTTTCTTAGCCGCAGCAGCACACTGAGCAGAAGGTTTCAACGTATCATCAACGATGACACCTAGATCCTTTTCTTGGTCTGTGGAACCCTGCATGACGTAGCTATAATTCGAGTTCCTCTTTCCCACATGCATCACTTTGCACTTGCTCACATTAAATGTCATCTGCCACTTAGACTTCCAGTCTCCCAGTCTCGTAAGGTCCTCTTGTAATTTTTCACAATCCTCCCACGACTTAACGACTTTGAATAACTTTGTGTCGTCAGCAAATTTAATTACCTCACTAGTTACTCCCATCTCTAGGTCATTTATAAGTATGTTAAAAAGCAGCGGTCCCAGCTTAGACCCATGAGGAACCCCACTAATTACCCTTCTTCATTGAGAATACTGACCATTTAACCCTACTCTCCATTTTCTATCTTTTAGCAAGTTTTTAATCCACAATAGGACAGTACCTCCTATCCCACGACTCCATAATTTCCTCTGGAGTCTTTCATGAGGTACTTTGTCAAACGCCTTCTGAAAATCCAGATATACAATATCAACCGGCTCACCTTTATCCACGTTTGTTCACCCCTTCAAAGAAATGTAATAGATTGGTGAGGTAATATATTTCCCTTCACTAAATCCATGTTGGCTTTGTCTCATTAATCCATGCTTTTGAAAATGCTCTGTAATTTTGTTCTTTATAATAGTCTCTACCATTTTGCCTGGCACCAACGTCAGACTCACCAGTCTATAATTTCCCGGATCTCCTCTGGAACCTGGACCTGGACCCTCTGGAAGACATATGTTACTGGAATCAGTTTTCATTAACAGCCATCAAACAATTGGGAGTTATTTTGAGTAAGATCAGGTGTACAAGCCATATATTAAATTCCCAGTGCAACCGTATCTGTGAAAATAGCTGGAGATGATGTAAAAGAGGGACTAAGGCATACAGTAAACACATCTCTCTCGAAAAATGAAGCATTGAAACAACTGCTACCACCTGTAGATGGATTTACACTGTAAGGCTGATAAAAGAAATAACATTGTAATGATCCTTCTTGACCTTGAGTCCACCTTTAATATGGTTAACCACAGTTGACTGAAAATGGTAGAGATAGGTGGGGAAGTGCTACATTGTTTTGCTTCAGTTGTGATTCTCAGTCATCTCATCAACCCTAAACCTTTTTGTCACCAACCTGGAACCTTTTTAAAATTGCTTACTCTCCCCCATTGCAGCTGACGTGGAAGGGGGAACCCTGAACCCTGTGCTTTCTTTGTTTTGCCTCCTTCCTACAGAAAAGGACTCATGTTTTATGGAAGGAATTTCAATCAAGTCCCTGGGAATTAGTATTCTCACTGTTACGCTGCAGCCAAAAAGCAAACAGAATGTTAGGAATTTTATGAAAGAAATGGAGAATAAAACAGACAATACCATAATGCCTGTGTTGCTACATTTTGCAGCTGCACCTTGAATACTGTATGTTATTTGATCACCACATCTCAAGAAAGATATAGCAGTTAGAAAGGGTACAGAGAAAGGTGACCAAAATTATAAAATGTTGGAATGACTCCCCTATGAAGAAAGGGTAAAGAGGCTAGAGAAGACATGGGTGAGAGGAGATTTGATAGAGGTCCATAAAAATCACAAGTGGAAAGTATGAAGACTAAAGAAGTTACTAAATAACACAATTAAACCCAATTGGAGAAAATATTTTTTCACCCAATATGCAATTAAGCTCTGGAATTTGTTTGCCAGTGGAAGTAGTATAAGTATTTGGCATAGCTAAGTTTTAAAAAGGATTTGGACAAGTTCTGGGAGGAAAAGTCCAAAACTTATGAACAAGGTAGGCCTGAGGAAAGACACCGCTTATCCCTGGGGGTTAGCAGCATAGAATTTATCTACTTTTTAGGATCCACCCAGGTACTTGTGACCTCAATTGACTACTACACACTTCTTCAACAAGGCCTACAACGAGAACCAACAGCTTTTCACTGATCCACTTTACCAACCCAACCAGTTTTGAAAGTCTACGTCTACAATTACCCGCCTAATCACTTCCTCTTTTTTCCCTTACTTAATCTCTGCACACTACTAACTGTATCTGATATTCCGGAATGACAATGTCATAACAAAACTATGTAAGCCACATTGAGCCTGCAAATAGGTGGGATAATGTGGGATACAAATGCAATAAATAATAATAATAACAACACTAGAAAAAGGATACTAGTTATTTTTAATAAAATATAAAAAATATACACTACTCTTTCCCAGCCCCAAACTGCAGAAGAAAACATTCCATAGTTAACTGCTGAAAACATGAGGAAAATCAATGGCATTTTATTCCCTCACAACTAAGTTTAATTTGAAATCATCAGAGTTCCCACATCTTACAGTGCATTCTGGAAATGCAGACATTTATATGGTTTAGCTGAGATGTGTAAGAGTACAAATCAATATCAACACATCTTACATATAAATAATTTTAAGTACTTTTAAATAGATTGTATATGACTTGAAGCATTACTGGCAAGTCCTATCATGAGTGTGCAGCTGAAGCACCGTAAAACAGGTCAGATTTTACACTTTTCCTTCAAGGAGTAATTGAATTTAATCTTACAACCTCACTACCTAAATCTGAGCCAAGGAATTATGTCATACGGCAGTGAGCTTAGAGAGGAAATATACATCCTGTACCCATATTCTCTTTAGTAATTCTCCAAATGGAAGAAGATTCTTCTGCTTCCAGTACACAGCTATTTTCAAACAGGGCACAGTGTAAGAAATAACCCTAGCCTCACCCCTTGAAGGTGCACTAAAAAAACACAACTGAAGATACACCCTAGCCTCCAGAGGTATACTTATCACAAAAACCTCAGATAATCACCAACCCACTTGCTCAATACTGCTTTATACCAGAGAAATCTCATCAAATCTGAATAAAAGTCCCTCATGCTGGGACTGTCTCCAGTAATACTTACCTGCTTCTGGGAATAAACCAATGTATCCTATAGAGATCATATAACATCTATACATCATTTTAAGCCTTAAGCCTATTCTTGACCATAATGGCAGAGACCGACAATCTAGCATGAAGGTGGAAAATTTCCTTCAACTCCTCCTTTTTGAGCTCTCCACTCAATTCCATTCTTTCCTACTACCAGATACATTAAATAGCCCATATATACATCTTTGAGATCATTCTCATGAAGGGATTTTTGGTTTTAGCAATTCTTTCACAAGATCTTTTTTTAGCTAATACCTCACTTGTATATACAAAACAAATAAAACTCTATAGGAATCTGATGGTATTGATCACTCATAGCAAGGAACCATCATAATCCCTCTCCCTCTATGAGCTGGCCCAAAGTACACAGATCACTTCCCTCCTTTCTCGGGGGAGGATGGGGGAGAACTCTTCATTATATCCTATTGGTGGAAATCAGGATTATGCTTTCCCTTCCAACAGCAAAAACCTGTGTGTCTTTATGGTAAGCATAGGGATTTATCATTATTGCTATCCCCCCCCCCCCCCCACACACACACACACAAAAAATCTGGGAGCTAGGTCAATAATGGTGCATTCTTCAAAATCTACCCTTCAGTTTCCATTCATTTATTAGGTTGCAGCAGCATCCACTCATTAATAGCCTTTTAAGTGGGCAACAGCATAATACAGTCTAATATTTGGCACTCCCATTTGCCCCCTTAGTCTGGAATAATATTCCTCTAGCTACATGGGGGACGATGCTTTCTCCACATGCAAGTAAAAATCTGTCACTTTAATAATTTATCAAACCCAAGTGGATATTCAACCTAATACCAAACTAACTAGTGTATTATTGTTAAATAACCTTACAAAGAAAAGAAAGAGGGAAAAGACCTCAGAAGTCCGTGGTAATACAGCACCCTACGGACTGGACCATGAACGGTCAAGTAGTGCTCAGTTACAGCTCTTCATAGGCTGTATCTACTGGACCTCAAAACGATCATCGGCCAAAAACCCTTTCAAAACTTTTCTTGTGAATTTAATTTATAATCACGTGAACATATTCAAAATCCAATATCATGAACTTATATGTAGCATGCAGCTCACTTGTCTGTTCAATTGAAGTCCAGTGGATACAGACCACAAAGAGCTCTAAATGAGCACTACTTGAGCGTTCCATGGTCCGGTCCGTAAGGTGCTTATTACCTTGGACTTCCGAGGTCTTTTCCATTCCTTTCTTTCTCTCGCTCTCTCTTTCTTTTCTTTGTAAGGTTATTTAACAGTAATACACTAGTTAGTTTGGTATTAGGTTGAATATTCACTTGGGTTTGATGTTTTGATTTTGTTATTTATTTATTTGTGACATTTATATCCTACATTATCCCAAACAAGTTTGAGTTCAATGTGGCTTACAAATATTTGTGGACTGTAGAATTCTAATTTAACCAAAGACCAAGTTTTGCTCTGCAGTGGGATATAACTACTCCCATGTATCATAGCCCCTCCTTTACCAACTGAAAAGGAAAACTGGTTTACGGGTCCTCCAGCACTGCCCCATGAACTTTAAGATTCATCACCGCTGATTTTGCCATATTAATCTTGAACCTAGAGACTTCCCCAAATCACTCTCGCTCACGCATAAGAACAGCTAAAGTTATACGAGTTAGAACCAACAAACATCATCATCATCATCATCAAAGAAAGATTTATTTAATTGTTTTTTACTCCTAATATCAAGGTTATTTTGTAATTCTAGAGGCCAGAGATTCAATATACATAGCAAAAATGTAGAAGCAAAAGAGGACATTTGTCTAGTCCCTCACCTCAAAGGAAAGTTCTCCAAAACCTCCCCATTTACCTTAACACAAGCCTAGAAAGCTCTATACATGGCATTAACCCATTTTAAAAAATGATACCCCCAGACCTACTGTATCTTCTCCACCACCTTAAAAAGGTCAAGACACTTTTCAATGTCCATAAATAAGTGCAAGGCCTATTCGTTTCTAGTTTGCACTTGACAAACTAGGGGATCATTTTACTAAGCTGTGATAAAAAGTGGTCTGCGGTAGTGTGGGCATATGATGTTGGCACGTGCTGGGTTATTTTTTACCACGGCTGAGAATAAAGGCTCTTTTTAATAGAGGCATTAAATGGCCATGCGCTAAAATTAAAAGTAGCGCACAACTATTTACTGCCTGAGCCCTTACTGCCACCCATTGACTTAGCGGTAAGGGCTCACACGTCACAAGTATGGTAAATCATGCAGCACATCCCAATGTGGCTGAGCTGCCAATTACCACCAGGAAAGTCCCTGCGGTAGAAAATGGAAAAATATTTTTCTACCGTGGGAAACAGCGTGCGCCAACTTCAAAATTACCGCCAGGTGGGTGCGCTAACCAGGCAGTAGTGATGATTTGACACACGCTACACGCGCTGTAGCCCTACTGCTGCTTTGTAAAAGGGCCACTAGATTCAGTATCTTCTGCACATTATCTGCAGCCTGTTGACCAGGTATAAAATCTGACTGATCTGGATGCATCAACAAGTGGATCATCATCTTAAGAAGTGTTGCCATGATCTTTGGAAAGATTATTAAGTCAGTATTCAACAATGAAATAGACCTATGTCGCCCACAAACAGACCTATCCTTACCATCCCCTGTGGATTACTGACACAGGCTACCTTCATATTTGAAATCTCCTCCACCTCAAGAAATCACTCAACAATTTAGCAAGTGCTTCCCAAGTCAGTCCTAGAGTACCCTCTTGGGAAGCACTGATTTAAAGAACTAATATCAGGAATACTTGCTAAATTGTTGAGTGTTGCCTTGATCCACAATGAATACAGATGAAAGATTTGCATACAATGGAGGCGGTACATGCAAAACAACCTAATGTATAATCATTGTAGATAGCCTAAAAACCTGACTGGCAAGGGGATACTCCAGGGCTGACTTGGGAAACACTGGTTTAAGAGGCAGATGCACTAAACGTTTTTCATCGTTAAATGAGCCCTCAGGGAAGAATTTCCTATCCTTTCCATGCACTTAAGCCTATTTTCCGACGACAGTAGCAGCTAACGAAAACGGAATGGAGATGAGCAATTAGTGTGAAAACCCCATTGAAACGACATGCACTAACCTTTTCCTGATTGCCTTTACGCAGGAAAAAGGCAGGAAAACTAACGAGAGGTCTGGACCTCTCGTTAGGACAGCTCTGTGCCAGGAAAAAGTGTTAATTGAAAAAATAAACAAACTTTGAGCCAATCCCAGCGCATTAGCAGAGCTAAAAGCGCTGTGATTGGTCCAAAGGACCTCAGAAAACACATAAAAAAATAAAAATAAAAAAAGGATCGGGAGGGGGCAAGGGCGCTCATCAGGAGCGTCCTGTACGGACGGCCTTGCCCCCCCCCCCCCCGCTGCTCCCCACTTTCCGCCGCTCCCCCCACCCCGAAAAAGCAAACTTCTAGAAGCCCCTGCCCCCTCCCTTCCTCAGTACTCTCTGTCACCTGTGCTCCGCCTCCCGACATCCTCCGTCCGTGCCCCGCCCCCTTTTGGGGTCGTCGCCGCCATTCCCCTCCTCCATCTGGCCCCCCTTCCTCTTACCGGGCCCGTGCAGCGCCTCTCTCCTCTGTCCGAAGGCGCTGCACGGGCAAGAAGAACGCTGAATCAGCTGATGCCTGCCTTCGCCTAGCTTCGATAGAGCGTCTTTCTCCTCCTGGGCCCGCCCCTGTCTGACGTCAGTAACCTACGTAGGTTACTGACGTCAGACAGGGGCGGGCCCAGGAGGAGAAAGACGCGCCATCGCGAAGGCAGGCATCAGCTGATTCAGCGTTCTTCTTGCCCGTGCAGCGCCTTCGGACAGAGGAGAGAGGCGCTGCACGGGCCCGGTAAGAGGAAGGGGGGCCCGATGGAGGAGGGGAATGGCGGCGACGACCCCAAAAGGGGGCGGGGCACGGACGGAGGATGTCGGGAGGCGGAGCACAGGTGACTGAGGAAGGGAGGGGGCAGGGTCTTCTAGAAGTTTGCTTTTTCGGGGTGGGGGGAGCGGCGGAAAGTGGGGAGGGGGCAGGGGCTGCTAGAATTTTGCTTTTTCGGGGTGGGGGGAGCGGCGGAAAGTGGGGAGCAGCGGGGGGGGGGGGCAAGGCCGTCTGTACAGGACGCTCCTGATGAGCGCCCTTGCCCCCTCCCGACGCTTTTTTTTTATTTTTGTTTTTATTTGGGAGCCATGTGCTTGCGATTTGACTGTGTTTTGACTGTTTGTGGCATGCGCAGAGCAGCTAACATAACGCTTGGCTGCTCTGCGCATGATTTGGGGGCCGATTAACGATGTGTATTGTGATTCTTTGATACATTGTACGTTTCACTACCGATCTCAGCATGTGTGACTTTTTTTTTTGGTGCATTTTTCGTTATTTTAAAATCGTTAGGGACTTTAACGATTTAGATTTTTTTACGTTTGGTTGCTGCATCTGCCTCTAAATGACTTATAAAATTTGGGCATAATGCCATTCAGGCCAGGTACTTTACTGCTCTTCAAAGATTCGTTCATACACTTCATTTCTTGTATCCCGGAGGTTCTATTAAAAAGGTCTTGGCCCTCTGCCCACAGAATTGGAAGCTCCACCCTTTCCAGGTATTCATCCAAGTAGCCTATATATAATTCCCATTCTCTATACAATAAAACTGGACAAATCTATTCCTTATAGCCTCACTTTTCATCAGGAAAGGATGGGATTTTAGAGTTAGCATGTGGTTTTTTCAGTTGCAGCCCAAGGTGAATTACATTCAGGCACAGAAGTCCCCAGAGGACTTACTAAGTTTGTATCTGAGGCAATGGAAGACTAAGGGGCCCTTTTACTAAAGAGTTACCCATGTAGCAACCTGGAACTACTGCTGGTCCAATGCAGGTGCCGGCAGTAGCTCTGCCCCCCGCACACACCATTTTCCATTTCAGAAATACTGAAAAAATATTTCCGCAAGAGATTGCCAAGCGGTAATCAGGCATCATGCACTGCATGATTACTGCCAGTCTAGCGTGGGAGTCCTTATTGCAACCTCAACAGGTGGAGGTAAGTGCCCCCTCCCTGAAATGGTCGCTTGGCAAGTGCGAACTTACCGCATGGCTATTTCATTTTTGGCCATTTTCACCCGCTATGGTAAAAAGGGCCCTGGCACGTGGTAAAAACGGCCGCCACTGCTAGCACTGGGCCCCTTTTACCACAGCTTAGTAAAAGGGCCCCTAAGTGGTGTCCAAGATCCCAAGGAGCCACAGTGGGATTTGAACTGGGCTTCCCTGGATCAGAAGATCCCCCACATTAGTCCTGATTTGTTTGTTCTGATATTTTCTCGCTTTCAGTTTCCAAGCTAGAAGCTTGCTGGCCTTACTGCCAAGTTTCAAAATATTTTTGTTTCACCAGATTCAATTTAAAATTAGATTTTCTCAGCCTGTGTGGCTCATGCAGTTTTTAATTCCCACAGAATCTCAGGGAAACATTGGTTTTTATGGCTCAACTTCAACTGCATTTTTTTTTTTTGTTCTTAGCTCCTCTTGTGATGAAATAGCACCGAAAGGCAAAAGGTTGTAAACTCTCTTTGCTCTTTCTAGAGGTAAGATCTGAGCTCAAGGTCAGGGTCTTTGGATAACCGGAAGGAATGTGGTATCTAAAAAAGCTGTGCATGTGCTGAGCAGGAGTCTATGTAGATCCTAGTGAAGAGTAGTATCCTCCATCCTCCTCCTTCCAGTGGAATCAGCTTACCAGTCTGTGTGGAGTTACATTCAGGAGCAGAACTAGCTATGTGTTTGCAGCTGAAGAGGTTCTGCATCCAAGAAGCAAGATCCTACATATTTTGCTGCTGTAGCCGCTGTTTCTCCTATTTCCCGAAGATAGGAGAGTATTCTCTGCTCACTCTATAGTGGAGAAATGTAAGAGATGCACATTTGCCAGAGCGGACATAAAAAAATAACATCTTTGTATTTCGCACAGTACAGCACATGCCTTTTATTTGCTGTTTCTATTTCTTCAGTGTCACAGTTCATGTTGAGTCTAGCTTCTTAACATTTCTAGTCCTTTTTCAAATTTGTGGTCTCTTATTCTGCCTTTTGTGAGGATTTGTCTGTGTTCTTTTCTGAATAGGACCCTAGAAACCACTACAAGCTAGCAATATTTTCTTTACGATGTTTTGGGAAGTTTGATTTTATAAATTTCCTAAAATTGCTTGAAATTAGGTTGCTCTAATGAATAAATGGACACAAAGCTTTATTCTAATTTGCAGATTATCCCTTTAAAATCTTGCAAAATGCATCAATAGATCCAAGCACACAGGATTCTTCTAAATATCTGAAAGCACATACACATTTTTTCACACATCTATTCATTCAAACATTACCAAGTGTTTTACAAAAACCTAAGAATTATAATATATGCAAATTGTCCAACATACTTGATTTCCTTATTGAAAATTCAATCTAATCTCATCTTTGATTATACAATATATTTAAATGTTTGATGTCCCATCTGTCTCCTCTACTTGATTAGTTTCTTCTTGCAAAACAAAATGTTTAATGAAGGTATTACAAGTCTTTGGAGTTCTCCGTCAGAAATTAGATGTGAATTACATTGTTTAAGATTTAGGAAATTACTGAAAGCTTGGTTATTTGCTCAATGCCATCAATAGTGCTGTTAGACAATTTACAATTTAAGCTGATATATCTTTGATTAACCCTTTGTACTGTAAACTGTCTCAAGCTATTAGCTGTGATGGTATATAAGAAACCTATTATTATCATCACCATTTTTATAGTGCTGTATAGTGCTGATATGTGTTCACATACAATAAGTGTATGTCCCTTCCCTAAAGAGTTTACAATGTAGTGGGTACCTACTACCTGGGGTAATGTGAAATAACCCCCCCCCCCCCCCCCCGTTTACAAAGCCGCACTAGCAGCTGCCAGTGTGGTAATGCCAAAACAGCCCATTCACTTTGAATGGGTTGCGTCGGCATTGCCATGCAGCTTTGTAAACAGGAGGAAACCCAAGGTCACAAGTAGTATAAGCAGCAAAAGTGAGAACTGAACCCTAGCAAACAAGGGTTTAACTGAACTGGAAGGAAGCAGGCTACGAGGAAAAGTGAAGAAATATTCTTTACTAAGAGAGAGTCATCCATATGGCAGCAGAGATGACAGTAACCAACGCAGTGAGAACTGAAGCATAGTTGAAACAGATATACACAGACATTGTGAAGACTAGGAAAGGAGATATCCGAGACTGAGTAAGCGAGAAGTCCAACTGGATTTGATGAATAAAAAAAAAGAGAGATCAGAATCATCTGAAATCTGATTTACTCACCCATCTCAAATAACATCTGAGATGAGTAATCAAGAAATCCCAGAGCAGCAACTTTTAAATACATTTCATTCACTGCAACGTGAAGGCAAAGTACTGCCACTGCAATCTTTCAGTACAGTGTTTGTCTCTTTGGGTTGTTGTTTTTTTTGTTTGTTTTTTTTAGAAAAACAGACATCGATATTGGACCTAATTCTATTTATGGCACCTATAAAAACGGTGCCGATCGAAAATACGCTTAGGTGTATTCTATAAATTGTGCCTAAAGTTAAGCGTTGTTTAGAGAATATGCCTAAGTCCGTCCATGCGACTAAGAATTTAGGTGCAGGAAATTACACCAATGAAAACCTGGTGTAAATGCCCACGTCTAACTTTAGGCATAGAGGGCCAGGTTCTATATATGGCACCTAGATTTGAGCGCAGAAATCCAGGAGCATTCTACAACTACGCACAAAACTTAATTGGCTCAACAAGTTAATCAGCGTTTTTAACAGCACTTAAGCAATAATGAGCACTAATTGACAAAGCGAATGCTACATACCTGTAGAAGGTATTCTCCGAGGACAGCAGGCTGATTGTTCTCACTGATGGGTTGACGTCCTCGGCAGCCCCCTCCATCGGAAAGTTTACTAGCAAAGGCCTTTGCTAGTCCTCGCGCGCCCATGCGCACTGCGCATGCGCAGCCGTCTTCCCGTCCGAAACCGGCTCGAGCCGGCCAGTCCAGTATGTAGCAAGACAATACACTTCAAGGGAAGACTCAACTCCAAAGGGGAGGCGGGCGGGTTGGTGAGAACAATCAGCCTGCTGTCCTCGGAGAATACCTTCTACAGGTATGTAGCATTCGCTTTCTCCGAGGACAAGCAGGCTGCTTGTTCTCACTGATGGGGTATCCCTAGCCCCCAGGCTCACTCAAAACAACAACCATGGTCAATTGGGCCTCGCAACGGCGAGGACATAACTGAGATTGACCTAAAAAATTTACCAACTAACTGAGAGTGTAGCCTGGAACAGAACAAACAGGGCCCTCGGGGGGTGGAGTTGGATCCTAAAGCCCAAACAGGTTCTGAAGAACTGACTGCCCGAACCGACTGTCGCGTCGGGTATCCTGCTGCAGGCAGTAATGAGATGTGAATGTGTGGACAGATGACCACGTCGCAGCTTTGCAAATTTCTTCAATAGAGGCTGACTTCAAGTGGGCTACCGACGCAGCCATGGCTCTAACATTATGAGCCGTGACATGACCCTCAAGAGCCAGCCCCGCCTGGGCGTAAGTGAAGGAAATGCAATCTGCTAGCCAATTGGATATGGTGCGTTTCCCTACAGCCACTCCCCTCCTATTGGGATCAAAAGAAACAAACAATTGGGCGGACTGTCTGTGGGGCTGTGTCCGCTCCAGATAGAAGGCCAATGCTCTCTTGCAGTCCAATGTGTGCAGCTGACGTTCAGCAGGGCAGGAATGAGGACGGGGAAAAAATGTTGGCAAGACAATTGACTGGTTCAGATGGAACTCTGACACGACCTTAGGCAGAAACTTAGGGTGAGTGCGGAGGACTACTCTGTTGTGATGAAATTTGGTGTAAGGAGCCTGGGCTACCAGGGCCTGAAGCTCACTGACTCTACGAGCCGAAGTAACTGCCACCAAGAAAATGACCTTCCAGGTCAAGTACTTCGGATGGCAGGAATTCAGTGGCTCAAAAGGAGGTTTCATCAGCTGGGTGAGAACGACATTGAGATCCCATGACACTGTAGGAGGCTTGACAGGGGGCTTTGACAAAAGCAAACCTCTCATGAAGCGAACAACTAAAGGCTGTCCTGAGATCGGCTTACCTTCCACTTGGTAATGGTATGCACTGATTGCACTAAGGTGAACCCTTACGGAGTTGGTCTTAAGACCAGACTCAGACAAGTGCAGAAGGTATTCAAGCAGGGTCTGTGTAGGACAAGAGCGAGGATCTAGGGCCTTGCTGTCACACCAGACGGCAAACCTCCTCCAATGAAAGAAGTAACTTCTCTTAGTGGAGTCTTTCCTGGAAGCAAGCAAGATGCGGGAGACACCCTCTGACAGACCCAAAGAGGCAAAGTCTACGCCGTCAACATCCAGGCCGTGAGAGCCAGAGACTGGAGGCTGGGATGCAGAAGAGCCCCTTCGTCCTGCGTGATGAGGGTCGGAAAACACTCCAATCTCCACGGTTCTTCGGAGGATAACTCCAGAAGAAGAGGGAACCAGATCTGACGCGGCCAAAAAGGAGCAATCAGAATCATGGTGCCTCGGTCTTGCTTGAGTTTCAACAAAGTCTTCCCCACCAGAGGAATGGGAGGATAAGCATACAGCAGGCCCTCCCCCCAATCCAGGAAGAAGGCATCCGATGCCAGTCTGCCGTGGGCCTGAAGCCTGGAACAGAACTGAGGGACTTTGTGGTTCACTCGAGATGCGAAGAGATCTACCAAGGGGGTGCCCCACACCTGGAAGATCTGTCGTACCACACGGGAATTGAGCGACCACTCGTGAGGTTGCATAATCCTGCTCAACCTGTCGGCCAGACTGTTGTTTACGCCTGCCAGATATGTGGCTTGGAGCACCATGCCGTGTCGGCGAGCCCAGAGCCACATGCTGACGGCTTCCTGACACAGGGGGCGAGATCCGGTGCCCCCCTGCTTGTTGACATAGTACATGGCAACCTGGTTGTCTGTCTGAATTTGGATAATTTGGTGGGACAGCCGATCTCTGAAAGCCTTCAGAGCGTTCCAGATCGCTCGTAACTCCAGAAGATTGATCTGCAGATCGCGTTCCTGGAGGGACCAGCTTCCTTGGGTGTGAAGCCCATCGACATGAGCTCCCCATCCCAGGAGGGACGCATCCGTGGTCAGCACTTTTTGTGGCTGAGGAATTTGGAAGGGACGTCCCAGAGTCAAATTGGAGCAAATCGTCCACCAATACAGGGATTTGAGAAAACTCGTGGACAGGTGGATCACGTCCTCTAGACCCCCAGCGGCCTGATACCACTGGGAGGCTAGGGTCCATTGAGCAGATCTCATGTGAAGGCGGGCCATGGGAGTCACATGTACTGTGGAGGCCATGTGGCCCAGCAATCTCAACATCTGCCGAGCTGTGATCTGCTGGGACGCTCGCACCCGCGAGACGAGGGACAACAAGTTGTTGGCTCTCGTCTCTGGGAGATAGGCGCGAGCCGTCCGAGAATCCAGCAGAGCTCCTATGAATTCGAGTCTCTGCATTGGAAGAAGATGGGACTTTGGATAATTTATCACAAACCCAGTAGGCGAATAGTCATCTGCATGGACTGCAGGGCTCCTGCCTCGGATGTGTTCTTCACCAGCCAATCGTCGAGATATGGTAACACGTGCACCCCCAGCCTGCGAAGTGCCGCTGCTACCACAGCTAGGCACTTTGTGAACACCCTGGGCGCAGAGGCGAGCCCAAAGGGTAGCACACAGTACTGGAAGTGGCGTGTGCCCAGCTGAAATCGCAGATACTGTCTGTGAGCTGGCAGTATCGGGATGTGAGTGTAGGCATCCTTCAAGTCCAGAGAGCATAGCCAATCGTTTTGCTGAATCATGGGGAGAAGGGTGCCCAGGGAAAGCATCCTGAACTTTTCTTTTACGAGATATTTGTTCAGGGCCCTTAGGTCTAGGATGGGACGCATCCCCCCTGTTTTCTTTTCCACAAGGAAGTACCTGGAATAGAATCCCAGCCCTTCTTGCCCGGATGGCACGGGCTCGACCGCATTGGCGCTGAGAAGGGCGGAGAGTTCCTCTGCAAGTACCTGCTTGTGCTGGAAGCTGTAAGACTGAGCTCCCGGTGGACAATTTGGAGGTTTTGATGCCAAATTGAGGGTGTATCCTTGCCGGACTATTTGCAGAACCCACTGATCGGAGGTTATGAGAGGCCACCTTTGGTGAAAAGCTTTCAACCTCCCCCCGACCGGCAGGTCGCCCGGCACTGACACTTGGATGTCGGCTATGCTCTGCTGGAGCCAGTCAAAAGCTCGCCCCTTGCTTTTGCTGGGGAGCCGCGGGGCCTTGCTGAGGCGCGCGCTGCTGACGAGAGCGAGCGCGCTGGGGCTTAGCCTGGGCCGCAGGCTGTCGGGAAGGAGGATTGTACCTACGCTTACCAGAAGCATAGGGAGCAGTCTTCCTTCCCCCGAAAAATCTTCTACCTGTAGAGGTAGAGGCTGAAGGCTGCCGGCGGGCGAATTTGTCGAATGCGGTGTCCCGCTGGTGGAGAGACTCTACCACCTGTTCGACTTTTTCACCAAAAATGTTGTCCGCACGGCAAGGCGAGTCCGCAATCCGCTGCTGGAGTCTATTCTCCAGGTCGGCGGCACGCAGCCATGAGAGCCTGCGCATCACCACACCTTGAGCAGCGGCCCTGGACACAACATCAAAAGTGTCATAGACTCCTCTGGCCAGGAATTTTCTGCACGCCTTCAGCTGCCTGACCACCTCCTGAAAAGGCTTGGCTTGCTCAGGGGGAAGAGCATCAACCAAGCCCGCCAACTGCCGCACATTGTTCCGCATGTGTATGCTCGTGTAGAGCTGGTAAGACTGGATCTTGGACACGAGCATAGAGGAATGGTAGGCCTTCCTCCCAAAGGAGTCTAAGGTTCTAGCGTCCTTGCCCGGGGGCGCCGAAGCATGTTCCCTAGAACTCTTAGCCTTCTTTAGGGCCAGATCCACAACTCCAGAGTCGTGAGGCAACTGGGTGCGCATCAGCTCTGGGTCCCCATGGATCCGGTACTGGGACTCGATCTTCTTGGGGATGTGGGGATTAGTTAAAGGTTTTGTCCAGTTTGCAAGCAATGTCTTCTTTAGGACATGGTGCAAGGGAACAGTGGACGCTTCCTTAGGTGGAGAAGGATAGTCCAGGAGCTCAAACATTTCAGCCCTGGGCTCGTCCTCCACAACCACCGGGAAGGGGATGGCCGTAGACATCTCCCGGACAAAGGAAGCAAAAGACAGACTCTCGGGAGGAGAAAGCTGTCTCTCAGGAGAGGGAGTGGGATCAGAGGGAAGACCCTCAGACTCCTCGTCAGAGAAATATCTGGGATCTTCCTCTTCCTCCCACGAGGCCTCACCCTCGGTGTCAGACACAAGTTCACGAACCTGTGTCTGCAACCTCGCCCTGCTCGACTCGGTGGAACCCCGTCCACGGTGGGGGCGTCGAGAGGTAGACTCCCTCGCCCGCATCGGCGAAGCTCCCTCCGCCGACGTAGTCGGGGAGCCTTCCTGGGAGGTGGCCGCGGTCGGTACCGCGTCGGGGACCTCAACCTGGGCGATGGGCCAGCCGGCGCCACGCTCGACGGTACCGGAGGCGCAAGCACCGCCGGTACCGGAGGGGTAGGGCGCAACAGCTCTCCCAGAATCTCTGGGAGAACGGCCCGGAGGCTCTCGTTCAGAGTGGCTGCAGAAAAAGGCTGAGAGGTCGATGCAGGCGTCGACGTCAGAACCTGTTCCGGGCGAGGAGGCTGTTCCGGGCTGTCCAGAGTGGAGCGCATCGACACCTCTTGAACAGAGGGTGAGCGGTCCTCTCGGTGCCGATGCCTGCTGGGTGCCGAATCCCTCGGCGACCCAGAGCTCTCGGTGCCGACACGGGGAGGGGACCGGTGTCGATGCTTCTTCGACTTCTTCCGAAGCATGTCACCGGAGCTCCCCGGCACCGACGAGGAGGACGTAGAATCCATCCGTCGCTTCCTCGGGGCCGAGACCGAAGAGGGTCAATCCCGGGGGGGCTGTACCGCAGGAGCCCTCAGGGTAGGAGGAGACCCACCCGAAGGCTCACCGCCACCAGCAGGGGATGGACAGCCCTCACCTGCACTCCTGACGATGCACCTCCGTCCGACGACATCAGCAGACGAAGTCTCGGTACCACCGACGTCGATGCAGTCGCCCGATGCCTCGGCGCCGATGCAGAGGTCCGATGCCTCGATGCAGTCGATGGAGCGGCAGCCAAGGAAGATGGTCCGGACGCTGACGACGTCGATGCACTCGATGCCTCCGGTGCCGATGTCGACGAAGAGCCCGAGAACAAAACGTTCCACTGGGCTAATCTCGCTACCTGAGTCCGCCTTTGTAACAGGGAACACAGACTGCAGTTCTGAGGGCGGTGCTGGGCCCCTAGACACTGAAGACACGCAGAGTGCCTATCAGTGAGCGAGATTACCCGGGCGCACTGGGTGCACTTCTTGAAGCCGCTGGAAGGCTTCGATGTCATGGGCGGAAAAATCACGCCGGCGAAATCAAAAGCCGAAATGGCGAAAATTAAGGGGAGAAAAAATCTCGACCGAGGCCAAACTAGGCCTACCCCGACAACGAAAGAAAACTTACGGGGCAAAAGCTGAGAAATTACGGGAAGGGCAGAAAACCCGAAAGGGTCTTCCGGAACACTTCCGGAGCGCTTCCCGAACTTTTAGTAACGAAAAAGAAGAAAAAACACGTCGAAAAGGACGCGCGAGGTCGACTCTCTGGGGCACGAACGGCGTAACACGACCGTACCGAGCGCGGACGAAAGAAGACTGGCCGGCTCGAGCCGGTTTCGGGCGGGAAGACGGCTGCGCATGCGCAGTGCGCATGGGCGCGCGAGGACTAGCAAAGGCCTTTGCTAGTAAACTTTCCGATGGAGGGGGCTGCCGAGGACGTCAACCCATCAGTGAGAACAAGTAGCCTGCTTGTCCTCGGAGAATAATTGCAAGTTATGCGCATAACTCAACAACGCATTCTATAATGAACTCCACCTTAATGGTGAAGTGTGCAGTTCAAATTAAATGCGCGTTCAAAAGGGGTGTGTTTATGAGCGAGTTTATAGGTGTTTCATGGGTGTTCCAAAATTTACACGTAGTTATAGAATACAGTGGTTTGCACTGGGTTAAATGGAAGTACACAGATTTACACGCAATATCAACAAAGCGTATTCTATATACTGCACATAAGTTTTATAGAATATGCTCAGGTAAAACTGAGTTCCACGTGGATTCTTCAGGTGCTATATATAGAATCTGACCCAGAGCAAGTTATTCTATAACACTGTGTGTACATTTTAAGAATGCCCATGACCCACTCATGCTCCTTCCATAGCCATGCCCCCTTTTGGGATCTGTGCAGTAGAATTTGCACAAACTATATTATACAATACGCTTAGCAAATAATAGGTGTAATTTCTAATTAGCGCCATTTAGTACTGTTAATTGTTTAACACTCAATTACTGGTATTGATTGCCTTCTAACCCAATTGAGTTGCACGAACAAATCAGAATACACCTAGATTTGTGCATGCAATGCTAGTCACACTGTACAGAATCTGGGGGATAGTGCTTGCTACTTATAGACTTTTTTCAACAGTGTCCAAAGTTGTATATTTATATACATTCTATATATGCACCCTTGGACTCTTGATGCAGGTGATGTAGCAGAAGTACAGCTGTCAAGTGGGTTTTAACAATAATGTGCGCAGATGCTAATAAAGGAACTGTTTATTTGAAAATATTCCTAGTTGCACTCTGTTCTTCCTTGGTCATTTCCACTGTTTTCCTGTTGCGCTTTGAGTTGTAAACATTTGTCCCTCCTCTTTGTTCCATTGACCCAACAAAATCATTTTGTGGGATAGACGTCAACTCCAGCAGCCCTAGTTGAACTGTACTTGGGAGGCCTCAGATATGTTTTGGTGGTTTCTCAAGATTCACTACCCTTGTATCCTGAGGGATCATGCAAAACCCACACCGCCAGCACTAATATTATCCCTAAGTGCCTAATATAAGAACACAAGAATAGCCATACTGGGTCAGACCAATGGTCCATCTAGAACAGTCTCCTGTTTCCAACAGTGGCCAATCCAGATCACAACTACCTGGCAGAAACCCAAATAGTAGCAACATTCCATGCTACCAATCCCAGGGCAAGAGGTGGCTTCTCCTCATGTCTATCTCAATAGCAGACTATGGACTTTTCCTCCAGGAACTTGTCTAAACCTTTTTTTTAAACTCAGATACACTAACTGCTGCTACCACATCCTCTGGCAACAAGTTCCAGAGCTGAACTATTTGCTGAGTGAAAAAATATCTCCTATTTGTTTTAAAAGCATTTCCATGTAACTTCATTGAGTGTCCCCTAGTCTCTGTCCTTTTTTGAAAGAGTAAAAAAAAAAAAAAATCGATTCATTTCTACTCATTTTATACCACTCAGGATTTTGTAGACCTCAATCTCCCCTCAGCCGTCTCTTTTCCAAGCTGAAGAGCCCTAATCTCTGTAGCCTTTTCTCACATGAGAGGAGTTCCATCCCTGGTTGTTCTTTTTTGAACCTTTTCTAATTCTGCTATATCTTTTTCGAGATACAGCAACCAGAACTAAATGCAGCACTCAAGGTTAGGTCACATCATAGAGTGAAACAGAATCATTATAATATTCCTGGTATTATTTTGCATCCCTTTCCTATTCCTAGCATCCTATTTACTTTTTTCAGCCACCACTGCACACTGGGCAGAAGATTTCAGGGTATTGTCTACAATGACTGCTAGATCTTTTTCTTGAGTGCTGACTTCTAAGGTGGACTCTAGGATATGATTCAGATTATTCTTCCCAATGTGCATCACTTTGCATTTGTCCACATTAAACTTCATCTGTCATTTGGATTCCCAGATTTGCTAAGATCTTCCTGCAAACTTTCACAGTTTGCATATGTTTGCATATGGAAAAAGAAACAAAAGTGAACAGTCATCTTTACTTTCTGACATATGTTTTAACAACTTTGAATAGTTTTGTGTCATCTGCAAAATTAATCACCTCACTTGTTGTTCCAATATCCAGATCATTTACAAATATGTTAAATAGCACTGGTCCCTGTACAGATCCCTGCAGTACTCCACTATTCACCCTCCTCCATTGAGAGAAATTGCCATTGAACCCTAACCTCTGTTTTCTGTCCAATAATCAATTCCTAATCCACAACAGAACATTGCCTCCTATCCCTTGACCATTTTCTCAGGAGTCTCTCATGAGGAACTTTGTCAACAACTTTCTGAAAATCTAGATACACTACATCAACTGGATTACCTTTATCCAAATGTTTATTCACGCCTTCAAAGAAATGAAGCAAGCTGGTGAGGCAAGACTTCCCTTGGCTGAATCCATGCTGACTCTGTCCCATTAAACCACGTTTATCTCTGTGTTCTGTAATTTTATTCTTTATAATAGTTTCCAGTATTTTAGCCAGCAATGAAGTCAGACTTACCAGTATGTAACTTCCCGGATCACCCCTGGAACCCTTTTTAAAAATCGGCGTTACTTTGGCCACCCCCCAATCTTCAGGTACTATGGACGATTTTAGCAACAGGTTACAGATTACTAACAGCAGATCAGCAATTTCATGTTTGAGTTCTTTCATTACCCTTGGATGTATGTCATCCAGTCCAGGTGATTTACTACTCTTCAATTTGTTGATTTGGCTCAGTACGTCTTCCAGGCTCATCGAGATTTCTTTCAGTACCTCTGGATCTCGCCCCTTGAGAGCCATTTCTGGTACAGGTAGATCTTTTACATCTTTTTCTGTAAAGACCAAAGCAAAGAATTCATTCAGTCTCTCTGCCTTGTCTTCCCTGAATGTTCATTTTGCTCCTTCATGATCTAACGGTCCCATGGATTCCCTTGCAGGCTTTCCCACTTCTGATGTTCCTGAAAACATTGCTACTGTGAGCTTTTGCCTCTGTCGCAAGTTTCTCTTCATATTCTCTTTAGCCTTCTTTATCAATGCTTTGCATCTAACTCACTGGTATTTCTTCATCTGGGTCCTTTTTCATTCTTTGAAGTATGTTCTTTTGTCTCTAATAGCCTCTTTCACTCCACTTTTTAACCATGCTGGCTGTCATTTTCTCTTCTTTCCACCTTTGTAAATATATGAAATACACTGGAGCTATGTACTGAGCAGGCCCAAGAGGGAGGAGAAGGTAAAATTATGTATAATCATACCTGATAATTTTCTTTCCATTAATCATAGCTGATCAATCCATAGACTGGTGGGTTGTGTCCATCTACCAGCAGGTGGAGATAGAGAGCAAACTTTTGCCTCCCTATATGTGGTCATGTGCTGCCGGAAACTCCTCAGTATGTCGATATCAAAGCTCCATCCGCAGGACTCAGCACTTAGAGAATTACACCCACGAAGGGACACTCTGCCCAGCTCACCACCGCCGAAACGGAGGAGGGGAATTAACCCAGCTCATCCCCACACAAGTGGGGGAGGGGAATCCGTCCAGCTCATCCCCGCGGAGCGGGGGAGGGACACCACACCCGCCGATGCGGGGGGATCTGGCTTATCCTGCAACCGCAACCGCGGGAGGAGCTGACTGACCCTAACACCGCCGAAGCGGGAGGGGTACAAAACTGCCCTACAGCCGCACGAAGCGGGAGGGAGTGCCGGCAGAATTTTAAGTTTCAATCCAGCCCCGTGAAACGGAGGGGAGAGGAATGCAGCAGCTCACTGTAACACAAACTCGTCTTAACTCTTGAAGAATCCAAGTGAAAAAACTTGAACACGACGTCTTTCTGAAGTAACTGAAGACTAAACTTGAACCTGAAATGCAACCAGAATAAAAACAATACAGATATCTGGGAGGGGCTATGGATTGATCAGCTATGATTAATGGAAAGAAAATTATCAGGTATGATTATACATAATTTTACCTTCCATATCATCAAGCTGATCAATCCATAGACTGGTGGGATGTACCGAAGCAGTACTCACCCAGGGCGGGACATAGAAATCCCTGACCGCAACACTGAAGCTCCAAACCGGGCCTCCGCCCGAGCAGCCACAGTCAAGCGGTAATGCTTGGAGAATGTATGGGCCGAAGCCCAAGTTGCCGCCTTGCATATCTCTTCCAAGGAGACGGAACCGGCCTCTGCCATCGAGGCCGCCTGAGCTCTTGTAGAGTGAGCCTTCAGCTGGATAGGCGGCACCCTCCCCGCGGCCACATAAGCCGCTGCAATGGCTTCCTTGACCCATCTTGCCACTGTAGGCTTAGCAGCCTGCAGACCCCTACGAGGACCTGTATACAGGACAAACAGATGATCCGATTTCCGGAAATCATTGGTCACTTCCAAGTATCTGATGATGACTCGTCTCACATCCAGATATTTAAGAGCAGAGTACTCCTCTGGGTAATCCTCCCTACGAAAGGAAGGGAGACATAGCTGCTGATTCACATGGAAGCGAGAAACAATCTTGGGCAGGAAGGAAGGCACTGTGCGAATAGTCACTCCTGCCTCAGTGAACTGTAGAAAAGGCTCTCGACATGAGAGCGCCTGGAGCTCGGAAACTCTTCTGGCTGAAGTGATAGCCACCAAAAAGACTGCTTTCAACGTCAGGTCTTTCAGAGATGCCCTTGACAAGGGTTCAAACGGCGGCTTCTGCAATGCTCTCAGCACCAGGTTGAGATTCCACGCAGGCACCACTGAGTGCAGAGGAGGGCGCAGGTGATTAACCCCCTTGAGAAAGCGCACCACATCTGGCTGCGAAGCCAGGGAAGCACCCTTCAGGCGGCCCCTGAAGCAAGCCAGAGCCGCTACCTGGACCTTAAGGGAACTGAGCGACAGGCCTTTGTCCAGACCTTCTTGCAGGAACGCCAACACTGAAGAAATTGGAGCAGTGAAAGGAGAAAGAGAGCCTGCTTCACACCACGCTGCAAAGATACGCCAAACCCTGGCGTAAGCAGTAGAAGTAGAGCGTTTCCTCGCTCTCAGCATAGTGGCGATGACCTTGTCTGAGAAGCCCTTCTTCCTCAGACGCTGCCGCTCAATAGCCAGGCCGTAAGACCAAAGGGGGAGGGATCCTCCATCACCACGGGACCCTGATGTAACAGGCCCTGCTCCACTGGCAGCCGCAGAGGATCGTCGACTGAGAGCCTGATCAAGTCCGCATACCAGGGACGCCTGGGCCAATCCGGACCCACCAGGATTATCCTGCCGGGATGCTTTGCCACCCGGTCTAGTACCCTGCCCAACATGGGCCAGGGCGGGAACACATAGAGAAGCTCTTGTGTCGGCCATTGTTGGAGAAGAGCATCTACTCCCAGGGATCGAGGGTCCCGTCCTCTGCTGAAGAAGCGCGGCACTTGGCAATTGGCCGATGACGCCATCAGATCTAGGCTCGGCTGGCCCCAGCGCTTCGTGATGTCCAAGAACGCCTGAGCAGATAGCTGCCACTCTCCGGGCTCCAAGGTATGGCGACTGAGAAAGTCCGCCTTGACATTCATGACTCCGGCAATGTGGGCCGCTGACAGCTGTTCCAGGTTCGCTTCCGCCCACTGGCATAGACTCATAGCTTCCTTGGCTAGAGGGGCGCTCTTGGTACCTCCCTGGCGGTTGACATAGGCCACAGCCGTGGCATTGTCCGACAGGACCCGTACAGGCTTCAACACCAGTACCGGGATGAACTCCAAAAGCGCCAACCGAATGGCTCTGAGTTCCAGGAGGTTGATAGACCACTTTGCCTCTGCAGGAGACCAGAGCCCCTGCGCTGTCCTTCCCAAGCAGTGGGCTCCCCAGCCCGATAACGAGGCGTCCGTCGTGACGACAATCCACTCTGGGGACACCAGAGGCATTCCCGCAGACAACTTGTCTGTCTGCATCCACCAGCTCAGCGCCTTGCGCACTGCTGGATCCAAGGGAAGACGCACCGCATAATCCTCCGACATCGGAGTCCAGCGCTGCAGCAGAGAGTGTTGTAGTGGTCTCATATGAGCCCTGGCCCAGGGCACTACTTCCATCGTGGCCGTCATAGAGCCCAACAGCTGCACATAGTCCCAAGCCCGAAGAGGAGAGGCTACTAGGAACTGGTCCACCTGAGCCTGAAGCTTGACAATCCGATTGTCTGGCAGGAACACTCTGCCCACTTGGGTGTCGAATCGAACTCCCAGATACTCCAGGGACTGAGTCGGGCGCAGCTGGCTCTTCTCCCAGTTGATGATCCATCCCAGGGAGCTCAAAAGAGCAACTACCCGGTCCACAGCTTTGCCGCACTCTGTATAAGAGGGGGCTCGGATCAACCAGTCGTCCAGATAAGGATGGACTTGTACTCCTTCCTTTCGCAGGAAGGCCGCTATGACCACCATTACCTTGGAAAAGGTCCGCGGAGCAGTAGCCAACCCGAACGGGAGGGCTCTGAACTGGAAGTGTCGGCCCAGGACTGCAAAACGCAGAAAGCGTTGATGAGGAGGCCAGATGGAAATATGCAGGTACGCTTCCTTGATGTCCAAGGATGCCAGGTACTCCCCTGCCTTCACCGCCGCTATAACAGAGCGGAGAGTCTCCATGCGAAAGTGCCGCACTTTCAAGGCCCGATTGACTCCTTTGAGGTCGAGGATAGGCCGGACAGAACCTCCTTTCTTTGGGACCACAAAGTAAATGGAGTAACGCCCCTTGCCAAGCTGACTTTCTGGCACCGGAACGACCGCACCCAGGCGGATCAGATTGTCCAAAGTCTGCTGCACTGCCACAGCTTTGACCGGAGACTTGCAGGGAGAGAGTACAAACCCGTCTCTTAAGGGTCGGCAGAACTCTAGCTTGTAGCCGTCTCTGATGACCTCCAGCACCCAAGCGTCTGAAGTTATTGTGGTCCACTCGCCCAGAAACGAGGACAGCCGTCCTCCAATCTGCACTGGGGCGTGGACCAATACCCCGTCATTGGGTACGAGACCCTGGGGGAGGACCGGAGGGAGCACCTCCGGGACGGCGGTCTCTGCGAAAGGAACGCTGCTTGGGGGAGAAATTCCTCTTAAAGGAAGAGGGGGCAGAAGCACCCGACCTGCCCGGGCGGTACCGACGGGCTTCCTGAAACCGTCCTCTGGAGGTACCGGGACGAGCACTAGCCCGAGCCCTGACCTCCGGTAACTTCTTGCCCTTAGACGTGCCGAGATCAGTCACGATTCTGTCCAGCTCGACCCCAAAGAGCAGCTTGCCTTTAAAAGGCAATCTAGCCAGGCGGGATTTTGAGGCGTGGTCAGCAGACCAATGTTTCAGCCAAAGCCACCGCCGCGCAGAGACAGTCTGAGCCATGCCTTTAGCTGAGGCTCTCAAGACATCATACAGCAAGTCTGCCAAATAGGCTAAGCCCGATTCCAGGGCTGGCCAATCATCCCTCAAGGAATGATCCGAGGGGAAAGCCCGCTGCACCATAGTCAGGCACGCCCTGGCCACATAGGAGCCGCAAACTGAGGCCTGCAAACTTAAAGCAGCCGCCTCAAAGGACGACCTTAAGGCCGCCTCCAACCTCCTGTCTTGGGCGTCCTTTAGGGCCGTGCCACCTTCCACCGGCAATGCCGTTTTCTTAGTCACCGCAGTGATTAAAGAATCCACGGTAGGCCACAGATAGGCCTCACGTTCACTCACAGCCAAAGGATAGAGGCGGGACAGAGCCCTAGCCACTTTAAGGCTCGCTTCTGGGACATCCCATTGAGCCGAAATTAAGGTGTGCATGGCATCATGCACGTGGAAGGTTCTAGGCGGGCGCTTCGTCCCCAGCATAATGGCAGAGCCAACAGGGGCTGAGGGAAAGACGTCCTCCGGAGAGGATATCTTCAAAGTGTCCATGGCCTGTAACAACAGGTTGGGCAAATCCTCCGGGCGAAAAAGCCGCGCTGCAGAGGGGTCATCCGCTCCATCCGAGCGGGGATCCGTCTCCTCCAAGGAATCCGCAAAGGACCGTTGGGAGACCTCAGACACGCTGCCCTCATCTACATCGGAGGAGACAAATTCCTCCAAGGCCTGGGAATCAACCCGAGGGCGTTTACCTCTGGGAACCTCAACCTCCTTACCAGAGGAGGGAGCGGGGGCAGCGTTGTGCATGAGGAAGGCCCGATGCAGCAGCAAAACAAACTCGGGGGAGAAACCCCCCAGACTGTGCACTTCCGTAGCCTGGGCAACAGCCCTAGGCGCGCTCTCAACCGGCGCTCGCAACAGCGGGGGAGAGACATGCTGCGCATCCAAAATGGCGTCCGGCGCAAAACTCCGCGAAGGAGCCGCGCGGGAAGAACGGCTCTTAACTTTAGCCGCTTCTGTGCCGTCGCCCAAATTAAGGGCGTTCATGGCATTAATGTCTCCAACCTCAAGGGCGGCCCAAGAAGAAGCCGTCCGAGCCGCGTGGCCGGCCAAGATGGCGGAGGCGAGGAGCGGGGGATGGGCGTTTATGGCGGGAAAAACCGCCACGCCGGAGGAAGGACCGGGACATGCATCGGCCGCGAAACTGTCACCCACCAAGGGCGAATCCGGCTTGAAGACCCCCGCATCCCCTCTAGAAGCGCTCGAGCGACCCGGGGAGCGACCCTTTGCGCCCTCGCCCTCCGACGCCATGTGCCACGAGGAGAAGAATCGGGGAACCCCCGCCCGCTATAAAAAGGTAAAATTACCTGCTGTCCGCTCCGAGTCGTAACGACCTGGTGTCTCAGTGAGTAGCTGCAATAGACGCTTAAATAAACGTCGAAATAAACGCCTTTAAGGCCGTTCAAAATTTTTTTTTTTTTTTTTTTTAACGGAGCCAGCGGGAGGGGGGAGAAAAGGAGGGACCTGGCACCACCAGGTTTGCACTTGCTCAAAAGAGCCCTCAACCCCAGGCACTCAACAAAACCTAAAAATTAGGCTTGGAGGCCTAGCCAGAGCTGCTGCTGTGTGTGACCACCACCTGCTGAGATAGAGAACATACTGAGGAGTTTCCGGCAGCACATGACCACATATAGGGAGGCAAAAGTTTGCTCTCTATCTCCACCTGCTGGTAGATGGACACAACCCACCAGTCTATGGATTGATCAGCTTGATGATATGGAATAAAAGTATTGCGCCCCCTGAATCAGACCCCACATATGGGCATAGCAGGAACGAATACTGACATGGATGACCTCACAGGAGTGAACAGCCTAAAGGCCATGTTTACTAAGCCGTGTTATAGGCACGTTAGTGTTTTTAATGTACGTTAACAGTGTATGCGCCTACAATATCCTTATAGGCGCCTTCACAGTTAACGTGCGCGCTAATTGTGGTCACGTTAAAAATGCTAACGCACCTTAGTAAACAGGGCCCTAAGTGACAAGTGAGCATGTCTGGTCTGATATGTATATCCCAAGAGATGGTAGAATTTACAACTAGGAGCGCTTTGCACAAGTATCTCAAGGGTGTTGCATCTCAGCTGTCACCAAATCCACCACTTTAAGTACTAGACGAAAAATGGAATGCCATTATATGCAAGGTCTTAGTGGTCCATTCTGCCATTACTGTAATTCTCTGTATAAGGATTTTCGATATCCCATCTCAAAAAAACTTCATTGTAATGTAATGACTGTTTATTTCTTTTTACTTTTCAACAATTTTTATTGATGGTTCAACTCACAGTACATAACCAAAAACCATACTGTACATCAAAGTAGAAACTCTAGTATTCATAAATACACAAATAGATGCAAAAAGAGAACATGTGCCATCAACTATTTTTCATAAGTCCCCCCTCTCCCCCCTTTTCTTAACCCTCCCCAACCCTTGCTATTCCTTCCAATTTGTGCGAAATTGAAAAATGCCGTATCAGAGGTTCTTTATATCATATTTGTGTACAGTCCTTTTTTTGAAAGTTTAAACCCCTGGCCTCCCCGCACCTCAACCATTCCAACTGCACCTGGTAATTTAGTATAAATTAATACAGCTGAGAAGGAACCCTTGTTCTTGTGGTCCCTCCCCCAACCTGTAGTCTTAATATAAACCAGGTTCATGTTAACATGCATATAAAAAAAAAAGAGGTCAAACTGTTCAACATCAACCACTGTTATCTATCAACAATGTTTTATAGCTGGCATGTCAGATATTACCCATGCCCTGATTAAGTACCCCTGTTTCAACTATACAACTAACCTCCAAAAATTAAGGAGATAACATTGCTTCATCAAACTTTACCCCTTTAGAGTCCCCAATATACCCCGCTGTTATTAATCTAAAACCTATAGCAAGAACCTCAATTATCTAACCCACCCCTTCCCTACCTCCCGCCCCCTGTTTATTTCTTTTTAAGTTAACTGATAAATGTATTGATTAATATTATTTTTATTGTTGGTTATGTTTTTGTGTTTTATTGATTATGTATATTTTTCTTGTTACTCACTTTGGGCAAAGGCTGGATACAAATATAATAAAATAATTCAAAACACAGCTGGAAGCTTGATGCAAATCTCAAGCCTTTTGTATCGCCTTTAAAGCTCTTTTTAAAACTGGAGTACAATATTTAGGTTTTAGGGGTCTGTTTACTAAGCCGCGCTAGCAACTGTCTGTGCGCTAATGCCAAGTGATTGGGCTGTGTCAGTGCTACCGCAGCTTAGAAAACCGGACCATTAGTTTGCCCTTTCTGCGAGTATATTCCAGCTCGTTCACTGCTATCGTCCCAACATGGGCTGTTGCGACCACTTCATGCATCAGAAATTTGCTTGACCTCCAAAGCACACTAGTGATTCTTATTTTATTTGAAAATTTCAACATAACTTTCAAGCATGTCCCTGAAAAAGAATTCAGAAGACACAGAAATACCAGGAGACCCCCTAATAGAGGAAATAAAAATCATCCACAATATTGCTGGAGTCAAGCAGGAAATAAAAACAGAGGAAAAAAAACAACAAGGCAGATGAATCTTATAAGGTTATGTGATGACCAACGGGAAGTACCATTGCAGCTGCACCTCCCTCCCACGACACCACAAATTCTAACAATTGCTTAGGGTCAAGAAATAACAGATCAACATCATTAAATTTTACATGACGTATAACAGAAAATTTTAACAAGTAAGATGGCTCCATCACCAAAACCCTTAAGCAGAATCCCAAACAGCGCCTTGGAGTCACCAAAGAAAGATCAAGAAAAAATACAACCATTAGAACCCAGAAATTGTTCATACATATATACTTTGGTCTATATCTTTGGCTCTTGTTACTACAGAACTTAAGAACTATGAACAGTTTTTTTGTTATTGTTTACAACCTAGAAAACACTTAAAGGCATGGCAATTTGGCCAATATTTTACTATTCAATAATTTTAGTACTGAGTTTATTGATTTATATTTATTGTTTTATTTATACAGGTGATATTGACTTTTCTCATTTCACTATACACTGTTTTATGCTTTTTATAAAACAGTATATCAAAATTAATTGAAATTAAATGAAGCAGCAGATACTTGGGGTAAATTATGAAATTATCAATACAAAATGAAGGACTCTGTGTCTAAGGGGCCCTTTTACTATTCTATAAATGAGTGTGTGTTTTCACACAGATCTGCCGTGTCTTCCCTGTTTTGGGGCCTTACATCCATTAGAACCCTTTTTTGCGCCAAATATTCAGTGCAGAAGTAGTGCCTAACATTCAGCACCATATATAGAATGTTGCCCATAATTTAAGATACATGCATCCCTGTTGCATTTCTGGGCCCACAGTTATGCCAGCTGTATGGCTAGTGCAACTGTAAGCATGTAAATGTTAGGGGCAGGTTGGTAAAACAACCCCTAAACCTTTACAGTACAGAAATAAAATGGGTCCTACATGCTACAACCTGGAAAATGGTGTTAGAAGATAGAATCTCAGATCTGTTAACTTCCCCAATACAACATTTGCCTCTGTCTGAATGCATTTAAGAGACATTTGAGTGAGATCCTTAAAATACTTTCTGAGGCAATGCCACTGACTGCCAAGGTTTATTACCTGCCGCTGGCTGGAAAAATTACAAGGGAGGATGGTAGACAGCAGGAAAACCATCCATTGATAGACTGGATGCATTATTCCTGCCTGACAAATCTGAGCAGGAGTTGGCAGAAGGTTCCACATTAATAGCACATTTCTTCCTGGAATCGAACCATGACAGGGTCCTAAAACTGCTTTTCCTGTACAGAGATATTTTGTTTTTGAATCTTACAGTGCCAGTTTTTCCAGATGTGGCTAGGACCACACAGAAAAAGAGGAAGCTTTTCTCGGGAACAAGAGAACAGCCTAATCAGCAGAGAGGACAATTTTTAACTCAGGCTTTCTTGATGTGTCTTATCACCAACCAGAATATTTGTTATATGTTTTTAGATCCCTTGAATTAACTTTTTCCCCTGAGGGGCAAATCTGGGGAATGAGAGATATCTCCTGTGTATCCAAGAAACAAGAGTACACGGGTAAACAATTTTGTTGTAAGACAAATGATTTCAAATATATGTGTAATCCGGGTCCACTCCCAGCATCCTGGGGTACTAACTAGCTCTCGGAGTCGGGCACCCCTGACCCAGGTCATAAACAAATCACAGTTTATCTCTCTCACTCGAGTTTGGGAGCAGGCCAGGGCCGGATAAAGATCCGTAAGGCCATAGGGTGTTAAGCCAGACCTTGCTATCTTTTACCAGTCCGGGAGCAAACCACTCTACTTTCTCACTCCAAGGATTGTCTTTTATGCCAAACAAACTTTACTGAACTCTGCAATAAGCAGTTGATTCAAACTTCACAAGTCCTTATGTACATCTAGCATTTGGTTCAAGAGGTTTCCAGTCACTTCAAGACCATTTGTTACGGTCTCCTTCTTTTAAAGAATGTTTCTCTCAGCAGTCTCAAAGTATATACAAATCTTCAACTCCACCAGTCCTTTTCCCATCCCTTTAAGGCTGCATAATCTAAGGCTGTGCTTATAGCCTTAGTTGTTACAAGCAGGTTCCTCTGGGATCAAACGTCTCTGTCTTGTCCCTTCTTCAGAGATGCACTACCTCGAGTTGCATCCTCTGGTCTTGAACAGGCTCTTCCCAGTTCCTACTCTTAAATGACCAAGTTTGGCACTGGATTTTTGGACGTTTTTTGCAAAATGTCCACAATCGGATTTGGACATCATGTCAAAAATGTTCCTCTGTATCTTCTTAGTTCAGAACCCTTGAAAACACTGTCGTCCAGAAGACTTCCTCTTAATATGAGCTCATTCCCCCTCTGGTCTCCAGTATATTCCTTTGAGTCCCCCCTGGTGACAAAACGTTGCAAATCTAGTGACAAGCTGCCTAGTTTGTCACAAGCACATACAGAAAAATAATCCTAACTATACGGAGACAAAGCTAGGTATTATATTACAGTTTACCATTTAGAAGGCCCTTAGGGTCATGGTGGACAATATATTGAAATCTTCAGTACGGCATATAGCAGTAGACATGTTAAATAGAATAGAGTGTAGAATGTTAAATAGTGTTTGGGAAGGAATAGAAAAAAAATTTTGAATATCATAATAGCTTTTCATGAACCTATAATGCAATCACCCCTTGAGCACTATTATGGTCATCCCATCTCAAAAATGATAAGAGATTGTAAAAGGTACAGAGGCCAATAAAAATGAGAGGGGATGAAGCAGCTCTCTTATGAAGAAAGCCTTAACACATTAGGATCCATACAGAGTCATTATGATATTTACAGTTTTATTTTCCATTCCTTTCTGTACAATTTATAACATTCACATTACTGTCTTCTCCCCCCCCCCCCCCCCCCTCTCTACTTCAGTTTGGTTTGAGGATTTCAACGCATTGCCTACAATGAATCCAGTTTTTTCAGAGTGATAACTCCACCATCACCTACATATAGCTGGGAGTATTTGCCCCTATACACATGAAATTTCATCTACCAGTCAGATATCCAGCTCCCTCAGTACCTCAGGTTATCCTGCTGTTTCTCAAAAGTCTGCTCATGTGTTAAGTACTTTGCATAATTTTGTCTCATCAGCAAATCTGATCACTGCATCACCGATTCTTTTTCCAAATCAGTTCACTCCTCTTTGACATTATGGTATATTTTCTACCCTATTTTGGTAGCTCTGCTCTGAATTGATTTTAAACATTTATATACCATTTGAAGTGGTATACATAAATTATATAGCAAACAATAAAAATTAAAAACCATTACAAAAAACAATCACAATAAATTCTGGCCTCCAGAATTACAATATTCCATATGTTGACTCACTAGTGATTTGTAAAAGGACAATGCCATTTCCTTTTTTCCAATGCCTTATATCACATTCCTCCTGTTCTACATTAATGCCTTCACAAATTATTTTGGGCCCCTTTTACTAAGCTGCAGTAAAAGCAGCCCTGAGCTAGCGGCAGCGTGAGTTTTTGCCCCCCAGAGAGTCCCCTTTTACTGCAGCGGATAAAAAGGCGGAAAAAAGAAATGGCTGAGTGGTAAGTTTGCACTTGCCGTGCGGCCATTTCAGGGGTAGCACTTACTGCCACCCACTGAAGTGGCGGTAAAGGTTCCTGCGCTAACCCAGCAATAACTGGGCAGTGTACTACTACTACTACTACTATTTAGCATTTCTATAGCGCTACAAAGCATACGCAGCGCTGCACAAACATAGAAGAAAGACAGTCCCTGCTCAAAGAGCTTACAATCTAATAGACAAAAAATAAATAAAGTAAGCAAATCAAATCAATTAATGTGAACGGGAAGAGAGGAGGGTAGGTGGAGGCGAGTGGTTACGAGTCAAAAGCAATGTTAAAGAGGTGGGCTTTCAGTCTAGATACTGCAGGGTAACCCCCTTCGCCAGAAGTGCCACATACTGGGGGTGGAACTACCACCAGAGGTCATACTGGGCTGGTGGTAACCCTTTAGTAAAAGGTCCCTTAACCACTGTATGATCACCCCCATACCCATCTCAGATAAGCTACACATCAGTGACTCCAACCTCTATCGTTTATTCTATCCTTGAATTTCTTTATCCTCAGAGTCAAGAGTGAATTATATTTTAGTTGTCAAACTCTTGACTCCTTAGGTATTTTATTTCCACAGTGAGTTATGAAAAAGAATTGCCCACACAAGTTTTATATGTTCCTGAGGTCAAAGAACATTAAATACCTGGGAAAAGTAAGAGATACAGAATTGTGCATTCAAACTGGCCTGTTGCAGACCTGTCATCCCCGTTTTGCCTCAAGTTTTCTTGCAGGTCTGAGAGTTGGAAGGATGGAGGATTGAGAGTATATGGCAGGAAATAATTTGTAGCTGATTTATGTAGTAGATACCTGAAATCGCCTACCATATGGGACGGATCTGTGGTTGTGAGAGCGAGGGAGAAAACTGTAGTGCCTATAGTGACACAGTAAGAAGGGGCAGCTGGCTAGGCCAAGTAATTTTCCTCTATCAACAACCATTAGGCAACTATGTTTAGATATTACATATTGGGGGCAATTTTCAAAGGTATTCTCTGGGTAAATGTGAGGAGGAGAAGTAGCCAGGTTCAAGTCCCATTGTAGTTCCTTGTGATCTTGGGCAAGTATGTATCCTATACTGTTTATTTTAAGCCACACTGATCTCAAACTTGTTTGGGATAATGTGGGATTATAAATGTCATAAATTAATAAACAGATAGATAAGTCACTTAACCTTCTACTGCCTTGGGTACAAACAGAATATAAGCCTTCTGGGGACAAGGAAATACCTAATGTACCTGATTGTAGCTTGCCTTGAGCTACGACTGAAAAAGGCATGAACTAAATTAAAAAAACCTCTTCCCCTACCCCAGAGCCGGTCTTAGCAATTGCGGGGCCCTCTGCAGACCAGTTCGCTGACCCCCCTCAATCCCACCTAGCCCCGCCCGCACCCAGGCTCACCCCTTGTTGAGAAGGTATGTTTTGAACATTTTCTTTTATTTCAAATAAAGACAAATCAAGCAAAACTTGTATACAAAAACTAATTCAAACATGAAAAATGCTATACTAGGAAACCTTTGGGTTTAAAAAGCACAACCATGTGCATGTAAGGACTGGATAAATGAATTAAAACGAATCCCCTTAATATGTAATACTTGGTAGCAATAATAAAACAGTGATTGAATATTCAGATAGCAAGCAGCCTGAGCCAACAGATTTATTTTCCATTGAACATAATTAACTTTGTATGAACTTGGCTGTTAATAGTGTGCTGAACTGGACAATGTTGGCACATTTAGCCACACCTTTTTACCAGCCATGGCGCATATAAACAGTAATCATTGAAAATATTACACCAGTACAGGAGAAGAAAAATATATATTTTTTCATTATAAATAATTTCTGTAAGCTGTTACATTTCCAGTATACCCAAAATGACACAAACCAAATTAGCATACTGATTCTGCGTGCGGCACAATACCAGAAAAACAGAACATTGCTATACATTGTAAAATAAGACAGCAGATGTAAATTCTCAAATTGGACATATTCCAAACACTAAAATGAAAATAAAATGATTTTTTTTCTACCTTTCTTGTCTTCTGACTTTGTTTTTCTGATCATGTTGGTCCCAGTCTCTGATTCTGCTGCTCTCTGTCTGCTCCCTTAACTCCACTTCCAGGGCTTCCTTTCCATTTATTTTTTTACTTTCCTCCTTTCTTCTTCACTTCTTGCCCTACATCCATAGGTAATAGCTGGGTCCTCCACAGACTTGACTAGAGGAGGTATAGAGTGGATCCAGCTTTTGCCTATTTTCTCCAGCCATGTGCAGTTTTTCTCCTCTTTTCCCTTTCCCTCATCTCCGTCAGTATACATCTCATTCTTCTATCTTCCTTCCCCTCCATCCATATGCATCTCCTTCCTCTCTCTTCCCTCTCCTCCATCCATATGCATCTCCTTCCATGTTCATCTCACTTCATCTCACGTCCTCTCTCTTCCCTCCCCTCCATCCATGTCCAGCATTTCAACTCTCCCCTCCCCTCCATCTGTGTCCAGAGTTTCTCCTCTCCCCTACATCCATGTGCCTCTCCTCCTCTGTCTTCCCTCCCCTCAATCCGTGCCCAGAATTTCTTCTCTCTCCCTTACTTAAGTCCATGTGCATCTCCTTCTGTCTTCCCTCCCCTCCATTCATGTCCAGGATTTCTCCTCTCCCCCTCCCCTCTATCCATGTGCATCTACTTCCTCTATCTTCCCCTCCCCTCTATCCATGTCCAGCATGTCTCCTTTCCCCTCCATTCGTGTGCATCTCCTTCCTCTGTCTTTCTTTCCCTCCAACATTTCTCCTCTCTTCCCTGCCCTCCACTCCATCCATGTCCAGCATTTCTCCTCTCTCCCCTCCCCTCCATCCATGTGCATCTCCTTCCTGTCTTCCCTCACCTCCATCCATGTCCAGCATTTCTCCTCTGCTCCCCTCCTTCCATGTCCAGCAAATCTCCTCTCTCCCCTGCAATCCCCCACCCATGTCCAGCATTTCTCCTCTGCCCTCCCAAGTCCAACGATTCTCCTTTGTCCCCTGTCCTCCACTCTCATCCACATCAAGTGATTCTCCTCTGTCCCCTGCCCTCCCCTCCCATCCCATCCATGTCCAGAGATTCTCCTCTGCCCTCCCCTCCATGTTCAGTGACTTGCCCCTGCCCCCAACTTAACCCCCCTTTTCAGCCCCCGAGTTTCAGTTCCAACCCCAGCCCCACCTGCGTCCTCAGCTTTCCACAGCCCTCCTTTCCTTCCAGCTGCCCTGCGTTTAAAAGGTTGCAGCTGAGGCAGCAAAAAAAGCAGGCTCGCCTCTAGCCTTCCCTTCTCTCTCAGTGTGCCGCCTTCACGGAAACAGGAAATTGCATCAGAGAAAGGCGACACACAGAGAGAAGAGAAGGCTAGAGGTGAGCCTTCTTTTTCGCTGACACTGCCGCCACTGTGACTTTTTAAACGCAGGGCGGCTGGAAGGAAAGCTGAAAATCTAATGGCAGGGAGCGGAGAGAAGCACCGCAGGGACCTGTGCGACCGACCCTGTCGCGCCTGCCCTCCCCTATCTGACCAGAAGATCCCTTTCACGCAATATTTCAGGCCAGTGGCATTTCTATGTCGGCTGCCATCAGGGGAGGATTGCCGCTGTATACAACTCCTCCCCCCGGCGCACCACCACCTGGGCGTGTAGGGACCAGTTGCAAAGTTCTCGGCTCTGCCGGTTCCCTGCCCCAGAACAGGAGGTAACCTCGGAGGGAGCAGGGAACCGGTGTTGCTGACAGCTGCATGGCTGCTCCCTGCACCTTACTGCAGCATGCACCCGGCGCGGACTGCCCCCACCGCTCCACATTTGGTATGCCACTGTTCTAGGCCATTCTAACATCCATTTTTCCTGCTACTACCTTCCACTGGTTCCTGCTTATGTCTCTTCCTGCCATCCTACCAACAATTGATATTCCCCCAAAGTTGGCTCTCTGATAACTTACATAGTAGATGACGGCAGAAAAAGACTTGCATGGTCCATCCAGTCTGCCCAAGATAAACTCATGTGTATACCTTACCTTGATTTGTACCTGTCTTTCTCAGGGCACAGACCGTGTAAGTCTGCCCAGCAGTTTTTCCCGCCTCCCAACCACCTGTCCCGCCTCCCATCATCGGCTCTGGCACAGACCATATGTCTGCCCTCCCCTATTCTCACCTCCGAACCACCAACCCCTCTTCCCCCCACCTGCTCCGCCACCCAATTTTAGCTAAGCTTCTGAGGATCCATTCCTTCTGCACAGGATTCCTTTATGCATATCCCATGCATGTTTGAATTCTGTTACCGTTTTCATTTCCACCACCTCCCGCGGGAGGGCATTCCAAGCATCCACCACCCTCTCCGTGAAAAAATACTTCCTGACATCTTTCTTGAGTCTGCCCCCCTTCAATCTCATTTCATGTCCTCATGGCTTTTTCTTCATCATTTTCTACATAGCGTTTCGCTGTATCTTTTAGTCTCACAATTCCGTTTTTAGTCTTTCTCCTTTCACTAATATACCTGAAGAAGTTTTTGTCTCCCCTTCTTACATTTCTAGCCATTTGTTCTTCCGCTTGCGCCTTCGCCAGACGTACCTCTCTCTTGGCTTCTTTCAGTTTCATCCGGTATTCCTCCCCATGTTCCTCCTCTTGAGATTGTCTATATTTCTGGAATGCCAACTCTTTAGCCTTTATTTTCTCAGCCACTTGCTTGGAGAACCATATCGGTTTCCTTTTTCTCTTGCTTTTATGGCACTACAGGGTGCAAGAGTAACTGCATTACTTACATACCCCCCACCCCCTGCAAATACCAGAGGAAGTGTACTGTGACCCACTATCTGGATCCAGTCCATCAGGAAAGGGGAGATTAAAAACTAACCCTTTGTGTCCCCAAGAGGCAACCAGGAAAAGAGGGAAAAAAAGGCTGAGAATCCTTACCTAAGACCTGTTCTACCCAGTTCTAGCAAAGAACCCTATAGACAGGTAGAGATGGAGCTAGACATATGGGTTCGGGAAGACGGTTCCAGGCATAAGGTGCAAGATAAAAGGAACGAAGTCTGGAGTTAGCGGTGGAGGAGAAGGGGGACGTCAAGAGAGATTTGTTCAGAGAACGGAGTTCACGGGGAGGAGCGTAGGGAGAGATGAGAGAGGAGAGGTAATGAGGGGTCATAGAGTGGATACATTTAAAGGTCAGTAGGAGGAGTTTGAACTAGAGAGTTGCATGGGGACAGAAATCTTACCCATCCCCGCCCGTCCCTGCTGGAATCTTACCCGTCCCCACTGGAATCTTACCCATCCCCGCAAAAATGTAACCCATCCCAACCCGTCCCCACCCGTCCCCGCAAGAATTTAACCCATCCCCACCCATCCCCGCAAGAATTTAACCCGTCCCCACCCGTCCCCGCAAGAATTTAACCCATACCCACCCATCCCTGTAAGAATTTAATGGTACATAAAAGAAAATTCCAGTTACCTCCCTCAGTCTCTCTCTGGATTTGAGCCACAGCACTGTAGGCAAGGAAGGAATGGAAGCTGAAACTTGGAACACTCTGGTGTGCACATGTAAGATTTGTCTCTGATTTACTGGCACTGTATGCTGAGAGGTCAACACATGCACACGCCAGTAGGTCAGGTGACATCTGATGCTCATGCCTGTGTCAGAGCTGAGGTCAGCTCATCAGCCCGGGAGCAAAGAGGATTAATTTAAACATAGTAAGTGACAGCAAATAAAGACCTGACTGGTCCATCCAGCCTGCCCAATAGTCACACTAATTATCAATTCATGATTAAATCAATGAGTGTGATATTATATACTTGATTATGGTCTTTCTTTTGTGTTTCTGGAACATAGACCATAGAAGTCTATCTGGCCCTATCCTTATGTTCCAACTGCTGGAGTTGTCATTGAAGCCCACTCCAGTCTATGCGTCTTCTCATTTGTGGGACACAGATCGTAAAAATCTGTCTAGAACTGTCCTTATGTTCCAGCCACTGAAGTTGCTGTCTAAGCCCTTTCCATCCCATCCAAAACCAGACTTCCATATATTAGACACAGACCATACAAGTCTGCCCGGTATTGGCCCTAGTTAATCACAACTAGAGTCACCATCTAAGCATTACTTCACACATCCACACACATGCAGCCATTTAAGGTTAGGTTTTTTATAACTTCCATTTTCTAATTAGAGATCCTCTGTGTTCATCCCATGCCTTTTTGAATTCCATCATCATTTGTGTCTCTACCACCTCCTTAATGGAAATTTTTCCACATTTGTGCTGTTAAAGCAAGGAGGAAGAGGAGGAGGAGGAGACAGCACTCAAAGAACTTGGTATTCGGTAGATGAGAGGCTGGTGCAGGTGTAGCTTACACTTCCACGGGAACCGCACAGAACTACTTCCATCCCCGCGGGAACCCCACAGGAACTGCTTCTGTCCCCGCGGGAACCCCACAGAACTGCTTCCGTCCCCGCGGGAACCCCACAGAACTGCTTCCGTCCCTGCGTGAATCCTGTGGGTTCTGCGAGATTCCCACAAACCCTGTTCCCATGCAGCTCTCTAGTTTGAACTGTATATGGAAGCGGACAGGGAGCCAGTGAAGTGACTTGAGGAGTGGGCTAGTGTGGGCATAATGATTCTGGCGGAAAATAAGTCGAGCTGCAGGATTCTGGGCAGATTGGAGAGGAGAAAGATGATTGAGCGGGAGGCCAGTGAAGTAAATTGCAATAGTCCAAGCGAGAAGTAACAAGGGTGTGAATAAGGGTTTTGGTGGCGTGTTCAGAAAGGAAGGAAGGGGCGAATTTTGCTAATGTTGAAGATATACCAGGTAGCTGAGTTGCCCTAGCAACGGGAGGCACCATCAGAGTTTATGACCAGCCAGAAATTCCTTCATGTGGCTGACAGTAAAGAAAGATAGGGGATGGGAAATAGTGCAGCATACCTGAAGTAGAACATTATAGCTAAAAATTATAGACAATGTCTATTCTTATGTTCATCTTCTGCAAGTAATTTGGGTTCACCAACTTATACATAAGAACATCAAAAGGTGCACTCTCACACCCACAGGCTACTACTACTACTATTTAGCATTTCTATAGCACTACAAAGCATATGCAGCTATCTAATGTGGAAGAGTAGTCTTATAAATTACAGACTAAGAACAAAAGGAAGCCAGGGTTCAAATTCCACTTTTCCCACTGCCACTCATCATGAATATGGGCAAGACACTTCACCCTCAATAGTGCCTCAGATAGAAACTTAACATTATAAGCCCACTCAAGCAGAGAAATAACTTGTGTACGTGATTGTAACCTGCCTTGAGCTCAGATGTGGAAAAGGGGAGTAATGAAATCTAAAATCTAAATCTTGTCATTTGATATTATTGCACCTTTGAACTTACCTGAAACTATACCCTGCATTTATGTAAAGTACGATATTCCTTGCTGCTCTTTGCTTCCAGGATCTCTCTTTGGCAAGGCGCTGCTCTGTGTAGTGATTCACACAGTGACTCTGGAATGCCAGTTCAACTGCTGGAGCAGTAAAACAACTGCGAGATAAATTAAATACATTGGTGCACACCTGGCTTCCCACAGTGTCAGGTGCAGAATTCATGCTAAAGAAATGTGTAAAAAGAAATGAAGTGCACGGCTTCTGTCTAACCTAAACTTAACACAGAAAATTCTCTAGATTATATGGTTTTGTGCTATGCAAAGGGTAAAAAAAGAAAAACTGCTTTGCTATTTACATGGAAAGTATACATGGGAGACTATGAGGCATATTTTCAAAGCACTTTGGGAGGCTAAGTTCCATAGGTTTCTATGGAACTTTGGGAGGCTAAGTGCTGTGAAAATGAGCCTCTATGCTTTCCCTGGCAGCTCTCTCTCTCTGCTAGTCACTCTCAGGTAGCATGTGAGGCAAACATTTCTGTTTTGTTTAGTTTCCTGTGCTGTTCGCAGGATTTTTCATTGGGGTTTTTCTTTTAATTTTTTGGAGCAATGTTTTTAATAGTGTGCACTATTTTTAAATAGTGTGTCCTTGTGCTCAACTAGTGTACACTATACTGGAGAAAAAAGCGCAAATTTCCTTTTTTTCGCCATGTAGTTTTAAACACATACACATCCCTACTATCAAGTTGCCTGCACTGTGCAAGCCTTTCCCGAACAGGGCCAAACAAGTTGGAGGACAATGGCCCCGTAGGGAAATAACGTTTTCTAAATCTAGCATATATATTTTATACTTACACAGTGCCTTTCACACCCTTCTACATTTTTCACATTCTGCTGTCTAAAAAATCTAATTCAAAATGCAGTTAAAGTAGGAGTTTGTTTCACTTTCAACATAAAAGGAAAACTGCAGAAATGTTCAAAAAGCAATTAAGAATAAGAGAGCTGAGTTGTGAATGCATGTCTTCACACCCTTTCTCACAGCTAGGTACAGTGTGGAATAATTTTATAACAGATCACCTTTGTGTGAAGGACAAATAGGCACCTATTTACTGCTTATTATATAAAGATACACTGGCCAATGTGTAAATTAAGGCTAGAGACATTTACACCTGCTCCGGAGCACGCACACATGTTCACATGTAAAATACATACTTAATTCCACCTCTGAATACACCTATATGCGGGTCACGCCTTTTTGTCATCATGGGTAATTTTACAAGCAAAACCTCTGGGGATATTTTATAAAAGGTGTGTGTGTGTGTGTGTGTTTAGTGGCTCTCATAAAATCTGTCTCTGGGCTAGCTGGTAGGTAGACGCATCAGCCCTCAGAGGATCAGCTGAGTGAACATTCACTCCGCTCTCACTCGAACAAGCACAATCAGACTTCCCCGGCTACCGAACCCCAAATCCATCTAACTCCCAATGGTCAAACACTTGCAGTGCCCTGCCCAGCCCAAATTTCCTCCTTCCCTCTCCTGCATTTATAGGTGGCCGAAATATATTTGCAAACCTTACAGAACGGTCTGTTTTGGGGGAGGTATCTATTTTTGCAGACATTCCCTAAATTTATGCCACTTTGGTAATCTTAATATCAAGCTAAATCCACTTCTGAACAAAAATTATTTTTATATATAAAATGGACCCTCAGACGGCTAACGTAGGTATAATGAAAAGCCCATGATGAGCCAAATTCTTCACTGGTCCAGTTATTTTTAATAAACATTGTTTTACATATAACCTATGTTGAATGATTGCAAATCTATATATATAAAAGGCACCACCAACGTTCTATGAAGCCTCCAGCCGGAAGTGTGAAGCGCCAGAGATATCCGGTTTCCCCATGAGTGAAGGAAAACAGCACAGCACGAAATCCATCTCTCTGTAACAGTGAAGGACTCAGAGGGGGGAGGGGAGAGAGATGCCCTCACTCTCTCTGTAACACAAACACAGAACAGCAGGAAACTTAACACTGAAGGACTGGACTCAAAGGGGGGAGGGGGGAGGGGGAGGGAGAGAGGGCAGAGGGCAGGGACACACACTCCCACATGCACACTCTGAAGAAAACCTTGCTAGCCCCCGTTTCATTTGCATCAGAAACGGGGCTTTTTTACTAGTCTTCAAATAAGAATTCTTATCTTAGACAAAGGCCACCTTTATCTAAGATAAGTGATGTATACCCTGTTTCCCCGAAAATAAGACATCCCCTGAAAATAAGACCTAGTAGAGGTTTTGCTGAATTGCTAAATATAAGGCCTCCCCTAAAAGTAAGACCTTTAAAAAGTTTTTGTTTGGCCCCGATGGGACATGGACACAGAAACCTTAATTTTTTTCACTGCAACCCAAAGACGAAATAACATTAAAGAAATGCAAGAAACAAGACTGAGGTGGAAAATCTATTGTCCAGCGGACTCCTACCATCCTCCTTCACGCTTTTGTGAAGATCAACTACCGGTAAGTGAGCCCGGAAAGAAAAGAAGCATCCCCCTTGCAGAAATAATAAAAGAAAAGAAAATAAGTAACCGAGCCCTTTCGGCGCTGCTCCATCGCCCAAGGGCTAAGTCAGACTAGAAGGATGGAAAGTGTTGCGAAAGTACAGGAGGAGCGCATAAAGCGCCACCAACGGGGAACGGAGCTACCGTAGAATTTTTTTTTAACGTTTGTAATACGGTAGGGATGATCCTGCGCCCTAAGCCCTCTCACAACCTCCCGAGACCCCCAGTCAGAGCAGCCAGGCCCCACATTCCATTACCTTCCCTAGTGCATACCCCTCCTCCATTCCCAGCCCGGCCAGGGCGGCTCTGCTCCGCTCGAGTCCTGCGGTCACTGTGAGCAGATAGGCGAGCCACGGCCTACTCCTGCAGGATACCGCCCCCCACTTCAATACAGTTCCTGACCGCCACAGTCCCCCTACTACTCCCGAATAAGACATCCCCTGAAAATAAAACCTAGCGCATCTTTGGGAGCAAAAATTAATATAAGACACTGTCTTATTTTCGGGGAAACACGGTACCTATTGTTTCACATATGAGCTATGAAAACTAAGGGGTCCATTTAGCAAGCTGCGGTAAAAGGACCCCTGTGGTTATGTCGGCGTGCCGGTTTACCGTGCACTAAGGCCCCTTTTACCACAGCAGGTAAAAGAGGTTTTTTTTAAAAGGGAAATGGCCTTGCGGTAAGTTAAATACTTGCCACGCGGCCATTTCCTGAGGGAGCCTTTACTGCCACCTATTAGGAGGCGGTAAGGGCTCCCGTGATAATCCAGCGATAACTGAGCAGTGTGTGGTGCTGCCCAACTACCACAGGGTAAGCCCCCAGCACTAAAACTGAAAAAATAATTTTGACACGAAGGCACGAATTGGAACATAGCAAAACCATGTTGGGATTGCTGCACCTTTGTAAAAGGTCCCCCAAATGAAGAACTCATATTTGAAGATTTGAAATGAAAAATATAAGTTATATATAAATCAATGTTTATTAAAAGTAACTGGGCAATGGGCTTTCCATTATACCTATGTTAGTCATCTGAGGATCCATTTTACATATATAAATAATATTTGTTCAGTAGTAGATTTAGCTTGCTATTGTGATTTTATTTCTCTACAGTGTCTTGATACACTACCAAGTTTCTATAGCAATTAATAATCTAGACACTCACTTCAAAGCATTTCTATATAGAGACATTGAAACATGAAGGCAGATAAAGGCCATATGACCCATCCAGTCTGCCCATCCTCTGTAACCCCTAACTCTTCCTTTTCCTAAGCGATCCCACATGACTTTTTAAATTCTGGAACAGTCCTCTATTCCACAATCTCCACTGGGAGGCCATTCCATGCCTCCACCACCCTTTCTGTGAAATAATACTTCCTTAGATTACTCCTAAGCCTATTCCCTCTTAACTTCGTCATATGCCCCCTCATTCCAGAGCTCTCCTTCATTTGAAAAAGGCTCTCTTCCTGTACATAAATGCCCTTGAAATATTTAAACGTCTCTATCATGTCTCCTCTCTCCCTCCTATCTTACAGCATATTCATGTTGAGGTTCATAAGCCTGTCCCTATAATTTTTGTGTTCAAGACTGCTTACTAATTTTGTAGCCGCTCTCTGGACCAACTCCATCCTGTTTATATCTTTCCATAGGTGTGGTCTCCAGAACTGCACATAGTACTCCAAATGGGGCCTCATTAGAGACTTATACAATGGCACTATCACTTCCTTTTTCCTGCTGGTCATGCCTCTTTTTATGCACCCAAGAATCCTTCTGGCTTTGACCGTTGCTTTTTCTACCTGTTTCAAAGCTTTAAGATCATCAGACACAATCACCCCCAAATCCCACTCTTCCTTCACCCCCTATACTGTACCGTTCCCTCGGATTCTTGCGACCCAAGTGCATGACCCTGCATTTTTTGGGATTAAACCTTAGTTGCCAAATATTGGTCCATTCCTCCGGCTTCGCTAGGTCCTTCCTCATGTCATTTACGCCCTCCAGGGTGTCCACCCTGTTGCAGAGTTTGGTATCATCCGCAAAGAGAGAAACCTTACCATACAGCCCTTCCGCAATATCGCTCACAAAGAAGTTACAAAGAATTGGCCCTAGGGCCAATCCCTGCGGTACTCCACTGATGACATCCTTTTCTTCAGAGCAAGCTCCATTTACCACTACCTTCTGTCTCCTACCATTCAACCAATTTTTAACCCAGTTACTCTAGGTCCCATACCGAGGGAACTCAACTTCTTTATCAGTCACCTGTGCGGAACCATGTTAAAGGCTTTGCTGAAATCCAAGTATACCACATCAAGCGCCCCTCCCACATCCAACTGTTTGCTCACTCAGTCAAAGAAGACAGTCAGTTTCATCTGACATGACCTGCCACTAGTGAAGACATGCTGCCTCAGGTCCTGCATTCCATTTAGTTCAAGCAATCTCACAATCCTCCTCTTTAGATGCGTTTCCATTAGCTTACTCACCACCGAAGTCAGACTGACAGGTCTGTAATTCACAACCTCCTCCTTACTTCTACTCTTGAGCAAAGGAACCAAATCCGCCCTTCTCCAGTCCACCGGGACCACTCCAGTTTCTAAGGAAGCATTGAAGAGGTCCATCAGCAGAGCAGACAGAACTTCTCCGAGTTCCTTAAGCACCCTCGGATGTATCACATCTGGCCGCATCTCTCTGTCTACTTTTAGTTTGGCAAGCTCCTCACGAACACAGTCCTCCGTAAATGGGTCTTGGTCTACCATACATCCATCCCCTTTAGCCTTTGTTTTCTGCATCCCTACCCCCGGTCTTTCATCCATGTACACAGAGCTAAAATAATTGTTAAGCAGTTCAGCTTTATCCTTATCTTCCACATATTTCTCTCCCTCAGCTTTGAGCCTCACAATGCTATTATGGCACTTCCTCTTGTCACTTACATATCTGAAAAAGTTCTCCCAATTTTATCGTATTAGCTATCTTTTCTTCCATTTGCCTCTTCGCATTCCTGATAGCTTTTCCAGATTCTCTTCGCTTATTCAGGTATTCTCTCCTGTCTTCGTCTTTCTGAGTCATCTTATAATGTGTGAAGGCTAGCCTCCTTACCCTTATCTTTTCAGCTACTACATTCTAGTACCAGAGAGGCTGAGAGGCCTTCTTTTCCTCTTACTTTTATGTAATTTTCTAACATAAAGGTTAGTTGCCTTTAATATAGCTCCTTTCAGTCTTGTCCATTGCTGTTCTACATCCTCCAGCTGTTCCCACAGAAATTCCCACTTCAAGAGATCAGTCCAAACACCAGGGTAAGATGCTCCCAAATCAAAACTTTATTTGGACCCTACACAGCCTGTGTTTCGGCTTTAGAAAGCCTTCATCAGGGGTCGATCAATGAGTGCACAATTGTATACTGATTGACGATGGAGCACATGAGCAAATGTCTCTTGATTAGGGTAGGTATACTATTCTCACACCAACAGGTTGGGAACAGCTGGAGGATGTATACAATTGTGCACTCACTGACTAAAACAGCGGATCCAAAATGTTGAGAGTGGCTGATTTTTCATGTCATAGGTCCATAAGCAGTCTGAAAAAGTTATGCTTGAATGTTAACTTTTTTATTTTTCACAGAAAAGGATGTGGTTACCCTGTTGTATTACAAATTGTTTGCTCTAACACAGTGGTTCTCAACCTTTCTTCTGTTGTGACATACCTGACAGACAACATTCATATATGTGATACACCAAACACTAAAATTCACAGCTGAAGAAATCATGCCTAAATATTTCATTGTTTGACTGTAAATATAGTATGAATTTGCCTACCCCATATCAAAAAATCTATATGCAACACATCAGTCCTAGATTTCTCACTTATATAACAAAACAAATATATATTCAAATTCTGTGCCACCTCAGTAACAGCTACACAAAATCCCTCCACTGCCAGATACTGTGAAGTAAAACAAAAACCTGCAAATATGCTACTGAACCATGTAGCAAACAACCTATGAACAGCGGACCTGCAACATTTTCAGTTGGAGCTGAAAAAGTAGCAAAAAGAGAGGGTACAAAAGTACACGAACCAAGACAGAACAAAAGAACACCAAGACTGGAACAATGTAAAAGGCCTAACACGGGCCGTGTTTTGGCGCAGAAAGGTGCCTACCACAGGAGTCAAACCAGTATTCTCTTTGATAGTAAAAATCCAAACTAGTCCTTCTAATACCACATCTAGGTATGCAGCAGGTTATGCCAAATGAGTCCCAGTACAATAATAGCTTTCAACAAACCGTGGTTTGGGATTTTATTTACTATCAAAGAGAATACTGGTTTGACCCCTGAGGCAGGCACCTTTCTATGCCGAACACTACCTGTGTAGGGTCTTTTGCATTAAAGATTTCTACATTGTTCTACCATTGAACTAATGTTGTGTCTCTTTCTACCCACGTTGGGCGTGCTCCCTATAGCGTAAAAACATTGCCACAAAGGTTTTGCCATAACATGTGTTTGTGAGAAAACTTAACAAAACAGGTTAGTAAAGAGGCTCCTAAGGCTACAGACCAATGTAGTTAAAAAGAAATTTACTTTTAAATTATTTATTTCCCTCCACTGAAAGTTTATAGCAGAGACTGTTGGGAAATCTGACCTTTTTCTAGTCAAGATTTTTTTTTTTTTTTGGGGGGGGGGGGGGGGGGGGAAACAAACAACAATCCTACACATTCCATCAACATAGTTAAAGAACAAACCATCTTCATCAGTTTATGAAATCTTCCAGAGTTCACCTTACTGCTCAAGGGAGCACATGAGCAGAGCTCAAGCACAAGGCTCTTCAACTCTTCCTAAATGCAAAAACCCCATAGGTACAGAAGGTTGGTGCTACATCTCCAACAGTCCAGCAGCAGCTACTGTCACATCAAGAACAGGTGTGAGATGTACGGCATTCCAGAGAGGGCCATTTCAGTCTTGACACTAGCACTTCCTCAGGATGCAGCCCAGGCTGGTCAGAATTTAGACACTTGACAATATTTAATTGCTTCTTCCATCCTTCCCTTTTTCTCCTGGGAATGGTAGGAGTGGTACAATTCAATGGAGGTCACAGCAATGGTGCATAGATTTAACTATACACAGTAAGCACAGAGACTTAAGGACATATAGAGCTACTCTCTAGAACGGGGGGGTTCTCAGAATTGAAAGAACTAAAAGCACAAGTCAGAAGATTAGAACAAGCATGGAATAAGAAAAAGACGACTCTACACTCAACATAATACAAGTAAATTCACCACCATAACCATACCAAACTTTTCCCTTCCCGTCTCAAACAATCTGAAAATTCTGGGAGTTACCATTGATCGAAATCTCACACTCGAAACCCACGTGAAGAATACAACCATCTGACAGACTAAAAGATCATATTATAAAACTAAAATCGGTCCAGACTACAAGGTTACACATAAACTCTTCCAACTCGTAAACAAACTACTAAATACCACACCGGTTACTTCTAACAACTTAGACACCCCATCAGCAACCAATCTCGCGAATTACTTCAAAGAGAAAATTATAAAGCTACGACTCATGATACCTATCAACACAACTGATTGTGCAAACCTCCTTGAGTGTTTAGACCCAATACCTGGGGAACACCCAGCAGACCGATCATGGACCAACTTTGACATACTCTCGGTTGACAATATCTCCCAATCGCTTGGAAGATACGCCAAGTCGCAATGCAAATTAGACATCTGCCCTACTAACCTTATAAGATCTGCCCCTCAACACCTCAAAACAGACCTCACGAGGCACCTGAACTACATGCTACAAAATGGCCTCTTCCCAAGGGATAAAGGAAATATTCTACTTACTCCTTTACCTAAAGACACAAAGAAAAGCACAAGTGACTTAACCAACTATCGCCCAGTAGCATCTATCCCACTGATAACCAAACTTATGGAAGGCATAGTGACGAAACAACTCACTAGTTACCTAAACAAATACTCAATTCTTCACGAGTCTCAATCAGGATTTCGGTCTAAACCACAGCACTGAAATAGTACTAGTAACTTTAATGAATAAATTTAAACAAACAATTGCAACTGGCAACAAAATACTTCTCCTACAATTCGACATGTCCAGTGCCTTCGACATGGTCAACCATGGAATATTACTACATATCCTAGAATACTTTGGAGTTGGAGGTAACGTTCTTAATTGGTTTAGAGGATTCCTGACCACAAGATCATACCAAGTAATAGCGAACGCGGATATATCAGCCCCATGGACACCTGAATGTGGAGTCCCCAAAGAATCCCCCCTCTCACCAACCCTCTTTAACCTAATGATGATACCCTTAGCCAAGCTACTAGCTAATCAAAACCTCAATCCCTACATATATGCAGACGATGTCACGATCTATATCCCATTCAAACATGATCTAAAGGAAATCACCGACGAGATCAACCAAAGCTTCCAAATCATGCACTCCATGTGGAAACTCAAAAGAGTAAAACCTTTCTTCCCAAGATCCATTTTTCGCAACCTGGTACAGTCAATGGTGCTAAGTCACCTTGAGTATTGTAACGTACTCTACGCTGGCTGCAAAGCACAGATTATCAAGAAACTTCAAACAGCCCAGAATACCGCAGCCTGACTCATATTTGGAAAAACAAAATATGAAAGTGCAAAACCCCTAAGAGAGAAACTTCACTGGCTCCTACTTAAAGAACATATCGCGTTCAAGATCTGCACCATTGTTCATAAAATCATTCACGGAGATGCCCTGACCTACATGCTAGACCTCGTGGACCTGCCTCCCAGAAATGCTAAAAGATCAGCCCGCACATTTCTTAATCTGCACTTCCCTAGCTGTAAAGGATTCAAATACAAACTAACACATGCGACCAGCTTTTCCTACAGGAGCACACAGCTGTGGAATGCACTACCAACTAACTTGAAAACAATTAATGAAATGACTAACTTTCATAAATCTCTGAAAACCTCTCTCTTCAACAAGGCCTACCACGAGAATCCATAGCTTAATTATAACACTTCACCACTCCACCCTTATTCTGAAAGTCATATTTCTATAACTGTTTGCTTACATCTTTTTTGTCATCCTTGATCTCTTTGTAACACCAATTGTATCTCTTACCCTGGAATGGCGATGCCATAACAGATCTTTGTAAGCCACATTGAGCCTGCAAATAGGTGGGAAAATGTGGGATACAAGTGCAATAAATAAATAAATAAATAAAATAAATATGACTTTTGGGGAGGGTGTGGTTAGAGATACTCCTTGGGAGGACCTTAGTGACCTTGGAAGTGTGTAGAGGGAAATCCTGTTCTTCAAGTACTCTGGCCCATTTCCTTTAAGCGCCTTGAAGATCAGACATACAGTTTTAAAATTTAGCCCTGTATTGTACTGGTAGCCAGTGAAGTTTTTGCAAAAATGGTGTGATGTGGTCACATTGCTTACAACCTTCTATTAGTCTTGCTGCAGCATTCTGAAACAACCAAAGTTGCTGCAGACCCTTTGAAGTCAGACCAGTGTAGAGTGCATTACAGTACATTTATGCCACTTGTTACAAAATTACCCTTACATTTATATTTTTATTATTTTTATTTTAAAGTTACCATTTCTTTAATTGTAAGTTGCTTGGAGCAAGGAACAAAATTCAGAAATGAGTTCAAATGAACCAAATAATTGGTCATCCAGTCAGAGGGTGATGGATATCTGCAACAGTTATCCAACTGAGGTTATAGAAACCAAAAACAGTGGCAGAATTCAAGCACAGTTAGCACAGACACAAATGGAGATTAAAGGCAGAAGAGGAAGGAAGGGAGGGAAAATACAAAAGACTGAGAAGAAACCATCATAACACAGTATGCAGGGAGAAACAGACAGACCGGATGGACTAAGTGGACCTTCTCTGCCAACCTATCTTCTATCCAGTTAATATTCAGTCGCCAATGGCCAGCATTTATTTTTAAATGCTAGCTGCTACCAGATGAATTACACCTGGATATTCAGTGGCTGCTGCTGTCTGGGTACTGGCCTGAATATCCAGGTATGGCCCATATACTAGGATCATTAACCAGGCATAGAAAGGATTGCAGTTTGTGTGTGTCATGTCCCCCTACCTCAACACAAGCAGCGTCCTCAGGCTGCACGGGGTCCCATCGACACACATACTTGACTGACACTGCCTGAGCCATGTATGTGTAGTCCTCTCTGGGTTTGTTCAGAGAGCAGTGGTTGCAGGCTCCTTAATTGCTTTGCTTCCATGCACCTGTTTCTGCTCTCTCTCTCTGCCTGGTTTCCAGGCTCCTTGATTGCTTTGCTTCCACCCACCTGGGTCTGCTCTTCCTCTGCCTGGCTTCCCTTGCTTCTCTCCTATTGGTCTTCCGGTTCCTCCTTCCCCTGCTCTTGTCCTCTGGCTGTGCCCCTTCTCCCTGCTATCAGACGCCAGCACTTTATCAGCTGAGCTCTCCCTGGACTCCTTGCTTTGGCTTCTACTTTGGTAGGTGTTTCTAACTCTGTAGTCTGCTTCTTATCTACTGGTCCCTTGTTGCTGACTTTGTCTGTACCTGGATTACCCTTCTGCCTGCCTGACTTTCGCCTGTACCTGGATTACTCTCTTCTGCCTGCCGCCTGCCACTTTCGCCTGCACCTGGATTACTCTCTTGCCTGCCGCCTGCCTACTGACTTGCCTGTACCTGGGTTACTCTCTTGTCTGCTGCCTGCCTACTGACTGCCGATTGTACCTGGATTACTCTGTTGACCTGCTGCCTGCCTGGCCGATACATTCATCACCCCACTTCCAGCTCCATCCCGTAAGTCCTGCAGGACGCATGCACCCAGGGGCTCAACCTCTGGGGAACGGCGGTCAGTGCAGGTAAAACCCGAGGTTGTCCAGCCACCAAGCAGAACCTGGCCCGAGTACTGGGCTCAGCAGTGCTGTACTTGGTACAAGAACTCAGAAGTCTGACAATGTAATCCAACATGTCTGGTTAGTTATCCAAGCACTGGCATCAAATATTGGCAGTGGCTGAATAACTTCCAGTTCCCCCCCCCCCCCCCCCCCCCCCAACAGCCTGCTTAGATACCGTATATTCGAATATAAACCCATCCAAATATAAACTGAGGCCACTTTTTTCCTCAAAAAGGGGAAAAAAGGTTGATTCGAATGTAATTAGAAATTTGGGTGATCATGGTTGACTAGACATGCTTGCTATAAGTTTTAATAAATGTATTAACTTCACAATGTAGCTCTCACTATTCACTACCCCTGTCACTGAAGTAGTGAGTGTCATCTGCCAGGGACCATGAACCAGGGCTCGGTACAAAAATCCTGCAATCATGGGTCCCTATGACATAACAGTGAGCTTCTGAATCACAAAGAATAGTTCTATGACTATGCCATCAAATGGACCATTATGCTTTCTCCAAGTCGAAAAGTGCACACAATAGAGGATATAATTTTAGCCAAGTTAACTTCAGTTCTCTGGTACTGTATATGGCTTCAGTGAAACCACTGCATTCAGATTAAATAAATCTTACATTTGAAATAATTGTAATTTCAAAGCACTCTTATTATGCATTGATTAAGAGCTCAGTGCACTTCTAATAATGACGCAAAGAGACATGATTACCGAACCAAGTTCAAATAGACAAGTAACACTAAGGTTTCTTTCTAAAAAAAAAAAATGAAGTCTGGTCCACATTACTGCTGTGAAAATTTGCTTAAATTTAATTATAATCAGAAAATGGAATCCTGGCAGGTGGCTGCATGTGTGGAGATCAGAAGACCAGTGTGGCTCCATGTACACTGTGTAAGAATGCTGCTGTTACCACTAGACCATCAAACAGACAATTATTCTTTAGTTGTTCCTCAATGAGCTCCCACAAATCATTCCTAATATGGCCAAAAAAGAAGGCCTATTTTATTTTCCACATCACCAAATGAGAACCCAGACCCTTTTTCTACAAGGCCTTATTAAAGCACATTTCTTTATCTATGTTTCAGTGATCACATTCAGAAAAGTGGAGTGGAGGAGTGGCCTAATGGTTAGGGTGGTGGACTTTGGTCCTGGGGAACTGAGGAACTGAGTTTGATTCCCACTTCAGGCACAGGCAGCTCCTTGTGACTCTGGGCAAGTCACTTAACCCTCCATTGCCCCATGTATGCCGCATTGAGCCTGCCATGAGTGGAAAAGCGCAGGGTACAACTGTAACAAAAAAAAAAAAAAGCCAATTAAGTGGGTTGTCCTGATGTTTTAGGGCCAGTGGAGTACACCACCATGCAGGAAATCTGGGTCCAGATTCCTGTGTCTAGCTTTTATTCCTTCTGTCAGCTGGAACTGGAGATCCTACTGCACAGGTAATGTTCACAACTCTTCATTGACTAACATCTAGTGCCCAGACTCGGGATGTACAGATGCTGAAGTCCAAAAAAAGCTGCAGCATGTGGCCCCTGACCAAGGACGATTATCCATGTGGTTGAACAGAACAAGACTCACAGTTTGTTTGTTGTTTTAAAAAAGAGAGAGTTTAGACAGCCTCTCACTAAGAGGGTAAAGGTAGTCCTGCAGGTATTGCACAAAATAAATTTATAAAGGTACCTGTCTCTCTTAATTGGTAAAAATACAGTAAAACAGCAGAACAGAACACCTTGATCAAAATAATGGGTCCAAGTAGATTAGGAAGACCAAGTTCAAGGCCTGAACTGGAGTAAACTTAATAAAAGACAGGAAACAGAAAGGCACAAAATGTCAAAGGTACTGTTTTTATGGGGCCAGATGAACCAAATCATAGGGCCAGATTACATAGCCATGGGACTGGATGAAATACATGATGCATACCATAACGATCCATCCTAAATACTATATATTTAAACCTACATGAACTAGACAATACCAAACTCTTACCACTTGACTGTTTAACCTCATTGCTATTAATGAAAGTTACGCAATACGCACTGCCACTTTATTTCTTATGACGAAAATGATCTTTCTATAATCGATGACCTAACTTATGTTACAACTCACTCTATTACTCAGTAACCTCTATGCAATACCATAATGTATTCTTCTTTACCAAGCATGTATGCACCTAATGCAATACCATTTGTAATTCTGTACCTGGAAAGGATTACATTACGGCATAATGTAAGCCACATTGAGCCTGCAAATTGGTGGGAAAATGTGGGATAAAAATGCTACAAATAAATAAATAAATTCTAAGATACTGACAGAGCTCCGAGAGGTTCTGGTAGGTCCTTGTGGGTCCTCTACAGGAAGTATTTAACAGATTCTTGAAGATGGGACAGGTTCCACAAGATTGGCAAAGGGCTGATGTGGTCCCTCTTCAAAAAAGTGGTAGGAGAGAAGAGGTGGGAAACTATAGGTCAAGAGGCCTCACCTCAGTGACGGGAAGACATTGCTGAAGGAAAGGATAGTAAACTTTCTAGAACCAAATGGGTTGCAAGATCCAAGACAACACAGATTTATCAAAGGAAGCTCATGCCAAATGAACCTAATTAATTTCTTTGGGTGACCAGAGAACTAGTTCAAGGGCATGTGTTAGATGTGATCTACTTAGATTTCAACACAAACTTTGATACTGTTCTTCATAGGAGGTTTATAAGTAACCTGAGTGCTCTGGGAGTGGGTCCCAAGGTGGTAAACTGGATCAGAAATTGGTTGACTGACAGATGACAGAGGCTGGAGTTAAATGGAATTCATTGGAAGAAACGAGAGTACTGGTATGCCTCAAGGATCGGACCTGGCACCAATTCTGTTCAATATCTTTGTGAATGATATGGCTGAAGGGGTAAGAAGAAAAGCTTACCATTTTTTGCAGATGACATAAGGATTTGCAAAAGTTGACACCCCTAAGGAAGCAGACAACATGAGAAATGACCTACAAAATAATAGGAGTGTGGGCTAAAGCTTCATAGTTAAACTTTAATGCGAAGAATGCAAAATGATGCATTTTGGGTACAGAAATGCAAAGGAGCTGTATGAGATACAAGGACAGGGGCTGATATGCACAGAACAAGAGCAGGGCCTGGGGGTGATAGTGTCTAAGGGTCTCAAGGTGGTGAAACTGTGAGGGTAGTACCAGTAATCACCACTAGGTGTGGTGGGATAAAGATATATATAAAATAATTGTTTATCACTCTGTAATAAGCTGCATCTTTATCAGCTGACCTCTGTTCTATCCCTCTAGATATATACCAATAAACTGTGAGGGCACATGTAACTAATAACAACAAAAAGATTTATTTACAAGTATGAAATATAAACTAAAATGGAAAACAGAAATAACTTAGGATTTATAAGTTATCTCTAAGTGTTTAGAATGTGACAGAACAAAAGATAGAATAAAAGTTCTTTAAATGCTAGAATGGACGCTAGTCAGTATTAACTGGAATAAACACACACTCCCTACGGCAAAATGCCACCTGTTCGTCCTACAATAGGATAGTGATTACCAATCTTGACATATACAACCTGAGTAGATGATGTAAGTATCTTTCTTCTTGAGGACAACTAGAATAGCAGGTGTTTGCCTTGTCACAGGCAGTGCTCATGCTTGACTTTGAGCTGTTGCTGGAGATCCAACGCACTAAAGTGTTCCAATGATGATCTGATGAGATGAAGAAGTAGGTCAATGATAGTGATAGTAGTGGTTAAGTAGGTAGCTATCCCTTGCTATGGCAGATGTCCTTTTATATCATTTTGATATCAGCAATGTCTCTGATGATTTGATAATATCAAAGAAAGTGATTGGCTTGTGCCCTTTTTTCTCTTGATGTTATTCTGAAGGTATTTCTCCAAATTCTGGACCCTAGGCAGCCAGAGTCAATATGACCTAGGATCCTTGTTACGGTTGCCCACATTCCTTTGTCCTGCATCAGCTGGATTGCCATCTCAACAATTCTAACAGGGTCACAAGTTCCTTTCTTTGTAAAGACATGCTGGGCAAGTTTTAAATGTAGCATAAGCCACTGTATATTCTGTGATCTGTATAAGCTGTACCTCAAGCCTCGTGTAATCAAGCTCCGTAATGGTAAAATTATGTCTTACCTGATACTATTATTTCCTTTAACGCAGCAGATGAATCCAGGAACTAGTGGGTTAAGTCCGCCTACCAGCAGGTGGAGATAGAGATAAACAAACTAAAGGAAGTGATGCCAGATAGCCAGCTCCTTCCTCAGTTAGTATGTCATTCATAAGCATTTGCCAAGGCCAAAAATATGAAACCAATAACAACCAGAAACCATCCTCACTATGAAAAACAGAGAACCAAATAAGAACTTCAAAATAACTGCAACTTGATCCAGAAATCGGAATCCTTTCTGTGTTCCCATATCTGTCTGAACTCTGCAAAAGAGAACCCAGAAGGAAAAAAATAGCCACACTGCGCGGAAAATGAAAAAAACCGTCGGCTGAACTAGGGAGGGATCCTGGATTCATCTGCTGCGTTAAAGGAAAGAAAATTATCAGGTAAGACATAATTTTACCTTCCTTGTCACTTGCAGCAGATGAATCCAGAACTAGTGGGATGTACCAAAGCATTCCTTAAGTAGGGTGGGAAGCCGACGCTCCCCGCGCCAACACTCCCGCCCCAAAACTCACATCCTCCCGAGCAGACACGTCTAGTCTGTAATGCTTCGCAACAGTATGACGGGACGCTCAAGTAGCCACCCGACAAATCTCTTCCAGAGATAAGGCCGACGCCTTCACCCAAGAAGCCTCCTGTGCCCGAGTAGAATGCGTCTTCAGGGCCACTGGAGACGCCCGCCCTTGTAGCAGATACGCTGCTCCAAAGGCTTCCATAATCAAGCGAGCAATGGAAGCCTTAGAAGCCGCCTCACCTCTTTTCGATCCCGACAAGAGCACAAAGATGATCCAAGCGTCGAAACTCGTTAGAGATTTGCAAGTACCGAAACAAGGCTCTCTGCACATCCAGGAAACGTAGCGATAATCCTCTCTTCGAAAAGACAGAAGATAAACCGCCTGATTGACATGGAAAGCCGAAACCACTTTAGGTAGAAACAACAGCACTGTCCGGATTGACACCCCTGCTTCAGAAAACTGCAAAAAAGGATCTCTGGAAGACAAAGCCTGAATTTCAGAAATCCTCCTAGCCGAAGCAATGGCCACCAAAAACACTGTCCAAGTGTTAGATCCTTCTCAGAAACCTTATTCAACGGCTCAAACGGTGGGGCCTGGATGGCTCGCAGTACCGCACTCAAATGCCACACCGGGCACAGCTGCCGCAGAGGAGGCCGAAGCCGAAGAGCCCCACGTAGGAAACGGACCACATCAGAGCGAGCTGCTAAAGAGGAACCGTCCAGTTTGCCCCTAAAACAAGCTAGCACAGCCACCTGCACTCGAAGGGAATTATATGCCAATCCCTTTTGAAGACCATCCTGAAGGAACTCCAGAATAACCGGAATACCGCCCGAAAAGGCGATTCAGCATGCAAAGCACACCACATCTGGTAAAGCTGCTGAGTCCAGTTCGAGGGGTGCTTCTAACCAAGCCTCCGATGCCAGTCCGAAGGGTGTTTCGGACTGAACCTCCGCTTCCAGTCCAGATGGCACCTCCAATCAAGCTCCTGAGACCAGTTCGAGTGGTGCTTCAGACCGAGCCTCTGATCCCTGTCCAAGGGGTATTTTCTGCCAAGCTTCAGTTAAAGTTCCATCCCCCGCCAGGAGGCAAAGGGCGCCTTGAGTTCCTGTTCCAAGCAAGAGGGTGATTCCAGTCTGGGGTCCAGCCCCAGATCCGTTCCTGTTCAGAGTTCTAATTCCACTCCAGACTCTGATGCCAGCCCAGGTCCTAGTCCCAGTTCTGTTCCTGATACCAGTGTGGGCGTACAGCCCATGAAGTTTTCTGCAGTTTCTGCTCTTAATGATGAGATGACGCTGCAAGAGTACCGTGATAGACTTTGTTCTGATCCAGCCTTGGAAAATACCCCTAAAGCCTTAGCTGAGAGAAGTCGTGTTCAGCGGCTTGGGGTCCAGAGAAACCCAGTTTCTGCTATAGATCCTGCTACCACGCTCTGTGAGTACCGCCATACTCTTCTCTTCTCTTGAAGCCTGCCCTGCGGACTACTCCTGAAGCCAATGCCGAAAGGAGACGTCTTAGAAGGTCGTTCCAGTCCAGCCAGAGGAGCACCAGGTCCAGCCAAGCTGTTGCATCTATTCTGAGTTCCAGTTCCTGCCCCGCAGCTGAGCCTACTTCGGGGTCCAGATCTAGCCAAGCTGCTGAGTCTCCTCCAAGTTCTAGTTCCAGCCAAGCGGTTGAATCCGCTCTGAGTTCCAGTTCCAGCCAAGATGCTGAGCCCGCTCTGAATTCCTGTTCCAGCCAAGATGCCGAGTCCGGTGTGAGTTCCATTGCCAACCAGGATGATGACTCCTCGCTGGGTTCCAGTTCCAGTCACGCCTCTGAGTCCAGCCGGAGCGGTGCTGCCAGCCACGCCTCAGAGTCCAGCCGGATGGCCACCTTTAGCCAAGTTCCTGACTCCAGTCCGGGCCCAGCTCCTGAATCCAGTTCTAGTTCCAGTCAGGCTCCTGAATCCAGTTCCAGACAAGGCTCTGATTCCAGTCCAGGTCCCAGTCCAGCTCCTGTCCGAGTTCCAGTTCTAGTCAAGACTCTGACTCCAGTCCGGGTCCCAGTTTAGCTCCTGTTCAGAGTTCTAGTTCTGCTTCTGTTCAGACTTCTAGTTCCCGTCAAGACTTGGATGCCACTTCGGGCCCCAGTCCAGCTTCTGATGTCAGCTTGGGTATTGGCTCCAGCCCTGTTCCTGTCACTATCAGGATATGCCAGGAGATCAAGGAAGTTATGGGTTCCCTCAGGGGAGGGCTCCTTTCGAGTATTGTTCCTCTTGATGCATATATGTGTGTGTTATCTCTGTGGGCCCAGTTGACATTTTAGACATTTTTGGTTATAAAATGGATGCTCCTGCCGTATATAACCAGTGTATCCCTTGGGCCCACAGAGATAACACACACATATGTGCCAGACACACATTTATGTTGGCCAATTTAGAAATAAGCACGTATCTTTCCCAAAGCTGTCACACAGCCCGATATATCTTGCCATTTTTGCTTTCAAGGGATACACAGACTGGAATTAAGGGGCAACCTCCCCTAATTCATCCAGTGGAGCGCTGCTGAAACCTATATGTAAATCCTGACGTCAATGTCAACCGATTTCTGATGCACTTACAACCTCGGGTCTCATCCTTAAACTGCTTATTTATTCATGAATCTCCTAAGAGGAGATTCCTGAACCCTTACGCCAAGCCCCCTCCCTGCCCGTCTTCAAGTCTTTGCTTAAAGCCCACCTCTTCAATGCTGCGTTCGGCACCTAACCCTTACCGTTCAGTGAATCCATACTGCCCCAATTTGACTGCCCCTATCGGACCGACAGTTCACTTGTCTATTAGATTGTAAGCTCTTTGAGCAGGGACTGTCTCTCTTTGTTAAATTGTACAGTGCTGTGTAACCCTAGTAGCGCTCTAGAAATGTTAAGTAGTAGTAGTAGGAACAGTATCAAAGGTTTTGCTGAAATCTAAGTAGATTACATGCCCTTGACTTAGTTCTTTTGTCACTCCAAAGATCATTTGGCATGATCTGCCTTTGGAAAGCAATGCCTTAGACCTTGCAATCCATTTGGTTGTAGAATGTCCTCTATCCTTTCTTCAACAGCATTTTCATTACCTACTATGTTACCTTTCTTATCACCATAGTAACAGAGTAGATGACAGTAGATAAAGAACCGCATGGTCCATCTAGTCTGCCCAACAAAATTAACTCATAACACGTGGCATGACAAAATATGCATACTTGAATTTGAATCTGTCCTTGCCATTTTCAGGGGGCAAGGCAAGGTTTTCTGGCCTGTAATTTGCACATCACTTCTCTGTTACTGCTTTTGTGAAAAGGGACCACATCAGTCTTTCTCCAATCCCACAGAACTTCCCTCGTCTCTAAGGATCTATTGAACATGCCAGATTTGATCAGAAATAACACATTAATTATCATTTACTTACTTAACCCCTGCCCTCTAGAATTCAATGCCCTTGTATTTCAGGGTCTTATCCTTTTACATGACACCACAGCCAAAAGTAGCTGCAAATGACAGAAAAAAAATGGCACACATCCCAACTTCTGTTTTTCTCTAAATGAAATCTGCAGAAACCCTTAGTGTTCAGTCCAATGTTAAGGGCTTTTAAGCACAATCAGAAGAATTTTCAACAGATCAGCAGCAACTAGTGACAGTACAGATTAAACCTCAGTGATTTAAGGAAATGTATTGGCAAGTTAGACAACATTTAAAAGCCATTCCTTTATTTAAGCTCATATGTCAGTTTCCAGTGATCCCATCTTTTTTATTATTATAGCAGACACTGATTTCTTTTCTTTTTTCGGCTCCAGTCCTCAGTCTTATACTGTCAGTTTTTGTGACACGCAAAGACTGAACACATTGCAAGCTGCTGATCACTTTGAGGGGCATAATCAAACGGGGCGCCCAAGTTTTCCTGAGGGTATCCTCGCAGGACGGCCCCGCAAAGGGGTGGGGAAACCCGGATTATTGAAACAAGATGGGCGTCCATTTTTCGTTTCGATAATACGGTCGGGGACGCCTAAATCACGAAATTTAGGTCGACCTTAGAGATGGTCGAGCTTATAGATGGTTGTCCCCGGTTTTCGGCCATAATGGAAACCGAAGACGTCCATCTCAAAAACTACCAAATCCAAACCCTTTGGTCATGGGAGGAGCCAGAATTCGTAGTGCACTGGTCCCCCTGACATGCCAAGACACCAACCGGGCACCCTAGGGGGCACTGCAGTGGACTTCACAAATTGCTCCCAGGTGCATAGCTCCCTTACCCTTGTGTGCTGAGCCCCCCAAAACCCACTCCCCACAACTGTACACCACTACTATAGCCCTAAGGGGTGAAGGGGGGGGACACCTACATGTGGGTACAGTGGGTTTCGGGTGGGTTTTGGAGGGCTCACATTTTCCACCACAAATGTAACAGGTAGGGGGGGGTGGGCCTGGGTCCACCTGCCTGAAGTGCACTGCACCCACTAAAACTGCTCCAGGGACCTGTATACTGCTGTCATGGAGCTGGGTATGACATTTGAGGCTGGCATAGAGAATGGCAAAAAAAAAATTTTAAGTTTTTTTTAGGGTGGGAGGGGGTTGGTGACCACTGGGGGAGTAAGGGGAAGTCATCCCCGATTCCCTCCGGTGGTCATCTGGTCAGTTCGGGCACCTTTTTGAGGCTTGGTCGCAAGAAATAATGTACCATGTAAAGTCACCCAAGTGCTTGTCAGGGACACCCTTCTTTTTTCTATTATCGACCAAGAACACCCACGTCTTAATCACGCCCCAGTCCCACCTTCACTATGGTGCCAACATGCCCTCATGAACTTTGGTCGTCCCTGCAACAGAAAGCAGTTGAGGACACCCAAAAATCGGCTTTCGATTATGCCGATTTGGGCGACCCTGAGAGGACACCCATCTCCCGATTTGTGTCGGAAGATGGGCGCCCTTCCCTTTCAAAAATAAACCTGTTTGTGGTCATACCACACAAAAGAAGATATGCTGCTGATTAATGCTCGTGAAGTGTACCACGGTTCATATCACACAGTCATGTCATTTTAACTGTTTAAGGGCCAGATTTAAGTTCTGGGCCGAAGCAGAACAAAAACAGGTGCAATAAATCAGAATGTTAGTTTAATTTTATCATTTCAAAATGGAGCACATTTACCAGGAATTTAACCTCCTGCCAGTTCTGAAAGGTAAAGAATGCAACAAAAAGTATAAGGACTGATCAATTCTTAAATTTAACCCTTCTAGGCAAAAAAGCTCCAAGCACTGCTTGCTAAAGAATGTTTGCCCAATTTTTTTCAGTGGATTTTTCCCCCTGACTGCAGTTATTGGAAATTCAATCATTGTGGGAAAAAAAGCATAGCTTCAAAACCAGGCAATCAAATCAACTTGGAGTATTTTCTACAGGTTTTGCACTACTTTAAAAAAAAACTTGAATCTGACCCACTTAGGATAATTTCATAAACCATTTTCATACGTAAATGGGCTCTTATAAAAGTAAGACATGACTAAAAGTAAACACAGTACAAACTGATGAAGCCTTTTGTAAAACATATACGAGTAAAAACATGTATATTTGGTGCACGCACAATGGAAACAGCCATTTTACAAAAATCACATTTAAAAAAAAATTCTGTGCAGCCCGATGAATTTGGTATTCAGAAAAGTTCCTTTCAAATTGATTCCCTTTAAGTTGCTTTCCAAAAGGGGCTTATAGCAAGCGTCAGTAAGAAGGCAGCATAGGAGTGCAGCTCGGATGATAACATTATAAGAATCAATATTATTCTGCTGCATCTCTTTGTTAGTATTGCAACTACTTCATTATGGCAACAGGCAAAGGAAATAAATGCCCCAAGATCCGAACTCTCCATCGAAGCAAAGCGAAGGTATGCTTGAAGACGCTTCTTCGTACGCCATACTCGAAGAGATTAGGGTGCTTAGAGACCTCCTGTCAGACACCAAAGACGATATTATAGAAGATATTTCCTCTTTGAGGGCTGATCTCACTCAGTATAATGCGCACTAGAAACCAAGCAACTAGCCACTGAAGAAAACATCCAAATCTCTCTACTTCTCTCCAATTCAGCCGGCAGGACCTTCCAATCCACATCACGTAAGATGATATCTCCCAGCTACAGCACTTCCCCTTTCACACCAAGCTTATGGAAATCTATCAGATGTTTGTCCAGCTTCTGCATTTATGCCAGATGTCTGTAGATAACACCTGTGTAGATACAGGTTCCATCTTTCTTTCCACGACGATCCATATAGCTTCTTCCTTTCCCTATGTTCCCTGCATTTCAGCCGCTCCGTTATTATTTTTCACATACAGCGCCATTCCTCCACCTCTTCGGCCCTCCTTATCTTCTTTAAAAAATTATAGCCCAGTATGGTCACATCCCATTCATGGGAATCATTGAACCATGTCTCAGTAATAGCAACAATATCCAAGCTTTCCTCAATCATCAGCGCTTGCAAATCTTGAACAGAGTGTTAAGTGAGTTTGGATGGTTTTCTATATTTACCTGACCTTTCCCTCTGCTATCATGTTTTTTCTGGGAGTAGCATTCTGAATTTTTTTTGTTTCCTTTTGTCACCACCATCCTCTACTTTAAAACGTCTAGAAATGTACTGTCTGAATTTGTCCCCTTTTTCCTGTCACAAAAAGATGTAGACCATCATTGCAGTACAGCCTGTTATTTTTCCAAGTACTACCCCACTCTCCTATGTACCTAAAATCTTCTCTTCTTTACACCAAGCTTCAACCCACTTAATTCCTCTGTTTTCCGTAGTCTTTCCTCTCCCTTCCCACATGTAGGAAGGGAGTCTGAACCAAAGACTTGAGTCCCTCCCCAAGCTTCTGGAATGCTCTCTGTGCTCTAAACTTGCTATTGTTGGCCAGGTCATTTGTCGCCAGGTGGATTATAACATTATTACTCTCTTCTCAGATCACATTCAGTATTTGGTGGGTACTTCTGGTAGCCGAGAATCCTGGAAGGCATTTTACTAGGTTGGGTCCTTTGAACTGTGTTTCTAAGTTAATGTCTCTGATAATGGAGTCTCCTAGCAGTAAGAATTTTCAACTTCTCTGAGGATGCTAGGAAAGGGCTGGTAAATAAAAGTGAGAATACTATAATGCCTCTGTATTGCTCAATGGTGCAACCTAACCTTGAGTAGTGTTCAGTTTTGGTCGCCGCATCTCAAAAAATATACAGCGGAATTAGAAAAGGTTCAAAGAAGAGCGACCAAAATGATGAAGGCGATAGAACTCCTCTCATATGAGGAAAGGCTAAAGAGGTTAGGGATCTTCAGCTTGCAAAACAGATGGCTGAGGCGAGATATGATTGAGGTCTATAAAACCCTGAGTGGTGTAGAACGAGTAGAAGTGAATCGATTGTTTACTCTTTCTTTTTTATTATTATTTATTTATAATTGTTTTACAACACTTTTTACAAGCCATACACTTGTTGAACAGAAACACAGCAGAAACTAACATGCAAATGAAGAAAACGTCATATCACAAAATTAAAGTCAGCTTTCTTAGACCACATTAACTGGGAAGCGTGGCTAAATCATAGAAGATTTATCATAGGTAACTTCAAATATTAAAGGCTACGTGTGATACCTCACCTAATTTACAATTTCCAACATTATTTTTAACTTTTTTAAATCAAGAAAAGCTTTTAATTGCTCAGATGCATAAAATATATACTTCATCTCTCCAAATCGAATCAAACATTTACATGGGTAAGCAAGGAAAAAAGTTCCCCCGAGTTTCAATATTTCCTGTTTCATAGCTAAAAAAAATTTTCTCCGTTCTTGCGTCAGTTTGGTAACTTCCAGATAAATCCAAATTTTTACTCCCTTCTTTTGAATGTTTAAAGTAAAGTCTTAAGATAGCATTATGATCTTGTTCAAACACAAAAGACACTAAGAACGTGGCTCTCTCCGTAGCATTTTCTATCGATTGCTCCAAAATGGCAGATATATTATTCACATCACGGTTTATGTCTTCCCCACCTCTAGCTTCCCCTCCATTTTTCCCTGGACTCTTAGGCAAATAAAAAATCTTATTGATTGGAGGAATAACGTCCTGTGGAAGTTTCAAGCTTTCAAGCAAATATCTTCTAAATAAATCCATAGGCAAAGTCCCAGGAACTTTAGGGAAGTTCAAGAGGTGGAGATTCAAACACCTATTAAAATTCTCTATCTGCTCAATCTTTTTATGGAGAGCCAATTTATCTTTAACCGTAGTAAAGTTAAAGTCTTGAAGCTGTTTCACTTCATTTTGAATTTGTTTGACCCGGGTGGAAAGATCTTCCTTCACTGATCCAAATGTCATAACCAAATCTTCAAATTTAAGATGCAAAGCAGATACCTCACCTGAGGATTTCTGAACAGTAGAGTCCATCTTGTTAAGCATTAACCAAATCTTTCCGAGATTTACCTACGTTGATGTGTCTGAGACTCCGGTTAACCCTCGGGCCTCACTCTCCAGGCTCCTTTGCTGCGACGCGGGACCCACGCCAGAGAGCTCACATGCTACACTTCCGGGAACGTGTAGGCTGTCTCCCCGTGAAGCAGCTAATGCCGGGCACGGGGGAATGTTGGAAGCAGAGGGGAGAGATAAAGATGTGTCTTGTCCCAGCAGAGGTTCCGTTCCTCTGATTTCCTCCGCAGCGGGAGTCACCACCCTCTCCTCGCTTGGAGAGGTTGCGGCAAAGAAACGATCCAATGTCTGCTGGATTGGGGACGAAGTTGAGGTAGGTGGGGGAACAAACCTCACAGTGCCTTTTGTGACAGACATGGGGTAACCAGTGCTCGCCCTGGGATTGGTAGCATGAAATGTTGGGACTATTGGTCTGACCCAATATAGCTATTCTTATGTTCTTATGATTGCTCTTCCTCAGCTTCCAGAGGCAGGGGACCTTCAGAATCTGAATCTCAGTGGGACTGAGAGTCCGAGATGGCCTCTAAGTCTCCCCCCCCCCCCCCCCCCCACGTCTCTGCCTCTTCCGAGGGCTCCAGATCCTCCAAAACGCTCACTTCAGCTCTATGCCTTTTAAACTGACCAGAGGGTCGCCAGGGACCCCAACACTAGGGGTGAATCACTCTCCCCCTGTATGACCTGCTTGACCAGCTAGGCCAAGCTATGGAGCCAAAATTCCCCAGAGGCCCCAGCAAGTCCCCCCCCCCTCCAAAGTCAGACCCAAGCGAGGGAGGATAGGGAGACCCCCCCTCCACTCCTCTAAGTCCCGTTGGGAATAGGGAAACCTGCCACTGAGAAGCAGCAGCAGGAGGAAAAGCCGAGCTTAAAACGGTCACTCCTGCTGAGGAACATGGTTCCTGAAGCCTCAGCAGAGCCAGCATCAAACGCCCCCCCCCCCCCCCCCCACCACCACCACCACCACCTCCCTGGGCTGTTTCTGAAGATGGAAACGGCCCATCACATTGCGGACAGACCCACAGTGCCTGACAGCTGTCATGACCAACCACACAGCAGGCGCGTGCAAGCTTGCCCGAGAACTGGGGCCTGCCTAGGCCTGGGACTCATGTCTCAGCATACCCCAGAGGGCCGGGGAACAGTGAACAGGGAAATCCGTTATACGCAAGTAAAAGAAATTTCCCTGTCGGGGGGGGGGGGGGGGGGGTAAACTTCTTAAAGCTGCAGTAACAGCTTTAAAGAGAAACAGGGAATACAGCAACCCAGGCCAAATTTATTTGCTCATTTTACTTTTGGAACCTGGGAGCTACAGGGATTCTGGGGATTACACCCAAGCAGGGTGTACAGGCAAGAAGGGTGGGGGGATGAGGACTCACACAGTGGAACTAAGAAGTGCAACTGGGGGGCAGCGGAGCCAAGTTCTGCACTCAACCAGGTATGGTCAGAGACCATAAGCCTGGGAGCAGCCATTAGACTTGACCACACTGTGCAGCCATGGCCAGCAGAGCGGGGAGCTAGGCCAGGAACTGGAGCACCAACAGCACCACCTACCACATACTGGATTGTTCCAGGGAGCACCCCAACTTATAACGGTGATGTCAATGGTAGAATTCAGTTTTCTCTACCTCCACCTGCTGGCAGGAAGGAATAACACCCATCAGTGCAGAACAGTGGAGCTGATGCTAAGGAATGTCATCTGCAACTTCTCTCCTCCACTAAGGCAGTGAATTCTGTCTAGGTTTGCTAGATCAATGTAGTGATTGAACATTCTAACCCAAAAATCCAAAAATTCCTCAGCACATCATCACTTGACACCCACCTCCCCTCCCCATTTAGAAAACAATCTAACACTGTACTCAGTAGAAGAATGCTTCACTGCTAGCAACGGAAATAACAGGTCATATTCAACTAGAGAGAAATTATTTTTATAGGATTACATCATATAAACCAAACATCTGAAGATCTGGTAACCACAAACCATTTCCCTCACTATTAAAAAGGAAGCCCCTCTGTTGTATAGACTGTATACTGAAAAACAGACAAAGATATGTCTTATACTGTGAAACTACACCAAATTACCTGGGACATCAATGGCAGACTGGATGAATCACAAATGCTATTTTGAGTCTGTATGTGTCTTTTGTTACACACCTATGTATGTTTCCCTACATTCTGACAAAAAAAAAATATATATATATATATAAACACAAACTCACCCCCTCACAAAAACAATATATTTGGATATATTTCTCATTCAAATGCATTCCCATCTATGAAATCCCCCCCCCCCCCCCCACCAAAAAAAAAAATTTCAAAACATTTGTTTGATCTACTTTGTCATTATTTGTTAAAATTTAGCTTGGTTTTTCAAAAACTATTTTCTATATACCCGTCATTGTAAATTATTCATATCACATGAATCTCCCATATACTAGGATAAAAACTCTAAAATACCACAAAATAAAATGAGTAAAAAGTTGAGCTCTATCGACTGTATCTCTAACTGCAGTAAAAGAATTATCACAACAGATATTTTAGCCTGACCCTTTTCATCATCACTCAATTGAAAACCAAGTCCATAAATATTCCATACTTCAAAACAAACATGATAATATTAAGTTTTTAATATACTGGTTCTGATTTTTTTCTTTATTTTTGCTATTCACCAAGTATAGCGAAGTTTCTTACCTGAAGCAGGTATTCTCCGAGGACAGCAGGCTGGATATTATCACGTGTGTGTGATGTCACGTCAGCCCCCGGAGGATTTTAGCAAAAAATCGTATAAGTCTCTTCTGGAGCGTTCTACCGTGCGAGGTGAGTGCATTGCGCATGCGCGTACACGATTTCCCGCCCGTCACGCGGTCATGCTCCTCAGTTGAATCCAATAGATGAAAAGAAATCAACTCCAAAGGGGAGGAGGGAGGGTTTGTGAGAATATCCAGCCTGCTGTCCTCGGAGAATACCTGCTTCAGGTAAGAAACTTCACTTTCTCCGAGGACAAGCAGGCTGATATTCTCACGAGTGGGGTATCCCTAGCCCCCAGGCTCACTCAACACAACAAACATTGGTCAATTGGACCTCGCAACGGCGAGGGCATAACAAAGATTGACCTGAAATAAGAAACATCTAACTGAGAGTGCAGCCTGGAACAGAATAAAAATGGGCCTAGGAGGGTTGGAGTTGGATTCTAAACCCCAAACAGATTCTGCAGCACCGACTGCCCAAACTGACTGTCGCGTCGGCTATCCTGCTGAAGGCAGTAGTGAGATGTGAATGTGTGGACTGATGAACACGTTGCAGCCTTGCAGATCTCTTCAATAGTGGCTGACCTCAGATGAGCCACTGATGCAGCCATGGCTCTAACATTATGAGCCGTGACATAGCCCTCTAAAGTCAGCCCAGCTTGGGCATAAGTGAAGGAAATGCAATCTGCTAGCCAATTAGATATGGTGCGTTTCCCGACAGCAACTCCCCTCTTGTTGGGATTAAAAGAAATAAACAACTGGGCAGACTGTCTGTGGGGGCTCGTCCGCTCCACGTAAAAGGCCAATGCTCTTTTGCAGTCCAAAGTGTGCAGCTTGGTTTCGCCAGGACTTGTATGAGGACGGGGAAAAAATGTTGGCAAGACAATTGACTGGTTCAGATGGAACTCCGACACCACCTTTGGCAAGAACTTAGGGTGCGTGCAGAGGACTACTCTGTTATGATGAAATTTAAGGTAAGGAGCATGAACCACTAGAGCCTGAAGTAACAGCCACCAAGAAAACCTTCCAGGTCAAGTACTTCAAATGGCAGGAATTCAGTGGCTTGAAAGGGGGTTTCATCAGCTGGGTGAGAACGACATTGAGATCCCATGACACTGGAGGAGGTTTGACAGGGGGCTTTGACAAAAGCAAACCTCTCATGAAGCGAACAACTAAAGGCTGTCCAGAGATAGGCTGACCTTCTACACGTTGATGGTAAGCACTAACTGCACTAAGGTGAACTCTTACGGAGTTGGTTTTGGGACCAAACTCTGATAAATGCAGAAGGTATTCAAGCAGGGTCTGTGTAGGACAAGAAAAGGGATCTAGGGCCCTGCTGTCACACCAGACGGCAAACCTCTTCCATTTAAAAAAGTAACATCTTTTAGTGGAATCTTTCCTGGAAGCAAGCAAGACTCAGGAGACACCCTCAGAAAGACCCAAAGAGGCAAATTCTAAGCTCTCAACATCCAGGCCATGAGAGCCAGAGACTGGAGGTTGGGATGTAGAAGCGCCCCCTCGTTCTGAGTAATGAGAGTTGGAAAACACTCCAATCTCCACGGTTCTTCGGAGGACAACTCCAAAAGAAGAGGAAACCAAATCTGACGCGGCCAGAAGGGAGCGATCAGAATCATGGTTCCACGATCTTGCTTGAGTTTCAGCAAAGTCTTCCCCACAAGAGATATGGGAGGATACGCATACAGAAGGCCTGTCCCCCAATGAAGGAGGAAGGCATCCAACGCTAGCCTGCCGTGGGCCTGAAGTCTGGAACAGAACTGAGGGACCTTCTGATTGAGTTGAGTGGCAAAAAGATCCACCGAGGGGGTGCCCCACTCTCGGAAAATCTTTCTGGCTACAGCCATGTTCAGCGACCACTCATGAGGCTGCATTATCCTGCTCAACCTGTCGGCCAGACTGTTGTTTACGCCGGCTAGATAAATGGCTTGGAGAAGCATGCCGTGTTGGCGAGCCCAAAGCCACATCTGCACAGCCTCCTGACACAGAGGGCGAGATCCGGTACCCCCTTGCTTGTTTGTGTAGTACATCGCAACCTGATTGTCTGTTTGTATCAGAATAATTTGGTTGGATAGCCAATCTCTGAAAGCCTTTAGAGCGTTCCAGATCACTCGCAACTCCAGGAGGTTGATCTGAAGACCCTTTTCCTGAAGGGACCAAGCTCCTTGAGTATGAAGCCCATCTACATGCGCTCCCCACCCTAGGAGGGATGCATCCGTTGTCAGCACTTTTTGTGGCTGAGGAATTTGGAATGGGCGCCCCAAAACCAGATTGGATCAAATTGTCCACCACTGAAGGGAATTCCGAAAGTCGGTGGACAGCTGGATCACATCCTCTAGATCCCCTGTAGCTTGATACCACTGGGAAGCTAGGGTCCACTGAGCTGATCTCATGTGAAGATGTGCCATGGGACTTACATGAACTGTGGAAGCCATGTGCCCCAGAAGTCTCAACATCTGCCGAGCTGTGATCTGTTGAGACGCTTGAACCTTGGACACCAGAGACAGAAGGCTGTCTTGCTCGTGGCTCGGGAAGATAGGCACAAGCTGTCTTCGTGCACAACAGAGCCCCTATGAATTCCAATTTTTGAACCGGGTGGAGTTGGGACTTTGGGTAATTGATGACAAACCCTAGTAGCTCCAGCACTTGAATAGTCATCCGCATGGACTGCAAAGCTCCTTCCTGGGAGGTGCTCTTCACCAGCCAATCGTCGAGATAAGGGAACACATGCACTCCCAGTCTGCGTAGAGACGCTGCAACAACTGCCAGGCACTTGGTAAATACCCTGGGCGCAGACGCCAAGCCACAAGGCAGCACACAGTACTGAAAATGCTGCGTTCCCAGCTGAAACCGCAGATACTTCCTGTGAGCTGGAAGTATCGAGATGCGAGTATAAGCATCCTTTAAGTCCAGAGAGCATAGCCAATCGTTTTCCTGAATCATGGGAAGAAGGGTGCCAAGGGAAAGCATCCTGAACTTTTCTCGAACCAGATATTTGTTCAGGCCCCTCAGGTCTAGGATGGGACACATCCCCTCTGTTTTCTTCTCCACAAGAAAGTACCTGGAATAGAATCCCAGCCCTTCCTGCCCTGGTAGAATGGGCTCGACCGCATTGGCGCTGAGAAGGGCGGAGAGTTCCTCTGCAAGTACTTGCCTGTGTTGAAAGCTGAAGGACTGAGCTCTCGGTGGGCAATTTGGAGGTTTGGATTCCAGATTGAGGGTGTATCCTAACCGGACTATTTGAATAACCCACCGGTTGGAGGTTATTAGAGGCCACCTTTGGTGAAAAAAATGTTAACCTCCCCCCGACAGGCAGATCGCCCGGCATGGACACGTTTACAGTGGCTATGCTCAACTGGAGCCAGTCAAAAACCCGTCCCTGGTTTTTGCTGGAGAGCTGGAGGGGCCTGTTTCGGCGGACGCTGTTGACGAGAACGAGCGTGCTGTGGCAGAGCCTGAACTGGCTGTTGAAAAGCAGGAGTGTACTTACGGCCTCTACAGGCGTAGGGTGCACGTCTCTTCCCTTTAAAAAACTTCCTAGATGAGGAAGCGGATGCAGAAGGCGCCCAGCAGGAAAGAGAGAGTCCATAGCGTTGTCACGCTGATAGATATGATCAATCAACTCCTCGACCTTCTCACCAAAAAGATGATCCCCCTGGCAAGGGATATCCGCAATCTTCTGCTGAGTTCGCTCCTCCAGGTTAGAAGCACGCAGCCATGAGAGTCTGCGCATCACTATACCCATAGCAGAAAATCTGGATGTCACGTCGCAAGTATCGTAAATGCCCCTGGACAGGAATTTGCGACACGCCTTCTGCTGCCTGACCACTTGACGAAAAGGCTCGGCCTGCTCCGGTGAGAGCGCATCAACCAAGCTCTCAAGCTGCCTCACTGAGTTCCGCAAATGAATGCTCGTGAAGAGCTGGTACGATTGAATTTTGGATGCGAGCATGCCAGCCTGATACGCCTTCCTCCCAAAAGAATCTAAGGTTCTATGTTCTTGCCCCAGGGGCGCCGAGGCAAAGTTCCTAGAACTCTTGGCTCTTCTGAGAGCGGAATCCACCACCGCAGAATCATGAGGCAACTGAGGCCGGACGAAACTGGGTTCCCTGTGGATCCGATACTGGGATTCAGCCTTTTTGGGAATAGTTGGACATGAAAGAGGCTTCTCCCAGCTCCTCATCAGCACTTCCCTGAGTACAGCGCTGCGTACCCCTAGTAGCACTCTAGAAATGTTAAGTAGTAGTAGTAGTAGTAGTATCATGAAAAGGAGCTGTGGTAGAAGACTTAGGTGGAGATAGATAATCCAGGACCTCGAACATCTTGGCCCTGGGCTCATCCACAGTCTCCACAGGGAAGGGAATGGCCTCAGACATTTCCCGCAAAAAAGATGAAAAGGACAAGCTCTCCGGAGGGGAGAGCTGCCTCTGAGGCGAGGGGGTTGAATCAGATGGAAGACCTAGAGAATCCTCGGCAGAGAAAACTCCATGACCCCCATCTTCATCAGATGAGCCATCATCAGATGGGGCTAGCAACTCAGAAAGAGCAGCCCAGATCCGAGCCCGTCTCGACATGGAGGTGCGGTGACCTCGATGACGGTGTCGAGAAGTCGACTCCCCAGGAGACTCCGGTGAAGCTTCCTCCACCGAAGGCAATGGAGAGTCAACCCGGGAGGCTACCGACCCCGATACCGGAAGCGGTACCGGAGAAGGGGACTTCACCACCGGCAAAAGGCTAGGTGTCGCAGGAGCCTCCGGCACCGTCGGTACCAGTACCTCCGGTGCCGGGCGCAAATGGTGCAGTACCGCTTCCATAAAGTCAGGAAAAATAGCCTTGATAAGCTCATCTACAGAAGCTGTCGGGGAAGGCTGCGGTGTCGGTGCGGGCTGCAGAGGCAGAATATGCAGAGGCTGGGGAGCCGGTACCAGGCTGCCAGACGACCTGCGCGCCGATACCTCCATGACAGAGGGAGAGTGATCCTCTCGGCATCGACACTTCTCGGGTGCCGAATGCCTCGACGACCCGGAGCTCGCAGTACCGTGTCGAGAAGGAAAACGATGACGGTGCTTCTTGGCCTTCACCCGACGCCCGTCATCGAGATTCCTCGGTGCCGGTGAGGAAGACGTGGAATCCACACACTTCCTCGGGGCCGGGGCCAGGTCCGATAGAGGTCAGTCCCGGGGGGCCTGCAAAGCAGGAGGCGCCGAGGCAGGTGGAGACCCGCTTGATGCATCACTGCTCCCAGCGTGCATCGGTCTTTTGGCAGCCTGTACCCGGTCTCCTGATGCCAACGCTGCCCTCGATGTCGACGGTACCGATGTCGACGCCAACGCCGAGGTACCGGACCCAAAAAGCTTTTCTCTTTGGGCCTCTCTAGAAAGCTGAGTGCGCTTTTTCATTTTTAGGCACAACTTACAGCTTTCCTGAAGATGGTCGGGCCCAAGGCACTGAAGGCACCAGGAGTGCGGATCAGTGCCAGAGATGGCCCAGTTGCAGCGGGCGCATGGCTTGAAGCCGCTGGGCGTCTTCGATGACATTGCGGGGAAAATCACCTCCACAAAACCAAAGGACGCGATTGTGTCAGAAAAAAAGACACAAAAAAAGGGAAAAATACTCGATCAAGCGACCTAAGAACGGTCGCAACGAAAAAAGAAAGGAAACTTAGAAAACGAAAAAACTACGAAATAAAGGAACTAAATTGGGTTTTTTTTTTTAAAAAATGAACTCTTGAAAAGGGTAAAACGAACGTCGTAAGAAGAGAAAAGAACTTCCACTCCGAAGGCCTAGAATACGCGAAGCGCTGATCACAGAACTCCGTGTCTCCTCAGACGCAGAAAAGAAAGAACTAAGGAGCCTGACTGCGCGACAGGCAGGAAATCGTGTACGTGTGTGCACAGTGCAGTCGCCGGTAGAACGCTCCAGAAGAAACTTCTATGATTTTTTGCTAAAATCCTCCGGGGGCCGACGTGACGTCACCCACACGTGAGAATATCAGCCTGCTTGTCCTCGGAGAAAGTTCCACTACAATCTTGATGCCAGATTGTGAGGCTTTCAAACAGGCCTGATCAGAACAGTGGTTGTGATAGTTTGGGATCCTAAGTTGGTCAAACTCTATTTCAATGTGAATCAGAAGTGGCTTCACTTTATGCTACCAAAAAAAAAAAAAAAAAAAAACATATCCTTGGGAAAGAAGCAAAAAAAAAAAAAAAAAAAAATATATATATATATATATACACATTTTGTCTTGAGCTTTATTTCTATCCATTACTTTGTTCTAGAGACCAAACATTAAATGACTTGATAAACAAGGCAGTGAACTGTGCAAGAATGGAATTCCTTAGAATTCACTCTACTGTTTTCTGCAGGTGCCAAAGATCTGTTGTTTCTGATGAGCAAAGTCTTAACTCAGTCCACCATGCTTTTAAAGTGCAAGAAAAAAAACCAGGATGCACCCTCTTGGTTGTCAGTAGAGATGTACTCAGTGCATGCAGCAGCAGCAGGCATAAATTCAGAACATCAGGAGCGAGTGTAGCAATACCATGAAACATTCAATGTACACTAATTTTCTACGCTTTGGATACCATTCATTAAAATGACCAATTCATACAGAAATGTTGTTCCCAGAAAGATACCTCAAGCATGCCACTCACATGCAGTGAGTGAGTGAGCCAGTAGTAGCACAGTTTAATCAACATTTGAGAAAAGCAGCAGTTTCTTGGTTGATTAATTACAAGACAGCACTTCATGGACCTGAACACTGGCTACCTCATGGATTTTAACCCAAAAATTATTTTCCTGAGAGCTATCACAACGTAAAACTACATTAAATAAATTAAGACATTTTTCATATTTGAATGCAGTGGTTCTGGACAGGCTTTCTGCTGCTATGGGAGCAAGATGTGAACTATGTTGTACAGGGTTATCATTATTATTACTATCCTATATAATAATTTGCACCTCCAACGTTCTACGTCTGGATGCCTGGGTTCGTAACACAATTCTCATTGGTTTGCCCTCGCAATGACGTCAGAGAGCGGACCAATGAGAGGGAAGGGAAACCAGCACCAGTCAGCCACAGAATGTGGAGGTGAGGATACAATCGCCCCCTCCCTCCCCCCCCCTGTCCTCCGAGTTCCAGGCCCCTCCTCTCCTCCGAGTTCCAGGCACGGCCCCTCCCTCCCTCCCCTCCGAGTTCCATGCCCTCCTCCTAGACCCCCGCGCCTCCCTCCCTCTCCCCCACCGAGTGGCAGCCAAGTGGCATTTCCTGTTTCCGGAAGGGCGGGACCAGAGGCAGAGCTGAGACAGAAGGGAAGGCAGGCTGAAGCGCCGTGCCTGCTCGACTTTTACTGCTGGCACAGGACCCCGAGGTAAGAACTTTAAAATTCACGCCGGCACACAGGAGGGCGAGGGGCAGGCAGAGGACTGGGAGAAGAGGGCGGGCAACACAGGTTGGGCTGCCACTCTGAGGGGGGAGAGAGAGAGAGGGAGGGAGGGAGGGCGGGGGCCTGGAACTCCGAGGAGAGAGAGACCTGGAATTCGGAGGAGAGACAGGGAGGGAAGACTGGAACTCGAAGGAGAGGGAGGAGGGCCTGGAACTCGGAGGATAACCTTGCTAGCACCCGTTTCATTTGTGTGAGAAACGGGCCTGTTTTACTAGTTATTATTATATTATTAATAAATCATTTACAAACGACCCCAATGTGGGCTTACTGCTCGCTAAAAAGGTACTATCGCCAGGCTACTGCAGCAGCCAGGCAGTAGTTCCCACCCCCAGCAAGCCATCATATCCAGCCCTACAAAAATATATTTATTTCTGTAGCGCCAGTGCATACCCGGTGATAATCAGGCAATGCTGCGTGCTGCCCAATTACCACCAGGTTAGCGCGACAGCCCTTACCGCCACCTCAATGGGTGGCAGTAAGTGCTTCCCCTGAAATGGCCGCACATTAAGTGATTCTCTTGCCGCATGGCCATTTCTTTAAAAAACAGAAAGGCTTCCCTTTTAACCACTACAGTAAAAGGGAGCCTCGGCACGCGTCAAAAACACAGGCTGATGCCAGCGCAGGTCCCCTTTTGCCACAGCTTGGTAAAAGGGGCCCTTACTAAATCCTTATTAACTATCATTGGCAACATCTCCTTCCATATCTATCATCAGCAAAAATCCAAGATCCCACTTGATCCCTCCCTAGTAGGTGCAGATGTGAAAGATCAGCAAAGGAGTACAACTGGGGGCTAGAGAGGAAGGGGTGAAATGTAAAGTTCTGCTTTATAAATCTTTCTAATTCCACCATGCATTTGTGCATTTCCAGAGTCAGGAAAAAGAGGCTCTATGTGCAATATCTCTGAAAATGCGGAAATGCACAGTGGAATTAGAGAGATTTGTAACAAAAAAAACAACATAATAGAGCACTTAGAAAGCAGGGAATTTACTATTCCAAAAGGAGCAAAAGTGAAAATATTCTCATTGCAGCTATCATCGGAAATTGGGGAGCAATGAACACACATAGAAGTTAACCTTTCCTATTGGGTGTCCATCATCACTTTGCATCTTTTTTTTTTTTTTTTTTAATTTGTACCCCGCACTTTTTCCCACTCATGGCAGGCTCAATGCGGCAGGCAAGGGAGGGTTAAGTGACTTGCCCAAAGTCACAAGGAGCTGCCTGGGCCAGGAATCGAACTCAGTTCCTCAGGACCAAAGTCCACCACCCTAACCACTAGGCCACTCCTCCACTCCACTTTGCATCTTTCATTTGTTAATCATAAATTTTCCTATACAGTCTAATGTCCATCTGTACTCTTCTGCAAAAATACAAAACAAAATAACTATGACTGGAAAAAGGCCAAACCCAAATAATAAGCACATCCTAACCAATGGTTTGGGCATACAAAAACATTCTCAGCTATGTTAAATTTACACCATTTCAGAACCCAGAATAAGGAAACAGTAATATAATTGCACCCTGCACCCTGTTTCCATCCCTCTTCCAAAGCAAGTGACGACAACTTTCAGGCATAAATTTACAGGCTTAATTCAAATTCAACCTTTTTATTATGATTTTTTTTTCATTTTTAGTTACAATCTCCCGTTCCAATCAAAAAGCTTTGCAATAGGCCTCACAAACCCTTACAGGAGGAATGCTGAGATATTCTGTGCGTGATAAAAAGAACTGAAGTACTATTAAAAAGGATAAGATTCTTAAACTCTGATAAAATTATCAAACTTAGTAACATGGAACTCAGCTGTATTGCACAACAAAGCAGCAAGCAATTGATCGCCAGAACATCTGATCACAACAAGCAATTGACTGCCAGAACTTTTGATCTTCTGGTCGCAAAAACAGGGCATTAAGTAGCATAAAAAGATTAAAGTGAAATGCTTTAAGTTCCATTACTATAAAAGTGAAAGCCAATAATAGCAGGTGTTAGTTGGAATAGTTCGTACGTTAGTTTTGTTACTAGCCAGATATAGGCCTACGATAAAGTTTTCAATATTTAAAAGTTGTAAGTCAGAAAAGGCGTTCGAACGGCATTGGAATATGTAAACAGTGAGAAAGGAAAACCTAAACTTACAGACAATGGTTATACATGTTTTAATGAAAAATGCAGCAATAATAAGATCTATTGGAAGTGTGACAAGTCAAGAACATCAAGTTGTAGGACACAGTTACATACAGATGGACACTGCATCATTGCAAGAACAGGTGAACATAATCATGCGGCTGATGTGACCACTCAGGATTCAGGTCACCAGATTGTCACACAAGTATCCATGGGATTTTCTTCGACTAATGCTGCTATGCTACCGACACAAAACGTAATAAAGAGTACTTTATGTCGTGTGCGTCAGAGTTCTACGATTCCACTTCCGAATCCACAACCTCGACAAGACCTGCAGATTCCAAGAGAGGTAATTATGCTACATAATGGTGAAGAGTTTCTAAAATATAAGTGGTGCTGATGAAAATAGAATTTTAATATTTGGTACGAATCAAAACACACGTTTACTTTCTCAATCGCAACATTAGTATGGGAATGGAACTTTTAAAACTGAATCCTCTCTATTCGAACAACTTTACTCCATCCACAGGATTGCAAATGACATTAATCCAGTAGTATTCACATTGCTGCCTAATAAGACTGAGGAAACGTATGGACGTTTCCTGGCAAGTCTCACAGTTGATTCCAAATGCAACTCCTCAATCAACACCGACTGATTTTGAATCAGCTGCAATTAATGCGATGTCCTCTGCTTACCTGAATGCAAATCAGTAAGGTTGCTTCTTTCATTTGCTTAACGCATGTATCGAAATCTTCAAACGGTCTCCAACAAAGATATGTGACTTTGCTCTGACAATGCAATATTTACCTGCTCTAGCATTTGTTCCACCTGCTGATGTAACAATTCGGTTTGCTCTCTGGGAGTGACCTATACCCCCAAGGCACAATCAGTACTTGATTATTTTGAGGACACTTGGATTGATTGACCAATTTGTAGTATCAGACGAAGGCCTCCACAATTCCCACACACAATGTGGAATTGACAGAGATCTGTTCTTGATGTGTTCCCTAAAATAAACAATATATGTGATGGCGGTCATTGTAGCTTCGTGGAAATGCTAGGAAGTTGCCATCCTTCTATACGGAAATTCATAAATGGGCTGAAACTTGAACAGGCAAAGAATTGGTGAAATTTTTACTTTGGTAAAAGTAAAAGTAACAAATGTTTTCTGTTCTTCTTTACAAGTAACAGTAACAAAATGTTTACTTAAATACAATAACTAGTTACATTTAGTTACTATACAATGTACGTCTTCTATCTTCTCTTCATTTTGCATTTGAATTTTGTTTATGCTTCTTAGTGTCACGGTAACATCTTGTATCTAAATTTCTTCCCACTTCTTCCCTTTTCCTCCTTACTACCCAGAACATATGTCAACTTCTCCAAAGAATACTGACCTGCACATCAGCCATTTCACCATGCATACAAGAATTTTCTGAGTGTACTTTGATTTACTAATTTTATAAGTTAAGCAACTTAAAAAAATAATAATACATATGTATGGTTGATTGTAACCCGCCATGAACCATGGTGATTTGGGAAGAAGTACATTCTTGAATAAATAATAACTAAATGTGTGGCCTTTTTTTGCAATTTGTACCTACTAATTTCTGTTTTGTCCGAGAGGAATCCTGACTGCCCATTTTGGTCTTTCAGCCCTCTTTCTTACGTGCTGCTGTTCTACCCAGAGGTAGGAAGGAAAACTACAACTTCTCCTTCTCAAGAGATGCAGGGTCTTTGCTACCCTCTACCTCTCAAAAATGGTGTTAAAAAAAAAAAAGGTTAGAAGAAATTATTAGAAATTAAATCATTTTAAATCATTTCTGTGCATGTTCATGATTAGGTTCAATCAATGATGTGAGAATTTGAACGACGGGAATGAGTGCTGAAATGTGACAGAGCATGTCCGGCGTAGGTCCCTAGTAGAGCTGTTGAATATGCATGGAAATGATGAACCGCTGTTGCCAGGGGAGTTTTAGTGATTTTATTGGGATGCTTATCAGATTGGTACAGACTGTCAAAGCCACTTTCCATACGACACCTGTCACAATATGCCATGACAATCACAATACTCTCTCCTTCCAAAATTGAGGCATGGTTTTTAAGGCTAGAAACGAGGGGAAGGCCGACAGTCGTACAACAGCGTATGGTTCAGAATCAGGTATCTTGTAAAGATATTGCCCAAACAGAGAGGATGGGGGTTCCTGATGGTGAGGTTGCAAAGGCGACCGTACTAGATTCGTCTATAAATAGAAATAATAAAAATCAGGCAGAAGATAGTAAATTAATACTGTCAAGTAATCAACATAAGGTGACTAGGAATAACAAACCTTACTTGAAGTGTCTTTATGCAAATGCCAGGAGCCTAAGAAATAAGATGGGAGAATTGGAATATACTGCACTAAATGAAAAAATAGATATAATAGGCATCTCCGAGACCTGGTGGAAGAAGGATAACCAGTGGGACACCGTCATACCGGGATACAAATTGTATTGCAGTGATAGAGTGGACCAGATTGGGGGAGGAGTAGCATTGTGGCATTGAATCAAATAGACTGAAAATTTTACAGGAAACAAATGACCTCTTGGAATCATTATGGTACAAAATTCCATGTGTCAAAGGGAAAAGTACGGTGGTAGGAGTGTACTACCGTCTGCCTGACCAGGATGAGCAGACGGACGCAGTCATGTTAAAGGAAATTAGAGACGCTAATAAAATGGGCAACACGATAATAATGGGTGATTTCAATTACCCCAATATAGACTGGGTTAATGTAGCATCGGGGCACGCCAAGGAGGTAAAATTCCTTGATGAAATCAAGGACTGCTTTATGGAGCAGCTAGTACAGGAGCCGACGAGAGAAGGAAAAATTCTAGATCTAGGCATTTGTGGAGCACATGATCTGGTACAGGAGGTAATGGTGCGGGGGCCACTTGATAACAGTGATCATAATATGATCAGCTTTGAAATCTGCTTTCAAAAAAGAAGTACACAACAGAAGTCAAATATGTTGGTGTTTAACTTCAAAAAAGGGAGCTATGATAAAATGAGAAGAATGGTAAAAAAAGAACTTAGAGGAGCGAAGGATAGGGTAAAAAAACCTACGACAGGCGTGGATGCTGTTCAGAAATATCGTCCTGGAGGCCCAGGCCAAATATATTCCATGTATCAGTAAAGGAGGGCAGAAGACCAAACGACAACCAGCGTGGTTAAAAAGAGAGGTCAAGGAGGCTATTGGAACAAAAAGAGAATCCTTCAGAAAATGGAAGAAAGAACCGACTGAAGATAATAAAAAGTGGCATAAGGAATGTCAAATCAGATGCAAAGTGCAGATAAGAAAAGCTAAGAAGGACTTTGAAAGGAAGATAGCGGTAGAGGCTAAAACACATAGTAAAATTTTTTCCCATATATTAAAAGCAGGAAACCAGCAAAAGAATCAGTTGGGCCACTGGATGACCAGGCAGTAAAAGGGGCACTCAGGGAAGATAAAGAAATAGCGGAAAGATTAAATGTGTTCTTTGCCTTGGTCTTCACCGAGGAAGATTTGGTTGGGATACCGGTGCCGGACAGGGTATTCGAGGCTGACAAGTCGGAGAAACTTAACGAAATCTCTGTAAACCTGGAGGATGTAATGGGACAGTTCTGCAAACTAAAGAGTAGCAAATCTCCTGGGCCGGATGGCATTCATCCCAGGGTACTGATGGAACTAAAAAATGAGCTTGCAGAGCTACTGTTGTTGATATATAATTTAACCTTAAAATCCAGCTTGGTACCAGAAAGTTGGAGGGTAGCTAATGTAACACCAATTTTTAAGAAAGGCTCCAGGGGAGATCCGGGGAATTATAGACCGGTGAGTCTGACGTTGGTGCCGGGCAAAATGGTAGAGACTATCATTAAGAACAAAATAACAGAGCACATTCTAAAGCATGGACTGATGAGACAAAGTCAGCATGGATTTAGTGAAGGGAAGTCTTGCCTCACCAATCTACTGCATTTCTTTGAAGGGGTAAACAAACATGTCAACAAAGGTGAGCTGGTGGATATTGTGTATCTGGATTTTCAGAAAGCGTTTGACAAAGTCCCTCATGAAAGGCTCCAGAGGAAATTGGAGAGTCATGGGATCGGAGGTAGTGTATTGTTATGGATTAAAAACTGGTTGAAAGATAGGAAACAGAGACTAGGGTTAAATGGTCACTATTCGCAATGGAGAGGGGCAGTTAGTGGGGTCCCTCAGGGATCAGTGCTGGGACCGTTGCTTTTTAACATTTTCATAAATGACCTGGAGGTGGGGGTAACTAGCGAGGTTATCAAATTTGCTGATGACACAAAGTTGGTCAAGGTCATCAAATCGCGGGAAGATTGTGAAAAGTTGCAGGAAGATCTTGCAAGACTAGGAGACTGGGCGTCTAAATGGCAGATGACGTTTAATGTGAGCAACTGCAAAGTGATGCATGTGGGAAAGAGGAACCCAAACTATAGCTACGTCATGCAAGGTTCAGCGTTAGGAGTTACGGAACGAGAAAGGGACCTGGGAGTCATCATTGATGATACGTTGAAATGTTCTGTTTAGTGTGCTGCTGCAGCTAAGAAAGCAAATAGAATATTAGGCATTATTAGGAAAGGGATGGAAAACAATAATGAAGATATTATAATGCCACTGTATCGGTCCATGGTGCGACCGCACCTAGAATATTGTGTTCAATTCTGGTCGCCGCACCTCAAAAAAGATATAGTGGAATTAGAAAAGGTGCAGAGAAGGGCGACGAAGATGATTAAGGAGATGGGACGACTTTCCTATGAGGAAAGGCTAAAGCGGCTGGGGCTCTTCAGCTTGGAGAAAAGGTGGCTGAGGGGTGATATGATAGAGGTATATAAAATAATGAGTGGACTGTCTGTTTACGCTTTCCAAAAATACTAGGGCAAGGGGGCATGCGATGAAGCTGGAGTACAGTAAGTTTAAAACAAGTAAGAGGAAAATTTTCTTTACTCAGCATGTAATTCGACTCTGGAATTCGTTGCCCGAGAATGTGGTTAAGGCGGTTAGCTTAGCAAAGTTTAAGAAAGGTTTGAACGGCTTCCTGAAGGAAAAGACTATAGAATGTTATAAATGGACGTAGGGAAAAATCCACTATTCCTGGGACAAGCAGTACAAAATGCTTTGTTCTGTGGATCTTGTCGGGTGATTGTGACCTGGATCGGCCACTGTCGGAGACAGGGTGCTGGGCTAGATGGACCTTTGGTCTGTCCCAGTGTGGCGATGCTTATGTCTTATCTTCCAACAGGAAATTTGGGTAGCTGCACAGGTGAAATGAAAGACACCCAAAATTACTTTCCTCTAGACAAATCTACTTAAGGTTGAGGCCCAAGGAAGATGAACAAAAGCTGCATTTCTAGGCAGGTGAAAGATCTTTTTGAGGTAGGACCAGGGACAAAGCAAAGTCCAACTTTTGGGAATACGTACTGGCGTCTTTCCACTGTGCACTCCAATTGTCTTTATTTGGGCCCTTCTGATTAACTTTTGGTGAGCTCCTGTGCATAAAAAGCAAACTCAATTGAACTCATCAGAATCAAAGATAAAACCAAGAACAACCATTGATATTTCCCTGTTTGGAAAACTACCTCTATGATATAAACCTGTAAGTGATCTGCAAAATGATCCACTCCTCAGAGCATATCCAGATGAGGAGGGGTTCAGCATACCCACAATTAACGTACATGATAGACTTGCACATAATACAGTCAGGGTATAGAAATCTCTCTCATGCTTATTCCTTTAGGATATCCTGAAACCGCAGTAGGCTATATATGACCTAGATACAAGCAAGGTCAATTTTCACAATATGAAAGGAATCAATACAACTAAATTAAACCTAAATTATTTCAAATTATTCATATATTCAGCAGCACCATACATTTAGTAAGCACCAACAAACATCCTAATATAAACGTATGCCTTGTTATATATCTATATTACACATATATGCACCTCTTCATATAAACGCTACGGAAAGGCACCAGAGATCAGCAATTATAGGTGAGGACTATACATCTTGCCATGCTGCTCAATTCATACCTGGTTTTCAGGCTGCCTGGTAAGACAGATAACCTATCCAGTCGATAGGAGTGGAGGAGTGACCTAGTGGTTAAAACACCGGTCTTGACATCCAGAGGTGCCCAGTTCACTTAACCCTCCATTGCCTCAGGCACAAACTTATGGCCCTGTTTACTAAGACATGCTAGCGTTTTTAGCTCGCGCTAAAATTTAGTGTGTGCTAATGCCAGAGATACCCATATATTCCTATGGGTGTCTCTAGCATTAGTGAGCGCTAATTTTTAACGCATGCTAAAAATGCTAGCGCGCCTACAGCATGGCTTGGTAAAGAGGTCTCTTAGATTGTGAGCCCTTCTGGGACAGGGAAATACCCAGTGTACCTGAATGTAACTCACCTTCAGCTACTACTGAAAAAAGGTGACAGCAAAATTAGAGGCAGATTTTCAACCCTGGGCTATGTTCTACCTAGCATCATCACTGAATATCTGGTTGAGCAGCATTATCCAGAGGTTCTGCAGATGTGAACAGCACAATTTAAGTGGTTTTACTTGCCCGGTTACCTATATAGGCACTGACACTGGTTATTGCCAGTGCCTGCATACATTCTGGGACCACCCCAGCGTTGCCTGGACAATGCCACAACTATCAAAGGAGATACTCAGCGGCACTGCCCACTTACAACATACTAAGCAAATTGGGAATGGATATTTAGCAGCACTGAACTGGGAAGGAGCCTCTCCTGCCCAGTTGAATCCTTTTGAATATTGGACTCTATAAGCTGAATATCAGTGCTTATATGTATAATTGATACATGTAATAAGTGCTACCCCAGAACAGCCTGCATGTCCCCTTTTTCTATAATGCCAGACATATAGGACTATATTCTATAAATGGCTCTGAAAAAACCCACGCCTAGCGCTATTCTATAAACCCCATGTAAAGTTAGGCGCAATTTATTGAATTTATGTAGCGCCAGTTCGTGCTACTAAATTTAGTCATGGCCATTTACACCAACTAAAACCTGATGTAAAGGCACACAACTAATTTTGGAGCGGATTGGGCATACTCTAATACTGTGTGTAAATTTTAGGACTGCCCACGGCCACGCCCCATTTTGAGATCCACGCGTTCCAATTTACGCACATTACTTTATAGAATACGCTTAGCAAGTTATGTGCAATTAGTACCAAAAATTGCTTGTTAGCGTCCAACTATCGTCGCCAATTGGCTTGTTACCCAAATTATGTTCCATGCACAAATCATCCACATGGGCTCATTTGCATGCAGAACTCTAGTCGCCATATATAGAATCTGGGGGTAGATGCTGCTCAATCTGAAAAAAAAAAAACAGTACATCTGGCACATTGCATGAATACTTTTTGAATACGGAACCCAAATACGTATATTTGCAAGCTACTATATATTGTGTCCTCAGCTTATTTAGATACCATGGTAGAATATTTGACAACCCAAATTTCATTTTATAGCCACTGACACTGTTTTTGAAGGAATTAATATCAAATATATTACTATTTTCTGCATTTCTCCGAATGTGACTCTTGGGATGATGCTATATAGAATCACACAGCCCAATAAAAATTTACAAGGATTTAACGTTGGCAAAGGAAAAACATATACAGTGTACTAACGGTAATAGTGAGTTCCAATAAAAAACTAGGCTTGTATCATGCTGCCAAATCTTTGCAAGTCCAAACCTGACTAAACAGCACTTTTCTTTTAAAGCACCACATGCTATGCCCTAACTCTTCTACTTTGCTGCATTGTCAGACCAGTGTTTGCATGCTTCAGTATGTCTTCTGGTCATGGTTTATGCACTTTCACCTGATACTTGCCAAAAGGTCATACACCATCAGGTGACTATACACCAAAATTCTTCCGTACTTTGTACCGAATTGCCAAATCAATGAAAAAGCATCTTTAATACCCGGTAGCATAAAAATGTTCCCACTGAAACAGTTTGATACATAGCTAGGGTTTCTGATTTTAGGTTTTAACCAATGAATACCAATAAAACAAAATATGTGTTTATTCAATACACAGTTTAAAGTACTCTGTCACCTCTCCCCAAACTTGTCTTGAATCCTCCACTCAGTTTTTCTACCTTTTCATGCTAACAACTCCTAAGTGGCACAAACGTACACATCTGATTCTACCTATAGTACCCACAGAATGACAACATCAAAACAGATTTTTCTGAACGCTCAAAGAACCCTTACATATCTGAAAACTAAACATCTCAGAATAGAAGCTCGAAAAAGAAAAACTACCCCCCCCCCTCCTTTTACAAAGCCACACACTAATGCCGAAACAGCCCATTCACTTTTGTGCTGTGTTGGCATTTCCACACCAGCAGCTGCTAGTGCAGCTTTGTAAAAAAAAAAAAAAAAAAAGGGGGGGGGGGCAGAATAAGTTTCAAACATACAAAATTTAAAACAATACAAAAAGACCCAACATTAAAGCCCACTCAGTTCGCAGTAAATATTACTCTAAGAAAACGAATGCAAAAACAAACATGTTTGAAACACCTTTTCAAACTGTGTGAAAGATGCAAAAAAACAAACATACCCTAGAAGTTTGTTCCATATCATTCCAGCTATAGAGAATGCACATGCAGATGTGGTATCAGTGGTTAGTGTATCTGGGTTTAAAAAAAGGTTTGGACGAGTTCCTGGAGGAAAAGTCCATAGTCTACTATTGAGTCAGACATGAAGAAAGCCACTGCTTGTCCCTGGGATCAGTAGCATGAATCTCACTACTATTTGGGGTTCTGTCAGGTACTTGTGACCTGAATTGGCCGCTGCTGGAAGCAGGATACTGGGCTAGATGGACCACTGGTCTAGCTATTCTAAAAAAAAAAGATGTTTCAGCATAATGAACCTTATTCAAATCTGGAACAAACACGTTTACTGAATTCAGACCTTAGACACCACTGTGGCTTCTTATACAATTGTATTGCTTGCTTTAAATACCAAGGCATGGGCTGATACAAACTCTGATAAATCAAAGTTAAAAACCTTATAGTGTATCTGATATTGCACTGAATGCCAATGTAGTTATTTCAACATTGGGATTACATGGACATATCTACTCTCTCCCAAAATCAGCCTTGCCGTCACATTCTGAAGTGCTTTAATTCTTGTCCTAGCCATCCCTAAGTACAAAGCAATCCAGCAATCCAATCTGGTTAATAATAAACATTGTACAATAATTCGAAAAACATACGTGCTCAACATCGGTTTCAATTACATAGTAACATAGTAGATGACAGCAGAAAAAGACCTGCACGGTCCATCCAGTCTGCCCAACAAGATAAACTCACATGTGCCATTTTTTGTGTATACCTTACCTTGATTTGTACCTGTCTTTTTCAGGGCACAGACCGTATAAGTCTGCCCAACACTATCCCCGCCCCGCCTCCCACCACCGGCTCTGGCACAGACCGTATAAGTCTGCCCAGCACTATCCCCGCCTCCCAACCACCAGCCCCGCCTCCCACCACCGGCTCTGGCACAGACCGTATAAGTCTGCCCAGCACTATCCCCGCCTCCCAACCACCAGCCCCGCCTCCCACCACTGGCTCTGGCACAGACCATATAAGTCTGCCCAGCACTATCCCCACCTCCCAACCACCAGCCCTGCATGCACATATTAAAAACATGCACATATTAAAAAAAAAAAAACAAGACTTCACCACTTGTCTCACTTGTTTTTTAAAAGATAATCGAGCATCTAAAATCACTCCTAAACGTCTCATCTGTTGACTAGTAGGTACCAAAACTTCCTTCACTGAATAAGTGATCTCAGGCAAGACACTCATCTTATTCCCAATTCAACAACTTATTATCTCGCATCCAGTTGTTCACCCTGGTCATAAAGCACAGCAATATCGTCTCCTGAAGTTATAGGGGGAAAAAAACTGCACTGCACATCATCCGCATCCTATAACTCACTTGCATTTTAACTACAAACCCAAGTGGGTTTTGCAATGTTACCACGCTTTTACAGAGCAATAAACATAGGGCTGAAGTAAAAGGGGCCCTGTGGTGTCCTCGGTACGTGGATTTGCCGTGTGCCGAGGCCCCTTTTACTGCTGCTAGGTTTTGTGAAAAAAAAAAAAGGAAATGGTTGTGTGGTATATACTTACCGCCTCAGGGACTCCCGCGGTAACCGGGTAAGCCCCCAGTGGAAAAATACAAAATCATTTCCAGCACGCAGTGAGGCAGTGGTAAAAGCATAAGAATAGTCATACTGGTCAGGCTAATGGTCCATCTAACTCAGTATCCTGCTTCCAACAGTAGCCAATACAGGTCACAAGTACCTGGCAGAAACCCAAAATCTTGACTAGTACCCAGGTATGTCCCTCTGCCACCTAAACGCTGCCCCACAAACGGGCTCAACTGGGAGCTGAATCCAGGATCTCTTGCACTCAAAGCGAGACTCATACCCCTAGACTAATGAGCAGGATTGGCGCGTAACAAAGCTTCAGTAGGGGGGGCCTGTTGTAAAAGGGTATCATAGTCAATACTAAAGAATTTTAGGAAACATCGAAGAAAAATTATACATTGTGAGATGTGCCCATGCAAAACACTGATGAACAGTTGATATAGGATGCACCCAGGAATTATAAAGGAAACACATAATAGTATCAAAGCCATTTCCTTTAAGCCAGTTCAACAGAACAAAAAGTTGTAACTAAATCTTGTAATTTTTTCATGTAAAAATATTGCTTATTTATATTATGGAACTTTTTAAATTGCATAGGTACATTCCAGGATGTGCATCAAATTATTCGGTATATAGGTGTTGAATGCCTACAGTCGTCGGCTTCTTGCATCACAATGTACACCTTGCAACTTTATCTAGCACATTATATGTGTCGGTTCACAACCCCTCCACCGCGCTCTTGCTCATGTAATATTACTTCCAGAACAAACCTTCCCTTCAGGATGACAGATGTTTCACTTTTTTTTTTTTTTTTTAACTTCTGAAGGCAACTTTAGAACATAAAATAAAACAAGTGAATTCTACTACAATCCCATCTTCACAAGAAGCTACCTATACTCATTACGTGGGGCCAATCAGCAGGAAGTCACAGGTGGCCGAAGTCTTAGCATCTGGGCAGAGCAGACGTTCTAAGGAGGGCCACTAATTAACCGGCCACAGAGGGCGCGTCACCCTCGCCCCACGAGCAAATGAGATGTGTGCATTGGCCCAACAGCTCCCTGCCCGCGCAAAGTACCCCGCGCCCCACCCCACAAGCACCCATGCCATGCCCCTATTTGCTCTGAGACCTAGCAGCGCGCGCAACCCCCCCCTCCCTCCCTCACATGCACCCTTGCCCGTAGGTATCTGCTCTGGGACCTAGCAGCGTGCGCCGCACACACACACTCTCTCTCACTCACGTGCACCCAGCCCATGCCTGCTCCGGGACCCGGGAGCGCGCGCACACACACACGCCCCGCTGCAGGCCTGAGCCCGGGCACGAAGTCCCAGAGCCACCGCTGGATCAGCGAGACACCAGCGCCACCACCTACCGCCTCACACTGACAGCCCTCCAACCCCTCCCTCCCCCCGGCTCGGGACGGCTGAGGTCAGAGGAGCGGCCGCCGGCCAGAGAGCAGCTCCCCATCCTCCTCTTCCCCCGCCGCCACACCTAGCAACGGCGCTGACAGGACGCAGGAAGCCCCATGGCCTCCACCAGGGTGGCTGCAGCGCCACTGCCCCGTCCCGCCCCTGCAGCAACGCAGTGACAGCCCCAAGCCCGGGAGAGAAACAAGCAACCCCTGTGCCACCCGCCCCCGCCGCGTCCCGACTCCGCTCCTCCATCTCTCCATCCTCCCCTGCAGCTTCTTACCGATATGGTTGTCCTCGATGTGCTCAATGAGCTCGGCTAGGGTGGGGAAGTGGAGTCCGCAGCCCCCGAACCTGCAGGTATTGGAGAAGAAGGAGGCAGCGGCGATGCCTGTCATGTTGTTGCATGGAGCTGCGCTGCGGCGGCCCCCTCCTCCTCCTCCTCCCCCCACGCTGCCGTACAGAGAGGGCTCGTGCGGGCGGAACCGGCGGGCTGCTGCGGGGAGTTGTGAGAGAGGGGCAGGGAGCCGGCGGGGGAGGAGGAACGACGACGAGGAGGGGGCGGGGTGCAGCGATGGGGAGGAGGGGAGGTAGCGGCAGTAGTAAGAGGAGGAGGAGGGACCAGCGCTGCACGGGAACAGCTGGACACAACCAGGCAGCACTCAGTCCCGCTCTTCACGTTGCACCCTTTTTTTTGCTACCTGACGGTCGGTCGCTCGCTCGATTTTGTGTTTGCTGACTTTTTTTTTTGTTCTGAAACCCTGGGGAAACTATTTCACTTGGCTGGTGTTCACTTTTTAGCATAACGGTAAATAGCAAGCAAGCTTTGCTTAGTCCCGTAGCAGGCCCCTAGCAGCGTTTTATTGCAGTTCTTCTGTGTGTAGGTACCGCCGCGCCCGAGGCATCCCTACAAATACAAGGTGTAACTGTAAGGCGACACTTTTGTACCCGCCCGTTTCAGTGATGTTTCAAAGCCAGGCTTCTCCTTGAAAATGTGTTAAAACCTTAGTTGGAGGCAAAAGTAGTTGCATTGGGCTGCTGTTAAGAATTTGACCGTAAAGTTGGGATTATTTTGACTCGCATATATCATCTTTACTTGGTTGTACCATTTATTTGCCCCAGCTCACAATGTTCACTTGCAAGTTCTTGCATTCTGTCAGAGTGGGAGAGTGGACTAGTGGTCAGAGCACTGGTCTTGACATCCAGAGGTGGCTGGTTTAAATGCCACTGTTGCTCTTTATGCAAGTCTCTTAACCCTCCATTGCCACAGGTACAAATTTAGGGCCCTGTTTACTAAGCTGCACATAACTTTTTAGCTCAGGGCCTCTGGGCATGAGTCCTCCAGAGCCAGGGAAATACCTAGTGTACCTGAATGTAACTCACCTTGAGCTACTACTGAAAAAGGTGTGAGCAAAATCCAAAATAAATAAGAAAATGTCATAGTGCATCACTCAGACCAAACGGTCTGTCACCCCCAGTCCTGGTCAAAAAAAGTACACTGCAGTTATCAGTGCTGTTATGATAAGGTTTAGTTTGCCAAATCTGTAAGTCTGAGAGGTTGGTAGCTGAGAGAGGTGGTTGCTGTGTATAGATTTATTGATGTTTGGTCTCCTATTGATGTATTTCTGGAACAGCAGCTTGCCCTCTAATGGTTGTAGTCTGTTTGTTATTGTGTTATTAACTTACAAAAAAAAAAAAGTAACCTACAGAAAAGTACCAAGCAAGATCCCCCAAAAATCAAAACTTTCCTTGTTATGTACACCCAGCAATAGGCAGTGGCATGACAATTCTAACAAAACTGGGAAGTGCCTCATGCTGACCAGCAGTGAGGCCGCCGCCTTCTTATACAGTGGAGCTGTGAAACAGTTGTAGCTCACCCTAACAGGGAATTCAGTGAAAATAGAATTGAGAGTTCAGCCAAACTGTGGCTGCAGTAAGATTAGAGTGATGGGGAAGGGAGACTTCTGAAGCTGGGTTGGATTGAAGGAGAGAAAGAAACTGGTGAGGATGGGTTATGAGAGAGAAAAAGACTGGTGGGAGCAGTTGGAAGCAGGGATAAAGGAACTAGTGGAATGGGGCTGGGTGATTCTCAAAAAAAAAAAAAAAAAAGTACAAGCGTTTTTAAAAAGTTAACTTCTTCATCTTTCCTCCCCAGCCCTTCAATGGTTCAGGTTTGATTCAGTTGTTCTGCCCCCCCCCCCCCACCAGGGCCGCCGAGAGACCGGGCCAGGCCCAGGACAAGGCCGCCCCCGGGCCCCCCCCCCCCCCCCCCACCGGGCCCTCTCTCCACCCCTGGGCCCTCTGCACTGACCTTAAGCGCCTCACCTTCAAAAGCGCATCAACAAGCAGCGGCAGACCACTCCTTCCTTCCGTGTCCCGCCCTTGCGGAAGTTACGTCAGGTGAGGGCAGGGCACGGAAGGAAGGCGAGGTCTGCCGCTGCTTACTGTGTTTTCGAAGGTGAGGTTCTTAAGTTCAATGCCAGGGAGCGACGGAGGGCGGGCCGGGCGTTGGCAGCAGCGCGCGCCCCCCCCCCCCCCCGGAGGCCCGGGGAATTTTGTCCCCCCTGTCCCCCCCCTCTTGGCGGCCCTGCCCCCTACTGACACTTAGAAACATGATAGCCGAGAAGACCATAGAGCCTGTGCAGTCTGCCCATCCACATCAACTACTAAACTCTTCAACCTCTTCCTCGGAGATTCTGTGCAAGTCCCATGCTTTCTTGAAGTTAGATAATGTCCTTTTCGCCACAGTTTCTGTAAAGAACTATTTCCTTAGATAATAGTATCACTACCATCACTATGACCACTCATTCTAGAGCAGGGGTTCTCTCAACCCAGTTCTCGGGACACACCTAGCCAGTCAGATTTTCAGGATATCCACAATGAATATGCAAAAGATAGGTTTGCATGCCCTACCTCCATTGTATGCAGATTTATCTCACGCATATTCATTGTGGGTATCCTGAAAACCTGACTGGCTAGATATGTCCTGAAGACTGGGTTGAGAACCCCTGTTTTAGAGCTTTCTTTAAAGTGAAAGAGCCCCCTTTCCCTAGTGGTTAGAGTGGTGGACTTTGGTCCTGGGGAGCTGGGTTTGATTCCCACTGCAGGCACAGGCAGCTCCTTGTGACTCTGAGCAAGTCACTTAACCCTCCATTGCCCCAGGTACAAATAAGTACCTAAGTCACATTGAGCCTGCTGAGTGGGAAAGCGCGGGGTACAAATAAAAATTAAAAAAAAAAAATATATATATATATATACATATTTACAAGCCAGCCGACAATGGTGAGTATTTTTTTTAACGCTGACCGCTGTTGGCAATATTAGACCCAGCTAAGAAGTCCCCAGATCCACCGCATTAGAAGAGGGCCTCAGTGCTGGAAAGCATGAGACACTTTTCAGTTTTGTTAATTGTCATGCCACTGCTTATTACTGGGTGTAAATAACAAGGAAAGTGTTTTGTGCAGCCACTGAAAGTCCTGGATTTCAAATATATTGACTTTTGCAAAATGGAGGAGTACCTGAAGAAAGAGCTGATGGACTGGAAGGAAATATGAGAGTGGAAAGACAGTGGGTCCATCCTGAAAGGAGCTATAAATATGGCTATTGACCTTTATGTGAAGACAGTAAACAAAAGCAAGAGAAAAAGGAAACTGATATGGTTCTCCAAGCAAGTGGCTGAGAAAATAAAGGCCTAAGAGTTACTGTTCACGAAATACAGAAAAATTCAAGAAGAGGAACACGAGAGGAATTCTGGATGCAGCTGAAAGAAGCAAAGAGAGATATACGTCTGGCAGTGGCGTAGCCAGAAGTCAATTTTTGGGTGGGCCAACAGGTTGGATGGGTGGGCACTAGACAGTGGTGTGCTGGTAAATGTTTAACAACAGGCTCTCTCCCCGGTCCACCTCTGCGCCCGTCCACCTCCCCTCAAAATTGCAGAGCTGGCTATAGCCGGGGAGAGAGCCTGGGGGGGGGGGGGGGCAATGCATTACTGTCTCCAGGAAAAAAAAATTAAATGATTCCCAGGTTCCAATTTAATTCATGTTTAATGTGGGATAAAATGCCATAAATAAGTAAATAAATATAAACTTTTAATGTTGAGCACCTGATTCTCAAAGTGGACATATTCCAAACACTATAATGAAAATAAAATGATTTTTTTCTACCTTTGTTGTCTGGTGACTGTTTTTCTGATCATGCTGGCCCAGTATCTGATTCTGCTGCTATCTGTCCTCTTAACTCCATTTCCAGGGCTTCCTTTCCATTTATTTTATTTCTTTACTTTCCTCCTTTCTTCTTCATTTCTTGCTCTATATCCATAAGTAAAAGCTGGGTCCTCTGCAGACTTGACTGTCTAGTGGATCCAGCTTCTGCCTATTTTCTTCATCCATGTGCAGTTTTTCTCCTCTCTTCCTTTTCCCTCATCTCATCTCCTTCCTCATTCTTCCATCCCCTCCATCCATGTCCAGCATTTCTTCTCTCTCCCTTCCCTCTCTTCCATCCATGTCCAGCAACCCTCCTCTCCCCTTCCCTCCATCCAGCAACCCTCCTCTCCCCTTCTTCCACCATATCCAGCAACCCTCCTCCCCCCTTCTTCCACCATGTCCAGCAACCCTCCTCTCCCCTTCTTCCACCATGTCCAGCAACCCTCCTCTCCCCTTCCCTCCATCCAGCAACCCTCCTCTCCCCTTTTTCCACCATGTCCAGCAACCCTCCTCTCCCCTTCTTCCACCATATCCAGCAACCCTCCTCTCCCCTTCGTCCACCATGTCCAGCAACCCTCCTCTCCCCTTCCCTCCATCCAGCAACCCTCCTCTCCCCTTCTTCCACCATGTCCAGCAACCCTCCTCTCCCCTTCCCTCCATCCAGCAACCCTCCTCTCCCCTTCTTCCACCATATCCAGCAACCCTCCTCCCCCCTTCTTCTACCATGTCCAGCAACCCTCCTCCCCCCTTCTTCCACCATGTCCAGCAACCCTCCTCTCCCCTTCTTCCACCATATCCAGCAACCCTCCTCTCCCCTTCTTCCACCATGTCCAGCAACCCTCCTCTCCCCTTCCCTCCATCCAGCAACCCTCCTCTCCCCTTTTTCCACCATGTCCAGCAACCCTCCTCTCCCCTTCTTCCACCATGTCCAGCAACCCTCCTCTCCCCTTCTTCCACCATATCCAGCAACCCTCCTCTCCCCTTCGTCCACCATGTCCAGCAACCCTCCTCTCCCCTTCCCTCCATCCAGCAACCCTCCTCTCCCCTTCTTCCACCATGTCCAGCAACCCTCCTCTCCCCTTCCCTCCATCCAGCAACCCTCCTCTCCCCTTCTTCCACCATATCCAGCAACCCTCCTCCCCCCTTCTTCCACCATGTCCAGCAACCCTCCTCCCCCCTTCTTCCACCATGTCCAGCAACCCTCCTCTCCCCTTCTTCCACCATATCCAGCAACCCTCCTCTCCCCTTCTTCCACCATGTCCAGCAACCCTCCTCTCCCCTTCCCTCCATCCAGCAACCCTCCTCTCCCCTTCTTCCACCATGTCCAGCAACCCTCCTCTCCCCTTCCCTACATCCAGCAACCCTCCTCTCCCCTTCTTCCACCATATGCAGCAACCCTCCTCTCCTGTCTGCCCTGTTTCCTTCCGGTTCCCCCCCCCCCCCGTACCTTTAAATATTATAGTTTTGCTGGAGTCGCGGGCAGCAGGCATTGAAGACATCGGCAGGCTTACGCCGGTTCCAGCAGCCTTCCCTTCCCTCGTTGCAAGTCGGATGATGGCTCCGCCCTCTTCTGACGTATTTCCTGTTTCTACGAGGGCGGAGCCATCATCCGACTTGCAACGAGGGAAGGGAAGGCTGCTGGAACCGGCTTAAGCCTGCCGATGTCTTCAATGCCGGCTGCCCGCGACTCCAGCAAAACTGTAATATTTAAAGGTACGGCGGGCGGCGGCGGGGCAGTGGCGGACTGGGGAGGCAGATGCGGGATCGGAGCTCAGCCTGCTCCCTCCGCTCCGCTGCCTCCACTGCTGGGTGGGCCTGAACCAAAACTGGGTGGGCCTAGGCCCACCCGTGGCTACGCCCCTGACGTCTGGTAAAAGCACAATCAGAAGAACAAATGGCTAGAAATATAAAGAGGGGAGATAAGAATTTTTTCAGGTATACTGGTGAAAGGAGAAAGGCTAAAAATGGAATTGTGAGACTGAAAGATACTGTGAACCACTATGTGGAGAATGATAAGGAAAAAGCAAACGTGCTAAACAAATATTTCTGATTTCACAGAAGAAAATTTTGGAGAAGGACAATGGTTGGCTGGTAAAGGTACATATCAGAATGGAGTGGATATAGCACTCTTTCCAGAAGAAAGTGTTCATGAGCAACTTGAAAATTTGAAGGTGGACAAAGCCACGGGACTGGACTGGATCCTTCCCAGAATATGGAAGGAGCTCAGAGAGGATCTGGCGGGCCCTCTTAAAGATTTGTTTAATAAATCGTTGGAGACGGGGAGGTTCCATGGGATTGGAGAAGAGTGAATGTGGTCCCTCTTCACAAAAGTGGTGACAGAGAAGAAGCTGGAAACTACAGACCTCACCTCGTTTATTGGAGAAGTAATGGAAACAATGCTGAAGGGAAGGATAGTGAATTTCTTCGAATCCAATAGGTTACAAGATCCGAGACCACATGGTTTTACTAAAGGTAAATCGTGCGAAATTAACGTGATTGATTTCTTTAACTGAGTGACCAGAGAATTGAATCAAGGGTGTTCGCTAGATGTAATCTACTTAGATTTCAGCAAAGCCTTTGACATGGTTCCTCATAGGAGGCGCTTGAATAAACTTGACAGGCTGAACTTAGGATCCAAAGAAGTGAACTAGATTAGGAACTGGATGACAGACAGGCGCTAGAGGGTGGGTGGTTAATGGAATTCACTCATAGGAAGGAAAGGTGAGTAGTGAAGTGCCTCAAGAATCGGTGCTGGGGCCGATTCTGTTCAATATATTTGTAAGCAACATTACTGAAGGGTTAAAAGGTAAGGTTTACATTTCTGCGGATGATATCAAGATATGTAACAGAATGGACACCTTGGAGGGAGTGGAAAATATGAAAAACGATCTGCAAAAGTTAGAATGGCCTAATGTTTGGCAATTGAAATTCAATGGAAAGAAGTGCAGAGTGATGCACTTAGGGAGTAGAAATCCAAGGGAGCTGTATGTTTTAGGCGGTGAGAGGCTGATATGCACAGACAGGGAGAGGGACCTTGGGGTGATAGTTTCTAAGGATCTGAAGGTGATAAAACAGTGTGACAAAGTGGTGGCTGTAGCCGGAAGGATGCTAGGCTGTAAATTGATCTGTGGTAGACGTAAGTTTGATCACGTAACTCCCCTTTTGCAAACTTCATTGGCTTCCAATCGAGTAAGTTTAAGCTCTGCACTCTTATGCACAAATAGTTTTATGGTTATCTTCCAGACTAGTGGAGTTATTTGCTATGGGCACTGTAGGCCATTGTCATAGATCTAGGGATCAATGCTTGTTGCAGTTTCCTACTGTAAAAAAATGTGAAATACATATCCTATATAATAATTCTCACTTCCAGCGTTCTAATGTGTCTGGGACCGTGGCTCCCTCAGAGGTGGTCTGCGTGGCAGTTTAGAATGCACTGATGTCAGTGATGTCACTGACAGCTGATTCCAAGGCAAGGGGAGGAGTAGGGAAACACGCAGACTCCTCCCCCTGTCTGGGAAACAGCTGTCAGTGCCCCCCCCCACTCGGCACAACACCCAAGCCCCTGCCCTGCAAAACCACGAGCCTACCAATCAACTCTCAGTGCCCCCCCTCAGCGCAACACCCAAGCCCCTCCGCCTCGGCGCAGCACCCAAGCCCCTACCCCCCCTCTCGGGCACATCAACTCCCTCGCCACCCGCAGCCGCCAATACTAACGCTGTCCGGCCACTGCTGCTTCTCCTGTGGAGCAGCAGCGGCCGGTACGAAAAGAAAAAAGCCAAAAAAAGATTTTTAACCTGAAACGCGGCTCCGTAGACAGCCATCTGGTATTGGCTGTCATCACTGCAGCCGCTCCTCCTCTCCCCTCCACGTCACTACCCCTGCAGGAAGACCCCAGAGGAGCTCAGCGACGTCAGAGGGGAGAGGAGGAGCGGCTGCAGAGATGACAGCCAATGCCAGATGGCTGTCTACGGAGCCGTGTTTCAGGTTTAAAATCTTTTTTTGGCTTTTTTCTTTTTGTACCGGCCACTGCTGCTCAACAGGAGACGCAGCAGCGGCCGGACAGCTTTAGTATTGGCGGCTGCGGGTGTCGAGGGAGTTGATGTGCCCGAGGGGGGGATAGGGGCTTGGGTGATGCACCGAGGGGGGAGGGGAGGGTCGCTGGACATGGGTGGCTGGAGGGGGGCAGGGGGAGGGGAGGGTCGCTGGATATGGGTGGCTGCAGGGGGGCAGGGAAGAGGGAGGTGGGGAGGGGGTCCTGAGACCAGATGGGTGGCTGCAGGGGAGGGCAGGGGAGACAGAAGGGACGCTGCAGAGGGGCAATGGGAGAGGAGGGTCGCTGGACATGGGTGGCTGCAGGGGGGCAGGGGAGAGAGGTGGGTCGCTGAACATGGGTGGCTACAGGGGGGGCAAGGGGAAAGCAGAGGAGGGTCGTTGGACATGGGTGGCTGCAGGGGGGCAGGGGAGAGGAGGGTCACTGGACATGGGTAGCTGCAGGGGGAGAGGAGGGTTGCTGGACATGGGTGGCTGCAGGGGGGCAGGGGGAGAGGAGAGTCACTGGACATGGGTGGCTGCAGGGGCAGAGGAGGGTTGGTGGGGAGGGGGTCCTGAGACCAGATGGGGGGCAGGGGAGCCAGGAAGGACGCTGCAGGGGGGGGGGGGATTACCCTGCTAGCGCCTGTTTCATTGCCTACCGAAACGGGCCTTTTATACTAGTCTTTTCATGATTCTGGCTTTGTTTAATGTTAGTGCAGTCCTGGAACTCCCTTCCTTTGAAGTTGAGATTGACTGTGTCTTATTTGAGATTTAGCAAGTTATTAAAGACTCATTTATTTGCTATCTATCTAAAATAATTAGTTTATTGAAATTACATGATGAATTAAGTCAACTTAGATAGAATATGAATGATGTTGTATTTCTTCGTAGTTTTGGCCTAGTTTTTATTTTATATTGTAATCCACATTGATCCTTTGGTGGTATATAATGGATTAGAAATTTTTATTGTATTGTATAGAGAGAGGTGTAACCAGCAGAAGAAAGGAGATGTTGATGCCCCTGTACAACTCGTTGGTGATGCCCCACTTGGAGTATTGTGTTCAGTTTTGGAAGCCATATCTTGCTAAGGTTGTAAAATGACTTGAAGCCGGTCCAGAGGAAGGTGACAAAAACGGTATGGGACTTGCATCAAAAGATGTAAGAGAAGAGACTGGAAGGCCTGAATATGTATAACCTAGAGGAAAGGATGGAGAGGGGAGATATAATACAGACCTTTAAATACTTGAAAGGTATTAATATAGAAACAAATATTTTCCAGAGAAGGGAAAATGGTAAACTTAGAAGACATGAATTGAGGTTGTGGGTTGGTAGACTTAGGAGTAATGTCAGGAAATTCTTTTTCACGGAGAGGGTGGTTGATGCCCGGAATGCCCTCCCGAGGGAAATAGTGGAGAAAAAAACGGTGATGGAGTTCAAAAAGGCTTGAGATGAACACAGAAGACCTCTAATTAGAAAATGAGTGGTATGAAAAACAAAACTTAAATGGCTGTGTGTTTGCCTGTCAAGTGGCGCTTAGATGGTGACTCTGGTTGTGAAGAAACCAAGCTTGTGTGGTCTGGGTCCCATATATGGCAGACCGGTTTAGGATAGGCTGGAGGGGGCTTCGACAGAAACTCCAGTAATTTGGAACGTGAGGACAGTGCAGGGCAGACTTTTACTGAGCCCTTACGTCAAGCCCTCTCCCTGCCCATCTTCAAGTCACTGCTTAAAGCCCACCTCTTCAATGCTGCCTTCGGCACCTAACTCTTACCTTCAGGATATCTAGACTGCCCCAATTTGACTGCCCCTATCGAATTGACTACTCACTTGTCCTTTAGATTGTAAGCTCTTTGAGCAGGGCCTGTCCTTTTATGTTAAATTGTACAGCGCTGCGTAACCCTAGTAGCGCTTTAGAAATGTTAAGTAGTAGTAGTAGTTGTATCCCACAAGGACAATATGGATTTGGATAATCTGGAGTGGGCTTCAGTAGTTGGAACCTAAGGATAGGGCCAGGCACACTTCTATGGTCTATGTCCCAAAAATGCCAAAGAGAGACAATAATCAAGTATTTTATATCGCGTTCATTGTTGGTATAATGATGACTTGATAATGAGTGTGTGACTGTTGGGCAGACTGGATGGACCATTCAGGTCTTTATCTGCCATCAATTACTATGTTACTCTGTATATTTATTTATTTATTTATTACATTTGTATCCCACATAGCAGTAGGCTCAATGTGGCTTACAGGTTCTGAAGAGGAGAGTACCAACTCCGGGAATATATACAGAGTGGAAAATAGAGTAACAGTAGGTGCAAGGAAGCTGATAAGGTTCCGGAAAAGAGAATACAACTCTGGGACGAATATATAGTAGCATATAGAGAGAAGTAATCCCAATGAGGCTGATAAGTTTCTGGGGATGGGACTGCAGCTTCTAGTGAGCAATACAGAGTAGGATAAGGGTAGAAGTACACTTAAATGGAGAGGAAGTGATGTCACGGGCCGGGATGGCTGCTTGAACGCGGAGCTGCATCGGGGCTTTCATGAATGCGAGCATTTTAATACGACAAACTTGTGGGTTTGCAATTCAAAAGGTGTTTCAGGATACTAGTGGGAGGTGTGTGGCCCTTAGAGGGTGGTTGCAGGGGAAGGAGCTGACACTGATCAATATTTATGCTCCGAACGTGGGGCAGAAGAACTTCTATCGCACATTAAAGGAAGAGCTTTTGGAATTTGTTGGAGGGCAGGTGATGGTAGGGGGGGATTCTAATATTGCCCCCGATGCAAGATTGGACCATTCGGCAGGAGAAGGGCAGCAGAGTGGTCCTGGGCGGATGGCAATGCTGCAATTTATGAAGGGGCTGGAAGTGGTGGATTGTTGGAGGTTGCTACATGGGGTGCAGCGGAATTATACATTGTACTCACATGCAGCGCAGACCTATTCCCGTATAGATGAGTTATGGGTGCACCGCAATGGATGGCATATGGTGGAGGCGGCTGAGATAGAAACCATTTGTGTTGCAGATCATGCACCAATGTGGATTAAATTAAAGGGGCTGGGTCAATGCAGGCGGCAGGGAGTCTGGAGACATAGGGGCTCATTTTCAAAGCACTTAGACTTACAAAGTTCATAGGTTACTATGGAACTTTGTAAGTCTAAGTGCTTTGAAAATAGGCCTCTTAATGAGTCACTGCTGGGAGATGAGAAGGTGCGGGAAGATATTAAGCTTAATATTCAAGAATTCCGTCACTTTAATGATAGTGGGGAAGTAACTGATGGGGTGCTATGGAATGCGTTGAAGGTAGTGGTAAGGGGTGCCTTGATTAAATAGGGGGGCGCGCAAGAAAAGGGAAAGAGGGCAATAGTCGCTGACTTTGCATTTGAGGTTAGTGTGCTTAGAAAAAGTTGCATAAAAGACACCTTACGCCGCAGATATGGGAAGACCTTAAGCAAGTGAGAGGGGAAATAGCACAATTGCAGATGGCAGATGTGGATTTTATGAGAACTAAATTAAAACAGCAGTGTTTTGAGTTCGCCAATAAATCTAGTGCAGTGTTGGCCCGTTATTTACAGGCAAGGAGAGGGCACTTCCTTATCCAAAAGATGAAAGATAATAGGGGAGGTTGGCACTATACTGATTTAGATATTGGAAAATGTTTTGTGAAATATTACCAAGATTTATATAGTGCTTCTGCGGGTACATCGGCTGCAGATATAGCTTGCTATTTGGACCAGGTTCCGTTACACCGATTGGATGAGTCTGAAAGAGCTCAAATTGGAGAACCTATTAGAATAGGAGAGGTACAGGGAGTGATAAAACTGCTCCCTAATGGAAAGGCACTGGGATTAGATGGGTATATGGCGAGGTTTTACAAGTGCTTTGTGGAAGAGCTTGGAGAGTTATTGGTGTGAGTGGGTAATGGAGTTTTGGAGGGTAATGGGCTCCCGGCATCCATGTCTGAGGCGGGGGTAACAGTCCTCCCTAAGCCAGGGAAAGACCCCACTGTTTGTGGTTCCTATAGGCCTATTTCAGTCTTGAATGTGGATGCAAAGATAGTGGCCAAGATCATAGGCGGTCGGTGGCCCAACTGATTGGGGAGGCTAAAGGGGGCGGGGTTAGGGGTGGGGCCAGGGGTGGAGCTTACATCCATAATTGTCTGACAACACAGAAAAAAATAAGTAAAAATAAAATAGTTACAATTAATACCTTTTATTAAATTTAGATATTAGATATGTATCATATGTCAAAGAATAAAGTGGTTGTTCAAAGCATATACTAACCACAATCGCAACCTTTTTTTTTTTTTTTTACATCCACTACTCTAGGCTATTACGATAGTGTACAACGTGGATTGGATGATATTTTAGATAAAATGAAGAAAATGTAGTGTAATATAGGCATTGATTAATAATACCGCACTCTTGCTACTCATTATAATTCTAAATGACATAAGAGGAGAACTTGTTTATCTAAAACTCTATAAACTTATACAAAAGGTAATTTGTTTTGTAACAGGTTCTTGTTGTGTCTTGCAAGGCGCAACTGTTAAAGACGCTTGCTCACTTTGCACTTTGCCACACTGAGCCCGCAAAGAGGTGGGAAAATGTGGGATACAAATGCAATAAATAAATAAATTTAATACTTAAAGCCATAAATCAAAACATTGTATAGAGCCAGTAGCTGAAAATTTGTTACTATAGTATTTCAAAAGCTACTACTGAACAAAGATTAATTTATTTTCTACACACTTGTAGGCGAACCCTTTCACATGCAGCGTGATTCACTAAAACTCGTTTGTGAAGTACTGGGAGCAGAGAATGGAAATTCACCTCATCAGCTTTCCAGAAAGCCTTTTCTTCTTGTTTGAATCTTTTTAACTGATTCCTAAATTGTGGAAAAATAAAATCCTGCCAGAAAACATTTTCTTTTAAATACACATGTAAATAAAAAAGTAAAACAGTCATATTTATAGCAATTTGTTCAACCATTGCATTTGTATGTCTGGATTTCTTATGTTTACCTCCTGGCATCTCCCTTCCAAATTTTTAACTCCATGGTTTTGGGACTGTCTCAGTCATTCCCCTAGCAAACCGACTCAGAGGCAGGGTTTGGATCTTTCTCCCTCCACCCCAGGAGAGAGTTGCATCTGTTCTGTTCTGCTCCCGTCACTTTGGCTTACCTGCCCCTCCCCTCGTCCACAACAGCACAATTCGTAGCTCTCTCCTTTCCCAGGAGCAGCGCGTATCCTTCACCAGGCGCACGTATATGCGGGAGTAGGAGGGGTCAAGCTTAGGTGGGTGGGGCCTGCAGGTGCTGGAAGGGCGGGGTTTGAGGAAGCGCTGCACAGTTGGATACAGCCTGTGGACTGGCTGATCTCTGTTTCTCGGTCTCGGTTGCTGTTTTCTGCTGCTGACAGCCATGGATGTTCGCAGTAGACGCTCTGGGCTGCGCCTCTCACTGCCCTTGGTGCCACTGTGACTGTTGCTTGGTATGTACAGCCAAAGAGGTCATGGGAGCTTGTCACCCATCCGCTACTTGTTGCACTCGCACGTTTTAAACCATAGCAAAAGTTTTCTTAAGTTGCAGCGACGGCTCACCTCCACTCCAGCCTTTCTCTTCTCGCTCAGTGTCCCGCCCTCGCGGAAACAGGAAATACCTAATCAGAGGACGGCGGGACACTGAGCGAGAAGCGAGAAGAGAAAGACGAGTGGAGGTGAGCCGTCGCTGCAACTTAAAAAGGTTTAAACGCCGGGCGGGGAATGCAAAGGTCGGGGAGCTGAGGGTGGGCTCAGCGGGGGGTGGGTGGCGAGGAAAGGTCACAGCTTAAGCCTCCCCAAGCCTCTTATACGGGGCGCCTATGGCCAAGATCCTGGCTAACAGGTTGTCAAGGGTACTGCCGAAATTGATTCATGTAGATCAATCTGGGTTTATCCCCAAGCGACAAGTCGGTGATAACATAAGGCGCATTCTCCATTTAGTATGGGAGGCGCAGAGATCCTGGTCTAGCATAGCTATGTTGGCTATAGACGCAGAAAAGGCCTTTGATAGGGTCAGTTGGGGGTTTTTACGAGAAGTCCTGAATCGGATGGGCCTTGGAGAGAATTTTGGTGCTTGGCTGGAGGCACACTCATGGGAGGGTAGCTGCAACCTCAGGCGTTGATCTGGGACAGAGGTGTTATGACTTACTAGTTGCCTATTAGCCACATGGAAACTGATATTGTACACATTTGTATTATTAAATAAATACATTTACAAATGAGTACAGATGCCCTGTTTACAGTGCAATTTTTCTAGCAAAAAAGGTGCCGGTACTCAAATGCCAGGCCACCTTTCAGGGGTGGGGTGATCACTGAGGGACTCACCCCACAATAGCCAGGCCCCCTGCAACCAGTCACAGAATCTATGACAAGGCAGAATTAGTGTGTTGAGCCTGAGCTCTTTCATTAAAACTTGTGGTCCATGGGTCAATTTTAGCAGACACTGGAAAAGATGCCGGTACTCAGTACCCCCCGAGTACCCCCTCAAAAAAAGCCCTGCCTGTTTATAATACTTACGTCGAGCCCTGAGGCGCCATCTCACTGCCCTGATTATGTCAGGGCTCTCCCACTTGATTCTGCTGAACCTCCGCCGGAGGGACTCGAGGCCCCTCCGAATGCCAAATATTCTGCAAGATATAAGTTTGTACACCAAGAATCAGGGGATGGCCCTTCTTGCCTTCAGCACACAAATTCATTTGGAAATCAAATAGGAGAGACACACAACACTGATTAAGGGGGGGCATTACATTGGTACAGGTGATGTCATTGAGGTGGACATGAGGACAGAGAGTACCGTTTGTTTGCAGTATTGTAGGGATGTGGGAATGGTTTTCCTTTGTAGTACATTGATTCTATTAATGAATGTACATGTGCACATATCACTGATTACCCTTGAATACAGACTACAGTTAGTGCTTACATTGCTGAGGGAGTTCTTATATGTGTAGCTACAGGAGGGGGCCCTGATAGCCCAGGAGGGGAGGGGGGAAGCAAACACTTACCTTTCCAATTTTTCTCTTATTTGACACCAGGCTTCAATTGAGTCAATCCTGGGGGGCAGGTGGTGGTGGTGCCTAAAAAGAATGCATCGGTGCTTCATGCAGAGGTGCACTAGGCACAAATTTTCAGCATCGCTGAAATTTGGCTCGTGCCTCAGAGCCATGTTTCTCAGTGAATAACCGTTGGAAAACGTGCATCGCTTTATATGGATGCCCATGTGTGATGGACATCCTTATGTGCACAGTTCCATATATGGACAACCATCCCATATATGGATGGGTCGGCACATGGACGACCATGACGTGCATGGAAAGTCGTCATGCTTGCGGGGCCTTATTTGTATGAGTACGTGTTCACATGTACGGAGTCTTTCTTATCTGAATCATTATCAAGTGTACGAACCTCCTCATATATACACAATAAAATATGTATGTTCCTTATATTTTCTATAACTGTATGTTCCGCAAGTACAGTGCATGTAGTTGCGGACATCCAGGTACGGGAAATATAAAGAATATTAATGTGCAAAATACATGGTGGACCTAGTAAGATAGACATCCTTCGGCAGTGCTGCAACAAACATGTCTTTGTAATTGTATTTTGTATATTAATAGTCTTTATATTTCCTGTACCTGGATGTCCGCAACTACATGCACTGTGCTTGTGGAACAACCAGATACATCAGAGAAGTCCATAGTAATAAGGATGTCTTTCTCGTAAAACCGCCGAAGGACCATATGACAAATGTTGGCAAGAGTGTGTTGGGGGGGCATCCTTTGGTGGTTCTGGAAGATGGACGGCCTTTTTACTATACTTTGGGCATCCCTGATTTGGGCGTTTCGCACTGTAATAATGGAATGTCTAAGGACATCCATACTATTTTTCGGTTATACCTACCTGATTTTGGCCGACTTCACGAGGTGTATTGCTCTGGTATTGCAGCCTGTTAACTTTAATCACCATAGACTGCTTAGAAAATAAAATACTACAAATTCTTTTAGATTTGTATTGGGTAAATAAAACTCTTTATTTGCACTTTAATTGGAGAGTGTATAAGTCATTATTGTTCCAACTATACAATGATTAAGAAATACACACAATAATCGAGTACATTACTAAAGGAAGACTATAGGAAAGTAAAATAAGATATATATATATATATATATATATATATATACAGTGGGGGAAATAAGTATTTGATCCCTTGCTGATTTTGTAAGTTTGCCCACTGACAAAGACATGAGCAGCCCATAATTGAAGGGTAGGTTATTGGTAACAGTGAGAGATAGCACATCACAAATTAAATCCGGAAAATCACATTGTGGAAAGTATATGAATTTATTTGCATTCTGCAGAGGGAAATAAGTATTTGATCCCCCACCAACCAGTAAGAGATCTGGCCCCTACAGACCAGGTAGATGCTCCAAATCAACTCGTTACCTGCATGACAGACAGCTGTCGGCAATGGTCACCTGTATGAAAGACACCTGTCCACAGACTCAGTGAATCAGTCAGACTCTAACCTCTACAAAATGGCCAAGAGCAAGGAGCTGTCTAAGGATGTCAGGGACAAGATCATACACCTGCACAAGGCTGGAATGGGCTACAAAACCATCAGTAAGACGCTGGGCGAGAAGGAGACAACTGTTGGTGCCATAGTAAGAAAATGGAAGAAGTACAAAATGACTGTCAATCGACAAAGATCTGGGGCTCCACGCAAAATCTCACCTCGTGGGGTATCCTTGATCATGAGGAAGGTTAGAAATCAGCCTACAACTACAAGGGAGGAACTTGTCAATGATCTCAAGGCAGCTGGGACCACTGTCACCACGAAAACCATTGGTAACACATTACGACATAACGGATTGCAATCCTGCAGTGCCCGCAAGGTCCCCCTGCTCCGGAAGGCACATGTGACGGCCCGTCTGAAGTTTGCCAGTGAACACCTGGATGATGCCGAGAGTGATTGGGAGAAGGTGCTGTGGTCAGATGAGACAAAAATTGAGCTCTTTGGCATGAACTCAACTCGCCGTGTTTGGAGGAAGAGAAATGCTGCCTATGACCCAAAGAACACTGTCCCCACTGTCAAGCATGGAGGTGGAAATGTTATGTTTTGGGGGTGTTTCTCTGCTAAGGGCACAGGACTACTTCACCGCATCAATGGGAGAATGGATGGGGCCATGTACCGTACAATTCTGAGTGACAACCTCCTTCCCTCCGCCAGGGCCTTAAAAATGGGTCGTGGCTGGGTCTTCCAGCACGACAATGACCCAAAACATACAGCCAAGGCAACAAAGGAGTGGCTCAGGAAGAAGCACATTAGGGTCATGGAGTGGCCTAGCCAGTCACCAGACCTTAATCCCATTGAAAACTTATGGAGGGAGCTGAAGCTGCGAGTTGCCAAGCGACAGCCCAGAACTCTTAATGATTTAGAGATGATCTGCAAAGAGGAGTGGACCAAAATTCCTCCTGACATGTGTGCAAACCTCATCATCAACTACAGAAGACGTCTGACCGCTGTGCTTGCCAACAAGGGTTTTGCCACCAAGTATTAGGTCTTGTTTGCCAGAGGGATCAAATACTTATTTCCCTCTGCAGAATGCAAATAAATTCATATACTTTCCACAATGTGATTTTCCGGATTTAATTTGTGATGTGCTATCTCTCACTGTTACCAATAACCTACCCTTCAATTATGGGCTGCTCATGTCTTTGTCAGTGGGCAAACTTACAAAATCAGCAAGGGATCAAATACTTATTTCCCCCACTGTATATATATATATTACTCAAAACATCACTGGTCAGGAATTATATCATTGAGGCCCTTATCAGCTGGGAGGCCTGTTGCAGCGAAAGCCTAAAGTCTCCCAATGACCAGGAACAAGTCTTTTCTGCACGATGCGTCCATCCACAGATGAGCCTCAAAGCTCTGCTGCAACAAGCCCCCTTTTTATTAAGCTAAAACTTATCCAGGAATGTACATGAGGATTCAGTCACACGCTCTCAGTTCAGATAAACAAACCACTGGCCAGGTGGCTTATCTCCTAAACCTCAAGCATACCCCGCCTCCCTCCTGCACAAGCTAACTTGAGAGACATTCCAACCTGTTCTTGAGATGTGCCTTATCTCATACATTGTTCTTGAGATGTGCTTTACATTCCAGCCTGTTCTTTGAGATATACAAGGAAAGTCACTTTTGGTCAAAGACAGAAAATTTTTAAAATGTATTATCGGTCAAAGCAAGACTGAAAAGCAATCCTTAATATTTTCCATCACATGAGGGCGTCCTAATTCATACTTTGACGACCTTTCGAAAATGCCCCTCCACGGGTCTCATTTTCAAAGCACTTAGACTTACAAAGTTCCATAGGTTGCTATGTAACTTTATAAGTCAAGAGTTTTAATAATAGGCCTCTAAGTGTGGTAGAGAGGATTTAAGTTTGTGTATCAATAATTTTCTGCTTAAAGTAGTCACCGGAGAGTATGAGGTCTAGATTGTATCCTGGAGGAAAGTGGAAAAACCATTAGCGACATGGTTGGATAAATCATCTGTATGTATGTTAAAATACCCTAATTATACGAGGAGACAGCAGAGAATGCTGAGTTATAATATGTTCTAATTCTAAGAGGGTGGCTATGGTTATTGGAGGTCGTTGGTAATTGAAAAGGAAATCTGAAAGTGATTGCCTTCCCAAGTGAAACAGAAGATTCCTGGTGAGCCTATCAGAATAGAAGGAGAAAGGAACAATAGAGGCATACAGGCATGTATAACTGCAAGGGCAAGACTGAATTAAAGAAAAGGCATCTGGTTCTGCTAGCTACATTTCTTTCAGAGTGGGCCAAATGCTATGAATGGCGCCTTAAAAATCAGCGCCGAAAAACCATGCGCTTAGCACGATTCAATAAACTATGCCTAAGTTTATAAAATATAAAGTTTATAGTTTATAAAATATGGTCAGTGGCCATTCTTGCAACTAAAATGTAGGCACACCCATTTAGGCCACCTAAAACCAGGCCTAAATACCTAAGCCTAACTTAGGCGCAGATCAGGTGTATTCTATAATAGTGTGCATTTTTTTTTTTTGCAAAGCCCACAACCCGCCCATTCCACACCCATGGCCACCCCCCTTTTTGGCTGCACGCATTACAATTTACACGCACGTTATGGAATATGCCTAGAAAATTGTGTGCATAAATTCTAATTAAAGCCAATTGGTGCTAATTGGTTAAGTACCAATTATCAGAGCTGAATAGATTGTTAATTATGTTGTGCACACAATTTGGCCATGTGGGCAAATTAGCATGCATAACTGAAGATGCCATTTATAGAATTTGGGGGAGTATGTCTAATCTGTAAATTGAAATTAAATCTTTGATAACAGCACATTTCTTACAAGCAACATGGACATTTAGCAAGCTGACCTTTAAGAAGAATAAGAGGGTATTTTTATTGTTGGGATCTGCTGGTACCAAAGAAACATGTAGTAGGGTGGAGTTAATCCTTACCTCAATAGAGGAAGCCAGATGCTTGCCAGGAAGGGGTTTCCTACACCCCAAAAGAGCAGGAATAGAAATTAAATAGATCTCTAGCACTGATGTCACTTCCAGGTTTGTGATGGGGGCAAGACTACAACTGCCACAACCTACAAACACAACAGAGCACAGTACAGGTCACCATCATCCGTCTTTATTCTGTTGTGCATTTTTAAATCCTGTCTTCTTGAAGGAAGGCTGCCACCTGATCCCAGGTCAACTGAGGACAATTTAGACCTGGTTTGTCCCAAGTCATGTGGAACACTGGCACATCTCTTCTTGGTCACATGAGATCTGGGAGGGAGTTATCTGAGGTCATCGTGCAGACTTCTGGTTGGGGGATAGCATTCTTCCATGCTCTTGCTGTATGGAATCCAAACACAGAATCCAGAAAAATTCCAATACAATCCAGATACACAGGACTGGTATTAGACACACTGACAAAGGTGTGTTACAGGGCAAAGGTCTGGGAGCCTCAAAGCACACCAGCAGACTGTGCCTTTTTCAGCTTTGGACAGGCAACAACATTTGGGGAGTAGCAGTGCAACAGGAGAGCAGCATCTCCTCTCCCATTTCCTACCCCCACTCATGTTTCATATCTACTCCCTTCTTCTGCTCCTACCACCCACTACCCTACCTCTTCCTAGACCTTGGCCAACATTGCAAGCAGACTCAGCATCAGTGCAGGACGTTTACATGCAGGTCCATGCATAAGCATTGCCATGTCCAATCCTTCTCCTATGTATTTGTATGCTCTGTCTATACACATACTCACCAGCAAACTACATGCCATCAAAACATGGTGCACTTTTTTCCCCTAGTCAGTACTGTGTAAGAGATCATTTATGCACATAAGTGGTCACCAACACATGTAAATGACTAGAATACAGCTATATATGTACTTTTCTGCCACCTAAAACTAGGTGGCTCCTTATAGAATTACCCCTAACATCTGCATAGAAATGAAAAAAAAAAGGGACAATATCTGGAAAGCTATGAACAGCAACACCACAGTGTGGGAAATAAATTGCCAGTAGAGAAGGCAGTTCTGTGGGTGCTAGTGCATGCTGAGCAGCCTCTATTATTAAGCAAACATCTTTACAGTGTCCAGGGAGAGATCATTTGTATTGTGCTTGGCACCCCAAATCATTTTGAAATGTTGGTACCTATGATTCCCAGATCTACAGATTGTAATGGAGGCTGACTTGGATTTAAAGGTGGTATACAGAAAATCAAGACCTGGGAACTATTATACCAGGCTATAAGCTACAGCATATTTAGGAAACATAGAATACGAAGAAAGGGAGGAGAAGTGGCACTATATAAAAATAATGCAACAGAACTGCAGTATTTATAAGACAGGAGGCATTGTCAGTTAGTCTGTAAGTAGAGGAGTGTGGTAGCCGTGTTAGTCCACTCTTAAGGTTATCAATAGAAATCAAACAAAATAAAACATGGAAAAGAAAATAAGATGATACCTTTTTTATTGGACATAACTTAATACATTTCTTGATTAGCTTTCGAAGGTTGCCCTTCTTCGTCAGATCGGAAATAAGCAAATTTGCTAGCTGACAGTGTATATAAGTGAAAACATTCAAGCATTACTATGACAGTCTGACAGGGTGGGAGGATGGGGGTGGGTAGGAGGTATGCATGGGGACATCAAAGCATATCATTGATATTCTAACAGGATGGGTGTGGATAGGTGAGGGGTGGGGTGATCAACAGAGACATACAGCTTTATGGTTTATAATGGGCTAGGAACCCCAGATCCTTGTTAAGTCCTTTCTGTTGGGTGTTAAAATATTCAATCATTCTGACTTCAAAGGTCTTACGTTCTTGTATGGTTTTAAAGCTACCTTTCAGTATTCTCACTGTGAAGTCACTGGTACAGTGTCCTGGTCCTGTAAAATGCTGACCAACAGGCGTGGGAGCCCTACTGGCATCAGTATTGTTCATGTGATGTCTATGTAAATTGAATCTTGTCTTAAGCATCTGGCCTGTTTCTCCAATATAGCATCCTTCATTACATTTTTTACACTGAATGATATATACCACATTGGAAGATGAGCAAGTGAAAAATCCCTTTATGTTGAATATCTTTCCTTTGTGGATGACTGTGGGGTCCTGTGAAATATTTTGGCATAGTTTGCAACTGGATAAATTACAGGGAAATGTGCCCTTCTGTTCCTTTTCAGTCTGTGATGGAAGTTTACTTCTGATTAGCTTGTGTTTTAAGTTGGGTTGCTGTCGGAAGGCCAGTACTGGTGGGGATGGGAATATCTCTTTCAGTAATTCATCCTCCTGGAGTATAGGTTGTAAATCTCTTATGATTTTCCTCAGTTTTTCCAGCTCTGGATTGTATGTCACTACAAGGGGGATTCTGTCTGTGGATTTTTTCTCCTTGTACTGTAGCAGATTCTCCCTGGGTGTTTTGAGGGAGGAGGCAATATTCTTGGAGATTATTTTGGGGTTGTAGCCTTTCTGTTTGAAGGATGCAGTCAGGCTTTTAAGGTGTCTGTCTCTGTCCCCTGGGTCAGAGCAGATACGGTGGTATCTTGTGGCTTGGCTGTAAATGATGGATCTTTTTGTATGTGAAGGATGGAAGCTGGAGTTGTGGAGGTGTCACGTCTGTGGCCGTGACCACCCTCAGACTTACCTTATTCCTGGGGGTCAGCTTCCTAGCTGGCTCCTGTTTCTTCTGTCTGTCCTTTCTGAGCTAGCTCTGGCTCTCTGTGCTGGCTGCATCCAGCAGCATGACACTAATTGCCTCACTATACTGACCTGTGGGTGTTGCCTGGGTTAGCTCTCTCTCTCTCTCTCTCTCTCTGTGTGCTGGCTGCTTCCAGCATGACTCTAATTACTTCACTACACTACACCTGGGTGTGGGAAGCCTCTCTGTGTTTCACTGTGCTTTCTGCCTGCTCTGTGGTTTGTGCCTGAACAGCCTCCGTAGTTGCTTAGAGATTGCTGCAGCTGTGCCTTTGGTGTTGAAGGGCTTTATTAAGCACATAGAGACTGCAGCCTTTGCCTTTGCATTGCCAATGCCTCCGCAGCGCCTTAGGTCCTGAGGTTAGTGTGCTGTTTGCACAGTTAGCTTTCCTTGTCTTTTCTTGTGGGCTTCTAGCCCTTCTGCTTTGCTAGTTACTATCACTTGTGGGCCTTGCCTTCTGGCTCAGGGTATTATTGCTCTGTGGGCTTTCAGCCCTTCTGTGTTTATTGCTCTGTCTGGGCTTCCAGTCCTTCGGTGTCTATTGCTCTGTGGGCTTTCAGCCCTTTTGTGTCTATTGCTCTGTGGGCTTCCATCCCTTCTGTGCCCATTGCTCTGAGGGCCTCCAGTCTATCTGTGTATATCCCTTTTATCTGTGGGCTTCCAGGCCTTCTGGGTGTATCTCTCTGACCTGTAGGCTTTCAGTCTTTCTGTGTATATTATTCTCTGTGGGCATCTAGCCTTTCTGTTATCCCTGTGCAGTGGCTCTGCTCCCTGTCTGAGGTTGGTTAGCGGCTGATGCTGCAGCCATTTCTCTCCTTTCTATCTGTTAGCTACTGTAGTTCCAGTCTAACCCTTCCTCTGGCAAGCGTATCTGTCATTCCCATTCCCTTGAGCTTAGCTTGTATGTAGCTCCTGTGTCCTCTCTCCTGCCAAGCCAAGCTTCCATGGACATCCTGCCTGCCTAGTGTTTGGGTGAACCCGGATCCAGTCAAGCTGTGCCAGTTTCCCGAATCCTGTGGGAGAAGCCTGTATTGAGTATCCTGTATCCTGCTTCTCAGCCTGAACCCTGCTGTAGGACGTTGTTCCTGGATTCCTTGTTGCTTTCCTCTTCAGCTCCAGCCCAGCCACTCCAGTCCTGTCTACTTCAGCCCGTCTTAGGGTTGCCTGTTTCCTGTTGGGTGGTTTTGCCTGCTGCTGCCACCTCCGTGACAGCGGCCCAAGGGCTCACATTTCCTCGAGAGACCTGACAGAATGCAAAGGCCCTCGAGAATGCAACAGGAGGTAGCTGCATCTGTCTGTGGGTTTCTTGTATATAGATGTTTGTATACAGCCATCACTGATTGAGACCGTGGTGTCCAAAAAATTGACTTTTTCTGGGGAGTAGTCAATTTTGAATCTGATTGTAGGATGGTATGTATTGAAGGCAGAATAAAATTGTTTCAGAGTTTCTTCACCCTCCGTCCAAATCATAAAAATGTCATCGATGTACCGGTAGTATTTTAGAGGTTTGGTCTGGTGTGTATTCAGAAATGTCTCTTCCAGCTCAGCCATAAAAAGGTTGGCATATTGGGGTGCTGTCCTGCCCATCGCAGTGCCCATTATTTGTAGATAGATATCATTGTTAAAGCGGAAGTAGTTGTGAGTTAAAATGAATTTGATTAATTTTGTAATAGTTTCTGGTGAGTATTGATGGTCCAGTGTGGATTTTTTTAGGAGTCTTCCACATGCAGCTATGCCATCCGCATGTGGAATGTTGCTGTATAGTGATTCTACATCCATCGTGACCAGAAGGGTGTTAGGTGGAAGTTGCTTGATATTTTTCAATGTATTCAGAAAGTCTGTGGTGTCTTGTATGAAGCTGTTAGTTTTGTGTACGAGAGGTTTCAGAATTCCCTCTATGAATCCAGATATTTCTTCCGTGAGTGTGCCAATACCTGATATGACTGGTCTGCCAGCGTTTCCCGGTTTGTGGATCTTGGGTAGCATGTAGAATGTGCCCACAGCAGGCTGGTTTGGTATGAGTTTCTTCAGGTGAGGTTGCGCTTGTGTAGGAAATGTTTTGATAAGGTCTTTCAGCTGTTTTGTATAATCCTGTGTAGGGTCCTCAGTTAGTTTCCTGTAGTATTTATTGTCTGAGAGCTGTCTGTGCCCCTCTTCAATGTATTTTTGTATGTCCATAATTACCACTGCACCTCCTTTGTCTGCGGGTTTGATGATAATGCGTTCGTTAGTTTGTAGGGTTCTTATGGCCGCTCTTTCTGGTGAGGTAAGATTGTACAGGATTCTCTTTTGTTTGTTGGAAAGTTGGGATTTCACCCTATGTCTGAAACTTTCTATGTAATTATCAAGCTTGTAGTTTTGTCCCTCCTGTGGGGTGAAATAAGTGTTCTTTTGTTTAAGACTGTATTCCGGTCTGTTTGGTGTCCCTTTATTATAGAAATGTGTTTTAAGGCGCATTTTTCTAAAGAATTCTTCTAGGTCTGAGTATAGTTGGATTTCATCTAGTTTCCTCGATGGGCAGAATGAGAGCCCTTTGGAGAGCACAGAGACCTCATGCTGTAATAATTGATGGTTCAAGAGGTTTATTATCCCCATTTGGTTTGCATCTGTAAAGGTGTGATCAGTATTCCCTGGTTTGTTTGGGCTCTGATTTTCACATGCCTCAGATGTGTATCAATTTACATAGACATCACATGAACAATACTGGTGCCAGTAGGGCTCCCACGCCTGTTGGTCAGCATTTTACAGGACCAGGACACTGTACCAGTGACTTCACAGTGAGAATGCTGAAAGGTAACTTTAAAACCATACAAGAACGTAAGACCTTTGAAGTCAGAATGATTGAATATTTTAACACCCAACAGAAAGGACTTAACAAGGATCTGGGGTTCCTAGCCCATTATAAACCATAAAGCTGTATGTCTCTGTTGATCACCCCACCCCTCACCTATCCACACCCATCCTGTTAGAATATCAATGATATGCTTTGATGTCCCCATGCATACCTCCTACCCACCCCCACCCTGTCAGACTGTCATAGTAATGCTTGAATGTTTTCACTTATATACACTGTCAGCTAGCACATTTGCTTATTTCCGATCTGACGAAGAAGGGCAACCTTTGAAAGCTAATCAAGAAATGTATTAAGTTATGTCCAATAAAAAAGGTATCATCTTATTTTCTTTTCCATGTTTTATTTTGTTTAATTTCTATTGATAATCAGTTAGTCTGGAAAGTTGTAATGGAATGACTGATATCCCAGATGTGGTGTGATCTAGAAGTAAGGAGATCCAAGATTCTCTAGAAGGAGAAATCTTCTGGCAGTTGGTAAGTAATTCCATGCAAGAAGGTGCGATACTAGATTTGGTGCATATGAATGGAAGAGTTTCTGATGATATAATGGATGCTTATTTAGTATACAGTGATTCAGATGGAGTGGTTCCATACTAGGGTACAGGTAGAGATGGTTTATTCAAAGGTGAGGGTCCTAGACTCTAGGTAGCTAAATTTGCCTAAATGAGGGAATATTTAATGGAGTTATAAGTTGGATGGGACAATTTAAGGGAAGTGGGAAAAACTGAAGAGAGATATTATAAGAGGTAATGAACATATTTGTTAGGAAAGTAAAATAAAAGAGAGAAAAAAGTTTCAGAAGTAACCGAAATAGGGGAAAAATATTTAGCGTTCATAAACTACAAGAGATTGCAGCAAGAGGAAGATAGGCAGCAATATCTGGAAAAGCTAAGAGATGATAAAAAAAGTAATTAGGAAAGTGAAGATGCAAATGGAAAAGAAAACATTAAATACAGTAAAAGAGAGGGACAAGAATTTTAGTGGCATGAGGAAATGCAAAAGTGACATTGTGAGAACTAGAGGTGAAATACAGGGAATATGCAAAGGCTGGTGAGGAAGGAGTAGAATTGCTTAACATGTATTTCTGTTTGGTGATCACAGAGAAGAAGCAGGACCACAGAAGATGGCTACAAATAGGAAAGGAAGGTGAAATAGACCTCAAATGATTTTTGGAAGATTGTGTTCATGAGGAGCTAGTTAAAATAAAAGTAGACAACACGATGAGGCAGATGGCATACATCTGAGGGTACAGCATGAATTAAGGGATGTTCTACTTGCCCTATTGTCTGTTCTTTTCAATGTTTCCTTAGAGTTAGGAGTGGAGATAGCAGATGTGGTTCATTTTTAGAAAGCAGGAGAAAATTGGAAATCATAAGCCAGTTAGTCTCATCTCAGTGGTGAGTAAATTAATGGAATCCCTGCCAATGTGGAGGATACTGCAGTTTCTAGAATCCAGGATTGGAACCAGCATGGTTTCATAAGAAGTAGGTCATATCAGATCAATTTCTTTGACTGGGTGACCAAATGTTTGAATGAAAGAGGAACATTAGATGTTGTGTACTTAGACTTCAGCAGGGCTTTTGACACTGTTCAGCATTGATGACTTGTAAAAGGGAGCACCTCTGGTATGAGACCTAAAGTGACTTACTGGGTTAAGAAATAGTTGAAAGGGAGGTGATAAAGGGTAGTGGTAAATGAATTTCACCCTGAGCAGTTTTACAGATTGCCTTTCAAACTGGTAGCAACAAGGCAATTTACAATTCTAAAATTATCATAGAAAAGATGATGAGAGGAAATAAGACAGATTGACATCAAGTACACTCAAGTATCTTGGGACAAATAAGGTTAGAGGAGTCTAAATTCTTCCTAGGAGGCTGCTCTGCTCTGAGACCAAGTGGGAGGGAATTCCAGAGCAGTGAAGCTAGGCAAATAAAGGGTGGCTTGATGAGCTGACTTGAAGTCAACTTTCTTCAGGGAGGGGAGAGTAAGGAGAATGGCTTGAGAGGAGCACAACAAGGTGTTACCAATGGCGTGCCACTGTGATCAGTCCTCCATCTGATTCTTTTTCAGTATCTGTGCAAGTGATACTGCAGAAGTGTTTCTGATAAGTGTTATCAGAAAAGGCTTGCACATGAGGCAGAATCTAGAGAAGCTTCAGGAATGGCCCAGTGTGGCAGCAAAAATTTAATGCTAAAAATACAAATTGTGCATTTGGGCTCCAAATTCCCAAAGGAAAGCTGGGGGTGATTGTATTCAATCATTTTAAGGTGGCCAAACAGGTAGATAAGGTAATGTCAAAAAGTCAAAAGGATGATCAAGTGCATAGGGAGAGGAATGGCCATGTCAACAGGAAAAGGGAGGTGACAGTGCTCTGTATAAATCTGTTTTGAGATCTCATTTACTGTGCTGTGCACTGGACAGGGCCCAGCACTACATATAGTAGAATTACTTGAAATTACTATTGATACCAACCTAACCCTGGAGAGCCAAGCCTCTGCCACCATGAAGAAAATGTTCCATGCAATGTGGAAATTCAAATGGATCAAACAATTCTTCCCAAGGGAAACTTTCCGTAACATAATTCAAACAACGGTACTATCACATGTTGACTACTGTAACGCCGTATATGCGGGATGCAGAGAACAGATCTTAAGGAAACTCCCGACCGTGCAGAACATGACAGCTAGACTCATTTTTGGAAAGACAAGATTTGAAAGTGCTAAACCCCTACGTGAAATACTGCACTGGCTACCAATCAAGGAACGAAAAGCCTTCAAAATTTGCACTCTGGTCCACAAAACAATCCATGGTCTGGCCCCAACCTACATGACCGAACTTATCGACTTACCAACTAGAAACATCATCGAATCAAGAACGTTTCTAAACCTGCATTACCCAAACTGTAAAGGACTAAAGTACAAATCAACATATGCATCCAGCTTTTCCTACATTTGCACGCATTACCTAGAAACATTAGAACTGTGAATACCCATCTAAAATTCCGAAAAGACCTCAAGACTCACCTCTTCCGGAAAGCCTACCCAGCAGACCCGAACTAATTCATGAACAATGCATCACATCTATCGAACTAAGAAATGAACAATACCCCTTCCACATAATCCTATTACTTCAAACTGTACGAATTTTACCACTCCAGTTATATTTAAGTGTACTTCTTTTTTTTTCCACTTAAACTTTTTATTGTAATAATTCTGTAACAGTCATTTTTGCAAAGAGCACATCTTGCTCACATTTGCCCAGGCAGAGGCCATCATTTGCTGGACTATAACATCTTGAACTAGCTTAAATATATACACTTCTCCACAACACGTTATCAAAATAGTCCCATAAACAGTATCCGCTCCCCAAACAGACCGTGCGCCCATAATATACACCATCACCTCTCCCACCCCACCAACCACATCCAGCCCCTGCTCAACTTGAGAATGCCCCGATTCTTTGGGACACACTCTCTCTCCCCCTCCCACTCCCCAACCCACCCACCTCCTATAATACTCCACCATCCTAAATGCATGTCAATTGCTGTTGCAATCGAGCCCATCCGCCTTTATGTTGCAGTACCCCCTCCCTGCGGCATGCCGTTAGGCGCTCTATTTGTATTAACTGACCCAATTTGCACTTCCAATCACCCAATGTCGGGGAGTCTGCCCTCTTCCAATGCTGTGCTATGAGGCACTTAGCTGCTGCCAACCCCCACCGCAGTCATTTACGCTCCTCCCAAGAGTCCCTCTCATTATGTAAGCCCAGGAGGCACACCCAAGGACTGCACACCAAAGATGATCCAATCAACTTTACCAATGCCTTCATACCCTGCCAAAAGGGCACCACCCTGGGGCATGTCCACCATATATGTAAAAATGATCCCAATTGTGAGTTACACCTCCAGCATAGAACCGAAGTACCCGGGTACATCCGCTGCAGCCTCTCCGGTGTGTAATACCATCTAGTGAGAACTTTATATGCATTTTCCTGCACAAAACACACATTGAAGCTTTCTGAACCTCCCCACAAATAGCTTCCCACTCCTGATCAGAAAAACTGCAATTTAAATCTGCTTCCCAAGCCCCCTGAAAGCTAAATGGTCTGGGATCCCATCCCCGAAAAAATGTATATATCACTGATATAGGTCTGGGCACCCTCCTCAATAAAAGCCACATGTTTTTCAGACTTTCCATCTCTTGAGGGTTCTCCCCCCTCCAACCTAATGTCCACACAAAATGTTGTATCTGCAAATAAGAAAACATATCCCCCCCAGGAAGGCCATACCTGGAGCACAGCGTCTCAAAACTCTCCACTCTAACCCCCTGCAGCACAGCTCGGAAACTCAATATACCCACCTGTTCCCACCGCACAAATATAGCGTTTTCTTTCCCCGCCACAAATTTTGGTTCCCATCACAAGGGCGGAAGTGTAGATACCCTATCTGCCTGTCCCCATTTCCTCCGCACTTCTCCCCACAATTCCACCAAATGTCTCATGAACGGATTTTGTATCCCAGCTATAATCACTCCCGTGCCTTCAGTAGTCCACAAATAGGAACTCAATGGCCTATGAGTGCTATACGACAGCTCCACCTGGCTAGCTGGCTTTATTTCCCCCCTCTCCCAATCCAGAATAATCCGCAGTTGAGCAGCATAATAATACCACTCAATATTGGGCATCATCCTGCCCCCCCTCTCAGGAGCCCCCACAACACACATCCCGCCAAACGTGGATGTCTGCCCTCCCAAATAAACTGTGACAAAAAACCCTGCAGTTAAGTGTCCGTCTCGGAACCACCACTGGCAGTGCCTGAAAGAAAAATAACAGCCTAGGCAGCACATTCATCTTCACTACTGCCATGCGCCCCCATCAAGAAAGCCACAATCCTTTCCATCAGGATAGCTCCACCCGAATTTGGTCTATGATTTTCCCATAATTGAGACTATACACCTTTCCCAGGACCTTGGGAATCTGAATCCCCAAATACCGAATATGATGCTTTGCCCATTTGAAAACATACAGTGCTCTCAATCTACTCTCCTCCATGTGGGTTAAAGAAATCCCCAACAACTCACTTTTATCCATATTAACCTTTAAACCATCATATCTTTCAAACTCCCTAAGGATCTCCAACACCGTAGGTAACGTCTGCTCAGGATCCACCACATAAAGTAGCACATCATCAGCAAACAAAGCAATATGATGTTCCATCCCCCCAATCCTAATACCCCCGCTGGAATCTTACCTGTCCCCACCCATCTCCGCAAAAATTTAACCCATCTCAACCCGTCCCCATCTGTCCCCTTCAAGAATTTAACCCATCCCTACCCATCCCCGTAAGAATTTAATGGTACATAAAATAAAATTCCGGTCAGCTCCCTCAGTCTCTCTCTGGATTTGAGCCACAGCACTATAGGCAAGGAAGGAATGGAAGGTGAAACTTGGAGCACTCTTGTGTGCACATGTAAGATTTGTCTCTGATTTACTGGCACTGTGTGCTGAGAGGTCACCACATGCACACGCCAGTAGGTCAGGTGACATCTGATGCTCATGCCTGTGTCAGAGCTGAGGTCTGGGCATCAGCCCGGGAGTAAAGAGGATTAATTGTAACATAATAAGTGACAGCAAATAAAGACCTGAATGGTCCATCCAGTCTGCCCAAAAGTCACACTCATTATCAATTCATGATTAAATCAATGAGTGTGATATTATATACTTGATTATGGTCTTTCTTTCGTGTTTCTGGAACATAGACCATAGAAGTCTATCTGGCCCTATCCTTATGTTCCAACTGCTGATGTTGCCGTTGAAGCCCACTCCAGTCTGTTCGTCTTCTCATTTGTGGGACACAGACTGTAAAATTCTGTCGAGCACTGTCCTTATGTTCCCGCCACTGAAGTTGCTGTCTAAGCCCTTTCCAGCCCATCCTAAACCAGATTGAGACACAGACCATACAAGTCTGCCTGGTATCAGCCCTAGTTCATCACAGCCAGAGTCACCATCTAAGTGTCACTTCACACATCCACACACATGCAGCCATTTAAGAGGTTTTTTATAACTTCCATTTTCTAATTAGAGATCCTCTGTGTTCATCCCACACCTTTTTGAATTTTGTCATCATTTGTGTCTCTACCACCTCCTTAATGGAAGACTTTCCACATTTGTGCTGTTAAAGCAAGGAAGAAAAGGAGGAGGAGGAGACAGCACGCAAAGAACTTGGTACTCTGTAGATGAGAGGCTGGTGCAGGTACAGCTTACACTTCCATGGGAACCCCGCAGGAACTGCCTCCATCCCCACGGGAACCCCGCAGAACTGCTTCCGTCTCTGCGGGAATCCCATTCCTGTGCAGCTCTCTAGTATGAGCTTACCTTGAAATTCTGGTGCAAGACTCTGTTGGCTCCAAGGGACCAGAGGCTGCCTGCTTCAACAAAGAAAAGAGAGAATGGGGGGCAGTGAGGGAGCACATCACACACAGCAAGCAGCTCCTGGAGGGTAGAGAATGGAGAATATATGCTAAGCTACCAGCCAGTGGCGTAGCCAGACTGCCAATTTTGGGTGGGCCTGAACCCAAAGTGGGTGGGCACAAAATTTTTTCTCTACCCCCCCCCCCCCCCAGCAAAATGTAGTCACACTCAGATGCATTTGTCACACAGGGTAAAGTGCTGCTTTTCAGTGCATCAGATTTCAGACAATTTATTTAATAGCCTAATCCTTTTCAGTGAGCTTTCAGAGGCCAAAACCTCCTGCCTCAGGTCAGTATAATGCTGTTACGGTATCCTCTCCTGACCTAAGGAAGGAAGTATTGGTCTCTGAAACTTTATTAACACCATATTACTTTATCCTAAATTAAAAATAAAATTATGTTCTTTACCTTTGTTGTATGGCCATTTACTTTTTCTCATTGTGTTGCTCCCAGTCTCTAGATTCTGCTTTCCTTCGTTTTCGCTTAACTCTTCTGCCAGGGTTTCCTGGCCATTTGTCATTTTTCTCTCCTTTTTCTTTGCTTTCTTCAATATTTTTCTGCCTCTCTCTGTGTCCAGATTTAATTCATTCTTACTATCCATTCTTTAATTTCCTTCATCTACTTATGGCTTTTCATCTTTTTCTCACCCTTGTTCTCCCCATGCCCCTTCCTCTTATTCTCCAATCTTTCACTACTCCCCCTTTCCATGCAGCAGCTCTCCTCTTTCTCTCCCCCTCCTTCCAGTGTCTCCCCTCTCTCTCCCCATCCTTCCAATAGTCTCCCCTCTTCTTTCTGCATCCTTCCATCCAGTGTCACCTCTTTCTCCCTACCCTTCCATCCAGCGTCTTCCCTCTTTCTCTCCCCATCCTTCCACCCATCTACCCTCTCTCCTGATCCTTCCATCTAATGTCTCTCTCCCCCTCCTTCTAACCAGTGTCTATCTCTCTACCCTTTTCTGTTCAGTGTCCCTTCTCTCTCCACATCCTTCCAGTCTCTTCCCTTTTTGTCTGCATTCTTTCATCCATCTCCCCTCTTTCTCTGCCGTCCTCCCATCTGTTTTCCCTCTTTCTCTCCCCATCCTCCGTTTTCCCTCTTTCTCTGCCATCCTCCCATCTGTTTTCCCTCTTTCTCTCCCCATCCTCCGTTTTCCCTCTTTCTCTGCCATCCTCCCATCTGTTTTCTCTCTTTCTCTCCACATCCTTCCATTTTCCCTCTTTCTCTGCCATCCTCCCATCTGTTTTCCCTCTTTCTCTCCCCATCCTTCCATTTTCGCTCTTTCTCCCCATCCTGCCATCTGTTTTCCTTCTTTCTCTCCCCATCCTTCTGTTTTCCCTCTTTCTCTGCCATCCTCCCATCTGTTTTCCCTCTTTCTCTCCCCATCCTTCCGTTTTCCCTCTTTTTCTGCCATCCTCCCATCTGTTTTCCCTCTTTCTCTTCCCATCCTTCCATTTTCCCTCTTTCTCTGCCATCTTCCCATCTGTTTCCCTCTTTCTCTCCCCATCCTCCATTTTCCCTCTTTCTCTGCCATCCTCCCATCTGTTTTCCCTCTTTCTCTCCCCATCCTTCCATTTTCCCTCTTTCTCTGCCATCCTCCCATCTGTTTTCCCTCTTTCTCTCCCCATCCTCCGTTTTCCCTCTTTCTCTGCCATCTTCCCATCTGTTTCCCTCTTTCTCTCCCCATCCTTCCATTTTCCCTCTTTCTCTGCCATCCTCCCATCTGTTTTCCCTCTTTCTCTCCCCATCCTTCCATTTTCCCTCTTTCTCTGCCATCCTCCCATCTGTTTTCCCTCTTTCTCTCCCCATCCTCCATTTTCCCTCTTTCTCTGCCATCCTCCCATCTGTTTTCTCTCTTTCTCTCCACATCCTTCCATTTTCCCTCTTTCTCTGCCATCCTCCCATCTGTTTTCCCTCTTTCTCTCCCCATCCTTCCATTTTCCCTCTTTCTCCCCATCCTCCCATCTGTTTTCCCTCTTTCTCTCCCCATCCTTCTGTTTTCCCTCTTTCTCTGCCATCCTCCCATCTGTTTTCCCTCTTTCTCTCCCCATCCTTCCATTTTCCCTCTTTCTCTGCCATCCTCCCATCTGTTTTCCCTCTTTCTCTCCCCATCCTTCCATTTTCCCTCTTTCTCTGCCATCTTCCCATCTGTTTCCCTCTTTCTCTCCCCATCCTTCCATTTTCCCTCTTTCTCCCCATCCTGCCATCCATTTTCCCTCTCCCATTCAGGCCCACCAGCCCCAGCTCCCATTGCCGGCCACTGCTGCTTTTCCTGATGAGCAGCAGGGCCGGCGCTACAAAAAGAAGAAGCGCTCAGCTGACTGAGCTGAGCGCCAACGCTAACCCGACGAGAAAAAATGTTTAAAAAAAAACGCGGCACTGCAGGCAGCCTCGAAGCATTGGCTGCTGGCTCTGCAGGCTCCTTCCGTCTCTTACGACACTGCCCCTGCTTCGCTACAGGGGCAGTGATGTAAGAGACGGGAGGAGCCTGCAGAGCCAGCAGCCAATGCTTCGAGGCTGCCTGCAGTGCCGCATTTTTTTAAAAACATTTTTTCTCGTCCTTAGCGACGCGTTGGTGCTCAGCTCAGTCAGCTGAGCGCTTCTTCTTTTTGTAGTGCCGGCCCTGCTGCTCATCAGGAAAAGCAGCAGTGGCCGGCAATGGGAGCTGGCGCTGGCGCTGGGCGGCCCTGGGCTGAAATTGGGTGGGCCTGGGCCCACCCAGGCCCACCCGTAGCTACGCCCCTGCTACCAGCTAACACCCAGTCTGAAACTTTTGGAAAGGAAAGGTACAAAGCCTGCACACCAGTTATCTTTCAAGAATTGGCAAAAAAGCCCCCCCCCCAACCCCCCCCCCCAAAAAAAACAAACAAGTGTACAAAAGCATACAGTGGCAAAAACAAGGCTTACTATAACTGAAGGTAAAACGCTTTGAAATACCACCCCATAATCTAAAGAAAAACCTCTAAAGTACAAGCACAGAGAAAGCCGTTTTAAAGAGGCGCCAATAAAGGGAATACAAGCTTCCAGATGAGAATAGCAGATGGGGATGTTTATCATTATCAGCCATAATCGAAATGAGGACGCCCAAAACACAAGAGCAGCTGGGGACGCCCAGCGTTCCCCATCCATAATCGAAATGAGGACGCCCAAATTGCCAGAGCAGCTGGGGACATTTAGGGATTTTGTCAATAATCGAAATTAGGACACACATCTCAGGGACGCCCATCATGTTCTTACATGGGCGTCCCTGGGAGAGTATTTAAGCGCCCTTCTCTGTATTTTGGATTCTTTGCATTGCATTGGTACAATGGCACCAAAGCAACCACCCATCCACAAGGGTAATTTCAGTGACCCTGAAATTGAGCTGCTGGCTCAGGAAATCCAGAGGAGGCACGCACATCTCTTTGCTCCCATGGGTCTGAGGCTGGCTGCTACAATGAAGCAGAGAGAATGGGAGGCAGTAAGGGACCGACTCAACGTGGTCTTCCACTGTGGCAGGGATGTGGAAGACTGCAAACGGAAGTGGCGCCAACTGAGGCGTGATGTCAGGAGGAAGGCTGGTGCCAACCCCCCAGCAGATGACAGGAGGGGATCCATGGCATTGGATCCATGGCATTGGGTCCTTTGACACATCAGCACAGCCTGACGGCTCAGGTAGGTTCACCATTAGGAAGCTGGAGTACCTGTTGTGCTGCACTACACTCTGTTTTACACAAGTGGGGGACAGTGTGGTGCTCCTCAGTAGGGGAAGGGGTGAGAACACCACATGCAATACAAATCACTATTCATTACAGACCATGACACAGGGAGTAGCTGGGGGGTGGGGGGAGGGTTTCCAGCCATGTGTGTGTAGGTTACCACTGTTTCACAGCTTTGGGGGCCTTCCCCACTCCCTCCTCTTTTCCCCATCATCAAACTCTGCATATCTCCTTACTACACCTCTGTGCTGTAGCCACTGTGTCCTCTGCACTCCTTCCACAGTTCTATGTCTACCCACCTGCCTGTGTGGCTCTCTTCCACATCAGTCTCTGTAGTACACTGCGCTCCTCATCTCCAGCTCTCTACCATGTACAATGACATCTGTGGCTTGCCTGCCAATCCCATTCCTCACCATCTCTTTGCTGGGTCTTTGCATGTGGGGCTATGTATATGAATGCTGAAAAACAAAAGTGTGTTATTTTGACCAACACACTTCCTCCCCTTTTGCTATGCAGGTGATGACAGCCAGTCAGAGGAAGAAGCTGGCCCTAGTGGCCACCAGTCCCAGCACACAGAGCAGCAAACCAGTGGGCCTGCATAAGAAACCACACAGGACCATGGGGTGGAACCACAGGACCCAGCAGCAGCGCAGCGCTGACTCTCTCTCCACCACCTGCAGCAGAGGCTCTCCCTTCACCACCCACAGCCTTTGCCGATGGTGGCACTGAAGAAGAAGAAGATGCAGAAGGGGGGGCACCTCCTCAGAAAGGCCAGCCAGCCAGAGGAGGCAGCTACTGTGCCTTGCCACACAATTGCTGGGCCAGAATGTGCACATGGAAGACTACCAGCGCCAGAAATTGAAGCTGCAATGGGAAGCGCTCCAGGTGCAACGGGAAGCAATACAGGCCCAACGTGAAGTGGTACAGCAGCTCCATTGGCTGGAGCACAGCATTGAGGGCCTATGCCGTGACCTGAAAGCACCTAGTACAGCCCTGATGCAGCAACAAGTGGTGTCTACTTCCACCACTGCACAGCAACCACCCGCTAAGAAGAGGAGCTTGATATCCTCAGCCTCCCCAGCCACTGGTCCAGCAGCCACCACACAAGCTTCCCTTCTGGGTTCTTTGCCCAGGTTGCAGGGCAAGCCACAGAGTGCCAGCTCCAGCCAAGAGGCGAGTTCCAGTCCGAGTTCCAGCCCTGATGCCAGTCCGAGTTCCAGCCCTGAGGCCAGTCTGAGTTCTAGTCCTGATTCCAGTCCGGGTACCAGTCCCAGGTCAGTCCTTGATTCTTGTTCAGATTACTGTCCAGCTACACATGGTCATGTTTTGAGGCTCCTCCGTAGATTTCACCATTGTTACCCGTGGAGACCTGAATTCCCTGTGGAGGTCGGGGGGGCCTTGAGGAGGAGATACTGTTACGTCTGTGCTCACCTCGCCCTCTGGTGGCCAGAACCAGTGGCTGCTATCACCTGTTCCAGACTTTAGCCCAGTCCAGTCCGGATCTTCCAGGCTGCCAGACTTGTCTGTCTTGTTTGGCCCTGCACAGCACCCATATCTGCCTGGTGATGCAGCTGAGCTCCAGCTGCTGCTGGGCTTATTAGCCATTTTGATACTCTCTGCCTTTGCCTTTGCCTTTGCATTGCGTCTAAGGCCCTGGTATGTTGGTGCTTTTGCACTTCAGCTTGAGTTTGTTTCCTTGCTCTAGTTCTTGCCTGAAGTCTTGCCTGTTCTAGTTAGTCTATGTTTAGTTTAGGATATTGCTTGGTTACTGTATTGCTTGTTTTCCAGTCTTGTGTTTTGTTTGTATGTCTTTGTCTAGTTCTGGGTTTATCTGTGTTTGTTCCCTGCTTCAGTGGCTGCTTGCAGCTTTCAGTTCAGTCTCCTGTCTAGCTCTGTTTGTTCCCTGTTTCAGTGGCTGCTCTCAGCTTTCAGTCCTGTCCTTTAGCCTATCCTTTCCCTGCCTTGCAGGCTGTTATCCAGTTCTGCCCTGTCCAGTAAATCCTGCCGGCCACCTGAAGCCTGGAGTTCAACTCTTGGTGAAAAGTGGCCAGGTGCAGGTGAAGCCTAACTGTTTGTCAGAGATCTGCCCTGTCTCTAGCGTGGGGTGGTTTTGCCTGCCACTGCCGCTCCTCGGCAGTGGCCCATGGGCTCACAAACCTAGTTTCCAGCTTTGAAAACGTGACAACCAACTGCAAAGGAACATGGTGGGAGGGGTAGGAGGGGATGGGGCCAGGGGAGGGGGCAGGGAAAGTGATGGGACATGCTGGGGGGGGGGGGGGGGGGTTGGAGGGAGGGGAATATGCACCGAGCGGGTGATGGTGGTGGGAGGGGGGTGGTGGTGATGTGTAAATACTATGTCATAGAAATAAATGTCAACTTACTCTCACACAAACTTGTCTCGATCAGTCTTTGCCTGGCTCTGACCCCCAGCTGGTGTGCACTCTGCTCTGCTCTGTGGGTGGGAGGTGGAGGGGGCTCCTCATCCTCTTCATCTGGGGCCTGCTGCTGTGGTGGCTGTGGCTCTTCTGGGAGGGCCTGTCCTCTGCGCATTGCCAAATTATGTAGCATGCAGCAGGCCAGGAATATCTTTGCCACCTTGAGGGGGCTGTACAGGAGTTCCCCTCCAGACATCAGAACCTGTTCTTAAGTTGTCTGAAGGTGCGCTCGATGATGCCACGGGTGGTCCGATGTCTACTGTTGTATTTCTCCTCTGACCCTGTTTGTGGGTGCACTATGGGGGTCATGAGCCAACTCCGCTGTGGGTAGCCTCTGTCACTTTTGGGGAGAAGCAGGATGAGAAAGATGAGTGTGTATTGTTTGGAGCGGGTACCTTGTGGAGGTGGGGGGGGGGGGGAATAGTGGGTTGTGGTGGGTTGCCCGTTGCAGGAGGTATAGTTTGGGCAGATCCATACTGCACTTACCTAGGAGCCATCCGCCGGTGATCTCACCTCATTCAAACCTGCGGAAGATTCCTGAGTGCTGCAATATATAGGCATCATGGGTGGAACCTGGGTATAGGGCACACACATCTAGAATCTTCCCCTGGGCGTCACACACAACTTGCATATTGAGTGAGTGGAGTGGTTTCCTGTTCCTATAAGTGTCCTCTCATGCCCGGGGGGGGGGGGGGGGGGGGGGGTTCTGAGTGTGACGTGTGCAGTCAATGGCGCCTATGACCGAGGGGAAGCGAGCTACGGCCTAAAAAGTCAGTCATGTTGTTCTGCAGGGCCTGGGGTGGGGAGGTGGGGAAGGTGATGTACTCAAAGATGTGGGTAAGGAAGGCATCAAGGAACTGGGTGAGGCAGTTAGAAATGGAAGCCTGGGTGAGACCGTGTTCACAGATAGGACAGACTGGAAACTCACAGTGGCCAGAAAAGATAGAGAAGCAGTGATCTTTATGTGCACAGAGATGGGGTTGTTCCTACGGGTCCTGGGCTGCAGGAGGAGTTTGAGCTGGTCACAAAGGTGCTGAAAGGCAGCCCAATCAAAGCGGTACCTAGTGAGACACTGCAGGTCAGTGAGGTCTAGGAAACTGCTACGGGGCCTGAAAACTCCCTCCAACATGTAAGCCACCTGTGCATTTAGTGCCTCCATTTCCCCACACTACAGTTGCAATGCAGTGCCACCAGTGCTCACCTCTCCCTACCAACTTGGTGAAACACAGCAGCAACCAACAGAAGCTGACACTCACTGTCCCACCACCGACAAACAATGCGGTCACACACAGCAGAGCCGCACTGCAAGCACTCTCTCACCCACTACAAACTCTCCTGCCACACCCTCTAGCCACTCACTCTCCAAGCAGCAAACGACAATCTTCACAAACACGCTGCAGCAGTACACAGGACAAAGAGACAAACAGAGACTACAAATAGGGGACAGTGAATGAAGAGGGAGAGGGGATGGGGGAGATAGAGGAAGGAGTAGTGGTGTCTGGGTTTGGGGGCTAGAAGGGGTAGGGAAAGCTGAAAAGGTAAAACACAAATGAGGCAGGTGAGGGTGAAAACGTTCCGACTACTGCACACAGACAAAGGTAAAAGGTATTCAACAAACTCTCAGCTTTCTCTCCCAACAACGCTGTCGCTACTCTCCAACTGCACAAAATCACTAATAGGTCTAAAGATGACTTCCCCCTTACCCTGGTCACTTTTATTTCAGGTCTAACTAAAGACGCCCATGTTCCGACCCATGCGAAACCATTTTGCTAGCCGTTATACGCTGGGGTGCCCATCTCATAACGCAGCCCATAACATGTCCCTAGCTTGCCCCCTGTGGGGACGACCATAGATGGGCATCCTCGCTCGGCTCTGTTTCGATTTTTGGATTTGGGCGACCTTCTTTCACGGGGACGTCCATGTGCCTTTTGTGTCGCTTTTTGGACGCCCTTTTCTTTTGAAAATGAGCCTGTTAGCCTCCCATCTTCCTCGCCTTCAGATGCCACCATTACACACTCTGATTGGACAGAATCTATGCCCCAGAGTGACCCTATGTAGCCATCTTACTAAATTATGCCCACCAACTCTAGTTGAGATACAGAGATCTCCTACATAAGTATTGCCATACTGGGACAGACCAAAGGTTCATCAAGCCCAGCATCCTCTTTCCAACAGTGGCCAATCCAGGTCACAAATACCTGGCAAGATTCCAAAAAAGTACAAAACATTTTATACTGTTTATCCCAGAAATAGTGGATTTTCCCCAAGTCCAATTTAATAATGGTCTATGAACTTTTCCTTTAGGAAGTCGTCCAAACCTTTTTTAAACTCTGCTAAGCTAACCGCCTTTACCACATCCTACGTCAATTCATTTAACCACATCAATTCATGATCCTATTCCCTCCACTTTTTATTATAGTAGAGATGGTCTTCCTTCCTTCCTTCCTTCCTTCTGTATGCATACTGATGCATGGTATAACAAATGTAAAGAAAACTTGGATTATACCCTTCCTGCAAACCTACACTAGCTATAAGTACCTTACAAAGCCAAATTTAAAATTCTGTCTTTGATTCTCAAGGTCCTCAGACAAAATAGACCACAGTATCTAAACAATAACCCCCCCCCCCCCTCTGTTTACTACACACCAAAGCCAACACAACCCATTCACTTTGAATGGGCTGTATCAGCATTGTCATGCGGCACCTGCTGGCACGGCTTTGTAAACGGGGGGGGGGGGGGGGGGCAGTTAGCTGTATACATAATTTTGAACTCTGAGGTCCTCTCAAGGAGCCTCACTTTATCATTTCTCTGTTATATGAATGTTCTTCTATGCTGCCTATTATGGTAGCATTCATATTCTGCTAACATTTATCATGTTTCTGTTATATAATTGTTTAACAGTGCTGTTACCTATGTATATTTCTGATACTACATCATGTTACTCCTCTGACTAGGTTTCAGTTTGACATCTCCAAGTTCACCTTATTAATTTTATTTATGCTTATGTGTAATCATTTTACTATTGTTATGCTCGTAACAAAATTGTAAGTTGAACCCACTCTACATTGCTTTCGGTGAATCTCTTCCTAGAGGTGGTTAAAAAAATACAATTCATTAAATAAATATGTTTAAGTGCATACCACAGTCCCATCTTGGTTCAGTATGTCATGTGGGTGCATGTCTGTAGCATCAATGTGAAGGACTACATGGATGTTATGATGTAATTACTGTACATATGTGCTGAAGATGGATTGCACCACCACTGGTATAATGTGAATAAGAAAGGCAGGTGCACTGAACTGAGGAGGAAAGGAAAGAACATTTTTTTCAGAGGAAAGAGGCGCCGGCCTATCTGAGGCTATGGAGGGCTGAAGGGTTAGGGAGTCCTTTACTAAGGTGCGCTGAAAATGGCCTGCGGTAGCATAGACGCGTGTTTTGGGCACATGCAGAATTATTTTTTAGCCCACCTACAAAAAAATGGCCTTTAAAAATTTTTTCCAAAAATGGACGTGCGGCAAAATGAAAAGAGGCCTTACCACAAACCATTGACCTAGCGGTAAGGTCTCAGTGGTAACCAGACGGTAATGATCTACGCGCGTCAAATTCCACTTGACACACGTAGCTGCCGCGCGTCAGAAAGTAAAAAATAGTTTTCAGATGTGCGTAGCAGATGCGTGCCAAAATTGAAACTACCCAAGGGCCACACGGTAACCAGGCGGTAACTCCAATTTGGCACGCGTTGGGCGCCTACGTGGCTTAGTAAAAGGGCCCCTATCAGCCTTATTTTCGAAAGTGATGGGTGCCCATATTTCGACTCAAATTGGGAGATGGGCGCCCATCTCGCAAAAGCGCCCAAATCAGTATAATCGAAAGCCAATTTTGAGCGCCTTCAGCTGCGTGTCGGAGGCGTGGTGAAGGCAGGACTGGGGCATGTTTATCAGCCGAGGAGAGATGGGTGCCTTCGGCTGTTAATCGAAAAAAAAGGACGGCAGAAGCGAGAATTTGGGTCGCTTTTGCTAGATCCTTTTTTTTTCACGACCCAAGTCCCAGCCCCAACTGGCCAGATGACCACCGGAGGGAATTGAGGATGACCTCCCCTGACTCCCCCAGTGGTCACTAACCCCCTCCCACCACAAAAAAAGAACTTTAAAAACTTTTTTTGACAGCCTGTTGTATGCGAGCCTCACATGTCATACCCAGCTCCCTGACAGCAGTATGCAGGTCCCTTGGAGCAGTTGTTAGTGGGTGCAGTGGACGTCAGGCAGGCGGACCCAGGCCCATCCCCCCCTACCTGTTCCACTTGTGCTGGTTAATGTTGAGCCCTCCAAAACCCCCCAAAACCCCCCAAAACCCACTGTACCCACACATAGGTGCCCCCCTGCACCCCTTAGGGCTATGGTAATGGTGTAGACTTGTGGGCAGTGGGTTTTGGGGGGCTCAGCACACAAGGGAAGGGTGCTATGCACCTGGGAGCTATTTTATTTTTTTTTTTAATTTGTAAAAGTGTCCCCTAGGGTGCCCAGTTGGTGTCCTGGCATGTGAGGGGGACCAGTGCACTACGAATCCTGGCTCCTCCCATGACCCAATGCCTTGGATTTGTTCATTTTTGAGCTGGGCGCCTTTGGTTTCCATTATCGCTGAAAACCAATAGCAAAAACACCCAAATCCTAGGCATTTGTCCCGCACAACCCGTGGGCGCCCATCTTTTTTCGAAAATACGGTTTGTCCCGCCCCTTCGCATGGCCGCCCACGGAGATGGGCACCCACTTTCGATTATGCCCCTCTACAGTGGTGGAAATAAGTATTTGATCCCTTGCTGATTTTGTAAGTTTGCCCACTGACAAAGACATGAGCAGCCCATAATTGAAGGGTAGGTTATTGGTAACAGTGAGAGATAGCACATCACAAATTAAATCCGGAAAATCACATTGTGGAAAGTATATGAATTTATTTGCATTCTGCAGAGGGAAATAAGTATTTAATCCCTCTGGCAAACAAGACCTAATACTTGGTGGCAAAACCCTTGTTGGCAAGCACAGCGGTCAGACGTCTTCTGTAGTTGATGATGAGGTTTGCACACATGTCAGGAGGAATTTTGGTCCACTCCTCTTTGCAGATCATCTCTAAATCATTAAGAGTTCTGGGCTGTCGCTTGGCAACTCGCAGCTTCAGCTCCCTCCATAAGTTTTCAATGGGATTAAGGTCTGGTGACTGGCTAGGCCACTCCATGACCCTAATGTGCTTCTTCCTGAGCCACTCCTTTGTTGCCTTGGCTGTATGTTTTGGGTCATTGTCGTGCTGGAAGACCCAGCCACGACCCATTTTTAAGGCCCTGGCGGAGGGAAGGAGGTTGTCACTCAGAATTGTACGGTACATGGCCCCATCCATTCTCCCATTGATGCGGTGAAGTAGTCCTGTGCCCTTAGCAGAGAAACACCCCCAAAACATAACATTTCCACCTCCATGCTTGACAGTGGGGACGGTGTTCTTTGGGTCATAGGCAGCATTTCTCTTCCTCCAAACACGGCGAGTTGAGTTCATGCCAAAGAGCTCAATTTTTGTCTCATCTGACCACAGCACCTTCTCCCAATCACTCTCGGCATCATCCAGGTGTTCACTGGCAAACTTCAGACGGGCCGTCACATGTGCCTTCCGGAGCAGGGGGACCTTGCGGGCACTGCAGGATTGCAATCCGTTATGTCGTAATGTGTTACCAATGGTTTTCGTGGTGACAGTGGTCCCAGCTGCCTTGAGATCATTGACAAGTTCCCCCCTTGTAGTTGTAGGCTGATTTCTAACCTTCCTCATGATCAAGGATACCCCACGAGGTGAGATTTTGCGTGGAGCCCCAGATCTTTGTCGATTGACAGTCATTTTGTACTTCTTCCATTTTCTTACTATGGCACCAACAGTTGTCTCCTTCTCGCCCAGCGTCTTACTGATGGTTTTGTAGCCCATTCCAGCCTTGTGCAGGTGTATGATCTTATCCCTGACATCCTTAGACAGCTCCATGCTCTTGGCCATTTTGTAGAGGTTAGAGTCTGACTGATTCACTGAGTCTGTGGACAGGTGTCTTTCATACAGGTGACCATTGCCGACAGCTGTCTGTCATGCAGGTAACGAGTTGATTTGGAGCATCTACCTGGTCTGTAGGGGCCAGATCTCTTACTGGTTGGTGGGGGATCAAATACTTATTTCCCTCTGCAGAATGCAAATAAATTCATATACTTTCCACAATGTGATTTTCCGGATTTAATTTGTGATGTGCTATCTCTCACTGTTACCAATAACCTACCCTTCAATTATGGGCTGCTCATGTCTTTGTCAGTGGGCAAACTTACAAAATCAGCAAGGGATCAAATACTTATTTCCACCACTGTATGTGACTTGCCCAAGATCACAAGGAGCTGCAGTGGGATTTGAACTAGGTTCCTCTGGTTCACAGCCCACTGTTCTAATTCGTTAGGCTACCCCTCCACTCCTTCACTGTGTAACTTGTATAAACTCATTAGTATTACCAGTATATTTGATGCTTCATTTAAATGAGGAAGGAAATTTGGGGTTTTATGTAGCCAACACAGCCTTTATTAATTCAATTCCCTTAAAATACATGCTTCCAAGCACAGACTTTGATCCCTCACTGGTCCAGCCCTGTTGCTGACAAGGTGATACATACTGATAACAATTTTGCAAGGAGCTTCCTGTCACAAGTACTGAAATTTAACAGCACCGCCTATTTCTGTTACCTTCACTGGTGAAGACACTACCAATTCAACTGTAGCAAGGGTGACAGAATGAACATTTAAATCGATTAAAAAACTTACAACTTTGGCCTTATTTCTACAAAATTCAGGAGCTATAAGTAGCTATATAGTGTGAGGTATTTGTAGTATGTACTACAAGGTATTCATAGTGCAGAGTTTCTTGAATATTTGGTTAATTTTTCCTAGTGTTCTGTTTTTGCTATGTAAAGATTTTTTAAGAATGGCCCCCACAGGGGTTCTCTATTTGATTCTAACCTATTGCCTGGCTGGAAATTGTTAAATGACTTTGCAAAATTCCTCCTGTTGGGACAACCACTTGCATGGATATATTTACATATGCCTGAATCAGAAGTAAATCTAGCTAAACTTCTGCTCATAGCTGTATTTATTATTATTTTGGATTTAGTTCATGTCTTTTCAGCATGTGTGTTTTGGGGCAGAAGGGGGAGCCATTTTTGCATATTCCTCTTTCTTTTTTTCTTGATTCCCAGCTAGTTGGATTTCTAGAATATTCACAATGCATAAAATTTGCATGCGCTGCTTCCTTTATATGTAATTGTAACAGGGGCGTAGCCAGACAACAGATTTTGGGTGGGCCTAAACAAGAAGTAGGTGGGCACCAAGTGTTCTGCCCCACACTCCCCCACTACGACCAGAAAAATATCTCAGCTGGCGGGAAAACGCTTCTTTCCACCTTGGCAGTCTGCAGCAGGCATGCACTGAAAACTGAGCATGTGCAGGTGCCGGTATCGTGGAGAGTAGCGTTTTCATTACCATCAGGGGGTAGTCTTCTGCTGGCAAAGCTTGGGATCCCTACCAGCTACCGCTAAACATGTGCTACTGTTGGGTGGGCCTGAGCCCTAAGTGGGTGGGCCCTGGCCCACCCAGGCCCACCTGTGGCTACGCCACTGAATTGTAGAGATCCTGAAAACACAGCCAGGCAGGTTTGAGAACCTCTGATTAATCCATTTCACTCAATAAAGTTTTGCCACATTTCGTGCTCTTAGTAGGCAGAAGCAGCTGCCAAAATTCATATGATCAGTGTCAATTGTATTTTTTTCCCATGATTGTAACCTCTTAGCTCTGTGGGATCATCACAAGAGAACTAACGTACCTGTGAGCATTGCAGAGCTGATAAACATGAAGTGAAACAAATAGTACAATTATTCAGCCACCCATTACCACTCCAGAACAGGGCCATGGTTATAGCAAAGAATTCATTTAGGAAAATAAATATATGTCTTTAAAACAACAACATTTTTTAAACAAATTGTCATTTTATTTAAGGGGAGACAGTGTATTCACTGATATGCTTTAAGGGAATAAGGCATCTTTTTTTGCCCGTAACATATGTTAAATGATAAAATCTTGTGTTATTTCATTGTAACACACATTGTTTTACTGGACTACACGTTGTTATGTAGACCATACAGGGGCGGCCCAACTTACCTTTTTTCTTTTGCTGGTCTACATGTTATTATGTAGACCATACAGGGGCGGCCCAAGATAATCTGCTGCCTGAGGCGAGGAATGAGCTGCCGCCCCGCCTCCTCCTCTGCCACCCCCCACCACAATCTGACATCTCCCCCCTTCCATTCCTTCCCCAACCCCCTTCCTTGAACTTAACAGCATCAGCAGTGATTTCCATAGGCTGCCCTGCCACCTGTCCCAGCCCCTTCTCCCTACTGCCACTTGCCTCTCTGAAGTAACTTCCTGTTTCCTTGGAGGTGGGCCGTGGTGGACAGAAGGGGCCGGGACCGGTGGCAGAGCAGCCTATGGGAATCGCTGCTTCCACTGACACCACCACCTTTTTTTTTTTTTAAAGGGAAGTTTGAGGAAGGAGGTTGGGCAAGGAATGAAAGGGGGGAGATGCCGCCTCAGATGAGTGCTGCCTGAGGCCCCCGCACTGAGATTGTGATACCTTAAACTAAGAGTCAAACATGTAAATGCATTAAAAACACCTCAGGGTTGATATACAAAGCAATTTAATGGCTTCTGGCCAGTTAAAATCGCTTGTTTAGGGCTAATCACTCATTTTCAGCAGCACTTAACCAGTTAGTGCAGCTGAAAATGATCGGTTCGTGCCTAATGAAACACTAGATATTTTGGGGGTGTTCTGGGGGCGAATTCAGCACTTGACTGGTTGAGTACTGATATTAGGTAATTAACCAGCCAAGATCACACTACATAAAGAGGACCACATAAATGTCAGTCCTATCTTTATGGGGTAACCCAAAGCTGGTTAAGTGCTGAATATTGCACTTAACTGGCTATGGTGTAGCCGGCTCCATAAACCTGAAAATTCAATGTCAAAGCCCACATGGCCTAGCATTGAACTTCCAGGCATAACACTGGTAGTGGTCAGCAAATGCTGAGTGCTGCCAGATGAATATCAACCCTCTCTCATTATTATGTTGAAATTCACAGACTGTCTTATTCCATGATAAATAATACCAGCTCAAATCTGACATTTTCTTGTCTGGGAGCATTTGACTGCTAGTATCTTAAAGGTGCCATTTCTACCGTTAAGGCTAGGCTGTCATATAAGGACAAAACGTCTGGGAGCGACAACAAGGGTGAGGATTAAACATTTGAGGACTTTTGTGTCTGGAGGGTAGGGGGTCTGAGGGGGGAGAGTCTTTGATGGGGGGAACCTCCAGCCTGCACATATTTTTGACAGTACTAGCCCCTTTAAGAGAGGCTCCCTGGGAGTATTGGACCATGTGTTAGTGGCCCGATGCTCCTGGAGAGCAGAATAACACCGGTTGCAAGGGTGATTGCAGGTTGCATTATTCCTTTATTACAGGAGTCGCTAACCCATGGTACTACGTGCCTGCTGTGACTTCCACTGTAAACTTGTTAGTAGCTTTTCCTTCGAGTGTCTCAAGGGAAGTGGCACAAAAACATGCACCAGTTCAAATCTGACACGGGCCAAGAGGGACTTTAAAAAGATGCCTCAGTTCACCTTTCTCATACAAAATCTATATGTACTTTATCACCCGAGGTGGGCATAGAAATTTATTTTGTAAATAGAGAGAAAAGACAGTGTACAGGGTGAGGCAAAAAAAAAGTAACCCCCTAGAGTTTTTGCTGTTTTCTCAACAACCACTCAGAATTTCAATGTGAAATTTTACAGTTTTATTTGTTGTTACTATCTACATTTAAGTGCTGAGTGGAATGAGATTAGCTTTAAATGCAGTGAAGTTTCAGACGTTTTAGTGCGACTACCCTGCATTTTTCATGCATTCAAAAATGTTTGCATTGTGGAGGAGTAGCCTAATGGTTAGTACAGTGGGCTTTGATCCTGGTGACCTGGGTTTAATTCCCACTGCACCTGCTTGTGACCTTGGGCAAGTCACTTAACCCTCCATTGCCCCAGGTACAAAAACTTAGATTGTGAGCCCTCAAGGGACAGAGAAAGTGCCTGCATATAATGTGTACAGCACTGCATACATGTAGTAGTGCTATAGAAAATGATTAGTAGTATTTGAAAAAAATAAAAAGGGGTACTGCCTTACTGTTAACATCACAGTGAAGTAGACTTTAATCTGGAGAGCAATGTTGGAGTCCTAGCTTACTCCACCCAAAGCCGCAAACACTCCCCGAACTCAAGGAAGTGCTGCAGATGATCTGGGACAACCTGCAACAGGGTCTGATCAACAAGGCTGTTAAGAACTTCCCAAAGCAACTGAAGGCCTGTGTTAAAACTGGGAGTGGACACTTTGAGCACTCACAGTGACTGCAAAATTTATTTATTTAATAGATTTATAGCCTGCCCATCCAATCATCTGAGCGGATTACAAAAAAACACTCATGAAAGATAAAATTCTGACACATTGTTAATTGTATTGTTTGAATGATGTTATTTTACTGTGTCTTAGCTTGAACATTTTTAACATGCAAAAATTGCTAGATAGTAATGTTAAAATGTCGGTAACATCAACATAGCTTAAGATAATTAAATGTTTAATAATAATACATAAGTGTGATGACTAAATAATTATGTAAACTTTCTTCAGTGAAATTCAAAGCAGTTGCTGAGAAAAAACTCTAAAGGGTTATTTCCTTTTTTACATTACTATATGTATATATGAAGCCAGATGTGGTCTCACTCCAGTTTTCACTGGATAGGTGCACACATTTCTGAAATTATCCTCATAGCATGGTACTAATTGGCAACATCAATAGAAAGGCCACAAGCTACACGGGCAATCATAATGAATTAACCTTTAACCCTAGAGATGATCTCTGCAGGGCAGGGGTCAGGCATGTTGGTAAGTCTTTGTGGAGGAAACTTGCATTGGCACTGCCCGGGGCTATACCTACCCTATAAATAAATTGAGAATATGGAAGAGGTTGATCTTGCACTTCCCATGAGCACAAAATTTCCTCAGATTTGCTTTGATAAAAAAAAAAGGTGGATCATTTTCTGATTTTGAATTATAAGTACAAATGAATACACAGTGTGCACTAAAATGGAGAACATACTATAGTTAATATTTCAGCATACAGTGCATCTGTCAAAAGCACAGCCTAATTCTTTAGAGCATCAACTGAACATAGCTTTAACATTTTTTGGTGAGAATGTGCAGGTAAGAATTTCTAAGCAAGTTTTCAGAGTTTCCTGGTCACAGATACATCCCAGCAGTGGCGTAGCTAGGTGGGGTGCAGGGGGAACGGTCGCTCCCCCAAACAGCTGTTTTGAAAAATGGCATGTATGCACCTCGTGGCAATAAATATTTTTTTCTGCTCCCTCCCTTCCGAGTCTTAATCTTTTCCAATTTCTTCTGCCCGTCTCTCCCATCCGCGTGGTCACTTTTTACTTCCCTGAAGCCTTCCCTCTTCTGTGCAGCACCAGCGATTCACAGTCAGTCTTCGGCCAGTGTTGGGGCCTCTCGGGCACATCTCACCTCTGCAGAAAACAGGAAGTTGCAATAGAGTAGGCATCCAGCTTCTCCTACATAAGCACACAATTATGGAATGCACTACCAAACACCATGAAAATAATGCATGACCTAACAAACTTCCGGAAATCATTAAAGACCAACTTGTTCAAAAAGGCATACCACAACGATCCAACATAAACACCCAAATCATGCAACACAACGAAACCAATACTAGAACTTATGATCTGCTGCATACACGTCGTTCTTTATTGTTGGTCCATCTATAACAATGCTAAAACTGTTTCAGTTGGATAGGCAGTGCCTTAAAAGCTGGAGGAGTAAAGAAATAACAGTTGAGTATCACTAAAACAGCGTCAAAAATTATTGTTGCTGGTAGAATATGGTAATACTAGGGCCCAGCTAAGGAACAAGTTATTTTGAGTTAGTCTTCACTGGACCAAACTTGCTTTCCTTGTGCCATCACTATCCAGCAGGATTGGCATTGTCTTGAAAGGTGGAGGATAAAGGATTTTTAAAAATATATTTATATCACACATTATCCCAAGCAAAGTCGGATTCAGTGTGGCTTACATTTGAAAATACAGTGAGACAGAATAATAGAATTTAGTTATATCATGGGAATAAATAGATGGATATGTCTGAAATATTTAACAAAGTTGAGATTAGCATATACAGTGCAATCTGCTTAAGTGCAAGGGTCTGGGATCAAAGAAATACATGTAGTTAACCGGAGCGTGCACTTAACCGTTGTGACCCAAAGAAGCTTGACATCTGATAAACATATGTACAGTACTGTTTATTATACATACAGTATACAGTCTCCGTTAACTGACGTTAGGCTTACTTGAAGTAATCAGTCATAGTCCTCTGTACACTCTTGTGTCTGTGAGTTCCATAGACTACGTCTGCCAGACGGTAAAAACTGTCATAGCACTGGCATCCAGTGGCCTCCAGATAGGCCCGCACGGTGTTGAGACTCTCCAGCGCTCTTGCAAAAGTGACAGGAGGTTGTTGAATTTTGTCAGCATGTGCCTCGCTGCTCATTTCATCATCTGTTTCATCATCAGCCGTTGCCTGCATGTAGGCGCATATCTCGACATCAGTGCTGTCGTCAGCTGTCTGTAGATCATAATCAACAGCTATGTAGTGATGAAACTCCTCTTCGGTAACACCGGCTGGGATGTCAATAGCCTGTTCATCTGACGCGTTTCCAACAGCTGCATCTGTTTCATCCCTCTCCACATCCCTAACAAAGCTTGCCCGCTTGTAGCAGTTCACAATGGTTGCCTGTGTAACATGATTTCAGGCTTCTTTCTGCATATGTAGGGAATCCAACAGTGATAGATTACGAGCCAGTTCAACAGCATGTTTATCCTTGCCAGTCTGGTCATCCATAACGCTCATCAGACGACATAGTACAAGAGCCCGATAATGTTTGAAATTGGCTATTATGCCCTGATCCATAGGTTGGATCAGAGAGGTAGTGTTTGATGGCAGGAAGACCACCTTGATTTTAGACAGCCTGACATCATCACTGTGTACAGCACAAGTATCACAAAGCAACAAAATCTGACGCTTTTGTGCCCACATTCTAGTGAAACAAATGCCCGACACAGGCTGAATAACGGGCCCCTATGTTTATTTTGTGGGAAAATAGCATTCACCACATTTCAATTAACCTAGAAAAAAAAGCTACTTATCCTAAAACTCTGGCTCCCATTCAAAATGCTGGAGTGCAACCACAGAGTGTGCCTGAATGAGCAATTAGACTGTTTTAGAGTATTTGATTTAACGTGAAAGTTAGACATGTGAAAGCAAGAATGAACCTGATTGGTTGTCTTAACTATAAATGCTCTGTTGCCATTTATTTCTGAGTTATGTAGGCTGTGTCAATGAGTACTTGACTGATTCTAAGTATTGCACATATATGGGAGTGTTTTATAGACTCATGTGTAGATGGGGTATTAAAAAAATCCATTTTCTCCATACACTTTAATGGGAAAATCTGATTTAAAAATGGAGTTTGTGAAGAGTTTACAAACTGTAATACTTGGTTCACCTGCCACAAGCTAGCGTCTGATTGGTGCTGCTAGGTCAGATGGCCTAGCTGCAGTCCTGTTGCTAGGGGGAGGCAGAGCTGGATACTATGAGAGGAACTGAAGACACAGGGAAGGACAGACCTATGTGAACGGTGCTGTGCCTGGGTGTGAGTGAGAATTGATTTATACAGGAGAGAGAGCTTAAATAAAGAGCTGTCTAATACAAGGTGAGAGGAACTGAAGACACAGGAGAGACAGGACTGGTATGAGAGGTGCTTTGTCTGTGTGCTTGGAAAATTGAGTGTGGATGAGGAGGAAAACCTCAATAGAGTATAATTTGACTGGATCAGAACACCTGGTGATATAGAGAGAGTGGAATTCAGTAAAGCTGAGAGACTGTAGGTAAAGGGAAGATATACCTGCATGAAAGATGATCTGCCCATGTATGTATAAGAAATTTGTGTGACTAGACAGGCTGATAATCACACTGAAATCACAGTATACCTGATAAATTTGCTAAGTGGTTATACAGAAAGGCTTGCCTGAGTTTGAAATAGGCTATAAGCTGTATAATAACCTGCTGGTAACAAGTGAAGGTGGCTAGTGACAGTGAGTGTGCAGGAAAACTGTTGTGTTTCCGCTGATCTGTCTCAGAGCAGAGTTGTGGCCACAGTGCATTTGACTGACACTTTGAGTGCAATGCATATGCGTTAATGGGTGGTTGTACTGAGGGGTTTGCCTGAGTTTGGAGGGACTACAAATTGTGTAGAAGCCTGTTGGTGAAGGGTGAGTGTGCAAATCTGGTGTGTTCCCACTGACCTGCCACGAAGCAGGGTTGTGATCACCTTGCACCGGTCTGCAGTGAGAATTGGTGCTGATTAAAAATTGAAACAGGACTGTTGTCCTTAGCTGAACTGCTGTGTATGAGGGCAGTGAGGTATGAAATGTGTGACTGGTTACAAGGTGTGATTAACATACATGGAAGAGTGTTCCTCATTAGGCAGGGAAAAGTAATAAGGCAGGTCCTGCAATAGGGAACATTAATTATCTATTGATTTACTCTAGATAGGTTGGCCACAGTTTTGATAACAAAAATCCCTATACAAATTCCCACAGGATAGGGAGACAGGGTTTCAATTTCTTTTAATTAACTAGAGTACAGGTACTGCGGCTGTTAAGTGATGACGCAGGCGGAGCAACGCGGAAGCAACACGTGCACCAACTACCACGAAAGACAAAAGTTACCGTCATTCAAGAAAGTTCAACTCAAGCAGCTAAGTACAAAAATCACCACCTACACCGTTTCAGAGACTTTAAACTTACATGTAAATACTTACCTGAAGGTTTATGCTGAGATTCAGTTACATTGCAAAGTGAAGGAAGTGGACATCTGTAAGAAAGCAATTGACACAAAGAATCAATTTTCTTGTTAAAATTTCATAGTTAAAGTAAATTCTGAGTAACAGAGAAAGTAATTATTTGTACTACTTATCTGATTTGTGGTGTTGAGAATTTCAGAGGAAAATTTATTGATTGAAAGTTGATACATTTTCTGAAAAGTTAAAAAGAAACATTTTGTGCAATAAATTATTATAATTTAAAAGTTAGTGTGCAATATTGTCATCATTAAAATTTTGTAACATCTAGGGGAATTTGCTTAACATCTTGAATTGCACACTGTATAATATACAAAATACAGAATTTCCCCACCTTTCTTTCTACATTCCCTAAGTGGTGAGAGTTTAACATGGGACCCTACACCGTGATTTTACCATCGTACCACCCTCTTTAAAAAACCTCACCCATAGGGGTCTACACATGTATCTGAACAGAGAGACATTGTATTGTTATGAGCTACAGATTGGCTTGCAAGCTTATTTTGAAAGTGATTGCCGGCCATTTCGCGACATAAATCGGGAGATGGCTGGCGATTTCTTAATTGAAAGCGGCATTTTTGACAGCATCACCGCTTTCCCGTTGCTTCGCCGGCGAAAGTTCAAGGGGTATGTCAGTAGCTTAGCAAAGGCGGGACATGGGCGGGCATGGGCATGGCTACCAGATGGCCGGCTTTTACCGATAATGGAAAAAAAAAAAGCGGCGTTAAGCAATATTTCGCCGGGTTTACTTGGTCCTTTTAGTTTCACGACCAAGCCTCAAAAAAGTTCCTCAACTCACCAGATGACCACTGGAAGGAATCGGGAATGACCTCCCCATGCTCCCCCAGTGGTCACCAACCCCCTCCCACACTAAAAAAAACACAATTATAAACATATTTTGCCAGCCTCTATGCCAGCCTCAAATGCCGTACCCACCTCCATGACAGCAGAATGTGTTCTATCCTTTGACAGCCTTTCCCTGGTTGTGATGTGGCTCTCGGGTGAGTGTGACACCTTTTCTGTTAGGTGCACTGCAGAGTTGTTATAGGAAATGTTACAGTTCCAAAATGATGTTTAAGAATAGAGGGGATCGCTCAGAGCATGTGGTCGCAACATGTGCTGTATTTATATTTTGATTCTATTCTGTTTTATTATTCCCCAATTACCTATAAGGTAAGGAAAAGGGGAAGTAAATACACTAACTTTGAATTAATTACATTAACCTGCACTGTACGTTTTGGAACATGTGCTCAAAGCATGGCACTAAGTTTAACAAGCGACCATGTGCTATCAGTGTAACTTTAAAAGGTAACATGTGCTTAGAGCATTTGGAGCTTGCACATGTGAGAACATGTGCTTTTCCCAATATAAAGGCCAGATAGTTAACTTTAAAAGAAAATGTTTATTTCTAGTACAGTCAAGGTAATAAGTTTACAATAGAGAGGCAGCTTTAGAGAGGATCTTTTACCAATGGAAGTGTGCTACAAAATAACAGGTTTGATTGTAAATTAAGCTGGATAACTCACATTGATGGAGGCTGCTATGGAGTGATGCAGGAATCCTTGCTGGAACAGGAAGTTTCTTTGTAGATTTGCTGTCTGGTGAGCTTGAAGCAGTTTCTTTTAGGTGGATGTGATGTCCAGCTTGAGAAGTCAGGATTCCAGGAGATTCTAGCTTGCTTTTAGATTTAATCACTTCAAGGCAGCAGCGACTAGGACAGGAGCATGAGCATCAGGAACAGGAAGAACTAACTTTCTAAAGAAAGAGCCCCTGCTTTTAAAGTGTCTGAACTGGGCATTTATCATCAGGTGGTTGCCCTTGGTCCAATTAGAAAGCTCCTGTGTAGCTGAATTCTGGGCATCTGGCTTTGAGATGGAGCATGGCAACAGGTCACATGCTCAATGACATCACAAGACTTCCTGCCTGGACATCTGCTAGTCCATTGTCTGAGAGTGATTGAGCTTAGATGGGCTTAGTCTTTGTCTGAAAATAGGTGGAGGTGTAGTCTTTTGTTACTGCAGTCTCTGAGATACCTGTCTTTTGAAAGGAACATCTGCTGGTCCATTGTCTGAGGGTGATTGAGCTTCTTTTGTCTGATAGATGGGCTTCTGAGTCTGAGTAATAGGTGGAGTTTCACTGTCTTTTGTTGCTTTAGCCTCTGTGATTGATTCTTTGGATAGGTGTTGATGGGCTTAGGTAACCACCCAGGCTAGTAGTTTTCCAGAGGAGAGGGGGGAAGTAAAGTCTTTGCAGCTGTATATTTTATATGATTTGGATCTGATCCAGCAAAACCAATAACTCTGAGAATTAAACTTATATCATGCTACAGAGTCACATCAGCAATACATTGTGGTGGGTGTAGGGTAGTGGGCTCTACTCCCATGATGCTTTTCCCCCTGCTATCTGGGTCAGAGTGTGCCCTGTTTTGTTTCCGGTAGTCCATGAGGTAGTGGCCATTTTGTAAGCCAGTTTTACATCCCTTTCATGTGTTACCCACGTTAGAGACCTTAGTTATTACCTTGAATGTTGCTGAAAGTGGGCATTGTACACCGTTCTGCCAGCTCTGACCTACTGCTAATCTTAGTACCAGGGAGACTCTTTGCCAGTGGGGCACAACCTCTGATCTGCAGTTATCTGTGAGTAAATGTGCTTATTCAAATAAAGGACTTTTTCAAAGAGATTAGTCTTCAGGTGTCAACTGGTGTGCCAAGGTTATACAGCAGCAACAAGTCCTAGAGGCCTGCGTGTATGCAGGTCCCTGGAGCACTTTTAGTGGGTACTGCAGTGCACTTAAGGCAGGCGGACCCATGCCCACCCCCCTACCTGTACTACTACTATTTAGCATGTCTATAGCGCTACAAGGCGTACGCAGCGCTGCACAAACATAGAAGAAAGACAGTGTGCTGGTAATGGGAGCCCTCCAAAACCCACTGTACCTACATGTAGTTGCCCCCTTCACCCCTAAGAGCTACGGCAGTGTTGTACATGTGTGGGTAGTGGGTTTGGGGGGGGGGGGGTTGGGGAGCTCAGCACCCAAAGCAAGGGAGATATGCATGTGGGAGCTTTTTCTGAAGTCCACCGCCCTGACCCCTAGGGTGCCCAGTTGGTGTCCTGGCATGTGAGGGGGACCAGTGCACTACAAATGCTAGCTCCTCCCACGACCAAATGCCTTGGATGTCGCCGGGTTTGAGATGGCCGGCATTTTTTTCCATTATCGCTGAAAAACAAAACCGGCCATCTCAACCCCGGCAAACTCTGGCATTTGGCCGGGCTAAACCATATTATCGAAAAAAAAGATGGCTGGCCATCTTTTTCGATAATATGGTTCCGGCCAGCTGTAGTGCCGCCGCCAAAATAGATCGCCAGCGACATTCGATTATGCCCCTCCTCGTGTCTTTGGTTGGTTTGGAACAGGAGTCCCCGAGGAAGTAAAATGTGCCATGTCGGACTCGGTAGTTCATTCTAGAATTATGAATGGGAGGATGAGTTTTTAAGATAAGCAATATTCTTCTAAGTTAATTGAAATGTGAATGATTCTTTCAGAAAAGCACAATTTTATACAAGCTACTTTCTACACATAAAATATGCTTTACACGTGGGAAATGGATTATGAAATTACCTCTGTAGTGTATGTTTCCTTAGCTGAGGGTGTGCTCCTTGTCTATTTTATACCATCTATTGAAATAATCTATTTTGCCTTTTGATAGACCAGTATCTAATCTACCCTTATTGGGAAAACTTCTTGAAAAATTGGCCATGGCTCAGCTGGAGGAATTTTAGGAAACAAATAGTTGCTTTGATGACTTTCAATTAGGGTTTTTTGAAGGTTTTAGTGTTGAGAAGCTACAGTTGGGCTTGACAGAGGACTTTTTCTCTCTTTTTGCATAAATGTAATTCCTCACTTCTTGCTTTACATTACTAGATTTGATAGCATGCCTCAGCTGAAAAAAAAAAAGCCTGAGGCATGTAACAAACAGAATATAAAACAAATATAGATTGGTGTCCTTACTACCCCATTTACTTTAAAACCCCATCCTCCTCTCAATCACTTCTCAGTTCATGTATTACAGCAATACTCTAAGTCTCAAATCCAAAAATCTTGTGAAAAAACAAGCCTTTAGCTTTTAAAAATGTAATATAACATTTCTCAAATTGCAAGTCTAGGAGCAGGGGATTCTCTGATTCAGGGCCCCTTACCACATGCGTGTGTGTAATCACACATTATCAGGGCCTGAAAGCAGAAACTGCTGTGATGAATGCAGCCACCTAGGAGGTTCATACACCTAGAGTAATTCCTGAAGATATAACAGACCGTCCAGAAACAATGCACAGAACACTAGGCAAAGAATCTTAAATTAGACCTGAATTCCGCCACTACGGGCACAATATGATCAGTGGACTTCATATGTATTAAAACTTGAGCAGCTGTGGTCTGAACCAATTGAAGTCTCTTCAGCAGATAATTTACAAGCTACAATAACCAATAATCCATCTTTGATCTAATGAAGGCATGGACCAATACAGTCATATCGTTATGATCTGTATGTTTCAAGAGCTTGCTAAGGAAGCCTTTACAACCATCATTATCTGATCATTCAGACAATCCCTTGTCCAGTAAAGCACCTAGATTTCTTATCACCTCATTCTCAACCAGACGGAAACCCTCAATGGATGGCAGCACAGTAAGGATGTTCTGTTTCCCACTTAACCACATACAGTAGGATTTATCCAGGTTAAGCTTCAATTCAACTGTTTTAAACCATCTCGACAGTTCCTGCTAACAATTATTTATTACTAACAATGACTTGTTGGTCTGCTGCTGCCAGGGTCCAAACCTGGATATTGTCAGCAAATGACAAGATAATCCTAAACTCCCTATTATCTGAACCACTGGGCACAGAGATTAGAAAGTAAGGGAGATTAGACGAATCCTTGTGGCAATTCACAAATCATGGGAATAGCATCTGACTCCTGGCCCTCACAAACTACATTTTGCCTTCTTGCTGATAAAAGAGATAATACTAATATTAATACTATTAAGATTTGACAGATGCTATTGACCTTTTAGACCAATCCCTGCATCTTAATAAATTGTATGATCTGGCAAGAGGAGATATTTAAATAGAAACAGAGAAAAATGTAGGCAGATAAAGACCATATGGCCTATCCAGTCTGCCCGGCAGATAAAGACCATATGGCCTATCCAGTCTGCCCATCCATACCCTCTACTAGCCCTATGTACTTAGAGATCCTATGTACTTGTCCCGAGCTCTCTTGATACTGTTTTCATCTCTGCCACTTCCACAGAGAGGCTGTTCCATGAATGAAGCACCCTTCCCATGAAGAAGTATTTCTTCAGGTTACTTCACCTTCATCCTATGTCCCCTCATTCCAGAACTTCATTTCAATTGATAGAGACTCACCTCCTGTGCATTTATGACATATAGGTATTTAAATGTCTCTATCATATCTCCGCTCTCCCGCCTTTCTTCCAAAATATACATATTGAGATCATTAAAAATGTTTCTTCTTGACAGGTACTAGAGGGCTGAAGTAAGAAGCATGAGCTCATTCCACTAGCCATAGGTGGCTCTCAGGTGTTTTATTTTATCTCCCCTCTCATTTTTATTTTTAATGTTTACATGCATTCCTTTGGGCAGGTTTTTCAGAGTTTACTATTACCATTTTATTTATTTGCAGTTGATATTCAGCTGTTGGTTGACTTAGGTAAGAATCCTGTTATTGCATTAAAAATCTAAATGCATGTTTAGTAAAAGTTGGTTTAAAATGCATACAATGAAATTAAATCCGGAAAAAAAACCAGAGCTCCTGTGGGTGGGAATTTATCTTAGTGAGAAGGATAAATTCATTGGGTGGGTAACTCTTGATCGGTTTTCTTTTCCTTTTTTTTTTTACTTTTTCAAAACTTCTGGGGTTATGGTAGATTCTTCTCTATTTTTGGAGCCACAGATTCTTTTATCTATCAAACATTAATATCTGCTTCTATTATTAAATGAAGCTGCTTTGGCTACTGTTAAGCATAAGCCTTGTAGTACTGGGTCAGACCAAAGATCTGTCTAGCCTAGTATTATCCTGTTACCAGCAGTGGCCAGTCCAGGTCACAAGTGCTTGAAAGAGTTCCAAAAGGTTGCAAGATTCCATGGATAAGCAGTGGCTTTCCCCAGGTCTACTTTAATGACAGTTTATAGACTTGTCCTCCAGGAATTTGTCCAAACCTTTTTTAAGCTCAGCTTTATAACTGCTTTTACCACTTGTTCCAGCAATGAGCTCCAGAGCTTAACTATGCATTCAGTGAAAAAGTATTTCTCCTATTTGTTTTAAATGTCCTGCTACTTAACTTCATGGAGTTTCCCCTTGTCATTCTACTTTTTGATAGATTAAACAATTGATTCATGTTTACCTGTTCCACTCCTTTAAGTATTTTATAGACCTCTATCATATCTCTCCTCAGCTGTCTCTTCTCCAAGCTGAAGAGCACTAACCTCTTTAGTTGTTTCCCATGGGAGAGCCATTCTATTCCCTTAACCATTTTGGTTGCCCCTCTTTGTACCTTTTTCAGTTCTACCACATCTTTTTTTGAGATGCAGTGACCAGAATTGTACACAATGCTCAAAATGTAGTCTCATCATGGAGTGATATAGTGGCATTATGATATTCTCTGTTTCATTCTCTATTTCTTTCCTAATAATTCCATTCTGTTTGCTTTTTTTGGCCACTGCCAAACACAGAGTATAAGATTTCAACATTTTGTCCATGACAACCCCTAAATCCTTTTCCTCAGTGGGGACTCCTAATATGGAACCTAGCATCATATAGCTATAATTTGGGTTATTCTTCCTAATGTGCTTCACTTTACACTAGTCCACATCAAATTTTATCTTCCATTTGTGTGCCCAGTCTTCCAGCCTCCCAAGGTCCTCCTGCAATTTCACCCAATCAATTAAAAAGTGCTGGTCTCAGTACAGATCCTTTGGCACTCCATTATTCACCTTCCTCCATTGAGAGAATTGGCCATTTAACCTACTTTGTTTTCTATCTTTTAACCAGTTCCTAATAAGGCTTTTTAATTTTCTCAGGAGTCTCTTTCAAGGGACTTAGTCAAACACTTTCTGAAAGTCTAGATACACTACATTAACCTGCTCCCCTTTATCCACATGTTTATTCATTGTCAGACTCATGAGTTCTTGTACCAAGTAGAATGCTGATGAGTCCAGAAATAGTGGAGGACCCAGTTCTGACTCGATGGTCAGGCAACCCTGAGGCTTCACCTGCAATGACCGCCATTCCCCAGAAGTTGAGCCCCTAGGTGCGGGCAGCCGGCAAGACTTCAGAGAGCAGAGGCTGGAGAGAAAGGGTGCCAAGATAAGGTCTGACAGGCAGGTAGCAGGCAATGAGTTATCCAGGAAGTAGCTAGGGTCAAACTGGCAGGCAGCAGGCAGAGTGGTCCAGGTACAGGCTAGGGTCAAACAAGCAGGCAGTAGGCAAAGAGAAGTCCCGGTACAAACTGAAATCAAACTGGCAGGCAGCAGGCAAAGAGAAGTCTAGGTACAAGCTAAGGTCAAATAGGCAGGCAGTAGGCAAAGAGAAGTCCAGGTACAAGCTGAGGTTAAACTGGCAGCAGCAGGCAAAGAAAAGTCCAGGAACAGACATAGAACCGGTAACCAGGCAAGCAGAGAAAATACAAAAGCAAAACTAGGAAGAGAGTTACCGAAGTTGAAGCCGAAGCAATGAGGCAGAGGGAAAGCTCAGCAGAAATAGGGCTGACTTCTGACGTCAGCAGGAACCAGTAGAGAGGGAGAGCTGCCATAGGGCAGAGAAGAACAAGAGGTGCAATCAAGTCACCAATTGGAGAGGAGCACAAGAAAAAAGAGACAGCCCACGGGTTAGGAAGGCAGAGAGAGGGAGGAGACCAGGAACTCGACCACGGGGTGGCCAATCCCCAGCACAGCAGAGAAGGCAGGCCAGAGATCCCGGGGCAGAGTCAGGCATCACTCAACAGGGGTGCCCAAGACTGAAGGATGAAGAGCCAGAGGGGAAAAATGGCAGCATTGTTCGAGGACGTCGGTTGCTCAGCACTAAGCCGATTGATGGTAGGGAGCCCCGCTCCGCCGGAAGGAGCCGCCGAAAACGAGGTGAGGGGCATGACATTCATGCCTTCAAAAAATGTAGAAATTGGTGATGGGAGAATTCCCTTGGCTGAATCCATATTATATCTACCTTTTCATTTAGTGACATACTCTAACTCTCCCATTTTATTTTTTAGGTTTCTAACATTTCAAAGTATCATAAGTGTTGCCATACTGGGTCAGACCAAAGGTCCATCAAGTCCAGTATCCTGTTTCCAACAGTAGCCGATCCAGGTCACAAGTACCTGGCAAGATCCCAGAACAGTAAAACTTTTTATGCTGCTTATCCTAGAAATAAGCAGTGGATTTTCCAAAGTCCATCTTAATAATGACTTATGGACTTTTCTTTTGGTAAAGAATCCAAACCTTTTTAAAACCCTGCTAAGCTAACTGCTTTTACACCATTTTCTGGCAACAAATTCCAGAATTTAATTACACATTGAATGAAGAAATATTTTCTCTGGTTTAAAATGTATTATTTAGTAGCTTCATTGTGTGCCCTCTAGTCCTAGTATTTTTGGAAAGAGTAAACAAGTGATTTACCTCTACCTGTTCCACTCCACCCAATATTTTACATCAGAAGCAGAAAAGCATGTGAGGATATCTGTGGGACCGTAGATCATGAAGCAGCAAAAGGGGCATACAGGGAGGACAAGGCCATAGTGGAGAGACTGAATTAATTCTTTGCTTTGGTCTTTACAGAAGAAGAAATAGGAGATCTGCGTGTACCAGAAATGGTTTTCAAGGGTGATGATGTGGAGGAACTGAACAATCTTGGTGAACCTGGAAGGTGTACTGAGCCAAATTGACAAGTTAAAGTATGATAAATCACCTGGACTGGGTGCATACAGCCCAGGGTACTGAAAGAACTCAAACAAGAAATTGCTGATCTGTTGTTTGTGATCTGTAACCTGTCATCAAAATCATCCATAGTACCTGAAGATTGGAGGGTGGCCAATGTAACGCCAATTTTTAAAAAGGGTTCCAGGGGTGATCCAGGAAATTACAGACCGGTAAGCCTGACTTCACTGCCAGGGAAAATAGTGGAAACTATTATAAAGAATAAAATTATGGAACACATAGACAAACGTGGTTTAATGGGACAGAGTTATCATGGATTGAGCCAAAGGAAGTCTTGCCTCACCAATTTGCTTCATTTCTTTGAAGGCGTAAATAAACATGTGAATAAAGTTGAGCTGGTTCATGTAGTAAGTCTAGATTTTCAGAAAGCTTTTGACAAAGTTCCGCATGAGAGACTTTTGAGAAAATTAAAAAGTCATGGGATAGGAGGCAATGTCCTTCAGTGGATTAGGAATTGGTTATTGGACAGAAAACAGGGTAGGATTAAATGGTCATTTCTCTCAATGGAGAAGGGTGGAGTGCCACAGGGATCTGTACTGAGACCGGTGCTATTTAACATATTTATAAATGATCTGGAAAACAGAACTATGAGTGAGGTGATTAATTTGCAGATGACACAAAACTACAGAGTTGCAAAAACACATGCGGATTGTGAATAATTGCAGGAAGATATTAGGAAACTGGAAGATTGGGCATCTAAACGCTAGATGACATTTAATGTGGACAAATGCAAAGTGATGCACATTGGGAAGAATAATCCGAATCATAGTTACCTGATGCTAGGGTTCACCTTTGGAGTCAGCACTCAAGAAAAAGATCTAGGTGTCATTGTAGACAATACACTGAAATGTTCCGCTTACTGTGCGGCGGCAGCCAAAAAAGCAAACAGGTTGCTAGGAATTATTATAAAAGGGATGCAAAATAAGACCAAGAATATTATAATGCCTCTATATCACCATATCTCTGAAAAGATATAGCAGAATTAGAAAAGATTCAAAGAAGAGCTACCAAAACGATAAAAGGGATGGAACTCATTCCATATGAGGAAAGGCTGAAGAGGTTAGGGCTCTTCAGCTTGCAAAAGAGATGGTTGAGGGGAGATATGATAAAATTCTGAGTGGTGCAGAACGGGTATAAGTTGATCAATTTTTTAATCTTTCAAAAAGCACAAAGACCAGAGGACACTCAATGAAGTTACATGGAAATACTTTATAAAACAAATAGGAGGAAATATGTTGTCACTCAAAAAATAGTTAAGCTCTGGAACTGACTGCCGGAGCATGTGGTAACAACGGTTAGCATATCTGGGTTTAAAAAAAGAGGTAGACAAGTTCATGGAAGAAAAGTCCATAGTCTGTTATTGAGATAGACATGGGAGAATCCACTACTTGTGCTGGGATTGGTAGCATGGAATGTTACTAGTAATTGGATTTCTGCCAGGTACTTGTGTGACCTGGATTGGCCACTGTTAGAAGCAGGATACTGGGGTAAATGGACCATTGCTCTGACCCAATATGGCTATTCTTATGACCTCTATCATATCTCCCCTCAGCTGTCTCTTCTCCAAGCTATAAGTACATACGTAAGTAATGCCATACTGGGAAAAGACCAAGGGTCCATCGAGCCCAGCATCTTGTCCACGACAGCGCCCATCCAGGCCAAGGGCACCTGGCAAGCTTCCCAAAAGCTGAAGATCCCTAGCTGCTTTAGCCTTTCTTCATTGGGAAGTTACCCCAGCTCATCATTGTTGTCACCCTACTCTGTACCTTTTCCAATTCTGCTATATCTTTTTTTGAGATGTAGTGACTAGAATTGCTCATAGTATTCAAGTGAGACAGACACACAATGCTGCTGCTGTTGCTGCTATTTGTTTGCTATCGGATGCCATTGTGGATTATCTCCATATTGCTTTTAATATATATATACATGATGAGTCGTGACCTCTGAAGAAGGTATACTGCCGAAACACTCACCGTGTTGGGTCTGGATAGTGTATGTGACTTTTAATGGAGAATAAACTCTTTTTTTAAGATATTGGACTTCTGGCAGGGTCTTGGAACTTTCTCTTCCACTTGTTCGTTTGCCAGCCTGTCTGTCCACTCAGGGTAATCTCCTTCCTCATTTCTCTTCTGTCCATCTTCCTTATCTTTCATTCTTTTGGTCTCCACTTTTCTACCTCTCATCCTCATTGGGTTTCTTCATACATTTATCTCATCCTGTCTGGCATCTTTGGAGTACACATTTCCAGTTTTGAGAGGGAATGCACTGCATGCATACTACGCAATCACAATTTCGAACTCTTAATCCTGTCATTTGTGAGAATATTCTTCTAGAAAAGAAATATTTCTTCACAGAAAGAATGACTGATGCAAATAATACCTTTCCAATGAAGCTGATGAAGAAAAAAAAAAAGATTAAAAATCAAGAAAACTTGGAATAAGCACAGGGATCCTTAGCTGCAGAGAACTGAAGGAAACGCCAGGGATCATGTAGAAACCGGATAGAGATGGGCATTGCAGTCTTTGTACATCTACACTCCTCATTTATGTTTCAGTGCTTCAAATGCAGAAAACATCCTACATTTTTACTTATTTTCTTGGCCTACAAACATATGCATGCATTGTGGGTTAAATAATCAGTGTTTTTTTCCCCCTTATTATGTGAACCACAGAAAGTTATTTTATTGCTTAAGGCAACAGATTTTCTATTGAGCCAGAACAGCTGACAACTGACCCAGTTTCTAGAGGAAAACTAGGGCCAAGAGGCTCACTGCACCTGTACTGGCACACCACACTGATACTATGAATGAAGCAGGCATTTTATTTTATTTCACATTTCATCCTCATGCTCTTCCAAGGACAACTACCACAGTGATCTAAATTTCCTTCGTTGGGGGCTATAGCTGAAAGTAGAGGGTGACCAAAATTGCATTTTTTTGGTTTGGCTGAAATCAAATCTGGGGCCAAAATTCACCTTGTTTTATCAGTCAAATCTGAAACTGAAAATGGTACCAGCACACCTTCCCTGAACAAAAGGAGGTCCCACTTTGTACCCCCCCCCCCCCCCGAATAAAAGCAGGCCCACTCTAACCCCACTTCACTGCTCCCTCCAAACCAAAATGGGCCCTCACCCGAAGACTCCCCAAGCCTACCTTTCAAACCCTGGTGGTCTAATGGCCTCATTGGGGCAGGAGCGATTTCTCAGTCACTCCTGCTCATATTGGCTACGTAGTCAACATGGCTGCCATGGGAAGTCACAGCAACCATTTTGATCGCAGAGTTAGCATGGGCAGGAGCAAGTGGGAGATTGCTCATGCATCAATGAAGTCACTAGACAACCAGGGGTTGAAAGGTAGGCCCCGGAGGGGGAGAGTCAGGAGTGTGATCTGCTCTTGGTTGGGTGAGAGGTGGTGTAGAGTTGGAGTGGAGCCTGCTTTTGGTTGGGGGGTGAGGTGGATTGGGATCTACTTTTAGTTGGGGGAGTTCCAGTTTCAGCTGAAAAAACACACTGGTATTTTTGGCCAAAAGTTTTAGCCGAAAATACACTGGCATTTTCAGCCATAACTGAAACAAGGGTGATTTCGAATTTTGGCCAGTTTTGGCTCTGAAAACAAAACTGAAATCAAATTTGGTCAGCCTCTGGCTGAAAGAACTAAAAGAGAACCAAAACTTTCAGATATGCTAGTACATAACAAGGCTGGACAAAGGCCTAATGATATTGTAGGAGGCAAATGCCCCCCTGCCATAACATATCCAGTGTATCACAGACTAACTTCTTTCAACCTACTTACTGGTTTATGATGTCATCTGACTGCACCTTACTCTGTGACTGAAAGACTTCAGCCTACGTTGCATAGCATAACATAAATAACATAACATTGGAGTTCATAGTATCTATGATAGACTCCTGGTCATAACCCCGGCACTGTCAATCCAGTGAAACATCTGGCTCAATACGGAGGCATACAATAACCTTGGGCAAGGACAATTGCTTATTCAGCCCCAGACTGCTTGGAGCCCCAGATCTGGGGGACTATCCAAAATTATATCAAAGACATACTTGTGGTTTACCATAACTGTAACAATAGAGCACAGACCAATCATCTGTTATGATGATATGATTTGAAGGCCACTTCTGATAAGAACTTGTATAAAGGTTCACTGCTAAAAGCACAGGGCAGCACTCTTCAAGAACTACATCACTCTGCGCAGGGGTGGCTCAAGCCAATCTGCTACCATTCGCTGGGTAAATGTCTCCTGTCGTCCCCCTTCTCCCCCACTGCTAACTCCCGGCTCCGTTCCTTCTATCTCGCTGCTCCCTATGCCTGGAATAGACTCCCTGAGCCAGTACGTCAGGCTCAGTCTCTGGCTGTCTTCAAGTCTAGGCTTAAAGCCCACCTCTTTGCTACTGCTTTTGACTCCTAACCATGACTCTCTTACTCAACACCCTCACTTATCACCCTACCACTGCAATTTCCACACCCCTAGCTGTCTGTTTGTCTGTCCAATTTAGATTGTAAGCTCTGTTGAGCAGGGACTGTCTTTTTCATATTGATTTGTACAGCGCTGCATAAGTCTAGTAGCGCTATAGAAATGTTTAATAGTAGTAGTAGAACCTGAGGCGAGATGTGAGATGGTGCTCCCAGCCCACCGGAATCCTGCTTCCTCCCTCCTCAGAGCTACAATCAGGGAGTAGGGTAGTTGGGTGTGACAGAAAACAGCAAACTGACAGGAGCCAAGCAATTAAGTTTTATTACAAAATCATGAAAATACATATAAAACCAAAGTTGAACAACCTAATGGAGGAGTCAAACCACACACACAGAAAAATGTCTAGTTCGTTCCACCAAGGTTGCGCCTTCTGGTGCTGGTGGCTGCCAGGACCTAGTTGCACATCTCCAAGGCCTAGGGTGAGGAGCACAAGTACTCACAGAGAAGTCAATTGTATGTAATTATTCATTCACATGGGTATTCCCAGAACAACCAATAAAACCCTCTCAACGAGAGATACAGAGCAGAAGCAGAATGTTTCACATTATTACTCAACATACAAACTCTGGTATCAAATCAGTGATAGCAACACAAACTTGTGGACCTACCTAATGTGACCCTGCGAGAGTGTCACAACTGTCAGGAATGGTAAGCCCTTGGACCAAAGCTGGAGCTTTGGCAGACAAATCACCTGGGCTGGCACAGGCAGGAATCAGAACAGACTGGACTAGGATAAACTAACAGACTCAACAAGGCAGGACAAGGAGGTAACTAAACACAATGGACAACACAAGAACCAGATCCAGACGAGGCAAGGAAAAGAAGGCAAAGGGCCAGAACTGGAACCCAGACAGGACAAGGCAAGACTTGGAACTGGGACCCAGAAATGCAAGACAAGGCAAAACACGGAAGTAGATTAAAACTGGGTCCAGAAAAGGACAAGGCAAGAACTGGGTCCAGACAGGACTAGACTGAAAAAGACAAGACAAAACACAACTAGACAGGCAAGACAGGGTAGGAGCTAGGCAACAAGAATAAACAGAAGCAAAACAATAAACAAGGCAGGGACAGGATTCAGGATTCTTGAACAGGATTCTCGAACAGGCTGGGCTGGAACAGGATTCAGGATTCTCTAACAGGCTGGGCTGGAACAGGATTCAGGATTCTGGAACAAGTTTGGATGGAACCGGATTCTGGAACAAGCTTGGCTGGAACAGGATACTGAAAGGGGCTTGGCTTAGCAGAGAACTGGGACAGAACTAGCTCAAACATAGAGCAGGAGCAGAACATGGCTCAAACACACACAGGAACAGAATTTGGCAGAAACAGAGCTCAAGAGCCAGGAAGCAAACATGGCAGGCAAAGGATTAAGCAGACTAAGGGAAGACAAACAAACAAACATAGAAGCAATGTGCTTACTAGCACCCACAGCAGGATAGCAGTGAAGTAATCAGGTATGATGCTGGCTTCTACAGACTTAGAATAAATAGACAAGAACCACACACACAGGAAACAGAGCAGGAAATACAGAGGTTGGCTTAAACACAGAGCTTAACTATAGAAAGTCAAAAGCAGGGCTACACTAAAAGCAGGAGCCAAGAGTAGAATCAAACAGATACAGACACCAAAGGCAGGGTGTGGCTCTACAGCCAGGCTTTCAGGAAACAGGATTCAAAAGCAAACTCACAGAAACAAAGGAAAGTATTGAAACACAAGACTCAGAGAAACACAGCACAGATCTTCAGGAGCAAGCCTCTCAGGAACCAAGCCAAGCAGGTAACACAAGATTAAGAGCATAGGCGCCCTGTATAAGAGGCTTAGGGAGGCTAAGCCTCCCCAGCTCAGCTGTAACCTTCCCCGCCTGCCTCCTCCTCCAAATGTAGCCCTGACTCGAGTCCCGCTGAATTCTGCTGCCGCCGCCGCCACTTCTGTTGAGCGGCGGCAGGAACAAGCACCGCACTGAACTGCTGCCACCGCTTCTCTCCACAGCCAGCATAAGAACAAAAAGAAGCGTGGGCCACAGCAGCCTTCAGGTATGCTCTGTCCGCTCTGCCGTTCCAGGGGCAGAGGACCGGCAGAGCCGACAGCGCATGCCTGAAGGCTGCTAGGGCCTCACGCTTCTTTTTGTTCTTGTGTCAGCGCTGTTGTAGAGAGGCCCGGAGGGAGAGAACATGGCTGGAAACAGTAAGGAAGTGAGGATGCTGGAGGAGAGAGCAAGAGTGGAAAAGAACAGGGGAGAGCCAGAGAGAGATGGGGAGAGAAAGAGGGGCAATGGAAAAGAGCAGGGGAGAGCCAGGAACATGGAAAAGAGCAGGGGAGAGTCAGAGAGATGGGGAGAGAAAGAGGGGCCATGGAAAAGAGCAGGGGAGAGTCAGAGAGAGATGGGGAGAGAAAGAGGGGACATGGAAAAGAGCCAGAGAGAAGATGCTGGATAGAAGAGGGGTACAGAGAGAGATGAGTGGAAAGATGGGGAGAGAAAGAGGGGACATGGGCAGGAGAGAGAGAGAAGCTGCTGGGGAGAAACTGGGGAGACCCTAGCTGTCAGATGGAGAAATGCTGAATGAAAGGAGGGAAAAAGAGGGAAATGCTGGAAGGAGGAGGCAGAATGAGGGAAGATGCTGGATGGAAGGGTAGAGAGGGAAAGAAGAAAGACACTGGAAGGATGGGGAGAGAGAGGACATGCTGAATGGAAAAGGGTTGAGAGAGAACTGTCTAGAAGGAAGGTGAGATAGAAGGAGACAATGGACGGAAGGAGAGAGAGACAATGGACGGAAGGATTGGGAGAGGGTAATGGGTGGAAGGATAGAGAGAGAAAGAGGGATGGCACTGGATGGAAGGGTAGGAGAGAAAGAGGGAAGGTGCTGGATATGGATCGATGGATGGATGGAGGGGAGGTAAGACAGGAAGGAGATGCACATGGATGGAGGGGATGGAAGAGAGGAGAAATCTGGACATGGATGGAGTGGAGGGCAGGGAAGAGAGGAAAAATGTTGTACAGGGATGGAGGAAGGAAAGACAAAGGAAGGAGATGCACACGGATGGAGGGGAAGGGAGAGAGGAGAAATGTTGGACATGGTTGGAGGAGAGGGAAGTAGATGCACATGGATGGAGGGGAATGAGGAGAAATGCTGGATATGGATGGATGGGAAGCTGCTGAACTTAAGAGCTATATCGGAACACTTAAGGATAGGGACAGGGCTACAGATGGTAGACAGGACTCATAAGGACACAGGAGGATGGTGGACATGATGAGAGAAAAAATATCAAATGGAAAGAAGACACTGCATAAAACAGAAGACACTGGGACCAAAGCGAATAGAAAAACTAAATGCTCAGACAACAAAGGTAGAAAAAAGTATTTTATTCAGAATATGCCAGCTTTTGGAAATGTGCATCTGTGATATTTTGCATTTAAGTTTTAATTTTTCTAGTACTGCTGCATGCTGAGTCTGACTTCTTGAGGTAACTTTCCAGTTCAGTATTTTGCCTTCATATGAGATGTGTGTGAAACTGGCTGAGATCCACAATGGGTCAAGAAAGACTGACAGCTTTATGTTTACTGAACATTGAAAGTGATCTTGTTGGACCCTGAGCAGATCATTGACAACTATGATGCGAAGTCTAGTCGCCGGATGTTACTTCACTAATGTGACCATTCCATTTTGGGATTTTTCATGGATGGAAATAGCAGTGTTTTAATAACTGATAACATTTTTGAATAGTATACGTTGGTTAATATATGCATTGAGCAACCGCTTATTTTCTTTGACATATTATACATATCTAATATCTAAATTTAATATAAGGTATTAATTGTGACTATTTTACTTTTACTTATTTTTTTGTCTGTGTATTGTCAGACAATTATGGATGTAAGCCCCACCCTCTGCACCACCCCTAACCCCACCCCCTTTAGCCTCCCCAAACAGTTGGGCCACTAACAGCCTATGATTAAGAGACCTAGGTGCTTATAAAGGACTTGCTGATGATGTCACAAATAGGAAATGAAGCAGAAGCAGGGAGACTAAAGTGAGGCTTGGCTAACAGGAAGAACAACAGGAAATGAAGCAGAAGCAGGGAGCTTACAGGAAGAACAACAATAGGGAAAAAGGCAGACTGGAGAGGTCACAGAGCTAGATACGGAGAAACAGTAGGTCTGAACACAAGGGCACGGCCACAACCGTGACAGAGCGGCAGAAGTTCAGAAGGATAGCTGCTGAGTGGTACTGTAGCATCCAGACCCGCACAACAGTATCAAGCGGAACACGGGGGCAGCCTCCCTCATGATCTTGGCGTGACTGGACCATGTTCGGGACCCCAAAGGAAAGGAAAATCCCAAAGGGGAAATCTTGCTACACTGCCAAAGAGGAGTCCCCCCCTCCCAGCAATGCTAACAATTGGTGGCCAGCAGTCCTGAAGATGCAATTGACGAAGGAGGCTCCCAACCATTGACTGTGTGGTAGGATAAGGCCTGAGTGTCGCAGTCAGCGCAGACACCCAGACGGTGGCATGTCAACCAATGTTGCTACTGCCACAGGGAGGCTAGAGACAAGGAGAACAAACTGACCCACAGAAGGAGATACCTATGTATTCCTATGGGTATCTCTAGAGTTAGCGCTTAGTAAACAGGGCCCATAATGTGGAGAAAAAGTCTTATTGCAAGATGTGTTAAAGCATTTTTCAGTAGTTCGCCTCTTAATGGCACTAATTGCGTGCTTTTTTTTTTTTTTAATATTTTTTGAATGTGGGCATGGCATGGGCAGGAATGGGTATGGAAAGGAAGCCCTGAGGCCCACCTACCCATCTGCCTGCAAATCTGGATAAACGGGCAGGCTGGCAAAACCTATTCAGCTGCTGGCCGTGTCCTCAAAAAGAGAACATGTCCGGGTAAAACCAGACATATGGTATCCCTAGATTCCCTTGCCTTCCTCCTCAAGACTGCAAGTATAAAAATAGCAAATAGAGAAAAAAAAAACAAGTAAATTCCTTAACTGGTATGAAAGAGATACACTTGCATGTCAAGTCCTTGTCCATTGCAGGGTTGAATGCACAAGTTGGGCATCTTCTCATTTCTTCATCATTGATTTTCTACATATTTTCCCAATTATATAAAATCTCTTCATTCACACAAGGTTAGCCTTCATAGCATGTTATTTCTGCAACTGCTAAACACTGAAGTAATCGGCACTTAAAAAATAAATTAAATAATTTGTTAGGAGTTTTTTTTGAGGCCCATGATGGACAGTCCATGTCAGTGCTAAACTTATCCAGGCATTGACCAGTGAGCACGAGAAACCTTTGAGGCACTTTTCCTCCTTATTTTACATTTTGTTCAATTAGTGTAGAAAAAAAATTATATTGCAGCATCTGTTGATTAGGTATTTTAAAGTATATCTCCACCACAGTACATTTTCTCTTCTGTTAACTTGATTCTTTGCTCCTTTTGCAGACCTCCCTTTGTCTGTGTTTCTCCTTTATCCCTTTTGTTCTGCATGCAGCTGGTTCATGCATAACCAGCTTGTGGTTGAACTGCTAACTTCTTGGAGTAGCCATGTAGGCCACATCAAATACAGCACCATCTGGGCTGCAGCAGCTGAGGGCCCAGGCAGTCTGGCCTACCTTCCTTGACTCCTTGTAGAAAAAAAAGATACAGGTGCATGCAAAGCCCTTAGTTCTCTCCAATTTGGAAAGGGGCCTCTTTCTCTGTGAAAGAGTGATAGAAAAGTCTAGCCTCTATTACATCACATTGTAGCTGGGTTTAACTTAGGGCAGGATCTACAGAATGTTCCTCAGAGAACTATAGACAGCTTAATGAAGGCTCCTACCACATCTTCTCCTCACAAACTGAAATTTCTTACTGCAGGTAAAGAAATCAACAATTAGAATATAATTAAGAATTTAAATTACATGGAGGGGCATTTTTGATCCGATTTTGGCTGTTTTGCTGAAAACATCCAAAGAATCAAGTGGTGGACACAGCGATTTTTGAACCAGAAAAATGTCAATCTTTTTGATTTGAAAATGGCAATTTGCTAGATGTTTTCTATTCAGTGAGTCTATCTTTTTGGACCATTTTTGGAAAAAAAAAATGTTCAAGGGAAAAACACACAAGACAAGCCATTGGGATGTATGGGAAGGCAGCATTCTTAGTACATTGGCCACACAGACATCCCAGCAGAGCAGTGGGGTACCCTAGAGGGTACTGCAGTGGACTTCACATAAAAGCTCCCAGGTACACATCTCATCATTACCCCTTTATGCTGAGCCCTCCAAACCCCACCAAAAATTTACTGTAATAGCCCTTATGGCTAGGGCTGCCAAAAAGGGGGGGGGGGGGCAAAATTCTCCGGACCTAGGCCTCCATGAGGGGCCCGGCGCCAGGGTCTCTCTCTCCCTCCTGCTCCTGACGAGACCCAAGTCATCGCGTTCCGACAGGAGCAGGAGAGAGAAATCTCCGGTGCTGGGCCCCCCTTGGAGGCTGGGGAGGACCTGGAGCTCCCTCCAGCACTGCTCTTCTGCCTATTGCTGAGCGGCTGCTTTTCCTCTCAAGTGCGCATACTCGGATTTGAAAGCGAGCATGCCTCGAGAGGAAAAGCAGTTGCAGGGAGAGGCAGTCAGAGCTGGAGGAAGACATCTTCTGCTGGCGGGGCCTCGGGATCCCCACCAGCCAAGGTATTTAGGGCAGCAGCAGTGATCGGAGGGGGGGGGGGGGGGGGGGGGGGGGGGGGAGCGGCAGTGATGGGGCCTGCCCAAGTCCTGATTCAGTCTCTCGGCGGTCCTACTTATGGCTGCAAGTGGCACGTATATGTAGGTACAGTAGGTTTTTGGTGAGTTTTGGATAGCTTATACTTTCCACCACAAGTGTAGCAGTTAGAGAGGGATATGGGCCTGGATTCCCTTCTCTACATTGCACAGCAGCAACCACTAGGCTTCTCTAGGTACCTGCTTGCTGCTCTAATAGGACTGGCTGTAACATCTGATGCTGTCATAGAGGCTGGCATGCACTGTTTATTTCACACCTTTGGGGGGTGAGAGTGACCACTGGGGGAATAAAGAGGGTGATACCTTAATCACTCTAATGATCATTTGGTCATTTAGGGCACATTTAGGTGCACTAGTGTTTTTAGCATGCGCTAATGCTAGAGACACCCCTAGGAATATATGGGTATCTCTACCATTAGCGCACACTAACTTTTAGCATGCACTTAAATGCTAGTGTGCCTACATTTAATAAATAAGGCCCTATGTCGTGATTGAAATAGGTCTAGACTAAAACAGCTAACTTTCAGCCGTTTTATAGCAGAAAACATCCACGTTTTGGTAATGCCCAAATTCCACCCCAACTCGTCTTCTTGTAATTGGATGCACTGCATATGAACTGCATAGAAAAAAATGTCTTAGAATGGATTTTGACAACAGCAAAGTTGGACATTTTGGCAAAAAAAAACCAAAAACATTTTCTGCTTTATGCCACTTTTTGGACTTTTTTCTGTTTTGAAAATGAGCCCCTTAGAATATACAGTAATTTAAACTCAAAAAGAGAATAAAAGGGGATCATCAATTCATTAAACATTTTATTAAGCCATGTTAATAACAAACCAGTACAATACAGACCAGGGGTCTCAACCTAGTCCTCTGGACACACCTAGCCAGTCAGGTTTTCAGGTTACCCATATAAATATACATGAGATACAATTGCACAGAATGGAGGTAGTGCATGCAAATTTATCTCATGCATATTCATTGTGGTTACCCAGAAAACCTGACTGGTTAAGTATGTCCCAAGAACTGGGTTGAGAACCCCCGATATAGACAATCAATCATATGAGCGGTGCTTGAACAGGCAGCAAACCTTATGACCTAAGATATTTTTGGCCAGTCCTGTATTTCTGCCAACCTTATCCTGGTACATTATGGGACATGCAGCAACAATTTCAATGGATAGAATAATGGACTACAAATACTACACTGCTTTGGGATGTAAGTTTAAAACAATGACTGGCCAAAAAGTCTCCCTCCTGGAATGGGTTACTTGCCAACTCCGAGTATAGCCAGGACCTGCCCTCTAGATGATGCAATATTTTCTTGCACTAAGGATGTTTCCAGGAACTTCTGCCCTAGAACTGGCAATTTAATCATTAGACATAGCTTATTTCCAACAATTCTCTGAACCCTCTAAGGACTCTTGCTAACATGGACCATGTTTCAGCATGATGCGTCAGGGCTTGGTCCTTCATGAAGATAAAATAATGAAATAATCTCAAATAATCTTGAATACAAAATTCTCTTCTTAACCACTATACCTGCTAACTAGGTAACCCCACACAACTCTTACCTAGCAAATTGCCTGAGCGTCTACTTTTCCGTTTATCCAAAATGGCACCTGAACTCCACACTTGCCTTCTAAACCAGTCATTTGATCTGCTAACCAATCCCAGGAAGACTTTCACACCAATGACCACCAATCTATTTCAAGATTCAGACCCCTCCTCCCCGGTAAACAGTATCTAATTGGAAAGTATACATATTGAGATCTTGAAGTCTGTCATCATGCACTTTGACAAAGACCACTGACCATTTTAGTAGCTGCTCTCTGGATCAACTCCATCCTGTTTAAATCCTTTTGTAGATATGGCCTCCAGAATCATACACAGTACTATAAATGGGGTCTCACCAGAAACTTATACACTATCACATCTTTTTTCCTGCTGGCTGTTCCTCCTCCTATGCATCCTTCTGGCATTTGCCATTGCCTCTTCTACCTGTTTGGTCACATTTAGATCATCTGATATAATCACCCCTAAGTGATCTGCTTTTCTTTCATGCACAGAAGTACTTTACTTCCTGTATTGTACTGCTCCCTTGGGTTTTTGCAGCCCAGATGCATGATGCTGCATTTTTTAGCATTAAACTTTAGCTGCTTCACATAGGAGGGGCATAAGGGTCACAAAGTCTACAGGAGTCTTATTGCTTTCTATAAAACTCTTCATTTGCTTAGGGTTGAAGAAAACATAATTATTACTCTCAAACTTAACACATCATTTACTGGGAAATTGTAGGGGAAAAGTAGCCCCCAGAGCCAACACTTGGGCCCTCAAGGCTAAAAAAGCCTTGTGCCTAACTTGTGTTGGCCTGTAAATTTAGTTTATTCCCCACTTGTGCTCTCCAAACAGAGGATGGGGTTTTTTCTCTTCTCCTCCCTCTTTTCCTATCATAGGTCAATATTGTAATTGTATTAATGCCTTTTGACAGATTATTTCTTTTTCTTTTTCCTTTGTGAGATTTTGTATTCAGTATTGTCTTTCTGGATCAAGTTATGTTTGAGATTATGTAATTTAAAAACGTATAAATAATTAAAAACAAAAATTCAGCTGCTAAATTCGAGACCACTTTTCAAGCTTTATTAAATCCCTCTTCATGCTATCTACGCCATCAGGAGTGTCTACCCTACTTCAGATTTAGTATCATCTGCAAAGAGGCAAACCTTTCTGGATAACCCTTTGGCAATATCACTCACAAAAATTAGAAATATCTGGATCAAAGACTGATCCACATACATAGGCGGTCGGTGGTGCAACTGTTTGGGGAGACTAAAGGGGGCAGGGTTAGGGGTGGTGCTTACATCCATAATTGTCCGACAACACAGAAAAAAAAGTAAAAATAGTCACAATTAATACCTTTTATTAAATTTATTAGATATGTATCATATGTCAAAGAAAAAAAGTGGTTGCTCAAAGCATATATTAACCAATGTATACTATTCAAAAATGTTATCAGTTATTAAAACACTGCTATTTCCATCCATGGAAAATCCCAAAATGGAATGGTCACATTAGAGAAGTAACATCCAGCGACTAGACTTCGCATCATAGTTGTCAATGATCTGCTCAGGGTCCAACAAGATCACTTTCAATGTTCAGTAAATATAAAGCTGTAAGTCTTTCTTGACCCATTGTGGATCTCAGCCAGTTTCATACACATCTCATATACTACTACTACTTAACATTTCTAAAGCGCTACTAGGGTTACGCAGCGCTGTACAATTTACATAGAGGGACAGTCCTTGCTCAAAGAGCTTACAATCTAGTAGACAAGTGAACGGTCAAATTGGGGCAGTCTGGATTTACTGAACGGTAAGAGTTAGGTGCCGAATGCAGCAATGAAGAGGTGGGTTTTAAGCAGAGACTTGAAGATGGGCAGGGAGAGGGCTTGGTGTATGGGCTCAGGAAGGTTGTTCCAAGCATAGGGTGAGGCGAGGCAGAATGAGTGGAGCCTGGAGTTGGCGGTGGTGGAGAAGGGTACAGAGAGGAGGGATTTGTCCTGTGAACGGAGGTTTCGGGCAGGAACGTAAGGGGAGATGAGGGTAGAAAGGTAGTGAGGGGCGGCAGACTGAGAAGGCAAAATACTGAACTGGAAAGTTGCCTCAAGAAGTCAGACTCAGCATGTAGCAATACAAGAGAAATTAAAACTTAAATGCAAAATATCACGGATGTACATTTCCAAAAGCTGGTATATTCTGAATAAAATACTTTTTTCTACCTTTGTTGTCTGAGCATTTAGTTTTCCTATTCGCTTTGGTCCCAGTGTCTTCTGTTTTATGCAGTGTCTTCTTTCCATTTGATATTTTTTCTCTTACCGTGTCCACCATCCTCCTGTGTCCTGTCTACCATCTGTAGCCCCATCCCTATCCTTCAGTGTTCTGATCCAGCTCTTAAATTCAGCAGTTATCCCTCCATCCATATCCAGCATTTCTCCTCACTTCCCTCCATCCATGTGCATCTACTTCCCTCTCCTCCATCCATGTCCAGCATTTCTCCTCTCTCCCTTCCCCTCCATCCGTGTGCATCTCCTTCCTTTGTCTTTCCTTCCCTCCATCCCTGACCAACATTTCTCCTCTCTTCCCTGCCCTAAACTCCATCCATGTCCAGATTTCTCTTCTTTTCCCTCCCCTCCATCCATCCAATGTCCAGCACCTTCCCTTCTCTCCTACCCTTCCATCCAGTGTCATCCCTCTTTCTCTCTCCATCCTTCCACCCATTAACCTCTCCCAGTCCTTCTGTCCATTGTCTCTCTCTTTCTCCCCTTCCTTCTAGACAGTTCTCTCTCTCAACCCTTTTCCATTCAGCATGTCCTCTCTCTCCCCATCCTTCCAGTGTCTTTCCTCTTTCCCTCCCTACCCTTCCATCCAGCGTCTTCCCTCTTTCTGCCCCTCCTTCCAGCATTTTTCCTCTTTCTCTCTCCTTTCATCCAGCATTTCTCCGTCTGACAGCTAGAGTCTCCCCCAGTTTCTCCCCAGCAGCTTCTCTCTCTCTCCTGTCCATGTCCCCTCTTTCTCTCCCCATCTTTCCACTCATCTCTCTCTCTCTCTCTCTCTGTACCTCTCTTCCATCCAGCATCTTCTCTCTGGCTCTTCCCTGCTCTTTCCCATGTCCCCTCTTTCTCTCCCCATCTCTCTCTGGCTCTCCCCTGCTCTTTTCCATGTCCCTGTCTCTCTCTCTCTCCTCCAGCATCCTCACTTCCCTACCATTTCCAGCCATGTTCTCTCCCTCCGGGCCTCTTTACAGCAGCGCTGACACAAGTACAAAAAGAAGCGCGGGGCTGCAGCAGCCTTCAGGCATGCACTGTCAGCTCTGCCGGTCTTCTGCCCCCAGAATGAGAAATTGATGTCAGCGGGGGCAGAGGGCAGCAGAGCCGACAGTGCATGCCTGAAGGCTGCTGTGGCCCCGCGCTTCTTTTTGTTCTTATGCTGGCTGTGGAGAAAAGCGGTGGCAGCGGCTCAACGCGGTGCTTGTTCCTGCCACTGCTCAACAGAAGCAGTGGCAGCAGAATTCAGCGGGAGTCTTGGCAGGGCAGGTATGCGTATTGGGGGTACATTTGGAGGAGGAGGTAGGCAGGGAAGGTCACAACTAAGCCTCCCCAAGCCTCTTATATGGGGCGCCTATGTCCCTGTAGCACACCACTGGTAGCATCCTTATCCTCCAAATGAACTTCATTCCCCACAACCCTTTGTCACCTTCCACCCAACCAGTTTCTAACTCAGTCACTTTAGGGTCCATACTGAGGGCACTCAGTTTATTTATAAGTCAGCTATGTGGAACTGTATCAAAGGCTCTGCTAACATCTAAGTTAGAACATCCAGCACTATTATGTTATGTGTAAATATTAATTTTTTTGTTCATGCTGTCACATTTGCATGTGACAAATATGTATGCACTACCTCCATTCTATGTAAATTTACCTCATGCATATTCATTGTCGGTATCCTGAAAACCTGATTGGCTAGGTGTGTCCTAAGGAATGGGTTGAGAAGCCCTGCTCTAAGCTCTTCAAGACCACTGCAGCATAGATTATCAAACATATGCTGAAGCAATGCTTCAAAGGTTCATCAAGTTTTCCTTCGTTTAATGCAATGTCTGTGCTCTATCAAACAGACTTTAAGAGGATGAGTTGTCTGTCTAACTTAGCAAAGACTACAAGGACATGAAATAAGATTACTGGACATACAAAAAGTGCTATATCTCAGCAAAAATGATTGTCTCAAGCTAAGATCACTGTAAATACTGATTTCTATCATAATTAAACATATAGGACTAGATTCTATATATCACTCCTAAATATTCAGCACTGAAATGAAATTCACCTATGCGCATTCCATAAAATACGCCTTAATTTAGGTGTACTTTATAGAATAAGCCTACATTTCTACATGGTTTATAGAATATGCAGAGCACCAGTTCACATGACTAAATTTAGTCATGGGCAGTTACACCAAGTAAAACCTGGTATAAATGCAGATGCCTAAATTAGGCGTGGACTGGGTGTATTCTATAAGAATGCGCATAGATTCTAGAAATGCCCACGACCTGCCCATTCCATACCCATAGCCACTCCCCCTTTTCAACTATGTGACTTAGAATTTATGCACAGCATGTTATAGAATACGCTTAGGCAATTCTGCATGTAAATTGCTTATTCATTGACAATTATTAGTGCTGATTGGCTTGTTAATCAATTAGGTTAGGTGCATTGTTATGGACTACGCTTTGATTTCCGCATGGAAATCTCAGTGTGACATAGAATCTGGGGGATAGGAGGAATTCTATAAAGAGTGGCTTTGTTATGTTTTTGAGGCAAGGTGATTAATTAAGTCCTAATAAATCAAATCAACTCAAATCAAGATGGAATGTAGTAGGCACTATTCTATAACAGCATCTGGGTGCCCAGATTCTGTTACATAATACTAGAGTAAGTTGGTATTTACATGCCAACATTTAGGTGTTCCGCCCACTTACACCATGTCAATAGTAGGCTTAAACGTGTGATCTTAAATGCAGCACTTTAAGTTACATACATAAATATTGGATACACCCATGCCCTGCCTATGTGCCTCCCCCTGTCAATACCCCCTTGCATTTATGTGCAGCGTGAGTGGCATGCTAAAATGATAGAATACCACTTAACACCCAAATGGCACTTACTGTAACAGTCACACACATTAGTGTTAGTATGCTATACTTATACGTGGAATTAGTGACTAACTTGAGGTGCCACATTATTGAATGCCACATCTTCATTGCCATCCCCCCCTAATAATTTGATGACCCAGCCCACCACTACATCCTCCCAAGGAGAAAGAGTAAGAAGTGCTGAAAGCAGTATAGGAGGATGGGGTGTATTGCCACTGGGAAGCTAAAAAACTTGTGACTTTGGGTCAAATCTGGGAGGAAGGGAAAATTTATTCCAAGAAGAATATGGATTACTCCCTCACCATTGTGGGCAAATTAAAGATTTCATCTGAAGGAAAGCTTGAGGAGATATTAGTTTAGATGAGAATCTTCTGGAGAGAGCTATGTGTGGTGGTGGGGGGACAGGGTTGTGTTTTGCTCTTGGCTTATTCACCTTTAGATTTCTATATTCATTGTTGGGAATGTGATTTGGGGGGGGGGGGGGTCACACATGATGGGAAAAATGAGAAATGTGTTTTAAATATTTACTTAAACCACCTGTAAGTAGTGCATTCATTGAAAATAGACATAAAACATTTTACCGTTGGTATGCAGCGTTTGTTGTGAATTTGAAAATGTGGTATGGGACTTTGTTGATGCAACTGTGGAATGCCAGGATATGTACCATATTTGGTGGACTTGTCCACTCGTCCAACCATATTGACAAAATATTCATTCTTTGGTGCAACAGCTTATAGGAAAATCTTATCCCTTGAAGGCAGAACACCGTTTGTTGCTTCATAGACCTTATGGAGTACAGCCCTCGCAGCATAAATTGGCAATTCATTTCTTCACAGTGGCACACTTAGCTTTGGCAGTGGCATGGAGGAGTCCAGAGATCCTTACTTGCGCCCTATACTTACACAAATTGGACTTGGACTATCTTTGTGTAATGTTAGAGTTAACAGCAATTACGAATGGACAACTTACCAAATTTCATAAGCTCTGGGATTGTTATCAAACATGGAGATCCAATTCACAGAAACTGAGATGGCTTGTAGCCCTATTTCTCTGGACTGTATCCTCTGCAGTTATATATGCGAGACCCCATTAGGGAATTCGGTTTTCTATGAATGTTGTTCTTTAGACTTTATTGGATGTATTAAGGTTCTTTCAATACATTTTTTTTTTAATTTTTAAAAAGAAGAGCTGAAAGATCAAGCCTGGAGGAAAAGGAGGGGACTAGAAGACAGGACCTATTTATTTATTTTATTTATTTTAGATTGTAAGCTCTTTTGAGCAGGGACTGTCTTTTCTTCTTATTCAATTGTGAAGCACTGTGTACGAATGGTAGCGTTATAGAAATGATTTATAGTAGTAGTAGATTTATTTACTGCCTTTTTGAAATAATTCACTCAAGGCGATGTACAGTAAGAATAAATCAAACATAAGCAATAGACCATTACAGCAGTAAAAATATTCAAACAATACAAAATATGGCATAGTACACTACTTACAATGTCAATACATGACCTAAAGAGCCACAAGAATAAAGAAATCCAGCACCAGAATTCCCACCTGGGGAAGTATATCACAATAAGGACATTGTGAATAAAGGCTCAGAGAGCCCCAAAGAAACTGGTAGAGGACTTATAGAGAAGCTTCACTCTAGAAAAGGGGCTCCAAAAAGTATAAAGCTGCAAAAAGACTTTACCAGGAGCCTCTATCAAGAGAGAGCATCCATAAAGAAACCTACCAGAGAATATAAGTGTTCACTTTTCTACCACTGCCTGTATTTAGTTGCTAATAAGCATTGTCCTATTTGTTGCCTGAAGAATCCAAGTTTAAGTAAATCCTTTGGTTCGGAATTTAAGTTCTGATCTAGACTGACGTGGAGGGGCATTTTCGAACAGGGACGACTATCTCTAAGGGCGCCCAACTCTAAGGACGGTGCCACGAAGAGGCGGGGCAACGCGTATTATCAAAACAAGATGGACGTCCATCTTTCGTTTCGATAATATGGTGGTGGACGCCCAAATCTTGACATTTAGGTCGACCTTAGATATGGTGGTCCTCAGTTTTCGGCGATAATGGAAACCAGACATCTATCTTAAAAATGTCCAAATCCAAGCCCTTTGGTCGTGGAAGGAGCCAGCATTTCTAGTGCACTGGTCCGCTTCACATGCCAGGACACCAACCGGGCACCCTAGGGGGCACTGCAGTGGACTTCACAAATTGCTCCCAGGTGCATAGCTCCCTTACCTTGGGTGCTGAGCCCCCCCAACCCCCCCCCCCAGGTCCGCCTGCCTGAAGTACACTGCACCCACTACAACTGCTCCAGGGACCTGTATACTGCTGCGATGGACCTGAGTATGGCACAGATGCTGACAAAGTATTTTTAAACTTGTTTTTTTATGGTGGGAGGGGGTTAGTGACCACTGGGGGAGTAAGGGGAGGTCATCCCCGATTCTCTCCGGTGGCCATCTGGTCAGTTCGGGCATCTTTTTGAGGCTTGGTTGTGAAAACAAATGGACCAAGTAAAGTCGGCCAAGTGCTCGTCAGGGACGCCCTTCTTTTTTCTATTATCAGCCGAGGAAGACCATCTCTTAATCACGCCCCAGTCCCGCCTTCGCTACCCTGCCGACATGGCCCCATGAACTTTGGTCATCCCCGCGACGGAAAGCAGTCGAGGGTGTAAAAAAAAATCGGCTTTTGATTATGCCGATTTGGACGACCTTGCGAGAAGGACACCTATCTCTCGATTTGTGTCGAAAGATGGGTGTCCTTCTCTTTTGAAAATAAGCGAGTGGATTATTTTTATGTGATACACGTAGGAATATTCCTGGGGGCAGACAATGGGTGAGTGGAGGCAGAGTCAGCACTTATGTACATATTTTATAAAAAATACACAGACATGCTGATTTCTATGATGCAGAGCTGCCCCTGCCTTGCAGTAGGTATACATTTCTGTGGGAGCTTTCAGATATACCTTTGTAAAATAACCTATAGGCACATGTGTTTAGAAAAATATGCACCTATATGCCTTCCCTGCCTAGACACCCTGTTAAAAAGTTACCCTAATAGTGGACAGCCCATACTTGATATTCCATGACTCTTGGTGTGAGTGATGCTGAAGTCCACACTTTTGTGAGAAGGGTCAATAGGACAAAGGCATGGAAATGACTATAAAAACCATCATTTACACACCTTCTTTTGGCCTACAGCTAGGTGGCTCCTTATAGAATTATCTGCAAAATCAGTGTTGCCACTATTTGTGTGGTTATGTTTATGGGGTTTTCTTTAGAGCTTAGTATACTACCTTTCCTGGAGGACAGTCTCTTTCAATTGGAAGGAGGCTCTGGAATGAGGAGGCACAGGATGAAGTTGAAAGGAAATAGACTCAGAAGTAACCTGAAGAAATACTTCTTCACAGAAAGGGTGGTGAATTTGTGGAACAGCCTCCTAGTGGAAGTGGTGGATATTGTAACCCTGTGGGTTAAATTTTTAAAGATTACCTGGCTCCTTCTAGATTTGGTGCAGAGTGCAGTGAAACTGAGTAGTCTGTGTGCATCCGCTGAGTGTTCTGCATGCTGATGGAACTCTCAGGAGAGTTACAAACAGCTCAGACTGTTGGGAGGGATCTGTGTAAGGAATGGATGTGTCTGAGACTTAAGAGTAATTTAAAGTATGGCCTCTTGAAGGTATGTATGTGGGCTAGGAGAGGGAGCATAATTAATATGTGAGCCTGAGGTAGTTTAGGCTCAAGGTTGAGGGGGGAATCTGTACAAGGGCAGATGTGTATGAATGAGAATGTCTGTCAAGTGTTTTAAGTGGGTAAATTTGTGCAGAAACTGAGAGTGTGTTAAGGCTATGAGAGCTTTAACTGAAATTCTGGGCTCCACAATGGATTTTTTTTGCTCAAGGTTGAGTGATGAATGGGGGAAGTGATGAGTGTGACTGTGGGGCAGCATAATTTAGTAGATTTGGATTTGTGTAATGTGAGGAGTGATGAGCTTAATGTTAATGATTTTGTGTGACATCCAGTGTTAGTCACTGTTTTGCATTACAGAGCTAGCACAAAGCCAGAAGGTTCTAAAATAGATTGTGTATGAAGATGGAGAGTGAAAATTCCTTGACTGAGAGGACTATGATATTTTGGGGTTTAAGTAAATAACAGGGTGAATAGGTTGGGCCAAGGGTTAAATGTCTGGGATTTTGACTATGGAAATGGGGTGCTTGGGAACTATGAACAACTTAGTGTTGTGGGTTGGAATGAATTGGGACTCATGCTTATTTGTTTATTTCAAAGAATAGTTAGAAAACATAAAGTTATATATTAAAACAGAGCACATTTAAGAGGGAGCACACACTCAGGGAGAGAGTTTTGTTATCGAGTTTTTAAAGGAAAGGATACTAAGGTGAAGAGGTAACTGCACAACCTGAGTTTGATGCTGGATAATGCAAGCAAGAGAAGATTAAGGAAATAGTGAACCAAAGCTAAATAACATCTGAAAAGAAATGTTTAAAGATTTATAGAGAAACAGAGGAACAAAGATAGAACATTATCTGATTTCGGACCTTCCATCCTTATGTGTAGTCTGCAGAATCTGTAAGAAAGGAAGTTACCTCAACTGGAAGGCACACAGGCGAGATCAGCAGAGGGAAAGCTCTGCCATCAGCCACAGCAGCGTGTCTTAATCACAGACGGTGTTGTGAAAAAGGATTTAGCAATTTTAGCGGATCCGGGAGGGAGAGAGAGAGAGTGAGAGAGACACTGGATTTCGGGTGGGGTGAAAGAGAGAGGGACATGAAAAGACCGGCCCTGCATAGAAACACAGAAAAATGCCTATCCAGTCTGCCCATCCATGCCATCTGCTCTCCCTATCACTCTTATGTACTTGTCCCAAGCCCTCTTGAATTCAGATATTGTTTTCATATTGTAAGCCCCTGGTGGCAGAGCAAGGTATTACAATCATGGTACCAAATATGTCACCCCAAAATGACTCAAAGCCAACCAGGGAGTTTAACAACAAAAATAAATGATTTATTTGCAAACATTTAAGCAAATAAAACAACAGCTTTTATCTATCTTCTCTTTTACAGATCTCCCAGAACATCTCAACAACAAATCATACCCAGACTCTTCAAAAATGTCATAAGTATTTGTACTTATTTTTCTTTAACAGTATAATGACATAAACAAGTTAACAAATTAACTCTCTCCTTTCTGAAGTGATTGTTTATGAATATATTTTGTTTCTGCACTGGCAGGCTCAAGGCAGGACCAGCAGAGGGAAAGCTCTGACATCAGTCACAGCAGCGTGTCCTAATCGTAGCCAGCATTGGGGACAGGATGAAGCAATTTTAGTAGATCTGAGAGGGAGGGAGGGAGAGATACTGGATTTTAGGTGAGAAGCAATGACCAGTTGGGGGGAGGGGGAGGAGAAAGGAAAAATATGTTGTACCCATTGAGGGGGAGGACTGCTAGAAGGAGGTGGGCGTGTGCTGGACCAGGAGGAAGGGGGGCATTGTGGGGAGATGGAGATGTGCTGGGCAGGTGGTGGTGGGGGGTTGGACCTGGCAGAAAGGGGAGCACAAGAGGGGAGAGAGAGACCAATCTGGGGGAGGGAAGAGATGTGGGGGGGGGGGGGGGTGAGAGTAGAACAGAAGAAGTGCTGGACCCACAGACAGAGACAAGGAATTATGCCAGACCATGAGGGGAGCAGGGGATATATATAGAAAAATTCTGGACCTGTGGGGTATGGGAGGAAGGGGACGGACTGGGCATGAAATAAGAATAAGGGACATAGGGCAATGCTGGAAAAGGGTGGATAGGAATGCTAAGAAGGCAGATGCTGAACAGGAACACAGGAGAGATGCTGGACAGGACAGATGGGATGCAGAGAGAAGAAATGTGAAATGGACAGGAGAGATACAGACCGAATCAAATGTGAAAATAAAATGCTCAGACTGCAAAGGTAGAAAAACAATTATTTAGTTTTGAACTTATCAGTTGGAACATGTCAGTTTTGGAAAATATGCATCTCTGATATTTTGTATTTCCATTTCTCTAGTATTGTTGTATATGCAGAATCTGACTCCTTGTGTTTTCCAGTTCAGATTTTTGTCTTTTTTATCTGTATTATTAGTCTGTGATTTCTTATTTCATATTTGTTGATACTCTGTTTCGCATATGTGAATAAGGTGCATTATTCTGCTAGGCTAGCATGTAGTTTTTATGTAAAGAGCTGTAGCAGTCCCGTTTGTTCTTTTTTTCTCACTAGATAGTGTATTGGATTTTAGGGTATTGTGTAATATTTACAGTGCTGCCTTTTCACAGATAAGGTTGTATCTCTTTGCGTCCTGGGAGTTAGTGCTCTTATGGTACAGTAAGGTTCTGAGTGTGTTTCTGCATGAGTTTGTGCTTAGTGTTTTGCAGTGAAGGGATTGTGTGTTGGCCTTGAGGTTGCTGACTTTAGAACTTATTTCACAAATCCTGTCTGATGTTATGACAAACTAAAATTAATCATAAAATGTACATACATGTGTCAATTTTTACAGTAACGGGGGAATTTTAAAGTACTTTGCCCACATACCTGGATCTTTTCTTAGCTAGTATTTTTGTTTATATTCTCTTCTAGGTCATGAGAATTGGAACTCCTAATTATAGCGGACTTGAACTGAATAATTTCTGGTTATTTTCATTGGTTAATACTAGGTTTCCTATGATAGCATTGTGCTCATTTGAATTAGTTTTTCTGTACAAGTTTTGCTTGATTTGTCTTTATTTTAAAACATACCTTGTCAACAAAGGGGCGGGGCTAGGTGGGGTGTGGGGGGCCCCACCAAACTGGTCTGCACAGGGCCTCACGTTTGCTAATACTAGCCCTGTTTCTATGTAACATAGCATGGCAGTTTACAAAAACAAATATTGAAAAGGAAAGGAACACCATTTCAGAAAGGAAAGAAGAGTCATCAAAGACAGGGGAAAAAAACCAAGAGGGGAAGTCAGTCATTCATTCATCAACTAATTAGTGGACAGAGAGGAGATATTTAGCCAGTACAGAGTAGAAGGTCACAGTCCTGCAGCCCAATGGCCATTCTGCAGATAAGTTGGATTCAAAGGTTCTGGAGAATAGGTGAGTCTTCAGAGCTACTAATTTGTGGAATGAAAGTTCCAGTCTGAGTGTGGATGGGAGGGAGATCCAGGATAGGGGTGCTGTGCAGAAAAAAAGCACAGGATCAGGTGCTGTCCAGTCATGCTTGACAGAGGGGGATGCAACAACAGAAGTCATTAAGAGATAAGGCTCAGGAAGGGGTATAAGGAATAATCAAGGATGAGAGATAGGGAGGAATACCAGAGTGTAACACCTTTATGAGTTAAGGTAAGAATTTTATATGGGATTCGGTAGGCAATTGGGAGCCAATGGTGTTGAAGGAAAAGTAGAGCAAGATGATCATACTTCTTTGCATGGACCTGAGTTTTCAGGGTAGCGTTTTGTACTGTTTGAAAATGATGAATGAGAAACTGAGGAGCTCCAGAATAAATTATATTACAGTAGTCCAAATATGAGATAAGAGTGGTGTGTAAGAGTAAGTTGGGTTGTTTCATCAAGAAAGTAATGAATAGTTCAAAACAGTGCAAAGAAGCATTTTTTAATCAATGCGTTAACCTGAGGTTCAAATGTTAATTTCTGGTCTATAATGATTCCAAGGTATTTATGTGACCTCATCTTCCAGAATGATTGTTTACCTTACTATACCCTGATAAATACAACAGGCAAACTTTCATTAAAAACAGAGGTGAAATACAATTATTAAAACTAACTTCATTGTTCTATTTCTAAAATAGAAGGGGAAATAAAATCTAAAAAAAAAAAAATAAGTAACTCAGGATAACAAATGAGTATAATTAATGAAAACCAATAACATTTATTTTTGATTTTGATTATAATAATATTTATTTCTTAACAAATTTTTTGTATTCTTGTTTTACAGTTCACTACTCAATCAAATCAAGAAATTTCTGCTGCAGTCTATCAGGTAAGTATTTTTTTTAATACATGACAAATTTTGTTATGGAACATATTTAATTTTTTAGATTAACCCACAGTAATAACATTTTAAAAGAAATTGATGCTTTGTGTATATTTTTTCTATTACAGATTGTTCACTACTACAGAGGTAAGTATTGGTTTTAACTTTCTGCACTCTATTTCTTTTAATTTCTCAGTTCTTTTCCTTATTCTTGGTTGAACTTAGCTGATTTTCAAGCTTTCTTGACTTTCTTCAGCTTTTCTCCTTTCTTTCACGTTGGATACCATAGACGTGATGAAGACAGGAACCAGGTCCGGGTTACCTACTACACTAACTTAAACAACTTAAATGAAAAAATAAACCTATTCCCTATTTATAAATTTATAATTTATTTATATTGTGACAAGGCTAGCATCTGGGGCCCCGCAGAGAGGCAGCTAATCCTCAAACTATGATTCCCAGAAGCCCTTGCAAGAAGGAGAGAGGAGGGTAGCCCCAAAAGGGTGGAATGGATTTCCAACCCCAGCAGGGGGAGCAGTGGCTCAGTTACTCCCTTCACCACTAGAGGGAGAAGGGGAGGTGAAGCTCAGTCCCTTGGCTGCATCGCCAGTATATAATCCCCCCAGCTGTGAGAGAAAGGGGAGATTTCCTGGTGGCTCCCAGCCAGCAGTGGGGGGGGGGGGGGAAGAGGAGACTGATCGAGAGAGAGAATCCATAGCGTAGGTGGAGGATGGAAAGGGCTTGCCACTGGAGCTTCCCTGAGGGTGGGGGGAGGAAGAGTAAGCTACCATGGAGGGTGAGAATGAAAATGCAGGCCTGTCCAGCACAAGAAAGCAGTGTGAGAGGCCACAGAGGCTGTGGTGCTGTGAGGTAGTAGGAAAACTGCCAGCCCTGCTCAGTACAGGGTCCTCCTGGGTGCTGTGAAGAAGGCAGGTGAATTGAGTATTGGTTTCCTGTGAAGATACTGTTTGTGAAAGTGTTGGAACTATTGGGATGTATAGAAAAGATGGCTGAACTTTGACTGAGTCCTTCTGAGGGAGAGGGGAAGGTAGTGTCAAGGAAGTGGGCTTGAACTTTTAAGGAACTGAATGTTTGCTGGAGTTTTGAACCCGGCCTGAACCATTTTTGTGAACTGCATTTTGATGTTGGGAGTGGAACTGAATTGAGAATAAAACACTTTGGCCCTAAGTCCAAATGGCAGTCTTGTTCCTTACCAGCCACCTGTGAGCCTAACCGGGCTGCTGGCACCAACCCAGAGCGGAGGAAGCGGACATCTTTACAATATATTTTTAAACTAGCTATCCCAGATAAATAAATGGATAATTAGGACTCCCTACGTTTTAATCCACCCACATAAAAAAATTCAAAAGGAAAAGTTTCCAATTCAGAGTGTTTATTTCCAACAAAATATTAGGGCTTTATTCAGTGAATATCAATTCAAAGAAGCTAAAATCCTCTAAAGGTAGCCAGCTTATAGCTGTTCTATACCCCAATATTAAACTACTTCTCTCAAGTAATTTTTATTTTAATTTTTTTTCAGGGGTTAAATTATTATTTTTAAACTCCCTTACAGCTGTTATCTGTGAGAAGTGTATTGGCAGTATATTAGAGGTTTTTTTTTCTCTGACTGCTCTTATAACAATCAATGCTAGGCTGTCAACGTAATCAACTATTTACATATATATATTTTTTCTCAAGCAATGAGGTACTTTGCTTGATTTCATTTAAAATAATTTTAATACCATTTAATTCAAGAGTCTCACAAAAATTCTCAAACTCTCCACTCAAAGCCAAAATTAACATGCGAGGTTTCTTTAATTTTTTAATCTAAGCCCAAACACTCTTTTATTCTTACTTAAAATTAATCAACACTTTAATTTGTTTTAAATAGATTTTTTAAACTTTCCTGAACGGAGACCACTAACATAGGTCTGTTCAGTAACTCACTAACCTGACCTCCCAACTGACTCAAACGAACATTTAGAACCCTAACCGTGTCACAGCTGCCTCGAGCTCGCCCACGAGCCCCTGCACTACCACAAAGTCCACTAAACAGCTCCAAAACACAAATTTTACAATAAATTTTACAATTTTACAATTCTAGCATTACCCAGCATTTAAATATTTAAACATATTTTCCATACCTTTTAATCCTCTGAAGTGTTTCATTTTCAGTTTTCTTTCCAGCACGTACCCGCTGCATGGCTCTGCCACGAGCCAGCATCTGGCTCGTGCTATCGGCTGTCTCTCCCTCCTCGAGGCACTTCTGTAGCGCATGCCAGCCAAACGCACGCGCCCACCATACTACATAATAATAATAAAAATGCCTAGGGAGTGCACCGGAGCACTTCTCCCCCTTAACTCTGTCCCACGCCAAGCTCTCTCATCTTCAGGAACCAGCTCTGCCCATTCAAATGAGCCGGCTCCTTTAAAATTAGGGAATCCCTGCGTCTAGACATACATCTGACATCATCACGCTGATGTCAGACGCAGATGCAGGTGCCAATCAGCTTCTCCGGGCTCGCCCCCTCTGCTCCACTCCGACTCTGTGCTCCCAAAACCTCCCGAACTCGCTGCTCCACAGCCGCTGCTGTTCTGGCCGCTACCGCAGTGGAAACAGCTAACTACTCTGTCCCGAAGGCTGCCCCGGCCCCGACAGGAATGATGGCTGCTGCAGGCATCGGGCCCTCTCACAGCCTGCTCCCGGATTGCCGCTCCAACCCCTGCACCGCTAAAAAAAATGTGCTGTCGCAACAGATGTGGCTGAAACTCACCACCCTCACTGAAATCGCTGCTCGGCCCCGCAGCTACAAGGTACTTTTTAAATTTTTTAAATTTTTAACCCCTTAGGGGTTACATTTAAATTGAATGACCATGGTGATTTGTGCATCGCAGAGAGATGGAGTCAGTTAAGGACATGTACAGCTACCAGTAATCCAGAACACCATTATCTTGGAGTGATTTGACACAAGATATTATCCTGTTGCCAAGATGAAATTTGGTCTAATGCTGCTTGAAAGCTTGAGATGTCTGGAAAAAGGAAATCCATGGAGTGAATTAATAGAATATCATCAGCATAGTAGAACACACCGACACCAAGAGATTGAACAAGATGCATCAGTGGAGATAAGAAAATGTTGAATAGCAAAGGTGCACAGTGCAGTTGGTGTTGATGTGATAATAATGATGGCAGGGAAACAGTGGAAGGTCTGTCAGTGAGAAAGGAGATAAACCAGCTGAGGACAGAACCAGTGATACCAATGTTAGGAGAGTAAGAATGATATAATCAATAAGATCAAAAGCAACGGAGAGATCTAAACTATCAAAGCTATTTTGTCATTATCGATGGAGGAATAGAGGTCACTGAGTAATGCAGCAACTTATCTCTGTATAGTAGCCTGGCTGAAAGCCAGATTGACTTGGACAGAATACATGAATTTGATCCACATAGTGTGTAGTAATTGTTGAAATACAATTTGTTCAACAAGTTTAGCTATGTAATTCATTAGAATTCATTAGAAATAGGACAGTAGTTAAAAACTATGCATGGATCAAGGTTAGATTTCTTAAGTATAGGTCCTACAAGGGCCTTTTCTGAGAAACTGGGACTTCTATGATCGATAAGTATCAAAGCCACTATTCAGCAGGCCTAAATATAACATATAAAATTATCTGGATAGTAGCTGAATATTGGTGCTATCAAGATTTCATGGCTTCTCCCTTGTTCCTTTCACCCTCTGTCCCTTTACTGTACAGAGAGTATCAGATCATTTGTGAGGATTTTTGAGTTGACACTATCCATATGAAAGGGAATGTTATAACAGGAGCCTGAATTAATGGGGCAAGAAGGTGCCTATTCTTTGCCTGTTTTACATAAAATATTAGCACAAATCCTGCAGACATCACACCTAGATCTCCTGAGCACATTCACCGTATGAGAACGTGCCAGCTTGCACCATGCATACTTTAAGGCATGACTTCATTTATAAGGGCCTGTTTACATCTGAAAATGGTTTATAAAACTACCCCTATAAGGAAGAAATGCTATAAATGGTGCTCAAAATTCCATGCTGAATGGTATTCTATAATAGGTGTTACGAATTAGTGCCCTATATAGAATAGTGCATAGCACCGGGATTCACACTCAACTTTTAGGTGCGAGGAGTTATACCAATTGAAACCAGGTGTAAATCCTGGCGTGCAAATTGGGCACGGATCCACTGAATTCTATAACATTGCACATATTTTAAGGGGATACCCTTGGCCTGCCCGTCCTCCTCCCATGGCCATGTCCCCTTTGCAGATCTGCACGGGAACCCAAACTATTCTATAAGTCGGCACGTGTGTGACCTTCCCCTCCTGGAAAAGAAGCCCCTGTTCTTGGGCAGTGGGAGGCCACTAAGGCAACAAGGGCTGGGACTGCCAGCCTGGTGGATGGACATGGGAAGGGCCAGCCCATCTGGGCAAGGACAGGAGTTAATAAAAGGAATGGTTTTGAAGAGAGCGTGATCTTTGATCAGAGTTGCCAGCTCTGCAGTTTTTCCAAGTGGGTTTTCAAAGGAGTCTGCGGGAAAGTTTGACCCGTCACGAGTTGCGGGTTTTTGAGCTACTTTCTTATACTCACACGGCTGCTCGCCGCGTTTTTATGTTTGACTTCTGAGAGCAGCATGAGCAGGCTCAGCATGATGCCAACTGTCACAACTTCTCCCACTGGAGCCCTAGAGAAGAGAAACAAAGCTATTGGACATCCAGAATGACATCCTCAATAGGAGCAGTAAAGTACAGTACTTTGCATTATGTGCAAGTGGATTTTTTTTTCTGTTTTAATCTTGTAAAATGCACCGAGATTATCAGTTGGGTTAAGTGACTGCAGTCACCCCAAGTATCTGCAGCTTCCACTTCTGTCGGCGCATGTTATCAAGACTTTTCCACACATCTTCTGTTTTTTTTAAGTCTGCCTTTTTAAAAATGTTTCATGTACTCAGAATGTATTTAAAGGCTCGGGCCAAAAAGAAATCTCCTATACACATTTTCAACTGCATCCCTGGAATTTCTCCAAGTCCTTAAGGCCGAGTGGTCCTGTTTTATTGAACAGTCAAAAAGCACTTTTCACATACACATGCTGGACTGATATTTATCTCTGTATGGGCTGATCAGGGCCAAAATGCGTGCAGTAATTTCATGGTAACTTGGTTCCCCCTAAAAGACCCAGGGAAGCAGTTTGAAGAGCCTTAAAGATAAATGACCTCGCAGTTAAAGTGCTGAATTGCCACAGGGTTGGTATTACGGCCTAACACACACATTTCTGTGCTGTTTTTAAAAGTGTGAGACTACAGATTACCACTGGGTGGCACACTTGTAAGGCTATGTTGTGAACAGCAACACATTTAGAAGCACTTCTGACCCTGGGATTTAGGAATAAACCTGCCGGAAGGATGTGTAAAACTGAATGATGACTCCTGAAAAAAACCCCAGGACATAGATTCAAAACTTCTTTCTACTACTTACACACTTCTCTTTCTGACCTTGGGCAAGTTATTTTAACTACGTGTGAAAGCAGGTCTCAGCAGAAAGTAAGGCATTTGTCCTAATGTATCTTTCCTTGTCAACATATTTTATGCATATGCAGGGAGGATGAAGAATGCCCTTACTGATTAATTACTTGTCTCAGAGAAAAATTCAGCCTCTAATAGCATAGGGAATGTTGCGACTTCAGGAGTACCTCTATCCCTCCAGTAGCGAAGTGCAAGTGTTAATTTGTTCCCCATTAGGAATGAATGGGAGGGGATGGAATTGAATACAGAACCCCTGTAAGGGAGGGATCATTGTTTTTCATGCTGGGATCCTTTCTACAAGGGCTCATGGAATATTTTTCTGGAATCTGAAGAGGTGGATCCTTAGGCCACAGTGGTCTGGGGGAAGAGGAAAATAAGCTTTTTCTTCCTCAGGAGTGGCTGGAGCTCCTGCCCACCTGGAAGTGTTGTTCTTGAGCTAGGACGGAGGCCTAGGGTGTGAATAAAGTGCTCACCTCTGTAATCCTTCCTGCCAATATCTGGGCTTCCGGGAGAGGATCCCGAGGTCCAAGGTGGGACAGACTCAGAAGAGGAGGAGTGTTTTGTGTTTTGAAATTTGTATGTTATTTACTTATATTATAGTGATTATACATGGCACATAACACAAAGATTTGTCTGGTATCACTGGGGAAATCGAGCCTAATTTAGAAGCTTAAAATGTAGCTTGAACCTAACAAAACTGTTTTCTGAGGTCTGCTGATATCAAATCTGAAATTTCAAGGTATTGTAGAAATTTGGCCAGCCTTGTTGTAATGCTGCCTAAGGCTCCCACAACAATAGGGATAACCTGACATGGCTTATTCCTTAATTTCTTGACCAACAATCTAATATTATAGGCAGCATACTTGCCTAGTTTAAAACATCTATGTAAGGACTTACTAAGACTATGTACCAATCATTTAACAACTTCTTAAAACAGACCGGCTTTTAAATACTTAAGAAAAAGCAAAAAACGTCTCCAAACAGTAATGCTTTTAAATGGTTGCAAAAGGTACTCAGATTCTTGATGTAAAGATACTGGTAACATATTCCATATATTTGGAGCAATATAATTTTAAAAAAGACTGAACTCTAGTAACATTGTTTCTTAAAACATTTAGGGGCCCTTTTACTAAAGGGCAGTAGGGCCACCACTGCCTTGGTGTACAGCAAATCATCCCGACTGCCAGGCTACACAGGAGCCAGGCAGTAGTCCCAGCTTCTGCCATGCACCAACTCCAGTGATAGAAAATACATTTTTATTTTCTAGAGCCAGAGGTGTGCCCAGCGGTAATCGGGCAGTATCAGGATACCACCTAAATAGGAGGCAGTAAGGGCTCCTTCAGTATATGGCTGCTGTGACATTCAACTCTTTCAAAAGAAAGTGATGTTATGAGTTTCTCCCATTGCCTCATCCAAGGAAGTATGATGTAAGTCCAATAGGTTCCTTCTCTCTTTTAATAGGAGATAGCCATGTAGCTTTCCCTCTTTCTCAAAAGGGGATGTTCGGGAGCCTGAACTCTTCCACAAGAAAGCAATCCATAGATCTCTTTTAAGTGCTTTATTTCTCTTTCAGAGTCAATCTGCACAGCAACCCATTAACTCAGGGTGAATAATCATAACATCTGTTAGTTCATCTAACATCCCTTCTCTGAAGCCTTCCTTGGTAACAGGTCATAGCTCTGTTACTCTCCTTGCGCCACCCGGTGCTCCATCTGGAGAATACCACTTGACAAACAGGCTTCACAGGATATGCCAATTAACCATTCTAAATACAAATCCACTCCAGTTAGCTTCTGCTAACCACTTCATAGGAGTTACTCTCCTTTCAACAAACAATTCATTATACTCTCTTCAACTGAGCCTTCCACTGGGAGATGAAGGCAGTGGCGTAGCCAGACAACCAATTTTGGGTGGGCCTGAGCACAAAGTGGGTGGGCACAAATTTTTCTTTCTCCTCCTCTCCCCCAGCACTTCTTAACTCAAAATATAAATACTTTAGCTGATGAGGATCCCCAATCTCCATCAGCTGGGGACCTCCACCAGAGATGGCCAGAACTCCTCCCCGCCAAGCCCAGCAGGCAGTAGCAACTCTTCAAACCACTGATGCCAGCACCCCATACATGCTTAGTTGTCAGTGGCTCCAGGATGCTGCCCCCATCTGCCAAGCTTGACGGAAGGCAGCTCCAGCCAGCCCCGGAAGAGATCCCCAGCTGGCAGGGCTTGGGGATCCCTACTAGCCACAGCAAGGTTCAGGGCTGCTGTTAACCATGCTGGTGACCAGGGCAGAAAATAAAGAAGCCCCTCCCCCAATTCTCTCTCCTCTCCAATCTCTTCATCTGCCGTTACAGTCACACTGACAGACCCTCATAAATTACAGAACAAGGGATCACAAATCAGAAATAAAAATATGTAGACAAAATTGAACTGGGAACCTCAGCATGCACTGCAACACTGGAGAAAACAAAACAAAAGCGCATTTCCTTTTCTACTTAACACAATAAAAAGACATCCACTATGCACATTTCCCAAAGCTAACATATTCCATTTAAAACATTCAAAATTAAAAATGATTTTTCTACCTTTATTGTCTGGACATTTTATTTTTCCATCATATTGGTTCCAATTTCTCTTTCCCGCTTTCCTGTCTGTCTTCTGCTAATTCTTCAAGCGGCTATCCATTTGTCTTTTTCTCCTGTCATTTCATTTCCTCACTACAACTGCCTCTGAAATATTGATCTTTCCTTTCTTTCTTTTCTGCTTCTGTACACTCAAATTTCATCCTCTTTCTAAATATTTTCCTTCTTTTTACTTTTCAGATATCTATCACATTTCCATTTCCTTTCACCCACTAGCTCTCCCATTCCCCATCTATCTCCTTCCCAGCCTATCATGCCTTTCCATCTTCAATCTACGCACCATTACCATATTTCTACCCCTGTAATCACTGTTCCCTCATTTATTTCCTTGCCATCTCCACTCCTTGGGCCTCTCCCCCATGCTTTCCACCATTCCCAGTGTCTCCCTCCCTCCACCCTTCCAGCCCAGCATCTGTTCTCTCTTTCTCCCATCCTCACCCTCTAGCCTGATATCTCCCTATCCCTTTTACCTCCCACCACCAGCATCTTCCTGTCCCATCTCTCTCCCCTCCCCCATTGTTCAGCATTTTTCCCTTTCTCTTCCCTACCATCCATTGTCCATCTTCTCTCCCTGGATCCATCTTCCCTCTTTCTCCCCTCCCCCGCTTATGCATGTCTCCTTTCCTTTCCTCTCCTGCACCTTCATGTCCAACTTTTCTCCCTCTCCCTGCCTTGAGCCCCTGGTCTAACATCGCTCCCCCCCCCCCACACACACAGCATCTCTCCATCCTTCCTTCCCCTCACCTCAATGCCATGTTCAATATTTCCCCTCTCGTCTCTCCCTCCTTACCTTCCACTTCCATGTCCAACACTTTTTTTCTCTCTGGTCCTTTACCACTCCTATGCAGCCTTTCCCTCCCTCTCCCCATCCCATCCCACCCCACCCCACCATATCCAACAATTCTCCCTCTCTTTCCCCTTGCAGCATCTCTCCATTCCTCCACCCCACCTAGCACTACCCTGCCTCACTCCCTCATCCCAACAGTGCTCCTGTCTCTCCCTCTCTCCCTGACCCCTCAAGCCATCTACCAGCATGCTGCACCTTTTTCCCCTCTCCCCCTCCCCCCAGCCACCCGCTGACATGCTGCAGCTTTTCCCCTCTCCCCCACCGGCGCGGTTTTTGTTCTCTCCCACCTCCAAGCACCTGCCGGTGCGCCGCAGGCCCTCGCTCCCCTTCCATCCCCACCGGACGTCTGCAGCGGAGCCGCATGGCGCCACGTCCGTCAGCACCCTGCCGCTACACGACTGCTTCCATCAGGCCGGCCTCACCTTCTCTGATACTCTTTCTGAAGAAGCAGGGCCAGCACAGAGGAAGCACTCGTAGCAGCGTGCGGACGGCCCCGGCGCCGCCACTGCTGGATGGGGATGACAAGGGAGGGAGCAGGGAGGGAACAAAACCTGCGGCGTGCCGGGGGGTAGCTGGGAGGAGGGAAAGCTGAAGTCGTGGTTTGGTTGAGTTGCACCATTGCTGGGTGGGCCTGAGCCCAAAGTGGGTGGGCCCAGGCCCATCCAGGCCCACCTGTGGCTACGCCCCTGGATGAAGGTCTCAGATAAAAATAGCCACCACCCTTTGGACAGGATTTGATTTCACCTCAACTTTACAGTCCTGTTTTCCACCCACTGCTGTTAACATCAGAGTCTTACTTTAAGGCTCACAGTGTTCCTTCCACACTGTGGTCAATCAGAGTTACTTATCCTTCCCATTATTCTGGACTATAAGTACCTTGGCTGTCTTTAGGAATCTCTTTCCTTTAGTGTTCAGTCATCAGTTGCTTGGCATCCTTCATTCTTCTTGGAGGGCTCCTTCTGCTTGGGAAAAGGCATTTTTAAAGGGATGCTTTCTACCAACCCCACCCTTCCAGGGCTCCTCCTTATATTCTAGAAAAGGTACAGAACTCTATCCAATAGGCTTGCCTTCTAAAGGGAACTATTCCAACCTTCTGACATAGGCCCTCCCCTTTTCAACTTAGCACAAGGGTAACCTCCACCCTGCCCACTCCCCAGCTGTGTCTGGGCTAATGTTGAGGCAGGGCTCCCCTTAGTGGTCTCTACAAAATAATACAAGGGCCTCCACCGTTAGAATACCCTCTAGTGGTCGCTACCCATCTAAGTAGGCTTCATCTACTCCTGAGCACACGTCAGGTCATTACAGCAGTCTTGCACCATAAGAGCTCCCTCCGGTGGCTAGGTCCTGTCAAGGCACGTCCTATATTTATCACACTACGCGTCAATGCCTTGGCTTAACGCACAACCATTTACTACTTTTTTAAAAAGCCCTCGGTTTGCCACCGCAGGGCCCCTTTTACTGCTGTTTGGTAAAAGGGCCCTTTAGACAATGGTAGCACCAGTAAGAGTTGTCAGGTACTTCCTGAGCTGAAATTGTGCCCTGTGCAACATACCCTCTAGTGCTCTCACCCCGCCCACTGTGGCACAGCCCCAGAACAGCCCTGTGAGTTGTTGACTAGAATGTAATTCTCAACCCAGAACACATTCTTATATAGCAGGTTGTATTTAAACAACCAATACATTTTAAGTACAATACATGGAAGTTTAAAATATATTCATTGTTGCACATGCAACCAATGCAGACCCTCAAACTAGAATTATGTGATCTATTCTTGTTGCCCTATAAACAGTCATGCAAGCGTATTCTATGCCAGTTGCAAGGTACAATCTGGCAAACCTAAATACAGTAAATTATAATAGTCAAAATGTGGAAGAGAAGGAAGTTAGCTCAAAACATGGAAATCTGTAGGATCCAAAATATCTCGCAATTGCTGTATCATATGTAATTAATAAAGAATAGTTCATACTACTTTTCATCTAAAAGAAAAACATCAATCTATAATAATTCTCTGGCATTGGACCTCCTTTCTAATTGGAATTGCTTGACTAGAAAGACATATTCACTTAGGAAGTTCATATGAGGTCATTTTACTAAGGCACACTAACAGATTTAGCGCACACTAATGATTAGCATGCCCTAAATGATAAGGCACCCACAGGAATAACATGGGCACCTTATCATTTACCACATGCTAATCATTAGCACGCGCTACATTTGTTTGCGCTCCTTAGTAAAAGGACCCTATGATTTATTCAAAGACACCACTATAGCCTCAATTTTATTAAAATTCACAACTAACCCATTATCAGAACAGTACACAATAATCTGATCAAAGTTAGTATTTAGATCAAGGGCCCACACATTGCCTTCCAAAGCAGGGGAATGTCAGTAGCCTATATTCTATACTCAAGGTTCAAAAGATACAGGTTTTAGCAAAGAGGGACAGTATATATGTTAAAAAGTGTAGCAGAAAATGTTGAACCTTGGGGTGCACCCAATTCCACTGAAAAGTATAATCAGATATCATGTCATTAATACTGACCCACTGGTAACTATCAGATAGATAAGACACAAACCACTTCAGTACTTGCTCTACTGTTCTTATTTCTGGAAACCTCTTCAGCGGGATGCAAGGATGAACTATATCAAATGCTGCTTCTAAGTCAACAAATGCAATAAGTAAGCAGATTTCTGTTCCTCCAATCCATGTATAATGGTATCAAAAAGAGGTAGCATCAATGTTTTAAGACTATGGGCCCTGTTTACTAAGGCGCGTTAGCATTTTTAACTCGACTACAATTAGTGCGTGCACTAACCATGTAGGCGCCTATAGAGATATTGTAGGCATGTACACAGCTAACGCGCGTTAAAGACGCTAACCAGCCTATAACGCGGCTTAGTAAACAGGGCCCTATGTGTGTTCCGGAAACCATGTTAATGTTCACTAAGAACAGCATATGCATCAACAAATTTATACAAATGTTGATGTACAACATGATCAATCAATTTACTAAAAAAGGACAGATTTTAAATGGGACTATAATTCTCACATTCAGAACTAGAGACTTTCAGGGCCCCAGTGGCGTAGGAAGGGGGGTGGTGGGGCAGTCCGGCCTGGGTGCACACCGCTGGGGGGGTGTCGGCTCCGCTGGTTTCCTGCTCTCTCTGCCCCGGAACAGGTTACTTCCTGTTCCAGGGCAGAGAGAGCAGGGAACCAGCGGAGCCGACGCAGCTCCCAGCGACGTGCAGTCGGGGCGGATCGGCCCTCCCGCCTGCTCCCTGCTTTTCTATGCTAGTAAGAATGCACTCCGGGGGGGGGGGGGGGGGTGCGTGCCGAGGGGGGTGCGCAGGGGCGACCCGCCCCGGGTGTCAGCCGCCCTCGCTACGGCACTGCAGGGCCCCTTTTATAAAGCGGCTACAAAGGAAGTACCACTGGGTACCGCAGCAGCTCGGCGGTGGTTCCCACCCCCAGCATGCATCATATCCGGAGCTACGATGGGTGGCAGTAAGTGCTTCCCCCTAAAATGGCCACACGGCAAGTGCTTCACTTGCAGCATGGCCATTTCCTGAAAAAAAGAAAGACCTGCCTGTTATCTGCTGCAGTAAAAGGGGGCCTCAGTGCTCATCAAAAACGTGCTGATGCCAGTGCAGGCCCCCCTTTGCCGCAGCTTGATTAAAGTGGCCAAGTATTTTAATAACTGGTTGTATTGAGGCTTATTTCAGTGTCACCAGCAAGTAACCATCCTGTTGACATGAGCAAACCACAACCACTAAAAAATTCAGCCATTGTTAGAGCTGGTATCACATCCGGTGGGCTTGAACAATGGTTAAACCTTTGCACAATAGGAATAATTTCAGATTTTATCATGTAAAACAAAATTGTTCCATTTTCCAGAAATTGCAGTATTATCTAGATCTAGGGAACCATCATAAACAAAAAAGCAAACCACTCTTTGTTTGAAGATAATTAGCTGAATCAAGCATTGATGGGATGAGACTTTTTTGAACCATTGACATTTTCTAACAAATTCTCAACCACAGCAAATATAGGGGCCTTTTTACAGCACCATGGTAGAGCTACCGTGGCATTTTGTCATGCGCCAATCCGGCACTACCACCAGCCTACAGCAGGAGCCAGCAGTAGTGCCGCCCCCCAGCACACACCATTTCCGGCGCGACAGGAAATAATTTTATTTTCAGCACCAGGGGCTTAGCCAGTGCGATTGTTTACTGCCGAGTTAGCGTGGGAGCCCTTACTGCCTTGGTAAAAAGGGCCTCAGCACGTGGCAAATCCATGCGCTGACACTACCGCAGGGCACCTTTTACTGCAGCTTGGTAAAAGGGGCCCTTATTTATTTTTTAAAATTGTATTCCACACTATCTATGTTTCTAGGTAGCTTACATAATAAGATTCAAAGTAAATTGACAATAAAAATACAAACATCAAAGACAGCACTGTAAATAGTCAGTCATACATTGAATCCAAACTCGAACTCATTCAAAGGCCTGCTGAAAAAACGAAAGCTTTAATTGTTTCCTAAAGATTGAATTTGACACAAGAATTCCACAGTTTTGGAGCTGCCACTACAACTCTGCCATCCTTGACAAGGATTTATTAATCCTAACTGACCCCCCCCTCTTTCATAGCTATTAAGACAGCAACTTTTCAGTGCCCTACTTTAATCAGATAATTCTATTTATTTATCTCAGTTTGGTATTTCCTCCATTTTCTCTCTTCCTTTTTAAACTCATGCTTAAGTAGTTGAAGGTTATTTGAATACCAAGAAGCCACATATGTTATTTGTGATCTTTCTCTGGTCTACTGTACTAAATTGAGAAGCCTCATCCTCCCAAAAGCATCTAGCAATGCATCTGTTTTTATAGCTGAGAGATAACAAATGAGAAAGCCATTTTGCCTTAATTGCCTCTATATCAAACAGCTTACAATATACCATCGGTACTGATGAGGCTCTGACCTGTGATAATAAACATCTCAAATTAAATTGAAGCAAATGGTGAACTTGGGAACTGGGACATTAACCAGAGCCTGGCACTCTACAACATTAGTCTGCTCCAGAAAATATAATAAATATAAGGGTAGCAGTCCATTAATGGGTCAAATAATATATTAAAATCGCTAACTAGTCTTTCTAACCAAGACACAACTTAAAATCCTCCATTAATATCATAGTAGGAAACTTACATAGTACTGGCAATATCCAACCAAAAAAATAAAAGAATACCCTGATCTGCTCTGTGCAGAGGAATGTACGTGAAAGTAATAGCAAATTTCTCATTGAGAAATACACATTGAGAGCCATCAATGATTCAGAATAGACTGAAGTGAGCGTAATACTCTAAGATGCTCATTTTCAAAAGAGAAAAACACCATAAAGTGTCAGAAGAAAGTTTTTCTTACAACAATGTCTAAGTTGCAATTTTCTAAACTCTGACTTGAGAAATTTGTCTCCGCAGTTTGTCCAAATTTCAAGGGAGCATGTTGTGGTTGTGTTTTGGGCGGGCCTTTGTCGTTCCCAAAAGTTAGATGTTTTTCTGCCATAATGGAACAAAACCAAAACATCTGTGGCAAAAATTGAGACGGTTTTGTCTAGACCTATTTAAAACAGAACTAAGGGGCCCTTTTACTAAGCTGCAGTTAAAAGTGTCCTGTGCTAATTTTGGCGCACGCTGGGCCATTTTTTACCATGTTGGGAAAAAGGCCTTTTTAAAAATGGGCAGTAAATGTCCATGCAGGAATATTAAAATTATCAAGTGGCTATTTGCTGCCTGCGCCCTTACCACCACCTATGTAGAAGGCAGTAAGGGCTGACGTGCTACTCATGTGGTAATCAGGCAGTGAGCGACAATGTGCCGTACTGTCGATTACTACCGGGAACGCCCCCTGTGGTATAAAATTGGAGTCAGCAATTTATGAGATTGCAATTTTACAAAAGGACTGATAAGGATTGAAAGCAAGGAAAAAGGCAGTTGTATTCTGTATCGTAAATGCTATTTCTGATGGCCCCCAATTTTTTTTTTTTAGCTTTAAATGCATAAATGAAATGAATGTCATTATAAATTTGAAATTGGTATGCATGGACTACTGTACTGATATATATCTAAGGGTCCAGTGACAAGGTTACCCATATTTATGGAGGCAGGTTCATGTTGTTTGTATAGAGTATTCAGTGCTTGTACCTTTAAGAGATGAAAGTTTGTCCTTGGACTACAAATCTATGCAATTTTGTAGTTCTCTCTGATTGGTTCGCTCAGAGCACATGTACAGCTCCCTGTGGTTTATGGGAGGCTTCCTATTGGTAGCGTGCCTTCTATCGTACTGGGATTTAGTGCCTCCTTCTTTCTTGGTTCTTCCCTCCCCCCCTCCCTATAGAGCACGGTGGAAGCAGCCCTCTAATTTAGCAAGCAGTGTATGCCTTTAAATTCACTGTTATTCTATCAAGTCTTTTTTTTTACCATTCCTACTGCAATCAACATCTATAATCTACAACATACCACTTCTACTATACAGCATTATCTCTCAGTGTGTGCTGAAATCACTCTCCCAGTCCCTGAGTTTGGGGTACACTGGTTGAGAATGGGCTCTGGTAGCAGAGGCTACATACATTCAAGCAACAAATTGCAAGTTATTTTCTCCTTGTTCTTGTTACTATATTAAAGAAGATTTGCTTAAGAACTGATGGGGGTCTTTTACTAATGCTTAGCTCGAGTTATCTGCAGCAAGACCCATTTTATTCCTATGGGCCCTGCTGCAGGTAACTCGAGCTAAGCTTTAGTAAAAGACCCCCTGATACTCTGCCTTGATGATGTTGTATGCTTACAGTATTGCTGATCATCCTGGGAGTGAGGTAGCAGAAGAGCGATAAGGCCTGACAGGCCCAACTGACAGCTATGTGGGTGCTGACTGATATTCAGTGCTGGCACCTGCATAGCTAAGGGGCCCTTTTACTAAGCCGCGTAAGCGTCTACGCCATAGGCGTAGTTTGACTGTTTCATTTGGGGGGGCAAAGAATGGGCGGAGCATATTAGCATATCATTTGCATATATACATATGCAAATGAATATGCTAATATGGAGGAAGGAAATGAAATTTACAGGCAAAATATCACAGATGCACATTTCAAAAAGCTGACACATTTCAATTAATAAATTATGAATAAAATAAACTTTTATTTACCTTTGTTGTCTGATCATTTAGTTTTTCTATTCGCTTTGATTCCAGTGTCTTCTGTTTTATGCAGTGTCTTCTTTCCAGTAGGCTTCCCTCTGCTCCCCACCCTCCCAGTCCCATCCATCTCTTGCTCCTTCCCTCTGCTCCCCACCCCTCCCAGTCCCAACCATCTCTTGCTCCTTCCCGCTGCTCCCCACCCCTCCCAGTCCCATCCATCTTCTGTTCCTTCCCTCTGCTCACCATCCCTCCGTCCCATCCATCTCTTGCTCCTTCCCTCTGATGTGCCTGACCTCTCCAAATCCCATCCATCTCCTGGTCCATCCCTCTGCTCCCCACCCCTCGCAGTCCCATCCATCTTCTGTTCCTTCCCTCTGCTCACCATCCCTCCGTCCCATCCATCTCTTGCTCCTTCCCTCTGCTGTGCCTGACCTCTCCAAATCCCATCCATCTCCTGGTCCATCCCTCTGCTCCCCACCCCTCGCAGTCCCATCCATCTTCTGTTCCTTCCCTCTGCTCACCATCCCTCCATCCCATCCATCTCTTGCTCCTTCCCTCTGCTGTGCCTGACCTCTCCAAATCCCATCCATCTCCTGGTCCATCCCTCTGCTCCCCACCCCTCGCAGTCCCGTCCATCTTCTGTTCCTTCCCTCTGCTCACCATCCCTCCGTCCCATCCATCTCTTGCTCCTTCCCTCTGCTGTGCCTGACCTCTCCAAATCCCATCCATCTCCTGGTCCATCCCTCTGCTCCCCACCCCTCGCAGTCCCATCCATCTCTTGCTCCTTCCCTCTGCTCACCTCCTTTCCCAGTCCAATCCAATTCCTGGTCCTTCCCTCTGCTCCCCACCCACCCCTCCCAGTCCCATCCATCTCTTACTCCTTCCCTCTGCTCCCCACCCACCCCTCCCAGTCCCATCCATCTCTTGCTCCTTCCCTCTGCTTCCCATCCCTCCCAGTCCCATCCATCTCCTGCTCCTTCCCTCTGACCTCCTTTCCCAGTCCAGTCCAATCCAATTCCTGGTCCTTCCCTCTGCTCCCCACCCACCCCTCCCAGTCCCATCCATCTCTTGCTCCTTCCCTCTGCTTCCCACCCCTCCCAGTCCCATCCAATTCCTGGTCCTTCCCTCTGCTCCCCACCCACCCCTCCCAGTCCCATCCATCTCTTGCTCCTTCCCTCTGCTTCCCATCCCTCCCAGTCCCATCCATCTCCTGCTCCTTCCCTCTGACCTCCTTTCCCAGTCCAGTCCAATCCAATTCCTGGTCCTTCCCTCTGCTCCCCACCCACCCCCCCAGTCCCATCCATCTCTTGCTCCTTCCCTCTGCTTCCCACCCCTCCCAGTCCCATCCAATTCCTGGTCCTTCCCTCTGCTCCCCACCCACCCCTCCCAGTCCCATCCATCTCTTGCTCCTTCCCTCTGCTTCCCACCCCTCCCAGTCCCATCCATCTCCTGCTCCTTCCCACTGCTTCCCACCCTCCCAGTCCCATCCATCTCCTGCTCCTTCCCACTGCTTCCCACCCTCCCAGTCCCATCCATCTCCTGCTCCTTCCCTCTGCTTCCACCCTCCCAGTCCCATCCATCTCTTGCTCCTTCCCTCTGCTTCCCACCCTCCCAGTCCCATCCATCTCCTGCTCCTTTTCCTCTGCTTCCCACCCTCCCAGTCCCAACCATCTCTTGCTCCTTCCCTCTGCTTCCCACCCCTCCCAGTCCCATCCATCTCCTGCTCCTTCCCTCTGACCTCCTTTCCCAGTCCAGTCCAATCCAATTCCTGGTCCTTCCCTCTGCTCCCCACCCACCCCTCCCAGTCCCATCCATCTCTTGCTCCTTCCCTCTGACCTCCTTTCCCAGTCCAGTCCAATCCAATTCCTGGTCCTTCCCTCTGCTTCCCACCCCTCCCAGTCCCATCCATCTCCTGCTCCTTCCCTCTGACCTCTTTTCCCAGTCCAGTCCAATCCAATTCCTGGTCCTTCCCTCTGCTCCCCACCCACCCCTCCCAGTCCCATCCATCTCTTACTCCTTCCCTCTGCTCTCCACCCTCCAGTCCCATTCATCTTCCCTCTGCTGCCCCCCCCCCGCGAGGTCCAGGATCGTGACCCCGTTTACCCCCTCTCTTCCTCCCTCCCTCCGGTGCAGGCAGCAGTCTTCTTCAGCCTTTCTGTGTTCCTGGCAGCGGTAGCGACGTACACGCTGCCTTCGGTCTGCCCCGGAAGCCTTCTTTTCAAGTTCCTGTTCCCACCTATGCGGGAACAGGAACTTGAAGAGAAGGCTTCGGGGCAGAGCTGAAGGCAGCGTGTACGTCGCTACCGCTGCCAGGAACAAGAAAGGCTTAGAGAAGATTGGTGCTGCCTGCGCCGGAGGGTAGGAAGAGAGGGGGTAGATTATAGACACGCTCGTCTCCGTCTGCTTCGCTGCTTCCCTGCCCTCTCTGTCTGCGTCCCGCCCGAAAGGAAATGACATCAGAGGAAGGCGGGACGCAGACAGAGAGGGCAGGGAAGCAGCGAAGCGGACGGAGACGAGCGCGTGCCTGCTTGTTTTTTTTTTTTTTTCATTCTAGCGCCAGTCCACGTCATCATCGTTTGGGGGGGCATTGCCCCCCCTCGCCCCCCCAGTCTACGCCTATGGTCTACGTGCTCCCAACATGTGCCAAAATGGAGTTACCATCCAGCTACCGCGTGGCTCTTGCGTTAATTTCATTTTTGACACACGTTTTGGACGCGCGCCAAGTGGCATTTGATGCATTAGGTCTTTACCGCCCGGTTACCATGTGAGACTTTACCACTAGGTCAATGGCTGGCGGTAAGGTCTCAGACCCAAAGTGGACACGTGGCAATTTTCATTTTGCAGCAAGTCCATTTTCTGCAAAAATTTTAAAAAGGCCTTTTTTTCAGGTGCCCTGAAAAATGGATCTGCACATGCCCAAAACATGCGCCTACACTACTGCAGCCCATTTTTGGCACACCTTAGTAAAAGGGCCCCTCAGTGACCAAAGTTAGATCTGCTATTTATGTGGTCCTCTTTGGTTATTTATCTATGCACTAAATATTGCTAGCACCCGCATAGCTGGTAGCTCCTCCCTGACTCTTCCCTTGGAACACCCCTTTCTGACCTACAACAAAAATAGCCAGTCAGAGCTGATATTCAGCGGCTCTGCCAAGTTAAGCGCTGCTGAATACTGGCAGCTGGCCTGCTGGGTGCAGTTTATGCAGGCAAGAGCCTTTCCTGCCCACTTCAATAGCTTTCAATATCGACCACTTCAATTGCAAGTCACAACTCCCAAATGGCAGGCCTAAATCTAGTCTGCTGAGCTTCAGGTGGCAAGATTTAGATTGAATTTCAGCAGAAATCTAGCCTGCTAGATTCAGCAGGAAATGAGCTTAATTTGAATAGACAAAGTTTCTCTGGCTTTAAGCTGGACGCCCAGTTGTGCTTTGAAAATACACGCCATAGTGATAATGAAAAATAGTTACAGTCTATTTTCATTTCAATTCAGTTTTTGACTTCATCCCCCTAATCACCATTTAAAATTGCCTTTCAACCTCATTCTATATAGGTGGGGCAGTTCTGTATGTTGCTGGATGAGTTCGCCACAGATAGTCATTGATAGTGATTTGAGAAATGATTGACAGGGGTGTAACCAGAACTTTTTTTTTTTTTTTTGGGGGGGGGAGGATGCAGACTGGGGGGGGGGGCAAACAATTCCTTTCAGGTCCCCCCCACCTCACTGCTGCCTCCCATCATAATTTTGCTGGTGGGGATGTTCAAGCCCCGCTAGCTGAAGACTTTATCTGCCACAGCCCAGAGCTGTGTTGCCTAAGGAGCAAGGAAGCATGCAAGCTTCTACAGCCTCTCTTGGTGTATTCCAAACCTCACTCTGGTGCTTTCAGTGTGTTCCAAGCCTTCCTCTGGTGTCCACCCTGAGGAGACAGGGGGTGCATACACAACAGACTCACCTTGTACAGATACGCCACTGGCTGGAGCACCCTGTTGACTTCATGCTGCTCAAACAGCATGGACGGGGTTTCTGGTGACAAATTTCTTTGGCTGGCAGGGCTTCAGCATTCCTGGCAGCCATGCATTTGGTGTCGCAATTTTCATAAGAGGCTGAGCCCAAAGTGGGCCCACCCCCTATGGTATATAAAGCACTTGCTTAAGTTATGTGCAGAGCAAGCCAGTGTGCTGAGAGGGCAGAGCATCGGAATTATAGACAAGCTATGTTTTTTTTTATTCTGCATGATTGTGCCCCTAGCTATAGTTTCCGCTTATTAATTTATCAGTTAGAAACTCAAGTCCTGAATCTAGCTCTGGAACCCTTTGCTGGAGGATGTGGTAATAGCGATTAGCGTATCTGGGTTTAAAAAAGGTTTAGACAAATTCCTGGAGGAAAAGTCCATAGTCTGCTATTGAGACAGAAATGGGAAGCAACTGCTTGCCTTGGGATTTGTAGTATGGAGTGTTGCCACGATTTGGGTTCCTGCCAGGTACTTGTGACCTGGCTTGGCCACTGTTTGGAAAACAGGATACTGAGCTATTTGGACCATTGATCTGACCCAGTATGACTACTCTTATGTTCTTAATTATCTTAAATCCAGGAAGATTGCTTATAAGAAGTTTCTTTCAGCAACATTTGCATATCAGGTTGAAAGTCAATAGAATGACCTTCCACGTGCGCTTAAACATCAGACTAGAGCAATCAAATTTCACGTTTGAAACAAGTTCTCTTGGGACTCTTCCCTCTCACAGGGAAAAGCTCCATAGTCTGCCCAACAGCCACAGCCAGGACAGATCTGCTGGAGAATTTTTCCTGGTGAATCAGACAGGATGGATCCTCATGTTCATGAAAATACCAGATGCCTATTAAATGCAAGTGTAGAACTGAGAAACCAGGAGAGTTAAAGCGGTGCACTACTGCATCTTTCCAAGGATACAATTCAATTAAAGTCATGTTCAATATACCCTTCTCCTCTTGTGGTCCTGCCTGCTGCACCCCATTCTCCACCAACAGACATGCGTAGGACCTCTATGAATTTCTTGTCACATATGCTTCATATCTTGCTAGGGGCGGCCCAAGACAATCTGCTGCCCGAAGCAGGGATGAGAAATCCATCCCTGCCCTGTCTAGCATTTCCCCCCTTCCTGACTTTGGTGCCGAGCAAAATAGTTGAAACTATTATAAAGAATAAAATTACAGAACACATAGACAAACATGGTTTAATGTGACAGAGTCAGTATGGGTTCAGCCGAGGGAAGTCTTGCCACACCAATTTGCCTAATTTCTTTGAAGGCGTGAATAAGCATGTGGATAAAGGTGAGCTGGTTGATGTAGTGTATCTAAACTTTCAGAAAGCTTTTGATAAAGTTCCTCATGGGAGCCTCCTGAGAAAATTAAAGAGCCATGGGATAGGATGGAAGGTTCTGGTGTGGATTAGGAATTGGTTATTGGACAGAAAACAGAGGCTAGGGTTAAATGGTAATTTCTCTGAATGGAGGAGGATAAACAGTGGAGTGCCACAAGGATCTGTATTGGGACTGGTGCTATTTAACATAAATGATATGGAAACCAGAACGATGAGTGAGGTGATTAAATTTCAAGATGATACATAACTATTCAAGATTGTTAAAACACGTGTGGACTGTGAAATATTGCAGGAAGACCTTAGGAAATTGGAAGACTGGGCATCCAAATGGCAGATGAAATTTAATGTGGACAAATGCAAAGTGATGCACATTGGAAAGAATAATCCGAATCATAGTTACCTGATGCTAGGGTCCACCTTGGGGTCAGCATTCAAGAAAAAGATCTAGGTGTCGTTATAGATAATATGCTGAAATTTTTTGCTCAGTGTGTGGTGGTGGCCAAAAAAGCAAACACGATGCTAGGAATTATTAGGAAAGGGTGAATAAGACTGAAAATACTATAATGCCTTTGTATCGCTCCATGGTGCAACCACACCATGAGTATTGCATTCAGTTCTGGTCACTGTATCTCGAAAAAGATATAGTGGAATTAGAAAAGGTTCAAAGAAGAACGACCAAAATGAAAAAGCAGATGGAACTCCTTTCATATGAGGAAAGGCTACAGAGGTTAGGGTTCTTCAGCTTGGAAAAGAGACGAATGAGGGGAGATAAGATTGAGGGCTACAAAATCCTGAGTGGTGTAGAATGAGTAGAAGTAAATCGATTTTTTTACTTGTTCCAAAAGTACAGACTAGAGGACACTCGAGAAAGTTACATGGAAATACTTTTAATAGTTAAGCTCTGGGACTCTTTGCTGGAGGATGTAGTAACAGCGGTTAGCATATCTGGATTTAAAAAAGGTTTGGACAATTTGCTGGAGGAAAAGTCCATAGTCTGCTATTGAGACTGCTTGCCCCGGGATTGGTAGCAAGGAATGTTGCTGCTAATTGGGTTTGTGCCAGTTGGCCACTGTTTGGAAAACAGGATACTGGGCTAGATGGACCATTGGTCTGACCCAGTATGGCTACTCTTATGTTCTTATGTTCCCTCCTCAACCCTCTTCCCTATGTTTACCTTATTCTTTTTCCAAAATGCGGCAGTGATTTCTATAGGTTGCCCTGTCATGGTGCTGCCAGCACCGGCCTCTTTGCTACTGCGTCCCACCTCTGAGGAAACAGGAAGTTACGTCAAGATGCAGGCTGCAGTGGGAAAAGAGGCTGGTGCTGGAGGCAGGGCAGCCTATGGGAATCGCTGCCGCTGCCACTTCTGCCTTTAGGAGAAAAGAAACAAATAAGCTAAAGGGTTGAGGAGGGAAGAGGAGAGTTCTGCTCCTGGAACGTGCTGCCTGAGGTAGGGCCACTACTGCATCTTGCTGCCTAAACATGGTCAGACCTTTGTAACTTGAACTACATAAAATATACCAGACAAAATTAAACAGGATAAAACACAGTTTTGATTCTCATAACAGAAAGTGGCTTAATGACAGTAAAGATTGTGAGAGGGGAAGGGAATCAGTCTGTTTGTGGCACTGCAGCATGAAAAAAAAAGAAGAAAGAATATTGGTCTAAATTAGCAAGAGGATTTGGGGTTTTAGGGAAATGTGTGGGAAATTCTGAACTTGAATGTCTTTCTGTTGGGAAGAAGCTTGAGGGAAAAAGGGAATAAGAATGGAAATTAGAAATAGTTAAGAAGAATTAGAAGTTTTATGAGGTAGGGGGATGTTTCTTTTGTGGTCTTCTTAAAAGCCCTCTAAAGACTTCTATCGAGATTGGTCTTTTTGCTCTGTCTTTGTGGGCTCTGTGTCTGGTGTCTAAATATTCGTCACTCTATCCTTTATTTTTTTGCAAACTAGACAAGAAAAGATCTTCCCCACTAGTGACTCCACATAATGTAATATTTATGCTTTAGTAAAACTAGTGCTCCACCTCAGCAAGGAGTGTGAATATGAGCAGCAATTGCTTGGTGGCTCTAGCTGCTTTCCCTCTTCCAGAACTAAATGTTAATTTATCCTCCGAGTATGATGGCTTGCCTTCTTTTCCTTTTATGGCTAAATAGCAACTTTAGCTGAAAAAAAAAAAGCTAAATCAATTTACTCTGTCATATACCATGAGTGATATTGCAACAAAATTATTCTCTAAAAAATAATGACTAGACATTTTTTTATGGAATCACATAGTGGCTGAACGCGAGAATACCACACAAAACCAAAAACAGCGGGAAACGGAAAAGGCTCAGCAATGAGGCTTTAAAAATGTACAAGAGTTCTTTGATTCATATAACATATCAAACAGTTTATGTGAAGCGGTCTGCATACACTGCAGAGGTGCGCTCTCCTTGGAAAGTAAATTATTTTTTCTGATCAAGGTCGTTTTAAAGACCATCTGACAATATATGTAGCTGTTTTGTTCCATTCATTTGACACACTATTGCAAGACTCCTGAGGCAGGCACTCTAAGCCGAAGCACTTCATAAAAGGTGGCTGGGGTTCACCACATAAAGAAGGATGGAACCTAGTGGGGAGACACATGAGGTGGAAAGCAGGAGAAAAACTACCTGCTGTGGATACTCGTGAACCTGGTGAAAATAGAGGTAAGATTTGAATGCAAAGAACAGAGACAGAATGGGGAGCCCTTGACCGTGAGGGATGCACACATCCGTTCTCAGGGCCTCTTCCCCTCCCGCACCCCACAGGCAGCCACAACCGAATGTGTACAATGAATTGGGTAGAAACAATCATGGCTCTCAGAGTCCAGTGTATTACAGTCCACTGCTGTCTCTTGCAATCCTCTTGACCAGCTCTCCTGCAAGATGGAAGAAGTGTTTGTTTAGCACCTACATAGCAGAAACGGAAAAGGTGGCTGAGAGGTATGAGCTTACCTTGAACTTGTGGTGCAAGAATCTGTTGGCTCCAAGGGACCAGAGGCTGCCTGCTTCAACAAAGGAAAGAGAGAATGGGGGGCAGTGAGGGAGCACATCACACACAGCAATGAACTTCTGGTGGGTAGAGAATTGAGAGTTGGTCACAATGTAGAAAATGCAGAGTATATGCTAAGCTACCAGCTAGCAACCAGTCTGAAACCAAACCCACACACCAGTTATCTTTCATACAAAGAATGCACTGACTGCACATACTATACAATTCACTCAGAGGAAGGAAAGGTGAGTAGTGGAGTGCCTCAAGGATCGGTACTGGGACCGATTCTGTTCAATATATTTGTGAGCGACATTGCCGAAGGATTAGAAGGTAAAGTTTACCTTTTTGCAAATGATATCAAGATTTGTAACAGAGTGGACACCCCAGAGGGAGTGAAAAACATAAATAAGGATCTGCAAAAGTTAAAAGGATACCTAATGTTTGGCAATTAAAAATTCAATGCAAAGAAGTGCAGAGTGATGCACTTAGGGAGTAGATATCCAAGGGAGATGTATATATACATAGTAACATAGTAGATGACGGCAGAAAAAGACCTGCACGGTCAATCCAGTCTGCCCAACAAGATAAACTCATATGTGCTAGTTTTTTGTGTATACCTTACCTTGATTTGTACCTGTCTTTTTCAGGGCACAGGCCGTATAAGTCCGCCCAGTACTATCCCCACCTCCCAACCACCAGCCCCGCCTCCCACCACCGGCTCTGGCACAGACCGTATAAGTCTACCCAGCACTAGCCCCGCCTCCCAACCACCAGCCCTAGCACAGACCGTATAAGTCTGCCCAGCACTAGCCCCGCCTCCCAACCGTCTCTGCCACCCATTCAAGGCTAAGCTCCTGAGGATCCCTTCCTTCTGAACAGGATTCCTTTATGTTTATCCCACGCATGTTTGAATTCCGTTACCGTTTTCATTTCCACCACCTCCCGCGGGAGGGCATTCCAAGCATCCACTACCCTCTCCGTGAAAAAATACTTCCTGACATTTTTCTTAAGTCTGCCCCCCTTCAATCTCATTTCATGCCCTCTCGTTCTACCGCCTTCCCATCTCCGGAAAAGGTTCGTTTGCGGATTAATACCTTTCAAATATTTGAACGTCTGTATCATATCACCCCTGTTTCTCCTTTCCTCCAGGGTATACATGTCCAGGTCAGCAAGTCTCTCCTCATACGTCTTGTAACATAAATCCCATACCATCCTCGTAGCTTTTCTTTGCACCGCTCAATTCTTTTTACATCCTTAGCAAGATAGCCTCCAAAACTGAACACAATACTCCAGGTGGGGCCTCAACAACGACTTGTACAGGGGCATCAACACCTCTTTTCTTCTGATGGTCACGCCTCTCCCTATACAGCCTAGCAACCTTCTAGCTACGGCCACCGCCTTGTCACACTGTTTCGTCGCCTTCAGATCCTCAGATACTATCACCCCAAGATCCCTCTCCCCATCCGTACCTAGCAGACTCTTCCCGCCTAACACATACGCCTCCCGTGGATTTCTACTCCCTAAGTGCATCACTTTGCATTTCTTCGCATTGAATTTTAATTGCCAAACCTTAGACCATTCTTCTAGCTTTTTCAGATCCTTTTTCATGTTTTCCACTCCCTCCAGGGTGTTCACTGTGTTACAAATCTTAGTATCATCCGCAAATAGGCAAACTTTACCTTCTAACCCTTCGGCAATGTCACTCACAAATATATTGAACAGAATTGGCCCCAGCACCGATCCCTGAGGCACTCCACTACTCACCTTTCCCTCCTCCGAGCGAACTCCATTCACCACCACCCTCTGGCGCCGGTCCGTCAACCAGTTCCTAATCCAGTTCACCACTTTGGGTCCCATCTTCAGCCCATCCAGTTTATTTAAGAGCCTCCTGTGGGGAACCATGTCAAAAGCCTTACTGAAATCTAAGTAGATTACGTCTATAGCACGTCCACAGTTCTAGGAGGTAAGAGGCTGATATGCACACACAGGGAGAGGGACCTTGGGATGATAGTATCTGAGGATTTGAAGCCAACAAAAGAGTATGACACGGCGGTGGCTATAGCTAGAAGGATGCTAGGCTGTCTATAGAGAGGCATAACCAGCAGAAGAAAGGAGGTGTTGATGCCCCTGTACAAGTTGTTGGTGAGGCCCCACTTGGAGTATTGTGTTCAGTTTTTGAGGCTGAATCTTGATAACGATGTAAAAAGACTTGAAGTGGTCCAGAGGAAGGTGACAAAAATGGTATGGGGATTGTGCCAAAAGACGTATGAGAAAAGGCTAGACGACCTGAATATGTATAACCTAGAGGAATGGAGGGACAGGGGAGATATAATACAGATGTTTAGATACTTGAAAGGTATTAATTTAGAAGCAAACATTTTCCAGAGAAGGGTAAATGGTACAACTAGAGGACATGAATTGAGGTTGCAGGGTGGTAGACTTAGGAGTAATGTCAGGAAATTGTTTTCACATAGAAGGTGGTTGATGTCTGGAATTCCCTCCCGAGGGAAGTGGTGGAGAAAAAAAATGGTGGCGGAATTCAAAAAGCGTGGGATGAATACAGAGGATCTCTAACTAGAAAATGAATGGTTGCATGTGTGTTTGCATGTCGAGTGGCACTTAGATGATGACTCTGGCTGTGAAGAACTAGGCCAGTACTGGGCAGGCTTGTATGGTCTGGGACCTGTGGATAGCAATCTGGTTTAGGATAGGCTGGAGAGAGTTTCGATAAGCTCCAGTAATCTGGAATGTGAGGACAATGCCTGAAGGACATTTACGGTCTGTGTCCTGCAAATGACAAGGCAGATTTGAATAGGTTGGAATGGGCTTCGATGGCAACTTCAGCAGTTGGAACCTAAGGACAGGGCTGGGCGGACTTCTACGGTCTATGTCTCAGAAATGCCAAAGAAAGACAATGATCAAGTATTTTATATCACATTCATTGTTGGTTTAATCATGACTGATAATGAGTGTGATTGTTGGGCAGAAAGAATAGACCATTCAGGTCTTTATCTGCTGTCAATTTCTATGTTACTATATAGCAAGACATGTTTATCCACTCTGCACTAGCTAAGATAATATTGAAGCACCTTTCTGACCTCATGTGCAACTTTCTTTAAATTAGTACCTTACTTTCGTACTCCTATTACTGTATTTTATCTACTTATGGGCCCTGTTTATTAAGCCGCGCTATAGGTGCGCGAATGTTTTTAGTACGTACTAACACTAAAGACACCCACAGGAATATATGGGTGTCTCTAGCATTAGCACATGCTAATTATGCTAGCTAAAAACGCTAGTGTACCTTAGTAAACAGTGCCCTATATGTTCCATCTTTGCTCTCACCCTATGCTGTCTATTAAAATGTTTTGTTGTGTATTGTGTCGACGTTATGCCATACTTTGTATTCATGTTTGAATATTTTTACTGCTGTTATTGTCTATTGCTTATGTTTGGCTTGCTGTACACGGCCTTGAGTGAGTGCTTTTAAAAAGGTAGTAAATAAATCCTAAGAAATAAATAAAAATACACGCGCACCGACCCAACTTAAGTGCCTGAACCCTGCAACACAATGAAACCAAAGCTCATAATGAACACTATCCACCTTATAATTGAAAGAGAAAAACGTCTAGATTTCGACCCAAATCGGGAGATAGACGTTTATCTCACAAAAACGAATAAATTGGTATAATGGAAAGCCGATTTTGGACGTTTTCAACTGCACTCCATCGTGGAAGTGTACAAAGTTGATGGGGCGTGTCGGAGGCGTGGCGAAGGTGAAACTGGGGCGTGGTTATCGGCCGAGGAGAGATGGGCGCCTTTCGCCGATAATGGGAAAAAAGTATGCGTTTGTAGCTAGAATTTAGGGCACTTTTCCTGGACCCTGTTTTTTCACGAATAAGGCCCCAAAAAGTGCCCTAAATGACCAGATTACCACCAGAGGGAATCGGGGATGACCTCCCCTGACTCCCCCAGTGGTCACTAACCCACTCCCACCACAAAAAATGATGTTTCACAACTTTTTATTTTTACCCTGAAATGTCATACCCACCTCCCTGGCAGCAGTATGCAGGTCCCTGGAGCAGTTGTTAGGGGGTGCAGTGGACTTCAGGCAGGTGGACCCAGGCCCATCACCCCCTACCTGTTACAATTGTGCTGCTTAATGCTTAATCGTCCAACCCCCCCAAACCCACTGTACCCACATGTAGGTGCCCCCCTTCACCCTTTAGGGCTATAGTAATGGTGTAGACTTGTGGGCAGTGGGTTTTGAGGGGGATTTGGGGGGCTCAACACACAAGGGAAGGGTGCTATGCACCTGGGAGCTCTTTTACCTTTTTTTTTGTTTTTGTAAAAGTGCCCCCTAGGGTGCCCAGTTGGTGTCCTGGCATGTGAGGGGGACCAGTGCACTACGAATCCTGGCCCCTCCCACAAACAAATGCCTTGGATTTATTCGTTTTTGAGCTGGGCGCTTTCATTTTCCATTATCACTGAAAAACAAAAACACCCAGCTCACAAATTGTCGAATAAACATGGACGTCTATTTTTTTCGAAAATACAGTTTGGTCCGCCCCTTCACGGACCCGTTCTCGGAGATAAACGCCCATGGAGATAGACGTTTTCGTTCAATTATACCTCTCCACATAACTTTTCTTCTCTGCAATTCCCAATGCGATTGTAACATATGAACCATATCCGACTGTAACATCACTTTGTATTTGTTCTCTACCGGAGTTAGCGATCGTCTTCACGGTACCATGTAAGCCACATTGAGCCTACAAATAGGTGGGAAAATGTGGGGTACAAATGTAACAAATAAATAAATACATTGTTTATATTTCAGTCAAAAAAGGAACTTAAAAAAATAAAGAATAAATATTATGGGACTTTTAGTAAGCTGTAGCAAGCTTACCGCAGGTTAAAAAGCACTACCGCGGGGCATGCTCAGGCACCCCCTGGACGTTTTGGGATCTATGTGCGCTTCCCACACGCTAAAAATTAGAATTTATGTTTTAGCACCAGGAGCACGTCTGGAGGCAGAAAGTAGGCTTGTTCTGTGCTAATGGGTTAGTGCAGCTACATCGCCGTGCACTAACCAATTAACCCTTACTGCTTAGTAAAATAAAACAAGGAAAAGGAAAACACTCAACGAATGGAGCAAACCAAAGATCAAATGGAAGGAGTGGTGTCAGTCAATGAAAATGGGAACCAGATGATTCTTTATTATACTCAGCAGCTGAAACCAAGGGAAAACCCGACACTGCTATGTTTCAGCGCAACATGCGCCTGCTTCAGAGGTAAATACTACTTGTTTAAAAATAACTGACGTTAAGAATGAGAATCAGATACTGGTTCTGTGTTCAATAGTTCCTTGACAGCAGCTGAGGCAAAGCTCAGTGAGTAAAATGCAATCGGCACTATGCAGCACAAAATCAGGCTCATTTTCAAAAGAAAAAGACGCCCATCTTTCGACACAAATCGGAAGATGGGCGTCCTTCTCACAGGATCGCCCAAATCGGCATAATCGAAAGCCGATTTTGGGCGTCCCCAACTGCTTTCTGTCGCAGGGACAACCAAAGTTCATGGGGGCATGTTGGAGGCGTAGCGAAGGCGGGACTTGGGTGTGCCAAACACATGGGTGTCCTCGACCCATATTGAAAAAAAAAAGGGCGTCCCTGATGAGCACTTGGATGACTTTACCTGGTTCTGTTTTTCTTATGACCAAGGCATAAAAAGGTGCCTGAACTGACCAGATGACCACTGGAGAGAATCGGGAATCACCTCCCCTTACTCCCCCAGTCGTCACTAACCCACTCCCACCCTCAAAAAAAATCTTTCAAAATATGTTGTGCCAGCCTCTATGCCAGCCTCAAATGTCATACTCAGGTTCATCGCAGCAGTATGCAGGTCCCTGGAGCAGTTTTAGTGGGTGCAGTGCACTTCAGGCAGGCAGACCCGGGCCCATCCCCCCTACCTGTTACACTTGTAGTGGTAAATGGGAGCCCTCCAAAACCCACCAGAAACCCACTGTACCCACATCTAGGTGCCCTCTTCACCCGTAAGGTCTATGGTAGTGGTGTACAGTTGTGGGTAGTGGGTTTTGGGGGGGGCTTGGGGGGCTCAGCACACAAGGTAAGGGAGCTATGTACCTGGGAGCAATTTGTGAAGTCCACTGCAGTGCCCCCTAGGGTGCCCGGATGGTGTCCTGGCATGTCAGGGGGACCAGTGCACTACGAATGCTGGCTCCTCCCACAACCAAAGGGCTTGCATTTGGTCGTTTCTGAGATGGGCATCCTTGGTTTCCATTATCGCCAAAAATCAGAAATGGGCATCCTTGGTTTCCATTATCACTGAAAATCAGAAATGACCAAGTCTAGGGATGACCATCTCTAAGGACGAGAGGAGAGGAGGTGTACATATTTCCCAGTGATGGGCCCTATAACCCATTACGTATCTTCCATCTCTCTCATTCCTTTCCATCCAACGTCTCCCCTTCATCCCTCCATCAAACATCTCTGCCTCACCCCTCCATCGATGTCCTCCCTCACTCCCCTTCCTTGCCTCACCTGTCCTCTCACTCACTCTCTCTACCCCCCTCCAGCAAGGTTAGGGCCATAGTTGCCATTGCGCCAAACTACTTGCTACTCTTTCCGGCTCACGTGACAACTCTATACATCAAACCGTGTGTTCACTGTGTTTTTCACTTTCACCCAAGTTTATGGAAAGATAGGGGAAAAAAGTCTCATTAATCACCAGGTCATGTAGGGATCTTTACGTGACAAGTCTAATCATTGACAAAAACCCCCTCCATCCATTTGCAGTGACTTAACTCAAGTGATTCAAAATGAGAGCATCCATGTGTGGTATTCTAACGATACCAACATTTCAATAGCTTAATAATAAAATGACATAATCTAGAAGGGCTGCACTTATCTTTGGCTTGAAGTGTTTGGTATTTATGTATTTTATTTTAATCTCTAGACTCCTGAGGATGGCATTGTTTGCTGAAACACGGTGCTGTGTTGAGTCTTATCTATTATTAAAAAAACATTTCTCCACCCTCCGTCTCCTTAGTTTTTTGGAAGTGTCTTGTTGAGTTAGAGGTATAGCAGAAATTCTGACTGTGGTAAAATTGGATATTTTACTGCAGCTTAATAACTACCCCTGTGAATTAATAAACTAGCTATGTTCCAGTGATTTTCTCATCATTTTTCATTTTGTGTTTTGTACCATTGTCTGGTATGTTTCTGTAGCACTGGGTCCTTATTAATAATAATAATAATAATAAAATGTTATTTATAACCAGCTATCCTGCTTATAATCGAAAGAGAAAAACGCCTATATTGCGACCCAAATCGGTAGATGGGCGTCTTTCTCCTGTGGGCGCCCAAATCGGTATAATCGAAAGCTGATTTTGGGCGTTTCCAACTGCAATCTGTCGCAGAAACAGGTAAAGTTGATGGGGGCGTGTCGAAGGCGGAACTGGGGCGTGGTTATCAGCCGAGGAGAGATGGGCTTCTTTAGCTGATAATCGGAAAAAAAGGCATTTTTACCGCAATTTTGGGTCACTTTTTATGGACCCTTTTTTTTCACGAACAAGTCCCAAAAAAGTGCCCCAACTGGCCAGATGACCACTGGAGGGAATCGGGGATGACCTCCCTCCCCGGACTCCACCAGTGGTCACTAATCCCCTCCCACAAAAAAAACCCCCACTTTAAAAACTTTTTTTCCAGCCTGTATGCCAGCCTCAAATGCCGTACCCACTTCCATGACAGCAGAATGTGTTCTATCCTCTGACAGCCTTTCCCTGGTTCTGATGTGGCTCTCGGGTGAGTGTGACACCTTTTCTGTTATGCGCACTGCAGAGTCACATCAGCAATGCATTGTGGTGGGTGTAGGGTATTGGGCTCCGTGATTCCACTAGCTTGTGTTAAATGCTCACGATGTTGGTAGTTGGTAGGCTCTACTCCCATGGTGATTTTCCCCCTGCTTACTGGGTCAGAGTGTGCCCTGTTTTGTTTCTGGTAGTCCATGAGGTAGTGGCCATTTTTGTAACACAGTTTTAGATCCCTTTCACGTGTTAGCCACGTTACAGAACTTAGTTCTTACCTTGAATGTGGCTGAAAGAGGGCATTGTACACCATTCTGCCAGCTCTGACCTACTGCTCATCTAGGTACCAGGGAGACTCGTTGCCAGTGGGGCACAACCTCTGATCTGCAGTTAACTGTGAGTAAGCGTGCTTATTCCAATAAAGGACGTTTTTGGAGAGATTAGTCTTCAGGTGTCAACTGGTGTGCCAATGTTATATAGCAGCAACAAGTCCTAGAGGCCTGCGTGTATGCAGGTCCCTGGAGCACTTTTAGTGGGTACCGCAGTGCACTTCAGCCAGGTGGACCCAGGCCCATCCCCCCTACCTGTAACACTTGTGCTGGTAAATGGGAGGCCTCCCAAACCCACTGTACCCACATGTAGGTGCCCCCTTCACCCCTAAGAGCTATGGTAGTGTTGTACATTTGTGGGTAGTGGGTTTTGGGGGAGGGGGTTGGGGGCTCAGCACCCGTGCTAAGGGAGCTATGCATGTGGGAGCGTTATCTGAAGTCCACCGCACTGACCTCTAGGGTGCCCAGTTGGTGTCCTGGCATGTCAGGGGGGCGAGTGTACTACGAATCCTGGCCCCTCCCATGACCAAATGGCTCGGATTAGGACGTTTTTGAGCTGGGCGTTTTTAGTTTCCATTATCGCTAAAAAAAACAAACGCCTAGCTGAAAAACGTCCATTTTTTCGAAAATACGGTCTGTCCCTCCTCTTCACGTACCTGTTTTTGGACATAGACGCCCATAGAGATAGGTGTTCGCGTTCGATTATGCCCCTCCACATGTTTAAAAGTCTAAACGGGGAACAAATCATATACAAAAATATTTAAAAAAAAACAATAAAAATGATTTCTTTGCACAACAAGCTATACAAAAAAATCTACAATTCAAACATACAGCAGATTAAAATTTACATGGTATTAAAATAATTTATACATCAGAGGAACCAAAAGCCTAAAGAAATAAATGAGTTTTCAATGCTTTTTTAAACTGGTCCATATTTTGTATTGAACGGAGTCCAATGGGCAAAGCATTCCATGATTTTGGGCCTTTGATGTCAAAAAACACCTCTCACAATACCTTACCTAGCACCTTGCATCTAAATCACCTACCTTCAGTCTATTATCGACTGTATTTAAGATCATGTAATGACTACATCATAACAACACTCTGTAAGCCACATTGAGCCTGCAAAAAGGTGGGATAATGTGGGGTACAAATGCAATAAATAATAATAATAATAATAATAATAATAATAATAATAAAATAGATGATCTACATTCTTCTAAGTAAACCTGATGAAATGAAGGCACATCAAGTAGCTGTTTCTGAGATGATCTCAGAGAGTGAGTAGGTTGATAACATCTTAGAGTGGCACTAAGAGTTGGTGAAATATTACCATTCAATATTTTGAAAACTAGCAATAAGATTTTAAATTCAATGTGATATTTTACAGGGAGCCAATGCAGTGATTTCAAAATTGGAGTAACATGATCGAGAACTACTACTACTTATCATTTTTATAGCGCTACTAGATGTACGCAGCGCTGTACACCTCCTTTAATCACTTGGGCTATAGTGTTCTGAACTACTTGTAGCGTCTTCAGCATGTTACTGATAATCCCCATTAGCAAATCATACCTGTTACCTAGATTAGCCTTCATCTAACAATGTCACGACATTCTATATTGCTTATATCTCAATGCCTAAGCACTGGGTTGTCTGAGAATACCAGGGTGCCACTTGCAGCATGTGACCCCCATTGATAGGAGCAAGACCATCTGCGAAGCTTGGTGCAGACACTGACAGTTTTGCTGCTCGAGTTTCAGCCTATGCTTGTACTGCAAAAATATTTTCAGTAGGAAGAATGATACTCTGGTCTGTCTTCAACAGTCCTTCTGTCTCTGTGATTGTGGTAGGCCTCATGTTACCGCTGCTGCTGCTATTGGTGGTTTCAATAAACTGCTGTAGTGCTGTCAGCATGGCTGCTGATTTATTCTCGTTTTTACTTCTGAAGAAAGCAGTAACTTTTTGCAAGCATTCAAGTAATATCCTCTCTGCTTCTGTTTATTTTAGTTTTTGCTCTCCTGCCCTACTTGGATAATGTTGTTTCATTGCTTCTGGGTAACTTTGCCCAGTTAAGTCTGATAACATAATGGTAACTAGACCCATCAGCAGTCACATGCATCATGTTTGAAAAACAATTACAACTAGTGAAAAACACCAGCTATGTTGATTATGTGTAGGGTTAATGAAAAGAAAAATACAACCCAGGAGTGTAAATGAAATAGTTCATTGGTGAAGGACAAACATCTGGAATTGGTTGTAGTGGAATTTTTTGCTATGAGATTAAAATTGAAATAACGGAAAATGTCATTAGAGTTTTCATTCTATATACTGGTTAATGTAATGGATGGATTCTTCAGTAGTGTATCGGGCCCCTCAGTACGAGATCCTGGGCAATTATCCAAGCTGCCCTACAGGTAAGATCACCACTGCCACCAGGTGACTTGGGCAAAATCCAGTATAACTCAGAAAGTTTAGATGTTGGCACAGCACAACTTGGAAAATGAAACCTAATCCAACCTACACTAGCTTAACTCAACCCAGGATGCAAGCCTGTCAGTAAACTTTATAGTTATATAGTGGAGCACTCTTTTAATTGTCTAAAAGTTTTCTTTACGTAGGAATCCAGAGAAAAGCAGAAAGAAGCCCCGTACACATCTGTAGACAATTTTGAAGCACAGTGGAAATATTTAATTTCTGACCTCAAATATGGTGATCATTTTAAAATCTTGGCTCAGCCCCTTTCCCAAGTCTTTAAGTAGATCATCAATATGATTTTCCTTTAAAAATTTGCCCAGTTTCTTCTGATGGTATTTGGTGCTGTAGCCATCAGTAAAGTGTTCTACGTTTCACCACTTTCTGATCCTTTTATTTGAAGCTAATAATTAATATCATGGAAAATATGTGAGTATGCATTATATTCATTGTTTGACCCTGCGGGGGTGAGAAAAAAAAATTGTAGGATCCGTGTGTCTGTTGGTATATTTATGGAATGTAACTAAATCTCCTTCAGTTGTCTTTTTCTTAGGAAAATAGCTCCGCTGGGATAGCTCTGTCAGTATATGTAAGCCCTTGTATCCCCTTTCTTACATGAAGGGTCCTTTTACTAAGCTGCAGTCAAAAATGACCTTAGTGCACTCTTGTTTGGGGTTTTTTTTTTTTGCATGCTAAGACCACAGCCATAAAGGCCCGAATCTGTATAAGGTGTCAAAAAAATCAGTGAGGTAAATATTTACATCCAAGCTTATTCTATAAGCGGCGCATAGATTTAGGTGAGGGATATAGAATATGCTTAGTTGATATCCCAGCGCCTAAAACTATGTGCCTTCATTTACACCAACAAGAGTGTTGCATAAATACCTGTGTGTAGATTTACAATCACTGGGCCATATTCAATAACAATGCACATAATTTTTGGAACACCCATGAAACGCCCATTTGCCTGCCCATAACCACGCCCCTTTTGAAATGCACGCATTAGAATTTAGGTGCTGTGCATTACGGAATACGTTTAGCGAGTTGCGTGCGTAAACTCTAATTATTGCAAATTAGTGCTCATGATTGCTTGCTAAGTGCTGTTATCAATGCTGATGAAGTTATGAATGTTGTAATAGAATACGCACGGATTTTAGCACGGATCTTTAGGTGCGCTATATAGAATCTGGCAGAAAATGGCCAATTGTCTATTTTTGTATTAATGGCCATGTGCTAATGCTACTATTTGAGTACATACCACCACCCATTTGTGGGCCCCTTTTACCAAGGCTCAGCAAAGGGGGCCGGTGCTGGCGTCGATGCGTGTATTACACGTGCGCCGAGGCTCCCTTTTACTGCAGCTGGTAAAAGGAAAGTCTCACTTTCCTACAGGAAATGGCTGGGTGGCAAGTAAAGTACTTGCTGTGCGGCCATTTCGGGGGGGGAAGCCCTTACTGCCACCCATTGAGGTAGCGGTAAGGGCTCCCGTGTTAACCCAGTGGTGTTAATTTGCTTGTTTGTGCATACATCTCAGGATCATGCTCATATTTGGGTGTGGATAATTGGATGCCCTTTTGAGAGTCTTGGGGATAATTTCCTTCTTACTTTTATAAAGACATGTGATATTGTATTTGTAGTTAACCTGTTACAAGCAATTACACTAAACAGAAAAAGGGCATTATCTCATTTTCAAGTTCTCAATCTTTCCGAACAGTCAGAAAAATATCAGAAAATGTGTTCCTTTAAATATAAATGATCTCTTGCTGGTACTGGAAGATTGACAGCTTGGTGTGACAGACTGGTTAATATGTCAGGAGCCTCTATATAATGATCTGTGATGTGAAAAGACAACACAGCTGTTATTTTCATGTACCGGGGAAAGGTGGTTTGATGTTGCTCTGACGCCTGACATCTCTCTTTGAGTCACTCAAAAAAAGAAGAGCAGTTGAATGCATGCAAGCTTGAAATGTGAGGGCAGCCACATCAGCTCATGGTTCCAACATCTTTTAGAAGGTAATTTCATAACAGAGCACCAGTAAAAGTGCTATTTAAAGTGATTAAATTTTCAGATGACACAAAACTAGTCCAAATTGTTAACTCACATATGGTCTGTGAAAAATTGCAGAAGGACCTTAGGCTAGATTTTCTGGTGCCCCACTGCAACCTGTCAATCGGAGCCCCCTACTTTCCCAACATATCTCTTCTCTCTTCCCTCCCCTCCCCAGGAGCAGCAGAATGCCTCTTTGTTTGTTGGGGGGGGGGGGGGGGGGGGAGGGGACCGATGCTCTGCCTTATTTTCATCTTTAGTTCCCAAGTTCCCACACCAATTTACATTCAGGAAATTTTATGTAAACCATAAATCCCCTAATTCTATAACAGGGTGCCTAAAGTGAGGCAAAATTTGTGCACATATGTGGTTTCCAAACCTGGTCCTGGAGGCACCCCAGGCCAGTCTGGTTTTCAGTATGTCCACAATGAATATTCAGGAGATAGATTTGTATGCGTTGCCTCCACTTCACGCAAATCTATCTCGTACAAATTCATTGCGGGTATGCTGAAAGCCTGACTGGCTGGGGTGCCTCCAGAATCAGGTTTGGGAACCACTGCTATAAACTACTAGCACTTACACGCATATAATGCACACTTACATGTGTAAGTGCTAAAGCAGTGTTCTATAGTTTACATGCACAAGACACTTAGGGCTCTTTTTACAAAGCCACACTAGCGATTGTGGCACGTCAAATGCGACAAAGCTCATAGGAATTTAAAGAGCTTCGTCAGAGCCCGCGAGCACTCGGGGGCTCTGATCATGGGGTAGTACATAAGTAATGCCACATTGGGAAAAGACCAAGGGTCCATCGAACCCAGCGTCCTGTCCACGACAGCGGCCAATTCAGGCCAAGGGCACCTGGGAAGCTTCCCAAACATACAAACATTCTATACATGTTATTCCTGGAATTGTGGATTTTTCCCAAGTCCATTTAGTAGTGGTTTATGGACTTGTCCTTTAGGAAACCGTCTAACCCATTTTTAAACTCTGCTAAGCTAACCGCCTTCACCATGTTCTCCGGCAACGAATTCCAGAGTTTAATTATGCATTGGGTGAAGAAACATTTTCTCCGATTTCTTTTAAATTTACTACACTATAGTTTCATCGCATGCCCCCTAGTAGTAGCAAATGTGGGCACTAGTATGCTGCTAACAGCCTCTAACACCCACGTTTGCTTGAGATCATGGCTCATCAGTGAGAGAGTATTCTTAGGGACACCTGCCGCTATACCACACACTGCCTCACATGCTCCAAAAGCCTTTCCATAACACAGCCTTTAAGAATTGCAGGTCATATTTTACATGTGGTCGACACTATATGGGTGTTGGGGGTAATTCTAGATAGTTCACTGTCCTTCCGTCACCATGTTTCTGGAATTGTAAAGATGTCCTTTTTCAAGTCGCTAATTCTCAATTTATGTTCTCTGTATTCTTGTCCATGCGTTAGTAATTTCTACTTTGGATTACTGTAATGCTTTATTATGTGGAATTAGTCAAAAGGAGTTATGGCACCTTCAGCTAATACAGAATGCGGACGTATACCTTCTTACAGGTGTTGGGTGTTTTGATCATATCACCCCACTTTTATGTGTTGAGAACTGGCTCCCTGTGTCTTATCAGGCGTCTTTTAAACTGTTTTTCCTGGTGTTTAAGATTCTATATTTTGGCTACCCCACATATCTTTCCAATGTTTAAGGTCACTTCGTTCTTCACAAGGCCACCTTCTCTAGGTCCCTTCTTGTCACTTTGTTTGTCTTTCCTCTATTTGGAAAAACTATTTAGTGTACAGGATTTACCCTATGGAATTCTATCCCACTGGGCCTCTGTTTGGAGTATTCTTTATCTGATTTTAAGGTTAAATTTAAAACATGTTTTTTTCTTAAGGCATTTGGGTCTTAGACACCCTTTGTTGTCCAACTGGATATAGGCGTCTGATATGCTACAATGTTGATTTCCAGATCCCTACTGTTCCCTCCTGTTCTCTATGGTATCTAATATTTCAAGATGAGTATGTCCTTTCAGTTAAGTGCTATGTATATTTTTACATTGAGATAGAAGGTTTATTTAAAAAAAATTTTCAAGTATTTATATACTGCCTTTCAAAAATAGTCAAAGCAGTTTACAATCTCAAACAGAAAGGAACTACAATAAACAGATAAAAATTTAAAGGATTGTTTTTCATGCAAGAATTCTCTCTAGTGTTTTACATTATCTTCCAGATATACATGTCTGCTTACTGTGGCCCTCACAAATTGTGACTCTTTCACCAGCTATTCAGTGATTGGAGCCAGTGGCGTAGCCAGACCTGACATTTTTATTTTGGGGGGGGGGGCAGTTAACATAGGGGGGGCACTAGGCATATAGGTGTGAGTAGTTCTTGATATACTAAATAATGCCATAGAGTGTACTTGATAATGGATTTCTAAGTAAATAGTCTGTCCTGCAACAAAAATAACTCCATGCACACTTAAGTAAACTGTGGAAACACACTAAGGGCTCCTTATACAAAGCTGTGGGACCGCAGCTCTCTGCCTGCTGCTACTGTTTCCTGTGCAGGTCCTGCCTCCTTTCATGTAAACGTCCAGGGCTAGCACAGGAAACAGTAGCGGTAGGCAGAGAGCCATGGTCCTGCACGTCTTCTTGGATTATTTATTATCACAGGCCAGCAAAGATGCAAGAGGAGGGAGGAAAGAAAATTGTGCTGCTTGATGTTGGTACATGGAAGGGGAACGAGAGAGAAACGGGGTAAGACTGCATGGGAGGAGAGAGGCGGTGGACACACGGACACTGGGGGGGGGGGGGGCTCGGCTTCCGAAGCCCCCTGTGGTAACGCCCCTAAGCCTGTTGGGGAGCAGAGAGTAGCCAAGAGTGAGAAAACATGGCATTGTTGAAGGAGTGAATAGTTTTGCCATTCCAGCACCTTTATATTAAGAAAATAAAGGTTAGAAATATTCTAAGTTCCAGAAGCCAATACAGCTGGAACTGTATTTATTTTATTTATTTATTTGTTGCATTTGTATCCCACATTTCCCACCTGTTTGCAGGCTCAACGTGGCTTACAATGTTCCGTCATGGCATTCGCCATACCAGAGTAAAAGATACAATTGGTATTACATAAAGAACATGGATGACATAATAGAATTAAGCAATCAGATATAGAGAGATAACATTCAGAATATCAGGTAAATGGTGATGCGCTGCAGTTCCTATTATGGATTGTTGTGGTATGCCTTGTTGAAGAGATGAGTCTTCAGTGACTTGCGAAAGTTGATTGGGTCGTAGATTGTTTTGACTTCCAAAAAGTAAACAATTTAACTATAATCAACTCCCCCCAAACTTAGACTTTTTAAAAATTCTGCTTGCAAATTTTTATCTAAATTTCAGTCTGCCTAGGCGAAATAATAAATCCTGCAAATGCTCACTGATAAAAGGAAAGCTCCGTTATAAAAACAGAATCACTCTGTAACTGATTGTCTGTATAACTCTGTTCTCAGTTGAGAATAGGACCATTAAAGACATCTTTGGACCCATTCATGAGAGTTGGCAGAAACTGAAGTGATAACAATGCCGTTCTGCTCTGCTTATTGTCTGCATTTCTTGGCCAGCCCTCCACATCAAGGACAAGTGCAGCTCAAGGCCTGTTCTAATTTGGCTTCAGGTTCCAGAATACATCTGCAAATAATAATTGTGCAAATCAGAAAAAAAGTGCAAATTCATTGCAGTTGTGGCTATTTCCTGTTTTTCAGGTTTCCTTGGTATCTAACACATAGACTGCGAAACACCAGCTGCTCCAAGTGAGTCAGATCTGTAGACTCTTTGATCAGCTATCTTGTCATGATTGACTAATTTCTGGATAATTAGAAGAAAATTTGAGGTTCTTTCTTAAAAAGATAGACATGAAACTTAGATTTTATCTGCTTTCTGTTTATCCATCACACTTTTTATTATTGTCAAAAATATAATAATGCAAATGCATCCTGTATTGAAGGAAAGGTGACTACAGGCAATTAGGCACAATGGGAGGACACAACAGCTCCTTCAGCAAAAACGTACCGGTGATCGTATTTACTAGTAAAACATCTCTATTACAGAAATGGACGTGCTGTGGATGAGTAGCCTAATAAGTAAGTGCAGCAGGCTTTGAGCCTGGCAACCTTTGTTTGATTCCCACTGCAGCTCCTTGTGAACTTGGGCAAGTCACTTAACCCTCCATTGCCCTAGGTTCAAAAACCTAGGGGGTCTTTTACGTGGGCGCGCTGGCATTTTTAGTGCATGCTAAATGTTAAAGACGCCAAATTCCTCCAGAAAGTCTACCACCTTTTAACCAAGTATATTATGTACCATAAAAAGAAATATCTCAGCGAGAACAAAATGTACCTTTAGATGTGTCAGCACTTTTGAAGACCTCTGAAACAGAACAAGCTAAACCAGCAACTTTGATAGCCACTTTAGTATTATCACCAGATAAAGCATGGCTATTTAGATTGTTTTTTAAAAACAGAGATAAATCGTTTCTTGGATTAAAAGTAAATTTGTTCCCAGATGTTTCGACTCAAAAGAGAAGAAGACAATTTCTTTTGTTAAAATCAGCAGTTCTTCAATTAGGTGCTGTATTTTATTTAAGATTTCCTTGCAAATGTGTGATTCGACACAATTTGTTTTTTCAGAACCCTCACAACTAACATCTTTCATAGCCTCTAAAAATACAACAGGAGTAAAATAAGATAATTCTTTGTTTAATTTCTAGGTGTTAAATTGTTTAGTAATAGTTTTTTCTTGTATACCTCCTTGGATATGTTTCATGGATCCTCACTCGAGTGGACTTGAGTAATATATTTCATATTATTATTTCTTTTTTTTTTTCATATTATATTGTAAAATATTTTTCTTTTTGAAATATTAAATTTTCTTATTCAAGTGTATAATCTTGAAATATGTTGTAAAATGAATATTAAAAAAAAAAGACGCCAATATATTCCTATGGGCATCTTTAGCGTTTAACGGGTGCTAAAACCGCCAGCGCACATATGTAAAAGACCCCTATAGATTGTGAGCCTTCTAGGGACAGAGAAAGTACCTGCATATAATGTGTACAGCACTGCATACATCTAGCGGCGATATAGAACCTATTAGTAGTAACCTTCTTTATGGTATTATTTCTTATTTTTTTCCTACTGGACTCATCTCCTCATTTACAGAATGAAAAAAAAGATTATAATTTTATTGTGAATAAAGATGAACTAAAGATGAGAAAAAGTTAGGATTTGAGCATGACGGATTACAATTAGCTGGTTGAACTCACTAATATCATTAATGTTGCCTGTTAAAATGACAGTGAGAACATGTGAATATGTGTTCTGTATGTAATTCTTTCCAAGCTTGTGCTTTAAGAATTCTTTCAAAACCATTGTACTTTAGGTAGAGAGCAAAGAACAGGAAGGTCAAATAGAAAGAAGAGATGGGAAGACCTTAAAATAACAGGCTTTTCCATCACATCTTCTCATAAAAACATACCTCTCGATATTCAAACCACAGCAGTCAGCATTTTTTAAACATAAGCTGCCATGGCAATTTTATACCCAGACTAGCCGTTAAGCCCGTTAAAACGGGCGAGATTTGTAATTCTCACCTCCATGTTCAGCAAACCTCCTCTCTCCCCTGCCCTCCCCCCATGTCCAGCAACCCTCCTATGTCCCCTGCCATCCCCCAATGTCCAGCAACCCTTCTCTCTCCCCTGCCCTCCCCTCCCCTCCATCGATCAATGTCCAGCAACCCTGCTCTCTCCCCTGCCCTACCCCCATGTCCAGCAACCCTCCTGTCTCCCCTGGCCTCACCCCGTCCACCGACCCTCCTCTCTCCCCTGCCCTCCCCCCATATCCAGCAACCCTCCTCTTTCCCTTGGCCTCCCCCCCACCCTGTTCTCTCCCCTACTCTCTCCCCATGTCCAGCAACCCTCCTCTCTCCCCCCTGCCCTCCCCCATGTCCAGCTACCCTCCTCGCCACCGCTCCCTCCTCCCTCCGTGCCGGGCCCCCTGCACTGACATGATAGCGCCTCTCACCTACGTGTGAAAGCGCTGCAGGCAGCAGCAGATCGCTCTGCTGCGCCTGCAGCGCTTCCACATGGAGGTGAGAGGCGCTGTCATGTCAGTGCAGGGTGCCCGATACGGAGGGGGGAGGGAGTGGCAGCGATGATATCGGAGATGGGGGGAGGGTGGAGGTTGGTGTGCCGGCGATGTTCCTTTCCTTCGTCTCCAGGCTCTCCAGCGGCAGGCTGGCAGCGTCCGTTTCCCTCTCTGTCCCACCCTCTGATGTCATCACGTCTTGACATGAGGGCGAGACAGAGAGGGAAGTGTCTACTGCGCATTTGTGGGTGAGTCGGTCACTTGTCTTTTATATGTTTGATTTTGAGGGGCGGGCTATACCTGGGTATCGGCACTGAATATCCAGGTATACAGCAGTCGCTGGCACTTAACCGGCTACCAGCGAGATTCACACTGGTACCCGGATAAAGTTAGGACAGCCTTTTTCTGCCTGGATAAGTGCTGACTCCCTTTAGTTCTGCTCCTGGACCACCCAGTTCTATCCAGCTAGCACCAGGGTGATCAGTGATGTTCTGGATAATGCCACTGAAAATTACCGATTGGCTCCAGTGAGTAGCACTTATGTGGGTAGAAACCATTACTACCGGGATAAGTGCCGCTGAACATTGACCCCTATAGGACGTGGTAACAAACAATGACCACATGGCTCATCCATTCCGACCCTCCACTTATACCTCATACGATCACTATACAACTTTGTATTTGTTATCCACCAACTGGGCAAACGCCTTTGACGGTACTATGTAAGCCACATTGAGTCTGCAAATAGGTGGGAAAATGTGGGGTACAAATGCAACAAATAAATAAATAAATCCAGTCTGCCCATTCACATCTCTTACTCAGTCTTACAGTCCTTTCCTCTCTCAGAAATCCTCAGTGTTGACCTAGGCTTTCTTGAATTTTGATAATGTCATTTTCTCTTACTGGGTGACACTGGGTGGTTGTCCCACATGTCCCCTACCCTTTCTGTAAATAAATATTTCCTTAGATTATTTCTGGCTCTACCGATTTTCACTCTCGTCAATGACCTCCTCATTCCAGAGGCACTTTTCTGTTCAAAGAGGCCCAACTCTGTAATTTTATAACAGGGTGCTGCTATGTGTCTTTGTAAAATATTAGCATAAGCTGAAGAAATTGAATGTACCTTGTGGGATTATTTGTAGTAAATAATTAGCAGATTTTATACACACAGCTTCAGCTTTAGAAATGTTAATTTCTTTTCTTCATCTCTCTCATACACCCCAGAATAATTCACTGCTGAGTCACTTTAAAGTTGAAGTAACAAAACATCTGTTTACTCACAGTTTGTAGTTAGATATATATTCAGCAGGCTTATATATACATAATATAATACATTTGGTTTATCAGCTCTTTCCATGTGCTTAGATGGTAATGGATGCTCACACCACCATAGATCCTCTCAGCTTAGGAGAGATCATGAGCTCCATGTGCTGTGTCTGACCCCCACAGGAAGTTGCATGGGTGTGACCTCTCTAAGTAATTCACATCAGAGGTCACAGAGTAATCACAGAGAAAAACAATTTCTGACAGGCAATGCATGTAAAATACAATACATTCCAACAAACCCCTTCTCATGCATAACTGTCATGCAATTATTAATTCATACAAAGTCCAAGCTTTATACGCAGATTCTCAAAACGTTCTCTGGGTAACGGTTTGGTCATGATGTCAGCTGTCATCCCACTGGTGTGACAATAGTGTAGACTGATGACCCCTTCTTTCGCCAACTCTCGCACGTTGTGGTATTTCGTTGCGATGTGCTTGGTGCGTGACTGAACCTTGTCATTCTGTGACAGTCGGATGCAGCTTTGATTATCTTCCATTATCTGGATTGGTCTCTGTTCATCTATTCCAAAATCCAGCAAAAGTTTTTCAATCCACATCAGTTCTCTGCATGCTTCTGAAACAGCCACATATTCAGCTTCTGTAGAAGACAGACTCACAATACTTTGTTTATGACTGGCCCAAGAAATTTGTACATTTCCATACATAAACACATATCCACTTGTGGATTTATAATCAGAATGATCCCCTGCCCAATCTGAATCACAGTAACATATTAGTTTTGGATTACTATTGGCTGAAATCTTTAATTTACAATCAATGGTACCTTTTAAATACCTTACCATCCTTTTAACTGCAGTCCAATCTGATTTGGTAGGTGAGCTGACCCTTCTGCTCAAAATTCCTACTGCATTTGCTATATCAGCCCTGTATGTGGTAGTCAGATATAAAAGCTTACCTATGGCTGATCTATATTGGATGTTATCTGGTAAAGGTTCTCTTACTGTTTCATCCTTCAGAAAATCAGTGATCATGGGAGTGCTTACAACTTGGGCATCTTGCATACCTAAACTTTCAATAAGCTCATTTATTTTCTGCTTCTGGCTTAGAAGATAAGAACCATCATTTTGTTTCTCAATTTCTATACCAAGATAGTATGACACATTACCAAGTTCTTTTATCTCAACATTCAGGTTTAAATATTTTACAATGTCCTTGTACTCTTGCTCACTTTCGCTTGCAATGAGCAGATCATCAACAAAAGCTAAAATGTATGCATATTGTCCATTTCTGCACCTAGTGTACAAGCATTTATCTGCTTCACCTTGCTTAAATCCTAAATTTGTCAATATTTCATGCAATTTGTCATTCCAACATTTTGCACTTTGCTTTAATCCATAAAGACCTTTGTTTAATTTACACACTAGCTGTCTTTGTTTTATATTTATGAAACCTGTTGGCTGTTCCATGTACAAGTCTTCAGTTATATCTCCATGAAGAAATGCTGTTTTCACATCAATGTGGTTGACTTGCATGCCTTTTGAGACTGCAATGCTCAGAAGTGTTCTAATTGTCGTGTGTTTCACTACAGGTGCAAACACTTCATCAAAATCTTCTCCATATTTTGAAGATATCCCTTTGCGACTAATCTGGCTTTATACCTTTCCACTTTTCCTTGTGCATTCCTTTTTAACTTGAATACCCATTTGCATCCTATAGCTTTCTTGCCAGGAGGTAATTTTGTAAGAATCCAATTTTTATTTTTATTCAATGCATCAATTTCTTCTTGTGCAGCTTTACGCCATTCAGCAGCTTCTTCTGCTGGCATTTTCTCAATCTCATCCCATGTTAAGGGCTCTTGAGCTTCTGCTGACTTTGTTAGGTAAGACAGTCTTGGGGGTGGAACACCTTTGTTTTCCCTGGATGAGCGTCTGACAACAGGTTGGTCTGACCTTTCCGCATCCTCTAAATCTGAGAGTCCTTCTCCAATTGATTCCCCTTCTCCAACTGTACTGTCTTCTGCAATGATCCTTTCTGTGTCTGCTTCCTCTGCCTGTTCCTCGTTAGATACAGATGAGTTGCTTTCAGACATCTGCCTTGGTATGGCATTTATATACACTGGCATGTCTATTATGGTTCTAGTTTCATATTCTGGATGATAAGGCTCATCTGGGATAATCCAGCCTTTATCAACCCTTTTGTTTTCATCAAAATATGTAACATGTCTTATGCCAACAATGCCAGTTTTCAGATTCAAAATTCTATATCCTTTGTGTCCTGGAGCATAGCCAACTAAAATGCCCCTTTCTGTTGTGGAATCCAGCTTATGCCTTCTTTGCTTTGGTACATGAGCATATGCTGTACTTCCAAATGTTCTTATGTGTGACAGGTTTGGCTTCCTACCATGCCATGTCTCATGTGGTGTGCGCTCAGCGCCTTTAGTTGGCATTCTGTTTTGTAGGTACACTGCTGTGAGAATGGCTTCCCCCCATAGTCTTTTAGGGAGATTGCTATCTGACAGCATACATCTGGTCATTTCCATAAGTGACCTAAATTTTCTCTCTGCAACAGAATTTTGCTCTGGTGTATAAGCTACTGTTGTGATATGCTGAATGCCTTCTTGTTCTAGAAATGTGCGCATGCTTTGTGAAGTGAACTCACCACCATTGTCGGTCTGAAGAACCTTTGGTTTTCTTTCAAATTTATTGCTCACCATGGCTACGTATTTCTTCAGCATGTCTGTGACTTGACTTTTTTCTTTCAGCAAATAGGCCACACAGTATCTAGAGAAATCATCCAAGAATATTAGCACAAATCTGTTATTTCCCAATGATGGGATATTAAACGGTCCACATAAGTCACTGTGTATTAAGTCCAGTACTTTATTACTCCTATTTCCTGTGTATGCAGGAAATGAGGGTTTCACACCCTTTTGAGTAACACAGTCTTTGCATTTCTCCATTTTACCAGTATCTGCACTTATTTCAATGCCTGTAGCAAGTTGCTTACTGTAAAGATCCTGGATCACCTTAAAATCACGATGTCCCAGGCGGCGGTGCCAGATTTCCAGACTACATTTACCATCATTCTTCCTTACTTGCGCCATATGTGAGGCTTCACCTGAAATGCTCAGTTTATAAATATCATTATGCATAAAAGCTTCAGCATACACTTCATCATTTTTAGAGATTGTGCACTTACTGTTTTCAAAATGAATCACAAATCCCTTCTTATCTAATGTAGATACACTAAGCATATTGCAAACTGCTTGGGGAATATACAAGACATCACTTACAGGAATTTCTTTAACTTCATTAGACACTTTGCATTTTAAGAATCCAATGCCTTTTGCTTGGATCTGAGTAGTCTCTGCGTTTGCAGTATGAAGAATACCTTCTTCTGGACACATTTCCTGAAAGAAATCTTTACAATTGGTTAAATGGCATGTGCTCCCCGAATCCAAAATCCAAGTACTTTCATTTGAATTATTATTTACCATAGTCAAAGATTTTTCTGCCATTAGAAAGCTCTTATGTTTATCATTGTCCTTTGTACATTTCCTGCTTGGAAAATTCTTTTGTTCCATTGGCTTAGGTGAGCTAGAGGGGGTGTTTTGTGTTTCCTTACACCATTTAGATACATGTCCCTCCTTTCCACATGAGTAGCAAATCAGCTTGCCCTTGGGTGGAGTTTTCCCATAGCTCCGCCTTCCTCTATTCTTTGCCAAGAAATTTGTTTCATTTCTCTCTGACTGTCTTTGAGAACACATCTCCTCAGAATCATTAATTATGCATTCCTGCCTCAGTTTTGATGCTGCCTGTTCAAAAGATTGCCCTTCAATGGCTTCATTTACAGACCTAAAAACATCAAACTTCTTTGATAGTGAGGTAAAAGAAATGCTCTTTTCAATGCATCACACATGGGAATTCCAGAAAGTTCTAGCTTTTGAAATGAAGACATAAGATGCATAATGTGATCATTACACTTACTTTTATCCCTTAATTTGGTTTCATTCAACTCTGCCAACCAAATTGGTTGCTGTTTTGCATATGTAGTTGCATACATAGTTCTCAGTTTATCTAAAATTTCCTTTGCTGTATCTTTTGCCTCCACCAATATGGCTTGTTTCTCTGAGAGAGCTTCAAAAAACATGCACTTCACATAATAGTTTGCATTGTCCCATTCAGCCATATTTTCAGCTGTTCTGTTTTGGTCTAAACATATACTTAATTTCTTTGCTTGAAGGAGACATTTGAATCTTAGCTCCCATTGCAGATAATTATTTTCAGTTAATTTAGGCACCTTGAGAGAGTGGAAAAATGGTGAATTTCCTCCCTCAGCCATTGCTTTCTGTTTGGTGTGTGGGGGGGAGAGAGAGACAGACTGAATCTTTCTTTTAAAACTTAAGAGAAAAAAAATTTGGCATTTTCACTGCCTGGTAATATTTCTCTTTTTCCTTTTTCAATTCCTGGGCTGGGCCCATAACCCTTTTGTTGGATTATTTGTAGTAAATAATTAGCAGATTTTATACACACAGCTTCAGCTTTAGAAATGTTAATTTCTTTTCTTCATCTCTCTCATACACCCCAGAATAATTCACTGCTGAGTCACTTTAAAGTTGAAGTAACAAAACATCTGTTTACTCACAGTTTGTAGTTAGATATATATTCAGCAGGCTTATATATACATAATATAATACATTTGGTTTATCAGCTCTTTCCATGTGCTTAGATGGTAATGGATGCTCACACCACCATAGATCCTCTCAGCTTAGGAGAGATCATGAGCTCCATGTGCTGTGTCTGACCCCCACAGGAAGTTGCATGGGTGTGACCTCTCTAAGTAATTCACATCAGAGGTCACAGAGTAATCACAGAGAAAAACAATTTCTGACAGGCAATGCATGTAAAATACAATACATTCCAACATACCTTACAGGTACAGACAATTACACATGCTCTTAGTGAACGTTCACTCCAGATTATTCAAGTATATACATAGAATAGAATATTTTATGATCTACACAGATACCTATAAACTCTGTCCCTGTACACGCCATCATGTTGTCATGCATAATTGTATGCTGTTTGGTATTTATAAAAGGCTATATATTCATGAAAATGACTTAAAACCTCCTGGCCCAATTGATAAGCATTTGGTACCTATAAGTAAAGAGCCTCCATCTCCTCTGATTGCAGGTTTTGATTCAGGTGCCTCTTTAAGTTCAGGGGATAGGCCAACTCCTGAGCCACCAATGGCTTCCCATCTATCCTCAGAAGATTTTATAATAGCTTTATCACAGTCAGCTTCTCTTCCATGTTCTACTGGTTTTTCTAAACACCTAGTGGTGTTTCCTGAGGAAGTTCCAATAGTGGAAGATGGTTCCTCACAAATATCATTTTTGAACATGTGGAAAATGGTTAAGAGGACTGAGGAATTGCTTTAGGGTCCAGTACAACAGCTCTGTGACTTTACTCAGTGTGTGGCCGCTAAGGGGATGACATGGATCAAAAAAATGTCCTCTTTGTTATCTTGTAGACTCTCAAATTGGTGGTTTGAAGCAAATCAGGGTTTTCCTCTTTAAGACTAGGCAACTTGAGATGATGGATCAGATTAGATCTCCCAACCTGAAATTCTTAATTTTTCCTGGTGGTCCATTATTATCTGCAGAGATCTTACTGAGAAAGTATTTCAAGGAAGTTTTGGTTTTGCCTAATGCAGATTTTATGATAATTGTTATTATTTACCTAGGAAAGTATTAGTGTGTGGACAAGTGAAAGGTGAGCATGATGTTCTCTCTCCTAAAGCTGATGTTATGGAGAATTTGATTGTTTTTTTTAGAGACTATTCAGGTTGATATTACTCAGCGCTCTACTCTACTGGTCACCTTCTCTTCAGAAGTAGATAAAGTTGTGGTTTTGAAGAGTTGTTTTAAGAAAAAGGATTTCTTTTTGTGAAGGGAAATTGCAGATATTTCCTGATGTATCTTGAGCTACTCAGGCCAGACATAGACAACTTCTTCTTTTTAAAAGTCAAGAGTTTTGGCATTGGGTACTACTATTTTCTTGAAGTTCCCCTCCAAATGTTTGGGGTTTTTTTTCCAGATAATTGTTATGTTTTCTTTGAATCAGATCAGTTAGAAAGATTCCTCTTAGATAGAGAAGCAAAAAATATAGATCAGCTAGGGGGTGGACTGTTAGAATGCCTTAATCTTTTGACCAGGTAGGATTTCTTTCTTTTTTAACTGTTATTGTAAGGGTTTTTTTCCTTGTCTCCTTTCTCCTCTCGGAATGTGGACTAAAAATGTTTCCTGAGTGCTATTATGTACTTATGTGATTAAAAATCTTAATTAAAAATAAATTACCTCCTAAATGATGCAGTCATAATTCCCCAATCCTTCCTTTCCTCCAGAGTGTTCATGTTAAGGTCTTTAATTTTGTTCCCATATAATTCATGATAATTACTGATCATTCTAGTAGTTGTTTTCTGGACTAACTCCATCTGATTTATAGTCATGTGTAGGTGTGGTGTACAGAATTGAACACAGAATGAATTCTTACCCAAGAATTATACCTCCAGTTCCCCTGACACCCCCCCCCCCCCCGATACAAGTTCACTCCCTAATATGGTGATGAACTGGGAAGGGCTGGGCACTGCCATTTTCAAGGTGGCGCTGGAAGAGGAGGCTCCTCCACTGATAAGGTACTGGGGGGGGGGGGGGAGAAGGGGGCCAGCTTTGGGAAATGTACATCCTCCCCCCCTTCCCCATTCCCACCACTTAGGGAGTGGTGGGCCCACCTCAATTTTTCTGTCTGGGACCCATTTAGTCCTAGCTACACCACTGGTGACAGGTTCAGTGATTCTGTGAAAAAATGTGTTAAAGCTGAGTTTTGTGCTGAGTTTAAGAATGCATAACTGGTACAGGGAAGATTTGTGTGTAAAAGACTCACCCGGGTTAGCTCCAGACCAGGGCCAGCGGGGAAGTTCTCTCTCTCACTGCTTGAACTTCACAGCCTCAACTCACTCTCGGGCCACTTGCCCACACTTCCAACATCCTCCCAGTTGAGCTGGGTATGGAAATGGTCTGGAATATTAGTTTGGAGTTTGACAGACATCATTCAGTTTGGGGCTCCCTTCAGCTCTCTAGTCAACATGCAACACTCAAGGAGGATTAAGAAGCATTTATTGTAACTTTGGCAACTAGTTGTTCTTACTGCAATGAGCTTTAACACAGTCAATGATGAAACTCCAATTATGTTCCTCAAGGGTAATCACAAGTAGCAGTTTCTTCTCAGGGCTATACACATGTGCATAATCCCTTTATGCCTGTCCTGCACCCAGATGTAATCCCAGACTAGCTGTTAACTCCTTCTGATGCACTCCATTACCATCAGGCAGGAATCCATGAAAGATTGCCTTCTTCATGGTGTACCACAGAGGGCAACACCCCGAGTCTGGGCAGGCTTATCACTGCCCCAAAACCCCACTTACAGTCAGACTCCCCAATTTCGCCTGAAGCTCTGGCTCCCTCCGCAAGTTGATGCAAGTCGACAACAACTGTTTCTTAATTCTCGTCTACAAGGGTGGCGCCTTTCTTTTCTTAGGATCACTTGGCAGTGGGTTCTTAGGTGTCTTGAACCTTAAGGCAACCAAGGACAGCTTCCTGCTCTAGGTTTTCCCTTTTATTTCCTCCTAAACTCCTCCCAGTCACTCCCTCTAGGTACTCTCTACCCGGGCTCACTCTATCAGCAAATCCCATTCTAACCAGGGGTTACGTGAGGAATTGTGAAAATGTCACAATCGCCGCCATGACTCCCGCTTCCGCCATGACCACCGTCCCAATTTGCCTTCTGCTCCCAGGGGGATGTTGAGGTTGACTCCTCAGCCCCCTCCAGGGTCTTGGTACATCCTCCAGGTCAGCGAGCCAGCCACGCTGCTTTCCCCCGCCATGGGGCTGCTGCAGGAATCCTTAGGCATGGGCACATGCTGTAGCCCAATATTTAAAGAATCAGTGGCACGAAACAAGCTAGGGCACCCGGCAATGACGTTATGAACCAGGGCCTATTTAGAGCAGCGCTGCCTTTGCAACAGGTGCCTTCAGTATGACCTTGCTTTCAACCTTGCCTTCAGCCCGACCTTGCTTCTAGCTTTGCCTCTGACCTGCCTTGCCTTCAGTCTGACCTTGCCTCTGACCTGCCTTCCCCTCAGTCCATTCTTGCTTGCTCCCGAACTACCTTGCCTGCAGCCCAGCCTTGCCTCCAGTCCTGCCTTGCCTCCGTTTGCCCTCAAGGGCTCTTTTCAGAACCACTCCAGGTCCCAGTTCTGCCGGGCCTGGCCCCGAGGGCTCTATTCAGGGCCAACTGTTGTCTTCTGTCTTTTAGAAGTACTCGCCTGCTGTGAGCTTGGATCCTCATGAACTGTGGGTAGGGAAGATGCTGGTTGCCCAGCTACGGCCTAACGGCTCACCATTCTTGATCTGTGACAGAAAAACATTTAGTTTGTGTAAGACTGAATCTGTTGGTGTTTTAGAAATCATTTGTCAGGCTTGAGTCAGTGTGATTTTAAATGTTAAAGTGACTGCTGATGTAAACTTGAAGCATTTTGTCAGCGTTTTGCTTGTTTGATGCAATTGAAATTAAACTTTTTAGTCTGCTTAGGGATGGGTGAATGAGTGGTCAGTCAGTCCAGTATCGAGGTAGACAGAACCAATTACCCAATCTTGACAATCGAAAGATCCTACAGGTTATGTTGGATCAAAAGAGCACATTCAAGTATCAGGCAGCAACTGCGGCAACCAGGATGTTCCAAATGCTTTGGAAACTGAAACGGATAAGGAGCTACTTTCCCAGAGATATATTTTGTATGCTAGTACAATCAATGGTCCTAACCCACGTGGACCAGTACAATGGAATCTATGTGGGTTGCAAGGAAGAAATCCTGAAAAAAAACTTCAAACTGCACAGCAGGCTAATGTTCAGAAAATTACGTTACAATAAAGCAGGACTGTTGCTACAAGCTCTACATTGGCTCCCAATAAAGAAACACATCATTCAAATTGTGCACCCTGGTCTGCCGAATAATCTTTGGAATGGACTCGGGCTACATGAGAGATCTAAGTGACTTACCACTTAGGAATGCAAAAATAGGAGTATGTGCCTCTCTAACTCTACACTACCCAAAATGCCAGATACTTTTAGAAGACCGTATATTCAGCAGGCTTCTCAAACCAATGCATGAACTTGTGGAATGCCCTACCGAAAACTTAAGATGCATAAGTCAATACCTCAACTTTCACAAACTCTCAAAGCCTTTTTCTTCAGAAAATTCTATTATGAGGATCACAACCAAATCTTAATATAACCCAGAATAGTCGCCGTTCATTCAGTATCCCCTGTTATATATGATCTATATGGTCTGTTAATTTCCCTGTTTTGATGTAAGCCACATTGAACCAATGTATATTGGAATATGGTGGGGTATAAATGCTATTATAAATAAAATAAGCTTAATGCTTTTAAAGGCTATTCAAGTGAGAGCTAGTTTTTCTTTATAAGGCTCTGAACTGGAAGTAGAGAGCGACTGAAACTGGGGCTTATAGTTTCAGTCAAAACCAAATCTGTGACTGAAATATATCGCTCTGTTATGGCTGGACCTAAAGCGAAACCGTTGCCTGTGCCCCTCCCCCCACTACCACTGCTGTCCCTCCCGAGCCAGTCTCTCCCTGTCAGAAAACCCATTCATTCACCAACTCCATCCTCCCCCCACCTCTAGGCCCTCCCCGGGCCTACCTTCGAAAAGCCCTGGTGGTCTAATGATCTCTTTGGGGCAGGAGTGATTCCGAGTCAAAATTGCTGTCTCAGCATCTCATGGCAGCCTCACAAGAATGCTATGGAATGTGTGGCAGTCATTTTGAGATTGGAACTGGCAAAGGCAGAAGCAATTCCCAGTCACTCCTGCCCATGCTGGTTCCAATAGCAAAATGGCTGCTGCGACCTCCTGCAGCAATCTTGCAAGGCTGTCATAGGAAGTCACAGTAACCATTTTGACTACTGAGCTGGCTGGGGCACGAGAAACTCGGGATCACTCCTGCCCTGAAGACTCCACTAGACCTAGTGATAGATTAGTGTGTGAGCTCCTATCGCCTACAAAATGAGTGATGGTAAGTGCACACGTGCTGATTTTTGTTTAATAGCCACGTGCTGTGGAAAAAGTGACCTTAGCGCACAGGAAAAACTTGCATCATAGGCGTTGCTGTGGGGTGGCATTGCCACCCCAATTTTTCCTGGCATGTAGGTCATTACACCACCTTGGGTTTGACATCTTCCTGCCACCCTCCCCCTGAGCTCCAGTTTTTCTTCCTCTCCCTGGCAGGGACCAAAACCGCAGGTTTCAGAAGTGTTCTCACTGCCGCATTCCACCTACTCCGATGCAACTTCCTGTTCTCATGTAGGCAGAATGCGGTGCAGAGAACACTTCTTGAGCTGGCTGATAGTATCCTCTTGATTGTCTAACATTGCCAGCAATGCACCAAATAGTTAGAGGACCGCTGGAGAGAGGGGGGGGGGGGGGGGGGGGGGGAGGAAGAAGGGAATAGAAAGGAGATATAGGGCCACATCAGTGGGAGGAGGAAGAGAAATATGCCGCACTGTGGAGGATGGGGAATCACTTTCCAGCCTTTACATAACTTTGGGTGGCATCAGTGCCTGGATTTGCCATGCGCCAAGGCCCCCTTTTACCACAGCAGATAAAAGGAGTATTCTTTTTTTTTAAAAAAGGAAATGGCCATGTGGTAAATTAAGCACTTGCTGCACGGCCATTTCCTGGGGGATCCCTTACCACCCCCTATTTAGGAGGCGGTAAGGGCTCCCACACTAACTCAGGTAAAGACCCGGTGCTAAAAAACACACAAAAAAATAATTTCTGAGCACCGGAAATGGCACGCAGCACACACTGGAAGTACCGCTGGAGCCTGGCGGTAGGGCCAATTTGCCGTGCACCATTGCTATAGTAGCCCTACCATGGCTTTGTAAAAGGGCCCCTTTATCTGCTGTCATCTGCTGGCTAAACAGAAATACTATACTTCCTATAGCTCCTTCTCTACACCACCCACTTTTTCACATTTGGGAATAATGCACACTTTCCCTAGTTCAGGGAAATTATTTATTATAATACACTTAAAGCATAGACATACACAATGTCTCGTGTATCCCTTCACCAAAGAAAAGCAAGCTCTGTTACCGTATCTTCATCCCTTAAGCCTTTGATACTCTCCTACATATAAAATTGACTCGAGTGAATTTCTTCAAAAAGGTGGTAAATAAATCATAATCAATCAATCAGTCAATAACCTTTTGGGCTGAGATTTGTAGCTTCAAAATTGATATTACAGAGGAATTCTTTTTTTTCTGATGAAACAGGTAATGTCAATTGAGAAAAAGAAACCCAACCTGCTGTGTGAATATTGAATAGAACTGGATGAGGATGACATGCCTTACCTAAGCTGCCCAGTTGCCTCTCTCTATACTAGTGGAAGGGGATAATTCTGAAAAGGTCACTGAACTTAAGGTGCTAGAATGCTGCACACTAAGTATGAATTCTATATCAGCAATTATTGCGTGCAATTGCCGTTATACATAAGCGCCAACTTTTCAAAATGATTGGGGGTGCTGAACTTGGCATAAATTACCAAATCCATATAAAGAAATTTAAATCATGGTGGGCAGTGAACATGGTAAACTTAAAGAGGATAGGAGAAAATGGGGATCCTTGTGGCACACCATATACAGGAGTCCATGATGGGGGTGATGAGACCTGTGAATTTCACTTGATATGCTTTTAACTTGAGGAAACCTTTGAACCATTGAAGGACTCTGCCATATATTCCCATGTTGTCAAGTATTCTCACCAAAATATCATGGTCTACCACATCAAAGGCACTGGACATATCAAAGTGTAGGATAAGAATTTTTCTGCCTCTACTAATTTCTCTCTTAAAATTAGATATTAAAGTTGTTAAGACTGTCTCAGTGCTATAGCAGGGTCTGAAACTGGATTGTACCTTATGTAATAATGAGAAGGAGTTTAGGAATTCCATAAGTTATTGTGCTACCATACCTTCCAGTAATTTAGAAATCAGTGGAATTGATGTTACTGGTCTGTAATTGGTCACATCATTTTTATCCTCCAATGGATTTTTAGGTATGGGAGTTAACAAGATGTTACCTTGTGATTCAGGAAAGACGCCATCCTATATAATAATTCTCACCTCCAACGTTCTGTGCTTGGGACCGTGGCTCCCTGGAGGTGGTGGTCTGCTAGGCAGACACGCACTGACGTCACTGACGTCAGGACAGCTGATTCCAAGGCAAGGGGAGGAGTAGGGAAACACGCGGCGCGTGTTTCCCTACTCCTCCCCCTGCCTTGGAATCATCTGTCACCCCCCGCACTACGGCCCCCTCGACCCCCCGGCCCCGCCGCCATTGTGGACTACCTGTGCTGACGGGGGACCCAAACCCCCGACAGCCAAAGTGATGTTGTGCCCTTCGCGTTGTTCATCTTCTCTGCAAGTTTCTCAGCGTGCGTCTGACGTCAGACGCACGCAGAGGAACTTCCAGAGAAGATGGACGCACATAGAGAAGATGAACAACGCGAAGGGTACAACATCACTTTGGCTGTCGGGGGTTTGGGTCCCCTGTCAGCACAGGTAGTACAGAACGGCGCTGCCGTGGCGGGGGCGGTTTTCGCCGGTACGGGAGGGGTCGAGGGGGCCACAGCGCAGGGGGGGATTAATTGCCTGCCTAGGGCCCGTTTCCTTGCCTTCAGAAACGGGCCTTTTTTACTAGTGTTTGAATAAGTATGATAACTGTGATCTTACACATTCAATGAAGGAGTCGGGAGCTGATCTCAGGAAGTAGCTTGGACAAGGGTGTAAGATGCAACAAGAGGTAGAATATTTATGGAGAAGTGTTTTGCTGTATAAAAAGTTGGAGGTAAGAAGTTGGACCATACTCGATCTGCAGCAATATATTAGGTTCTTCTAGATAATTGTCTAGCTCACCTGTTAGATGGATTACATTTTGTCTAAGCCTGCATATTGTGTGCTCAAAATATATTGCCAGTTGTGATGCAGAAGGAGTATTTTCCCTTGAATATATCTCCTCAGTGTTCATAAGGTTTTTTAACCAAGGCATATAACCCCGCCCCTTTACAAAGCCATGCTGGCAGCCACTAGTGCGGCTTTGTAAAAGGGGGGGAAAGTGTTTTGGTGTTTGGGTGTTCACCTCCTATCAATTTTTTGAAATATTTAATTTAGACTTTTTAAAATTTTATTTTTGTAATTCCTATTTGCTTTCTTCCATAGTGTTTTGTTTTTGTTTTCATCCATTTTCTCTCTCATTTTCTGCAGTCTCTTCATGTTTAGGATGTCTTGTGTGAACAAGTTAGATTGGTCTAGATTTGGTTTTAATAGGAGCTTTATCATCTAACATGTTGGTTGATTTAATCTATTTTAGACCAAAATTGTTCTATATAGATTTTGCCTCTGTATAATATAAAGTAGGTTTGTAATGAGCTGTCTTGTTGTGGTTAATTTATTTCCATTTTCTTTAAACTTTAGTCTACTATGGTCTGACCATAAAATTGGCTCCTATTCTACCTCGGATATATAGATATTAGTGGGATTTATAAGTTTATAAGCTAGTAGGTCAAGTATGTGACCTTTACTATGTGTAGCAGTACTTGTAGGACTGATGAAGCTCCATGATTCAAGAAATTCTGACTTATTTCGTGTTGATATCATCTTTTTTTTCCAAATGAATGTTAATATCACTTATTAGCAATACATTGTCAAAGTTGGTGCAGATGTTGGATACAAAATCTGAAAATTCTTCTACAACATCATTCCAATTTCCTGGAGGTCAATACGACAGAATAAGACATAATTTGTTGGATAAAGTTTCATCAGTGATGTTACATGTCAGGATTTCTAGATTGGGAGTTAATTTCTGGGAGATCAACTTCATTTAAAAAAATGATTTATAAATGATTGCTATTCCCACTCCCCCTCTATTTTTATTTCTAGTCAGATGATGATTTTTGTATCCCGGAGTACAAATGTTGAACAGAGTTGGGTCTCCTTTAGAATTTAGCCAGTAATTGGTGCAAGGCCTAATTATTCATCTTCTATCCAATCACAGACAATATCTGTTCTATTTATGACAGATCTAGCATTTATATAATCTATGGGAATAGGTAAATATGATTAATAATGGATTATGGGCATGTTTTACCAAGCTGCAGCAAAAGGGGGCCTGCGCTGGTGTTGGCTCGTGTTTTTGATTCACGCCAAGGCCTCCTTTTACCTCAGAGGGTAAAAGGTATATCTTGCTTTTCTGCAGGATATGGCCATGCGGCAAGTAAAGCACTTGCCATGTGGTCATTTCAGGGGGGAGGGGCGCCTTACCTCCATCCATTGAGGTGGCAGTAAGGGCTCCCGCTCTAACCCAAAAATAACTGGGTACACACTATATTTTTTTGTAGCGCTGGATATGATGGCTCACTGGGGTGGGATGTACTTCCGGGCTGCCTGCATTGGGCTTATCGCCGCTTTGTAAAAGGGGCCCTGTTTGAGGTTTTATTTTAATTACTTGATGGTTGATTTTATGTTTAGTGTATTTGATATCATTAAGCTGATTTTTGGTGAAATATTGTAGTTGAGCATTTTCACATAAAGTTCTGGAATGGGAGGTAAAAATGTTTTCTCTGGGAGGATGAAATCTTGGCCTCTGTCAATTTGATTGAATTAATGGGATATTGTAGAATTCTGTGGTAGCTTTGAATAATCCTATATTATAATTCTCACCTCCAACGTTCTGAGGCTGCCTGGAATGGTGGAAAAGGAAAGTGGAGTAGATAAAAGTGATGTCATTCCTGAAGTGCCACTGATTGGCTGCTATGACATGCTGCAGGACGTTCAATAGACAGGAGTGGAAATGAACAAAGCAAGTCTATGGTAAGCAAGGAAGCCCATTGGTTAATCTCTGATTCCACTCCCCAAAGCAGCCGTCATTCCTTTACACTCAAAAAAAAAAAAAAAAAAGGAAACGTGCTAGGAGCTGCTTCTCATTGCCGTTTTTACAGCTGTTTTCACTGGACAAAAGGAGGGGGAGACACACAGACCCTGCAACAGGGAGGAGAGGAGGGGGGACCCTGCAACTGGGAAAATTTGAGGAAGGGATGGGGGGGGACCCTGCAACTGGGAAAAAGGGAGGATGGAAGAAGGGGGACCCTGCAACTGGGAGGGAGGAAGGAAGGAAGGGAGGGAGGGGGGACACCCCTGCAAATGGGAGACATACCGGGGGACGACGACCCTGCAACTGGGAAAGAGGGGGGACCCTGCCACATACTCTCATTCTCACACACACACTTGCACCCAGTCTCACTCTCTCTCTCTCACACACTCACACACACACACACTCACACTCACACATTCACACTCTCTCAAACATACACACTCCGAAGAAAACCTTGCTAGCGCCCGTTTCCTTTAAAACAGAAACGGGCCTTTTTTACTAGTGGACCTATAATCTACTAACATAACATTAAACAAATGATCCAGCTCTTAAATGATGCCATTATCTGTGTTAAATGTCGGAATATGATGAAAGAATTGTGAGAGGAATATAGAAACAGATTAAGGCTCTAGACAATTAAGTTAAAGTAAGTTTGTACTAAGCGATAGGGTAGGTTGTGTGGCAATATATACACATATACATATATTCCAATCATTTTTATTGATCAGATAGATATCAACAGAACAATTATGCAGATAACATTTTAACATTAAATCCCACGCCCTACCCTCCCATCCCCCCCACTCCCCCTCCAACAACAACAAAAAACCCCCACCTATTAGAGAGCAGTGCTGAGTTCACTAAAATCGAAAACAAAAAATCCATTACATATTGCGCAGTCTACTCCAAGCAGTGGGCGTTAGAGTGTTCCAAAATGGGCTCCAACATTTCTGAAAGCGGACGCCTGCAGCAGAAGAAAAATCTTGAATTTCTAGTCGTTCTAGTCTCAACAGGAGAATCATACGTGAGCGCCATTGCTGAACTGAAGGCTTGTTGTAAGTCAGCCATTCAGATAAGATTACTTGTTTCGCAGTTAGTGTAGCCTTCTGTGCAAAGTTTGCATACCCTGTGGGGGTGGGGGGACCCAATTTTGGAAAACCAAATAGAAGTGCCAGGTCGTAATGCCATCCTACTTGCCACATTTTAGAGACCTGTGATAAAATTGCCTTCCAGAGAGATGCAACGACAGGACACTTCCAGAACATGTGTCCCAATGTTGCTCCCTCTGCTCTGCACTTCAAACAAGATCCCCATGGGGAGAGGCCCATATGAAAAGCCCTGCGAGGGGAAACATACAAGCGCAGTGCAAATTTATATTGAAGTTCCCACTGCACCGCAGATGTCGTCCGTTTCCAGATTGCTAATATGTGATTTTTAAATTTCTCCACGCTTAGGGTAACCTGAATGTCCTTCTGCCACATCGAAAGCAGATTTTTATAGTCCAGCTCTGAAATGGTGTCTCGGATATGTCTATGATGGAATGAGAGTGGCACCTTTTGTTGTGCTTCTAGAGAGAACGCCGATGCAAGTTCCTCCTGTACATCTTCTGATAGAGCTTCCCATGGCAAAGATTGCACATAATTTTTCAATTGAGCATAACTAAACTCATCCCTCTGCTCAAGAGCAAATTCCCCTCACAGATCCTCAAATGTTTTGGGTTTCCCTTCTCGGGTCACCATCTGTATTAAGTAAATGATTCCACTTCTCTGCCATTGGTGGAACATGGGGTAGAGGTACCTGGGGGGGAAAGGCTGGATTGTTACATATTGAAAGGAACGGTGTCACTTTGGAAGAGAACTGGTGCAGTTTGCAGACCCACCGCCATGTGACCTCGGCGGTGGGAACTATGGAAGAGGTCTTTAGAGGGATAGGACCCCCCCCCCCCCCCCCCGCCGTGTGCAGGATATTGCTGAAATGAATAGTAGGTGATAATTGTAGTTCCAAATTTGTATTGGAGTAATCCTGTGTAGATCGAAACCAGTCATTTATGTGCCTCATGCCACTTGCTATTGTTATGTGACATATACTTATAAGTCCCAGATCTCCATACTCCACTGGAATACACATGGTGGCCAAAGAGAGTCGTGCCCTCCTCCCCTTCCATAGAAACCCGCGAAGCATAACATTCAATTTTTTCTCATCAGACAACTTCAAGAACAGTGGTAATTGTTGAAAAACATACAACCATTTAGGGATAATAATCATGTTATACAAGGCTATCCGGCCCAACAGGGAAATAGGAAAGGCTTCCCAAGACCTGAATCTCTGTTGAGTGTCCTTTAGCAACCCCTGTACATTCAACTGATATAGCTGGGAAAGGTCTGCTGGAATTTGTACTCCAAGATATTTAAGTGAATCTTGCACCCACTTAAGGGGAAAATCTACTCGATTGAGCCCCTGAACATCAGTTGGGGGGGGAGGGAACTTGTGACATATCCAAGTTTAATATAAAACCAGCAAATTTCCCAAATTGCTGTGTGCATTCAAGCAAATTTTTAAGTGAGTTAACTGGATCAGTCAGCACTACCAACAGGTCGTCTGCGTATGCTAGGGTTTTAATCTGATGGCCAGAGGGAGTTATTCCCCTCACCTCCCCTGACATGGAAAGCTTCCTTATAAGTGGCTCTAATGATAGTATAAATAGTAACGGGGAGTGAGGGCACCCCTGCCGAGTCCCTCTTGCTATGGGAAACCTTTTTCCTTTGATACCATTAATCAGTAAGCAGGCTGATGGGTTGTTATATAGGGACTTGACCGCTTGCAAAAACCAACCCTGAAATCCCATGTCTGACAAGGTGTGAAATAAATAATCCCATCCCACCCTGTCGAAAGCTTTGTCAGCATCCAAACTCACGTATAGGGATGGTGTTTTTGATTCCTGACAATGTGCCAAGGCCAGTAGTAAACGACGCACATTATGAGTGGGTTGATGCCCATGGATGAATCCTGCTTGCTCGGGTCCTATCAACCTAGGGAGACATTGAGCCAAGCATTCCGCCAGTATTCTAGAAAGCAGTTTGTGGGGTACAAATTTAACAAATACATAAATAAATAAATAAACATCTATATTTAATATGGATATAGGCTGGTATGAATTGGCATTCTCTGTGGGCCAGCCCAGCTTAGGTATGAGTGTTATCAATGCAGAATTAGCATGAGGGGGGAAACAACCTTTCTCCACCACTTCCTCAAAATAAGCCAACAGCGCCTCCAATGCCTGGGGACTAAGTGTTTTATAGTACTCTCCTGCAAATCCATCTGGTCCTGGAGCAGAGCATAGTTTTAAAGCTTTAATCGCTGCCTGTAGCTCTGATAATAAAATTGGGGCATTTAGATAATCTAGTTCTGTTGGAGTCAACTCAGGAAGACCCAATGTGGACAAATAAGCTACTAACTCCTGGGGGTTCGGAGGAGTTTCTGCTGCATAAAGTGCGGAAAAATTGTCTGCGAGAATTTTTGCTACTCTTTCTAAGTTGTTTGTGAGGATTCCCTGATCGTCTCGCAAAGATGTCACCGATCGCGATCCGCCCCAGTTTTTAATAATTCGGGCCAGCATTTTACCTGGTCTATTACCAAATCTATGCAGTTTGTATTTGCAATGTAACAACGATTGAGATTCTTTCTTGTGTAGCATGGTGTTAAGCGCCGCCTGAGTGGCGCATAGATTCTCCAGTGAGGTCCTAGTAGGACACCTGGCATAGGCCATCTTACCTTTCCTCAGCTGAACTTCTAATTGGACGATACCCACTGCCAATAGCTTCTTACGGGCTTGTACGTATGTTATTATGTCCCCCCGAATTACTGCCTTTGAGGCTGACCAGTATAAAGAAGGTTGATCTACATGTATTGCATTATTGGTAGTGTATTCAATCCACTTTTCTTGAATATATTTTTGGAAGACAGTATCTGTGTGCAAATAAGATGGGTAACACCATCCCGTACCTCCGCTTACATCTGCGGCTGTCTCCATGTCTACCCACAATAAAGCATGGTCAGAAATTTCTTCTGGGCCAATCTCTGAGATCTTTATCTTTGAAAATAATCTGTGTTCTACCAAGATGTAGTCCAGCCGTGTCAGTGTACCGTGTGCTCGGGATCTATGCGTATAATTGCATTCCCCCGGGTGTAACGTACGCCATGTGTTTATTAAATTAACTGTTTGCATAAAATTGGCAAACGTTTTTGCACGCGGCCCTCTAAAGTGAAATGAGGTCGGACTAGAGCAGTCTAAGGTAGGGTCAGAAACCATATTAAAGTCACCCAGGACCATCATTTGCAATGAACTGTGCTGCAAACATTGCTGCAATAGAGAATGAAAAAAGTTGGGGTTATGTTGATTTGGGCCATACAAAACTAACAGCAAGAACTCTATACCTTGAAGCCAAATGCGTAATAGTAAATAGTTTCCATCCGCCCCCTTAAGCAGCACTGAAGACTTGTAGGACACTCCTTTCTAAACAAAACTGCTACCCCTCCCCGTCTAATCTGAGAGGAAGTTGAAAACACCTCTCCCACCCAGTGGCGTTGTAATTTTGCATGTTCTTCGGGTGAGAGTTGGGTCTCTTGCAGGCATGCAATATCTACCTTGTGTCATTTTAGGACCGTCAGGAGTTTTGAGCGCTTAATTGGGGAGGTTATACCTCCCACATTCCATGAAGCTATTCTGATAGGCATTGGGCTATCCAGGAGAGTTTATGTGCAAAGAAACCACTCTGATCTGATAATACCATCCCTAGTGCCCAGCCCCACCCAGGATCGCCTTCTCCAAGCCCATTAACCACGCCAAAACGGAGTGTTTGTTCCCTCCTGCTTGTCCACCATTGGTTCACATATTATTTTGCACTGCACAGCTTTACCAAACTCAGCACTTGATTCATTCAGACATATGTTTCCAAAACACACAACCACCCCAACTCCCCAGGCCCCCAAATAACCAACCTGTTGTCATATATATATACACACACACACAAGAAAAGAGCATATAGACAAAGAGCATATATGAGCATAGTCTAAATCAAAGACTAAGCTGAGTTAAATATACAGTGTGCAATTAAGAATTTTTACCTTAAATCACAGCATCATGTTCAGTTCAGGTAGATAGAACAGGATATAGAAAAAATTACGGTTGCTTTCGAAGTTGCGCACAAAGGGACATGACCTGCCCATTTGGCACACCCTTTCGGCATGACACCCCGTAACTCGTGTGCTGTTCTAATCGACACGTGATGATGTCACTAACTGCTGTCACAATTTAAAAGTTTAAAGCATGCAGGAGGGTAGATAACTCACTGGTCAGCACTGTCTCTGATGTTAAGATCGATTTGTGGAGTTGGGAAGCCGTGAATAGCAGCATCTGAAGCTCACAGTGGCAAGCATGCTGTTCTAATCGTCATGTGATGATGCCACTAACTGCTGTCACAATTTAAAAGTTTAAAGCATGCAGGAGAGCAGATATTAAGCTCTGCATACTTTTTAAGGTGTTTATTTTGGCCCATAGGGCTTACTTTGAGCAAACACCGATTTATTGGCAGCCTTGGCCATACCCTACATACTAATTGGACATTGCGATCCCTGGTGGATTTTCATATGGTAATATCTCACCCTTCTAAGGCCCGTTGTATTATTACTCAGGAATCTGTTTTTTTTTTTTTTGGTTAGCCACACATATCTGGAATTAGCTTCAACTCTCTTTACGTGCTGAAGCAAGTCACTATTAAAGACTCACTTTTTCCAATTGGCTTTCAGAGAGCATATTATACAAGTCTGAAGCCACCTTCTTACCAACCTAAGGAACCCTTTGCAAAGCTGCGGTAAGCACTAACGTATGCTTAGCGCAGGGTAAAAGGCACTACCGCAGGGCGCCCTCAGGGTTATTGCCAGAAGCGGAGCCAGGTTGATGGTGCGGGGGGAGCAAAAGCGTCACGAAAGCGGTCTTCCGCCTGCGCACATTTTCAATGCAACACGACAAGAAAAAAATAGGCGCCAGCGCTGGCAGAACTCCATTTGGGGGAGCACCCATTCCCCTGGCGCCCCACCTAGCTACGCCACTGCTTATTGCTCCTGGAGGAGAGGTTGGATAGCAAGATGGAAATACATGAGCTTCAATGAAAAAGAGGCTCTGAAACAAGAGAGTTCTAGGATGAAGGTAAAAGGGATCAGATAGGAGTAATCTAAAGAAATATGTATTTATGGAAAGGGTGATGGATGCATGGAACAGCCTCAGGTTATGGGTTAGTTTATCTGATATTCTGCCTATAAAAAACATATATAAAACCTAGTTGGGAAGGAGAAATATGGAGAATACAGGAGGAGGCCTAGGTTATAATAATCTCATAAAAAATCATCTTACTAACACATACAAGGAGGGTAGGAAATGTGAAAAAAGACAATAGGAATGAAGTGAAATGATGCAGCAATCAATGTCCAAATGAACAGGGCAGAGTTAGCTCAAGCTATGTAATAATTAATCAGATGGGTAGGCTACAAAAAAATGTGTCTTCAATAGCACAACAACAAAAACATTTTTCGTGTGCTACTGGGCAAAACCATTTGTCCTATACTAAATTCAGTGTGCGTATTCCAAACACATCAGGAAATTTTGTTATGCATAAGTTTGCCCAAATGAATTAAGCACTTGGAAAGCATTGAATAATTTTTTACAGAACGAGTTTTACTCCAACAATTACCTGATCTACATCAAAGTTTTCGTAGTAAACAGTATATGAAAATGTAATGGAATAACAAAATTTCAAAAAAGTCTTGTATTCCAGTTTAAAAGTCGTACTTCAGCAAGGCCCAGTACTGTTAAAAGTGCTTCAGGCATCTGCTTTTGCATTTGTGACCGGTCATATTTTCTCGTTGCAAAAACCAGCAGTAGTCCTCCATCATGTTGGGATTCCAGTGGCCTTGATATCTGTTCTCCATTGTAGAAATGTCTTTATGGAACCTCTCTCCATGTTCGTCACTTACGTGTCCCAAATTGGGTGAGGAAAAGTCAAGATAGGAATGTAAGAAATGCATTTTCAATGACATTCGGCAGCCAAGTTGTTCATATGCTTTAAGCATGTTGTCTACTAGTTCAGCATAGTTTTCAGCTTGTCTGTTCCCAAGGAAGTTCTGCACTACTAGCACAAATGCATCCCATGCTGCAAGTTCCAGAGGGTTGAGTTTTGTTCTGAATGTGTCATCATGCATTAGTTTGTTGATTTTGGGGCCAATAATAATTCCGGCCTTTATTTTAGCCTCAGTTTTCAGTGTGCTAAACATCTCCTTCAAATACTGGAAACCATTTCCATCACGATCAAGTGCAATTCAAAATTTTTTTATTAAACCAAGTTTAATGTGAAGTGGTGGAAGATAAACTTGAAGTGGATCGACCAGTGATTTGTGTTGTACATTGTACCGATCAACTGTGTGCTCGACTCTGAGAGGCCACTGTCTCATTTTGTAATGATTTTTGTCATCACGGCTGTTCCATAGGCACAAGAAACACATACTTATTTATTTTTTGTTACATTTGTATCCCACATTTTCCCACCTATTTGCAGGCTCAATGTGGCTTACATAGTGACGGAGATGCAATTGCAGACTCCGGTGTAGACAAATACAGAGTGATGTAGAGATAAAATAAAGTTCATGTGGTATTGCCACATGAGATAAGGTACGGTTCATGTGGTATAGCCACATAGGGGCGTCATACATGGAAGAGTTGTGTTGTGCCTCTACTGTATTTTGGTTTTGTTGTGTTCCAGCGGTCAGGCATTTATGTTGGGTTGGTACGGTATGCCTTTTTGAACAAATAAGTTTTTAGTGTTCTCCGGAAGTGTAGGTGGTCGTACCTGGTTTTCACGGCTTTTGGGAGTGTGTTCCCCAGTTGTGTGCTTATGTAGGAAAAACTGGATGCATAGGTTGATTTGTATTTGAGTCCTTTACAGCTTGGGTAGTGCAGGTTTAGGTACGTTCGTGATGATTTTGAAGTATTTCTAGTTGGTAGGTCAATCAGGTCTGTCATGTATCCTGGGGCTTCACCATAGATAATTTTGTGGACCATTGTGCAGATTTTGAAAGTAATACGTTCTTTGATTGGGAGCCAATGTAGTTTTTCACGGAGGGGTTTAGCGCTATCAAATCTGTTTTTTTCCGAAGATAAGTCTGGCTGCCGTATTCTGAGCGGTCTGAAGTTTCTTTAATGTTTGTTCTTTACATCCCGTGTAGATTCCATTGCAGTAGTCTGTGACTTAGAACCATTGATTGTATCAGGTTGTGAAATGCTTCCCTTGGGAAGAATTGTTTCACCCGTTTGAGTTTCCACATTGAGTAGAATATTTTCTTGGTTGTGGATGTCACTTGTTTCTCTAGTGTTAGGTTGCGGTCTATTATGACGCCAAGGATTTTCAGGCTGTCTGAGATAGGGAGGGTGTGGTCTGGGGGTGTTGATAATTGTGAGGTAATCCATGTTGTGTTGGGATGAGACAACGAGACAGTGTATTTTTTCTTTGTTGAGTTTTAGTTGAAAAGCATTTGCCCAGGAATCCATGATGTTCAAGCTGCTTTTGATTTCATTGGAGATTTCTGTCAGATTAGATTTGTAAGGAATGTATATTGTGACATCGTCTGCATATATGAAAGGGTTCAGGCCTTGGTTGGATAGGGTCTTGGCTAAAGGAGTATCATTAGGTTGAAGAGGATTGGTGATAGCGGTGATCCTTGTGGTACTCCGCAGTCTGCCTTCCACGATGATGATATGCTTCGTGTACCCTAACTGTAGGCCAAGCAGCAGTGCTACCATTTTCAGGTCAGCACAAATATTCCATTTATGTTCAGAGTATTTGATCATTTTCAAAATTAACTCCATAGAAGCATGGGTCTCTTTCATTCCAACCCCATGAGCCAATGGAACACATGGTTTTTCGTTACCATTGTGCAGCAAGACAGCTTTCAAACTCGTTTTGCTAGAGTCTATGAATAGCCTTCATTCATCGGGAACATGTGTACCATCTAACTCCATCATAAGACCATTTACATCAGTACAGAAACAGACATCGCTTTCCATTGCATAGTATGCAGCTAACTTGGTGTGTCGATGACAAAAGTGTGAAGTTGTGGTGCTTCATTGTAGCAAATTCCATTCCCGAAGTCTAGAAGCTAGTAGTTCTGACTTTTCTTTAGATAATGAAAGATCTCTTACCAGATCATCTAAATCTGATTGGCTCAGCAAGTGCGGCTGACCCTCCAGTTGTTCTGGATCAGAAAACACATCATGCCAATCAACATCTTCTTCTTCATCAGGATCAGAAGCGTCAGTTTCAGTTGCCATTCCTGCTGCAGGAGGGGCAGGCACTGGATTCTCTACATCGTGTGGTGCTGGTTTAAGAGCAGACTCACAGTCAGGATACACAATTTGTGACTTGTTTCTCTTTGAATATCCGGCGATTTTAGTCATGTAAAAATAACAGTCTGAATGGTGATTTTTCTGCTCACGCCAAGCCATTCCTTTCCTTTTACCATTCAACCACTGCGTTAGCCCAGAGTAACACACAGTGCAACAAACATGAGGTGCCCAGCTTTTATCTTGATCTCCAATTTGACAGTCAAAGTAATACTTGTAAGCAAGGTGCACTCGCTTTGTCAGATTCTTGCGCTGATCAGTGTATTTGCCACATATGTAGCAGAAATTGTCCAGATCGTTAACACATTTGCGTCTATCCATCTTGCCTTATATACTTGCTGCTGACATCAGCCAATAGACCTGTCTGAGCGCGTCCGGACAGGTCCGGGCATGTCCGTTGGAATATTTCCAATATATAATGCATTAATATTATAAGTGAATAGGCTTTGCATGTATAACTTAAAATCTAGATGTGTCAGGCAAATTCGGAGTTCATATTTGAAATCGGCGGGTTCAATTTAGTATAAATCACATGATTTTCTCTCAGTAGCAAAATCATTGTTGCGTTTGATAAGAGGTTTCAGACGAATATAAAAAGGGATGCTATTCCATAAGGTAGGAAGAGGAACACTAAAACTATAATATCTAGCTGATGGAGACAAAGGTTGTATTTGAATTCAAGAAAACATGGGATAAGTACAGGGAGGAAAAGAGATTGTAGTGAAACTGGCTATTTTGGATGGGCAGACTGCATAGGCCATATGGTCTTTTTCTGCTGTCATTTTCTATGTGACTTCCAATCTTTTTGCTCTATTTTCCCCTGAAACTCAAATCTGGCTAATACATCTGCCTGCTAAACAGAATTCATGGGGCAATCAGATGATGTGCATAAGGAAATACACTTTAAACCGGAGACATACCTCACTTCTTAAGTGCCTGTGTTTTGTCGGAGTACTGTACATTCAGATTCCCCTTAATCTGAACCAGCTTTTGGAGAAGTAATCTGAGGTCACAGTGTGTACAGTGCTGATTGTTTCAAGAATGACCTTGGAATTTCTAGCTGATTACCTGGTTACCATATGAGTCTCCCTGGAGAAGTTTTCGCAGGGCAGTAATAAAATTAGCAGTTTTAAACTAATCATAGTGTAACAGTATATCTGGCAGCTGTGGATGGCATGTCTCAAAATCAATATTGGTACTCCCCTGGAGCAGCTTATATGATATCTCTTTGTTCCCTGAGTCTATCCTTTTTTTTTTTTGCTGCTTTTATTTCCAAGGACAAAACTCTTTGTGGTCATCCCAACCTGCATTTTCTCAAAACCTAGCTGGTACCTCTGCCCCTGGGGAGACACTCTTTACATGGCCTGTAAGGGGTACAGGAAAGGGAACATAAATTGTATGTTGCTCAGATGCTAGTGTTATGAGAACTACTTGAAGAATTAAAAGCTCTGAGTTTGTAGACTACAATTATCACTTTGTTTTACCGAAAAATCCCTTCAAGCATTACGCTACTAATATTAAAATCCTCACAATAATAATTGTGAGGTTTCTGAGCCAGGATGATTTAGTGGCAAGGAAGCTGAAAAGTCATCTCTCCTTTTTACTGGATTTATTTTAGACAGCAAATCAGATTACTGACCCTGGAAGAGGTTGCAGAGTCCTTGGACAGAACAGGAAGATATGCACAGAAGCAGTTCCGTGACCTCAGCTCTGGAGGCCGCTCTAACACAAAGCCTCAAACAACCTTACATGACAAACATTTCTTACCTTTACGTCAGACTTTATCAGGAAACATATTGCAGTGGTTTGTCAATGGGCCCTTCTGCGTCCAGGCCACACACCAATTCAGGAGCCATTAACCCTTTATTAGACCCTGCTTCCTAGATGTTCCTGTATACAGTCTGATCTCAAACATGCAAGTCCTGGCTTCTGACCTCCTTCAGAAACAGAAAAATACCTACTATACCTGAATATATAAGCCACCTGAAGGCTATTAAAGTGGTGTACATTCAGGAGGGTCCCCTGAAGACATTATCACATAGGTCGCACCCGTTACCTTGGACTGACCATTTTCTTCTAACTTTTATATTTACCTGCACTTCTTCCACTCACTCAGTACCCCTTACATGTGAAAACAGTCACATCTTCTCAGCCACATTTTGACTCCAGAGATCCAAATACAAGTACTCTGCTTTTAACTCTTTTTTTTTTTCCTAATGATTTTCTTTCCCGCTGTCTTGAAGAGATGAGTCTCTGTCAGAAGCTAGGCATTATGGCGCCCTTATTCATCGATGCCCTGGACCAGAGCATCATGCATCACCTGGTCTAATGGTTAAGCCAGCCCTCTGCTACATAAAAAAATATTTCTTATTATTAATTTTAAAAGTAACTTCATGGAGTGTCCCCTTGTCTTTATACTTTTTGGAACAGTGAACAATTTATTCATATTTTCCCATTCTACTCCATTTATGATTTTGTAGAGCTCTAACAGAGGGACTGACTTATTCTTGCTGTACACCACTTTGGATGAATTTCTTCAAAGGCAGTAAATAAATCCTAATAAATATTCCATAGTGTGCTGTGGGGACCTGAATCCCAGATGTACCCCTGACCCTCAGGTTAGATGTGTCTTTTCAGATTTTTGCTGGAAAGTTGTTTTTTTTTTCCAAAGAAGTTTTTATTAACAAACATAAACCCAAAAAATACACTAGCATATGCCATACTGTAGTTCTTCAGTACGTGGCAATAATGCATACTGGAAAAAATGTATACATTCAACCCCCCCCCCCCCCCACCCTTCCCACCAACCCTTCCCAAGGGGAACCCTGGATCTTTTACCACAACCAACCAGCAGGATAGCTACCTAAAAGAATGTGTGTAGAAGTCACTCAAGGTTCTCCAGTAGTTCGAACTAGCCAGTCAATATAGTCCTCCCAAATCTTTAGAAAGGACGTCAAGGGATTTCTCCACAAAGGTAAGGTTAGCCATCAAATAGATATAGTTTATTTTCATCTTTATCTTAAGCAGTCCAGGAATATCTTGTTGCCAGGAAGAAGCCAGAACTAAACTGCCCACTGTATAGATCTGATGCACCAACCAATGCTTTCGAACCAAAAGTTCTCGGGGACCCATACTTAACAAATATTTGGCTATTGATTTTTTTCCAAGTGCACCCCAACAATATCTTGCACCCATTTTGTTATTAACTCTCAAAAAAGCTGCGCCTTTGGACAGCTCCATCAAATGTGCAGAAAAGTCCCTTGCCCCCCATGCTGACGCCAACACAGATCAGTACCTTGCCCAAATATGGTTTTTAATCTAACCGGTGTGTAGTACCACTGGTAGAGTACTTCATATTTATTGTCCACCATATTACATGTAATAGACACCTGGATAAGATTTTTTTTTTACATTTATTCAATACATTTATGCAATGAACATAAATTCACTTCTAGAAATAAAACAAATATCTGAAGTGGGATTTAATTCCCTTAATAAAGGCAAAATCAATAACAATTTAGTCCACATAATGTTGATCCAAGAACTAGGAAATATAAGTATAGGTAAACTAAAGGTAAATTAATACATTTTTGAGACAGACAGAGCCTAGAGGATTGCAGCTGGGCTTCATGCTATCACTCAGGAACTACTGCAGTTCTTTCTTTAGAGGAAACAAAATCTGATAATTTCTCAGGTTCAAAAAAGATATAATTAACAGAATTCAAAGAAATATAACACTTACAGGGGAACCTTAACATAAAGGTTCCACCTATACGCAATACTCTTTCTTTTATAACAAAAATTTCTTTCTTTTTCTTTGAGTCTCTCGTGCAAAATCAGGAAATACTTGTATTTTTGAACCCAAGAACGGTGAATTTGTGTGACGGAAGTAAAGTTTAAAGACATTATTCCGATCTAGTTGCAATGCGAAAGTAACCAAAAGCATGGTTCTCTCGGTCACAACATCTAATGAGGACTCTAAAAATTCTGTTAAATTTAAATCAGATTGGGAGTTAGGCAATCTAGTATCTCCAGCTCCAGAAATATATAATGCTTTTGTAATAGGTGGATACCCCTCAGGGGGAATACCTAGTACTTCATTAAAATACTTTTTTAACATATCTAGAGCTGGCATAAGAGGAGACTTCGGAAAATTCAAAAAGCGCAAATTATTTCCCCGAATCTGGTTTTCCAGATACTCTATCTTCCGCTTTTGGAGACTATTGTCCCTCATCAATGTCTGTGTAGTGGAATTCACAGTTTTAAATTCTTCATCAAAATGCTCCATCTTTGTAACTTGTTCAGCAGTTTTTGTTACAAGGTCACTTTGTAATTGTTTTAGCTCCGCTACTTCACCCCTCAAAGTACCTGTTATTTGCTGCAGGTTGGTAGTTAGTCCCTGTAGTGCTTCCCACAAGGAATCCAGTGTAACGGTTGATGGTTTAATCAAAACTCCGAGGCTGGTAAAAGGTTCGCCAGGGTTTCTATCAGATACCAATGCCTGAGATGATATTTTCACTGGCGTCGACGCGGCAACAGGTTCTCCATGCACAGCTGCTGAGGACCGACTTCCGGATTCAGCTGGCTGTGCTCTCGCTCCCGCGGTTTCCCTTCCCGGTCTCGGAGGCGCTGTTATCGACGGAGGGCTCAAAGGCGCTCCTTCAGCGCTTAGGTCCACATGTTCTCCCGGACCACCCAAAGCATTCTCTTCGGTTCCCGGTATTCGGAGTCCAGATTCTTCCAACGTTAGTTGCCGCAGGAGAGAGGGATCAACTCTACCTGTGGAGGTAGGTACTCCGAGTTTACCCTTCCGCTTTCCCATTACAGGACCGTGGTTTCTCAATTAGCAAATTTTCGGAGGATATCTGGAGCTCTTTCCTGCATGTCTGCTCAGGCAGCCATCTTGGATCACCCTGGATAAGATTTTTATAAACCTGTTCCCATTCCTTAGGTTCACAATCAGGTGAATTTTCGAAAGAGAAGGGCGCCCATCTTCCGACACAAATCGGGAGATGGGCATCCTTCTCACAAGGTCGCCCGAATTGGCATAATTGAAAGACGATTTTGGGCGCCGTCAATTGCTTTCCATCGCAGGGACAACTAAAGTTCATGGGGGCTTGTCGGCAGTGTAGCGAAGGCGGGACTGGGGCATGCTTAGGAGATGGGCGTCCTCGGCCGATAATGGGAAAAAGAAGGGCGTCCCTTGGGTGACTTTACTTGGTTCATTTTTTTTCATGACCAAGCATCAAAAAGGTGCCCGAACTGACCATATGACCACTGGAGGGAATTGGGGATCACCTCTCCTTGCTCCCCCAGTGGTCATTAACCTCCTCCCATCATAAAAAAAGTTTTAAAATACTTTTTTGCCAGCCTCTATGCCAGCCTCAAATGCCATACTCAGATCCATCGCAGCAGTATGCAGGTACCTGGAGCAGTTGTAGTGGGTGCAGTGTACTTCAGGCAGGCGGACCCAGGCCATTCCCCCCCCCCCCCATACCTGTTACACTTGTGGTGGTAAATGTGAGTAGGGTTACCATTCGTCCGGATTTCCCCGGACATGTCCTCTTTTTGAGGGCATGTCCGGGGCATCCGGCGGATTTTGCCTGCACCCACGTTTGTCCGGATTTCTGGACAAACGTCGGCGCGGGTGCGGGCAGGCGCGTGCGTGTGGGCGGGCGATCGGCGCCGTGGTAACCCTACTCCCGTCCCCTCCCCTTCCTTACCATGTTCCCTGGTGGTCTAGTGACGTCTTCGAGGCAGGAAAGAGCCCCCTCTTTCCTGCCTGGAGCGCTGCCTCCCCTGTCTATCATCCTCCTCGGTCTGGCTGGGGATTCAAAATGGCCGCCGAGAGTTGAACTCTCGCGAGGCCACTTCAACTCTCGGTGGCCATTTTGAATCTCCAGCCAGACCGAGGAGGATGCAGCAGGCAAGGACAGGCAGCGCTCCGGGCAGGAAAGAGGGGGCTCTTTCCTGCCCCGAAGAGAAGACCCTACTAGACCACCAGGGCTAGATAGTAAGTGAGGGGGGGAACCATGTGACGGGGGGCGGGGAATAGAGGGGCGGAACGAGGACCCGAAGGGGGCGTGGTGGGGGCGGGGTATGAGGCGTGGCGGGGGCGGGGTAGGGGCGTGACATGTGTCCTCTTTTTCAGAGGACACAAAATGGTAACCCTAAATGTGAGTGTAACAGGGGTTAAGGGGAAAGAGAAGGAAAAATAAATTTAAAAACTTACTCCGGGTCCGCGGTCCACCTTGGGCTCCGAGGGGGGCTGGTCCGTGAGGCGCTGTGGAAGCGCCGCGATTTTGTTTTGTTTTTTTGCTCCCGGGACGATTGGCACGTTCCCGGGAGTGAAGAAGAGGTCCGGGGCATGTTTGGGCCGGGTGCGGGCCGATTTGAGGCCGCACAACGAGTTTCGGGGCCCGGGAGCAATGGAGCACGTTCCCGGGCCAGAAAATGTAAACCGGAGGGGGGAGAGCGCTGGGGCGGTAGTGGAGACGCTGCAATAAGCAGCGTTGAAGTTTTTTTGCTCCCGGGCCGAAGGAGCGAGGCCCGGGAGTGAAGAGCGGTTCTGGGGAGAGAGGGCCGGAGAAGACGTCGGCGCGAATGTGCATGAGGCGGCGCGCCTCATGCACGAAACGGGAACGCGCGGTTTTCCGACTAGGCCGAAGCCGGGGCCTAAATTTCGGGCCGGCTTCGGAGGGTTTTTGTTTTTGCCTCCGATTTTGATCGAGGACGTCCGGGACCAGATCCAATGGGAGTGGTCGTGTGTAAGGAAAATCGGGAGAGCAGGTAAGGGGTTTTGGACCCGAAATTTAAATTAGTTTATTTTTAAATTGTATTAATGCGGTTTTTTATTTTTAGAAATTTAACGGTTAATGATTTTTAAATTCTGTTTTTGGATTTGGGGTCGGGGAATTTTTGGGGATTTTTCTGGTATATTAGTTTTTGAATTTGAATAATTTAAGGGGGTCATTTGGGGGGGTCTAGTTTTAAGGGGTTAGGAAAGGGTTAACTGGTTAAATTCGACGGAGTAGGTTCAGAGGGGAATATTAAAATTTTTGAAATAGGTTTTAAATTTTTTGGGAATTTTTTCAGGGGTTTTTAGAAGATTGTTGCGTGGCGGGGTTAAATGTTGGGATATTTAAATTTTAAAAACACCGTTTAATAGAGGATGGGAGGTTTAATTGGCATGGGAAATTTGGGGTAATTTGATGGAAATTTATAGGGGTTTTTTATTAATTGAAGAATTTCCCATTGATTTCTATGGGGATTTTTCAGTTAAAATGGGGATTGAGCAGTGCTGCTCAACATTCCGCTTGTCAGCAGGGAGAGTTGGAATGTTGAGCAGGACTAGGGATTGGCTGGCTGAGGGCGGAATCCCAAGCCAAGCAGCCGTCTCCTAGGTAACGGTCAGTGGGACAGTTGGCAGAGCGCTGGTGACTGTGGAGGTGGAAGGAAGTGTGTTTGGTGGTGTGGCTAATGTGGTGAGTTTGGAGTGATTTTGAGAAGGTTGGAAGTGGGATTTTGACTGAGTTTGGTGATAGGAGGGCAGTGTGTGAGGGGAAAGTGGTGAGTTGGAAGTGTTTTGTAATTTTGTCCTGGTGAAAGGTGTAGGAGGTGTATATATGTTGGTGCTCATTAGTTTAGGAAAAAAATAAGTAAGTTTAGGGGGTTTAGCGAGGGTATAGTTATTTTAATTTTCTTAGTTAAGTGTTGCCCAGTGTTATAAATTATACATATTTAAGTCATTTAGTGTGGGAAGGGGTTGGTTAAGAAGATAGGGTTTTCCTTCCATTTATTTTTATTAAGAGTGAGGTGTAGGGTGACGGTGGCAAAGAATCCTGGAAAACCTGAGCTCCTACGCAAGAAAGACCGTGAAGGATTCTGCATCAGAGAAAAAAACCGCAGCTAAGTGACAACACAGTGACTGGACATAGAAATAATTCTTACTTACCTGAGTTGGGTCACTGGGGTGGTTGTCTTACGAGGACCTGTGAGAAAAGGGAAGAGAAAAAGGACACAAAGTATCAATTCTTTAAAGTTGAGATACAAGGGAGAGTTAATAAAGAAATTATTCAGAAAGAAAAATTTACAATTAATACTTATCTGATAAGAATCTTGGTATCGATACCAGAGAGGGAAATTCTGAAAAAGAGAAAAAAAGTTATACAATTGTAAAGTACATTTCTTTTGCACTAGAATATAAATGTTAAGGTTAGTGGTTAAAGTCTGTTAATTAATAATTTATTCTTTAGTATTTGAATTGAATTAAAATCTTGTTGTTTTTGGTTAATCATTTTTTCCGTTTGGTTATTTCAAAAGCAGGACAAATCCAAAATTAGCTTATTTTTCCCCTCATTTTCTTTGAGATTTTGAGGCGTGGTTAGTGAACTGTCGGCCTCTCCGTCCTTGGTGAGGTGATTCTGGGCACTGAAAGAAATTTTAAGTGCTCAGGGACACTTTACACTGAGGAACGAGGGGGGTACAACGACATGAGCCCTCCAAAACCCACCAGAAACCCACTGTATCCACATGTAGGTGCCCCCCTTCATCCCTAAGGGCTATGGTAGTGGTGTACAGTTGTGGGTTTTGGGTTTTTGGGGGCTCAGCACCCAAGGTAAGGGAGCTATGCACCTGGAACCTTTTTCTGAAGTCCACCGCAGTGCCACCTAAGGTGCCCGGTTGGTGTCCTGGCATGTCAGGTGGACCAGTACACTACGAATGCTGGCTCCTCCCACAACCAAATGGCCTGGATTTCGTCGCTTTTGAGATGGGCACCCTCGGTTTCAATTATCGCCGAAAACCAGGTACGACCATCTGAAAAACGACCTAAGGACGACCATCTCTAAGGTCGACCTAAATTTCATGATTTGGGCGTCCCCGACCGTATTATCGAAACGAAAGATGGACACCCATCTTTTTTTGATAATATGGGTTGCCTCGCCCCTTCGCCGGGACGTCCTTAGAGACGGTCGTCCCCATTCAATTATGCCCCTCCACATGTCCCAAGTGTACTTTCCCATACTTGAATATGCTTCATTGGGGAGTGGGGGGGTTGACATAGCAAGGCTACATAAAATCTTGATATGCTCCCTCTCCCGCTGCTCCCATTCATTGCCTGCTGTAGGGGGGTGACTTCTAAATGCAATTCCCTACCATCCTTATGCCTGATAAAATCCCCCACTTGCCGACTGGAGAAAGCATCCCTTTTCCTAAGTCCATATTCCTCAACAAGTTCTTGAAAACCCATTAAATCTCCCTCTTCTACCAATTGTCCCAAAGTAGATAAGCCCTTCCCATCCCAAACTAAATAATTGCAATCATGCTGCCCAGGCACAAAACCATCCACATATCAAATAGGTGTTGCCAAAAAATAGCCTCTTGAGAGAAGGGAAAAAAATGCCACTCCAAGGCGAAAAATTGCAACAATACAAAGGGGCGCTTCAATAGAGCAGAAGTGGGAGAAACCAAAATTTGAGCACAACAACTCAATAACTCCACCTGTTCAAATAAGTTATCCAACAGTTACAAGAAGAAACTTCTCTTAGATAAAGCCTTAGCATTTTTTTGAAGGTTGCCACACATGTGATACGGTTGTATCATCATTCAGTGACCTATTTTGAAACTACCCCAGAAGCAGGTTCTGTGGCACCAAAATGTCATTCCTGTTTCATAGTGGGTGTCAGGAGGCTCAACTATTTCCAGCGCTGTGTGGTCTTTGTGTCAGTTAAGTACTGGGGTTGCTGATTCTGGTTTGCTATAAAGAAAATTTTTTTAGAAAATTTAAAATATTGAATCAAAGACTGTAGATAAATAAATTTTAAAAAAAGAAAAAATTAAACTATTGAATAAATAAAAGACTGTCCATAAGTAAATTGAAAATAATATTCTGTAGCATCGAAGACAGGTGATTAGTATGAGTTTAAGTGTTGCAGATCTGGAATAGCTGTGGGCTATAGGAGATCTCATAGCCTACATAACTGCTATATGATGCTTCCAAGCTAGATTTATCTTAGAGAAGTTTCTTCTTGTAACTGTTGGATAACTTATTTGGACAGGTGAAGTTATTGAGTTGATGTACTCAAATTTTGCTTTCCCCCACTTCTGCTCTATTGAAGCGCCCCTTTGTATTGTTGCAAAAAATAGTCTCTGCCAGGCAACAATTCAAGCCTGGCTTTCAGCCATATGTTAACAATCAGCTTGATAATTGAGTTTGTGGTATGCACCACAGAGCGCATTGTCACTGGAGGCAACCAAAGCAAAAACCTTCGATGGGGTCCTGTCCAGCAAAAATTACTCTACCTGGACCCAACTCTTTTATGGGAATTACTTTGCCAATTAGTTAAATATTTAAGCTGGGCAGCCTAATAATAGAACCGAAAATTGGGCACTGCCATACCTCCCTGCTTCCTAAGTTGGAATAAAAGTTGTCTTTGCACTCTAGAGGGCTTCTTGTTCCATATGTATTGAACCATTTTATGAAGCAAACAGAAAAACGTGTCGGGGATTGGAACTGGCAAAGGCAGTGAACAAATATAGCAACTTCGGTAGAGCCACCATCTTGACTGCATGGCTCCTACCCAGCCAAGAGACAATCTATGCCATTTCTCCAGCTCATCCCACAGCTTTTTCAACACCCTCGGATAGTTAGCCTGATAAAGATCATTCAGGTCGTGTGCAAGATTAACTTTCAGATATCTCAAGGAGTGAGCAGTCCAACTATAAAGAAACTGCCAGCAGATAATAGCAATATCAGGCTCCGGCATTGAGACATTCAAGATTTCTGACTTAGCTTTATTGATCCTAAATCGTAAAACTGCCCCAAATGCTTCTAACAAGCATCCCACCGCTAGCAATGAAACACAAGGTTCAGTAAATAAAAAGAAAACATCGTCGGCAAACAAAAAAAGTTTATGCTGCATCTCTTCACAACTAAGCCCCTTGTCTGTATCCATCCTATGAACTAACTGAGCCAAAGGCTCTATCGCCAATGCATAAAGAATTTGAGATAGGGCACACCCAGTTAATTCCCCGAGCTAGTTCAAAACTTTCCGTATAAGCTGCATTTATCTGCAAGCAAGCCAGAGGTGGTGTATATATTTTCCGGATCCAATCCGTGAACCATCCTGTGACTGACATTGTCTACGGTCTTAAACAAATAGGGCCAATAAACCCTAAGCCTTTTTGGCATCCACACCCAAGATCAAGGTCAGAATCTGGTGATGCCTAGCATACCACATAAGATGAAAAACACTCCTAATATTATCAAACATTTTCTGCCCCTGTATGAACTCCGATTGATCATGACTAACCTCCCTGTTAGTGGCTACCACGCGGCAAAATGAATGGGCTGAGTTGGCATTAGCACACAGCAGCCACTAGCATGGCATAGTAAACGAGGGTAAATGCGGTATATAGCATTTCAGTCTCTTAGCCAGAATTGTAGTAAAAAATTTGTAAGCTGTACTTAGCAGAGAAATGGGGCATTAGGACCCACAAACATTGGGATCCTTTCCTGGCTTAAGGATAAGAGTAATCCTCGCCAAATGCCACTAATGTTGTAGCACTGCACCCTCTCCAAAACCATTTAACAACTTAGTCAAAGGCTTTACCTAGTAATTCTTTAAAATCTTATCAAATTTGGTTGTAAAGCCATCAAGACCTGGGGCTTTTCTGTGTTGTAAATCCTTAATAGCCCAGCTAACCTCATTCTCTGTAACAGGCATAGACAGCTGAGTGGCCTCTGCCAATTTGCCATTGTCAACTTAGGCAGCTCAATCCGTCCCAAAAAGGGTCAAGTTCCTCCAGGGGCACTTGCTTCTCTGGCTGATATAGGGTTTTATAGAATTGAACAAAAGTCCATTGAATTTGTTCTGGCAATATACAGTCCTGTCCTCCCCATCTCTGATCTGGAGAACAGTATTTCACTATGCCTGAGTCAGTAACCTAACCACCCTATTTGTTCCCTCAAAATACTCTTGTCTCAGGGCCTGTAACTTTTCACTAATACTTTCCAAGTCCATCCCCTACAAAGCCGCCTGAGTTTTTTCTATTTGAGGTTATTTGAGGTAGTAAAGATCGAGTCATACCCCCCTGCTTGTGACTATGCTCAAGATGATATAATTGTTGTCTCAGAGCATCCTTTCTTTGAAGGCGCTCCTTTCTTTTTATAAGCTGCCACCGCTATTACCTTACCTCTCATAACCACATTTAAACCCTCCCAAAATATTTGAGGGGGAAACCGCATTCGTATCATTGAATTCAAAATATGCTTTCAAATCATTTTCTAACTGAAGTGCATTTAGCGTCTCCCCTGCGATGCCAAACTTACATTTTTTTTTAGCAAAATGGCATGATCAGACTCTATAGTAGCAGTATCCACCATTGATAACACATCCTTACCCACCAACCACACATTGATCCTAGAATAGGAATCATAAACTTTATAATTGGAATCTCTAAACATCAACTAATCCCATACAGAAAGAATATCATTTAGGTTTTTTCTATCTGCTTTGCCATAGTCCACTGCCCGAGCAGTATTATCCAAAGAGGTATTTAGGGTTATATTAAAATCCCCCCCCCCCCATAAGGAGCTTACCATATGCCCAGTCCCGAATAAGCTGGTCAATGAGTCCATAAAATTGACCCTGCTCTGAATTAGGGGGGGGGGGGTAACATTTAGCAAGGTATATTGCTAGTGCTCTATCTCTTTTTTAAGAAGGAGATAATGGCCCTCCTTATCTCTTACAATATCATGAACTACTGGAGACACCTAGCCAGCAAACACTATACAAACCTTATTTGTTTTAGCTTTCATTCTATTAGGGCAAAAACATATTCAAATATTTATGTGTAAAGAATTTCTCATGTTGAGGCAATAAATGCGTTTCTTGTACAAACCCTATGGTTAGGGTTACCATATTTTGTCCCCCAAAAAAGAGGACACATGCCCCGCCCCCACCACACACCCCGCCCCACCCCTTTCACGCCCTTGCTCCGCCCCCTGTCACATTTTCCCCTCCCCCCGTCACACACCCCGTCACCCCCCCTCCCCTTACCTTACTACTGCCCTGGTGGTCTAGTGACCTCTTCGGGGCAGGAAAGAGCCCCCTCTTTCCTACCCGGAGCGCTGCCCTTCATGCTTCCTTTCTGTTGCTGATCTCGGCGCCGATTCAAAATGGCTCCAAAGGCAGAAGAGGTCACTAGACCACCAGGGCAGTAGTAAGTAAGGGGAGGAGAGGCTAGCAATCTGCCCGTTTGTCCGCCCACCAGCCTGCCCGATTGTCCAGAAATCCGGACAAACGGGCAGATTGGCAAAACCCGCCCGGTTGCCCAGACATGTCCTCAAAAAGAGGACTAATCCTGTGATTTTTGCTTCTTAATTTATTCTCCTGGTGTTGGTCTTCCTTCTTGGTTCCCATTTCCTTCAGTGCTCAGGCACTTCTCCAGTCCTTTCTGTTTGTGGGAACACAGACACTCTACTTCCCTGTTCCTTTTCCTCTGGTAGACAGCTGTGAATTACAGACATCCCCCACTGAGGGCTGTCTCCTCTAGGCTAGTGCTTCTCGACTTTCTCCTGGAGGCACACCAGACCATTCATCAGGATTACCACAATAAATATGCATGAGATAAATCTGCATATTGCAGAGATCCACATGGAAGGTCATTTTATAACAGGGTAACATGGGTAGGCACTATTTTAGAAAGACAGTAGATGCCCATTTGTTTTTATAAAATCCTAGCATACTATTGACCATGAAAAAAAATTAGCATACCAGAAGCGGAGCCAGCTTGAAGGCGCTGAGGGAGCTAGAGTGGTGCGAGAGCAGACTTCCACCGGCGCTGTTGCACATTTTAAATGCAACACAAGTAAAAAAACAGGCGCCAGCAGAAGTCCGTTTGGGGGAGTGGCTGCTCCCCTGGCACCCCCCCCCAGCTACGTCACTGGACCATACCCGATTTGGCTTCGGCCGAGGGGGTTGTTTTCCAGTATGTTTGGGAGCCCTTCTAGAATACCCTTACACCCACAGCCCATAGTCGTGTCTTAAATATACACCTCCCAATATTCAAAAACCATTTAACCGGCCAGGAATGGCACTTGACTAATTAAATTGCCGGCTAAGAACTATCTGTGAATTTTCAGCAGGACATTGCCGGCCATGACCCGCTAAAAAGTCACGATTGGTGACTAGCAGATAACCGGTTATCTGGTGATTTTCAGCGTGAGTTTGGTGGTCATGTTTGGCCACATGAATACCTGGAATATCTTTGGCTGGTTAAAACTTATTCGGCTAATGTTGAATATTTGCTTGGCCGGTTAAGTTGGAACCAGCCAAAAATAAACCAGCTATTCAATGCTGTTCACCGGAAACAGCCCAGCATTGAATATCCAGACTCAGTGCTGACTGCAGGAGGCAGCCCGGCTGACTCCCACGGTTTGAATATCGGCCCCCTAGTATTTAGTTTCTGAGGGAATTGTGACCATTGCAAGCTCCGTGACTTTGGGGGAGGGGGGAATATGGGTTTCAATTCAGTTATACGACAAATCATTTTCTCACAACAGTTAAGGCCGGAACATTTGTGAGGGGCCCTTTTACTAAGGCATGCCGAAAAATGGCCTGCACTGGTGTATTAGAAGCGCGCAGGTCCATTTTTCAGCACGCCTGCAAAAAAAGGCCTTTTTTATTTTTCCTGAAAATGAGCGTGCACCAAAATAAAAATCAGCGTGCGTTCATTTTGGGCCCGAGACCTTACCGCCACCCATTGACAAGTGGTAAGGTCTCGCGCGTTAACTGGGCGGTAATCGTCAGCGTGCTTACACTGGTGATTACTGCCTGGTTAGCACCACGCGGTAGAAAATAGAAATTATTTTCTGCCATGCAGCAAAATTTGAATTACCACTCAGGGCATGCGGTAGCTGAGTGGTAGTTCTAATTTGGTGTGCATTGTACGCACATAGGTGCCTACGCGTCTTAGTAAAAGGGTCCTTGAGTTAGTGATATTAGTGGCCTGAATAATTCGTTACTTTATCTGTGGTTAACTGCAAGACTCATTTGTAGTATTCACATTGCTAATCTACACACGGATTATAACCATAACTGAATTATTTTGCTTCACTAAAAATGATTTGATCCTGGCATATGTGACACAGACTGCACTTTGAATGTAAGCAGGATCATGTATATTTGCATGAGAGCTGGTGTAAATGAAAGCAAGCACTTACATACGCACAGCTGTAGATTAAGATATTTCATAAGTAGGGGGTAGAGGGAGTTGAAGGAGAGGTGTAGGAGAAGGGGGAGCTTTTGGTTAAGGTTGTGGTTACTATTGCAAGATATTGTTCTAATTAAGTGACACAGCTGGCGGATCTGTGGGAATCGGACAATGTATAATTAGGGTAACACTTTAAAGTTCAGGAGACCAAAAAGTATAGACTCATTGGACGTAGTTGAAGGGGTTGGGGTATGGACAGATATCTAGGAAACAAGAGGTTTGAAAGTTCATGTAAAATTTCGATAGGTGGGGGAGTTTGGGGATATGGGGAATCATAGATGGACTGTAGCTATGATTTTTCTTTCCTTGGAAGTCCATGTTCAATGTATTAGTAACAAGGGAGTTGGAATGGGAAGGTTGGGTATGGGTAGAGGGTAAAAAAAGGGGAGAAAATTGAATGAAATGTAATTCGAATGTGTTCAAGTAAAACATGTTATGACAATATATTTATTGTACGGTCAAAATTTATGGAAATGTATCGCATATTGGTTATCAATACAAAAATTGTTGAAAAGTAAGCTATTTCATAATCTATGTGTGTACATGCTAACTCTGCCCAAGTGCTGCCCAAACTCCGCCCCTATATATGCCCACTGGCAAGGTATGCATCATCATGCCATGACATGTACATTTATGCTAGTTGGTATTTTAGAAGAGGTCATTTTTGCATGTGTGTGGCCAAAACGCAAGGGAGTGGCTTTATAAAATTCCCTCCTATATGTAAATCTATCTCATGCATATTCATTGTGGTGATCCTGTAAACCTAACTGGTAAGGTGTGCCTCCAGGAGAGGGCTGACAAGTACTACCTGAAGCACACAAGGCGTATAGGCCCTTCAATATAAGATCCAGATGCTCTCCCTAAGTACTGGCTGCCGTCCCAGCAGGGCTGGCAATGAAAAAAGAACCCTTAACCCCTCCCCAGATGTTTTTCTATTACTCCATTACATCAGTGTTCCTAGCACCTCTCCTTTTACCATGTCACAAACCACCTTTCTCCTCCCGTTTCTTCTTCTGGCTATAAGGGCCTGAGGAGCACTTGCAGTATGTCAGAAATCACTGGAGAAATTTAGTGGCCTGAGTCTCACATAAGCATGGGATTACTTAGTCCTTTGTACAGAATGTTTGATAAAACACAATGGGCATTTGTCAGCCATGTGATAAGGGCATTATTTGTGCATTAAAACAGCAGTACAGGAAGAGCACAGGACCATAAGTCATAAGTATGCAGCACAGAACTATGTTATTCAAACAGCCACTACCAACTCTGTCTGTAGGGTTCACTTAGTCTTGCCACTTACAGATCAGAAAGACTTTGATGCAGAAAACCCTGATGCCACACTGTTACTGCTTTGGATGAAGAATACTACTACTACTACTACTTAACATTTCTAGAGCACCACTAGGGTTACGCAGCGCTGTACAGTTTAAACAAAAAGGACAGTCCCTGCTCAAAGGAGCGTACAATCTAAAGGACGAAATGACAAGTTGGCAGTCTAGAATTCTTGAATAGAGGTATAGTGGTTAGGTGCCAAAGGCGACATTGAAGAGGTGGGCTTTGAGCAAGGATTTGAAGATGGGCAGGGAGGGGGCCTGACGTATGGGCTCAGGGAGTTTATTCCAAGCATGGGGTGAGGCGAGGCAGAAAGGGCGAAGCCTGGAGTTGGCGGTGGTGGAGAAGGGTACTGAAAGGAGGGATTTGTCTTGAGAGCGGAGGTTACGGGTAGGAACGTAAGGGGAGATGAGGGTAGAGAGGTAGGGAGGGGCTGCAGATCGAGTACATTTGTAGGTTAGTAGGAGAAGCTTGAACTGTATGCGGTACCTGATCGGAAGCCAGTGAAGTGATTTGAGGAGAGGGGTGGTGTGAGTATATCGGTCCAGGCGGAAGATAAGACGAGCAGCAGAGTTCTGAATGGACTGAAGGGGGGATAGATGGCAAAGTGGGAGGCCAGTGAGGAGTAGGTTGCAGTAGTCAAGGCGAGAGGTAATGAGAGAGTGAAAGAGAGTTTGGGTGGTGTGCTCAGAGAGGAAAGGGCAAATTTTGCTGATGTTAAAGAGAAAGAAGTGACAGGTCTTGGCTGTCTGCTGGATATGCGCAGAGAAGGAGAGGGAGGAGTCGAAGATGACTCCGAGGTTGCGGGCAGATGAGATGGGGACGATGAGGGTGTTATCAACTGAGATAGAGAGTGGAGGGAGAGGAGAAGTGGGTTTGGGTGGGAAGACAATAAGCTCGGTCTTGGCCATGTTCAGTTTCAGGTGGCGGTTGGACATCCAGGCAGCAATGTCAGATAAGCAGGCCGATACTTTGGCCTGGGTATCCGCAGTGATGTCAGGTGTGGAGAGATAAAGCTGGGTGTCATCAGCATAAAGATGATATTGGAAACCATGAGATGAGATCAGGGAGCCCAGGGAAGAGGTGTGGATTGAAAAAAGAAGGGGTCCAAGGACAGATCCCTGAGGAACTCCAACAGAGAGCGGGATGGGGGTGGAGGAAGAGCCATGAGAATGTACTCTGAAGGTACGGTGGGAGAGATAAGAGGAGAACCAGGAGAGGACAGAGCCCTGGAACCCAAATGAGGACAGTGTGACAAGGAGTAAATTGTGATTGACAGTGTCAAAAGCGGCGGATAGGTCAAGGAGGATGAGGATGGAGTAGTGACCTTTGGATCTGGCAAGGAACAGGTCATTGCAGACTTTAGATAGTGCCGTTTCTGTTGAGTGAAGGGGGCGAAAGCCGAATTGAAGCAGATCGAGGATGGCATGAGAGGAGAGAAAATCAAGGCATCGGCTGTGAACGGCGCGTTCAAGTATCTTGGAGAGGAAGGGTAGGAGGGAAATGGGGCGGTAGTGGAGGGGCAGGTAGGGCCAAGTGATGGTTTTTTGAGGAGAGGTGTGACTACAGCATGCTTGAAGGTGTCAGGGACAGTTGCAGTGGAGAAAGAGAGGTTGAGGATATGACAAGTAAGTTGGTGGGGATGGGGTCTGAGGAACAGGTGGTACATTTCGAGGAGGAAAGAAGATGGGCGGTTTCCTCTTCGGTGATATCAGGAAAAGAGGAGAAGGAGGCCTGGGCTGGTTGGTTGAGGGGGTGGGTTATAGGGTGAAGAGGAGGAGATGGTTTGGTGGTGAATTCAAGGTTGATCTTCTGCACCTTGTCGTGGAAGTAGTCAGCCAGTGATTGAGGAGAGAGTGAGGGGGGGTGGGAGCAGAGGGCACTTTGAGGAGGGAATTAAGGGTGGCAAAGAGACGACGAGGGTTTGAGCTGAGGGAATTAGTCAATTGGGTGTAATAGTCCTGCTTGGCGAGGAATAGGGAGGACTGGAAGGAGGATAGCATGGTCTACACTAAGATACAGTTCTGTTATGATTGAAGAGCTTGTTATACTTGACATGACTGAAAATCCAAAGCATACAACTTTGACGTTATGTGCCTAAGTATTATACCAAATAAAGTGAACCATATACTGTGATATGATGGAAAATAATGATGATGGTGATGCCAAACAGGACAGCAACATTACTGGAATGGTTCCTGTCAGTGCCAGCATTTTATATTTGCTGTAAACCCACTGAGACTGCAAGGGTCATACAGAAACGTAAGCATACAATAGAACAATCTGTGACCGCATTTGAAACTTTTCTGACATATATAGATAGTAGCTCTGATGTACTGAAAGACATGGGTGTTTTTCTATTGAACAGAATGGTTAATGTGAAATAGTCTAACACAGCTAAGCTTGCAGACTTCAAAACATGACAAGCTGAATGCAATGTAGGTTTCTTAAACAAATAACTGCTTTTTATTAATAATTAATACGCATAGCTAATAGGTACTGTACAGTGCTGCCCTCTTGTGATTTATAACACAAGTCCGGCTCCTGTCGTCTCTGCTTACTGTCATCATGTTTTGGAAAGCCCCTGAATGTGATATTAACTAAGTTTGACCTCATTTAGTTTTTTTTGCCATCTATTGCATAAAAGATCTGAACATTTTAGGAGTTTTGATGGCACAGGTCCAGACAAATGCCCCTCACAGGAATGGAAGACTGTAAGTCATGTCATTTTCAATCAGTACTATTTGCTCACAGGAATATCTGGCAAGAAACAGATGATCTGTATGCCACCACCCTTAAGCAATTATTCCACTGAATTGTGCAGTCACATCTATTTGTTTTTTTAATTTACAACTCTACATTATGACTGTATGGCCTTTATTTTAGATAGGTCATAGAGATCGGAACTGAGACATCTAGGTTGGGACGTACTCTATGACCCCCCTGCCAAGTCTCCCGCTTTTGTGAGTCATCTCTCGGACTCCCACTGGAGTTCCGGGATCTCCCACTGAACATTTCCATTTCCAGGGACAGCAGGAAATGCCTTCATTAAACGTCATCTCTTGCTGCCACTGGTCTCGCAACAGCAGGAAATGATGTTTTACAAGGTGTCTCCTACTGTCACTGGAAAGGGAGGCTGTGCCAAGGCAGAGCTGTGGGTGGTTCTGGGCGGAGCTGTGGACAGTTCTGGGCAGAGTTATAGGCAGGTTGGGTGGTGCTATGGGTGGGCCCTAAATCTCCCACTAGGGAGGCTGACCCCCTTGGCAGCTCTGCCCCTGTGTTTTACAAAAGGCTCTGCTGCATGCAAAGCCTTTTGTAAAATATGTATAAGGATGAGCAGGAGTGCATTTACTGGCACATACAGAGGGAGCAGCCATTTTACAAATGGACACATGCACAAGAAAAGCGGCATTAACTCGGCTGCGTCCATGTCTAAGGGGCCCTTGTATTAAAGGGTGCTGCAGGGCAACCCGGAACTACCGCTGCCCCAACGCAGGTGCCGGTGGTAGTTCCATCCCCAGCGCGTGCCATTTCCGGCGCTAGCAGAAATATTTTAAAAAATATTCCCGTAGGGGGTTACCTTGCAGTAATCACATCAGGCACTGCCCAGTTACCGCCAGGTTAGCGTGGGAGCCCTTACCACCACCTCAATGGGTGGCGGTAAGAGCTCCCCCCCCCCACCAAAATGGCCACGCAGCAAGTGTGAACTTACTGCGCGGCCATTTCTTTGTTCAGCCTTTTTACCCGCTGCAGTATAAGGGGCACTGGCGCATGGCAAAAACGGCTGCCACTGTTAGTTCAGCTTAGTTAAAGGGCCCCTAAGTGCTGATACTCCTGGTGTCTAGCTGGCAAACCTATGCCACCAGTTAACTTGTGAGGCCCCAATTTATTTTGCTATTAGTTTTTTTGGAGATTAACAATTTCTGCTTTAAGCCCACTTGTCATGCTCTATCCAAAATGATCACTTTTTAAAAATAGGTGTGTGCCTCTGAGATGGTGGAAACCCTATAGGCATAGATTCCTTATGTTAAAAAGGAAAATACACATTTAGATTTTTGGCCCACTCATGCCATGCATTCTACAAATCTCTGCCTCATGTGGATCTCCAAGTGTACACAGCGGCTTTCTGAAATCACTATTTCATGATATATATGTGTAAATGATTCTATGTACACATGGAGATGCTTTTAAAAGAGGGATCCTGTTTTATAAAGCATTTCTTTTGGCCAATTATGTTCTGTCAGGCAAAAGCATGTGAAAATTGTGGTACAAGCAGTCCACGGTGTCCCACTTCAACTGCAGTACTATTGCTTTCTGGCATGGGCCATGACTTCTAATGAAAACTTTACCAAAATAGAGGTTTAGGAGAGTTCACATCTGAGGATCTTCTGCATTCTAAATATTTAAGATTCTGTTTGCTTTATAAACAGAGATTAGCAGTCCGTGATGCACCCTACATTCTTCAGTTCTTCACCTTGCATTAGTGTAGGTTTCTAGTAACTGCATTAATCTGAAGAAAACTGGATCCTTTGTAGTACTGCAATATCTTTTGCTGGATCCATAATGTTATTTGTTGCATTTGTATCCCACATTTTCCCACCTTTTTGCAGGCTCAATGTGGTTTACATTATGCCGTGATGGCGATCGCCATTTCCGGAATGAGAAATACAAAGTAGTATTACATTAAAGTTCATAAATGTTACAGTAAATTATAAAGTAAGTTGGATAAACAGTTTATTTCAGGCATAAGAGATAATGGGGTAATGCGTTAATGTTCATTGGTGATAAGTCGATTGAAGCAACCAGGTGTAAAGAATTCAATTTTATCTGGTTCTGATAGAGTTTTGATGTTAGGTCATTAATGATGGCTCATTATGGTATGTCTTCTTGAACAGGTTAGTCTTTAGTAACTTCTGGAAGGCTGTTAGGTTGTGCATTGTATTTAAGGCCTTTGGTAGTGCAGAATGAGAACACTTCTACAGGTAAATAATCAGAGGGAGGCAGGGCCGCCGAGAGGGGGGGGACAGGGGGGACAAAAGTCCCGGGGCCCGGGCCTCCAGGGGGGCCCAGCGCCGCAGCCGCCTGGCCCGCCCTCTGTCACAGCCTGGCCCGCCTTCCATCACTCCTGGAACTAACCTTAAGCCTCCTTTCACTTCGCAGCAAGCAGCAGCAGGTCAGGCCACGCCTTCCTTCCATGTCCCGCCCTCGCCTGATGTAACGTCCGCGAGGGCGTGGCACGGAAGGAAGGAGGAGAGGTCTGCCCTGCCGCTGCTTGCTGTGAAGTGAAAGGAGGCTTAAGGTTAGTTCCGAGGGCCCGGCCCAATAGCGGGTGGAGAGGACCAGGCGACCTCGGGTGGGTGGGCGGCGGGGGGGCCCGGCGATCTCAGGTGGGCGGCGATCTCGGGTGGGCGGCAACCTCGGGTGGGGGGGGGGGAGCCCGGGGGCAGCCTTGTCCCGGGCCCGGCTCCGGCTCTCGGCGGCCCTGGAGGGAGGGACTTGTGTGGTCTCAAAAGCTTGTGTACCACAACATCTTTTTGGCTTTCGCCACGTGGCACCCACTAATAGAATTGTCCCTGTAGCAGTGCTGAATATATGAATTCAGCATAAATGTAAATGTGGTGCACTGAATAGAAGCCTCACAGTTTTAAGCTCAATGAAATTAGAATGACACTTTTCCTGGCTTGCTAACTATGGGGCCCTTTAACTAAGTAAGCACTACCGTGTGTGCTCGGGTCTGAGTTTATCTTTATCTGCTGTCATTTACTATGTTACCACAGCAAACAAATGGCTTAATGTGGGTACACTGAGGCATCCTGTGGTTATTTTTGGAAGTGCATGTGCTACCTATGTGCTAGAAAATAAAGGGGTCCTTTTACTAAGGTGCGTGTATTGGGCACGTAGGTCCATTTTTCAGTGCCCCTGCAACAAAGGCCTGTTTTGGGCCAAAAACGGACATGCGGCAAAATAAAAATTGGCGCATGTCCATTTGGGGCCTGAGACCTTACTGCCACCCATTGACTTAACAATAAGGTCTCATGCATTAACCGGGTGGTAATCATCAGCATGCATACACTGCTGATTACCACCCGGTGAGCACCACGCGGTAGAAAATTAAAAATATTTTCTGCTGCGTGTATCGGATGCACGTAAAAAATGGAATTACCGCCTGGGACACGCGGTAGCTGGGTGGTAGTTCCAAATTGACGCGCGTTGGACGCACGTAGGCGCCTACACACCTTAGTAAAAGGGCCCCAAAATGTATGTTTTATTGCTGGGGGTGGGTCTGGGGTGGACAGTGGGTGTGCTTTGTGCTAATTGGTTAGTGTAGCTACATTACCGTATGCTAACCGATTAGCGTGTGCTTAGCTCATGAGCCCTTAGGAAAATTTGTGCATGGCCATGGGAAATAGAAATATCAGCCATTTTACCCTGGGGGTAAAAATGGCCTTAATGTATAGAAATGACCGATGTAAGGACATGCTAAGGCTGCTTTTTACTGCAGTTTGGGAAAAGGGCCTATATATATTTAGATTTTGCTCACACCTTTTTCAGTAGTAGCTCCAGGTGAGTTACATTCAGGTACTCTGGATATTTCTCTGTCCCAGGAGGGCTCACAATCTAAGTTTGTACCTGAGGCAATGGAGGGTTAAGTGTCACGTCTGTGGCCGTGACCCCTCTCAGACTCACCATATTTCCGGTGGTAGGCTTCTGAGCTGGCACCTGTCTGTGCTTCCTGTGTTAGTTCTGTCTCTGTCTCTGTGTGCTGGCTGCACTGGATCATCTGTGTGCTGTTTCTCGTTCCAGACTTCAGCCTAGTCTGGTCCAGATCTTTCGGCCTGCCAGACTTGCTTGTTTTGTTTGAACCTACACAGCACCCGTAGTTGCCTGGTGATTGCTGCAGCTGAGCCTCAGCTGCTGCTGGGCTTATTAGCCATTTTGAAACTCTCTGCTTTGCCTTTGCATCGCCTAAGGCCCTGGTCTGTTGGTGCATGCTGCACTTCTGCCTAGTCCAGTTTATAGTCTGTATTCTTGCCTGATTCTAGTTTAGTCTTTGTGTAGCTTTGTGTTCTGAACTGCTTGTTTACTGTATTACTTGTTTCCCAGTCTTGCTCTTGTTTGTATGTCTTTGTCTAGTGCTAGGTTGTCTGTGTTTCTTGTTTCAGTGGCTGCTTACAGCATTCAGTTCTGTCTCTTGTCTACCTGAGTTTGTTCCCTGTTTCAGTGGCTGCTTGCAGCTTTCAGTTCTGTCCCTTGTCTGTCACCTAGTCTAGTATTCTGCCTAGCCTCCCTGTGTGGTCTAGTCCCTGTGTGTTTCCTGCTGGTATCCAGTTTCTGCCCTGTCCGGTAAGCCCTGCCGGCCACCTGCACTCAGGGGCTCAACTCCTGAGGAACGGTGGCTAAGTGCAGGTGAAGTCTAGCTGGCCCTGTCAGAGGTCTGCCTTAGCCCTGTGTGGGGTGGTTTTGCCTGCCACTGCCGCTCCTCGGCAGTGGTCCAAGGGCTCACAATCCCAGTTCCTGCTTTTGGGAAACGTGACAGAATGCAAAGGCCATGCGCTCGGCGAAATCATCCTTCCAGCAGGGCTTCCAGCCCAGAACTTTTTTCCCTGTTGGCAAGCCAGGTTCCAGCCCTGGTGCAGTGCCGGATTCCGGGACATATCCCAGCTCCAACCCAATTTTTGCTCTTGATCCTTTTATGACGCTCCTGGATTACCGTATGAAACTGTGGGTGGATCCAGCTCTATGGAAGACTCCTGAAGCTGCGGCCGAGAGAAAGCATTGGGAGGGCTCTAGTTTCTTTGGTAACCCAGTTTCTGCTATTGATCTTTCTATCACACTCTCCGACTACCGCAGCAGACTTCTCTTGGATCCAGCCCTGTGGGATACTCCTGAAGCCGACGCGGAGAGAAGGCGTCATGAGAGTCTCGAGTACATGGCTTTCCTGCCGTCTTGGTTCACTTTCAGTCAAGCTTCCTGCCAAGCTTCTGAGTCCAGCCAAGATGCTGAGTCCACTCCGAGTTTGAGTTCCAGCCAAGATGATGCTGAGTCCACTCCGAGTTTGAAGTTCAGCCAAGATGACGCCGAGTCTGCGCTGAATTCCAGCTCCAGTCAAGACGCCGAGTCCCAGTCAAGTTCCAGCTCCAGTCAAGATGCTGAGTCCCAGCCGAGTTCCAGCTCCGGCCAAGATGCTGAGTCCGGTCCGAGTTTGAGTTCCAGCCAAGAAGATGCTGAGTCTGGATCGACTTGCAGCTTCAACCAGGAGGCTGAGTCCAAGCCGAGTTCTAGTTCCGGCCAAGAGCTTGAGTCCCAGCCGAGTTCCAGCTCCAGCCAAGATGCTGAGTCCAGACCGAGTCACAGTTCCAGCCTAGAGGCTGAGCCTAAGCCGAGTTCCAGTTCCGGCCAAGAGCTTGAGTCCCAGCCGAGTTCCAGCTCTAGTCAAGATGCTGAGTCCCAGCCGAGTTCCAGTTCCGGCCAAGAGGTTGAGTCCCAGCCGAGTTCCAGCTCTAGTCAAGATGCTGAGTCCCAGCCGAGTTCCAGTTCCAGCCAAGTTGCTCAGTCTCAGCCGAGTTCAAGCTCCAGTCCAGCTAACCATGGTCCAGTTGTGAAGCTCCTCCGTAGGTTTCACCATTGTTACCCTTGGAAGCCTGAAAGCTCTCGTATGGACACGGGAGCCTTGAGGGGGAGGTACTGTCACGTCTGTGGCCATGACCCCTCTCAGACTCACCGAATTTCCGGCGGTAGGCTTCTGAGCTGGCTCCTGTCTGTGCTTCCTGTGTTAGTTCTGTCTCTGTCACTGTGTGCTGGCTGCACTGGATCGTCTGTGTGCTGTTTCCCGTTCCAGACTTCAGCCCAGTCTGGTCCGGATCTTCCGGCCTGCCAGACCTGCTTGTTTTGTTTGAACCTGCACAGCAGCCATAGTTGCCTGGTGATTGCTGCAGCTGAGCCTCAGCTGCTGCTGGGCTTATTAGCCATTTTGAAACTCTCTGCTTTGCCTTTGCATCGCCTAAGACCCTGGTCTGTTGGTGCATGCTGCACTCCTGCCTAGTTCAGTTTATAGTCTGTATTCTTGCCTGATTCTAGTTTAGTCTTTGTGTAGCTTTTTTCTGTACTGCTTGTTTACTGTATTGCTTGTTTCCCAGTCTTGCTCTTGTTTGTATGTCTTTGTCTAGTGCTAGGTTGTCTGTATTTCTTGTTTCAGTGGCTGTATACAGCTTTCAGTTCTGTCTCTTGTCTGCCTCGCCTCACCCCATGCTTGGAATAAACTCCCTGAGCCCATATGCCAGGCCCCCTCCCTGCCCATCTTCAAATCCTTGCTCAAAGCCCACCTCTTCAATGTCACCTTTGGCACCTAACCACTACACCTCTATTCAGGAAATCTTGACTGCCCCAACTTGACATTTCGTCCTTTAGATTGTAAGCTCCTTCGAGCAGGGACTGTCCTTCTTTGTTAAACTGTACAGCGCTGCGTAACCCTAGTAGCGCTCTAGAAATGTTAAGTAGTAGTAGTAGCAGTAGTACCAGTGTTTGTCCCCTGTTTTAGTGGCTGCTTACAGCTTTCAGTTCTGTCCCTTGTCTGTCTCCTAGTCTAGTATTCTGCCTAGCCTCCCGGTGTGTTCTAGTCCCTGTGTGTTTCCTGCTGGTATCCAGTTTCTGCCCTGTCCAGTAAGCCCTGTCGGCCACCTGCACTCTGGGGCTCAACTCCTGAGGAACAGTGGCTAAGTGCAGGTGATGTCTAGCTGGCCCTGTCTGAGTTCTGCCTTAGCTCTGTGTGGGGTGGTTTTGCCTGCCACTGCCGCTCCTCGGTAGAGGTCCAAGGGCTCACAATCCCAGTTCCTGTTTTTGGGAAAACGTGACATTAAGTGACTTGCCCAAGATCACAGGGAGCAGCAGTGGGATTTGAACTGGCCAATTCTGGATATCAAGGCTGGTGCTCTAACCACTAGACTACTCCTCCATATATGTATTAAAATTTCAGTTTATCTGCATGTGTGTGTGTTTTCTATAGTTGGAACTGATATCCATGTAATAAAAAAAAAAACATATGAGCACTGATTAATATTTGGTTTGAGTCTGTAATAGCCTGACAGGGTAATGCTAACCTGAATCAACTGTGTCATGTGTTATGGATTGTACTTATAAATGAACAAGAATAATTAACTTAAAACCAATTAGAAGAAGCATTCTTTTAATTCTGTTCTGTCACTGGGGCATAAAACCTGATGTGGCTGTCCAGAGCAGCAGGGGTCCATGTGAAAACAAATTTCATGTGACTTGCTAAAGAACAAGTGATTCCCGAAGCCCATCAATGAAATTGATTCTGAAAAGAAAAGCATGACAGCAGAGGCTGGGATAAAACAGAGGCTCCTTGTTTTCCTAACTGAAGCTAGTTGTAAGGAATTGGAAATATACCTGTTGGTCAAGTGGAAATCAAACCTCATGCAATAAAACCTTAGATAGAGTAATTGATAACCTTTCCAAATATGTAACACCCTTTTTCAGGACACTCCCTGAAAATAGGAAATGGGTCACCTTCAAGGTCTATTATCAGATTATCACATTTGTGCTTCTTTACTGTTCACCTCCCTTGTATTTTTTTTTTATTAATTTGTAGTATACTATGCCGTACCATGTACTGTTAGGATTTATGTATTGCCTTTCTGAAGAATTCACTCACGGCGGTATACAGCAAGAATAAGTCAAACGTAGGCAATAAACAATTATAGCAGAAAAATATTCAAATAAATAAGTAAATGCTTGATAAAAGACAGGCTTCTTTTACAAAGCCACGCTAGTGATTCCTGTGCAGTAAATTCTTACTGTACACCGCCTTGAGTGAATTCCTTCAAAAAGGCGGTAAATAAATCCTAATAAATAATAATAATAAATGAGAGGAAGCCTATTCAATTCCTCTGGGCTTCCTCTCATTTACAGCGGAGGAATCACTAGTGTGGCTTTGTAAAAATGAGGCCCTTAGATACCCATGGTGCTTATTTTTGAAGCACATTGACATCTCAAAAGGACAAAATGGATGTCCATGTGCTTGAAACATCAAAGTACTGGTTTTGCAAAGGCAGAAAAAGAACGTCCAACACTGTAGTAGGTGAAATAACAAGAGGATATTTTGTGGGCACATTTTGGACAGGATTAGAGTGGTCTTGAAATCTGGACATCCTAGGGAAAGAAATGTCCATGTCTAAAAAGAAGGACATCCTTATTTAAACCTGTTTCAGGTATGTCCAGGGTACAAAAGTTGCCCTGATTGAGAAGCTGTCCATTGGAGGGATTAAGGCATGACCCCTCCTTAATCTCCTAGTGGTTACTGATCCCCTCCCACCCCCCTAAGAAGTGAAAATGACAGGGGATACCAGACTCTATGACGGCTTTAGGTATTAAGGCCATTCCTAATAGAGCAGCAAGCAAGTGTAAGGAGCAGCCTAGTAGTCAGTGCAGTGGACTCTGAACAACGAGACCCAGGTGTAACTCCTACTTAACTCTTATTTCTGTACAAATATGCGAGTCCTCCTGGAACACACAAAATACCTACTGTACCTGAATTTATAAGATATCTGCAAGCGTGACGGATAGTGTAGTGGTAGGTTTTTATCTGTTCCTGAAGGGCTTAAGGAATTAAGGTGGGATTTGGACTTGGGTCCCGTTGTTTAATGTCTACTGCACTGACCACTAGGTTGTCCCTCTGCTCTGCAGGGACATCTGTGTGGTCATTTTTGTACAAATGATGCCACAGATGCTTTTGTGCCTGCTTTATTGGTGTTCATCCTTTGGACATTTCATTTTGCAAAATGGCTGTTCATTTTGAATGTTTTCAGTGTAAGAAGGTCCTTCTCAAAAAATCCTGATGATTTTTCTGTTCGAAAATAGCTGTTAGATGGACCTTTTTATTTTTATGAGACATTATGAGCAGGACGTCTCAATTCCGACTTGGACATTCTTTCAAAAATGCCCCTGTAAATCTCTTAGGGGCCCTTTTACTAAGCTGCATAGGCACGTATGCGCATTCTATGCACATCAATCTTGAACTATCACCGGCTATTGCGTGGCCCAGGCAGTAATTTCATTTTCTATGTGCGCCCACTACGCGCCCCGGAAAATTTCTGGCACATAGCGTTAACCGGGTGGTAATCAGCATTGTACGTGCGCTGACAATTACTGCCTGGTTAACGTGAGAGATTTTACTGCTAAGTCAATGGGTGGTGGTAAGGTCTCAGGCTCAAAATGGATGCCTGCCAATTTTTCATTTTGCCGCATGTCTATTTTTGGCCAAAAAAATGAAAAGATCTTTTTTGCAGGTATGCTGAAAAATGGACCAGCATGTGTCCAATACATGTGTTGACACAAGCGCAGGCCATTTTTGGGGCACACCTTAACAAAAGGACCCCTTAAAATTCAATTTATCTATTAGATATTGAGGTTGCAACTTGACAAAACAAGAATTTAATGAAATATTCCCTCCCCCACCCATTCAGAAAAGGCGAGGTGAACCAACCTCATATATTACTGTAGAAAATATTTTCCATTTACATTTGGCCCTGTAGTCTCTAAGGGGGTTATAGGCATATTCACAGCAAGGCTCTAGCTATTTGCACAGTGATTGTTGATCCAACCTTAGCACCAGATGCACAGCTGGATACATTAAGAGATAATGTCAGTTGAATAGAATATTGTGACAAGATAATGGTCTCCTGCTGTAATATTTATAGAAAATTAATGCTGAGGCAGAGATGAGGCATTTATTTTCAGAGTAGGAGGAGAGGTTATTATCCTGTCATAACATTCTTGCCATGGACATATTTTTACTAGCCCAAATGGTTAGCAAAATTAATCAGATTCAGCAGAGAGAATGATCACCTCAAGGCTGAAATCAACTTCTTCTGTGTGCCGCAGTTGGTGATGAGGTATGCGCTTGCTGCGACGCTCAGGGGGAAGCTGCAGTTGAACTGGTTCAGCTTAGAAGCTACCTGCAACTCTACTGCTGAAAAGCAAGAGTCCAGAACATGGTGCTACGGTGTTTAATTTTGTAATTGTAACTTTACGGATTTCTAAAAATTCTAATTTTGTGGGCAACTCTCTTATTTCCTGGTAGAATTTTGGACATTTTGCATAGCTGCAAAATGATTTCAAGGAATTCCAGTTTCCCATAACACAAGAGCAATTTTCAAGGCCTTTGATGTGGGCAGATAGGGCTAGATTCAGTAAATGGTGCCCAGAGTTAGTTGCCGGGATGATTCACGTTAAACGAGTGTTTTGTAGACGACAATCTGCACAGAGCATCCTTTATGGAATACTAGCTTAGCATGCATTTTGCACCTAGCTCTGGGCGAGAGCTTTTATGCTTGTCAGGCACACAAATCCAAGTATTCCATAACCTCACACCTAAATCCTAGAAACACCCCTAACCTCAACTTTCCTATGGCCATGCCCACTTAGAGTTGCGTATATTCCTTGTCTCTTTTCAGTATCAGCATGGAATGAGTTACCTTTGCCCCTCAGGTCAGATTGCTCATAATGGAGCCCTTTTACTAAGCCATGGTAGGCTCTACGTGCGTGCAGCGCGTGTCCAAATGAGACTAGCACCAGGCCAGCAAGCCCTCCTGGCGGTAATTTCAGATTTGGCGCGTGCCCATAATGCGTGGATGAAATATTTCTTTATTTCCTCCTATATGTGGCGGTAATCAGCACTTGGCGCTCGCTGACCGGTCACCCTGCATGTACCATGTGAGCGTTTACCGCTAGATCAATGGGTGGCATTAAGGGCTCAGGCCAGTTTTGGGCGTGCACTGGTTTCATTTTTACTGCAGGCCCTTTTCCCATCCCATTTTTTGTAGATGTGGTAAAAAATGGCCCGGCGTGCGCCCAATACATGCACCTACACTACTGCAGGTCACTTTACCGCTGCTTAGTAAAAGGACCCCACTATTCCTTTAGAAGGAGATTGAAGACCTCTCTATTTGAGAAACTGTTGTCTGTATAATTTATTAACTTCATTGTATGGTTATATTTTTTAAAGTTTTTTGTATTTATGTTTTCTGCTTTGTTATGGTAGGTTTTGAGAGTTGCAAACCGCTTAGGATCTTTTTTGGATTCTGTGGTATCCTTGGATTAGATTAGATAGAATAGGGCATAGGACGCATCCGTGTGTGACTCCCAATTACTGCCAATTAAGTTAACTGCAATAATTGATTGTTAATGCTTACTTGGTGCCAAGATCTGGGGGGGGGGGGGGGGGGGGGTAGTGACTTACCTACACATATTGGCTGTCTGAGAGTGTTCCTGCTTCCAGATGTCTAAAGTAATTCTTCCTAATATTTCTCAACTTCCTATTGTCTTGAACACTTTTCTTGTGTTTTCCTTGGTTGTGTTTGGTTCTGTTTCAGAATGTGAAAGATGCCTTTTGGATGATGCAAAGCAGCTATAACATTTCTTGAGTCGTGGAGCTTTGCTGTAATTATTCCTTATTTGTATATTTGCAGGCCTAATATGATTTCAGTGTTTAATCAGGCAGTTTCACCTTGCTCAGATAATTAAGCCAGAGCTGCAATCTGCTTTTTCTTTTTTTTAATTACCTTACTATAAATGAATTATCTTTAGCCCCCGTAATTGTGCGCTTCTAAGCGTCCTTTTTACTAAGGCACAGTAAAAAGTGGCCTGTGCTAGTTTTGGCATGAGAAATTGGCGCATGCTAGGCCGTTTTGTGCTAATAACAAAATTAGCGCATGGCTATTTACTGCCTGAGTCCTTATCACCACCTATTTAGAAGGCAGTGAGGGCTCACATGCTTCTCCTGCGGTAATCGGGCAGCGAGTGGCAATGTAGCTATGCTGCCTGTTACTGCTGGGAATGCCCCCACGGTAGAAAATTATTTTCTACTGCAGGAAACTGCTCATGCCAACTTTGGAACTACCGCTGGGCACCCGAGCTACCCTGACAGTAGGGTCAATTTGGCGCATGCTACCTGCGCGGTAGGCGTACTGCGGCTTAGTAAAAGGGCCCCTAAGTGCTTTTAAGGGATATTCTATGTATTTATTTTGAATATTGTTTGATTTCCCTATTGCCTTGTGTTTCTTGAAGCAAGAGTTAATATCTTGTGATATTTATGTCAACTTGTTAAAATGTATTTATTTATAAATTTTGTCTGTAGTAGAAGCACTATAGAACAACACGAATACTTTTAGTTACATTTAGGGGAGGTATTTCTGGAGGCATATTTTAAAGGGAAAGTATGCATGCGTTTTCCCTTTGAAATTTGGTCCCAAATATTTAAGTAAAAGTACCCACTGAGTTTGCACCAAAGCGAACAGTAAAAAATTGCCTCCTATGCCTTTCATTAATTTTTAGCAGTGAAGAAGAAGTTAATTTATGGAGATGAGGAAAAACATTTCCGGTGCTGCAAAAATATTTAGTACCAGGATAGTGTGGGAGCACTTACTGCCACCTCAATGGGTGGCAGTAAGTGCTGTCCCCGAAATGGCTGCACAACAAGTGCTTCACTTGCCACACAACAGTTTCTTGGAAAAGAAAAACACCTGCCTTTTACCCGCTGCAGTAAAAGGAGGCCTCAGTGCGCATCAAAAACACAGACGCCAGTGTAGGCCCCCTTTTGCCGCAGCTTCATAAAAGGACTCCTATATTAGGCAATAACTTTTTGACTTTCACTTAAGTTCTTCACTGTACTTAAGTATTAAAATATAAATTTATTTTTACTTTTACTTAAGTATTTTGACCTAGTAATTTGAACAACATTGGACCCTGGTTTATGCTTTAGTTTCCTCCCACTTAGAGTACTGCAACTTGATTTACTATGGAATCCGGGCCTCAGATTTGAGGTGTCTTCAGGCAGTTCAGTAGAGTGTGGTAGCTGTGTTAGTCCACTCTTAAAGTTATCAACAGAAATCAAACAAAATAAAACATGGAAAAGAAAGTAAGATGATACCTTTTTTATTGGACATAACTTAATACATTTCTTGATTAGCTTTCGAAGGTTGCCCTTCTTCGTCAGATCGGAAATAAGCAAATGTGCTAGCTGACAGTGTATATAAGTGAAAACATTCAAGCATTACTATGACAGTCTGACAGGGTGGGAGGGTGGGGGTGGGTAGGAGGTATGCATGGGGACATCAAAGCATATCATTGATATTCTAATTGGATGGGTGTGGATAGGTGAGGGAAGGGTCAAATCAAAGTAGACAAGACACTTGGGTGCTCATTTTCAAAGCATATAGACTTACAAAGTTATGTGGAGGGGCATAATCGAATGCAAACGCCCATGTGTAAGAACGTCCATCTCCGAGAATGGGTTGTGAAGGGGTGGGCTGAATCGTATTTTCGAAAAAGATGGACGTTTATCTTTAGTCTCGAAAATACGGTTTGTGCCAGGCAAATGCATTGGATGTAGGCGTTTTTGAGATGTGGGCGTTTGTCTGAGCTGGGCATTTTCGTTTTTCAGCGATAATCGAAACTGAAGCGTCCCAGCTCAAAAATGACCAAATCCAAGGCTTTGGGTCATGGGAGGGGCCAGGATTCGTAGTGCACTGGTCCCTCTCACATGCCAGGACACCAACCGGGCACCCTAGGGGGCACTTTTAAAAAATAGGAAAAAAACATTAAATTACCTCCCAGGTGCATAGCTCCTTTACCTTGGGTGCTGAGACCCCCAAATCCCCCCCCAAAACCCACTCCCCACAACTCAACACCATTACCATAGCACTTAATGGTAAAGGGGGGCACCTACATGTGGGTACAGTGGGTTTTGGGGGGGGTTAGAGGGCTCCCATTTACCACCACAAGTGGTACAGGTAGGGGGGGATGGGCCTGGGTCCGCCTGCCTGAAGTGCACTGCATTACCCACTAAAACTGCTCCAGGGACAGGACTTGTTGCTGCTGTATAAGCTTGGCACAGCAGTTCACACCGTAAGACTAATCTCGCTGAAAACGTCCTTTATTTCAATAACCGCGGTTACTCACAGTTAACTGCAGATCAGAGGTTGTGCCCCACTGGCAACGAGTCTCCCTGGTACTAAGATTAGCAGTAGCTCAGAGCTGGCAGAATGGTGTACAATGCCCTCTTTCAGCAACATTCAAGGTAAGAAATAAGTTCTGTAACGTGGCTAACACGCGAAAGGGATCTAAAACAGACTTACAAAAATGGCCACTACCTCGTGGACTACCGGAAACAAAACAGGGCACACTCTGACCCAGTAAGCAGAGGGAAAAGCACCATGGGAGAAGAGCCTACCAACTACCAACATCGTGAGACTGTAACACAAGCTAGTGAAATCACGGAGCCCAATACCCTACACCCACCACAATGCAATGCTGATGTGACCCTGCAGTGCACCCAAGAGCCACATCTGACCAAGGGAAAGGCTGTGAGAGGATCGAACACATTCTGCTGTCATGGAGGTGGGTACAGAATTTGAGGGTGGCATAGAGGCTGGGAAATAAGGTTTTTGCAAGTGGGTTTTTTTTGGTGGAGGGGGTTAGTGACCACTGGGGGAGTCAGGGGAGGTGATTCCCGATTCCCTCCGGTGGTCATCTGGTCATTTAGGGCACTTTTTTGGGACCTGTTCATGAGAAAAAAGGGTCCAAAAAAAGTGTCCTAAATTCTCGCTAAATACACCTTTCTTTTTTCCATTATCGGCCGAGCGCGCCCATCTCTGTTCGGCCGATAACCACGCCCCAGTCCCGCCTTCACCATGCCTCTGGCTCGCCCCGTCAACTTTATTCGTTCCCGCGACGGAGTGCAGTTGAAGACGACCAAAATCGGCTTTCGATTATACCGATTTGGCCGCCCACGGTAAACGGACGCCCATCTCCCGAACATGGGCGTTTTTCTCCTTTCGAAAATAAGCAGGATAGGTTCCTACAGAGGCTCATTTTCAAAGCACATAGATGTACAAAGTTACATAAGTTCCTATGTAGCTTTGTAAGTCTATGTGCTTTGAAAATGAGCCTCTTAATATCTCTTAAACCAGGGGTTCGCACAGAAGGTAGCAAAATGGAAAGGAAATTCAGATCAGAGAAACCCTTTGGTGAAAAAATAAGCTTTAAGTAAGGTTTTAACCTTACAAGAGGTTTCTCTAGGCATAGAAGAAGATGGAATTCCAAAGAGAGGGTACTATTATGGTGAAACTTGACATACATTCTAAGTGGGAACGAATTTGAAGGTAGGAGGGTGTGACAAGTATGCATCGCTGGGATGAACGAAAGGCCATTGCTGGGGAGCAGGGAATAAAAAACAAAGAAATTGTGGTATGCCCTGATTAAGAATTTGAAAAGTAAAAATAATAATCAAACTGAATTTGATCGTTAACAGGAAGTGGAGCAGCGACACTGAATTTTTGAAACACCATTAATCAGTTTGACTGCAGTATTCTGGATCAATTGAAGATGGCAAATTTGGTACTAATGAATTCCAAACAGAACAGAATTGCATCAATGGTTGCCTGTTACATATCAGGTTAATTTTAAGGTTTTTCTTGCTCCTTGGATCTTTTACTCCAGACTTCCGCATTTCCTGTCTGTACTTCTGATTCCGTATACCTCCTCTCAGACTCTCTGTCCTCAAGGTGAGAACTTACTTGCAGTGTTATTCAAAGTACTATATTTTAATGCTTAAGTAAAAGTACAATGAAAAACACATTAAAAAATGTACTCAAGTAACAGCAAAAAAGTTATTGCCTAATATACTTTTTGAGTAAAAAGTAGAAGTACCACAACTAAAATGAATACAAGTATTGTGGCACACTTGGTTTGGTCTGTGCACTATTGATCCCTCTTTTTTCCTTCTCTATAATCTAGAGAGTGACAGAATAAATAGAATGTTGACATTCTGGGAACATAACATATGTGATGGAGAATGCAGAATAAAACAAGTAAAGTAAAAAAATGTGAGTTAAACAAAAAGAATCACTCTATCAATCACGGTTTCTAAGATTGTAAATGAGGAGAAAAAGACTTCAGTGGCACTTACCGGCTTATATCAAATACTAGGCAGCCTTACAGAAAACACATCATCAGTCTTAAAATTATATAAAAACACTGAAGTCATTAAATGTCCATATAGGTATTTTTCAAAACAGTCACAGTCTTTTAAACTCTGCAAATACACACTTATCTTTAATGTGGAAGTGTTCTCTATGGAGCTGTCCGTTTCAAAGCTTCCAAAATCATCCAGATGACAAATGTGCAAAATCACTGCAAAAACATAAGAGAACAAGCTAATGAGAAGTTTCCAAAAATTGTGACCAAACTTTTTGGGCCCTGACCCCTGACCTCATCAAGGGACGCTCCGCTGCTGCCCCTTTTTAACAGAGTCCTGTGCGCGTGTGCGAAGCGCCAGTAGCAGCTGGTGGGGCGGGGTGGGGAAGAGAGAGAGAGTGCGATATGTCCGAGATGTGATGGCCCTCGGGGCGCAGAGAGCGCTCGCTGTTGCACCAATGATGCAGCTGGAGACACCCGGGGGGGTCCACAGGAATCCCACGCCCGCCTGTTGTCCTAGGTGAGGTGAGGTGCAGGGAGGCTTGGCCGTGGTTGTGACCTACAAAAAAATTCAAAATTGCGCCATCATAAATAGGATGCCCTGATACTGGAGAGCCAATCAGAATTCACCAGTGTAAAGACATAATAGAAACACCCTCCAATCCCTAAGGTATTTAAACTCAAAGGTTCTAAGCTGCTAGCTGTGAATTAAAGTGCCTTTTCTCCTCACTTTCAATCTGGGGATTTTTTTTTTTAATAATGTACTCTTTTGCTGCCTTTAGGGTGAGCAGCTAGTTCCTGTTTTTATTTGGATTAATTAAACTACTATTAGGTGCAAGTGCCCCCTGGGACTCTAATAGGTATGAGTCCCTTTTACATGTAAGTCCCTCTGGTGAATTTCTTTTGTTCTTGTAACATAGTAAGTGATATGAGATAAGGAGCTGAACAGTCCATCCAGTCTACCCAAACAGTCACACTATTATCAATTCATGATTAAATCAACAATTTATTAATTTAGATTTTGCTCACACCTTTTTCAGTAGTAGCTCAAGGTGTCTTAGGTTCAGATACTCTGTATATTTCTCTGTCCCAGGAGGGCTCACCATCTAAGTTTGTACCTGAGCAATGGAGGGTTACGTAACTTGCCCAAGTTCACAAGGAGCAGCAGTAGTGGGATTTAAACCAGCCATCTCTGGATTGCAAGACTGATGCTCTAACCACTAGGCCACTCCTCCACAATGAATGTGATATTATATATGTTATCAGAGTCTTTCTTTGGTGTTTCTGGGACATAGACAGTAGAAGTCCACCCATCTACCTCTTTATGTTCCACCTACTGGAGTTGCAGTCAAAGCCCACTCCAGCCTATCCGAATACGTGTTGTCATTTCCAGGTCCCAGACTGTAAACGTCTGTCCATCTCTGGCCTTGGTTCCAGTTACTGAAGTTGCCACTGAAACCCTGTCCATCCTATCCTAGACATTTATTTTTGTTTTATACCCTCCGTGTTCATCCCATGCCTTTTTGAATTCCGTCACTGTTTTTATCTCTACCACCTAATTAATTTTAATGCAGGTTTTAATTTTAGTTCTGTCTTGTATGATTTATCCTATTTTGCTAAATAGCTTGTGTATTTATGTGTAATGTTTAGTCTTATGATTTTATGTGCACTAATATTTCTGCTATTAATGATTTGCTTACTTTATTTATTTTTTGTCTATTAGATTGTAAGCTCTTTGAGCAGGGACTGTCTTTCTTCTATGTTTGTGCAGCGCTGCGTATGCCTTGTAGCGCTATAGAAATGCTAAATAGTAGTAGTAGTAGTAGTAGTAGTAATTTAAAACATAGTTTGTAATGTGGTATGTTTTATTCTGTTCTGCTAAATATCTTGTGTATCTATATGTGTGTAACCTGGGTCTCACCCGTATGCTAGCTCCAGCCCTGGGCCACACACAAAAAAACAACCTTTCACAAACTTCACAGTCTTCGCTCATTCTCAGACCACTCTTACCACACACCTAATTTCTGGTCCACTTACAGTCGAGCTGGGAGGGTCAATGGTGTGGAACAGTGATCCAGGGGTTTGGGAGACACTTTTTCCAGTTTAGGGTTCCACTCAGCTCTGCAGTCAAGGAATCACGCAACACTCTGAAGGGTTTGCTAATAAACTGAACTTTACTATAACTTCTGCAACAAGTAGTTTCTTACCTCATTTATTCTCATCACAGTCAATCTTTATATAAATTCTTCTATAACTTAATTTCAGGCTTCTGTCATTCCGTGGGGAACACCTTTACCACTGTACTTCTCAGGGCTATTTACATATATAGTCTCCCCCCGCCAGATGTAACCCCAGGCCTGCTCTCTCCTCTACCGAATCACTCCGTCACCACCAGGCACAGTCACTTATGGCTGTCCTCCTTCCCAGGTGTACCTCACAGGGCAGCACCCTGGCCTTGAGCAAACTTCTTTCTGTCCTAAATTCTTGCTCCTGGGCCGGACTCCCCAATCCGTCCGTCCGAAGCTCTGACTTCTTCACCAGTTATTGTAAGTGGGGCAACAACTGCTCTTTTTTTCTAGCCCAATTTAAGGTGGCTCTTCAGGATCCCACTTCTCCTTTTTTGAGTCACTTTGCAGGGGCTTGCAGGCAACCAAAGACCCCTCTAAAGAGCAAACTATCATTTTTATCTCCTCCTAGTCTCCTCCCCGTCTGTCAATCTTACCTTTCAGTGCACTATCTCTCTGCATTGTATTTCAGAACTCTTCCCCTTGGGCTGGGCTTCCTCCCACCCAGGGACCTCCCAGTCACTCCCTCCAGCAATTCTCAACAAAGATTCTGCCTCTTAGTAATTCCCATATAAGGGGGGATTACATGTACTATATGTTTTATGATGTTTTGTATACTAATACTTCTGCTATTCATTATTTCAACCAGAGTTTATGTATGTTGAGTGTTTTAAATATATTTATTTTAATATACTGATATTGTTATATGTTTTGTCATGTAGCCCTTGATGCAGCCTTTAGGAAGGCGAAACATGGCCACATCAGGCAGTTTTTTTTACTTTGAAGTGGTGAAAATAAAACTTTTTTAGAAACAGAAAATGTGTGTTCTGTTTTTTTGTGGACTGCTTTGTGCTGCTTGCAGACTACTGTTTCTACTTTTGGACTTCCTTACAATAAAAATGAGGAAATTAGCAACAAGTACAAGGAGCAGTTCTGGGGGTTATAAATTTGCAGAGGCGTGGAGATAGTTTATGAATGTTTTCTTGGAAGCCAAGATAAAATCTATTCCATGCATTAAGGGACTCTTTTACTAAAGGTCATTAAGCCCTAATACATGCTTAGTGTGCATTAAAGCATTTTTTGGTAAAATTTCCTTTTCCACATACTGAGTTATTTTTTTTTTTACATTTTTTGAGAGGAAGCATGTCATAGGTGGAGAATGGGTTGGAAGTGTTATCCAGCTAGTGTATTCACTTTAGTATATGATAACTAGCTAATGCTGAGTCAACGTGGGAGCAAGTTACCACCTTCTAAATAGGAGGCGGTAAGTGCTCCTGCATTAAATTTTTGCAAATCCCATGCGCTAATGAACAAATTAGCATGGGAGCTGCAAAAAGAAAAAAAGAAAAAGCCCAGTTTTACTGCTTCATTAAAAATGGGCTTAGCCCTTGGGAAAGTCTTGTGTTAAAAAGCATTAAGCCCATTTTTTAACACAGTTTAGTAAAATGGCCCTTATAAAAGGTCAATGGAAGACCGGGGGGGGGGGGGGGGGGGGGGGAATTCATCAAGCAGTGTTAGGGCCTGAAGTCATGTTATTTGGCCCTTCACGCGACTTAAACAGCCCTAATGATGCCTGACTAAAATTACCGTGATAATCTCTGTCGGTTAAGAAATAATGAGATGCAAAACACGCAAATGCATGTTTTGCATCTCATTATTATGCAACTACCCAATGAGACTTGCGCTGATATACCTTAAGTCGCGTTAGGGCCCTAAAATCATGGTAAAATAACCATAGCTTTTTTATTTTGCCACCTGGGAGGATAGGACTGCAAAGCTATGGCATGATGCTCCTGGTCCAGCAGAATCTACCAATGGGTCTGTAGTGGTTGGGTCTGCAGCGATTTCCCTTCACCATTGCCTGGTGAATGCCAGAATCCCAAATGACATCTCTGCCCTCTAATTTTAGCCTCAACACCCATAACTGCTAACCCAACCACTGCAGATCCCTGAGTAGGTCTTGGGGGTGGGTTTGGGGCACAAGAAGGGGTAGGGATTTGGGGGGGGGGGCAAGCTTAGTGGGATGTGAGGGATTTTGACATGCCAGGGAGAAGGAAATGACATCAGGGGCTGGATGGGGAGGGGATCTGTCATCAGGAGTCAGGATCGTCAGCAGACTATGATATTAAGGGATGAATTGGAAGGCCATGTGGGGGCGGGGGTGTGCCACTGCAGTACTTCATTTGTTGGTTATTGTGCTACACAACTGCTGGTAGTACAGCTGCATAGATTGTAAGCTCCTTGAGCAGGGACTGTCCTTCTATGTTAAACTGTACAGCACTGCGTAACCCTAGTAGCGCTTTAGAAATGTCAAGTAGTATTTACTGCCTTCTCTTGACATTGTGGAAAGTTAATCTGCATTATAAGCAGCTATGACAACTAGCTCATGATACTGACCAGCAGGCTAGCTGTCACTGATGGCCACACCTCTGCTCTGTCCCTGTCAGGCCTACTCAGCATGTTAAAGCAGCTCTCACAGCTTTTTCACCGTGCTGGCCGTTTTAATAAGCATTAGATTTTAGCACGGTTCTGTACTCCTCTGCCCTGCAATGGCAAAAAGAAGCAAGCGTTTCAGTAAAAATAGGCACTCACTTCCTTTTGCCATTGCAGGGCAGTACTCTACCATGAGGTAAAACCCATGCTAGCTGCTTAATACACTTCAGTAATCATGCCCCTACTGTTTGCTTAAATAGTGTTCCCTATTGCTCATTAGTGCTCACAATTTATCAATAGGTGCACTACTGAGCATTATGGAAAACTATTTGAGAAATGGTGCACACGTGGAGGGGCATAATCGAACGCGATCGCCTATCTCCATGGGTGTCTATGTCCGAAAACGGGTACGTGAAGAGGTGGGACAGACCGTGTTTTCGAAAAAATGGACGTTTTTCAGCTGGGCGTTTGTTTTTTTTAGCGATAATGGAAACTAAAAACGCCCAGCTCAAAAACGTCCTAATCTGAGTCATTTGGTCGTGGGAGGGGCCACGATTCGTAGTACACTCGCCCCCCTGACATTGCAGGACACCAACTGGGCACCCTAGAGGTCAATGCGGTGGACTTCAGACAACGCTCCCACATGCATAGCTCCCTTACCACGGGTGCTGAGCCCCCAACCCCCTCCCCCAAAACCCACTACCCACAAATGTACAACACTACCATAGCTCTTAGGGGTGAAGGGGGCACCTACATGTGGGTACAGTGGGTTTTGCAGACCTCCCATTTACCAGCACAAGTGTTACAGGTAGGGGGGGGGAAATGGGCCTGGATCCGCCTGGCTGAAGTGCACTGCGGTACCCACTAAAAGTGCTCCAGGGACCTGCATACATGCAGGCCTCTAGGACTTGTTGCTGCTATATAACATTGGCACACCAGTTGACACCTGAAGACTAATCTCTCTGAAAACGTCCTTTATTGGAATAAGCACGCTTACTCACAGTTAACTGCAGATCAGAGGTTGTGCCCCACTGGCAACGAGTCTCCCTGGTACCAAGATGAGCAGTAGGTCAGAGCTGGCAGAATGGTGTACAATGCCCTCTTTCAGCCACATTCAAGGTAAGAACTAAGTTCTGTAACGTGGCTAACACGTGAAAGGGATCTAAAACTGGCTTACAAAAATGGCCATTACCTCATGGACTACCGGAAACAAAACAGGGCACACTCTGACCCGATAAGCAGGGGGAAAAGCACCATGGGAGTAGAGCCTACCAACTACCAACATCGTGAGCATTTGCCACAAGCTAGTGGAATCACGGAGCCCAATACCCTACAACCACCACAATGCATTGCTGATGTGACTCTGCAGTGCGCATAACAGAAAAGTGTCACACTCACCCGAGAGCCACATCAGAACCAGGGAAAGGCTGTCAGAGGATAGAACACATTCTGCTGTCATGGAGGTGGGTACGGCATTTGAGGCTGGCATAGAGGCTGGAAAAAAGTTTGTAAAGTGGGTTTTTTTTTTTTGGTGGGAGGGGTTAGTAACCACTGGGGGAGTCCAGGGAGGTCATCCCCGATTCCCTCCAGTGGTCATCTGGTCAGTTGGGGCACTTTTTTGGGACCTGTTCGTGAAAAAAAGGGTCCAAAAAAAGTGACCCAAAATCGCGGTAAAAACGCTTTTTTCCCGATTATCAGTTAAAGATGCCCATCTCTCCTCGGCCGATAACCAGGCCCCAGTTCCACCTTCACCACGCCTCCAACACGCCCCCATCAACTTTACCCGTTTCCGCGACGGATTGTAGTTTGAAACGCCCAAAATCGGCTTTCGATTATACCGATTTGGGCACCCACGGGAGAAAGACGCCCATCTCCCGATTTGGGTCGCAATATAGGCATTTTCTCTTTCGATTATAAGCTGGATAGTGTCTGAAACAAACAATTCCCAAATAAAATGAAAAATCTCATAAACAAAATATGAAACTAAAACCAAAAATGTTTGGCTTACATACCCCTAGAATCCACATACAAATTTATACCTTCTTTGGTGCGTTTGTGCACTACTGGGTTGGTACTGGGGGGACCTCTTTTATAAAAACACATAAGCTCCTATGCTGCCTTTATAAATTAGCAGTCACAATTTGATCAGAACCCCAGGTGAATAGTCAAATATAAATTATCAAAAACCACCTGAACATCCAATATTGTAACTTAATAAAATGGACCTTCTTAACAGAAATCCTCCCCACATTCAAGTAGACGATATCATATATAATCATAGGTCCTGGTTAAGTAACAATTGGATATTCCAAAAACAAAAATATTCTTTACACAGCAGTTGCACACCAGGGCCAATCATATAACTTCAGTCCAAACCCTCTTGCATCACAAGGGGTTGGGCACAATGTTGCAAGATGGCAGTATTGAATGTTGAATCAAGTTAGACCAAAGCGGTGCTGTTGTGTAAAGAATATTTGTGTTTTTGGAATATCCAGTTGTTGCTTAACCAGGACCTATGATTATATATGATATCCCAGTAGTTCCTAAACCTGGTCCTGGAGGTACCCAGCCAGTCTAGTTTCCAAGATATCCACAATGAATATTTATGAGAGAGATTTGCATACAGTGGAGGCAGTTCATGCAAATCTCTCTCATGAATATTCACTGCAGCTATCCTGAAAACTTGACTGGCTGGTGTACCTCCAGTACCATGTTTGAGAACCACTGTGATATATCCTCTATTTGAATAAACAGGAAGGATTTTTATTATAACAGTCCATTTAATTAAATTACTAATGCAACCAAGCCCGTTTCGTAAAAAATGAAATGGGCCCTAGGAAGGCTCTCATCTAAGCGATTTCTCCTCTCTCCCTTGTCCTCCCCTTCATGCCCTGCGATTCTTCCCTCCCTTCCCATCCCCTCCGTGTCCCGTGATTCTGACCTCCCCTCCATGTGCGATTCTCCTCTGCCCTGCCGTCCCCTCCGTGTGCTGCGATTCTCCCCTCGCCTTCCATCCCCTCCATGTTCAGCAATTCTCCTCTGCTCTCCCCTCCATATCCCAGGATTCTGGCCTCCCCTCCATGTCCAGTGATTGTCCTCTGCCCTCCCCTCCCCTCCATGTCCAGCGATTCTCCTCTGCCCTGTCCTCCCTTCCATGTCCAGCGATTCTTCTCTGCCCTGTCCTCCCTTCCGTGTCCCGTGATTCACCCCTCACCTCCCATCCCCTCCATATCCATCGATTCCCCTCTGGCCTGCCCTCCCCTCGATGTCCCGTATTTCTGTCCTCCCCTCCATGTCCAGCGATTGTCCTGTGCCCTGCCCTTCCATCCTTTCGTAACATCCTGACCTCAGCTCGCCTCCAGCGTTCCCTTCCCTCTCACTGTTCCGCCCTCCTCTGACAGCATAGGCGCCCAATATAAGAGGCTTGGAGAGGCTAAGCCTCCCCCTGCTGCAGCAGAATGGATCAGCTGTGGAGTTCAGCTGCTCTGAGGGGATTAAATTGTTGATTTACCTCCATCCTCACAGCAGGAGCTACAGTGAAAGCCCTCTAGCAGTTGTAGAAATTGGTTTATGGTTTGTTTACCTTACTGCTGGGAGAGCAGGGGGGGTTGGCTGGAGGTGTCCTGGGTTGCCAGGGAGATATTTAACGAGGATGATTTCCTGACCTGCACTGAGGACAGATAGCAGCAGAACGGATACTGGGCCAGCATGATCAGAAAAAGTCACCAGACAACAAAGGTAGAAAAGATCATTTTATTTTCATTATAGTGTTTGGAATATGTCCACTTTGAGAATCTGGTGCTCAACATTAAACGTTTATATTTATTTACTTATTTATGTAATTTTATCCCACATTAAACATGAATTAGGGTGTTTTGTGGCTCTACATGAGAATTGTGATGATATGATCCCTTGTTTCATATTGTTGACAGTCTGCATTTTCCGTATGGGTGGTATATTGGTGTATTAGGTCTGCCCAGTGTAATATTTATGGTACAGTAAGGTTCTGAGTGTGTTTTTGGACAAAGTTGTGCATAGTGTTTTGCAGTTGAGCGATTGTGGTTAGAATATGCTTTGAGCAACCACTTTATTCTTTGACATATGACACATATCTAATATCTAAATTTAATAAAAGGTATTAACTGTGACTTTTATTTTTATTTATTTTTCTGCGTGTTATCAGACAATTATGGATTTAAGCTCCACCCCTGGCCCTACCCCCTAACCACGCCCCCTTTAGCCTCCCCAAACAGTTGGGCCACCGACCGCCTATGTCTGACAGCATTTCATCTTTACGCGAGGGCGGGACAGTGAGAGGGAAGGGAACGCTGGAGGCTTGCTGACATCAGGATGTTACGAACCCAGCCAGCCAGCCATAGAACGTTGAGGTACAAATTATTATATAGATAATATTGGGTGTTTAGGTGTTTTTTATACAATAGGCTTAGAATGAGCACTCTTGGCTTTTGTGACAAAATTACCCACTGTGAGTCTCCCTTTCCCGTAACTTGTTCCTTCTTTGCCTTTGAAAACACTGACATCAGCTCTGAACATTTTTTTAAATGCTTATGTGCTGTGATATTCTGCCAGTTTCTTATCTAAGGGCTCTCCCCAGCCCTGCTGTACTCCATGAGACTTTTTTTTTTTACTTTTTTTTTTTGTTTTCATAAAATCATTTAACAAGAGGCTCCCTTCTGGAAGCCCCTCCAAAGCATCATTGTGTGTGTAGTATAAACAGCCCTGATACGACTGGAGGTTTCTTTGTAAACGATCAGTAAACCAGTGGCTCGTGGTAGGGCACTTGGGGGCAGATTTCACAACAACACTGCATTAGGAAGATGGAACTCTGCGGGGGCCAACCATAACCTGACTCACTTCTCTCAGTACAAAATACTGAATCACAGTAGCTTCTTAAAGCATATAATTAACTGTTTACATTTCAGGAACTTGGCTCTCTCCTTCCCTCCCTCACTACTTTTGCAGGCTATTAATGAGAGAGGGGGCCAAGTTACAGCAAAAAAAAAAAAAAACACTTTCAAAATCATTTACTCTTTCTTTCTAATTATAAATTGTACTTTTGATAAAAGAATAAGTATTGTTAATTTGTTGTGTTCCTTTCTAAGGCTGCTGTATAGTGTTTTAAATGAACAAATCTCAGAAGTGGCTGCGTGCATATTACTGGCTTTGATGGAGTAGGAATGACATCAATGGCAGGGATGGAGGAATAGCCTAATACAGGGATGTCCGACCTTGGTCCTCGAGGGCCGCAATCTAGTTGGGTTTTCAGGATTTCTCCAATGAATATGCATGAGATCTATTTGCATGAACTGCCTCTATTGTATGTAAATAGATCTCATGCATGTTCATTATGGAAATCCTGAAAACCTACATAAGAATAGTCATACTGATTTAGACCAATGGTCCATCTAGCCCAGTATCTTGTTTCCAACAGTGGCCAATCCAGGTCACAAGTACCTGGCAGAAACCCAATTAGCAGCAACATTCCATGCTACTAATCCCGGGATAAGCAGTTGCTTCCCCATGTCTGTCTTAATAGCAGACTATGGACTTTTCCTCCAGAAATCTTGTCCACACCATTTTCAAACCCAGATACACTAACCACTGTCACCACAGCCTCCGGCAAAGAGTTTCAGAGCTTAACTATACATTGACTGAAAAAAATATTTCCTCCTATTTGTTTTAAAAGTATTTCCATGTAACTTCCTCAAGTGTCCCCCAGAGCCATATTTTCAAAGCACTTAGATTTACAAAGTTACATGGTAACCTATGGACACTTCTACTTTTGGAAAAGTAAAAAAATCGATTTCCTTCTACTCATTCTACACCACTCAGGATTTTGTAGTAGCAACAAATAGTAGCAACATTCCATGCTACTAATCCCAGGGTGAGCAGCGGCTTCCCCATGTCTGTCTCAATAGAAGACTATAGATTTTTCCTCCAGGAACTTGTCCAAACCTTTTTTTAACCCCACATCCTCCAGCAATGAGTTCCAGAGCTTAACTATTCATTGAGTAAAAAAATATTTCCTCCTATTTGTTTTAAAAGTATTTCCATGTAATTTCGTTCAGTGTCCCCCAGTCTTTGTACATTTTGAAAGAGTAAAAAAATCAATTCACTTCTATGCATTCTGCACCACTCAAGATTTTGTAGTAGACCTCAATCATATCTCCCCTCAGTTGTCTCTTTTCCAAGCTGAAGAGCTGTAACCTCTTTAACCTTTCATCATATCAGAGGAGTTCCATCTCCTTTATCTCTTTGGTTGCTCTTTGAACTTTTTCTGATTCCTCTATATCTTTTTTGAGATACGGTGACCAGAACTGAAGCAATATTCAAAGTGAGGTCGCACCATGGAGCGATACAGAGGCATTATAGTATTCTTGGTCTTATTTACCAGCCTTTTCCTAATAATTCCTAGCATCCTGCTTGCTTTTTTGGCTACTACCATACACTGGGCAGAAGACTTCAGCGTATTGTCTATGACGACACTTAGATCTTTTTCTATGATTTGGATTATTCTTCCCAATATGTATCACTTTGCATTTGTCCACATTAAATTTCATCTGCCATATGGATGCCCGGTCTTCCAATTTCCTATGGTCTTCCTGCAATTTTTCACAGTCCGCATGTGTTTTAACATCTTTGAATAGGATTGTATCATCTGCAAATATAATCACCTTACTTGTCATTCTGATTTCCAGATCATTTATAAATATGTTAAATAACACTGGCCCCAGTACAGATCCCTGTGGCACTCCACTATTTGCCCTCATCCATTGAGAAAAACGTCCATTTAACCCTATCCTCTGTTTTGTGACCAATAACCAATTCTTAATCCACAACAGAACATCGCCTCCTAACCCATGATTTTTTAATTTTATCAGGAGTCTCTCTTGAGGAACTTTGTCAAAAGCTTTCTGAAAATCTAGATGCACTACATCAACCGTCTCACCTTTATCCACGTTTATTCACGCCTTCAAAGAAATGAAGCAAATTAGTGAGACAAGACTTCCCTTGGCTGAATCTATGCTGACTGTCCCATTAAACCATGTTTATCTATGTGTTGTGTAATTTTATTCTTTATAATTGTTTTCCCTATTTTGTCCGGTTCTGATGTCAGGCTTACCAGTCTCTAATTTCCCAGATCACCCCTGGAACCCCTTTTAAAAATCGGTGTTACATTGGCCACCTTCCAATCATCAAGTACTATGGAAAATTTTAAACGACAGGTTTCTGGTTACTAACATCAGTTCTGCAATTTCATGTTTGAGTTCTTTTAGTATCCTAGGGTGCATATCATCGAGTCCAGATGTTTTACTACTCTTTAATTTGATGATTTGGCTCAGTAGGTCTTCCGGGTTTACCGAGATTTCTTTCAGTTCCTCCGCATCATCACCCTTGAAAACCATTTCTGGTACAGGTATATCTCTTACATTTTCTTCTGTAAAGACCACAGCAAAGAATTCATTCAGTCTCTCCGCTGTGGCCTTGTCCTTCCCGAATGTCCCTTTTGCTCCTTCACGATCTGTCACCATGGATTTCCTTGCGCTTTCTGCTTCTGATAAAGTCAATACTGTGAGTTTTTACCTCTGCAGCAAGATTCTCTTTATATTCTGTGTATTAGCCTTCTTTATCAGTGCTTCGCTACGGCCAAGGGCCAAGGTTGGAAACCCATGACCTAATGGTTAGATCAGCAGGCTGAGAACCACTATTGTAACTTTTGTGATCTTGGACAAGTCACTTAACCCTCCACTGCCTCAGGGGCAATATTAGTGTGTGAGTTTGTGTGAATCCCTGACTCCCATCCCTTAACCCCACCCCACCCCACAAAAATGACCTGTTCCCCTCCCCTTTCACACCCAACAAAAGCAGTCTCTGGTTGTCCAAGTGAACCCCCCACCTATGCACATCCCAAAAGCTGGGAGGCAGGCATGACACCTACTCATTCCTGACTCCAGGACTGACATTTTGCAAAATGGTGGTGTCTGACCCCTAGTGGTGCATTGGGATGTATCGCAAAGGGTTGGGCACCATGTTGTAAGATGGCAGTGTTAAATGTTGAAGCAAGTGGGTATCACTCGTTTTTCCCAGTTTTTGGAGGTGCATTGGGAATGGTTGGAGGCTCAGTGGTGGTTTTGGGGCGGGGAGTTTAGAGGTGTCTGGGAAGAGATCACTAGGCATTGCTTTTGTAGGAGGATCATGCAGAACAATCAGCATATCCTTCTTCTAGGCGTTCTTTGTGGTGAAAAGAAATCTTTGCCTGGTAAGGAACTAAAGTCAGAACTTTGGGCTTGAACACCTCTACCTTGTGACATCCTCCAGGTTTTGTAAGGTAAAGAAAGGGATTATTATTTTGCTGGAATGAACTTCAAGCACAAAAGGGAAGGACTTGCAAACTCCTGCAGTATAACAGTATCTGTCCTTGCTGGTTATCAGACACCTGTTGTGAATCCCGGGAAGAAATGCCTGGACAGGTTCAGGCTAGTGGAACCTGCATAGGGGTGGGAAATGCAATTACTTGACTTTTATGGATAAGTTAAAATCACATATCACTACACAGCTAAATAGGCTGTTGGTGAGAATTTATCAAGGCTTTCAGAAATGCATTCACTGGGCAGGTGAACCCTCACCCCAGGCCCATATGGGTAGGATTGAAACACTAGACACCTGGGTTAGGGGCAGATGGAAGAGTCTGCACACACTTTTTCTTCCTGCCTAGCTCTTAGACTTGTGGCTGAAAAAAAGAGGGGGTCAATCAAAGCTGGGGGAGGCTAAAATGCAAACCACGGGGCCAGTTAGCTGGAATCACTGAGAGCTGGAACCACTGAACAAATAGTTAAGGCGTGGAAGAAGGCCTATCAATAGAAATCCCCCACAACAAGAAAAGCACTCTAAGATTATGAGGTGCCAGCCAAGTAATGGCCTCAAGCAGAAGAGGTCCAGTTGCTGAGAGGCAGTAGAAGCCAGGGGCGTAGCCAGACCTCATGGTGGGAGAGGGCCAGAGCTCAAGGTGGGGGGCACATTTTGGTCTGCCGCCTTGCCGCCCCCCACCCACTGCTGCAGCAAATACCTTGGCTGGTGGGTTCCCCAACCCCCGCCAGATGAAGCCTTGTCCACCACCGGTCTCCAGCGCTGCTGCATTGCCTGCCCTGCTCTGTCTTCCCTTGATGTCCTGCATTCTCCTTTAGTGAAATTGAGCATGCTCAGTTTCACTAAAAGGAGCGTGCTGGATATGAGGGGAAGTCAGAGCAGGGCAGGCAATGCGGCTGCACCGGAGACTGGTGCTGGACAAGGCTTCAGCTGGTGGGGGTTGGGGACCCCAGCCAGCAAAACCAGTGGCCCAGAGGAAATTTGGGGGTCCCAGATGTAGAAGCAACAGCCCCAGATGAAGCAGGGTCTAGCAACTTTGCTGACAACCCCAGGCAAAACAGGGTCCAATAGTTGAGAGGTGAAGGCCCTGATAGCAGAGATGGAATTAGCAGTGGAGGTGGAACTTTGGGACTCTCCAGTGGAGTACAGGAGATGGCCAGGCATGCCAGCTCCTTTCATAATGTGCAGTACCAGCAGTCCAGGTACACTTCTGCACATACGTGAGACTTGGGTTACAGCTGGCAGACAACAGGGGGAGGATAACTATTATGAAACATGGGGAAGACAAGCGGGTTTTCTTTTTAATTGGTAATATTGTGTGAGGATTAGTACCTCAAAATTATATAGATGGCTATATGATAGCCTGTAAAAATACATAGGAAATTCTTTGTGTCCTATGAATAGTGATACTTCAGGTGGATCTGCACCTCAATTGTTTAAATGCTCTTTTGGTGCTGCCTATGAACCTGTGATTATATAAATTAATAAAACTTGTAAATATTGCCAGCCAGCCTTGTTCACACATTTGCACCTCTTTTTTCTTTTAAAATGTTTTTCTTGGTGTGTGTGGGGGGAGGGAAGGAGAGTCTCATCTGCCACCACCCTTTTCACCAGGGGAAAGTATCAGGTGCCAAGTATTCAGAGGCTACCTGGGGGAGGAGGGGCTCCTGCCAAGTTGATCCCAGACCCAGAATGACCCAGCAAGGTGATAGGGCATGGGGACATTATAGTTGCTGGTGTTCCAAGTCATTGTGGGAAGCTCTTAGGGGGTCTTTTACTAAAACCCCCTTAAGGATTAAAACCAACCCGGTCAGCATTTTAAGGTAGGAAATCAGTTACTGCTACAGTTACATTTTGAAAGTCTGTGAATATCAACATTCCTATAGCAATGTTTAATCTGGAAACCTTTGGGAATTTTATTTATTTGTAAAATGTTATATACTGCTTTCCTAAAGCCATTTACTACTCAAAGCTGCTTACAATCAAAATTACAACCATAATAATCCAATCAATTAACATAAAAGCACATACAGACGTATATAAACAAACATCCTATATCATCATTTCCATTCTTTCTCTTAGGACACCAGCAAAACTCCTAGATTAAAGCATGGGGGTGGGGGGGGTGGGGGAGGAATTTTCAATTTGAGAGCCACAAACCAGCTGGGTTTTCAGGATATCCCATATGAATATGTATAAAAGATAGATTTGCATGCACACTTCCTCATTTATCTTATATATGTTCATTTGAAATAGCCTGAAAGCTCATCTGTGTGCAGGATGCCAGGTTTCAAGGACTAATTCTCTCCACCTCTGGATTAAAGACCAGTTTTGTGTAGTGCAGCTGTTTAAAACAAAAACAAAACCTACAATGCAATTGTGCCTGTACCATGGAGTTTCTGTGAATTGGATCTATAAAAGCTGTTTCCTGCTGTGAACAAAGACAGACCTGACTGTGATAGCAAAGCTGAATTAGTGGTGAAAGTTTATTTTACTGGTCAGTGCTCACCAGAAGATTATCAAATAATGTTCCACTTTTATTCAGTAATGTACACCCTTACAGAGTGAAATTCCATCCACAGCGAGGCTTGTCCAGCCTTGCCTCAAATATTCACTTCTACCAGGTGCAGCTCAGCCATTAGGGATGGTTAGGTAGTTGCCTAGGGCAGCAGCTTCTTGGGGGTGGGGGGTGGCAAAGAGTAGCTGCAATCAAAGCAAAACAATTGGTTCTAACAGCCAGAGAAACTCAAAGAGCCATCAGCGTTTACCAGTGGTCAGGGCTGCCAAGAGACTGGGCCGGGCCCGGGACAAGGCCACCCCCGGGGCTCCCCCCCCCCACCCCGAGGTCATCGCCGCCACCCGATCCCCTCCGTCCGCCACCAGGCCGGGTCCCTGCATTGAAATCACAGCACCTCTCACCTCTGTGTGAAAGCACTGCAGGCCTCCTTCCCTTCCTGTGTCCCGCCCTCGCAGAAGTTACGTCAGACGAGGGCTGAACACAGGGGTGGAAGGAGGCCCGAAGGGAGACGATCGGCTGCTGCCTGCAGCGCTTTCACATGAAGGTGGGAGGCACTGTGATTTCAATGCAGGGGGCCCGGCCTGGTGGCAGACGGTCGTCGACGGAGGGCGGGTGGGACCAGTGGCCTACCTAGCATATTTGACACCCGGGGCCTATTATTTTTTAACACCCCCCTATATGAAAAAATTATTTTTAATAATAATCCACTAGTCACACAACAAGGGTGTACCTAGGAAAAGGCAGCATCTTAAACATTGCAGTGAGCGCTAGAACATCAATACACCCATTGTAAAACTAAACAATAGAAATCAAACAAATAAAACATGGAAAGAAAATAAGATGATACCTTTTTTATTGGACATAACTTAATACATTTCTTGATTAGCTTTCGAAGGTTGCCCTTCTTCCTCAGATCGGAAATAAGCAAATGTGCTAGCTGACAGTGTATATAAGTGAAAACATTCAAGCATTACTATGACAGTCTGACAGGGTGGGAGGAGGGGGGTGGGTAGGAAGTATGCATGGGGACATCAAAGCATATCATTGATATTCTAACAGGGTGGGTGTGGATAGGTGAGGGGACTAACACCGCTACCACACTCCTCTACTTAAAACTAAACAAGAAATTAGTGAAAATGATCCTGCCAACACAAAACCATTTCTTTTCCACATAGAACACAGATACATCCTCACCAAGGATAGAATAAGTAAACATAAACTAAAAACAGAAATATGTAGACAAAAATTAAACTGAACACCCAATAAGTGTGGAGGAGTGGCCTAGTGGTTAGGGTGGTGGACTTTGGTCCTGAGGAACTGAGTTCGATGCCCAGCACAGGCAGCTCCTTGTGACTCTGGGCAAGTCACTTAACCCTCCATTGCCCCATGTAAGCCGCATTGAGCCTGCCATGAGTGGGAAAGCGCAGGGTACAAATGTAACAAAAAAAAAAAGTCAGATTCTACATACAATGCAATACCACAGAAACAGTGATGCATGTCCCCTAGTACTGTGCAATATAAAGACAGCAGATGCAAATTTTAAAAAACTGACAAATACCAATCACTGCTTTACAAATTAACAAACAGAAATAAAATGGAAAATAAGATGATACCATTTTATTGGAATAATACATTTTTCAATTAGCTTTCAGAGGCCAAAACCTCCTTCCTCAGATCAGTATGTTACGGTATCCTGTCCTGACCGGAGGATGGGGTTTTGGTCTCTGAAAGTTAGTAAAAAATGTATTAAAATTAGTCTAATAGAAAGATCACCTTATTTTCATTTTGTATTTATCACCACAACTACAATACTACTTTATCCTAAAGCAAAAAAAATAAAATAATAAATCTTTTTTCTACCTTTGTCGTCTCTGGTTTCTGCTTTCCTCATCTTCTCTTCACTCTTTCCCTTCCATCCAGCATCTGCTCCCTCTCTCTCTCCTCCCCTCCCTTCCATCCAACGTCTGCCCTTTCTCTGCCCCTTCCATCCACTGTTGCACTCTCTTCCATTCTGCGTCTGCCCTCCTCTCCCCCTTTCCATTGGCGTCTGCCCGCTTTCTCTGCCCCTTCCATCCAGCAAGTGCCCCCTCTGTCCTTTTTACATGATGCATTCCAACATCTCCCCCTCTCTCCATCTTTATCTCTCCTCTCCCAATCCATCTTCTGCTTTCCAGTATCTCCTATATATTTTACTTTTCTCCTTCCCTTGTGGCCCGGTATCACTTTCCCTCCTTCTTTCCCCTTCCTCTGAGGTCTGGCATCACTCTCTGCCTCTCCACCCCCTCTTCCCCTTTGGTCTAGCATTGCTTTTCCTCCTCTGTCCACCCTCCTTTTCCCTTCCCTTGAGGTCTGGGCCGGCTTTGCTCTCCCTCCTCTCTCCACCTCTTCTTCCCCTTCGGACTGGCATCGCCATGTGATCTTCCTCCTCTCTCCAACCCCCTTTTCCCTTTCCCTGCGGTCTGGCTGACATCGCTTTTCCACCTCAGCACTCTCCACCCCCTACCCCGCTCTGCAGGCCTCCAAGCTTTCCAGACCCACTGGCACGCAGCATCAGCGATGTAAGAGCTGCCTTTAGCCTTCCCTGGAAGCTTTCTCTATACAGCTTCCTGCGTAGGCGGGACGTTGTACAGAGAAGACTTCCGGGGCTGGCCAAAGGCGGCGCTCATATTGCTGACGCATGTTGCCGGAGGTTTGGAAGTTTAAAGGCCTGGAGAGTGGGGTGGGGGTGGAGAGAGAAAGTACATAAGTACATAAGTAGTGCCATACTGGGAAAGACCAAAGGTCCATCTAGCCCAGCATCCTGTCACCGACAGTGGCCAATCCAGGTCAAGGGCACCTGGCACGCTCCCCAAACGTAAAAACATTCCAGACAAGTTATACCTAAAAATGCGGAATTTTTCCAAGTCCATTTAATAGCGGTCTATGGACTTGTCCTTTAGGAATCTATCTAACCCCTTTTTAAACTCCGTCAAGCTAACCGCCCGTACCACGTTCTCCGGCAACGAATTCCAGAGTCTAATTACACGTTGGGTGAAGAAAAATTTTCTCCGATTCGTTTTAAATTTACCACACTGTAGCTTCAACTCATGCCCTCTAGTCCTAGTATTTTTGGATAGCGTGAACAGTCGCTTCACATCCACCCGATCCATTCCACTCATTATTTTATACACTTCTATCATATCTCCCCTCAGCCGTCTCTTCTCCAAGCTGAAAAGCCCTAGCCTTCTCAGCCTCTCTTCATAGGAAAGTCGTCCCATCCCCACTATCATTTTCGTCGCCCTTCGCTGTACCTTTTCCAATTCTACTATATCTTTTTTGAGATACGGAGACCAGTACTGAACACAATACTCCAGGTGCGGTCGCACCATGGAGCGATACAACGGCATTATAACATCCGCACACCTGGACTCCATACCCTTCCTAATAACACCCAACATTCTATTCGCTTTCCTAGCCGCAGCAGCACACTGAGCAGAAGGTTTCAGTGTATCATCGACGACGACACCCAGATCCCTTTCTTGATCCGTAACTCCTAACGCGGAACCTTGCAAGACGTAGCTATAATTCGGGTTCCTCTTACCCACATGCATCACTTTGCACTTGTCAACATTGAACTTCATCTGCCACTTGCACGCCCATTCTCCCAGTCTCGCAAGGTCCTCCTGTAATCGTTCACATTCCTCCTGCGACTTGACGACCCTGAATAATTTTGTGTCATCGGCGAATTTAATTGCCTCACTAGTTATTCCCATCTCTAGGTCATTTATAAATACATTAAAAAGCAACGGACCCAGCACAGACCCCTGCGGGACCCCACTAACTACCCTCCTCCACTGAGAATACTGGCCACGCAATCCTACTCTCTGCTTCCTATCTTTCAACCAGTTCTTAATCCATAATAATACCCTACCTCCGATTCCATGGCTCTGCAATTTCTTCAGGAGTCTTTCGTGCGGCACTTTGTCAAACGCCTTCTGAAAATCTAGATATACAATATCAACCGGCTCCCCATTGTCCACATGTTTGCTTACCCCCTCAAAAAAATGCATTAGATTGGTGAGGCAAGACTTCCCTTCACTAAATCCGATACATCGCACTAATTGGAGGGGGGCGCTGAGACGGAACCCCTATTGCAGCAGCAGCACCACAACCACCCCGCACTGGGTGGGACTGCAGCGCCAGGCCCTCTTGGAGGCCCGGGCCCGGGGAATTTTGTCCCCCCTGTCCCCCCCCCCCTCTCGGCGGCCCTGCCAGTGGTTCCCAAACTTGGTCCTGAAGGTACCCCAGCCAATCAGGTTTTCAGGATATCCACAATGAATATTCATGAGAGAGCTTTGCATACACTGCCTCCACTGCATGCAAATCTATCTCATGAATATTCATTACTAGGAGCTGCTGTGGGGGGAAACAAATAAACATACCTTTAATCACATGATTAACCATGATTAAAATTTTAATTGAAATGCAGCCTTAATTTAAAGGTGGTCAAGTCCTGACATAGATCTTGTGTTGTCTGTATGCCAATGTGCTATCTGGAATGAGGAGTAGATGTAGAGTATGCCGTGCTGCCCATGACATGCCCTTGTACCACCCCCGACATGCTTCCGCCAGCCTTAAACATTTTAGTGGCTTAAAACGTTTTGTCCCGCCCTTTTGTAAAATACCGGCTTATATATTTTAGCCACATAAACGTATACGTACTGGGACTGGGACGTTTATAGTGCAAATAGCGCTTGTAAAATGATAGCCATAAGTATAGATAGATAAAGAAATACATAGAAAGATATATAGACAAATATACATAAGACCCATAATTCTAGAAAGTTGTGTGCCCACATTTCTGACTAACATGCAAATAAGGTCAACTGCGCATGTAACAATGAATGAATTAGCTGCTAATTGCTCTTAACCAATTAGCTAATTTGCGCTAATTGACAGTTATGTGCATAAATGCCCTTAGTTGTTATTCTATAAGTTATGTGCTCAAAATCCAGAGTGTGCAGCTTCATTAGGGATATGAACCTGGGAGAGGCAGTTATACGCATGGGTTATAGAATACTAACAATTACGTGCCTGCCTACAGGTAAGGATGAGCACTTATCTCAGCCACTGAGCTAGTGTAAATGCTTGCACCTAAAGTTAAACAGAAAGAGAGGGAATCCAAAGCAGAAAACCACACACACAGAAAAACAAAAAGCATCAGGGGCATTTGGAGCTGAGATAGCAACTCTTTATTGAAATACCCATCAGGGGCCATGCTTCGGCATAAGTGCCTGCATCAGGGGTCAAAACCCAATCAGAGAGGCTATCCAAATGGAACAAACCCACAATCACAAGCAGCAAACTAATCTTCACAACACCGCTAACGTGCAGCTCACTAGTGTCACTACAAAAAAGTGCTTTTTGTTTTTCCCACACCTAAAGTTAGGTAGGTAAATGTGGACCTACACCTTTATAGAATTTGTGCTTAGTGCGCATCATCCTTGCGCATAACTTTAGACAATGTATAGAGAATTACCCCCAGGTAGGACAATTTCTTGCCAAACTGGTCATTTAAAACCTGCCCACCTTCCCTACAGGTAAGAGTACACATTGATGGTTCTTTGAGTTTGTGTGGCTGTCAGGAACTATAATTTTTCTTTGACTGCAGCAGCTCTTTGCCTCTCAGAAGCTGCTGCCCTAGGTGACTAGTATACCTAATAATTAAAGGGTCCTTTTACTAAGGTGTGCTGAAAAATGGCTTGTGATAGTATAGGCACAGGTTTTGGGTGTGCGCCGATCCATTTTTCAGATCGCCTGTAAAAAAGGCCTTTTTTTGGGGGGGGGGGGGGGGTCCCCAAAAATGGAGGTGAGGCAAAATCAAAATTGCTGCACATCCATTTTGGGTCTGTGACCTTGCCACCAGCCATTCACCTAGCGGTAAAGTCTCACGCGGTAATGACCTACGCATGCCAAATGCCACTTGATGCACGTCCGATACGCGCATCTGAGAATAATTTTTCAACTGCGCGTATCAGACGCACGCCAAAAATGAAATTACCGCAAGAGCCACACGGTAGCCAGGTGGTAACTCCATTTTGGCGCACGTTGGCACGAGTAGAGCCTTACATGGCTTAGTAAAAGGGCCCCCAAGTGTGCCCTGGATACCATTCAGTATTTCCACTCCCTGAAATACACTGTGTAGTCACATTAAGGAATGTGACAATGGATGTTACTAAAGCATTATGCTGTTTGAAGCATGCCTTCAAATAAAGGTGGCTTTTCTAGGCATAACTGCTGTAGCCTGCTAAGACTGGATGTCTGTGAGGATATATTAAATAAGATGTACTAGAATATTCAGGTCTTTAAGCAATCCAATTGACTGGACCTCCCCTGTGCGTTATTACAGTCACCCTTTCTCTTTCTTCCTTGTATCTCACCCAAGTATCTAACCTCCCAAACACTCTATTAATAGTTCATGTGTAAGTTTAGTCTATGGATTACCAAGCTTTTAACAGCTGGCCCTATGACTTCCTATTTAGCAGAGTTTCAGGGATTACATTTACACTTTAGCCTAAATCAATCACCAGCTGGCGCTAGAGTGAAAAGCCTTTCAAAGAAGCATCTGAGATGCCAAGAAATAGAGTACAAGTAACTATGAAATAGTTAGAGACTTTAGAAGCAAGAATGGCACATATGACTGCTTTTTCAACATCTATGACATGCCTGGAAAAGGACTATGCTATTAACAGTGACAAGAGCCAATTGATTGTGACCGAGTTATGCATCACAAGTCAACAGTAAGAGGTAGCTAGACCTCAAGGTACAGCTGGTCAACCAGGGAAAGACTTCCCAATAGGCAGTTGTCTATGGATGTTCCAGCCTGTCCCGGTCCGACGGATCCAGCTTCTTCCTGCTTGTTCCAGCCCGCCTGATCCAGCTGCTTCTCCCTGCTCGTTCCAGTCCATCTGCTCCAGTCGCTCCAGCCCGCCTGATCCAGCTTCTCCCTGCTTCTCCCAGTCCAGCTTGCTCCAGTCCGCCTGATCCAGCATCTCCAGTCTGTTCCGGTCCGCCTGATCCAGCTTCTCCCTGCTAGCATGTTCCTGCCCTAGTGTGTTCCAGTCCGCCTGCTCCAAGCCTGCTCCTGTCTGCATGATCCCATCTCGTGATCCCAGCTTGTTCCAGTACGCCGATCCCAGCTTGCTCCAGTACGCCGACCCAGCTTCCCCTGCTTGCTCCAGCGTTCCAGTCAGGCTTCTCCCTGCTTGTCCCAGCCCATCTGCTCCAGTACACCTACTTGCTCCAGTACACCTGCTCCAGCCTGCCTACTCCGGTACACCTGCTCCAGCCTGCCTACTCCCGTACATCTGCTCCAGCGTGTTCCAGTCCGCCTGAACCAGCTTCTCCCTGCTTGTTCCAGTACACCGGCTCCAGTCTGCCTGAACCAGCTTCTCCCTGCTTATTCCAATACACCTGCTCCAGCCTGCCCGCTCCAGTACATCTGCTCCAGTGTGCTCCGATCCACCTGAACCAGCTTCTCCCTGCCTGTTCCAGTCCATCTGCTCCAGCCTGCTTGCTCCAGCTTCTTCCTGCTCATCTGCACCAGCTTGTTCCAGCCTGCCTGCTAGCTTGTCAGCCATTGACTTACTCGCCTGCCTGCTAACTTGTCAGCCCTTGTCTTATCTGTTCTCCAGAATCTCCCTGCTCGTTCTTGTCCACCGGCTCCAGCATGCCCCAACCCTACTAGCTTGTCAACCACTGATTTACTTGCCTACCTACTAACTTGTCAGCCATTGACCTACCTACCCCCCAGCCTCTCCCTGCTCATCCCTGTCCATCCACACCAGCTTGCTTCAGCCCACCTGCTAGTCTGGCAGCCACTGCCTCACTTGCCTGCCTGCTAACTTGTCAGCCATTGACTTACCTGCTCTCCAGTCCATCTATCCCTCCAATTCCAAGCCTCCGACTCTCCGCTCTATCTATCTACTTCTCACCTCAGTCTCTACACTTACACCGCAATCACTACTTATGGCCCCTGTCCACATCCTCTTCCTTGCCCTATCCCTTCCTAATCTTTTTCCCCTCCCCTTACCGCTGTCCACTGCTGGAACTCATTGCCCACCTGTGTTCCCTCCCAACCTGCCCACTACGGCAATACCCTATCCACCCCCATCCCTCACCACCTCACCATCTCTCTTGTCCCCCTCCTCCTTCCTAGCCCTTAATCTTCAACACCTCCTTCCTACCATTAACCCTTCACCATTCCTCCTAAGTGCACCCCGTCTTCGTCGCCCGACCTCCCCCACCCTCCTCCGCACTCTCCTGCTCCTCCTCCTGCTATCCGCGGGAGACATTAATCCTAATCCAGGCCCCCCTCACCTGTCCTCCTCCTATCCACACAAACGATTCCGTGACGCCTCCAATCTCATCTCTATTCCCCTCCTCCCCCCCTCTTCCCTCCCCTTCTCATGTGCCTTGTGGAATGCCCACTCGGTCTGCAACAAACTGCCCTTCATCCACGATCTCTTCATCTCTCGCTCCCTTCAACTACTCACCCTAACCGAAACCTGGCTCTCCCCTGACAACTCTGCCTCAGTCGCCGCCCTTTGTCATGGAGGTTATCTCTTCTCCCACACTCCCCGCCCAGATGGCCGCGGCGGAGGCGTCGGGCTACTTCTCTCGCCCTCCTGTAGTTTCCAACCCCTCCTCCTGCTGCAGTCTCACTGCTTCTCGTCCTTTGAAGCTCACTCCATCCGACTATTCCACCCATTACCACTCAGAGTTGCCGTCATCTACTGCCCCCCTGATAAGCCCCCTCTTCATTCCTTACTGACTTCGACGCCTGGCTCACCGTCTTTCTTGATCCCGCATCTCCATCCCTCATTCTTGGTGATTTTAACATTCACGTTGACAACCCATCCAACTCTTACGCTTCTAAATTCCTCACTCTGATATCCTCCTTTAACCTCCGACTATCCTCTACCGCCCCTACTCACCGTGATGGCCATTGTCTCGACCTCGTTCTCTTCTCTTCCTGCTCACCTTCTAATTTCTGCACCTCAGTCCTTTCTATCTCAGATCATCACCTAATCACCCTCACACTTCATCACCCTCCCCCTCAACCTCGCCCAACTATAACCACTACCTTCAGGAATCTCCAAGCTGTCAACCCCCCTACCCTATCCTCTCACATCTCCAATCTCTTCCCGTCCATCTCGTCTTCTGAATCTGTCGACACGGCTGTCTCCACCTACTATGAAATTCTCTCCACTGCTCTGGATACCCTAGCACCATCTGTCTCTCGCCCCACTAAGCGCATTAATCCTCAGCCCTGGTTAACCCCATGCATCCGTTACCTTCGCTCCTGCACCCGATCTGCTGAACGACTCTGGAGGAAATCTCGCACCCTGTCAGATCTCACCCATTACAAATTCATGCTATCCTCCTTCCAGTCCTCCCTATTCCTTGCCAAACAGGAATATTATTCTCAATTAACCAATTCTCTTGGCTCCAACCCTCCACCACCGCTAACTCCAGACTCCGTCCCTTCTGCCTCGCATCACCTTATGCCTGGAACAGACTCCCCGAGCCCATACGCCATGCGCCCTCCCTGCCCATCTTTAAGTCCTTACTCAAAACCCATCTCTTCTCCCTTGCTTTTGGCGCCTAACCACCTTCCCCATTCATGATACACTGACTACACTGACTACATAGTTTGTTACCTTTAGATTGTAAGCTCTCTTGAGCAGGGACTGTCCTTCCCCATGTTTTAACTTGAACAGCGCTGCGTAACCCTAGTAGCGCTATAGAAATGCTAAGTAGTAGTAGTAGTAGTAGTAGTGGGGGGGGGGGGGGGGCAGTGCTCCTCTGCCTTTTGCCAGAAGTAAATTCTGGTGTTCAGCAGTTCTATCACAGAGGAATTGCCCCATGGCTGGCTTTACCATGGAGAGCTCCCTGCAGCCAGAGGGAGGGGCTGACTGGCCATATCTACAGAAAGCCAAGGGGGTAAATTCACCATGATGCTCAGGTCTCCTCTAGATTCAGTAGACTAAAGGTAGGGCAAGGAAATGAAAGCAGGTATGTGTTACCAGTTTTATTTGGGCAGATACTCTTTTACCAAGAGAACCATTAAACTTTTATGAGCTTGTGAAAATCCTGCTCTCTGTCTGCTTAAAAGTGCTGAGTCAATGTTGCAGGTGGTGGCAAGAGACCCAGTGGCACAGCAGAGCTGTGCTTTTCCAAGTTAAGGGAAATAGCACCGGGAATCTGAAGTCCCTTACCTCTTAAATAAACAAGCTGTATGAGTCACAGCAGTTTGCAATTGTGTGGTTAGAATTGATATTCTTAGGCACATGTTCAGTAGATAAAATTTAATATGGTGGAATAATTATTAAGTAATTTTTAAAAAATGGTTTAGACAAAAAAAACTTTTCATTGTATCTCGCTTTGAGACTTATTTGGCTGAGATGAGTAATTAAATTGTAGTAAAGTAAAGTAAAAGTAAAGTAAGTTTGGGGCATAGACTGTAGAATTCTTCCTGCACTGGTTCTACTTCTCAACCTCTGGAGTTGCCATCACAGCCAACTCTAGCCTTGATCCTGATCTGTCTTTGCCATATAAGAAATCCAGAGTAGAGAGTTGCACGAGGACAGAAATCTTACCTGTCTCCGCTGGAATCTTACCCATTCCCACCCATCCCCACAAGAATTTCTGCCCTCACAAGAATTCAACCTGTTCCCACCTGTCCCTGCAAGAATTTAATGGTACATATAAAAAAAAGTCCGGTCAGCTCTCTCAGTCTCTCTCTGGGTTTGAGCCACAGCACTGCAGGCATGGAAGGAACACAAGTTGGAACTTGGAACACACCGGTGCGCACATGTAAGACTTGTCTCTGATTCACTGACACTGTGTGCTGAGAGGTCATCACATGTACGCGTCAGTAGGTCAGGTGACATCCAATGCTTGTGCCTATGTCAGAGCTGAGGTCTGCGCATCAGCCTGAGAGCAGAGAGGATTAATAGTAACATACTAAGTGACAGCAGATAAAGACCTGAATGGTCCAGTCTGCCCAATAGTCAAACTCATTATCAATTCATAATTAAATCAACAATGAACATGATATTATATACTTGATTATGGTCTTTCTTTGGAGTTTCTGGGACATAGACCATAGAAATCAGCCCGGCCCTATCCTTATGTTCCAACTGCTAGAGTTGTCATCGAAGCCCACTCCAGGCTATTTGTCTTCTTATTTGTGGAAAACAGACCGTAAAAGTCTGTCCAGCACTGTCCTCATGTTTCATCCTCTAAAGTTGCTGTCTAAGCCCTTTCCAGCCCATCCTAAACCAGATTGCCATATATGAAACACAGACCATACAAGTCTGCCTGGTATCAGCCCTAGTTTGTCACAGCCAGAGTCACCATCTAAGTGTAACTCGACACATCCACGCACATGCATCCATTTAAGTTTAGGCTTTTTTTTATAACTTCCATTTTCTAATTAAAGATCCTCTGTGTTCATTCCATGTCTTTTTGAATTCCATCACCATTTGTGTCTCTACCACTTCCTTAATGAAGACTTTCCGCATCTGTGCTGTTAAAGCAAGGAGGAGGAGGAGACAGCACTCAAAGAACTTGGTATTTGGTAAGTGAGAGGCTGGTGCAAATGCAGCCTACACTTCCACAGAAACCCTGCAGGAATTGTTTCTGTCGCCATGGGAACCCCACAGAACTGCTTCCATCCCCGCGAGAACCCCATTCCTGTGAAAGTCTCTAATCCGGAGTGGTCCTACTTCCCAACTACTGGAGTTGCCATCAAAACTCACTCCAGCCTTCGTGCTGTTCTGTCTTTATCTCTATATATAAAAGGCACCTCTAACGTTCTAAATTTGTAGTTGCAAGATCCCATGAGTGCCTGCCCCGCCCCTGCGTCACAATGTGATGACGTTGAGGGCGGAGCAATGACACTCAACAAATCGGAATGTCATTGGGTAATCTCTGTTTCCACTCCCCAATGCAGCCGTCATTCCCATACACTCAAAACCAACCAACATCGGAGCTGGACCCCGTCCCCCTGCCCACAGTCCCCCTCACTCACCCTCCCGCAGCCGCTTTGCTCACCGTTCCAGCGCCCTCCCTCTCCTCTCCGACTCCGGCCATGGTGCACGACGATTACTACACACGAGCAAGGAAGGCCATTGGTTAATCTCTGTTTCCACTCCCCAACACAGTCGTCATTCCCATACACTCAAAACCAAGCACACAGACGTTTTTTTTTTCTTCCGAGGAGCACACACACACACACACTCACTCTCACATACACTCTCTCAAACATACACACTCCAAGGAAAACCTTGCTAGCGCCCATTTCATTTGTGTCTGAAACGGGCCTTTTTTACTAGTAGTGTAATAAAATTTGCTAAACTGCTCAAACTGACTTTGCAGAGCAAAGTGGTATACAGGCTAAAATTTAAAACAAAGAAGGAGGAAACAGAAAGGAAACTGTATTATTAATAGGACAGGATACTTCCCAACTTCTGGAGCTGCCATCAAAGCTCTCTCCTGCTATAAGGTCGTTTTTCATTTTTTTAGTAGTGCTGAAAAATGATAGATATTCTACATTCTTCTGCCCACTCCTAAGTAATATGGGGAGGATTTCCTGAAAATCCTTACATAATCATTCGTAATATCATGAAGGCAAACTCAGCCACCAGTGACACAAGGAAGACCAGATTACTAATGCTGCCAGATTTGGTGCAAGAATTCCTACATAAAGAAGCTTCTTTGAAAGAAATGATGTCCAACTACCAGGCAATAAAAAGTCAGCCTCTACAGCCAATACAAGTGAGGCCCCACGACAGGACTCTGCACAGGCTCTGCATGCCTCTCAAGGCCACATGTGGGTTAAGCCATGAAGGAAAGAAGTTAGAATGGCAGAGGGGTAGTACCTTTCTTTTTCCTCCTCACGTACAGACACACACACACCCCATCCCACCTGTTAGTTGCAGCTGCAATACAGTAAAATGCAGCCCCACTCTGGACTGAAACCATGAATAATGTATATATAACACTAAAGAATAAACTTCCCTGGAAATTGAGTGAGGCCTTTCTTTTCAAAAGCTCTGCAAATCATGGCTGTTTACAATAGCTTATGATTAATCACTCTGTTTTCTTGTTTTAATGGTGGGTTTATTTTTCCTTTTATGTTATTGTATACTGCTGTAATCGGCCTTGTAGCTCTTTTTGGGAGAAGCAGTCTATAAAATGAATAAAGAAAATAAATCTTGTGTGGCATCTACATGTGTAAATAGTGGCATTTATATCCAAAAAAATGCTTTTTTTCATATTGTACAGTGGAAATATATATAAAATTTGTAAAATTTTCCCATCAGCATTTGTACATCCATAAGTTTCAGCAAACTGTTTGCTCTGGCCACTGCTTGAAACAAGTGAGTGTGGAGCTATTTGTGCTTAGTTATCCTACTTGTAATTTCTATCACTACTGAAATTTTGGGGCTTCCCTCCTTTCTAATTAGATTATAAGCTCTGTTGAGCAGGGACTGTCTCTTCATGTTCAAGTGTACAGCGCTGCGTATGTCTAGTAGCGCTATAGAAATGATAAGTAGTAGTAATAGTAATTAGCTGCTGTATTATGTATAATTGTCTGGACTAATGGCTCTTCTCTACTATAATAAAAAGCACCTCCAACGTTCTGAAGCTGACTCCGTGGCTTCACTGAAGTGAAGGGTCGTAAGGTTCGTGAGATTCGTCAGTCTGTCACCATCTTTCTCGGCCCCGCCCTCGCGTCAAAACGTGATGACGTCGATGGCGGCAGACCTATCAGAGGCGTGAGGGCGGGGCTGAGAGAGATGGTGACAGACTGATGAATCTGACGAACCTTTCGAACCCTTTACTTCAGTGAAGCCACTGAGTCAGCTTCACAACGTTGCAGGTGTGTTTTATTACACTACACAGCTCCCTAATTTTGCAGTTAAACATCGCAGGGTAGCTGGAGGGGGGGGGGGGGGAGAGAGGGGGAGCAACGACCCTGGAACTGGGAGGGAGGGACGGGGGCAACGACCCTGGAACTGGGAGGGGGGGGCGAACCCTGGAACTTGGAGGGGGGAGGGAGGGAGGGGGGCCCCTGGCGCACACACTCATTCTCACACACACACTCTCGCACCCAGTCTCACTCTCTCTGTCACACACACTCACACATTAACTCTCTCTCTATCACACACTCACTCTCACATACACTCTGTAAAACACACACACTCCAAGGAAAACCTTGCTAGCACCCGCTTCATTTGTGTCAGAAACGGGCCTTTTTTCCTAGTAAGCATATAATTGTTGGCACTTACATGGAGGTAGCGAAAATCTCCTAGAAGTTGTGATGCCACTCTTGATCCAAACGCATAGGTGTATTAAATTCCTGCTGCTATTAAACACGCCAGCAAATAGCAATGTATTTGCCGATGTCCTTATCAGCACTGGCTTAACCTAGGGAAGCAGCTTTGGGGGGGGGGGGGGGGGGGCAGCAAAGAGCACTTACACTTAAAGCAAAACAATAGATCCTTATAGCCACACAAATGCAAAAAAATGACCTTTGGAAACTCCTCTCATCATTTGTGTGTGTGATATACACATACACACAACTCATTTTAATATTTAAAAGCAGAATGCCTTGGGGAGGGGCAGATTAGGGGTCTCAAATTTAATTGAAATGGGGGAGGAGTCTAAGGCTGAAGGTTCATAGAGGGTGGCCAATACCCTTGCCCCAGCTCTGGTCCTGGTCCTTATATATAAGTAAGGACTGCAAGAAAATTATGCAGCAGTAATACCTGCATTAAACCTTCAGAATCCAATTAAAAAAGCAGAATAAATATTTTTCTAATGATATAACGAATTGCTGGGCAAACTGAGGACCCCTTTTACAAAGGCGCACTACAAACTGGCCTGCGCTACTCTTGGGGGTGATTTTCCCATGTGCTCAGGCCTCCTCTTAGCGTGTCTGCCAAAAAGTCAAATTCCATGGTGTCCCACAGATCAATCCAGAGACTTGTGGGTTGTGTCCCTTTACCAGCAGGTGGAGATAGAGAGAACCTCTGACCTGTGTGGACCTGTGCAGCCAGCTGAACCTCTGTATTCTCTCTATCTAGCAGATGGAGGGACATCTCTGTACAGCTCTGGTTTGATCTGGCTACTGGTGTCCTTTGGGCCTAGTTTAGCACAGACAGGGGTTGAGTGGCTGTTTGCAGCTTGTGGTGTACACCTGGTGGTGTCAGGTCCCTCCCGGTCTCTCCCTACCTTTCCTCCGTCACCCAGGGCTGTTGGCCTGATCGGGTGTTTCCTTTCTCTCCTGACTAAAAAAAAAAAAAAGGCAAGAGACTGTTTTTGTTTAATCATACGGAGGAACTAGATGTTCTGCCGAGCAGGCATTTGTGGAGCATGTCAGTGCCTTCTGAGGCGGCTAAGCGCTGCTCCCAGTGTGGGGGCCGGAAAGCAGCACTGGGGGAGTGTGAGTCCTGCCGCAGTCAGCCCGCAGCGGGTGTTCAGCGTGACGGGGGCTCCCCTCAGGCGTCCAGTGAGTCGGAAGAGCAGGGGATAGTTTCGGCGGTTTCCTCGGGGCAGTTAGTGCAGTGCACGTTGGTGAGCATCATTTTTCCCTCTCGGGCATGACCCGCTCCGCACGTGGCGGTTGATAGACAAGAGGCACAGTGCGCTTCTGTGGCATAGGCTCCGATGGAGGGAAGTGATGGACAGGGAGCAAGGGAGTCCCTTTCAGTTCCTTTTTCCTTTATTAATGCACAATGCCTTTCTTTTGAAGAAGTCAGGAGCTTCTCTTCATGCAGCCCTGTCTCTTCCTCAGCAATCTTTGATTGCTGCAGCCTCTTAGTCTTTCCTGCCAAAACGTCCCCGGACGGAGATTTTGGATCCCGAGGAGCTATCTGACACAGATGGCCCGGTTTCTTCTCTGGGCTCTCCCTCAGAATCATTGGATTTGGCAGATGAGGTCACCCTGCCTTCTGAGGAGGGAGATGACCTGTCGGTTGCCCGCCTTTTTCGCAGGGAAGAGCTTCCCTCCCTGATTGTTAGGGCTTTTGAGTTTTTGGCCATTTCCCCCCTGAATCGTCAGGGGGAACAGGTCCGGTGCCCTCTATTATGTCTGGCACCAAATGCCCACCTTGTTCCTTTCATGTGCATGAGGCCATGAAGATCCTTATTTCAACGCAGTGGGATACACCGGACAGTGGGCTTAAGGTTGCTTAGAGCTATGTCGCATCTTTACGCGCTACCTGCTCCTGACTTAGACTTGCTGAAGGTCCCTACGGTGGATTCCTTAATCACAGCGGTCACTAAGAAAACCACTCTCCCTGTGGAGGGTGGCACGGCGCTCAAGGACCCTCAGGATCGTAAGTTGGAGACTTGCTTAAAGCTGTCCTTTCCCTGCAGGCCTCAGTTTGTGGCTCCTATGTGGCATGGGCATGCTTATCGTGGGTACAGAAAGCCTCCTCTCCAGAAGATCTCGTGGCTGTTTTGCTGGCCTTGGAGTCCGGTTTAGCCTTCCTTGTGGATCTTCTTTATGATCTTTTCAGGGGATGCGTCACTGTCTGGCAGGGGGGGCTCATTGCCTGCAACAGACAGCCCAGGGCGTTTGGACTTTGACGGAGGCGTCATGGTCCATCAACCACTTGGAGTTACGGGCGATTCATCTGGCCCTTCGGGAGTTTCTGTCTCTTCTCCGTAGTTGCCCAGTTCAAGTTCTTTCAGACAATGCGACGGTGGTCGCCTACGTAAACCGTCAGGGGGGCACCAGGAGTGCACCCCTAGTGCGCAAGGTGGCTCTGATCTGCCGTTGGGCAGAGACTCATCTCTCTTTCTTGACAGCGGCTCATATAGCGGGGTCACAGAATGTGCAAGCAGACTTTCTCAGTTGCCACCAGTTGGAGACGGGGGAGTGGACGCTCTCCCCTCTGGCCTTCGATCAGATAACTACCCGTTGGGGGATGTCAGAGATGGACTTAATGGCCACTGCATTCAAAACGAAGGTTCCCCGTTTCTTCAGCAGGGGACGAGAGCTGGGCTCAGAAGGCATCGATGCCCTTCTTCAACCTTGGCCCAGGGGCCTGCTCTATGCCTTTCCCCCGTGGCCAATAGTGGGCAGATTACGGACTCACATTGCCAGTCATCTCGGTCAAGTGATCCTAGTGGCCCCGGATTGGCCCAGACGACCCTGGTATGCAGCTGTGATCAGGCTTCTGTTCAATTGTCCTTTTCTGCTACCGGCGCAGGACGGTCTCCTGCTGTAGGGGCCAGTCACAATGGAGGATCCCTCCCCCTTTGGTCTTACGGCCTGGCCCTTGAAAGGGCGAGGTTGAGAAGAAAAGGGTATTCGGACGCGGTTATCGCTACAATGCTGTAGGCTCAGAAAAGATCCAGCTCGATAGCTTATGCTAGGGTGTGGCGTACCTTCGATTCATGGTGTGCAAGTTCGGGATTGTCAGCAACTTTGGCTTCAGTATCGGTTATCCTTGCGTTTCTTCAGAAGGCTGTACAAAAATCACTCTCGTTGAGTTCTCTTAAGGTGCAGGTGGCAGCTCTGGCATGTTTTAGAGGCCGGCTTCGCCTCCCACCCTGATATGGTTCATTTCTTGAGGAGCGTAAATCATTTGCGCCCTCCTCACGTGCCAGTTCTGCCATCCTGGAACCTTAATCTAGTTCTCAAAGCGCTTCAGCATCCTTTCGAACCCTTATCGGCGATTATGATTAAGGATCTCACCTTGACCGCGATTCTCCTAGTAGCCATTACTTCTGCTCGGAGAATTTCAGAGTTGCAGGCCCTTTCTTGCAGAGACCCCTTCCTGCGTTTTACGGAGGCGGGGGTATCAATTAGGACAGTTCCTTCGTTTTTGCCCAAGATGGTTTCTTGTTTCCACTTGGGGCAGTTCCTGCATTTGCCGGCCTTCCGCCGGGAAGATTACCCTGAACAATTCCGGGCTCTTCGCTGCCTCAACGTGAGTCGGGCTCTTCTCAAGTATTTGGAGGTGACGAATGAATTTTGTTTTTCTGACCATCTCTTCATCCTTTTTGGAGGCAATAAGAAGGGTCATATGGCATCCAACGACACCATAGCTCGTTGGTTGCAGGAGGCCTTCTCTTCGGCATACGTGGCATTGGCAAGCAAGCCCCTTTGCATGTTCGTGCTCATTCTACGTGAGCTCAAGCTTCCTCCTATGCAGATCCTGTTTGGTTTCTCTGGAAGATATCTGCAGTGCAGCTATATGGGCTTTGGCCCATACATTCACTCGTCATTATCGGGTGGATGTGGCAGCTCATCAAGATGCGGTGTTTGGCTCGTCCGTGATTTCTGCCAGGTTGGGGGTGACCCGCCCTACTTGAGGATTGCCTGGGTACATCCCACAAATCTCTGGATTGACCTGTGGGACGCCATGGAAGGAAAAATTAATTCTTACCTGATAATTTTCTTTCCATTAGTCCCAACAGATCAATCCAGAGGCCCCCCCTGGGTTTACTGTCTGCGGTTTTGTTGCGGTTGGTTAGTGGTTTTTTTGGGTTCCATTGTTCTGAATGTTCCTTCGTTTGATTAAAAAATAAAATAAAATAAATATAGAAGTGGTGGAAGTCTGTTGGGCAGTTGGGCTGATAATGTCAGGAGAGTTTTCTATTGTTTCCATTCCACTGCTTTGGTATCGTTCATACTGAGGTTCAGCTGGTTGCACTGGTCCACATATAGCAAACCTCGAAGGTTCTCGCTATCTCCACCTGCTGGTAGAGGGACACAACCACAAGTCTCTGGATTGATCTGTTGGGACTAATGGAAAGAAAATTATCAGGTAAGAATTAATTTTTCCTTACTGTTTTCAGCAATAATGGCAAGGCACTAAGACCAAAATTAGCACCTGGTCATTTACCACGTGAATCCTTACCGCCTTCTATTTACTTGGTGATAAGGTCTCATGTGTTAACCCCATGGTAAATTGGACAGCGCGCAGCAATGTGGCTGCACTGCTGATTACTGCTGGGAATGTCGCCCCCCCCCCCCCCCCCCCCCCCCCAGAAAAAAATTATTTTCTATTATGGGAACCTGCACGTGCCAACTTAGGAACTACCGTCGGGCTCCTGTGTTACCCCAGCGGTAGAGTGGATTTGGCATGCTCTAATCATTGGAAGCCTTACCGCACCTTTGTAAAGGTCCCCTAAATAATTATGGTTCTAGCATCATGAAGGAGTGTCCAAAAAAGAAAGAGGATCCCATTGTCATAACAGAGGGTGGAGAATATTTTTAGAGGAATTGGTCAGGATTATAAAGCCTGAAGTACAGTTTCAATCTTGGTCTTTTGGTTTCTGCCTCCTGGCCTAGACCCATGTAAACTGAGGAATGCCCCTTCCCCTTAAGCCTTAGTGGTATAAGCTCATAAAGTGTTCTGTGAGGGAGTCTACAGGACACTGCCACTTCTTTTTAAGAACACTCCTTCACAGTGTTAGGGCCAAGGAGGATGAAGAAAGAGCTGGCCTGAAGCCGGTATCCCCCAGCAGTTGCCATATTGGTAACACCAAAAACAAAGCAAGGAGGCTAGCAGCTGCTGTATCCATGTTGTCATTGTTCATTGTTATTTTATCTCAGTTATATTTGTGCAGCATACAGATGTACACAGAGAAACTATCACAACGGAATAACCTTTCATCAGTTACAGCAGTAATTTGTTCTAAATCATAATCATTGTGTCATTTGGAGGGCTGGTTATTTATTTATTTATTTTATTTTTTACATTTGTTTCCCACCTATTTGCAGGCTCAATGTTGGCTTACATAGTACCGTAAAGGCGATCGCCAATTCTGGTATAACAATTACAAAGTGATGTAGTGGTAGAATAAGGTTCATGTGTACAAGACACAATAGGGAATCGTAGAGAGGGGGAGTCGCTTGTGTTGCAGAGTTCAGGTATTTAGGTTGGGTCGGTAGGGTATTCCTTTTTGAACAGGTTAGTTTTTAGTGATTTCCGGAAGTTTAGGTGGTCATACGTTGTTTTCACGGCTTTTGGTAATGCGTTCCATAGTTGTGTGCTTATATAGGAAAAGCTGGATGCATACAGGTTGATTTTAAAAGTTTCCATTGAGGGCTTACGTGTGTAGGTCACTTGACCGAGGGGCAAATTCAGGCAGTAGAAAGCTGGGCTGCAGGACAGCAGAGACCTGAAACAGAAAGCAAACACAACCACTCAGGTACAATGCATAGCAATTTCCCTCCTTTCTCTTACTTCAGCGTTATAATATATCCTCTCTACCAACCCACACCCCAACATAATCATTTGACCTCGCCTGGGATTGTCTTCAACTAGAAGCAATTCTTATATAAAGTTTGCTACAATGTAGTCAAAATGCAGCTGCACTTATCTTCCTGCAGGTTCATTGACCATGTGACCACTGTCTGTTTCCTTATAACTGAATGGAAGTCCTCCACTTACAGCCCTGCCAGTGTGTGTGTGTGTGGCGGGGGTGCTCTTTCACTACTGTGTTTTCAATAGTGAGGGACAAGCAAGTTCTGCAGGACTTCAGGGAATCTAGCTATCTCTAGCTATTGAAAACACAATAGTGAAACATCTCCCCCTAGTGGTAGCAGTGCAGTTGGAGGACTCCCGCTCAGTTTAGAGGGAACACTGGACGTAACCCCTCTTGTCAAGTGTTACATTGGTTCCCCCTCCGTTTCTGCATATAGTTTGAGCTTCTGGTGCTCAACTACAGAAGCATTCCCTTTGCAGCTCCTCATGACTTTTCTCAATGTTCTGTCCTTTCATGCAGAGATGCAAAACCTCACTCATTAGGAGCGTCTCATACTCATTTGAACTGTATCTCACTCTCACACTCTTTCAGCCCCTCCTCCCACTCACTGGAGCCCCAGTGCCACTGCACGGATTCTGATAATTGCTTTCACCAGCAGGGCCGCCGAGAGACTGGGCCGGGCCCAGGACAAGGCCGCCCCTGCCCCCCCCCCCTGCCCCCCCCCCCCCCCCCCCCACTGCCGGGCCCTTGCACTATATGTAGATCCTTCAAGAGGTAGTGTGTCATGATTTAGGCTCTACACCTTTTCTGATGTTTTGGTGCCACCTCAGTAAAGCCAAAACACAATCTCTCCACTGCAAAACACTATACACAAACTTGTGCAAAAACCCACTCATAACCTTACCAAACCAGCATAACAGCACTAATTCCAAGGACAGGACGAACTACAACCTTATGCGTAGAAAGGCAGCACTATAATTACACCGGGCTCTAAAACACCAGTACACAACCTAATGAAAAACAAAACAAAAAGGGCTGCAAATACTACACACTAGCAGAATACTGTACCTTGATCACACATGAAAAACACATGGCAACAGATATGACACAAGGAACTAGAAATAAAAAAATATGAAGGCAAAATACTGAACTAGAAAGTTATCTCAAGAAGTCAGACTCAGCATGCAGCAATACTAGAAAAATTGAAACTTGCATGAAAAATATCACAGATACACATTTCCAAAAGCTGACATATTCCAATTAATAAATTCTGAATAAATACTTTTTTCTACCTTTGTTGTCTGATCATAGTTTTTCTATTCGCTTTGGTCCCATCTTCTGTTTTATGCAGTGTCTTCTTTCCATTTGATATTTTTTCTCTCACCATCCTCCTGTGTCCTTATGCGTCCTGTCTACCATCTGTAGCCCTGTCCCTATCCTTCCTCAAGTTTCGGCATCTGTCCTGAAAGTGTTCCGATCCAGCCCTTAAATTGAGCATTTCTCCTCACTCTCCTCCCCTCCATCCATGTACATGTATTTCCTGTCTTCCCTCCCCTCCATCCATATCCAGCATTTCTCCTCTCTTCCTTTTCCCTCCATCCGTGTGCATCTCCTTCCTTTGTCTTCCCTTCCCTTCATCCTTGTCCATCATTTCTTCTCTCTTCCCTGCCCTCCACTCCATCCATCCATGTTCAGCATTTCTCCTCTCTTCCCTTCCCTCCATCCATGTGCATCTCCTTCCTGACCTCCCTCCCCTCCATCTATCCATGTCCAGCAACTCCTCATTCTCTCCTGGCCTCTCCTCCATCCAACCATATCCAGTAAATTTCCTCTCTCCCCTGCCCCCTCCAATCATTCATCCATGTTCAGCAGTTCTCCTCTCCCCTCTGCCCTGCCCAGCAATCTCTTCTCTCTCCCCCCCTGCCCTCTTGTCCAGCGATCTCTTCTCTCTCCCCCCTGCCCTCTTGTCCAGCAATCTCTTCTCTCTCTCCCCTGCCCTCTTGTCCAGCAATCTCTTCTCTCTCCCCCTGCCCTCTTGTCCAGCGATCTCTTCTCTCTCCCCAATGCCCTCTTGTCCAGCAATCTCTTCTCTCTCCCCCATGCTCTCTTGTCCAGCAATCTCTTTTCTCTTTTCTCTCCCCCTGCCCTCTTGTCTAGCAATCTCTTCTCTCTCCCCCTGCCCTCTTGTCCAGCAATCTCTTCTCTCTCCCCCCTGCCCTGCCCTCTTGTCTAGCAATCTCTTCTCTCTCCCCCTGTCCTCTTGTCCAGCGATCTCTTCTCTCTCCCCAATGCCCTCTTGTCCAGCAATCTCTTCTCTCTCCCCCTGCCCTCTTGTCCAGCAATCTCTTCTCTCTCCCCCATGCTCTCTTGTCCAGCAATCTTTCTCTTTTCTCTCCCCCTGCCCTCTTGTCCAGCAATCTCTTCTTTCTCCCCCCCCTCTGAGATCCAAGGCCTGCCCCCCTCCGAGATCCAAGGCCTCCCCCTCCCTCCAAGATCCAAGGCCCTTCTACTACTGCTTATCATTTCTATAGCGCTACTAAACTCCCTCCCTCCCTCCCAGATCCAAGGCCCCCTCTCCTTCCGTCCATCCGACTGAATTCCAAGGCCCCCCTCCGTCCCTCCCTCCGAATTGCAAAAGCGATCTTGTTCTTACTTCGTTGGGGGTTGGCGAGAGCAGCATGCAGAAGAGAACACAGTAAAAAGCGTGCAGGCTCCCGCTTCAGCCTTCCCTCGTTGTCTGTGGTCCCGCCCTCAAAGGCGGGACCAGAGCTGAGAGACAGACAACGAGGGAAGGCTGAAGCGGGAGCCTGCACGCTTTTCACTGCGTCTGCGTGCTGCTCTCGCCGTAACCCCCGCTGAAGTAAGAAGAAGATCGCTTTTGCAATTCAGAGGGAGGGACGGAGGCGGGCCCTGGGAGTCAGACGGAGGGAGGGACCTAGGAGTCGGACGGAGGGGCGAGCACCCACGGACTCGGCGCCGGGCCCCCCTGGAGGCCCGGGCCGGGGACATTTGTCCCCCCTGTGCCCCCCTCTCGGCGGCCCTGTTCACCAGAGGCAAGCCTAAGAGAAGAAAAGCCAGATAATCCCACCAGTAGGAAAAAATCTAAGCCCTCCTTCCTGTGTACTGCCTCCCCTACTCCATCCCTTTTCTCTGCATCTAAAAAATCATGTGCTTTGAAAGCTGTGAGGGCAATTCTTTAACTTAGTGCCACAAAGGTGCGTTCTGAGCACCAATTCTATAAGAGCAGAAAAAAAGCACAATGGGCCCCAAGAATTGGAGCAAAGGAACCAAATTTATTAGAAGACCCAACACAGGCCATGTTTTAGCAATATGCCTGCATCAGGGGTCAGCTCAGCGAGTATTCCAACACAAGTAATTAGTTCTATTCACACAGGTGGAAATGAATTATTCCAGCATATATAAAATTATTTCTATGGCTGTTGATTTGCTGACATTGCTTTTATTTTATTAAAGGCTGCACAGGCTCAGAGATTAACTGCTGCTCTCTATATGATTCACCTCCTCTTCCGAAGGGGAAAAGCTTTGAGACAGGTGAAATGCATTTGGTTTTCTTGCAGTAGAAATTGTTCTCAATCAGCCATTTCAAATATTGCAAAATAATGATTTGAAGGCTTTTCTGTACATGTTGCACCGTATTGTATACATTTAGCAGAGCTATAGAAATAATTGTATATATGCTGGAATAATCCATTTCCACATGTGTGAATAGAATTGCATGGTTGCGTTGGAATATTCACTGAGCTGACCCCTGATGCTGGCACACTGCCGAAACACAGCCCATGTCAGGTCTTCTAATTTAGTTCCTTCACTCCAATTCTTGAGGCACATTGTGCTGTTTCATGCTATGCTTTGCTCACTGCACCTTCGATTCCCTCTCATTTGTTGTTGCACCAATTCTGTAACAGCATCTGGGCATACCTATGTTATAATAGACTACTAGCGTAAAGCCGTTCTGGTGTGCCAAACTGTAAGCACAACCACTTATGCCAAGTCAGTGGCTGCTGTAGGTTTACAAACCCAAGTGTGGAATCCAATGCACATAACTAATAGTATTCAATAAGTTGTGAGAATTGCAACACGTCCATGGTCTGCCCATGCTCTGCCTACCTGAACATCCCTTTGCTGTTGTGCACTACATCATTTACTCACTACCTTATGGAATAGCACAAACTGCATTTACTACTAATCATTTCTATAGTACTACTAGATGTATGCAGCGCTGTACACATTATATGCAGGTACTTTCTCTGTCCCTAAAGGGCTTACAATCTAAGTTTTTTGAACCTGGGGCAATGGAGGGTTACATGACTTGCCCAAGGTCACAAGGAGCTGCAGGGGTTGCCAGGATCAAAGTCCGCTGCACTAACCATTAGGCCACATTTATACACAAGTGCCAGTTAAGAAGACATTTACGCACACAAGACACATGTAACTGCTCAGGCCCAGTTATAGCATCACCCTGCATATGAATACTTTTAGCCCCTGAGTAGACGGCAATTATCAGCCCAGAGAATTTACTCATATTGTCTCTGTCTACTTTCTGAGGTTCTAAAGAAAAACAAATATCATTTGCACTGTCTCTTTTCACTTACAAAACAATTCTACATTCAAATCTTTCTAGGTTTATACCCTGGATGCATCATCTAAAATCTCACTCATTGATGTGGTAAATCTCATTCTATAAGATGGTCCACCCTTGGCATCTCTGCCCACAAACTCTGTTCATCTGGAAAGTCACTCTTATCTGCGCCCTTCTCTTCCATTGCTTACAACTGTGCTGAGACAAAGGACGATGGTCTTTCTCTGGCAACATTCAAATTTTTTTTCCAGTTTCACTCATTTATTATTATTATTATTTATTATACACTCAAACAACAGAGATTGCATAAAAAAGTAACAAGACTTAAAAGAAAAAAAAAGTGAGGCTGGTTCCATATCAGGACCACATCTCTATATACCATTCACTTAGACAGTTTTTGTTTATTATTATTTATGTTTGTGCTGTCTAGATTCTGAGCTCTTTGGAGAAGGAACTTTCTAATATGCATCTATACAGCGCTGCATATGCCTGGCAGCACTTTAGATATAATAAAGGAGTAATAACATAGTAAATGGTGGTAGATAAAGACCAGTTCAATTCACCACAAAGAATGGAACTACAGGCCAAGCCGAATACCCAATTACACCAGCAAGACTGTAAAAAGATGCTCTGTTGTAATTAAATTTGGATTTGAGAGATTTAAAATAGGAGGAAAGAGATCTTAGTCAATGGCCAGCTGTATATATGGTTAACTAGAACATTTTTGTGAAAATTCTCTCTTTTACAGCTGCCATGTTGAGGCAATGAGAGCAAATAAGGAACACTTAATTGTAAGCACATGTTAAAGGGCACAATGAGATTGGCCATCCCCTGAAGAATGCGTTGCAAAACAGCAGACCTTCGCTGGCATTACAGTACCAGGCGCAATAAGTGCACATGGTGTTTTTAAAGGTGTTTAGTAAGGTTCACAACATATTAATACACATCTAAATAGGTGCAGCATTAAAGTGAAAAGAAGAAAGGATTTTGTAAAGGAGGTTTTTTTTGAGACCTATGAAGGTTGCATATTTCTTCACAAGACATCCCTGAAATCCTGTTTAGAAGAGAAACAGAAGAAACTGGGGTAAGCCTACCTACCTGCAGAAGCAGCAGCTGGGTCTCAGGGAAGAGCTTGAAGAAACACTTTGCTATGATCCATGGAAGAAGGGTAGTTACCAGGAAGCAGGCAGCTCCTGCTCTGAGAGGGGAGGAAGCTCTGAGGAATTGTGGGAAATATAGTCTCTAATGTCATTCTCCCCTAAGTAAGCTGGAGCAAGGAAATCCAGCTACAAGCCAAGTAGGGCAGTTGCTATACATTCCCCTAGAGCAGGGGTTCTCAACCCAATCCTTGGGACATGCCTAGCCAGTCAAGTTTTTAGGATACCCACAATGAATATGCATGAGATGGGTTTACATATATGTAATCCCCCATTGTAATGGAGATTACTAAGGTTTACTATGTGGAACTCTCCAGAGTCAGTGGGGGAGGGTTCGAGTTATGGGAGGTGTAGTGATCCAAGGGGGGTGGGTTCTGGAAATAATTTGCAGAGGAATAGTGCATTGAGTAATGATTGATAGTTCGGGAAGGAGTTAGAGTTCATAAAAGGGATTACAGTGTGATGTTCAAGGCCTTTGGTTGCCTGTTCCCCCACTGGGAGGAGAGGGGCGTCCTGGAAGGGCAGAATAAACCAAGGCTGAAAACAAGGAGTAGTTACTGCCCAAAGTGGCAACTGAGAAGGAGTAAGGAGCTCTGGATGGGTAAGGGGAACCCAGCCCAGGAGCCGGACCCAGGACCGAGGAAGCCTGTTCAAGGCCAGGGTGCAGCTCTGAGAAGGGCATCGCTGGAAGGACAGCCACACGAGTGTACCTGAAGGAAATGGATTTAAATCTAAGTGATGAAGGAGCACCTTGGATTATTGATGGCAAAAAGGGATGGAAAATGGACAGAAGGAACTGTATGTATGCAAATTCCAAGTGACTTAAGCTACAGATGTAAATACGAGTTGGTGGGAGAAGTTGACAGGGATCCCTCCTGAAGGGATAACTGACTTCTTGGATGTAGTTGGACTTTGAAGTCACCAAAATCTGTCTGACTTTCTGAAAGCGTAAAGTGTTTGCATGCCATTACAGAAGTTCCAATAAAGTTGAGTTTGGCATCATTAAAAAAAAAATAATAATAATAATAAAAAAAAGAATCCTTGGAGTACAGAGTGGTCTTTGGTGTGAGAGCATGGACTGATAAGGCACCACTGGAAAACCCAACTTGAATTTCCTAATACCCTAGATCGCTATTCCGGACCTTGACCCACACCCAAGCTTGAATGGGAAGTGTGGAGTGAGTGAGAGTGTGGTGACCGAAGGATAATTTGGTGTTTTGCAGTGATCTGGGTCAGACTAAGGAACTGGAGCTAGTGGCTGGGTGGCGAGACCCGGGTTACACATACAATGAAAATAGTGCATGCAAGTTTATTTCATGCATATTCATTGTGGATATCCTGAAAACCTGTTTGGCTAGTTGTGTCCGAGAACTGGGTTAAGAACCCTTGCCCTAAATCCAGACGAAATGGCTCGCTAGAAGAAACCCTTTTGTGAGCGAGGCACAGGGAGCTGGATACTATAGCCAAAGGGAGAGGCAGGCACAGACTTCCTTGAGGAGGAACCCTGCATTATGGGAAAGGTAGTTCCTGATCTGGCCACCAATAAGGAATCTAGGTAGCTCTGAACTGATCCCAGAACCAGGGCAACAGGTTCCTGTGGAAAGCAACATTTCTGAACCTAGCTGGGTAGTATACTAAGGGTCAGAGGGAACAAAAGAGGCAGACACAATAGAATAGGCTGAAGACCCCAGAGTGTGGTCCCTAAAGTTATAGAAGTTAGAAAAGAGACAGGAAGAAATGGGCTGAAACCCTGAGAGCAAAATGGTCCCTAAAGTTATAGGTACAGACATAGGCGTAGACTGGGGGGGGCGAGGGGGGGCAATGCCCCCCCAAATGACGCGAGGCGCCGCCGCGCCATTAGTTAAAAAAAAAAACAAAAAACCACATGCAAGCACGCGCTCCTCTCCATCCGCTTGGCTTCCCTGCCCTCTCTATCTGCGTCCCGCCTTCCTCTGACGTCATTTCCTTTCGGGCGGGACGCAGACAGAGAGGGCAGGGAAGCCAAGCGGACGGAGAGGAGCGTGTACGTCTACCCCTCTCCATAGGCGCCCGGTATAAGAGGCTTGGGGAGGCTAAGCCTCCCCAGCCAGAAGTGCAGCAAGGGCAGGGCAGACTGGACCGGACTGGACCACCCCGGGTGCAGCTCCCGCTGCCTTGAACATCTCCCTCCCTCCCTCCCTCCCGTGGACCGCGCGATCATTACCGCCACCCCCCCCCGACTACTGCAGTATCGCTTTCCCCCTCCGCTCCTGTCCTGTCACGTCGTCTTTGAATGTCAAGGATTCCTTCCGGTAGCAGCAGAATTGGCAATGATGTAAGCGCTGCTTTCAGCCTGCCCCGGAAGCACTCTCTGTACAGTTTCCCGCGTAGGAGGGACGCTGTCCAGAGAAGGCTTCTGGGGCAGGCTGAAAGCAGCGCTTACATCATTGCCAATTCTGCTGCTACCGGAAGGAATCCTCGACGTTCAAAGACATGACAGGAGCGGAGGGGGAAAGCGATACCGAACTAGTCCGGGGGGGGGGGGGAGCGATGCATCATGCCAGCCAGCTGCTAGACCAAAGGGAAAGGGGGTGGAGAGAGGAGGATGTGAGGTGCCACATCTAAGGGGAAGAGGGAGGAAGGAAAGCAATGGCAGGGAATAGGAAAAGGGGGGTGGAGAAAGGAGTGAGAGTGATGAGAGCAAGAAGGGGAGGGAAGAGAAAGGTGGGATGCATGAGGACGCTGGAGGAGAGAGAGAGAAAGTGGAAAAGTGCAGGGGAGAGCCAGGGACATGCAAAAGAGCAGGAGAGAGTCAGAGAGAGATGGGGAGAGAAAGAGGGGACATGGAAGAGAGCATGGGAGAGCCAGAGAGAGATGGGGAGCGAAAGAGGGGACATGGAAGAGAGCAGGGGACAGCCAGAGAGAGATGGGGCGCGAAAGAGGGGACATGAAAGAGAGCAGGGGAGAGCCAGAGAGAGATGGGGAGCGAAAGAGGGGACATGGAAGAGAGCATGGGAAAGCCAGAGAGAAGATGCTGGATGGAAGAGGAGAGAGAGAGAGATTAGTGGAAAGATGGGGAGAGAGAGAGAGAAGCTGCTGGGGATAAACTGGGGCAGACCCTAGCTGTCAGACGGAGAAATGCTGAATGAAAGGAGGGAGAAAGAGGGAAAATGCTGGAAGGAGGGGGCAGAAAGAGGGAAGACACTGGACGTAAGGGTAGGGAGGGAAAGAGGAAAGACACTGGAAGGATGGGGATAGAGAGGACATGCTGAATGGAAAAGGGTCGAGAGAGAGAACTGTTTAGAAGGAAGGGAGATAGAGGGAGACAATGGATGGAAGGAGAGGGAGACAATAGACGGAAGGATTGGGAGAGGGTAATGGGTAGAAGGATGGAGAGAGAAAGAGGGATGACACTGGATGGAAGGGTAGAAGAGAAAGACATGGATGGATGGAGGGGAGGGAAGAAGGAGATGCACACGGATGGAGTGGAAGGGAGAGAGGAGAAATGCCGGACATGGATGGAGGGGAGGAAAGACCGAGGAAGTTCATGCACATGGATGGAGGGGAGACATGCTGGATTTGGATGGAGGGGAAATTGCTGAATTTAAGGGCTGGATTGGAACACTTTGAGGGCAGATGCTGAAACTGGAGAAAGGATAAGGACAGGGCTACAGATGGTAGACAGGACGCATAAGGACACAGGAGGATGGTGGACATGTTGAGAGAAAAAATATCAAATGGAAAGAAGACACTGGGACCAAAGAATAGAAAAACTAAATGATCAGACAACAAAGGTAAATAAAAGTATTTTATTCATAATTTATTAATTGAAATGTGTCAGCTTTTTGAAATGTGCATCTGTGATATTTTGCCTGTAAATTTCATTTCCTTCCTCCATATTAGCATATTCATTTGCATATGTATATATGCAAATGATATGCTAATATGCTCCGCCCATTCTTTGCCCCCCCAAATGAAACAGTCAAACTACGCCTATGGGTACAGAAAAGACAGAGAGAACTTGCCCAGAAGTGCCACTGCAGGACTGTGTAATAGCCATCAGAAAGGAGTGAGGGTAAGCCTTATTCAAACATAACTCACTGTGAAGATTTGTTGAGCAGATTCTCTTCAATATTTTTGTGAATGACATTGTTAAAGGGTTAGAAGGAAAAGCAAAATAGTACCAGTCGGCAGACAAAGAGCTGCATGGTCCATTCAATCTGCCCAACAAGATTACCAAAGCTGAATCTGGCATTCTGCACAGGTTCCACTTTTTTGTGATTAAATACTTAGGGGTTTATTTTGAAAAGAGAAACACATTTTAAAAGTGTATGAAGTGGCATTTGGATGTTTTGCTTGCCAAAACTTTCAAATCACTATTTTCAAACCCCCTTTTCTAAATGTTTTGCCATGCAGTTCATCAGCATTGTGTTCAAATCACAAGGGGGTAGGTTGGGGTTGGGATCTGGGCATTCCTAACACTTGTAGATTTTTCTGCCATAATGGAACAAAACAAACATCTGGGCCTACAGACTCCTTCCCATCCCCCAAAGATATAAATGAAACAGTACATACCAGCCTCTATGACAGCCTCAGGTGTTATGGACAGTCCTATTAGAGCAGCAAGCAGGCCTCTGGAGTAGCCTAGTGGTCAGTGCAGTGCAGTCTAGAGAAGGGGACCTAGGCCCATATCCCACTCTGTTACACTTGTGGCGGAAAGTGTGAGCCCTCTAGTACTCAAAAACCTATTATATCCACATATAGGTGACACCTGCAGCCATAAGGGCTACTGTAGTGGTGTACAGTAGGGTACAGTAGGTTTCTGGTAGGTTTTGGAGGGGTAACAGTCAGATGTGTATCTGAGAACTTTTAAGTGAAGTCCACTGCAGTGCCCTCTAGGGTGCCCCACTGCTCCGTTGGGAACTCAGAAGAAACTTGTGGTGTTGAAACAGCGCCACTTGCATAGGCCTCGGAGGCTCCGTCAGCAGCATCCCTTGGACTGGACTCAACGCCGGCGGACTGGAATCCCAAGGCGTCTTCTGTGTGAACTGAATTTTGATAATATGCTTCATCAGTCTTCAAGTGTAGTAGAAAGTTAAAGCATTAGTTAATAGTCACTATGCACAAAACTACCCAAATACTTTAGAAAAGAACAAGTAGAATATCCTTTTCAAATGCAAACCCTTTCCTAACGTAGGACCTGAAACTGTACGCATGATAAGACTTAGATTGCAACCTAATCTTACTTGGAATTTGAATAAGCCATTACAGAAACCACATGGTCAAATTTCCTAGTTCCTGTTAGAAGCTTAATGGCTACAGTTTGAACAAGCTGCAGGTGTTGAGGTATTCTAAGACCTTGGGAATAATGCATTGCAGTAATTAAGGTTACCGGTACGAGGGAATACACTAAAATCCAAAATGCATCCTGAGGGAATAGATGCTAATTGAGCTGATCCTTCTCAGTCTGCACCATATGCCTGGAATAGACTTCCTGAACCAGTACATCAAGCTCCATCTCTGGCCATCTTCAAATCTAAGCTAAAAGCCCACCTTTTTGATGCTGCTGCTGCTAACTCCTAACCCTTATTCACTTGTTCAGAACCCTTATTTTATCATCCTCACTTTAATATTCCCTTATCTCGTTTGTCCGTCCTAATTAGATTGTAAGTCCCTGCTCGACAGAGCTGTCTCCTCGTGTTCAAGTGCGCTGTGTGCGTCTAGTAGCGCTATAGAAATGATAAGTAGTAGTAGTAGATGCCTGTGTGTGGTCAGTCTACTAAGAACCCTGGCTCCTCCTACATCCCAATGGCTTGATTTTGTGCATTTTTCACTTGGACGGGGGTCCCCTCCCCCCGAAAATGGTCCAAAAAGATAGACATAAAAAACATCTAGCAAATGGCCATTTTCAAAACAAAAAGATAAACGTTTTTCTGTTTTGAAAATCGCTATATTTCCCACTGAAATTTGGGACATTTTGAGCAAAACATTGAAAGTCAGATTTAAACATCATATCAAAAATACCCCTCTTAATCGCTGTCTCTCCCTCACAATTTTGGGGCACAGACTGTAGAAGTCTGCCTGGCACCATCCTACTTCCCACCTAGTACAGTTGCTGTGGAAGCCCACTCCAGCCTTGATCCAGATCTGTGAAATTTGCCCAGTCATGGTCTTACTTCCCAACCTCTGCAGCTGCAGTCAAATCTCACTCCAGTTATAAGGTCATTTAAGTTTTGATTTAATTGGATTCCATTATTTTGTATATAGTATGCCTTTTTGTGGATGACATGAAGATGAGCAACAGAATGAACAGAGAGAGTCAAAAGCATCAAAATTGATTTATAAAAATTAGAAGTGTGAGCTAAGGTTTGCAAGTTAAGCTTTAATGTGAAGAAAAGTCGAGTGATGCATTTGGGGTGCAGAAATCCAAAGGAGCTGTATATGATAGGAGGCGATAAGCTGATGTGCATGAACCAGGAAACAGAACTTGGCACAATAGTGTCTGAGGATCTCAAGGTGATGAAAACAATGTGACAAGACGGTAGCCAAGGCCAGAAGGCTGCTCGGCTGCATAGAGGGGGGCATAACCAGCAGAAAGGAGGAAGTGATAATGTCCCTGTACAAGTAATTGGCGAGACCACATTTGGAGTACTGTGTTCAGTTTTGGCAGCTGTGACCAAAATGGTATGGGGTCTCTGCCAGAAGATGTATAAGAAGATACTTGAATATGTATAATCCTAGAGGAGAGCAGAAACAAGGGTGATATAATACAGAAATACTGCCACTGCTAACAGAATTGGATTTATTCTTTTTTTCTCTCTCTCTTCCTCTTTTCCACTGAATTACAGGCCCTATTAGAACTAGGGGATCCTTTTACTAAGGTGCGCTGAAAAATGGCCTGCGGTAGATGTGTGTTTTGGGAGCGCACAGAATTATTTTTTAGCGCACCTAGAAAAAAATACTTTTCAGCCAAAAACGGATGTGCGGCAAAATGAAAATTGCCGCGCATCCATTTTGGGTCTGAGACCTTACCACAAGCCATCGACCTAGCAGTAAGGTCTCACGCAGTAATTAGGTGGTAATGGTCTACGCACGTAGCTGCCGCGCACCAGAAAATAAAAAATATTTTTCAGAGGCGCATAGGGGACGCGCACCAAAATTGAAATTACCGCAAGGGCCACACGGTAACCGGACAGTAACTCCAATTTGGCACGCACTGGACATGTGTAGGCGCCTACGCGGCTTAGTAAAAGGCCCTCTAGGTGTCACTTGTGTGAGTAGTAGATTTCACCTGCACAGTGCCCTCTTTAAGTTGTTCCTCTAACATCGCAGGCGCAGATAATTGTGATTCAGCAAGTGCAACACTTGTCTACCCTGTTTGGTATAACACAATCTGGTACCACAGTCTCAGAAAAAGTTGCATTCACATGTGCAGTGCTACCTCTGCCTGGAGGGGGATTGTCACTGTTGGAGGTAATGAAGGAAAGAATAATAGGTGTCCCAGTCATGCAAGGAGCAACAGCTGTACCTGTTGTAGCAGTATCCTTCTGTCCTTCAATCACTGGTGTAGAGCATAACTTGTCCATTATTCTGTCCAGGGCTATAACCACCTTGAAGCTGGTTATCACTGTGTGACAGACAGGCTCATTTTCGAAAGAGATGGACGTCCAAAAAGTGACATAAATCAGCACTTGGATGTCCATCTCCCAGAGACGTCCAAATCGGTATAATTGAAACCCGATTTTGGACGTCTCTAGCTGAAGTCTGTCACAAGGACGTCCACATCTCAAAGGGGCATATCGGAGGCATGATGAAGGCGGGACTTGGGCGTTCCAAGACTTGGACGTCTTTGAGCCATAATGGAAAAAGGCGGAGATGTCCGAAATGAGCAGATGACCACTGGAGGGAATCGGGGATGACCCCCCCTTACTCCCCCAGTGGTCACTAACCCCCCTCCCACCCTCAAAAAACATTATTAAAAATATTACCTGCCAACCTCAGATGTCATACTAGGGTCCATGACAACGCATGCAGGTCCCTAGAGCAGTTTTAGGGGGTGCAGTGCACTTCAGACAGGTGGGCCCAGGCCCATACCCCCCCCCCCCCACCTGTTACATTTGTGGAAGAAACAGCGAGCCCTCCAAAACCCACCACAGACCCTCTGTACCCACATAAAGGTGTCCCCCCTTTACCCGTAAGGGCTATGGTAGTGGTATACAGTTGGGGGATAGTGGGTTTTGGGAGGCTCAGCAAACAAGGTAAGGGAGCTATGTACCTTGGAGCATTTTATGAAGTCCACTGCACTGCCGCCTAGGGTGCCTGATTGCTGTCCTGGCATGTCAGGTGGATCAATGCACTACAAATGCTGGCTCCTCCCATGTCCAAATGGCTTGCATTTGGACGTCCAAATCCAAGGACATCCTTAGATTTGGGCGTCTTTGACGGTATTTTCGAAATGAAAGATGGACATCCATCTTTTTTCGAAAATGAGCTTTTCCCTACCTTCGGATTTGGACGTTTTACAAAGACGTCCAAATCCAAACTTAGATGTTGAAAATGCCCCTCAGAGTGTGGTAGCACCACTTAAAGGAAAGGGAAATGGGACTTGATATACCACCTTTCTGTGGTATTTTGCAACTACATTCAAAGCGGTTTACATATACACAGGTACTTATTTTGTACCTGGGGGCAATGAAGGGTTAAGGAGCTGCAGTGGGAATCGAACCCAGTTCCCCAGGATCAAAGTCCGCTGCACTAACCACTAGGCTACTCCTCCACTCCAAGTCTCTGGGCTGGCTGAAGGGAGGGTTTACAAGCCCCTAGCTACTAGGTTCAGGGATAAAACCCTGGCCAGGCAGGATATAGCAGCATAAATGGGTACTCCTAATTATGGTAATAGGGTGTTGAATTTGGAGAGGGAATTGGTCATTGCCCACTGCTGGCTTCATTAGTGCACTGCAGTGCAGAACTCCTGAGTGCCAGGAAGTATGAGGACCCACCACACCAATCCAGTATGTGGGGCACTGGCCACTGCCTGTGAAGATGGTGCTGTCTGAGAATCAGGACCTGATGGGCAAGATGCAGGGCCGGCATAATCTGGTAAGCATGGCATGGGAGGGGGGAGGTGCTGATCTATGAAGGGCACCAAAAGCAGCACTATTTGGGTTGCACTGGGCTAGCCTCTCCCTTCCCTTCCCTTCCTCAGCTCCTGCAGGTCTGACATTACATCTCACCCTATCCCTCTACCCCAATTTCCCCTCGGTACAAGCTGGTATCTCTCTCTCCCTTCCTTCCTCCCTGTTCGGTGGTTTTCCACACTTTCTTGGGCTGCTGGCAATGTCTGTAATACAAGCAATCTTCCTCTAATCAACCCAGAGAGGCTACCTGCAGCTACATTCCTGCCTATTTCTGTAACGGCAGGACATGGCTATAGGAAGGCTTTCTGGGCTGGCTGAAGGAAGCTTACCTGTAAAGCTTAGCTGTATTGCAGAGGCTGCCAGCAATCTAGGCAAGTTTAGAAAACCACCAGAGAGGAAGGAAGAGAGATCCCAAACTGCCAGGGAGTGGGGAGGAAGAGAGGTGCTGGACTGCTGGGGCAGAAGGAAAAGGCCAGATAAAAAGAGATTATCAGATGAGTGGGTGAGGAAGAGAAGGAGACAGACAATGAGTCCATGGAGGGAGAGAGAGAGATGCTAGACTGTGGGGAGGAGGGCATGGAAGACAGGAGAGTATGTTCGCCTGGGGAAAGTGGGGTTGCTTAACAAAGGGAAGAGAGAGAAAGAAAAACTGGACATGGGGAGGCACAGGGACATGGAGAGGTACTGCTGTAAGGAGAGGTGATAGGGATACAGAGGGCTGGAGGGAACACTGAGAGGGCAGATGATGAACAAGGGAGAGGATAGGGACAGAGATACCGAAGGGAGATGCTGGACAGGACGGATATGGGTGCAGAGGAAATGGATGTCGGACATGGAGAGCCAAGATATGTCAAATGGACAGGAGACCCTAGAAGGAGCAAAAGATGGATGAGACTCTGGGGGGGGGGGGGGATTGAGGGAGAAGGGAAACAGAGTAGAAGATGAACTATTGATAGGGGGTAGACAGAGTGGGAAGGAGAGAAGGGGGAACAGAGTAGAAGATGGAAGAGATTGAAGGAAGGGGAACAGAGCAGAAGATGACTGGGGCAATGATTGAGTGGGAGAGTGTTGGGGGGGAGAGCAGGAAATTATAGATAGAAGAGAGAGTGGGGATTTTGAGGGGATAATGAGGACATGGGGGTGTATTGATGGAAGAACTAATGAGGGTATGAAATGAGAGTAAGAGAAAGAGGGGATGAAGTGTGGGGGAAAGGTTGAGATATAGTGTGAATGACCAGGAAGCATGGAGACAGGATGAGAGGCACTGAAAAGGTATAGGGTAACTGTAGAGGGGTATGGGAGAAAGGGGATTCTGTGAAAAGGTTGCAAGAGGATGGAAATGGTGTAAAAGATGGTAAAAGAGAGGCAATAGGAGATGGGGACAGACAATAGGAGATAGAAGAATGGCCTGGTGACAAGGGAAGGAAAGGAAGACAGGAATGGAGCTGGGGCTGGTGAAGGAATGAGAGGCAGTAGAGGATAAGTGAGGATAGAGAGGGTGAGCAAGGAGGATGGAAATATGGGAAAGAGAGCGGCAAAGGGGGCAAAAGGAATGCTGAGAGCGAATGAGAGGAAAATGGAAAAAGTCAGTAGATAGATGAGAGGTGAAAAGGAGACTAAGTACTAGAAAGGGAGGGATAATGAGGGGACAAATCAAATGGGCAGATATAAAGGCAGGGAAAGTGAAAACAAAAAGACCAGCACCAAACAGATTTACAGACGGAATAGTCAAAGTGGAGAGGAGACAAGAGGAGAGAGAAGAAATGGAAAGGCAAACCTGGAAAGGAATTTAGGAGTAGACTGACACAGGGAAAGTGGGAGAGAGACTGGGACTATGAAAAATAAAATACCCAGATGACAACTTTTTAAAATATTTTAAGGATTGGAGTGTGTCTGCTTTGGGAAATGTACTTGGGGGGTATGTCTCAATTTCAGTTTTTGTCTGTATGTTTTTTGAATCGGGTGAGGGTCTGTCCATGTGACCGAAGTGAAGGATTCTGCTAGTATGTAGGAATCTGCAAGAGTCTGGCTTGTTCCAGTTTCCCAGTAATAAGCACATTAGTGTTCTAGGACCCAGTGTAGATTCACCACACAAACAAAAACCAGTGGCGTAGCCAGACCTGAGATTTTGGGTGGGCCCAGAGCTAATATGGGTGGGCACGCACTGTATACATAAGTATGAGTAGTGTCTCTTGGGATCCTACAAAATAATGCCTTAGAATGCACTTGATGATGGATTACTAAGTAGTCTGCCCAACAGCGGCCCTGCATCAATATAACCACATACATACTTAATGGAAAAATTGATATTTTTAAATATAATTACATTATCCCATATCTTAAAATTGACCATACATATGTCTACTACAATGACAAACATCTCAACACATATGGCAGGATCCTGCAATATAATTACATAGGAAAAATATATTCAAATTCTGGTGGCACCTCATTAATAGCAATACAAAATTCCTTCACTGCCAGGTGCTTTGTGAAGTAACACTAAAGCCTGCAAAGAAGCTTCTTAACACTAATTCTGAACACGAATATCAGCAACAGTACTTTTATAAAGACAGCGGTGAGTATACATAGCAGGAATATGCATTCCATTGGAAAATTCAGACAAGTCATACTCATAACACCACACAAACCACATGCCAGCAGAATTTCTCACCTTGGTCACATGCAGAACACATACCAACCCTCATGAATTACAGAATAGAGGACCAAAAATTACAAATTGTCCTGTAGCCCGGCATCAGCCCTTCCTTGTCCTACCCTTCCCTTCTTTTTTAACCCTCATCCATCCCCATAGCCCAGCATTAACCCTCTCCGTCCCTTCCCCATCATCTATCCCGCAGCTAGGCATCAGATCTACCCTAGTTTCCCCCACCCCTCCCTGTAGCGTAGCATCAGCCCTGTACTACTGTCTGGCATCTCCCCTATTCTTCCCAATCTCCCCCTCCCTCCACCCTTAAGCACATCAGCAATCAACATTAAATGTAAAACATTTTTTCATGCTTGGGCACTGCAGAGACGACCCCCACCCAAAAGCAAACATAAAACACCTTTTTTTAATTATTATTTTAACCTAGACACTGAGCCCATCCCTGGCCAGAGACCCACCAACATACCTCTGCCCCCCCCCCCCAGCATTGCAGTAAAGAGCTCACCCTCACCCAAAAGCCCACAATGACACATATTTGTTTTACCTGTTGAGAGGCTTTGGGCTGAAGGTGGTGGTGATCAGTGGTGAGGCAGGGCCCAATCCCAGATTAGCTGAGTCCATCATGAGTCCGGCCCCGAATAAAAGCCTCCCCAGTCCCAATCGCATCCTTCCCCGGACCACTGCCTCTCCCATCCTTGCCCTGTTGCTCTCTCCCCTTTCATCCACCCACCGTGCAGTACAATATCCCTCCTGTTGCACCTCGCCGGGTCCGCACTAATAAACAACCAAGGCAGAGGCGCGGGACCACGGCTCTCTGCCTGCCGCTACTGTTTCTTGTGCCGGTCCTGCCTCTTCTGTTCTGAGGTAAACTTCCGGGCTGGCACAAGAAACAGTAGCGGCATGCAGAGAGCCGTGGTCCTGTGCCTCTGCTTTGGTTGTTTGTTAGCGTGGACCCGGCGAGGTACAACGGGAGGGATCGTGCTGCACAGCAGATGGATGAAAGGGGAGGGAGGGAGAAAGAAGCAGACACCGGGTCGGGTCCTAGGAGAGCTCTCATGAGTGGCGGTTTGTTTGCTGTTGCTGGACTAGAGGCATCTGCAGCCAGACCAGCATCGATTGGAGGGTCGCGAAAGACTGGGTGGGCCTGAGCCGAGATTGGGTGGGTCTGGGCCCACCCAGGCCCACCTGTAGCTACGCCCCTGACAAAAACCCATCCACTTTAAACAGTGTTTGACAGTGAAAGCACAAGTACTGTTTCTGAGGTGATCATCACAATTTGAATATTTTTCATATAGCAAGTTGTAAGGGGGACAGCTCCGTTGTTGGGAATATGGAGTTTGTGATACAGAACCGAAGGTGCAGGGTTTATATTGAGATTCTGTCCAATTTTGTAAAGAATCCGGACTTCACTCCCACAAAGAATAATTTATTGACTGATACTATCAATTATATTGGTGGTTTTACCTGGTAACTGAAACTAGCTGGAGTGGGAGGACAGAACCCTTGGTGTCTTGATCTGCTAATTTAAAAGTGGGGGGAAGGGGTGTTGCTTGGCTTGACCCTCTATTGTCACCCCGAATATTTCTCTCTAGAGATATCAGTGCCATACCTCTCTGCTCCAGGCCCAAGTGCTGCCTTGAGACAGCAACCAAAACACCAATATGGGCAGGAAAGCCTTCCAGCCTAGGTGTTGGAGGTCATGAAGGCCCTGCTAGTCCTATTAATACTACTACTTAACACTTCTATGCTACAAGGCATACGCAGCGCTGTACACCATACATGTAAAGACAGTCCCTGCTCAAAGAGCTCACAATCTAAATAAGACAGATAGACAGAACAATTAAGAGGTAAGGGAATTAAAGAGGTGGGGATAAAAGGTACAGGCAAGTGAACAGTGATTAGGAGTCAAAAGCAGCGTTAAAGAGGTGGGCTTTTAGCCTGGGTTTGAAAATGGGCAAGGACGGGGCTAGATGTACATGTTTGGGAAGTCTATTCCAGGCGTGAGAAGCAGCGAGGTAAAAGGAACGGAGTCTGGAATTAGCAGTAGTGGAGAAGGCGACAGACAAGAGAGATTTATCTACAGAATGGAGTGCCCTGGGGGGGGGGGGGGGGGCGTAGGGAGAGACAAGAGTGGAGAGGTACTGGGAAGTGGAAGAGTGAATGCATTTATAGGTCAGTAAGAGAAGTTTGAATTGAAGCGGAAACGGATAGGGAGCCAGTGAAGTGACTTGAGGAGAGGGCTAGTGTGAGCAAAGCGACTCTAGTGAAAAATGAGTCGCGCAGCACAATTTTCGACCGATTGAAGAGGAGAGAGGTGGCTAAGTGGGAGGCCGGTGAGAAGCAGGTTGCAATAATCTAGGCGAGAGGTGATAAGAGTGTGGATAAGGGTTCTGGTGGCGCCCTGTTATTGAATTGGCTCCATGGTATCTTTCTAAAGCAGCATTTCTCAAGTCCGGTCCTGGAGCACTCCCTGCCAGCCAGGCAACTGCCTCCATTATATGCAAATCTGTTTTTATGCATATTCATTGTGGATATCCTGAAAACCTGACTTGCAAGGGGCATAGGCGCCAACTTTTCAAAATGATTGGAGGTGCTGAAATTTTTTTTTTTTACAGTTGGTGCATTCCCCCCTCTCCCTCCCCCATCCCCCCTCCCTCCCATGTCCCCCTCCACCTCTCTCCAAGTTCCAGGCCCCCTCCCTCCCTTCGAATTCCAGGCCCCTCCCTCCCCTCTCTCCTTTCCCTCCCTCCCTCCATCCCTCTGAGTTCCAGGGTCCCTCCCTCCTTCCGAGTTCCAGGGTCCCCCCTCCCTCCCTCCGATTTCCACAGGGTCCTCTCCCTCCCTCCCTCCCAGTTCCACAGGGTCCTCTCCCTCCCTCCCTCCCTCCCAGTTCCATAGGGTCCCTCCCTCCGAGTTCCACAGGGTCCCTCCCTCCGAGTTCCAGGGTCCCTCCATCCGAGTTCCAGGGTCACGTCCTCCCTCCCTCCCTCCGAGTTCCCCAGGGTCCCCCCCCCTACAAGTTTCAGGGTCGTCGTCCCTCCCTTCGAGTTCCAGGCCCCCTCCCTCTGAATTTTAAAAGTCATCTTGACTTACCTCGTCGGAGTTATGGCGGCCGGCAGCAGCGGTAAAAAGCATGCAGGCTCAGCGCTTACTTCAGTTTTCCCTTCTCTCTCTCAGCTCTGGTCCTGCCCTTGCGGAAACAGGAAATGAGGGCGGGACCAGAGCTGAGAGAGAGAGAGAAGGGAAAACTGAAGTAAGCGCCGAGCCTGCACGCTTTTTACCGCTGCTGTCGGCCGCCGTAACCCCGACGAGGTAAGTCAAGATGACTTTTAAAATTCAGAGGAAGGGATGATGACCCTGGAACTCGGAGGGAGGGAGGGAACGAACTTCCGGTGGGTGAAATATTGGGGGTGCTCGAGCACCCACAGCACCCACGGAGTCGGCGCCTATGGCAAGGGGTACTCCTGGCCTCTGATAACAGGAAGTACGTGCCAGAGGAGGAGGGACCACCAGCGTGTTAGTAAGTTGCGAGCACCAAGTTGGATGGCTCTCCTGCCCATATTGGTGTATTGGTTGCTGCTGTGAGCTGATGGGCCTGGAGGCATGGCAGGGTCGGGTGCAGATCTCACATCAAAATATGACTGTTGGCTGAAGCAAGGCGGACATTAGTTTTAAAAAAGGCTATAAGGCAGCCCTTTAAGGCAGGATTACATGCTGCCACACTAAAGGAAATCGAGCCCCTTAAAGGCAGAAAACAGGGTTGGCCTGCCCTCAGAGCAGTGCTGATCAAAACTGTTTTCTGCAAAGGAAACAGCAAGAAAACTCTGAGTTATAACATAAGAAGTGAACCGGGGAATAGCAGGGGAAAGGGGGTGGGGGGTGGAAAAGAGTGCCAATGGGCTGGACTCACCTGAACATATAGTTGCTTCCCGTGCAGCCAAATGCACTGGACTGCTGAAGGTAATATAAGTTTCCCTTTCCTGTAGGACATCGACAGCAAAGAAGGAGGGAGAGCACCTCTGCGTTTTTCAGTGGCTACGTCCTCACTCCCCACCCGTTCCTGGCAGGAGGGGAAGGCAAAAGAGAGGTGCAAGAACTCTGCCATACTACGGTCGGTCTAGGACACCTCAACACCATGCCTTTATTCTCCAAAGATTCCTTATTTTTCAACTGTAAAAGCAACAGTGAAGATTTTTTCCAGGCTGACTCACACCAACATACATAATACACATAACGTGAAATCGTGCCCAGAGCAGCCCCGGGACTCACTGCAAGCTGTTGCTTGTTTCTCGCTCGCCTCCATTCACCCTCTTTCCATTCGGAGAGTGAGTCAGAGACTTTTCGGGACATTGACACCAGCTGGACCAGATCCACATGTAGGATCAGCGATAGCCTTACCACGAGAGCAGCTTTTCTCAGGGATCAGAACTGCCAGTGGTAGTAGCAGCCGCCTCAGGCACTAGTTTGACAGCATCCGACCTCTCCAATGGGAAGGACTGACCCAGAGTCCCCGCCCTCCCTGAACCAGCCCCGCCCTCAAAGCGGACCGCAATGATTTAGAAGTTCAGGAATCCCACGTGACGTCACCATGGGGTGATGTAATGCTTCTCTAAATAGAACGTATTGTAATCTTCTCTCAGTCCAACGTGGTTCCTTCACACTGACTGCTGGTCCTGCTCCACACTTGTTTGGTAAGTTCCTAAAAATACTGGTCCAGCTGAAAAATCACTTTTCATTGCTTTTATAGTGCTCCCTTCAGTTGCTGCCGGACTCAATAACTACTTGTTTGTAGGCAATTCGTTGCGAGAGAGGGAAAGCGGAAAGGGGGCATAAATCGTGATTTTTCTGTAGGAGGGATGCGTTATGCGGTCCGTTCCTGGATGAGTGAGACTGCAGCCTCCCTCCTTGTTAAACTGTTAGGGTTTCAAGGGATGATCGTGTCTGGTGCGAGGTGTCTGCACTGAGATGCTGGTGAGGATCGGAGGGATTGGGGAGACTTGTTGTCTCAAGTGACAAGGGGAAGTCTGGCAGGGCTAGTGATGGGGTGGGGGTGGGGGGTATGTGGGATCCTGGCTGTACTGCGGTAACAGCCTGTTGCGAGCAGCAGCGAAAACAGAAAAGTGCAACTTTGGTTGTGCTCGCTTAGGCAGTTTTTAAAGTTGTAAAACTTTGCTGTTGTTTGTTGCTCCTCTTTCCGCTTAACTGAGCTATGCAAAATCACTCTTTCTAATCTTCCTGGGTTGTACACGGAGAGAGTCTTTCCCTATTGCGCTATCTCTACCGGTTTCAACAGATGAGCTAGTTCATGCTTAGAATAAGAAAATAATAATTAGAAAAAGATTTAATCCATTGGGGAAGACTTTACAAACCTATGGAGCACTTATTCTCCCTGTCATTTCGGCATCAGATGCATTCCCTTTTTTGACAGCTCTCTGCGGGTGAGCTAATGTTCCAAGTTCAGTTTACAGATATTTAAGGTTTGGGTTTTTGTTTTTTTTAACAGAAGCTCCTTTTATAGATCAAGCTTGTTTTAACTTTTTTTTTGGAGATTTTAACCCGTGCTGTCATTTCAAGTAGCTTACCTTCTAAAACTTGATTTTTGTATACTTTTTATTTTAAAGCATAGGTTATTGTATTTCTAGTACCATTTCTAAATGACTCTATTAGAAGCTAATTAAGTCATTCCCTGACAGTGGGAGAAAGCCTTCAGTACATCTGGGCTGAATGGTTATTGTACAGTGTCCTGGACTGTGCTAGATATAGGTATGGATGCCTGGTATTTTGATTTTTGTCATCTCTGGGGCTAAGGCTGTATACTGGGGCATTACGTCATTCTGCAGCCTGGTAAGTGTGTTTGATTAACAGTGTCTGATACTGAAAGTTTCGTGGGGTTAGAAGCGCTGACAAAGCAGTCTGGCTCTCAGAAGCCCCACTAGCTTAACCGATCTTTGCTACAACCTGCAGTTAAAAGTGTTTCAGAGCACTCCTCCTCGTCTCTCCGCCAGCGCCCCCCTCCCCCGAAAGGGCTCGTTTTACATTTCCCCACTGTTTATCTTCTGCAAGGAGAGAATCTTGTTATCATAACTAGACTTCTGTAAATTCATGTAGGTCACTGGGGAAATGAGGAAAAAAGAATGGGCAGGGACAAAAGGGTGTAATCGTGACAGTTGAAAAAAAAAAAAAACCTGACACTTTGCAAAAAAAAAAAAAAAAAGTGTCAGATCTCCCCGGGCGTGAGGCAGCCTGACTCGCCTCTTATTCCTTTCCGGACCACTGCGAGACTTGGGTGCAAGTTAACTCGGGCTTTTTTTCTATCGCAGCTTTAATGTAGAGGCATGGTGAGTGATTTTCTGTTTATTATTATCTTTGCAATCTAAAAAGCAGGACTTTGAGGTGGGAAGTATCGGTCAGGAACAGAAATGAGGAGCCTTAATAAAGCGCTGGGAGAAATTCCAAACCGATAACTTTTGACGACATTACGAAAAGCTGCAAGAGAGTACCAGGATCTCAGCAAAGTAAAACTTGTTAAACAAAGGAGATAGTTAGTTATTAGTTTAACGGATTTGTTGGCAAATTCTTATTTATTATTAGTAGTAACAGACAAGGGCGAAGCCTTTAAGATTTTAAGTCTGAATAAAATGGGCAATGCAGCTGTTTTCTTCATTTGATTTAGTTTGCACTAAGACTTTATTGCTTAAATACGACGCTTATTTTAATAACTGATGGGTCAGTTGCATCAGTTTCTACACGGTTGGCTCTTTTCAGGATCTCAGCTGAAAATATTCATGCAGGCAAAAGGACAAAGATTTGTTAATGCTTCTTTTGCAGTATATAGTAGTTCCTTGGCCATGACCATCCAAGTATGGATAGAAGAAACAAAATCGAGTTAATTTGTAGGAAAAAAAAGTAATGCTGCTCTTTGTTAGGATTTTAAAATATATATATATATATATATATTTTTTTTTTTAAAAGCTTCCAAGCAGATTGCTGCCATCAAAAATTAGGAAAAGGAGATCCATTATTTTTATGTTAACATCTTATTCACCACCCCTGAAGTATCCTCCAAACTGCACACAGGTCAGAGAGCACCAGGGGAAAGTGTGATTAATGGTAAATGATCAGTGACAAGTAATTAGTGGTTTTATTCAAACTGTTACCTCTGACCAGAAGCACACATCAGAGGATTAACAGGCTCTTTAGATTAATGCTCGTTAGTGGAACTAGAATAATGGCCATATAGACAGGAAGAACTTTCCAAGGAAATCCTTCTTCTCCCTAGAAGGCTCTATTAGCCGAAAACCCCTTAATTTAAAAGTTTCTTTTATCTTGTAAATCAAAGTTTGATGTACAAAGGCTCCCTGCCTATTATAGCCTAAATTTTCCCATATCAACTGTGAGTGGATTATCTCAGTTGTGATATATATATATATATATATATATATATATATATATATATAATTAAAACTTTAAAGAAACTGACTCGAGGAAGTTACACAGAAATACTTTTAAAACAAATAGGAGGAAATATTTTTTCACTCAAATAATTAAGCTTTGGAATTCCTTGCCGGAGGGTGTTGTAAAAGCAGCGTATCTGGGTTTTAAAAAGGTTGGACAAATTCCTGGAAAAAAAAGTCCATATCTGCTAATGAGGACAGACATGGGAAGCAACTGCTTGTCCTGGGATTTGTAGTATGGAGGGTTGCCACCATTTGGGTTTCTGCCAGGTACTTGTGACCTGGCTTTGGCCACCGTTTGGAAAACAGGATACTGAGCTAGGTGGACCATTGGTCTGAGCCAGTGTGGCTACTCATATGTTCAGTTTCTAAAGGCCAGAGTCTAAAGGTGTCCAATTTACCTCTAGCAGTCAGAGAGCAAATTTGCAAGTATACTGTTAAGCAAGTAACAACTTGCTCAGTGTCCTTCAACGCATGCAACAATGTTGACCCTGTTGGAAGCTAGATAATTCTGCAAGATTTTATTTGGATTTTCCATGTGAGGTTAATGTAGTGAATTAATGGTCCTTAGAAAACCGTCTCATTACTTGAGGGGTAAGGGTATGAGGTCCTGTCTAGTTCTTTTCAACAGGTGGTTAGAATATTATAGGCTGGAAGAAAGCAATTATATTTAGTATTTAAAAACTAATTCTAATTGTAATGAAAACGTGAAAAACAGTACAATTTGTGAAGGGTTATTTTTTTTCTTCTTCATTTGTCACCAGCAAAACTACAGACTGTAAGATAAGGAAAAGTTGCTTTGTTGGCGGAAACTAGCAAGTCAGTCCTGATCTTGTTTCATGGACAATGGTAAGACACCTTTTATTGTTCTACTAATGGGTTGGGAGTTAAAAACAATTGTTGAGTAAAGTGGTGTGGTAGCCATGTTAGTCCACGTTTAAAAGTAATAAATAGAAGTAAATCAAAACATAGAAAAGAAAATAAGATGATACCTTGGACTAACTTAATGCATCTTTTGATTAGCTTTCAAAGGTAACCCTTCTTCAAGTTGGAAATGTTGACAAATATCAGAATATGAAGTGAAACACAGAGGCATTCCAATGACAGTCTCACAGGAACAGGGAAGGGTAGGTTAGGTGAGAAATGGGAGAGCTGGGTGGGTTGAGATCTAAAGTTTTCTCTTTATGTGATTCCCTGGCTTTTTAGTTTTATTCTGGATTTGTGTGTCTGTAGCCTTGAACTTGAAAAGGACGTGTTTGCACTTGACCATGTAAGAAAGTAAAACAAGCAAATGGGGAACTTTTTTTTGTTGTTGTTTAGAGTTTAACAAGAGCTTTTTGCGGCCAGATATTATTTGACCATGGTGTTTGCTTAAAAATACCGTACATGTTGTCCGCTTACTTTTGGTAGCTAATTGTTCTGCATCATATGGTGAAGTGTTCTACCTACAAAAGGTAGCTTTCTGCATGCATTGACTACATTTTGAAAATGTTTGTAAACAGGGTTACCAAATTTATTTTAGCTTTCCTGTCTTTGCACATAGCATTGGCTTGCTTGCCTAATAACAGCAGTCAGACTTTGAATGCGCTGTCCCATTAGTCATTATTGGTTAGAACCTTGGTCTTTACAGTCTTCCAGGGCTGGGAGGCTAAAGCTCAGAGTTTCATGATATCCTTAATGAATGTGCATGAGAAATCTGTATATAATAGAGATAATAGGCATGTGAATCTTTTTCATGCATATTCACTAGGGAAGTCCTGAAAACCTGGCTTGAAGGAGGACCTTGAGGACTGGAGTGAACACCACTGGGTTGGAATCTGGTTCTACTTTGAACACCTTTTTACCTAAATTAGGTGCTCTCTCTCTCTCGGATCCTTTGTTTTCCCCTTTCACTATCTTTTGCAAAACAGACTTTGATTGTTGATTTCTTTGATAGTTTAGTAAGTCATGCTGGTTACTACTAACTATTTTTTTTCTGTCATTGTTTCTTTCTTTCTATCTATCTCTCCAAATCTAACCTGCCTTTCTTTCTGTTTTTCAAAATCTGATTTTCAGTTTCTAATGTGTCATCTTCATATAGTTTGTTTCAAAGACACATTTGAAGTGTGTGTGGTTTTTATTTGTATTGTTACCATGCTGGGGCATCATGTATTGGTCTTTGGACAGAGAGCTTAAGTGTTTTTTTTTTTTTTTAATCCCAAGTCGGTCCTGAAGTCCCCCCCCCCCCCCCCTTGCCAGTCAGGTTTTCAGTCTATCCACAATGAATATGGATGAAAAAGGTTTGCATACAATAGAGGCAGCCTATGCAAATCAGTCTCATGCATTTTCATAGAATGAAAACCTAACTGGCAAGGGGGTATTCCAGGACCGACTTGGGAAACACTGTTTATTGTATTGGACCAATTGCCTCAAGTACTGGGTTGAGAAGTATCATACTATCTCAACAAAACCCTTGGGGTACACCTATCCAGTTGGGTTTCAGGATGTCCATAATGAATATGCATGAGAGAGACTTGAATGCACTGCTTTCTTGGTATGCAAATCTGTCTTATACCTATTCATTGTGGATATCCTGGAAACTTGACTGAATGGGTATGCCCCAATGACTGGGTCGAGAAACACTGGCTTATTACATATTACTTGGACCCACTTTTCTTGTGCACTGTTTGGATTAGGTGATGAATACCAGTAGAGTTTTTAAAGAGTATACTGCATGTAAAATTATTATTTTAGATTCAAAGACTTGCTGATTCAGTTTCGGGTGGTAAGTGATATTACTTGAGCTAATCAGATGTCTAGGCTGCTAATCAGTCTCGGGTAACCCAATGAATAATTGCTGTGGTTTCTTCTTCAGAAACTCAGCACTACTGCATCCTTAACTATTGTATCAGTTGTCACTTGCAGAAATGCTTGATCAGACACTCCAGAAATACTACATTCAGTGCAGTAGGACTGCTACTACGCAATAAGTATAATGGTCTGGACAGTTAATTATAATATGAACGTTTGTCCTCATGATGTCCGTAACTAGATTAGCAGAAATCCCTCTGTGGCATTTGGCCACCTACTAATGAAAACTCTTGGCTGGTGTTTGGTCACTGGGCTTCCATCATTAACTTCTTAACTCTCAGGATTTTCTATTTTAGGACAATTTTTCTTTGCCTTTTTATTTGATATTGTTAAGATTAAGTAGGTTCAGAGAAATTGAAATCTTCCTGTCAAGCTATAAGTTCCCTTTCTCTTCTGCACTTGTGGGGAAAAGGATCAGAGAAGTTAGTTTGCTTTTATTCAGTTCACATGTGGGTGTTTTTGTGAATATATTAATACTTTGTGAATATATTAATACTTTGTTATAGCTAATGTTTGGATTCAGCTGCTGTCTTTCATTGATAACCACTGCACTTGAAATATAACCCACCTTGTGCTATTTTCCTGACCCCACAAGGCTTACAGTCTAAGGTCCCTACTTACTAAGCTCAGGTAGAATAGTGTGTTGTGCTGTTTTACAGTGAGATTCACAAACCCGTGATACGGGTTAGTGAATGAACAGTAAATTTACCTTTATTTTTCTGTTTCTTTAGCTGATATTATATGTTCCAGCCACAGCAAAGCACAGATAGCAAGCTTCAGGGTGGCTGTTTGAAAGATATTAGGCCCAGCTGTGCAACACGTCCAAAATAGCCCTCCATTCTCCCCATCCCATTCTCTTTTACAAACTATCCAAGTCTGATTTCCCCTCCCTCACAGGGCCATTGTAACATGTAAGCTGCCCTGCCCTCCCCTGGAAGAAAGATGTCGGTTCAGTACAGAACAGACCCATGAACTACCACTGAAAGCAAGATAAGTACGGTATCCTCTGTCAGGTTTACCTCTTAGTGCAGTGGTTCCCAAACTGGCCCTGGAGGCACCCCAGCCAGTCAGGTTTTTTTAGGATAGCCACAATGAATATTCATGAGAGAGATTTGCATACAGTGGAGGCAATGCATGCAAATCTCTCATGAATATTCATTGTATACTCTAATATGACTATATCATAAGCTATCAAAAACTTTTATTACCATAACAATCACTTTCATAATAATCAGTACACGTGTGTTCTGATTTTTATGAAGGTGATTGTTATGTTAAAACTTAAGGCCCTGATTACTAAGCAGCGTTATAGGCGCGTTAACCACGTATGCACCTACATGGTTAATGCGTGCGCTAAGTGTAGGTGTGCTAAAAACACTAACGCACGTTAGTAAACAGGGGCCTTTAGTATATAGTCATATTAGAGTATGGTAATTTATATTGACGAGTGCTAATGAAGACAGCCCTTGTATATATTTATGAAAATTCATTACGGATATCCTGAAAACCTGGCTGGCTGGGGTACCTCCAGGACCAGGTTTAGGCATCACTATCTTAGCGTGTCGTGCCAGTCCTCCAGCCCAGTCCTTTAGAGATATCCAAGTCCTGTGTCCACCTGTACCCCAAACACCTTTGCAAACAGTGTCCCCACTGGGTGGCATTGCACGCCACCTTGCGCTCTTTAGGATAAAATCGCAAATCTGACAGCGGGATTTTGTCCTCCTGTAAACTTAGTTGAGATAGTTCCAACTTTTACAGTTAACTTAACTTGTGTACACTTACTTTTAAGCAAAACTTATGAAACCTTGCAGATGAAGACAGCACCCTGCCCCAGGGCATTTTTTTTATTTATTAACACATTAACCCATTAGTGCCATATGGGAACACTGGGCGCTAATGGGTTAAACACATTGACACATTTTGTGGATTGGCTGTAATACTTGCACTTTTTAAAAAAAATGACATCACCTCTAATGTTTTCAGAAAGCTTGTTTTTTTTCTCCGTGTAATTATAAAAGGAGAACTAAGAAGAAAATGTTCAGTTTGGGGGGGGGGGGGGGGGTTGGGGGGAAGGGTGGCCAGTGCAGTAGTGTTCTGTTTTGGGGATGTGGCAGTTAATAATAATTGAACTTCAGAGTCTATTTCATCGACTGTAAAGGGGGATGCAAAATTTAATTGCTTTTTTAGACATACGGAAATGTTGAAGTCAAGGTAGTCTTTCAGTCGAATCTTCCCTCGTCTTATGGAAATGTTCTATTTGTTCATATTCTTGCCATGTTGGGATTTTTATTTGCTTTAGGGATGTAGAGGTCCTTTTACTAAGCTGTGATAAACGCTAGTGCATGCTTACCAGGGGCTTACTGCGGGACACCCTCAGGCATCCTATGGTAAGTTCCTAATCTGCGTGAGTAAACCATGCACTAAATAACTTTTAAATTTTCCATGGAGGGGGTGTGTCTGGGGTGGAGAGTGGGTGTTTGTTTCTGCACTAATCAGTTAGTGCAGCTTCATTACCATGCAGTGATTAGCGAGTGAGCCCTTAATGCCTACAAAATAGGTGTTGGTAAGTGTACATGCTGTTTATTTTTTTTTTTTAAAGGCCATGTGCTAATTGCAACATTAGTACATGGCCATTAATATGGAAAATTGGCCATTTTCCAGCTGTGGTCCGAATGGCCTTAACGTTTAGGGAAAAACATGGGTAAGGGTATATTAAGCACAAATAGAGAGGGCAATACAGCATACACAGAAAGTATACAAACAAAAAAAGCAAGACTGGGCCTTCAAGACTGGGACAAATAAAGTTCTTTATTGATGACCCAAAGTTCTTTATTAATGACCCCACAAGGGCCGTGTTTCGGCGCTAAACAACACTTGCCTCAGGGGTCTGATAATAAAATACAGAAATAAAAACAACCACATAAATATACAGAAACAAGTTTCTTAACATGAATAAAAAATATATATAAAATACCAAAAATATATATAAACAATCTATAGAAGGAAACAATATTAATTAAAATAAACTTAACATATAGAGCATCCCACGGATAAGTAGTTATAATTATATTCAAAGAAATGAATGTATATCAAACATTATTGATTTGCAAATTATAAGATAAACTCTATCAGAAATGAATCATTATGTGAACACAACCACATAAATATACAAAGACCTGTTTCTTAACATGGATAAATATACACCACCAAGAGTATATAAGAATAATCTATAGGAGAAAACAATATATATTTCAATACTGATGTAAATATTAAATTTGACATAGAACATAAAGCATCCCACAGGTAAGTAGTTATGATTATATTCAGAAGAATATGTGGTTTTCAAACATTATTAATTTACAAATAGTTAGGTAAACTCCAAATTCTACCACAAAAGGATTCAGTAGTTCGTTATATGATTGCTGAGAAAAATCCATAAGTGATTGGTAAAAGGATCCTGTAGTTATCAATGACCTAAGAGGACCTGAAGTCTTGCTCCCCAGCCCTCTGAGTTCATCCTCTCACCCTGAGCAACACGTTTGCTCAGATTATATGCGGCCTGTATGAATGCTGAAATCTCCATCTGCATTATAGAAGAGGGAGGGGGGGAATCTAGCCTTACCACGTCGCTTAGGCATTCTAAGCACCCAAATTCAAATAGGGTTTGCATAAATTCAAAGAGAGAGCTCAACACAGTCATCTCAGCTAAGCGTATTCTGTAACAATGTGCGCCAAACTTCTAATGTGCAGAGGCAAAAAGGGGCATGGTTACGGGTGGGGAAATGGGCATTTCATGGGCCTTCTAAAATTTAGGTGCCTAGTTATAGAATATGGCCCAGCGCACCTAAATCTACACGCTGAGATTTACACCACATTTTCGTTAGCGAAATTGGATGTGTGCAGATATCAGTGCTGAAATATCAACTAAGCATATTCTATAACTGGCGCCTAAATCTAGGTGCCGTTTATAGAATATGCTTAGTCGGCACTGATTTCAGCACCATTTTTTTTTTAGGCACCATATATAGAATCTTCTACTGAGTGCATGCATAAGTTTATAGAATTCTGTTGCAATACAAGTCCGTGGTTTACATTCTTAAATATAAGAATAACATAAACTAAATAAAATAGAAAAACAATTAAGCAAACAAGTTATACAGTCGAGAGAGAGAGAGAGATATCAGCCCCCCCCAGCAGAGAGAGAGAGAGAGAGAGAAAGATCAGATTGAATCACTCGTCTAGGCCCATGATGACCGCCCAAAGGTGATACTAAAGTGTGTCTTGAGGGTTCAATTTTCTGTCACATAGAAATGCTTTTACCTCCTTTGACTCTTTATATTGTTCATTACACTGAAGTTGTAGGGAGAAATTCAGCAGAGAGTGGGAAAAGAGGGGAGGCAAGGCAAGGTACCCAGCACCACTGAGTTTCACCCAAATTGGGCGACTAGGGACAGGGCACCACAGAATATCATCCAGACTCAACCTCCAAGGAAAGATAATGAACATGGTCTGCCTAGTATTAGCCCTGTGCTCAACTTACACCGACATTAGAAGTGGTCAGAAGCTAATGGAGAAGCACCAAGGAGGAGCTGCACAATTTGTCCACTATCTGCTTGAAGCCATAATTTTTATGAGTTCTCTAAATGAAGGGGAAGGGGCTGTAAAAAAGAAATTGCTGTTTCTGGTGAACTCTAGCTAGCATGTAAGTGCTACTTAAGTGCTAAGTTATATGCTCAAGTATTGCATTTAGGTGCGTGTATTTACTTTTGCTGTTGACCTGGTATAAGTGCATTCACTTAATGTAGGTGTGTAGATAGTGACAATGAAATCTGGTTCAGTGTGTTCTATGTAGAGAGAAAATTTGCTGTGCCCACTTAAAGAATTGCCCTCTGTGAATTTTGTAGAGTCTGAAGATGTTTTCAGAGCTGAAAGTCAGAATTTAACCCTCATCTTTCCAGTAATGAGGATTTGGATTACTTAGTGACTTCAGGTGACAGAGAAGCTGAGTTGATCTTGTGTCTTATCCCATTGCATATGTGGACTTCTCCTGTTCTTGCAGAAATCGGGATTATTAGTTCATAATTAGGCCTATGTTTTCCATCCTCTGACAGGATATCATCTGGTATCTCTAGGAGGCTGAGGTCAAATCAGATGAACACAGAATGCCATTTTTCTACCCTGAATCTAAAAACACACTGCTGAGTTCTAACAAATTTGTCCATCTCTTAATATTTGACCTTGGCTCACTGGCATGTTCCAGGAATTTCTTTGCTGCTGAGATTTGGTCTCTTCTTATCCAGTAGCTCATGGTTTTTTTAAACACTTTAATTCAGCTGAATGTCAACTGATCATCATTCCATAATTGCAAGAGTAATTTGTCCTCCATATTTTTGGATTATCTTGCACCACTGCAGTTTTATAAACAGCAATGCACAAAAATGATACAAAAATCCAGGAATCATGATCAAATGATCTTGGTAAAATGAGACAGTCGGAGAGGGCACAAAATGTTCATGGTATTAATGTAGCATTAACGGGTCATCGTGAGTGCCTTAATTCCTATTTAGACTATACAATAAATCTTTGAACCAAGGTAGTCTCCTGAGTTGTTTCTTTTCCTCCTCTTGGTCGTCACCGTTGTTTTCTTTTTCTGTGTGGTCCTCACCTTATTCCTTTCTTTGTCTATTAGTATAGCATTAGCTGTAAATAGTAAAATAGAAAAATGAAGGCAGATAAAGACCATATGGCCTATCTAGTCTGCCCATCCATGCCATCTACTCTCCCTATCACTACCTTAGAGATCCTATGTACTTGTCCCAAGCTCTCTTGAATTCAGATACTGTTTTTTTCATCTCCACCACTTCCACCAGGAGGCCATTCCACGAATTCACCACTGTTTCTGTGAAGTATTTCATCAGGTTACTTCTGAGTCTATCATCTTTCACCTTCATCCATCCTTTGCCCCCTCGCTCAAGAGCTTCCTTTCAATTCAAAGAGACTCGCCTCATGTGCTTTTATGTCGCATAAATATTTAAATGTACCTATCATATCTCCCCTCTCTTGCCTTCCTTCCAAAGTATACATATTGAGATCTTTAAGTCTGTCCCCATACATTTTATGATGACCACTTTAGTAGCCATCCCTGGACCAACCTCATCCTGTTTTTTGAAGGTGTGGTCTCCAGAATTGTACACAATATTCTAAATGTGGTCTCATTAGAGTCTTATGCAGGGCATCATCACCTCCTTTTTTCCTACTGGCCATTTCTCTGCCTATCCACCCAAGCATCCTTCTTACTTTCGTTGTTGCTTTTTCTACCTGTTTGGCCACCTTAAGACCATCGCTTACGATCACACCCAAGTCCCGATCCTGTTTCTTACACAAAAGTTCTTCACCCCCCACCACCACCAAAGTGTACCATTCCCTCAGGTTTTTGCAGACCAAATGCTTGACCCTGCATTGCTTTTTCAAGAAAGTTTGTTCCTATCTCTACTGCCAAAAGTGAAAATACCACCATCTAGTTTAATTCACTTTCTGTATGAACAGAAATAGTTTATCCTCTGGATGAAGGAGACACCTTTTAATTAATGGAAAGGTTCCTAATCAGCTCATGAATGTTGATCATCAGAAGATGACGCTCCCAAGTTGGTGCTTTTATACCACCATATTTAGGGGCTCTTTTTCTAACGCTTAAGATGCCCATAAGTATAAAATAGTCGTCTTAGCAACTAGTGTTCTCTAAGCTTTAGTAAAAGGGGACCCTACTACTACTACTATTTAGCATTTCTATAGCGCTACAAGGCGTACGCAGCGCTGCACAAACATAGACCCCTTGGAGAGATTTGAAAATTTGTCAAGTGTTGGGAAATTGTTGCCAGTGTCCCTTACCCAGCTATGGTGGAACCAGCCTTGATGGAAAGCTCTGTACTAATGATACCAAGGGTGAACCATCCTGAAGCGATTTTTCAGATTGTGTGTTAGGATATCAGTCTAGGAAGATTTAAATGTAGTATGCTCTACAAATAAAGAAAAAAATCCAGCATAAAATGACGCGTATTTTTCATTGTCTCTGTAAAGATACAAAAAGAAAAGTAAATATGGGTAAATTCCCTGGGCTGAAAATGTGCTGTCTACTTGGTAGCTCGATGTCCACACACGGGGAATTCTATAAAGGATACGCAAAATCCAGTGCTGGAAAAATTGGCACTAAGCTTGATTTCCATAAAGGGCGTCAGACTTATACCAGCTGAAACCTGATGTAAATGCTGGCACGCTGAGACAGTATTCTATAACTACGCGTGCAACTTTTCAGAACACCCCTGACATGCCTCTGGCCATACCCCCCTTTGAGTAGCACACTAGTACTTAGGTGCCATGCCTTAGAATAGTGTGCAGCCAGATGAGCATGCCAATTAACTTCAAAAATGAGTTGTTAGCACCTAGTTATTGAGGTTTAATTGGCTTTAGCCAATTAATTTGCACACACATCTTGGGAGCATGCCCAAATTTTTGCTCACAAATCTAGGCACTGTATGTAGAATCCAGAGGATAGGATTTAGAACTATGTACTTGCAGATGCAGGGAAAAGGGATGGGGCAAGGCTATATATATCAGAGATGTGCATATTGTTGAAAACGAAAAAAAGGTGGAAGGCACCAAATCAGGTTAGGCCTACAAGTTCACAGTGAACACACACTACAAGCCACTAGTTTCCATCTAGTTCCGAGTGGTCTTGCGTCTACATTACTTTCAAAACAACACCATCAGAAGCAAGAGACAGTGCGGGCATGAGAGATGCCAAGGTTCACTCATCAGGAAATATAATGCATTAGCTCAGTAATAGTTTAGGGACAACTTAAGGTTCATTTATTTTCACAGGCCATTTTGTTGTAATGCTATTATGCATTGTCATTGCTTTCTGATATTGTTTTGATTTTATTTTGTGGGTATTTTATTGTAACTTGCCTAGAATGGGAGGATAGTGTGGGCTATAAATAATATTTTAAATAGTCACATATTTGAAGGTTCTCTCACCCTGAGCTCCTTCTCACTCAGAGCACCAAAGGGCATAGATACTGATCTCATGAGAGGGAAGCCTAAAAATCGGAGAGGAGAAAGTGATTCATCTGGTAGAAAAAGAGGGCACCTCACTGCATATATTTATTTATTAGGATTTATTTACCACCTATTTGAAGGAATTCACTCAAGGCAGTGTACAGTTACCATGAGATTAGCAAGGGAGCCCTTACCACCACCTCAGTGGGGGATGGTAAATGCTCCCCCCCAAAAAAACAATGGCTGCGTGGCAAGCGGTTCACTTACTGCACGGCCATTTCTTACAAAAAAAAAACAGCCTCTTACCCACTGTGGTAAAAGAGGGCCTCAGCATGAGTCAAACACACGCTGACGCCAAGGCAGGCCCTCATTTACCGCAGCTTAAAGGGGTCCTCACTTTGAATGGGCTGTGTTGGCATTGCCATGCAACAGCCGCTAGCACGGCTTAATAAACGGAGGAGAGGAAGCTAGACTATAGCCCCAAGACCGGGGGAGGTGGGGGGCTAGTCTATAGCCCCAAGACCAGGACCCATCAGCCTTATTGGTTTTTCTGTAGAGACAGAGTTTCTATTTCAGAATCAAGAACTGGGATACTTTGTGAGTGACCCTAGTAAGGGCTGTTAAAGTCTGAGAGAGGGAGCTTTAACTTTTGTGATTTTCCTGATTTTGCTCAAAACATTTCATACAGATTCTGAGTTGCTTACACAGAGGAAGCCAAAGAGCATCTTGTTAGTTTCAGTTAATTAGTGTGATATGCTTCGATCACAATTTTAAAATTACATAATTTTTTAAATATTTTTACTGTAATCAGCCTTGAGCTGAAAGGTAATTTAACTTTAAAATGAGCATTTATATACAATTTTAAGTTAAACAAATGAGGGTGACTTGTGTGGTTATTCACCGGGCTGTCTTGCTGGCTGCAAATTTGGTTTGCATTTCTGACCATTTACAAAGCAGGCATTGACTTTCCAGTAAAGACATACAGACTAAACCTTTTCTTTGAGATTTGTTTTCTTTATTTAATCTTTTTTTACTATTATTTTTTTTGTTCTTCAAGGTAATGTCATCAGTGTTCACCACTTTCATGGGTGGAGGTCAAGGGGCAAAATGAGGTGAAACAAATATACATCTCAGTTTTGCAGTAGGTACAGTTAACAGGCCATGCAAAACCATGATAATCCTGCAAAAGTTTGGATTTATGGCAAGTTCACTTGTTCTTACTAAGCCAGTATGATCTTCATTTCTTTTTCTCAGTGTATTTTATAGAAGCACTTACTTCTGTGACTAGCTAAGCTGATCTCTCAAATGTATTGAGTTCATCAAATTAAAAAGTGTACACCCAGAGTATAGTTTTTTGTTGTTGTTTTGTTTCTGTGGCATTGGGTCTGGATGGCAGTATAGATGGCCATTTTGCACCACATACCATTGGAGGCATAACTGAATGGGAAGGGGGTACTCTAACTGGGCCCTAACTGTGTCTCTTACCAAACCAGCTCTGAGCAGAGGATCCCAAAAGTAGAAAAATCCCAGCAGGGACAGGTTTTGGGTATTAATTCTTCAGTAGACTGCTCTGCTTTAAGAGAGGTGAGGGAAACAAATAGAATAAACTTATCCTGGTTACAGGTCGACTTTGGAAACTTTATCTAAAGTGACTAGATTCTGGGAGTGGATGGACTTGTTGCAATTTCAGATTCTGTAACTCAATTCAATTTTCTTACAAGCTGGATTAGTCCCCGATCCTGGAATATCCACTTGACCCTCCATTTTTCCCAGGCACAAAATAAGTACCTGAATATAATATGTAAACCTCTTTGATTGTAGCCACAGAAAGGTGGTATATCAAATCCTATACCCCTTCCTTGTGCTAAAAGGATTCCTTGAGCTGACATTGTTCAAGCATCCATATTAAGATACAGCTTTCAGCTGCAGCACTGTGTACATCTGTCCTGTCCTTGAGTGTCAGATTTTTAGGATCTTTGTGCTCTAGTGTGTGAGATTAGTTTGCATGGCATGGGTCCAGCTCTATAGGGGATCCAATCTCTAGTAACCAAGCCCTGTGTGGAGCACCTGAGAAGCTTCACTGCAGTATCATGCTAAGAAGCCTGTGATTTCTCACTTATCTTGGCTATTACTCTGGCTCACTTGAAACTTGAGATGAAGCCACATTGACAGATTAAATGCAAGTTGTACAGGCAGACTAAACTGCCTGTACTAAAATATGCACATGAGGATAAGAATCTTCTTCACTGTTCTGTCTCCTGTCTGGCCAGTCTTTTTCTTGAGCTCAGCCTGAGCAAAGGTATGTTGGAGAGTATTCTGGGACGCTGCAGCACCACCAACAAGAAAGCACATGCATGCAAACCTGGAGTAGTTTGCTATTGTCACTTTATAGAAAGTGTTGTAGCTCGGTACCAAATCCTCCCCCCACCCCCACCTTCCATGGGTTGTGAAGAAATGTCTGTCTAGACTCTAGACTAAAACAGCAACTGTGGGGCAGAGCAACTCTGCTGATCAGCCAGAAAGACCTGCTCCTTGTTCAGCTTAATAGGCTCTCTTAGCTGTTTACCACTAGAGGGGGATCACAACATTTTTCTCTCATCTTAAAGGAGGGCCTGACCAGGACTACACAAATGCAAGAGATTCAGCAGTATCATGTATTCATTTGGACTTTACCTATTGTGTACGGAGAACATTTGTAATACCCAGATGCAAACATGATTCCTTAATTTTACCACAGGGAAGTAATTGACAGCAGTACAACCTGGAACTGGGAAATACTATATCCTGGCAAATTGAATGCTCTAATTTATCAAAGTGAACAGTATATCACAAAGCGTTCAGGAAAATGAACTGTGGTCGGATGGCAGGTCCGCAGTAAGATTTAATTTTTTTTTAAGCTGCTGCAGGTAGCCCTTGGTTTCTAGGGCATGGAAATGGGAGAGTTTGTGTGGCTTGTTTATCATTTCACCCCCCGTTTACTAAGCTGCGCTGGTGGCTGCTGTGCGCTAATGCCGAAGGAAGTGGGAATGTGAACCAGGATTCCCAAAGACCGGACTAGTGGCGTAGCTACATGGGGCCATGGGGGCCTGGGACACCGTAGATTTGGCCCTGGACCCCCCTGCCGCCGACCCTTTTGACCCCCCCCCCCGCCGCCGCTGTCATTGCCGTGGGCTACCTTTGCTGGCGGGGGACCACATTCCCCGCCAGCTGAGGTCCTCTTCTTCCCGTGAAGGCTTCGTTCTGTTTCTGACGTCCTGCACGTTGTACGTGCAGGATGTCAGACTCACAGAAACAGAACAAAGCCATCTTGCAAGGCTTCGTTCTGTTTCTGTGAGTCTGACGTCCTGCATGTACAACATGCAGGACGTCAGAAACAGAACGAAGCCTTCGCGGGAAGAAGAGGACCTCGGCTGGTGGGGATTGGGGTCCTCTGCCAGCAAAGGTAGCCCATGGCGATGATGGCGGCAGCAGGGGAGGGTCGTCGGCGGGGAGGGGGGCTAAAATGTGCCCCCTCACTTCGGGCTGTGGACCCCTCTCCCGCCAAAGTCTGGCTACGCCCCTGGACCGGACCACAGCAGGAGTAAAAATGAAGCAAAGTTTAGTAAACAATAAAATGACTCGACACAATGTTGTGTTTCAGCCAAAAGGCCTACATCAGGAGTCTATGGATTGAAAACAATATATAGAGAAATGAAATTTAAAACATAAAAACACAATGAAAACAGAAAACATGAATATATGGAAGTAAACAAATATATAAAATAAATGAGAGATATAAATATAAAATATACATGTGTATATTTTACTCCATCTATTTCTAGTATAAATACAACATATATTTAAAGGTTTTCCATGATGGACCTGATGGAACATTGATATATCATAACAGAATTGAGTAATGAAACATAAATGTGACACAAAGGTATTGATTAAGCATGAGTACACCTTGACCCATATTTAACAAACTTACAAACAGCAAAACATATATATACAGTGGGGGAAATAAGTATTTGATCCCTTGCTGATTTTGTAAGTTTGCCCACTGACAAAGACATGAGCAGCCCATAATTGAAGGGTAGGTTATTGGTAACAGTGAGAGATAGCACATCACAAATTAAATCCGGAAAATCACATTGTGGAAAGTATATGAATTTATTTGCATTCTGCAGAGGGAAATAAGTATTTAATCCCTCTGGCAAACAAGACCTAATACTTGGTGGCAAAACCCTTGTTGGCAAGCACAGCGGTCAGACGTCTTCTGTAGTTGATGATGAGGTTTGCACACATGTCAGGAGGAATTTTGGTCCACTCCTCTTTGCAGATCATCTCTAAATCATTAAGAGTTCTGGGCTGTCGCTTGGCAACTCGCAGCTTCAGCTCCCTCCATAAGTTTTCAATGGGATTAAGGTCTGGTGACTGGCTAGGCCACTCCATGACCCTAATGTGCTTCTTCCTGAGCCACTCCTTTGTTGCCTTGGCTGTATGTTTTGGGTCATTGTCGTGCTGGAAGACCCAGCCACGACCCATTTTTAAGGCCCTGGCGGAGGGAAGGAGGTTGTCACTCAGAATTGTACGGTACATGGCCCCATCCATTCTCCCATTGATGCGGTGAAGTAGTCCTGTGCCCTTAGCAGAGAAACACCCCCAAAACATAACATTTCCACCTCCATGCTTGACAGTGGGGACGGTGTTCTTTGGGTCATAGGCAGCATTTCTCTTCCTCCAAACACGGCGAGTTGAGTTCATGCCAAAGAGCTCAATTTTTGTCTCATCTGACCACAGCACCTTCTCCCAATCACTCTCGGCATCATCCAGGTGTTCACTGGCAAACTTCAGACGGGCCGTCACATGTGCCTTCCGGAGCAGGGGGACCTTGCGGGCACTGCAGGATTGCAATCCGTTATGTCGTAATGTGTTACCAATGGTTTTCGTGGTGACAGTGGTCCCAGCTGCCTTGAGATCATTGACAAGTTCCCCCCTTGTAGTTGTAGGCTGATTTCTAACCTTCCTCATGATCAAGGATACCCCACGAGGTGAGATTTTGCGTGGAGCCCCAGATCTTTGTCGATTGACAGTCATTTTGTACTTCTTCCATTTTCTTACTATGGCACCAACAGTTGTCTCCTTCTCGCCCAGCGTCTTACTGATGGTTTTGTAGCCCATTCCAGCCTTGTGCAGGTGTATGATCTTGTCCCTGACATCCTTAGACAGCTCCTTGCTCTTGGCCATTTTGTAGAGGTTAGAGTCTGACTGATTCACTGAGTCTGTGGACAGGTGTCTTTCATACAGGTGACCATTGCCGACAGCTGTCTGTCATGCAGGTAACGAGTTGATTTGGAGCATCTACCTGGTCTGTAGGGGCCAGATCTCTTACTGGTTGGTGGGGGATCAAATACTTATTTCCCTCTGCAGAATGCAAATAAATTCATATACTTTCCACAATGTGATTTTCCGGATTTAATTTGTGATGTGCTATCTCTCACTGTTACCAATAACCTACCCTTCAATTATGGGCTGCTCATGTCTTTGTCAGTGGGCAAACTTACAAAATCAGCAAGGGATCAAATACTTATTTCCCCCACTGTATATATATATATATATATATATATATATATATATATAACAAATGTAATAAACATCTATAGAAGAAAAAATGCTCACATGGATAAACATGAAATATGACCTTGGTGATTTAACAGTAGGAAATTGAACACCCACTTGTATGTGTACAACCCAAAAGGAGTGAAATCCACACAGACTTGTGAAAGTATAAAGAAAATGTGTGTGTGTGTGTACCAAAATGAGAAAATCTGAAAGGTCTAACCTGTATGCTTGATATGAGAAAGAAAGCCAAGAAAATGGTGACGATTGGTTATAATGGTCTGAAAAAATATATATAATAATTATGATGGTTTGAAAGAATGAAAAGAAGAAAAAATAAAAAAAAAATAAAATGAATAAATACAAAGTAAAATTATAAAAATAAAAAAATTAATAGTAAAAAATTAACAAATACCTGACATGATACCAAAACATTACAATATTTGTTTTTAAATTGAGACTTAAGAGCCTTCGTTCACATAATTTAACCAGTTATTTTGTTTTGTTTATTTTTGTTTGTTTTGTTTCTGTAACAAATGTATTGAATACTGTACAAATCTGGGAATGGTTTGTCAATGTCATGTCCAGCTCCCATTCAGTGAGAGATCCCATCTCTCTCTTTTGGTTCTGTGATTTGCATAAGGTTACTATATACATCTTTTAAGAGGACATGTTCTCCTTTTGGACCTCTTCAGATATGTCCTCCAGATTTTTTAATTTTTATGAAAATTATAATCTTTTATGTACCTGTGACTAATACACCTACCCACTTAATCAGAGAAACCATCTCTGGCCTGTTAGTCAGTCTGGTCACATGGGGGTGCTAAAAAAAAAAAAAAGAGGCATTTGCTGATCTCCTCTCTGTTTCCCTACTGGTTGAATCTGTCAAAGGAGGTTAGATTGAGACAGGAGATGGCATGATGCCAAACAGCTGAAGCCAATGAGGTTAAACTCCCTTTTCCTCTCCCCTGTGCAGCCGTCATCCCTGTTCGTTCACTCAAAACAAGGCAAACAAACCTATGAGCTGCTGCATCCACAGTTTCATTCTTTATTGTTGGGTAGCATTTTTATTTGATCTCGCTTATATTTTCAAACATGCTGTCTTGTGCAGCATATGCATATACTCAGAGGAAGTATAGGTTTTATCGGTTGGGTTAGTAATTTAGTTCTAAATCGTAATCATTGTGCCATTTGGAGGGACTAGTTATAGGGACTCCCTGTGTTCGTGCAGAGATGTTTTCACCTAGTAAAGGGCCACCAAAACAAACGTGTTATGAGAATCAGTTGCTCAACGATCAGAGTTACTATTTATAAGTACAAAGTGGTTTTTTTTTGTTTTGTTTGTTTTTTTTAACATTTAGTTAGTTTGAAACCTGGGAGCATTTTGCCTGTGTGTATGTCAAAAGAAAAAGATGATATGTGGGAACTTGCTCCTTTTTGTTTTGTTGAATACAGTGGTATATTATAAAAATGCACTTGCGTTTTTTATTACTATTTCACAAAGGTATTGCAAAATGAGGGAAGAACTTCCTTCATGTAGAAGTTCTGTCCAGAATCAGTTTTTAAATTTGCCAACTTTGTCCAGTTCAGTACACTGTTAGCCGCACAGTTCATACAAAGTTAATTATTTTCAGTGGAAAATAAATCTGTTGGCTGTCTGCTATGTGAATATTCCATCACTGTTTCATTATTACTGCCAAGTATTACATACTATAGGCATTTTCTTTAAACCTTGATGGTTTTAATTTGTTTATCCAGATCTTACTTGCACGTGGTATTTTTTTTAAACCCAAAAGCGAATCTTAAGGGTGGTTGAACAATTGGGTATAAACTGTTTCTGATGTTAACTTGTTTTGGACTGCTTTTGGTCCTTCTACATCATTAAAGGACATACTTTTAAATACTCACGGGTATATATGCTAATCTCAACTTTGTTAAATGTTTCAGACATATTCATCTACTTACTCCCATGATGTTACTGAATTCTATTGTTCTGTCTCTCTGTATTTTCAAATGTAAGCCACATTGAACCTGAGTTTGCTTGGGATAATGTGGGATATAAATGTTAAAAAAAAACAAAATCCTTTATCCTCCACCTTTTAAGACACTGCCTATCAAGCTGGATGGAGATAGCACAAGGAAAGCAAGTTTGGTCCAATGGAGACTAACTCTAAATAACCTGCTCCTTTGCTGGACTCTAGCATTACCATATCTAAAATGTGACCATGCCATGCCTTTGTGGTTATGTCCCACTAATAAGTTAAACAATTAACTGGCTTTCTTGAAAGGATTTATGGGGATCATTTTCAAAGCACTTAGACTTACAAAGTTCCATAGTTACTATGGAACTTTGTAAGTCTTAAGTGGTTTGAAAATACGCCTCTTACATTAATGACTAGGAACACAAACATACACAAACATATTTATTCAATATCACAATTCCTTATATACAACCACACAAAAAAAACAGCACCACGGGCCTTTAAAAATGGAACACAGTTCTTTAATGAATGAGCCTTGACAAAAAGACCCGACACGGGCCGTGTTTCGGTGACTAGCACCTGCGTCAGGGGTCACAGTAATGACGTGGAAAACTTGGGGAATAACTCGAATGTATTCCTCTACAATATATTATTCCTTACCCCACGTCTCATGTAGTAAAAGCTACAAAGCACCAAGGCACTTTCACTTTCTGTATCAAAATGTCATCCATTTTGATACAGAAAGTGAAAGTGCCTTGGTGCTTTGTAGCTTTTACTACATGAGACGTGGGGTAAGGAATAATATATTGTAGAGGAATACATTCGAGTTATTCCCCAAGTTTTCCACGTCATTACTGTGACCCCTGACGCAGGTGCTAGTCACCGAAACACGGCCCGTGTCGGGTCTTTTTGTCAAGGCTCATTCATTAAAGAACTGTGTTCCATTTTTAAAGGCCCGTGGTGCTGTTTTTTTTTGTTTGGACTTTAGTTTGTACTTTGTTCCCTCTCTTTTCTTATATACAACCACAAAATAACCTTTTAAGGTGGATATTATTCACAATGATCTCCTTTCTATTATCGACCAGACAGAAGAGAAGAGGGTTTTGTTGTTGTTGTTGTTTTTTTTTTCCAGTTCTGGCACAGTACAATTGGGCACAAAAACAAAACATAAGAAAACCAATGGACTGCTGTCACAATGTCAGGAGTAGAAGTGAGCCCTTGTGCTGATCCAAGGACCAGCAGTCAGAAACCCAATGCTTGGGTCACCTGTAGCGACCACCATTCCCCAGCGGTTGAACACCTGGGTTCAGGTGGCCAACAGGACTTAGGAAGTCAGGTGAGAAAGAGGACTCGTCTCAGACAGAAGGAGGCGAAGACAGAGCAGAAGTCAGTACCAGACAGTGGTCAAGGCAGGTGCCAAACCAGCAGTAGTCTGTTCCAGGCAGTAGTCAGGTGAGGCAGCGATCCAGCAGTGGTCAGGTCCAGGCAGTAGTCAGGTCAGGCAGCGATCCAGCAGAGGTCAGCTCCAGGCAGAATTCAGGTCAGACAGAACAGCAACAAGATAAACGCACAAGACACCAAGAAGGTTGTAGCTGAGGCAATGAAGTAGTGAGAAGTTCCTGGTTTAAAAGTGAAGGCATCTGATGTCAGAGTAGGCGTGCCCAAAGTGTAGGAGTCAGAAGGGGAAGTATAAGGTTTGTTTGAGGAGAGAAGGCTTGGCTCCAAACTTGATGTCTCAGGTACGTGACAACTGCATTAGGGGCTTATAGCCTATTTAGTTGTTTAAACAAATGAGAGATCTGCATGAAACAAAATATTTATTTTTATTATTTTGACTTGTAAAACCACTTGTCCCTGAAACATGCTCAAAACATAATAATTCGTTTGTGTATCTGAAATGTGAAATTCTTCAAAAGAAATGTGATTCCATGTATCCCAATGAAAGGAGAGTTCAATTTTACTTCCATTTAATTTCAATGTATTCCATCTTTATATCACCAGGCTTCCCAAGGCAGATTACAACAACAGTTAAGATGAACCCATCAGGAAACAGGATATCCTCACTGAAATCAGTACATGTATTACTGTATTCTATAGAACAGTGTAGAAAAATGAGCACGATATACAGAGTTTATTACTGCTGTTTCTACCAGCTACAATAATTTCTTAAGCTGTTTTAGTAATACTGAATTTTATTTCATGATATAATATCTAGATATGGGAAGCTGTCATATAAATAAAAAAGCTGTCAAATAAGTGAAACATGTTTTATCCTCCACTTTTTAAGACATTGCCTATCCAACTGGAACAGGTTTAGACTTTTACAGATGGGACCACACATAGGCAGTCCATTATTTCTAATCATTTGCTATTTTCAATAGTGTGTGCTATTGTTTTGGGTGAGCTAAACTGGCAGCAAGCTCCACCTACTAGCTTTAGCCCACATAGGACTAGATTCTGTATGTGGCACCTAGAAAATATCAGTGCTGAAAAAAGTACACCTAGGCCTGTTCTATAATATAAAATATTCCAAAATTTAGGCATACTTTAAAGAATACGACTAAATCTCTGCGCAGCTTTTAGAATATAAGCTCCCATCTGTGCGACTTAAATTTAGCTGCAGGCAGTTACGCCATGTGGCATAAATGGCAACGCCTAAACTAGACACAGACCGGGTGTTCTATAATAATGCGCATAGATTTCAGAAATGCGCATGACCCGCCCATTCCAGGCCCATGGCCACACCCTCTTTTCAACCATGCGACTTAGAATTTACATGCATCGTGTTACTGAATATGTTGAGACTGTGTGTAAATTCTAATGCCAACTAGTGTCAATAATTGCTTGTTAATTGGCAGTTATTTGCACTGGTTGGCGCATTAACTAAAGTTGCATGTGCAAGTCCAGAATGACTGGATTTGCAAGTCGTGCTATATAGAAGCCAGGGGATAATGGGCTAGATAGGCTCATGCCATCTCCGTCCCAATCTAACCTCCTTGAATCTGTCAAAGGAATTTTGTTTGTACAGCACAACTTTAAGCACGTCATGCAAAGACTTTCACATTTATTTCGGAAGCCAGACAAAGATGTTGGAGGATATCCCCTCTTCGAATAAGTATGCTTGGGCTTAGACTCTGTCAAACTCAAATCCAGAAGTGTAGATTGTGTAATGTAAGTCAGTCAGTCACTGATGTGTGTTCTTTAACTAAAATCCATTTACACGTTTACTTATTTGTTTAGCAAAAGTATCAATCATTTTTTTGTCTTTTTTTTGTTTGTTTCTGCAAATATGATAACTCTAGGTTTGCTGAATATAGCTTGTTGGTCACGGGGTTTGGTTCTTTTAAAGCGAACAAGCACTAGGAACCAAACCTCTTATTCATACTTTTCTAATCATAATCTCTGTTGTGCCTGTCAGCACCTTTTTTTTTAATGTTTCTGTAGATTTTCCCCTCCCCACTTGTATTTCCAGAGGTTAGCATATAGAACAAGCCCTGACAAGATGTATTACTTGCTACCCACCATTTTTAAGAGGGTGAGAAGGTCAGACTCAATAAAGCTTTAATAGTGGCTCCTGCAGATATGTAGGGCTCTGTGACCCCTAGTTGTGTTTTGTTGGGTAGTGACTGGTAGAAAGGATTAAGGTGTCTGCTGAAATAATGGCCATTATCTGTTAAGGGACCAATGTTAGGTGTACAGCTAGATTTTAACTGTTATGCTAAAGCAACTTTGAATCACGGCTGTCTGCTGTATAGTTAAATGCTACTGTGGGGTGTGTGTGCATGTGTTTTTGTTTTTTGTTTTCTTTAAAATTGAGGAGCTTTCACCGAACCTCTTTTTAACACTATACTAGGCTTCTAGAATAATTTTTGTAAAAGGGGGCTCCTGGGAACCCCCTCCAGTGCATTGCTATGTATAGTAATGCCTTAGATTGCTGCCAGTTATTTTGAAATGTTTCTGTGCTTTCAGGGTGGGGGGGGGGGGGGGGTTGCAGAAGCTGTGCAGCAGAGCCACGGCACCATTGTGAAATTACTGATCCTAGCACTGACAAAAAAGGGTGACTTAAAAAAGAAAAAACCCTGCATCTGCATTGGCGTCCTTCCCTCCCTCCCAGTCCCCAGGACTCTTTCCCTGACTAAAAAATAAATTAAATCCCTATTCTCTTAGATAAGGCAGGTAGGCACTGCTAGAAGAGTTACGGACAATGCCCAATCACTCGCTCATTCCTTCCCTGGCAGCACCCTGGGGTTGCACCAGGTGGGGTTAGCCTGCCTTATAAGGGGAAAAACTCCTTTATTGCAGATTGGCTCCACCTAGTGCATCTCCAGGATGCTGCCATTTTCCAAGATGGCAGTGCTGGAGGCAGGAGCAAGTGGGTGTCACTCCTATTTTTCCTATTTTAAGTTACGACAGGAGGGTTGGGGTTTGGATGGTGCCACTAGACACAAGAGATTTAATTTTTTTCTCTTTTTAGTTGGGAAAAGGGGAAGGGAAGGAGACAGATGCATTAAAAAAAAAGTCACCTTTCAGTCGGTTCATGAGCACGTTGTTTTAGAATTAGTAACTTCGCAGTGGAGCCATGGTTCTGCCACAGAACTTTCTGCATTGGCCCGAGTGCAGGGAAACAAGGGGGCCAATTCAAGGTATCTGGGGCAGCATGGTCAGATTGGGGAGGGAGGAAAGGAGACGCCAGTAGACACCCACTCCTCTCAACCAACTGTTCTGTGCTGCTCTGTACCTGGTGAAAATGTTCCTGCATTAGCTGCACATCCAACATGATTTTAGCAAAATCTTTTGACATGGTTCCACATAGACAACTAATAAATAAACCAAGTGCCCTCAACATGGGCCCTAAAGTGACTGACTGGATTAGTAACTGGTTGAGTGGAAGGCAACAGAGGGTAGTGGTAAATGGAGCTCATTCTGAGGAAAAGGATGTTACCAATAATGTGCTGCAAGTTTTGGTTCTTGGGCCGGTTCTTTTTAATGTTTTTGTAAGCGATATTGCTGAAGGGCTATTTGGTAAGGTTCCCCTTTTTGCAGATGATACCAAAATTTGCAAAAGGGCAGACAGCCTTGATGGTGTGGATAACACGAGGAAAGACTTAATGAAGCTAGAGGAACGGTTTGGAATTTGGCAGCTTAGATTTAATGCTAAAAATGCAGGGTCATGCATTTGGGCTGCAAAAACCCAGTGGAGCAGTACAGTTTAGGGGGTGTAATTTTTTGTGCACAAAAGAGGAGCCGAGCTTGAGTGTATCATATGTGATGATCGTAAGGTGGCCAAACAGGTAGAAAAGGCAATGGTGGAAGTTAGAAGGATGGTTGGATGCATAGGGAGAGGAATACATATACACAAATACATTTATTTTATGCTTGTATACCGCATCAACCTCTAAAGTTCTGAGCAGTTAACATAAAGAAGTCCAAGACATACTCTTAGAAAATATATACAGCATTAATTCCCAAGAAACTCAGTTTTTTTTGTTTATTTTAAATTGGTGGAATGCCAACTGAAAATTGACACGAGGAAACGATTATTTCCATAATTTTGGAGCTTGTACAGCTAAAAGCTTGTTGTATAGAGTAAATCTCTACTCCCTTAATGGAGGGGGAAACAAAAAAATGAGTTGTTAATAGATCTTCTATCCCTATTTTTGGGCAACAACACCAAGCGAGGTAGATTTGTGAGGAACTGGGCAACATTCTGGGGAAGGGGGAGCCTATTCCGAAAGGATGGACTCCACCTTCGGCATTTAAAAAGGAGATAGAGCAGCTTTTAAACTAGAAACGGGGGGGGGGGGGGGGGGGGGAAGGTTGACAGTCGCTCAAAAGCGCATGGTTCGGGATAAGGTATCTTTCAAAGATATCACCAAAAGAGAGAAGATAGGGTATCCTGATAGTGAGCAGTGACATAGCCAAAGGTGGGCTTGGGTGGGCCCGGGCCCACCCACTTTGGGCTCAGGCCCACCCAGTAGCAGCACACCTATGATGTGGCTGGCAGGGATTCTCAAGCCCCACCAGCGAAAAACTCCCAACAACTGTCCCTCCTGCATATAGCACCTTGTAAATAGTAGATCTTCGCCTGCTACATACATACTATTCACACCGGCCCCACAGCCTTCCCTCTGATATATTCCCGCCTATGCGGAAACAGGAAGTTGCATCAGAGGGAAGACTGTGGGGCCAACATGAGCAGTGTGTATTAGTTTCTGCTCGCTGCCAGTGAAAATCTGCTATTTAAAAGGTATTCAGGGGAGGGGGATGTTTAAAAGATCATATGGCATGCAAGCGAGAGAGGGAGAGACCAAATCACTTGTGGGACAGGGCGGAGTTCTTCAGCCCACCCATCTTGGGCCCAGGCCCACCCAAAATTGGGTGTCTGGCTACGCCCCTGATAGTGAGGTTGCAAAAGAGACCATAGTAGATCAGGTGTCCTTCAATAAAAATAAAATGCAGACTAAAGATTGCAAATTAATACTGTCAAGTACTGAGCATGATGTAAATAGGAACAACAAACATAGTTTGAAATGTCTATATGCGAATGCCAGGAGCCTAAGAAATAAGATGGGAGAGTTAGAATATATTGCACTAAATGAAAAATTAGATATAATAGGCATCTCTGAGACGTGGTGGAAGGAGGATAACCAGGGACACTGTCATACTGGGGTACAAATTATATTGTAGTGACAGGGTGGATCAAATTGGTGGAGGGGTAGCATTATATGTTAAGGAGGGCCTTGAATCAAATAGATTGAAAATTCTGCAGGAAACAAAACACTTCTTGAAATCACTGTGGATTGAAATTCCTTGTGTAAAGGGGAAAAGGATAGCGATAGGAGTGTACTACTGTCCGCCTGGCCAGGATGAACAGACGGATTCAGAAATGTTAAAGGAAATTAGGGATGCAAACAAACTGGGCAACACAATAATAATGGGTGATTTCAATTATCCTGATATTGGCTGGGTAAATGTAACATCGGGGCATGCTAGGGAGGTAAAATTCCTTGATGAAATCAAGGACAGCTTTATGGAGCAGCTGGTAAAGGAGCCGATGAGAGAAGGAAAAATTCTAGACCTAGTCCTTAGTGGAGCGCATGATCTGGTGTGGGAGGTAATGGTGCTGGAGCCACTTGATAACAGTGATCATAAATGATCGGATTTGATATTAGCTTTGAAGTAAGTATACATAGGAAATCAAATACGTTAGCATTTAACTTTAAAAAAGGAGAATATGATAAAATGATTAGAACAGTGAAAAAAAAAACTTAGAGGAGCAGCTGCGAGGGTCAAAAATTTACATCAGGCGTGGATGCTGTTCAAAAACACCATCCAGAAAGCCCAGGCCAAATATATTCTGCGTATTAGATGGAAGACCAAATGAAAGCCAGCATGGTTAAAAAGTGAGGTGAAGGAAGCTATTAGAGCTAAAAGAAAATCCTTCAGAAAATGGAAGAAGGTACTGACTAAAAATAATAAGAAACAGCATAAGGAATGTCAAGTCAAATGCAAAGTGCTGATAAGGAAGGCTAAGAGGGACTTTGAAAAAAAGATTGCATTGGAGGCAAAAACACATAGTAAAATTTTTTTAAGGTATATTAAAAGCAGGAAGCTGGGAAAAGAATTGCTTGGACCGCTAGATGACCGAGGAGTAAAAGGGGCGATCAGGGAAGACAAAGCCGTAGCGGAGAGATTAAATGAATTCTTTGCTTCGGTCTTCACCGAGGAAGATTTGGGTGGGATACCGGTGCCTGAAATGGTATTCGAAGCTGACGAGTCGGAGAAACTTAATGAATTCTCTGTAAATCTGGAGGATGTAATGGGGCAGTTCTACAAACTGAAGAGTAGCAAATCTCCTGGACTGGATGGTATTCATCCCTGAGTACTGATAGATCTGAAAAATGAGCTTGCGGAGCTATTGTTAGTACTATGTAATTTATCATTAAAATCAAGCATGGTACCAGAAAATTGGAGGGTGGCCAATGTAACACCGATTTTTTAAAAAGGTTCCAGAGGAGATCCGGGAAATTATAGACTGGTGAGTCTGACGTTGGTGCCAGGCAAAATGGTAGAGATTATTATAAAGAACAAAATTACAGAGCACATTCAAAAGCATGGATTAATGAGACAAAGTCAACATGGATTTAGTGAAGGGAAATCTTGCCACTCCAATCTACTACATTTCTTTAAAGGGGTAGAGAAACATGTGGATAAAGGTGAGCCAGTTGATATTGTGTATCTGGATTTTCAGAAGGCGTTTGACAAAGTACCTCATGAAAGACTCCAGAGGAAATTGGAGAGTCATGGGATAGGAGGTAGTGTTCTATTGTGGATTAAAAACTGGTTAAAAGATAGAAAACAGAGAGTAGGGTTAAATGATCAGTATTCTCAATGGATAAGAGTAGTTAGTGGGGTTCCCCAGGGGTCTGTGCTGGGACTGCTGCTTTTTAACATATTTATAAATGACCTAGAGTGAGGTAATTAAATTTGCTGATGACACAAAGTTATTCAAAGTCGTTAAATCGCGGGAGGATTGTAAAAAATTACAAGAGGACCTTACGAGACTGGGAGACTAGGCGTCTAAATGGCAGATGACGTTTAATGTGAGCAAGTGCAAAGTGATGCATGTGTGAAAGAGGAACCCGAATTATAGCTACGTCATGCAAGGTTCCACGTTAGGAGTCACAGACCAAGAAAGGGATCTAGGTGTTGTCGTTGATGATACATTGAAAACTTCTGATCAGTGTGTTGCTGTGGCTAAGAAAGCAAATAGAATGTTAGGTATTATTAGGAAAGGAATGAAAAACAAAAATGAGGATGTTATAATGCCTTTGTATCGCTCCATGGTGCGACCACACCTCGAATATTGTGTTCAATTCTGGTCGCCGCATCTCAAAAAAGATATAGTGGAATTAGAAAAGGTGCAGAGAAGGGCGATGAAAATGATAAAGGGGATGGGACGACTTCCCTATGAGGAAAGGCTAAAGCGGCTAGGGCTCTTCAGCTTGGAGAAAAGGCGGCTGAGGTGATAGAGGTCTGTAAAATAATGAGTGGAGTTGAACAGGTAGATGTGCAGCGTCTGTTTACGCTTTCCAAAAATACTAGGACTAGGGGGCATATGATGAAGCTACAATGTAGTAAATTTAAAACAAATCGGGAGAAAACTTTTCATCACTCAACATGTAATTAAACTCTGGAATTCGTTGCCGGAGAATGTGGTAAAGGCGGCTAGCTTAGGGAGTTTAAAAAACATTTGGACTGCTTCCTAAAGGAAAAGTCCATAGACCGTTATTAAATGGACTTGGGGAAAATCCACTATTTCTGGGATAAGCAGTATAAAATGTTTTGTACCTTTTTGAGATCTTGCCAGATATTTGTGACCTGGATTGGCCACTGTTGGAAACAGGATGCTGGGCTTGATGGACCTTTGGTCTTTCCCAGTATAGCAATACTTATGTAACAGATGAATAGGACAATCCCCATTAAGAATCTTGTATAATGTACAAAGTAATTTAAATAGAAGCCTTGCCTCTATAGGCAGCCAGTGAAGCCCAAGAAAACATGGGGAAAGCCTCTCTGTAGACAGAAAAAAAATCAATCTAACCGCAGTATTTTGAATTGTTTGCAAATCTTCAGAAGGTATTCCTTGGGGCGGCTAGATAAACAAGATTGTAATAATCTATTTTAGATGGCAGAAGTGACTGTACCAACAATCTGAACTGCACAAATTCAAAATATTTACGTAGACATCTAAGGTTACGAAGAAGGAAAAAGGCACTTTTGGTTTGCGTTAAGCTGCATTTCAAATGAGAGGGTTTGATCAACATAAACCCCTAAGATCTTCACCACAGGGGAGAGTATATATTTAGTCTGGTCAACTGGTATATGATCCACAGTTGGATCAGGATTATTGCCAAACAATAAAAGCTTAGTCTTGTTAGTATTAATTTTAAGTAATGTTGAGACATCCAAGAACTAATTGGAACAAAATGGCTTTGAACCAGAGATGACACTTAGGCCAAAGCGGAAGAAACAGGAATTATAATGGTAATATCGTCAGCATAGCTGTGTGTTGTAAAACCCTCTCTTGTCAATCCCAGATCCAGAGAATGTAGAAATACAATAAGCATGGTAGGTGACAAGGGGGAACCCACATGGATTTCTTCAGCTATCCAACAGTATTACGCTACCCTTTACCCTATAGGATCGTGAAACCAGAAAACCCCTAAACCAGTTTAACACCATCTATACCAATCTGATTCAGTACTGAAATCATATCATGGTGCACCCAAATGCAGACGAAAGATCAAATTGAAGAAACAAGACCTTGTCATCTGTACACACAATACATTGAGCAGTATCGCAGACAGAAAATACTACAGTCTCAGTATTATGGGAGGAACAAAAACCTGATTGGGGTAAGTGCAATTGGGGTATGCTTTGACAAATAAAGAGTCCAGTTGGAAATGGAATTAAGCTTCCATAAGCTTAACAAAAAAAGGTATCGGTGCTACTGGTCTCTAGAGTTCTCGAGACACTTTTGAAACCTTCATAATAGGCATAATTATTTCACACATTCTACATGGGAAAGAAGAAAGTAAACATTGAATCCAATCAAATAAAATAAGCAAAAACTCGTGTGAAGGCACAGTTGGAGGGAAAGGGTCTAATACACAACATGATTTATTATAATTTCAAAAGAGTGATTTAAACAAAATCCGATCAATAGGAAGAAAATCTGTCTATTCTATCCCCAATAATTTCAGAAAAATTACTTACAATATCATTTACATATGGAGCATTATCGAATCATTAGTCATTTATTTTGAAAGCAAGTAGCTAACTCAGCTGCTGTGGGAATCGTACCTTCGTCCAAACAGATCAGATGAGAAATTTTTGTCACTTCATTTCTAATCTCCTACAGGTCTGCTTTAGTTTAAGTAATTAGAATTGAACTATTTACTGCTTTTGCAAGTTACTCTAATCTTTAAACACTTGGGCGCAATCTCATCTAAAGTACTAATGCGAAACTCCTTCCATGGCCAGTGGGAAAAAGGAGGTGATGTTCTTCTGTGTAAGTTCCTGGTCAGACGTCATTTGGAATACTGTGTACAGTTCTGGAGACCGCCGCTGCAAAAAGATATAACCAGGATGGATTTGGTCTTTGTCATAAAGCGTTGGGGACAGACTTAAAGATCTCAATATGTATACTAAGGGAGAGGGGAGATATGAGAGAGACACTTAAATATCTATGCAGCATAAATGCACAGGAGGCAAGTTTCTCTTCAGTTGAAAGGAAGCTCTGGAACCAGGTAGCATAGGATGTCTCAGAAGTAACCTGAGGAAATACTTCATGAAAAGGGTGGTGGATTTGTGGCATGACCTCCTGATGGATGTAATGGAGAGGAAAACAGTACCTGAATTCAAAAGAGCTTGGGGCAAGTACATAGGATCTTGAAGGGGTAGGAGATGGCATAGATGGGTAGACTGAATAGGCCATATCGTCTTTATCTGCTCACATTTTTCATTCTATGTTTTTGTTTTTCTATTTTTGGTTTGCATGCCATAGGTTGGCTAATCACTACATTTTTCATTAATTTCTTGCTGGGAAATGTAGTCCAGCTTTCTCAAAGAAGGTTATGCTTTACATTTCCTTATGTTTTAATGAGTGGAAGTTACTTTTACCCATAACTTTTTCATGACGCGCTCTTCCTAGCTGCTTGTCACACTGTCTGTGTAACGGTGCTGCCGTACATAGGTGGCAATAGCAGTTGCTGCTTATACAATCGGCACTGAAATCAGTGCCAACTAAGTGTATTCTATAATCGGCACCTAGATTTGGATGCCGATTTATAGAATACGCTTAGTTGATATTTTAGTACCTAAATCTGCGTGCGTCCATTTACACCAACTAAAACATGGTGTAAATCCCGGTGTATAGATTTAAGTGCACTGGGCCATATTCAGTGGTGTGCTGGTAAATTTTTAGCAGTCTCTCCCCGGTCCACCTCTGCACGCCCCCCCCCCCCCCACAACAGGCTCTCTCCCCAGTCCACCTCTGTGCCCCCCCCCCCTAAATTGCAGAGCCGGCTATAGCCGGGGAGAGAGCCTGGGAGGGGAGCAATGCATTACTCTCTCCAGGAAGACTGGGATTCTGTGGTGCAGGGCAAGCCGGCTCTGCTGTTCTTCTCCTCCCTTGTGCGAGCTACAGGGTCCTAGTCTCTGAGTCTAGTACATACATGAAGAAGGCAACTTGGTTGTCCAGTGGATTCTTCGGGGTAGGCAGGAAAGATCCCCAGTCTTTCCTGCCCGCTGCCGGCGCTGACTCTCCTGCGGCGTTACTGCTTCGCTCTTCAAAAATGGCCACCGAGACTTACAAGTGCGGCCTCTGAGATTTCAGTAGAAGTCTCGGCAGCCATTTTTAAAGAGCAATCCGGCAGCGGGGGAGGGTCAGTGCCGGCAGCAGGCAGGCAAGACTGGGGATCTTTCCTGCGTGCCCCGAAGAATCCACTGGACAACCAGGGTAGTTGCCTTCTTCAAGTATGTATACTGGACTCGGAGCCTGGGACCCTGTAGCTCGGGGGAGGGAGGGAGGAGAGCCGGCTTGCAAGATGGTAAAAAATTTAACAACCGGCTCTTGATAGCCGGTGCGAGCTGGCTCCAGCACACCACTGGCCATATTCTATAACTAGGTGCCTAAATTTTAGAATGCCCACAAAACACCTATAACCATGCCCCTTTTTGCCTGTGTGCATTAGACGTTCGGCACACATCATTGTAGAATATGCTTAGCAAGTTGTGTGCCTAAATTCTAATCAGTGCTGATATCAGCGCTCATTAGCTTATTAAGCCAGTTAAATTATGTGTGGTGTTAGAATCCGCACCAATTTCGGCACCTAAATCCACACTATACAGAATCTAGGGGTTAGTGACTAATTTTTCTCACTAAAGAGAGAGTGCTAGCACCACTCATGGACCAACACTAAGCCTGCTTTGCAGAATAAACACAAGTTATGCTTATAACCACACAACGATGGGCTGTGTAGGCATTGCTGTGCGGCAGTTGCTAGTGTGGCTTTGTAAATGGGGGGGATAGCAAGGTGTAAAGATTTTAAAAATTTGTTTTTGGCAGTCAGAGCTGCCACTGATTGCATAAGCAGCTTTGAAGGTCAGACCCATTAAGTTTAGGCACAATTTGATTTTTAATTGCAAGTCTGTTGTGTTTAAAATAGGGAACACCTGATCCTTATTATTCTTTATTCTGCCATTGCCTTTGTGGTGCAGAGAATAGATAAGTGAGGGGGGAAAAAAGAGCCACCTTTTTAATTAGACAAAAGGACCATGGCATAGAGCCTCTAAAAACCAATATTCTAGTTTTCTGTTTTCTCTTTCTAGTGTAGTGCTCTGGTCTTAGAGAAACCTGAATTCAAAAGGACCAGTGTAGTCTCCAAATCTCATATACCGCTGATTCTGGTTTATTACATTGTTTTAAAAATTATGGTTTTTAATTTCTGTTTTTAGAGTGTTCCTTTATACCCTTTGCAACCTTCAGCGGCCACTTTGCCTGTTTTTCATACCAAGCTTCTAAACTGTTAATCTTTGTGCCTATTATCTATTTCCAAACATGAATTATTGACTTTCATTTCTATGTAGTCTGCTTCTAAATTCTAGCTCCTCTTCACCTGATCCTCTTTCATCTGCAACATCATTCATATCCACAACTGCCTCAGCCAGTATCTCCGTCCCCAGATAGTGCTGTCAACACCAGTAATGTTTTTGTTGTTGTTGTTTGTTTTTTCTCATGTGCTACTGTTTATTAACCACTTTATTTATTAGAATTTATTTACCGCCTTTTTGAAGGAATTCACTTTTATAATAACCACCTAAAGCAGTGTACAATAGGTATAGCTTGACGTAAAGACAATATTAAAATTATCAAATGTAAACTGTAACACCCCAGCTACTCATGTGCTGAGAGCCCTTTTATGGCTCCTGTCTAGCCTCAAACACTCTCAGCCAGGGCTCACTAGTGCTTTGTTTCCAGAAATGCTTAGAGACAAAGCTTCTCTGTGGCAGCTTGTAAACTTGGTCTCAATGTTTAGACTTCCCCTTTAACTCAGGGTGACTCCCTCATGTACCACCAGTTCGTGGACATGCCTCCCTGCTGTATCCTCTGGTAACAGATCACTCTTCTGGTACCCCTGATGGGGCCCCCTGTTACCCTTCTTGGGAATAGAAACCTGGTTTCTCCGCTTTCATCAATATGCAAATTCACTCTATCCCAGATGCAAATTCCCTTTATTAGCACCATGCTCTAGTCTTATGGGGAATAACTTCTTTCCCACATATCATTCAACTTCCAGCAATACACGGTTCCATTACTACTAAAAGGCATACCAGGTAAATACCTTCTTGGTTTTTAGAGGGATCCTTCTCTCTCCACTTCCAAGGGATCTCCTCTAGCAGGCTTCAGGCTTCCCAGGTCCCCATCTCCTTTCCTTCTTTTTCTCTCTTTTTCTTTCTTTGTTTTTTCTCTCTCTCTCTTCTTGGAGGGTGCTCTTTATAGTGTGCCTAATTATCCTCCCCACCTCTTTAGGCCCCTCCCCCTGGTTCCACAAAGGTCCAGGCCTCCAACTTTCTCTCACCTACTCTGAGAGATCCCCCTGATGGCCTCTTCAGAGAAGGGCAGGTCATGTACCATGAGCACCCCCTAGCTGTCCCTTCAGGTCATTACTTGGACCTACCCCTTTTGGCTCCCTCTAGGGACCAGATCAGGGCATTTTCCAGTGTTTCCCTAGGACAGCGCCCTCTGGCAGCCTCCTCAGGGTAGGGCAGTCCTGTGTTTATCACAAAACATAAAATTATAATCGATGATGTAAATTTTGAAGATGGGCAAATTAAGTTCTAGTAATAGCAATAATATACATATTCAAACAGCACAGCAGAACATTCATAGGACAATATGATTCATATTATCAGAATACAAATGAAATGTCATAATATGCACACATTTAGAACAGATAACATGATGTGCACAATGACTGAACAAATATCGTTAAAAGCAGATGAGGGGACAAATATAGTTGACGTAGATGGGATGGGAAGGACAAAAGCATTGGGATAAATGGTGGCTACACTGAAGGCAAATCATCTATAAAGTTGTGGAACCAGTCTTAGTTATGTAGAAAGCTAGTCCAGGTGCAGTGTGAGTGGATAGTCAGTTGCACATGTATTAAAGGTTTGGGTGAAGAGCCAGGCTGTTGCCTGCTCCATGAAATAGAGGTAGCCTTGAGCTAGTCGTAGTAGCCTCTCTGGGAGTGAGTTCCAGAGTGTGAGGGCTACTCCTGAGAAAGCTATCCAGTGGCTATCACATTGTGCAATTTTTATTATTATTTTCCCCCTTTTGACAAAGATTTATTTTATTTTTATTTTTGTTGCATTTGTACCCCACACTTTCCCACTCATGGCAGGCTCAATGCGGCTTACATGGGGCAATGGAGGGTTAAGTGACTTGCCCAGAGTCACAAGGAGCTGCCTGTGCCGGGAATCAAACTCAGTTCCTCAGGACCAAAGTCCACCACCCTAACCACTAGGCCACTCCTCCTACACAGATGTGTAGTGGACTAGCTTATGTTTTAGGTTCTTTGGCCCATTTTGTATGAGAGCCTTAAAAATCCGTTTTTGGCCCTGTGGAGGACTGGTAGCCAGTGCGGCTTTTGTAGGTAAGGTGTGATCTGGTAAAGATTGAGGATTCATGAACAGTTGGTTGGTACAGGGTCTGGTGTACCATCTGACTAATAGGGAGAGTGAACTGGTTTATGATATGCAGAATCCCAGTGACTTATACTGGCATGTATTTAGTGTTGTACCTGTTTAAAGTGGTAACTTGTCTACCTAAGAAATGCAGTTGGGAGACCTGTGACTTGCATCCCTGTCCTCCTGCTCTGTTTATCCATCTACCTGCAACTAGGTGGTTTTTTTTTTGGGGGGGTGGGGTCGCCTATTTTATAAACATCATTAGAAGAATTTTGTTTTCAAGATGCCTTGGATAAAATTATTTTGACACACACAGATTTTGAAATTTTCATGAACTGATAGGGTGCTTTGCGCATATTCCTGCTGTGTTCCTAGTATTCCTTGTGAAGATGTTAGAGATTGTGCTGGCTGCATAATTACAGGATTATCTTTTCAAGTTTGATATTCTAGATCCCATACAGTCAGGACTTAGGGTGGTTATAGTACAGAAACCCTTTTAATTGTATTCATTTTGGAATGTAGGAGAAGCGTGGATACAGGCAAGGAGGCTGCATACATGCTCGATGTTCTTTGAGAGCTAAGAGCTCTTTGCATTGAGCAAGTCTGTTCTCTTGAGGCTAGAACAGCAGACTTGGAGGAGTTGAGGGAGACAGAGGTACATAGAGAAGGCCTACAGGGACATTGTACAGAAGTCCCACTTCCAGTCTGGCAGCCCCTTTGCTGCCTTGGAGGAAACCTGGTGAAGCTGGAAGTAATCCTGTAGCCAGGACCTGCCCATCAGGGGATGCAATATCCTCTCGCACTGAGGATGTGCTTCCATGAGCTTCTGCTCAGGAGGGAAGGGTTAGGACAGCTGTTGTAGTTGGTGATACAATCATTAGGTATGTAAATACCTGGGTGGCAGATGGGCATGAGGATCACCTGGTCACTTGCCTTCATGGTGTGAAGGTGGAGGACCTCACGTGTCACCTAGATAAGATTTTAGATAGTGCAGGGGAGGAGTCAGCTGTCTTGGTACACATCGGTACCAATGACATAGGAAAATGTGTGAGGAAGTGCCAGTTCTGAAAGGATAAAACCAGGCTGCTGGCACTAACTTTTAAATAGAAGATACAGCAGCTTTTAAACTAAAATGGGGGGGGGGGGGGGGGGGGGGGGGGGGGCAACAGTCCCCCAGGAACATGTGGGTCAGTGTGGGGTATCTTTCAAAGATACTATTGAAACAGGATCTTTAGGGTGAAAGAAAGCCAGGAGTGTTTAATGGGAGAACAGAATAAAGGATGCAAATTATCCCCGTCAACTTCAAAGCAGCTTGTAGATGCTAGGAAAAAAACACAATTTGAAGTGTCTATATAGAAATGCTAGAAGCTTAAAAAATAAGATGGGAGAGTTGGAGTTTATAGTACTAAATGAAAAGGTAGATATAATAGGCATCTCAGAGACCTGGTGGATGGAGGACAACCAATGGGACACTATTATCAGGGTACAAATTATATCACAATGATAGAGTGGATCAAATTTGGAGGGGGGGGGGGTGCGTTATGTGCTGAAGAGGAATTTGAATCAAACAGCATTGTACAATCATTGTGGATAGAAATTCAATGTGTGAAGGGAAAGATTATATTGGTAAGGCTATACTACCATTCACCAGGACAGAATGAAAAGATGAATGAACAAATGTTTGCAGAAATTAGGAAAGCTGGCAAATTGGGCAAAATTAAATGGTGATTTCAATTACCCCAATATTGACTGGATAAATGCTATTGACTGGAGTGCTAGGGAGATAAAATTCCTAGAAGTAATAAATGACTGCTTCTTGGAACAATTGGTCCAAGAACTGACAAGAGGGGGAACTATTTTAGATCTAGTCCTTAGTGTAATGCAAGGCGATACGAGAGGTAACTATGTTGGATCTGCTGGGAAACACTGATCATAACATGGTCAAATTGGAGCTAATGTCTGGAGTGAAGTCTCTAAGGAAATCTACTATAGCACCATTTAATTTTCGAAAGGGTGTCTATGACAACATGAGGAAAATGGTTAAAAAAGCTGAAAAGGTCAGCTGCAAAAGTTAGGACTTTAAAATCAGGCATGGATGTTGTTTAAAAATACCATCATGGAAGCCCAGATCAGATGAATTCCACATAGTAAAGGTGGAAAGAAGAGCAGAAGACAGCCAGCATGGTTAAAAGGTGAAGTGAAGTGAAAGAGGCTATTAGAGCCAAAAGAGCATCCTTCAAAGAATGAAGAAAAGGATCCGAGTGAAGAAAATAAAAAGCAACATAAGCAGTGTTGAGCTAGATGCAAAGCATTGATAAAGAAGGCTAAAAGAGAATATGAAGAAAATGTTGCCGTTGAGACAAAAGCTCATAGTAATACCTTTTTCTTCAAATACATCAGAAGCAGAAATCCTGTGAGGGAATCCGTGGGACTGTTAGATCATGAAGGAGCAAAAGGGGCACTCGGGGAGGCCAAGGCCATAGCAGAGAGATTGAATAAATTCTTTGCTTCGGCCTTATGGAGGAAGATGTAAGAGATCTACTTGCATCGGAAATGGTTTTCAAGAATGACTATCCTGCTTATTTTCGAATGAGAAGGCCGGCCATCTTCCGACACAAATCGGGAGATGGCCGGCCATCTCCTGAAGCCAGCGAAATCGGTATAATCGAAAGCCGATTTTCGCCGGCTTCAAGTGCTTTCTGTCGCAGGGCTGGCCAAAGTTCAAGGGGGCGTTTCAGCAGGGTATGGAAGGCAGGACGGGGACGTGGTTTCGAGATGGCCGGCTTTGGCCGATAATGGAAAAAAGAAGGCCGGCTCTGAGGAGCATTTGGCCGGCTTCACTTGGTCCATTTATTTTTAGGACCAAGTCTCAAAAAGGTGCCCCAACTGAGCAGATGACCTCCCCTTTCTCCCCCAGTGGTCACCAACCCCCTCCCACCCCCCAAAAAAATTAAAAATCATTTTTTTCCAGCCTCTATACCAGCCTGAAATGTCATAACAGCTCCATGACAGCAGTATGCAGGTCCCTGGAGCAGTTTTTAGTGGGTGCAGTGCACTTCAAGCAGGTGGAGGGGGATGGGCCTGGGTGTACAGTTGTGGGTAGTGGGTTTTGGGGGGGGGGTTGGGGGCTCAGCACACAAGGTAAGGGAGCTATGTTCCTGGAAGCAATTTCTGAAGTCCACTGCAGGGCCCACTAGGGTGCCCGGTTGGTGTCCTGGCATGTCATGGGGACCAGTGCACTACAAATGCTGGCCCCTCCCATGACCAAATGCCTTGGATTTGGCCGGGTTTGAGATGGCCTGCATCGGTTTCCATTATTGGCGAAAACCGATGCCAGCCATCTCAAACCCGGCCATCTCTGACATTTGGCCTGCCCCAACCGTATTATCGAAATGAAAGATGGCCAGCCGTTCGATTATGCCCCTCCACATGGACAAACTGAAAAATCTTGGTGAACCTGGAATATGTACTGAGCCAAATCAACAAGTTAGAGTGATTAATCACCTGGACTAGATGGCATACACACCAGGGTACTGAAAGAACTTAAACATGAAATTACTGATCGTTAGTGATCAATCATTAAAATCATCCGTAGTACCTGAAGATTGGAGGTTGGCCAATGTAATGCAGATTTTTTAAGAGTTCCTGAAAATTACAGACCGTTAAGCTTGACTTCAGTGCCGAGGAAAATAGTGGAAACTACTATAAAGAATAAAATTACGGAACACACAGATAAACCTTGTTTAATGGGACAGAGTCAGCATGGGTTCATCCAAGGGAAGTCTTGCCTCACCAATTTGCTTCATTTCTTTGAAGGTGTAGATAAACATGTGGATAAATATGAGGCAGTTGATGTGTATCTAGATTTTCAGAAAGCTTTTGACAAAGTTCCTCATGAGAGACTCCTGGGAAAATTAAAAAGTCATGGGATAGGAGGCAATGTCCTTCTATGGATTAGAAAGTGGTTACTGGACAGAAAACAGAGAGGGTAGGGTTAAATGGCAATTTTTTTCAGTGGAAGAGGGTGAATAGTGGAGTGCCTCAGGGATTGTACTGTGACCGATGCTATTTAACTTATTTATAAATGATCTAGAAAACAGAATGACGAGTGAAGTGATTGAATAATTTTTGTGTTATCTGCATATTTAAAGTTGTCAAAACACAAGTGGATTGTGAAAAATTGCAGGAAGACCTTAGGAAACTGGAAGACAGGGCATCCAAATGGCAGATTAAATTTAGTGTGGACAAATGCAAGGTGATGCACATTGGGAAGATTTATCTGAATCATAGTTAACTGATGGTAGAGTCCACCTTAGGAGTCAGCTCAAGAAAAACTTCTAGGTGTCATTGTAGACAATACACTGAAATCTTCTGCCTAGTGCTCAGCAGCAGCCGAAAAAACAAATGGGATGCCAGGAATCATTAGGAAAGGGATGCAAAATAAGACCAAGGATATTATAATGCCTCTGTATCGCTCTATGGTGCAACCTCACCTTGAGTATTGCGTTTAATTCTGGTCGTCGTATCTCGAAGAAAGAAATAGCGGAATTGTAAAAGGTTCAAAGAAGAGCAACCAAAATGATAGGATGGAACTCCTCCCATATGCGCTTGCTCTGCCTCCTTTTCCCATGTGTTCACTGACTGCCAGGGGCGACCCTATAATGAGGCCAAGTGAGGCAGCTGACTCAAGTGGCAGTACAAGGAAGTGGCATCTTGCCACAAGCCAGCACTCTGCTGCACTCCTCTGGCATCTTTCCTTGTCTTCCCTTCCTTTCTATTCACCGCCGAGTCACTCGCTCACTCCCCCTGGGCCAGCATCTCCTTCCTTCCTTCCTCAACTCTCTTCCCCCGAGTTTACCTTTAATTTGTTTCAAAACTTGCCGGGCGGCAGCAGCGATGCACAGGCACTGCCCTGTCACCAGCCTGACATTCTCTCTCTACTGTGGTGGCCTGCCCTCTCTGAGGTAACTTCCTGTTTCCGCTGGGGTGGGCCACACAGTAGAGAGAGAAGATGTCAGGCTGATGGCAGGGCAGTGCCTGTAAATTGCTATCGCTGCCTGGCAACAGTGTTTTGAAACAAATTAAAGGTAGACTTGGGGGAAGAGAGTTGAAGGAGGAAGAGGGGAGATGCTGGCCTGCTTGGGGGGAGGGGGAGAGTGAGAGAGATGTTAGGCTCACCCCATCTCCTATTTTATCTAACCTCCTTGCCCTGAGCCCATTATACGGGCTGAAGCCAGTATGCAGAACTTGCCACCACACTGGTTCACCCAAAACAATAGCAAAAATTTATTGAAAACAATAATAAAAAGATTATTAGAAATAATGGACAGCCTATGCATGGTCCATCTCTAAAAAGTCTAAAGCTCCAGTAGTTGGATAGGCAACAGATGGAGAACAAAATTATTTTGTACTTATTTGAAAGCTTCCCATATGTAAATATAAATATCATGAACTAACAATTGAATATCACTAAAACAGCTTAACAATTATTGTAGCTGGTAGAGAAACAGCAGTTATAAATGCAGTATTTTGTGCAGATTTTTCTACACTGCTCTATACAATACAGATGGCCAAATTTCAGTAAGGATATCCAGTTTGTTGATGGGTTAATCTTAACTGTTGTTGTCAGTGGCATTCCTAGGGTGGCTGACACCCGGGGCGGATCGCCGATGTGCCCCCCCAGTGCATTTTTACCTGCTGGGGGGGGGGGGGGGTGCCGCGCGCCTGTCGGCTTTGCTCATTCCATGCTCCCTCTGCCCCGGAACAGGAAGTAACCTGTTCCGGGGCAGAGGGAGCACGGAACAAGAGGCGCCGACAGGCGCGTGGCACCCCCCCAGCGGCGTGCACCCGGGATGGACCGCACCCACCGCCCCCCCCCCTAGGAATGCCACTGGTTGTTGTAATCTGCTTCGGGAAGCCTGGTGTTATAAAGATGGAATATACTGAAATTACATGGATGTAAAATTAAACTCTCCTTTCACTGGGTCACATGGAATCACATCTGCATCTATTTTGTATAAGTTTACATTTTAGATACACAGATGGATTATTCTGCTTTGAGGCACGTTTCAGGGACCAGTGGTTTTATAAGTCAAAATTAAAATAAATATTTTGTTTCATGCAGATCTCTTATGTTTAAACATAACTAAATGGGCTATAAGCCCCTAATGCAGTCCATTGCTTTTCTTATATTTTGTTCTTGAGATGACTTGTACTGTGCCAAAACTGAAAACTCTTATCTCTATCTGGTTGATAATAAAAGGAGCTCATTGTGAACACTATCCACCCTAAAAGACTGTTTTGTGTTTGTACATGAGGAATTGTGATAGTGCATATATAAGTGTGTGTTATATATGGAACATAACCACAAAGGAATGCTATGGTCACATTTTCAATATGATAATACTAAAATCCAGCTAAGGAACAGGTTATTTTGAATTAGTCTTCACTGGACCAAACTTGCTTTCCTTGTGCCATCACCTCCAGCTGGATAGGCCATTTTCTGCTGTAGTTCTGTTATGTTAGTAGCACCTTCACTAAGCATGACCTTAATTTCTGCCAGTTCCTTCATTATCCAGTCCAACAAGTTCTGCAGCTGTCACGAAGAAGCCATCTTTAATGGTATGGCTAGATCTTGCTTTGGTCTTTTACTGCTGCTTTGCGCCCCAAAAGCAGTCTCTATCTTTTTTTTTTGCTACGTTGCTATCCCTAGAACATTTCAGCAGCCAGAAATGAGCTGCTGAGTTAAGAATTGAGAGTTTACGCAACAAAATACAAGCGTGGGGAAGGAGAGCATGAGGATTAAGCTGCCATCCCATGTACTGCAGGCTCCACCCCCTGCCATAAAGATGTTCTGATTTTTCTTTAAGAAATTATTAAGGACTCTGTTGTTTAAACAGGCATTTGATGCAAGATGGCTCACAATTTACATATGCTGTCTAATTTTTCAAGGTATGCTGTTGTAGGGGGGGGGGGGGGGGTCTATTGGAATTCTAGGTTATGGTACTAATGATTTTCTTTTATGTTGCTATGGTGACGTAGAAAAAGTGTATTAGGCCACAGGCAGAACTACAAGGTGGAGTCAGAAGCCAAAGGAAAGATTGTTTATTCAGAGACCCCACATGGCCTGTGTTTCAGCAAATGCTGCATCAGGGGTCTGTCAACATAAAGAAATACCACAATTTTAAAAACATAAATGTAACCAAAATTAAAACAAATGCTAAAAAAAACATATAAATACCAGTCAGAAGTACAACATGAGACATCATTCTTTAGAGTTCTTCACAATAGAAGCAACAAATGAAAACACTGTGAAAAAAAGGTGTGTGCGTATGTATATCTATCTATCTATATGTATATATATATTTTAGAACATAAGTATTGCCATATTGGGATAGACTGAAGGTCTATCAAGCCCAGCATCCTGTTTCCAGTAGTAGCCAATCCAGGTCACAAGTACCTGGCAAGATCCCAAAACAGCACAATACCTTTTATGCTGCTTATTCTAGAAATAAGCAGTGGATTTTCCCAAGTCCATTTTAATAATGATCTATGGACTTTTCCTTTATCTACCTATCTATAATAAAAATGTCATATATCATAAAAAAACATGTTTAACAAAAAATAGTTACGATGTGCTGTGGATTTAGTTACATATAGTACTACTAAATTAATAAAATAGTTTACACCAGTCTCAGCAGGCATATATATATATATATATATATATATATATATATATATATAATCGTAAACCATACAAAATGTCAGCGGGCATCCTTAATAAGTATCCTAAATGGGCATCTTCTGCTTATGTCATGAAAAAACATCAGAAGGGTCAAAAAACGCTAAAATATGTCCAAAACCTTTGATATCAAATAACAGTAAAAACATGCAACTAGTTTTATAAAGGCAAAAAATAGGCAAGTACCGTGCTTCTTAATTAGAGCGCGGTCATCATTGTGCCATATATAATTAGGTAATGGGAATGTCAAGAATCATTTAAACACATATTGCTAAATGATTGCCACTGAAAAATTTCACATAGTGTTTATGGACAGGAAAATAGTCATTAGTTATTGTATTCCATAACAATACAACCACTGAGGAACTGAGTTTGATTCCCACTTCAGGCACAGGCCTTGTGACTCTGGACAAGTCACTTAACCCTCCATTACCCCATGTAAGCTGCATCGAGCCTGCCATGAGTGGGAAAGCGCGGGGTACAAATGTAACAAAAAAAAAAAAAAACGAGATTACTAGCTCTTAAAACCATTAAAATCATACAAACCACTATGCATGGATAATTATTCGGATGTTATTGAGGCACCAACCTTGACTATTGATGACTGACTGTCTCTTAATGATCTTGAAATGATCAGTGTAATAACATACCAAAACCGTGGCTACCAAAGAACAGAACTAAGAAATCAAGATAACAAATAAAAGCATTAAAATAACAAAAAACATACTGCAAAAAGACAAACAGCAGTGGCAGTTACCTATGTCTTTTTAAGCAAAAAAAACCTCTTATCTGCAGTTCTCTAGTCTACCTCCCCGTCCACGAACTCCTCTTGTGAGTGAGCCTGCCCTGCTGGTATCCATTGTAACTAGAAGCAGAGACTGGAGGAAGGATCTTGGCTTCATCTAGTCACAGGAAAAGGTAATCTAGAGGAAGTTTCTGGGCTGTAGAAGTTCCTGCATATGGTTGGGGGAGGGGGGCAGCAGGGAGGAGAAAGAGAGAAATAAACCCCCTCCAAAATGCCTCATCATATTTCTAAGAGAGAAAGTAATTAGCTGCAATATATATATCACTGGTTCACTGTAATATAATAATTTAAGGAACTAAACCTTTCAAACAGCCTTCTCTCATCTCTCCTGATTAAATACAGGCATCAGACAGATGCTTTTACTTGCAGAGGGGTTAGAAAGAATTCCACGAGCCATGCTCTGCATGCTTTACCCACTTAAGTGAGAGAAAATTTGATGGCTTACTCATTGCGTTCAAATTGCCTCTCCTATCTCCACTTGTTTCCTAAACTGGTGAAATAGGTAGAAATAATGTCTTGTTTCTTCAGTAAATGGCTAATATTTGTTTCACAAATATGTGAATTCTGAAGAATATTTATGAAAATTAATAATTTGATTTCCTAGAGTAAAAGGCGCACAGACTTGTTCACCCCTCATGGAGTGAAGTAGTAAAAAGGACAGGAGGGTTTTTAATAAAATGTGTCAGCCCGGGGGAAAGGGAGCAAGCAGGAGTTAAGAGGAAGCATTAGAAAGATGGGTGATCAATGGATGATTAGAAAGAAGAGGGCCAGGAGCATGTTTTAAAATAAGAGGAATCAGAGGTGTTGGGTTCTGTGGACATCAGTATGTATCAGCATGAGAACTGAGCAACATATATGGGTGGAGATGCTGGCTGAAGAAGTTGTTGGAGATGAAGGGACATGGGATGATTGCATACTAGACCACATAGAGGAGCTAGAATTTAGGAACAGACTATACAGAAAGGAATGCAAAAATCCTTAATTGGAAATAGCTAGTAAGCACGAGGATTAATTTTTTTTGTTTGTTTTTGTTTTTTTAGCAGCTGGGAATGAAATAAATAGTACATTTTAGGGGTTTTGGACAGTTGCAAATATTGTGACTTGTGTGGGGTGGAGGCAGTGAAGACTGTGGTGTCTTGAACCCTACTCTACTGGAATCTTGTTTGGCATGCTCTTGTAGGAGAGATGAGACATATGACTTGTAGAGTGTCTGTCTGTGTTGCCAACCTGGAATTGGAACTATTCACAGGGGAAAACCAGTTTTCAGCTCTTGGGGAGTGCAGGGAAATACATGATGGTAAACATTTCATTATCTGCACCAGACTAGACAGAAGACGCCTATACTGTGGGCAGACTACAAAAAAAAAAAAAAAAAAAAAACCTTGTCCTTCCCACTTTCAAAGATGAAGACAGCCAGCCTTAAGTCCAGCTTTCAACTCCAGCCTGCAGCAAGCAAGCAACTTGTGCTAATCATTGGCCTGTTTGGCTGTTTCCTAAAAGAAGGAGAAACGGTGAGGTTATAAATATAGGGACTCGCTCGCCCCAAGAGATGCTGAATCAGGAGCAGAGCAGGGATTTCTGCTAGCTCAGAAGCATGGGATGGGTCATTCCATTCAGATCTGAAAAAATGTTGCATCTAATGGATCAAGACTGGCAAGGCTGTGAACCCATATGTTCTCATCTGCTTGTTTTAAAGCTCTATATTAGTAAGAGGAAGGCTGCACACAAAAAAAGCTGTGTGGCTGAAATAGTGCTGCTCAGGATGACAGGAACCAGTGGTGGTTGGTCTGCTTAGTCATAGCGGTGCTGTACCCTTTCAGCAGCTGGCATAGATTACTTTTAGCTCTGCACTCCTGAGCTGTATGCTTGGAACCATTGATTGCACAGTATCAGAAGTCTAGTACGTTCATATATAATTTGCCTTATTTTTAAAGGTAATCAATAGAAATAAAACAAAATAAAACATGGAAAAGAAAATAAGATGATACCTTTTTTATTGGACATAACTTAATACATTTTGAGATTAGCTTTTGAAGGTAGCTCTTCTTTGTCAGATCGGAAATAAGCAAATGTTGGTAGATGACAGTATATACGTGGAACATCAAAGCATTGCAGTGACAGTCTAACAGGATGAGGGTGGGTTAGGTGAGACACAGAGAGAGCTGGGTGAATGAGGGACAGGGAGATATGCATGGAGATAGGAGGGTGACAAAGCAGTACAATTTTATGGTTTATAATGGGCTAGAAAACCCAGATATTTGTTAAGTCCTGTCTGGTGGGTGTCAAAATATTTAATCATTCTGACTTCAAAGGTCTTACGTCTCTGTATTGCTTTAAAGTTCCCTTTTAGGATTGTTACCATAAAATCACCGGTACAGTGTTCTGGTTTTGTAAAGTGTTGCCCCACAGAGGTGACATCCTGGTTGGTACTGGCATTTTTCATATGGACTGAGGGTAAACAAAGGTTTGTGTTATGGTTGTAAGGGTGTTCCTTTTTAGTCGGACCAGTATCCCCACATATGCAACGTTATGAGGTTAGAGAGAAGTGTGGGGTATTTTTAAGACGCCTTGCAATAGGAAGTGCCTCTTTCTGAGGAGTGTCTTTCTGTAGAACTCATGAGCTCTAGGCTGGTGGTTCTTCTTCTAGATTCTTGTCCTAAGTGTGCACTAAAAATAGGATGTCATTGGTCAGAAAATTTAAATTGTTAGAGATGTTCACAGGAAAAAAATTTGGTTTTGGGTTGTTTAGAAACACAAATCATTTCTATTAAAGTCAATAGAGCAAACAATGTTGCTTTCTAACAGAGGAATTTTCCATCCACTTTCAATGAAAATTGCTGGCAGGAATCTGCTAGAACAGAAGTTCTCAACCAGTATGTTGGGGCTCGCTGGTGTGTCCCCAAGAGGTGAGAGAGGTATGTCACAAATCATCTGGGTATAGATAGCATGCTTGTGTTTCCTTTACAACCATAAGTACCTGTAAGCTGGGAAGACCAACAATCGAGTCAGGTTCTCAAAATCCCCGTAACTGGTCCCTATTTCTGCTTCTCCTCTAGCCGCAACTGAAAATATCGCAGGTCTGCTGTCCATAGATTGCTATATCATTTGAGTAGCATATTTGCAGGTTTTTGTGACTTCACAGTATCTAGCAGAGCAGGAATTTTGTGTTGCTGTTACTGGGGTGACACTAGAAAATGAATATACATATTTATTTTGATGTGAGAAATCTGGGACGAATGTGTTGCATACAGCTTTTTGATATGGGATAGGCAAATTCATACTAAGTATAGTCAAACAATGAAATAGTTAGGTGTGCTTTGTTCAGCTGTCAATTTTAGTGTTCAGTGTGTCATATACACAGTGCTTTTTTTGTGGCGGTACAGCATACCGGCAACGTTTTTTTTACCTCCCGAGCCCCCCTCTCACTGCTCCTGTTTCCTCGCTACCTGCTTGAGAGTCCAGGTCCCCAATCAATCAGTACAAGACCTGGAAGGCACCAGCACTATTCACTCATGGAGGCCCTGTTGGTACTGCCCCTCTGATGCATACGTGACATGTCAGAGAGGGTGGAACTAACAGGGCCTTCCCGAGCATTTGGCATAGGGCGCGAAGGCTCGTCAGCGCTGGTGCCGGGCCTTGTACTAGCTGATGCTGGGGGCCCGGTTTCTCAAGCAGGCAAGCACCGGGAGAAGGAGGAGGGTGGGGAGGGGGGTGGGAGAATCATTGGACATGGATCGCAGGGGAGGACAGGGGGGATAGGAGAATCGCTGGACATGGATGGAGGGGAGGACAGGGGAGAGAGGAGAAATGCTGGACATGGAGTGGAGGAGAGAGGAGAAATGCTGGACATGGAGGGGAAATATATTTTTAAAGAAGATCAGAGAAGTGAGGGGAAAGGAGGAGGAGATGGACTGTGGTGGGGAGAAGGGGAAGAGATGCCTGGACCTCAGGGCCCCCTGGAGCTGTAGGGCCCAGGGCAGATGCCCTGTTTGCCCCCACCTAACACCGGCCCTGGTGCTGCATGCAGAATCTGGGTTCTTAGGATTTCAGGTTAATTTTTGAAGAATTTGAAGAGGGGCTATCTCTGTTCTCCATGTGTGATTGCAAGGCCAAATGTCTGAAAAGGGATCTGTTTGTTAGGTTCTGAGTATTGTGTTTCAGATTTGGCAAGACTGTTCTCCTAATTCCTGGTCTGTGTGCTACTTTGGCTTTTGTCATTTTGTGTATACTGGAGCTGTAACAGCTTACAGAAATGATTTATAATGAAAAAAATTGTTATTTTTTCTCCTTTACTGGTATAATATTTTCAGTGATGCCTGTTTATATTTGCCATGGCTGGTAAAGGGGTGTGGCCACCACAGGGGCGGGGCCATATATGGTCACCCCACCCCCTAAGGTCCATAATGAGTACGGTACCATTTTTCCTATCAAAAAAGTACTGCATGTACATGAATGTCTGTCAGGTGTGTCACAACAGAAGAAAGGTTATATACCGCCTTTCTGTGCTTACAGTCAAAAGCAATTTACATATTATATGCAGGTACTTATTTTTAACTGGGGCAATTGAGGATTAAGTGACTTGCCCAGAGTCACAAGGAGCTGCAGTGGGAATCAAGTCCAGTTCACCAGGATCAAAGCCCGCGGCCTTAACCACTAGGCTGTTCCTCCACTCTAGAGGTAACATCACTATAATACATCAAGAGTGGCATAAAGATGCAATAGCAGCAAAGGGCACTAGAGGTGGCATGAAGACTCCAAGCTACTATTAAAAGAGCTGAGTGGTGCTGGGAAAGTGGCAGAAAGTGGCAAAGCAGCACCAGTGTTAAAATGAAGATCCCGAAATACCAGGCAAGGGGTAAAGTGGTAGGAAGACAATAAATCCTCTGTATGCACCATACCCATTATTTAATAGGACAGACAGTAGATACTCAACAGTGCCAGTCAGTTTGAAAACTGTATGGATCCACTGTGTGTGCCAGACTTTTACAAATGAAGGGCCCTGTTTACTAAGGTGTGTTAGCGTTTTTAGCGTGCACTAATGCTCTTTTACTCTTTCAGTCCTCAGAGTAAGTGCTGTTATGTTACAGTAAGGTTCTGTGTGTATTTATTTTTGCACAACTTTGTGCATAGTGTTTTGCAGTTGAGGGATTGTGTGTTGGCCTTACTGAGGTGACATCAACACTCTAATTTTAGTTTGTCATAACATCAGACATGGTTTTAGATGTTGAATTGTTCCATAGATGTGTGTGTGGTTTTGTGTAGGTAAGTGCTTGAAATAAAATAGTTTAAAATATATGTCATTTATGATATATAAATCCATTTTTATATGCGCATAAAAACATTACTTGTCAATAACCAGCAGCCCTTCCTTGGGACTCAGTCTCTTCTCCACCATGACAAATTTATGCACCAAGAGACTTTGGTTTTATATCCACAGATACTAAAAATCATAGGCACCCATTTATAAGAGACTTGAGAGAATAAGCCTCCCCAGCTCCAACCATGGCCTTACTCACCTCCCTCCTGCTGCCACTCCTGCTGCTGGCTCTTCAAACCAGCACCAACAGGGGCAAAACAATGCAGTTGCCGGGCTGCAATCTGTTTGTGGCTGCTGGTCCCGCCCCTTTGATGTCAATTTCCCGTTCATTGCAGAGCCGGCACTTCCATGTATAGAGGTTACGGCCCCATGACTGATTTGTTTTGCTGTTGCTGGTCCTGGGAAGCAGTAGTGGCTGGGGTCATAGGCGCCGACTCCGTGGGTGCTGTGGGTGCTCAAGCACCCCCAATATTTCACCCACTGGAAGTTCGTTCCCTCCCTCCGAGTTCCAGGGTTGTCGTCCCTCACTTCCTCCCTCCCTTCGAGTTCCAGGCCCCCTCCCTTCCTGGAACTCAGAGGGGGGACGACGACCCTGGAACTCGGAGGGAGATGGGAGGGAAAGGAGAGAGAGAGAGGAGGGAGGGGGGCCTGGAACTCGAAGGGAGGGAAGGGGGCCTGCAACTAGGAGGGACTGGAACTGTGAGGGAGGGAAGGAGGGGGGCCTGGAACTCGGAGGGAGGTGGAGAGGGGATGAGGGGGGACGGGGGAAGGGGAGGGGGGATGTAGGGAGGGAGGATGCACCACCTGTAAAACAAAAAAAAAATTTCAGCACCCCCAATCATTTTGAAAAGTTGGCTCCTATGGCTGGGGTGTTGGGGGGGTGGTGGTGGCAGAGGAACAGCAGATGAAGGTGGACATGGGAGGGGAGAGAAGACACCAGATGGAAGGATGAGAGAAAGGGAGAGAATAGGGGTAGAGGATACAGTCAGTGAAAGACAGACTAGAGAATAAGAAGAATTGGAGAGTTGGGGTTAGGTCTTGAAGGAGGCAGAAAAATAAATTGAAGAAAGTTGATAAATGGACCATGTCAAGAGTTAAGAGAAGATGGAGGAAAACGAAACAAGTGACTGGGACTAACAATTAGAAAAAGTAAATGGCCAGATAGCAAAGGTAGAATTTTAATTTTTTTAATTAATAATGGATAAAATACTGTGGTAAGCATGGAAATTACATGGAAATTACAAACAGCTTCTCCTTGTTAATCAAACCACACATTGGTTTTAGGGTTTGGCTTGGTTTACACAGTTCACTTGCCTATACTTAAGCAGATGTTAACTGTTATCATAAGTCAATTAGTAATCACTTACAGGCTCCTTGGTATCTACAGTGGGGGAAATAAGTATTTGATCCCTTGCTGATTTTGTAAGTTTGCCCACTGACAAAGACATGAGCAGCCCATAATTGAAGGGTAGGTTATTGGTAACAGTGAGAGATAGCACATCACAAATTAAATCCGTAAAATCACATTGTGGAAAGTATATGAATTTATTTGCATTCTGCAGAGGGAAATAAGTATTTGATCCCTCTGGCAAACAAGACCTAATACTTGGTGGCAAAACCCTTGTTGGCAAGCACAGCGGTCAGACGTCTTCTGTAGTTGATGATGAGGTTTGCACACATGTCAGGAGGAATTTTGGTCCACTCCTCTTTGCAGATCATCTCTAAATCATTAAGAGTTCTGGGCTGTCGCTTGGCAACTCGCAGCTTCAGCTCCCTCCATAAGTTTTCAATGGGATTAAGGTCTGGTGACTGGCTAGGCCACTCCATGACCCTAATGTGCTTCTTCCTGAGCCACTCCTTTGTTGCCTTGGCTGTATGTTTTGGGTCATTGTCATGCTGGAAGACCCAGCCACGACCCATTTTTAAGGCCCTGGCGGAGGGAAGGAGGTTGTCACTCAGAATTGTACGGTACATGGCCCCATCCATTCTCCCATTGATGCGGTGAAGTAGTCCTGTGCCCTTAGCAGAGAAACACCCCCAAAACATAACATTTCCACCTCCATGCTTGACAGTGGGGACGGTGTTCTTTGGGTCATAGGCAGCATTTCTCTTCCTCCAAACTCGGCGAGTTGAGTTCATGCCAAAGAGCTCAATTTTTGTCTCATCTGACCACAGCACCTTCTCCCAATCACTCTCGGCATCATCCAGGTGTTCACTGGCAAACTTCAGACGGGCCGTCACATGTGCCTTCCGGAGCAGGGGGACCTTGCGGGCACTGCAGGATTGCAATCCGTTATGTCGTAATGTGTTACCAATGGTTTTCGTGGTGACAGTGGTCCCAGCTGCCTTGAGATCATTGACAAGTTCCCCCCTTGTAGTTGTAGGCTGATTTCTAACCTTCCTCATGATCAAGGATACCCCACGAGGTGAGATTTTGCGTGGAGCCCCAGATCTTTGTCGATTGACAGTCATTTTGTACTTCTTCCATTTTCTTACTATGGCACCAACAGTTGTCTCCTTCTCGCCCAGCGTCTTACTGATGGTTTTGTAGCCCATTCCAGCCTTGTGCAGGTGTATGATCTTGTCCCTGACATCCTTAGACAGCTCCTTGCTCTTGGCCATTTTGTAGAGGTTAGAGTCTGACTGATTCACTGAGTCTGTGGACAGGTGTCTTTCATAAAGGTGACCATTGCCGACAGCTGTCTGTCATGCAGGTAACGAGTTGATTTGGAGCATCTACCTGGTCTGTAGGGGCCAGATCTCTTACTGGTTGGTGGGGGATCAAATACTTATTTCCCTCTGCAGAATGCAAATAAATTCATATACTTTCCACAATGTGATTTTCCGGATTTAATTTGTGATGTGCTATCTCTCACTGTTACCAATAACCTACCCTTCAATTATGGGCTGCTCATGTCTTTGTCAGTGGGCAAACTTACAAAATCAGCAAGGGATCAAATACTTATTTCCCCCACTGTAGGTGACAAGACACTGTGGATGCTCTTCTGGTCTCTACTAGGCATTAATTTTGGCTTAAACCTGGGAATGATTGTTACCAAGAATTGAGTCCAATTTTCTATTCCATTCTTTAATATAATTGATGACAAAATAAAACAAATCAATCACTTACAGTTGGGTTGAGACAGATTAGGAATCTGTACATACAGAGCGAGTCTGAGTCTGTGATCAGCCCCCTCTCCCAGAGAGGAGAAACCGAGATTAGTGCTTGAAATACTGAAACACAGCACTAACAATACCATAGCAACTGTACAGGTTACGCCACAGCCACACAGGTAAAAATTCACTGTGAATTGCTACCCTGAGAGGAAAACATAAGCAGTAGTGTACTGCCTCAGTATTTGGTTGATTCAGGTCTCTCAACAGCCTGGATCTGTAACCTAGGTATAGCTTCATGTCTTATCCTCAAGAAGACAATCGGGGGGGGGGGGGGGGAAGGGGGAGGAGGAGGAATTCTGCTCTTCCCAGCATGTCCTGAGGTATGCAGTAACTCCAAAGTTCCAAAAGGCATTGACAGCAAAACAGAGGCGTAGCCAGGTTTTGATCTCAGGGGGAGCAGACTTTATAAAATAGGCGCCGGTTGGTGTCAGCTAGACAGCATTGTCTGTGTTGTTGCTCAGGGGCTGTGGTGGGCAATGATTAATGCAGGCTGTCTCTGTTGCGTCCTGCCTACAAGGAAACAGTAAGTTACATCAGTAGGCAGGATGCAGAAGAGGTCCCTGGACTGGCCAGAGCAGGCAACCTGTCTTCTTAACTTCAAATAAAAATATTCAAATCATGACCATCAGCTCAGGAAGAGCACACCCAGTCCTTCCACTGCTAGACACCTTGTTGAAATCAGATGGGCTTTTGTTTGTGTGGTGGCTCTACAGGATATGAAGAACACTAGTCTTGAGCATTTTTATCTTGGGTGACCTTTGGTGGCCCTTGCCCCACAGCCTACTTTCAAATAGGGCTAGACACTTTGTGAAATAACACAAACCCCTGCAAAAAGACACCCACAACCTATACTGAAAACTTACCACACCAAAACAGCCCTAACCCACCTATGAAAAGACAATGCTATAAATATTACAGTGGGACCTAGAGAAGTGTTTCCCTAGGTGGTCCTGGAGTACCCCCTTGCCATTCAGGTTTTCAGGCTATCCACAATGAATCTGCATGAAAAAAGATTTGCATGTAATGGAGGCAGTATATGCAAATCAATGTCATGCATATTTATTGTGGATATCCTGAAAACCTGACTGGCAAGGGGGTACTCCAGGACTGTCCTAGAACACAAAACTTACCACACCATAACAGCCCTAAACCACCTATCAGAAGACAGTGATATATATATATATATATATATATGTATATATATATATATATATATATATATATATATATATATATATATATATATATATATTACACTGGGCTCTGGAGTACCAATATACCTACTATTGGGAAACTGGAACAAGTTGCACTGTTACACATTCCTACACAGATACTACATGCTGGCAGAATCCTTCACCTCGGTTACACATGCAGAACATGGACAGACCCTCATCTATCTATATAACATAAGAGTAGCCATACTGGGTCAGACCAATGGTCCATCTAGCCCAGTATCTTGTTTCCAATGTGGCCAACCCAGGTCACAAGCACCTGGCAGAAACCCAAATTGTGACAACATTCCATGCTACCAATCTAATGCAGAATAGGGAGCCACAGAAAAAAACCCAAAAAAACAACAAAAATTGAAATAGAGACAAGGAAGCCAGACTCTAAACAGTGCAATACTGGTAAAAAAAAAAAAGAGACAGAAATGCATTTTCTCCTGTACTTTGCAAAATAAAAATACAAAAAATGTACATTTTACAAAGCAGGTACATCTCAGTGCTTACAAAGTATTAAATAAAAATAATTTTTTTCTACCTTTGTTGTCTGGGAATAGTCTTTTTTTTTCCACGTTCCATGAGTCAGCCTTCAAATTCTTTTCCAGGTTGACCTTTCCATTTCTGCTCTCGCCTCTTGTCTTCTTCCTTTCATTCTCTACATCTGTTTGGCACTGATCTTTCGTTTTATGTCCCCACTATCAAATAGCTGTGTATAGTGCTGCCAAGTGATCCAGTTCCAGAAGGGAGATTTTTCTACCAGTCCTAGTGTGAACTCACATCCCAAATTCATGTGGGATTTGCAGTCCCTGATTCTACCCATCAAAATCTGTGCTGCAGTACATCCAAAATGACTTGAGAAAATGCACTCGGACCAGTGGCGTACCTAGGGTAGTTGACACCCGGGGCCGGTCATTTTTTAACACCCCCCCCAAAAAAAAAAAAACAGTACTAGGCATGCCGAGAATACAAAACACTCAGGACCTATAGAGCAATTCTACCATACCATAAGCAGTCATTTCTACAAGTCACACAAGGAAAAGGAAAGCATCTTAAACACTACAGTGAGCACTAGAACATCAATTCACCTATTGTAAAACGAAACCAGACAGAATAGTACAGATCGTAGATCCTGCACAGTCAATGCCAACTGAAAGCCACGTCTTTTTCACAAACACAGATACACCCTAATCCACTATAGAATAAGTAATCATAAACTTTCTATTTAGACAAAAATTAAACTGAACCCCCAATGCCAGACTCTGCATACAATGCAACACCACAGAAACAGAAACTGTCCCCTAGTACTGTGCAAAATATAAAGACAGCAAATGTAAATTTGAAAAAAACTAACAAGTACCAATCACCACTTTACAAATTAACAAATAGAAATAAAACAAATATAGAAAGTAAAATAATACCATTTTATTGGACTAATACATTTAGCTTTCAGAGGCCAAAACCTCCGTCCTCGGGTCAGTACAGTATAGTGCTGTTACAGTATCCTATCCTGACCTGAGGAAGGGGGTTTTGTTCTCCGAAAGTTAGTCAAAATGTATTAAAATTAGTCCAATAAAAAGATTACCTTGTTTACATGTCCTATTATAAACATTTATTAACACAGCTACAATACTACTTTATCCTAAAGCAAAAAACAAAAATATATATTTTATTTACAGTTTGTTGTCTCTGGTTTCTGCTTTCCTCATCTTCTTTTCACCATCTTCCTTCCATCCAGCATCTGTCTTCATTCTCTGCCATCCAGTGTCAGCCCTCTCTGCTGTTCCCTCCATCCAATGTCTGCCCTCTCTCCCTGCCCCTTCCATCCACATCTGCCCTCTATCTCTGCCCCTTCCATTCACTGTCTGCCCTTTCCCTTCCATCCATTCCACTGTCTGCCCTTTCTCTCTGCCCCTTCAATCCACCATTTGCCCTCCCTCTCCCATCCATCCAGGGTCTGCCCTCCCTCTCGCTCTCCCTTCCATCTAGGATCTGTCCCCTCTCTCTCTGCCCCTTTTTTCAGCTCCCAGTTCCAGCCCCCTTCTCCCCTCTGAACACCCCCACCCCAGTCCCCTTCTCCCCTCCCCTTCTCCTGTCTGTGACCCCCACCCCAGTCCTCTTCTCCCCTCTGAACACCCCCAACCCAGTCCCATTCTCCCCTTCCCTTCTTCTGTCTGAGACCCCTACCCCAGTCCCCTTCTCCCCTCTCCGTCTCCCATCTGAGATCCCCACCCCAGTCCCCTTCTCCCCTCCCCTTCTCCCGTCTGAGACCACCACCCCAGTCCCCTTCTCCCCTCCCCCTCCCCTGTCTGAGATCCCCACCCCAGTCCCCTTCTCCCCTCCCTTCTCCTGTCTGTGACCCCTACCCCAGTCCTCTTCTCCCCTCTGAACACCCCCAACCCAGTCCCCTTCTCCCCTTCCCTTCTCCTGTCTGAGACCCCCACCCCAGTCCCCTTCTCCCCTCCCCGTCTCCCATCTGAGATCCCCAACCCAGTCCCCTTCTCCCCTCCCCCTGTCTGAGATCCCCACCCCAGTCTCCTTCTCCCCTCCCCTTTTCCCCTCTGAACACCCCCACCCTAGTCCCCTTCTCCCCTCCCCCTTCCCTGTCTGAGACCCCCACCCCAGTCCCCTTCTCCCCTCCCCTTTTCCCCTCTGAACACCCCCACCCCAGTCCCCTTCTCCCCTCCCCTTCCCTTCTCCCGTCTGAGATCCCCACTCCAGTTCCCTTCTCCCCTCCCCCTCCCCTGTCTTAGACCCCCACCCCAGTCCCCTTCTCCCCTCCCCTTTTCCCCTCTGAACACCCCCACCCCAGTCCCTTTCGCCCCGCTCCTTTCCCACCTCAGTCCCGTTCTCACTACTGTCTGAATCGGCGAAGCAGCATCGCAGGCAGCGCCTCGTCTGCCCTGCTTGTAAAAAAATCAAATCTCCTTCTCCTCATCTTGACGTCGACTCGGGCTTTCCAATCAATCACTATGTCCCGCCCGCCCACGCGGAAGTTACCTTAGAGGAGGGCGGGACATAGTGATTGATTGGAAGGCCCGAGTCGACATCAAGACGAGGAGAAGGAGATTTGATTTTTTCACAAGCAGGGCAGACGAGGCGCTGCCTGCGACGCTGCTTCGCCGATTTTTGTTTAAAGGAGGTGGCGGGAGTGGAGCACCCCCCACCCACTGGCACCCGGGGCGGACCGCCCTCACCGCCCCCCCCCCCCCCTTGGTACGCCACTGACTCGGACTCCTCTACTGTTGTTTGAACAATTTATTTTCTCATTTGCTTTGGCCCCACTGTCTCTTTTCTGTTTTTCTCTGTTTCTTCTGCCTTTACAGGGTCTCTTGCCCATCTGACATTTCTTCTGTCTCCAAGTGCACCATCCTTTTTTCCTCTGCACCACTATTTGTCCTGTCCAGCATCTCCCTTCTGTGTCCCTTGTCCCTATCCTACCCCCATGTTCAGCATCTGTCCTGTGTCCCCCATCTCCCCCCTTTTTCAGCACAAGCCTACCTGGTCTCATCTCCCACTTTCTAGCATCTGCCGTCCTGGTGTCCCTACCTCTCCCTTTTTCTAACATTGTCCTGTATCCCCATCTTCCCCCCTTTTCTAGCATTACCTCTTTGTCCCCATCTCACCCATTTTTCACCATTGTCCCCATATCCCCTTTCCAGTGGTGCCCTTCTCTGTCCTTATCTCCTCCTCCCCTTTCCAGTAGTGCCCTCTTTGTGTCCCTATCACCTTCCCCTCCCATGTGATAATCTTTCAATAACTGTCTATACATATGGCTATGATTTCTGAACATGTGGTATCAATAAAGGACAAACTTTTAAATGCCCAGTTGGGTATACAGTGGTGGAAATAAGTATTTGATCCCTTGCTGATTTTGTAAGTTTGCCCACTGACAAAGACATGAGCAGCCCATAATTGAAGGGTAGGTTATTGGTAACAGTGAGAGATAGCACATCACAAATTAAATCCGGAAAATCACATTGTGGAAAGTATATGAATTTATTTGCATTCTGCAGAGGGAAATAAGTATTTGATCCCCCACCAACCAGTAAGAGATCTGGCCCCTACAGACCAGGTAGATGCTCCAAATCAACTCATAAGTACATAAGTACATAAGTAGTGCCATACTGGGAAAGACCAAAGGTCCATCTAGCCCAGCATCCTGTCACCGACAGTGGCCAATCCAGGTCAAGGGCACCTGGCACGCTCCCCAAACGTAAAAACATTCCAGACAAGTTATACCTAAAAATGCGGAATTTTTCCAAGTCCATTTAATAGCGGTCTATGGACTTGTCCTTTAGGAATCTATCTAACCCCTTTTTAAACTCCGTCAAGCTAACCGCCCGTACCACGTTCTCCGGCAATGAATTCCAGAGTCTAATTACACGTTGGGTGAAGAAAAATTTTCTCCGATTCGTTTTAAATTTACCACACTGTAGCTTCAACTCATGCCCTCTAGTCCTAGTATTTTTGGATAGCGTGAACAGTCGCTTCACATCCACCCGATCCATTCCACTCATTATTTTATACACTTCTATCATATCTCCCCTCAGCCGTCTCTTCTCCAAGCTGAAAAGCCCTAGCCTTCTCAGCCTCTCTTCATAGGAAAGTCGTCCCATCCCCACTATCATTTTCGTCGCCCTTCGCTGTACCTTTTCCAATTCTACTATATCTTTTTTGAGATACGGAGACCAGTACTGAACACAATACTCCAGGTGCGGTCGCACCATGGAGCGATACAACGGCATTATAACATCCGCACACCTGGACTCCATACCCTTCCTAATAACACCCAACATTCTATTCGCTTTCCTAGCCGCAGCAGCACACTGAGCAGAAGGTTTCAGCGTATCATCGACGACGACACCCAGATCCCTTTCTTGATCCGTAACTCCTAACGCGGAACCTTGCAAGACGTAGCTATAATTCGGGTTCCTCTTACCCACATGCATCACTTTGCACTTGTCAACATTGAACTTCATCTGCCACTTGCACGCCCATTCTCCCAGTCTCGCAAGGTCCTCCTGTAATCGTTCACATTCCTCCTGCGACTTGACGACCCTGAATAATTTTGTGTCATCGGCGAATTTAATTACCTCACTAGTTATTCCCATCTATAGGTCATTTATAAATACATTAAAAAGCAACGGACCCAGCACAGACCCCTGCGGGACCCCACTAACTACCCTCCTCCACTGAGAATACTGGCCACGCAATCCTACTCTCTGCTTCCTATCTTTCAACCAGTTCTTAATCCATAATAATACCCTACCTCCGATTCCATGACTCTGCAATTTCTTCAGGAGTCTTTCGTGCGGCACTTTGTCAAACGCCTTCTGAAAATCCAGATATACAATATCAACCGGCTCCCCATTGTCCACATGTTTGCTTACCCCCTCAAAAAAAATGCATTAGATTGGTGAGGCAAGACTTCCCTTCACTAAATCCGTGCTGACTTTGTCTCATCAGTCCATGTTTTTGTATATGCTCTGCAATTTTATTCTTAATAATAGCCTCCACCATCTTGCCCGGCACCGACGTCAGACTCACCGGTCTATAATTTCCCGGATCTCCTCTGGAACCTTTCTTAAAAATCGGAGTAACATTGGCTACCCTCCAGTCTTCCGGTATTACACTCGATTTTAGGGACAGATTGCATATTTCTAACAGTAGCTCCGCAAGTTCATTTTTTAGTTCTATTAATACTCTGGGATGAATACCATCAGGTCCCGGTGATTTACTACTCTTCAGCTTGCTGAACTGACCCATTACATCCTCCAAGGTTACAGAGAATTTGTTTAGTTTCTCCGACTCCCCCGCTTCAAATATTCTTTCCGGCACCGGTGTCCCCCCCAAATCCTCCTCGGTGAAGACCGAAGCAAAGAATTCATTTAATTTCTCCGCTACGGCTTTGTCCTCCTTGATCGCCCCTTTAACACCATTTTCGTCCAGCGGCCCAACCGACTCTTTGGCCGGTTTCCTGCTTTTAATGTATCTAAAAAAGTTTTTACTATGTATTTTGCTTCCAACGCTAATTTCTTCTCAAAGTCCTTTTTTGCCCTCCTTATCTCCGCTTTGCATTTGGCTTGGCATTCCTTATGATCTATCCTGTTACTTTCAGTTGGTTCTCTTCTCCACTTTCTGAAGGATTGTTTTTTGGCTCTAATGATTTCCTTTATCTTACTGTTTAGCCACGCCGGCTGACGTTTAGTCTTTTTTCCCTTTTTTCTAATACGTGGAATATATTTGTCCTGAACCTCCAGGATGGTGTTTTTAAACAGCATCCACGCCTGATGCAAGTTTTTTACTCTGCGAGCTGCTCCTTTCAGTCTTTTTTTTCACCATTTTTCTCATTTTGTCGTAATCACCTTTTCTATAGTTAAACGCTAGCGTACTTGATTTCCTAGTTTCACTTCCTTCAATGCCAATATCAAAACCGATCATATTATGATCACTGTTATCAAGCGGCCCTCGTATCGTTACCCCCTGCACTAGATCATGAGCACCACTAAGGACTAAGTCTAGTATTTTTCCTTCTCTTGTCGGCTCCTGAACTAGCTGTTCCATGAAGCTGTCCTTGATTTCATCAAGAAATCTTATGTCCCTTACGTGTACAGATGTTACATTAACCCAGTCTATATGCGGGTAATTGAAATCCCCCATTATTATTGTGTTGCCCAGTTTGTTTGCGTCCCTGATTTCCTTTAACATTTCCGCATCCGTCTGTTCGTCCTGGCCAGGCGGACGGTAGTACACTCCTATCACTATCCTTTTCCCCTTTGCACATGGAATTTCAATCCACAGTGATTCCAAGGAGTGTTTTGCTTCCTGCAGAATTTTCAATCTATTTGATTCAAGGCTCTCGTTAATATACAATGCTACCCCTCCACCAATCCGATTCACCCTATCACTACGATATAATTTGTACCCCGGTATGACAGTGTCCCACTGTTTATCCTCCTTCCACCAGGTCTCAGAGATGCCTATTATATCTAATTTTTCATTTAGTGCAATATATTCTAACTCCCCCATCTTATTTCTTAGGCTCCTGGCATTCGCATATAGACATTTCAAACTATGTTTGTTGTTCCTAAGTACATCATGCTTAGTACTTGACAGTATTAACTGGCAATCTTTTGTCTGATTTTTATTGTTATTTAAAGATACCCGATCTACTACAATCTCTTTTGCAACCTCACTATCAGGATACTCTATCTTCCCTGTTATGGTGATATCTTTGAAAGATACCTTATCCCGAACCATGCTCTTTTGAGCGACTGTCGGCCTTCCCCCCATTTCTAGTTTAAAAGCTGCTCTATCTCCTTCTTAAACGCCGATGCCAGCAGCCTGCTCCCACTCTGGTTAAGATGGAGCCCATCCTTTCGGAATAGGCTCCCCCTTCCCCAGAATGTTGCCCAGTTCCTAACAAATCTAAAGCCCTCCTCCCTGCACCATCGTCTCATCCACGCATTGAGACTCTGGAGCTCTGCCTGTCTCTTGGGCCCTGCGCGTGGCACAGGTAGCATTTCAGAAAATGCTACCCTGGAGGATCTGGATTTCAGCTTTCTACCTAAGAGCCTAAATTTTGCTTCCAGAACCTCTCTCCCACATTTTCCTATGTCATTGGTACCCACATGTACCAAGACAGCGGACTCCTCCCCAGCACTATCTAGAATCCTGCATGACAGACAGCTGTCGGCAATGGTCACCTGTATGAAAGACACCTGTCCACAGACTCAGTGAATCAGTCAGACTCTAACCTCTACAAAATGGCCAAGAGCAAGGAGCTGTCTAAGGATGTCAGGGACAAGATCATACACCTGCACAAGGCTGGAATGAGCTACAAAACCATCAGTAAGACGCTGGGCGAGAAGGAGACAACTGTTGGTGCCATAGTAAGAAAATGGAAGAAGTACAAAATGACTGTCAATCGACAAAGATCTGGGGCTCCACGCAAAATCTCACCTCGTGGGGTATCCTTGATCATGAGGAAGGTTAGAAATCAGCCTACAACTACAAGGGGGGAACTTGTCAATGATCTCAAGGCAGCTGGGACCACTGTCACCACGAAAACCATTGGTAACACATTACGACATAACGGATTGCAATCCTGCAGTGCCCGCAAGGTCCCCCTGCTCCGGAAGGCACATGTGACGGCCCGTCTGAAGTTTGCCAGTGAACACCTGGATGATGCCGAGAGTGATTGGGAGAAGGTGCTGTGGTCAGATGAGACAAAAATTGAGCTCTTTGGCATGAACTCAACTCGCCGTGTTTGGAGGAAGAGAAATGCTGCCTATGACCCAAAGAACACCGTCCCCACTGTCAAGCATGGAGGTGGAAATGTTATGTTTTGGGGGTGTTTCTCTGCTAAGGGCACAGGACTACTTCACCGCATCAATGGGAGAATGGATGGGGCCATGTACCGTACAATTCTGAGTGACAACCTCCTTCCCTCCGCCAGGGCCTTAAAAATGGGTCGTGGCTGGGTCTTCCAGCACGACAATGACCCAAAACATACAGCCAAGGCAACAAAGGAGTGGCTCAGGAAGAAGCACATTAGGGTCATGGAGTGGCCTAGCCAGTCACCAGACCTTAATCCCATTGAAAACTTATGGAGGGAGCTGAAGCTGCGAGTTGCCAAGCGACAGCCCAGAACTCGTAATGATTTAGAGATGATCTGCAAAGAGGAGTGGACCAAAATTCCTCCTGACATGTGTGCAAACCTCATCATCAACTACAGAAGACGTCTGACCGCTGTGCTTGCCAACAAGGGTTTTGCCACCAAGTATTAGGTCTTGTTTGCCAGAGGGATTAAATACTTATTTCCCTCTGCAGAATGCAAATAAATTCATATACTTTCCACAATGTGATTTTCCGGATTTAATTTGTGATGTGCTATCTCTCACTGTTACTAATAACCTACCCTTCAATTATGGGCTGCTCATGTCTTTGTCAGTGGGCAAACTTACAAAATCAGCAATGGATCAAATACTTATTTCCACCACTGTATATGCTAATCTCAACTTTGTTAAATGTTTCAGACACATCCATCTATTTATTCCCATAACTAAATTCTATTATTCTGTCTCACTGTATTTTCAAATATAAGCCACACTGAATCTGACTTTGCTTGGGATAATGTGTGATATAACTATAAAAAAATAAATTCTTTATCCTCCACCTTTCAAGACACTACCTATCCTACTGGATAGTGATGGCACAAGGAAAGCAAAGTTTGATCCCGTGAAGACTAACTCAAAATAACTTATTCCTTAGCTGGGCCCTAGTATTACCATATTCTACTGCAACAATAATTTTTTTTGTATATATCATCTTTATTAAACAAATCAATCAGTGCATATTGCTTGCCATTTCACATATACCAACAAGAAAAGCTTCCACTCCGGTCAATTAAACCTCCCCCCCCCTCCGGCAGCTTTCTCCCTTCTCCAGCCCCCCCCCCCCCCCAGCGTTGCATCTGTCACCTTTTCTTCTGCCCATCTGTCTCCCGTCCGCGCGCTTGGTCACTTTGTACTTAACTGAAGCCTTCTCCCTCCTGCGTGCAGCACCGTCGATTCAATCAGCCTTCTGCCTGCCAGCGTCGGGGCCTCTCCTCAGGCGCGTCCCGCCTACTGTATTGCAACTTCCTGTTTTCCACAGAGGTGGGACGCGCCTGAGGAGAGGCCCCGACGCTGGCAGGCAGAAGGCTGATTGAATCGCCGGTGCTGCACGCAGGAGGGAGAAGGCTTCAGTTAAGTACAAAGTGACCACGCGCGCAGATGGGAGACAGATGGGCAGAAGAGACTGGAAAACATTGACTCGGGAGGAAGGGAGCAGACACACGGGGCGCATAGGTGCCATTTTTTGAAAACAGCTGTTTGGGGGAGCGACTGCTCCCCCTGCGCCCCACCTAGCTACGCTTCTGCAGCAAAATACAGGTGTTCATAAGGGTTAATCACAGAGGACTGCAGAAATGCAGGAATCTGATTCATATACATAGCTTAATAAATATACAAACATATAATCAAGGTGGTCTGCCAAGAGAAAGGACTGTCAATTGCCAGGCCCCAAGTAGAAGAGTGCTTCTGCTGGCTGGGCTTGGGGAACCCTTCCAGCTCAGGCATGTAGGGTCATGGAGGGGTGGGGGTGGAGAGCAGGGCAGGGCAAAATGCTTTGCCCTCCCCCTCCCCCCAAACCCGAGGTCTGGCTATGCTGCTGAAACAAACATATTCTGGTTTCACTTTTTTTTAGGGTATAATAAATTTAGATAAGTGAGGTTTATTGATGTTTAACTCTTTGACATTTTAAGAGGTCATAAACTAATTTTGACTTTACTATTGAATGAAAAACGTAATGAAAATAAAACTGTAACTTTTTCTTTCCTATCTAAGGGGATATTTTATTAAAGCTTGGCTTGAGTTATCTGCAGCAGGGTCCATTTTATTCCTATGGGCCCTGCTGCAGATAACTTGAGTTAAGCTTTAGGAAAAGACCCCCTAAGTTCTCAGACCTTCTGAAATCTGGACCCCAGGTTAATAACTACTGCTCTAGAGCAGGGATTTTCAACCCAGTCTTTATAAGTACATAAGTATTGCCATACTTGGACAGACTGAAGGTCCATCAAGCCCAACATCCTGTTTCCAACAGTGGCCAGTCCAGGTTACAAATACCTGCACAATCCCAAATCCTCATTTTTGTTTTCCATTCCTTTCTTAATTAAACCTAACATTCTATTTGCTTTCTTAGCTGCCGCAGCACACTGAGCAGAGGGTTTCAACGTATCGTCAACGATGACGCCTAAATCCCTTTCCTGGTCAGTGACTTCTAATGTGGAACCTTGAATTACATAGCTATAGTTCGGGTTCCTCTTTCCCACATGCATACTTTCCACTTGCTCACATTAAACGTCATCTGCCATTTGGATGCCTAGACTCCCAGTCTCTAGATCATTTATAAATATGTTGAAAAGCAGCAGTCCCAGCACAGACCCCTGGGGAACCCCACTATCTACCCTTCTCCATTGAGAATACTGACCATTTAACCCTACTCTCTGTTTTCAATCTTTTAACCAGTTTTAATCCACACTAGAGCACTTCCTCCTATCCCATGACTCTCCATTTCCTCTGGAGTCTTTCATGAGGTACTTTGTCAAATGCCTTTGAAAATCCAGATACACAATATTGACTGGCTCACCTTTATCCACATGTTTGTTCCAGGGGCGTATCTGAGGTTCGGCGGTAGGGGGGGGCAGGGGCTAGAGTGAGGGGGCACATTATAGCCCCCCCTACCGCCGTCAACCCCCCCCTACCGCCGTTAACACTCCCTCCCTCCCCCGCCTACCGCCGTCACCTACCCCGAGGTCCGATTCCTCCGGCTTTTTAAAATATTGCTTCAGCTGGCGGGGGACCCCAACCCCCCCGCCAGCCCAGCCGCGATCTTTAACTTTTTCATCCTTGTCGTGCAGCACGCTGTGAAAGCTGCATGCATCTTTAGATCCAGTTGGATGGAGTCTGACGTCGCAGCACGTTGTAACGTCAACGTGCTGCGAAGTCAGACTTCATCCAACTGGATCTAAAGATGCATGCAGCTTTCACAGCGCGCTGCACGACGAGGATGAAAAAGTTAAAGATCGCGGCTGGGCTGGCGGGGGGATTGGGGTCCCCCGCCAGCTGAAGCAATATTTTAAAAAGCCGGAGGAAGCGGACCTCGGGGTAGGTGACGGCAGTAGGCGAGGGAGGGAGGGTTAACGGCGGTAGGGGGGTCCGGGGCAAAATCTGCGGGGGCCCAGGCCCCTGTGGCCCCACGCAGATACGCTCCTGGTTTGTTCACCCCTTCAAAGAAGTATAATAGATTGGTGAGGGAAGATTTCCCTTCCCCAAATCCATGTTGACCGTATCTCATTAGTCCATGCTTTTGAATATGGTCTGTAATTTTGTTCTTTATAATAGTTTCTACCATTTTGCTGGGCACCGACATCAGGCTCACCGGTCTATAATTTCCCGGATCACCTTTGGAATCTTTAAAAATCGGCATTACATTGGCCACCCTTCAATCTTCCGGTACCATGCTTGATTTTAAGATAAATTACATATTACTAACAATAGTTCTGCAAGTTCATTTTTTAATTCTGTCAGTAGTCTGGGATGAATACCATCTGGTCCAGGCAATTTGCTACTCTTCAGTTTGTCAAATTGCACTATTACATCCTCTAGGTTTATAGAGATTTCATTCAGTTCCTCTGACTCGTCAGCTTTGAATACCATTTCTGGCACCGGTATCTCTCCCAGATCTTCCTCGGTGAAGACCGAAGCAAAGAATTCATTTAATCTCTCTGCTATGGCTTTGTCTTCCCTGAGTGCCCGTTTTACTACTACTACTACTATTTAACATTTCTAGAGCGCTACAAAGTATACGCAGCGCTGTACAAACACAGAAGAAAGACAGTCCCTGCTCAAAGAGCTTACAATCTAATGGACAAAAAGTAAAGCATTTAAATTTAAAGTATTTAAGCAGTCTCAAGCACAAGAGAACAGTCACAGAAGGACCAAAGATGTTGAAGGGTGGTCAGTGTGATCAGGTGTAACTCTGGTTGGAGTGGTGGGAGAAGGTGATAGAAGAATAGAAATAGGTGTACTTGGGTGAGGTAAAAGTAATGATTGGGTTGATAGGGAGGTTATATAAGACATGTCACTCTAGGGGTGGGTGGGTAGAGGGGTAGGTGGGCGGGACTAAGTCTAAAGCAGGAGAAGGTATTCTCTGCAGCCTATCTGTGAGATGGAAAATGCTCTCTGAAGCTGCTGCTTTTACCCTTCGGTCATCTAGCAGACTGATTCTTTTGCCGGCTTCGTGCTTTTAATATACCTAAAATATTTTTGCTATATGTTTTTCCCTTTAATGCAATCTTTTTTCCAAAGTCCCTCTTTGCCTTCCTTATCAGCACTTTGCATTTGACTTACCATTCCTTATGCTGTTTCCAGTGGCGTACCGGGGGGGGGGGGCGGTCCGCCCCGGGTGCACGCCGCTGGGGGGTGCCGTGGCGCGTGCCTGCTCCTCCGAGTTCGCTAAACTTCGTTCGTTCGCTGCGGCTCCCTCTGCCCCGGAACAGGTTACTTCCTGTTCCGGGGCAGAAGGAGCTGCAGCGAACGAACAAAGTTTAGCGATCTCGGAGGAGCAGGCGCGCGCCGCGGCACCCCCCCCAGAGGCGTGCACCCGGGGGTGTCATTTCGCCGGAGGGGGGAAGGTGTCATCTAGCAGGGGGGGGGGGGGGGTGCATCGGCGCTCCGCCCCGGGTGCCATCCAGGCCAGGAACGCCACTGGCTGTTTCTTATTATTTTCGGTTGGATCCTTCTTCCATTTTCTGAAGGATTTTCTTTTAGCTCTAATAGCTTCCTTCACCTGACTTTTTAATCATGCTGCCTGTCATTTGGTCTTTCTACCTCCTTATTTAACACACAGAATATATTTGGCCTGGGCTTCCAGGATGGCATTTTGAACAGTATCCACACCTGATGTAAATTTTTGACCTTCACAGCTGCTCCTCTAAGTTTTGTGTGTGTGTGTGTGGGGGGGGGGGGGGGGGGGGGGGGTTCCCTCCATTCTTCTCATTTTATCATAGTCTCCTTTTTTGAAAGTTAAATGCTAATGTATTGGATTTCCTGTGTGTACTTACTCCAAAGCCGATATCGAATCTGATCATATTATGATCACTGTTCTCAAGTGGACCCAGCACCATTACTTCCTGCACCAGATCATGTGCTCCACTAAGGACTAGGTCTAGAATTTTTTCCTCCTTTTGTTGGTTCCCGCACCTACTGCTCCATAAAGGAGTCTTTGATTTCATCAGGGAATTTTACCTACCTAGCATACCTTGATGTTACATTTACCCAGTCAATATCACGGTAATTGAAATCACCCATTATTGTTGTGTTGCCCAGTTTGTTAGCCTCCCTAATTTCTGAAAACATTTCTACATCTGTCTGTTCATCCTGGCCAGGCAGACGTTAGTACACTCCTATCACTATCCTTTTCCCCTTTACACAGGAATTTCAATTCATAGGGATTCCAAGATGTGTTTTGTTTCCTGCAGAATTTTCAATCTATTTGATTCAAGGCCCTCCTTAACATATAATGCTACCCCTCTACCAATTTGATCCACCCTGTCGCTACAATATAATTTGTACCATTGTATGACAGTGTCCCACTGGTTATCCTCCTTCCACCAGGTCTCAGAAATGCTTATTATATCTAATTTTTCATTTAGTGCAATATATTCGAACTCTTCCATCTTATTTCTTAGGCTTATGGCATTCTTCACACATCAACATTTCAAACTATGTTTGTTCTTATTTACATCTTGCTCAGCAGTTGATAGTATTAATTTGCAATCTTTTGCCTGCTTTTTATTTAAAGACACCTGGAGGGGCATTTTCAAAAGAAACATCTAAGTTTGAATTTGGACGTTTTACAAAGACATCCAAATTTGGAGGCGGGGAGAGGGTCATTTTCGAAAAAAAATGGTTGTCCATCTTTCATTTTGAAAATACCAAGGATGTCCTTAGATTTGGGCGTCTTTGATTTTCGGTGATTTTTGAAACCAAAGACGTTCAAGTCTAAAACGTCCACACGCAGGCCATTTAGACGTGGGAGGAGCCAGCATTTGTAGTACACTGGTCCCCCTGACATGCCAGAACAGCAATGGGGCACCCTAGGGGGCACTGCAGTGGACTTTATAAACTGCTCCCAGGTATATAGCTCCCTTACCTTGTGTGCTGAGCCTCCCAAACATCCCCAAAACCCAGTACCCCCCAACTGTACACCACTACCATAGCCCTTACGGGTGAAGGGGGCACCTATATGTGGGTACAGAGGGTTTCTGGTGGGTTTTGGAAGGCTCGCTGTTTCCTCCACAAATGTAACAAGTAAGGGGGTTATGGGCCTGGGTCCACCTGTCTGAAGTGCACTGCACCCACTAAAACTGTTCCAGGGACCTGCATGCACTGTCTTGGACCTGAGTATGACATCTGAGGCTGGCATAGAGGCAGGCAATATTTTTAATGATGTTTTCTGAGGATGGGAGGGGGTTAGTGACCACTGGGGAAGTAAGGTGAGATCATCCCCAATTCCTTCCGGTCGTCATCTGGTCATTTCGGGCACCTTTTTGTGCCTTATTCACTATAAAAACAGGTCCGGGTGAAAACGTCCAAGTTTTAGTCTTGGCTGTCTCTGCTTTTTTCCATTATGGCTCAAAGACGTCCAAGTCGTAGGAACGCCCAAGTCCCGCCTTCACCATGCCTCGGATATGCCCCCCCCCCTCAGATATGGATGTCCTTGCGACGGACTCTCGCTAGAGATGTCCAAAATCGGGTTTCGATTATACCGATTTGGACGTCTCTGAGAGATGGACGTCCAAGTACCGATTTATGTCGGAAGATGGACGTCCATCTCTTTCGAAAATGAGCCTGCTGGTCTACTATGGTCTATATTGCAATCTTGCTATCGGGATACCCTGTTTTCCCTGTTTTGGTGATATCTTTGAAAGATACCTTGTTCCAAACCATGTGCATTTGAACCACTGTCGGCCTTCCCCCAGGTTCTAGTTTAAAACCTGCTCTGTCTCCTTTTTAAATGCTGATGCCAGGAGCCTGGTCCCACCCTGGTTAAGGTGGAGCCCATCATTCCGGAATAGGTTCCTCCTTCCCCAGAATGTTGTCCAGTTCCTTACAAATATAAAACCCTCCTCCCTGCACCATCTCCTCATCCATGCATTGAGACTCCCGGAGCTCTGCCTTCCAGAACCTCTAGGGTAGCACTGGCATTTGTCATGTGGATTTGCTATGTGCCAAGGCCCCCTTTTACAATAAAAGGAAAAAGGTTGCTCTCGAGAAAAAAAAAATGGCCCTGCGCTAATCACAGGAGAGCGGCCATTTCTTGGGGGGGGAGCCCTTACCACCACCATTGCCACCTATTTAGGTGATGGTAAGGCTCATGCAGTAACTGGGCCGTGCCAAAATAAATATTTTTGTCGTGCCAGAAATGGCGCGCTAGGGGTGGGAACTACTGCTGGGCTCCTGCAGTAGTCCCAATTTGGTGTACAGTTGTGGTATGTGTACCACTGCTTTGTTAAAAGGGGTCCTTAATGCTGATCCCCCAAATCCAAGCAACCTTCAGGAGTTGCCTCTTGCCAGTGACAACTGTGCTGGTTTTTTTTCTCGTACATTGAGAAGTCAAGTCTTGTTATGGCTTTATATATAGGCAATACATAATTACAACAGTAAAATATTCAAAAGAGCAGGGCCGTGCCGATGCGGTAAGCGGGGTAAGCGCCGCAGGGGGGTGCCATCCTCTGGGGGGCGCCGCCGCTGCATGCTTACCTTGCCCCTCCCGCTCCCATGTAGGAACTGCCCGCCCTCTTCTCCCCCCCAAGATCCCTTTCTTTTTTTTTTTCTTTTAAATTTACCTTCCTCCGGCAGCGCAGCGTCAGTGAAGGAGGCAGCGCTCCCAGTCCCACGTCTCTAGCCTTCCATTGGTTCGCTCAGTGTCCCGCCTTCTTCTGACGTCACGACAGAAAAGCAGGAAAAATGTGATTAAAATTAACAGGTCGACTTAGCCTTCAGGGATGCTGCAGCCCCAATGAGATGTGTACCAGATAGTTTTCCCCATCACTACAGTTGCCACTGGTTTAATTGACTGGGATATGAGTGCTGACATGCTGCTTCAGCCAAACAGTAAAACCCATCAATACATTTTTAGAAAGGTGTTTGGAAACTCTACTCTTCCTCCCTGCAAAACCTTTTAAGCCCAGAAGTACTGGTTTATTGAAGCCCAGATTTAGTAAACATAGAGATGTTACCATCTGTCTGCTTTGTATTCTCTGCTTGCAAATGTCAGGTTTCCTGACACATTACAAAAATAATACTTTAACCTATTCTTGAAATAACATCTGTTTGGGAATAATTTGCTAATTACAACTTAAGTTTGGCTTTTGTTTACTTTAATTAAGGGGTTTGGGGCAGATCACATTTATTTCAAGGACTAGGTACTTAAACACAGTCAATAATACCTGCTTAGCAGCTGTGTGGAGGTGCCTGCTGCAGCTGGAAGCTCAGTCGCTTTTTCAGGAATATTGCTGCCTCCATTCCTGCCCCCTCCCCTCCAGTCCGGCTCTTATTGGAAACTGGTTGTGGCTTGTCCTCCAGGGACTAAAAGCAGTAGGTTTACTTTGTGACCCAGGGAAATAGATCTTATACTTTGGGTAGGATTTGTGCAATTAGTTACAGTAAAGCAATCAGCCCCTACAGTGCAAGGAAGGAGAGACCAAGGAAGAAGGGGATTACTTTCAGCCACTCTCTGGTTTTCTGAGGTGGATCCTCCCACTTTAGAAGGTCTTTGTGGAAATGTAGCTTGGAGGCTCTTAATTTGAATCTATGCTACTGGTATTAAGGCTTTGGAATAGGCTGGTAGGAGTTGTACACCATTCATCTTTATAGAAAGTGTTATCTCGAGCTGCCAAGAATATTTGTGAGTACAGAAATCTTTAGACAGCAGTATCCATAGTTATTGACTAGGATATCGGAGTGGAGGGGAAAGGTGAATACAATAAGAAAACCTCTTCTTTTCAGTCCAAAAAAAATACGTGATATAGGGCTTCAGACTAGAGAGCTGCACGGGAACGGGGTTTGCGGGAATCCCATGGGGACGGAAGCAGTTCTGGGGATCCCCGTGGGGACAGAAGCAGTTCCTGTGGGATTCCCGCGGGAATGGAAGCAGTTCTGCGGGGTTCCCGTGGAAGTGTAAGCTACACCTGCACCAGCCTCTCATCTACCGAGTACCAAGTTCTTTGAGTGCTGTCTCCTCCTCCTCCTCCTCTTCCTCTTTGCTTTAACAGCACAAATGTGGAAAGTCTTCCATTAAGGAGGTGGTAGAGGATTAAACAGGACAAATGCAGTATCGCTAGAGCAAGAATTGTAATCTAATACCAAAACAGAGCTCTAGCACCAAAATAACTAGTGCTTATTCAAAAAATGGAGAAAAAGCCCTCAGAAACCGTGGGTAAATTACCCAGGGTTTGGTGCATGGTTATATGTTATTCACATTGACCTATAACACACGCCACAGTTCTATCACTGGGCAAAAAACTCCATTTTAGACAGGCTCTTAATTTTTGGCCTTAATGTTGCTATTGAAGAAAATAATTTTCTCTTACATCATTCAAAAATGTTTTTCAAATAAATTTTTTTCTTTTCACCTTCTAGAGTGACTTTAGCATCATCAGCATATCAAAAAAGTTTGCACTTAGCTTTTGAATCAGGCACTACTACTACTACTTAGCATTTCTATAGCGCTGCCAGGGTTACGCAGCGCTGTACAAGGCACTCTTCACTGTCCGTTCTACGGGAACCCGTTTCACCTAGAAACGCGGCTTCATCAGGAACGGAGTGCTTTGGAGTATATGCTGGAAATTTTAGATAGAAGCATTTCAAAATGGCGCCTCATACGGGTTCCCGTAGAACGGACAGTGAAGAGGACTGAGTTGCTGTGGGGTAGCCATGCGGAGGGGCCTGGGGTTCGAGCCTCCCAAAGGGCTGCTGGTTTGTCTGGCAGGGCTCCCCGAGCCCCGCCAGCATAAGCCTTCCTCCAACAACATTTGCCCTACACTGACTGCCCTGTTCCCCCCCCCTCCACTCATATTTTGTTTTCCTCCCCCCCCCCCCAGCAAAAAGAGAAACAAGCCGGAGCTTCCCCTCCCTGCCGCCTTTCTTCCTGACCCACTGCCTTCCCAATTCAGTAGAAACCAAGGAGTGTGTAGGGACATAGGGTCTGCAGGTTGCTGACAGGTCTGCCGATCCCACCCCTATGATGCAACTTCCTGCTTGGGCAGGAACCATCAGAGCTGTTAGTGATGTGCAGACTATATATGGCCCTGCGTACAGTTTCTACTGAATTGGTAAGGCTGTGGGTTGGGCAGAAAGGCGGCAGGGAGGGGAAGCGTTCAGTTCTGGTTGCTGTATCTCAAAAAAGATATAGTGGAATTAGAAAAGGTTCAAAGAAGAGTGACCAAAATGATAAAGGGGATGGAACTCCTCTCATATGAGGAAAGGTTAAAGAGGTTAGGGTTCTTCATCTTGGAAAGAGATGGATGAGGAGAGATATGATTGAGGTCTACAAAATCCTGAAAAGTGTAGAATGAGTAGAAGTAAATCGATTTTTTTTTTAAACTTGTTCCAAAAGTACAAAGACTAGGGGACACTCAAGGAAGTTACATGGAAATACTTTTAAAACAAACAGGAGGAAATATTTTTTCACTCAAAGAATAGTTAAGCTCTGGAACTCTTTGCCAGAGGATGTGGTAACAGTGGTTAGCGTATCTGGGTTTAAAAAGGTTTGGACAAGTTCCTGGAGGAAAAGTCCATAGTCTGCTATTGAGACAGACATGAGGAAGCAACTGCTTGCCCTGGGATTTGTAACATGGAATGTTGCCATGATTTGGGTTTCTGCCAGGTACTTGTCACCTGGCTTGGCCACTTGTAGAAGCAGGATATTGGACTGGATGGAACATTGGTCTGACCCAGTATGGCTACTCTTATGTTCTTATATTGTTTTTATTTTTGCAGCTGGGGAGAGGAAAAGAGAGAGAAGGTAATGCTGGAGGTAGGAAATAGGAGGAAAGAGAGAGGATGAGGGACAAAGCAGTATATTTGGGGGAAGAGGAGACAGAGTGGCAAAGCTGGATAGTGGAAAGAGAAACAGGCACTACTGAATGGTGGGAGAAGAGAGGCCGAGGGGTGATGGTAAAGTGAGGAGAGAGGCAGGGAGGGCAGTGCTGGATTGGGGGCGGAGGTAGGAGAGACAGGTACATTGTTGGATGGACACACGCACACACACACACTCTCTTTCTCTCCTGGATGATATGCTGGGGTGGGAGAGAGAGGAGATCCTGGATGGGGGAGGGGGAGTGTAAGAAAGAAGAGATGCTGCATGGTAGTGGTGGTGGTGGTGATGGGGGGAATTGACAGATGGGTGATGATAGATGGAGACAGAGAACCATAGAGGAGATGAGGCAACAGGCCTCCCCAGCTATGACCACAAGTTTCTTCACTGTCTCTCCCCTATTCACCCGCCACCATACAGCACCTTTCCTTTCTTTTGGTGCCTCCTCCAGGTTGCACTATTAAAGTTATAGCAAAAAAGCTCAGTACCACAACTGCATGCCACTACTTCCTCTGCTGGCTCCACCCCCTTCAAATATCAACCTACTGTCGCAGAGGGGGTGGAGCCACTAGAGGAAGTAGTGGCATGCAGAGAAAGGAAAGGTGCTGCATGGTGGCAGGTGGGTAGGGGAGAGGAACGTGGGAGGTAAAAGGGAAAATACTGAATGAGGTAGGGAATGTTGAATTGGAGAGAGATACGTAACATATAGGCAAGACTTGATTGGGGTGGGAGAGAGAAGGAAAGAGGTGAACTGATGCAAGAGATGGGATGCGAAAGAGAGACACAAGGTCAGTACTGAATGAGGGAGGGGAGAGAGAGGGAAATGCTGGGCTGGAGGGAGGGACAATACTGGATTGTGAGAGGAGAGAGAGAGAGCTGGGGCAATGATGGTGGGAGAAAAAGATGGGGCAATACTGGAGAGGAGGGGAGAGAGGCAATGCTAGGCTAGAGGGAGGGGGAGAGAGGGGGCAATAATGCATAGGAAGGGGAGAGACAGCAATAATGCTGGTGTTGAGGGAGGGGCAGGTGCAATGCATGCCAGGGGCAGAGAAAGACAGACAGGTGCAATGCTGGATGGCAGGGATAGAGAGAAAATGCTGGATGGCAGGCAGAGAGAGAGAGAGAGAGAGAGAGAGAGAGAGAAAAAACGCTGGATGGCAGGAGCAGAAAGGTGGAAAGAGCATAGATTATCAGAGGGGTGGGAGGTAAAAAGCCTAGTTGGCAGAGGAAGAGAGGAAAGTTAGGGAAAGACTGGAGAATAAGTGGAAGGGGAATGGGGGGCCAGGGTGAAGGGAAAAGATGGAAAACTGTAGGTAGACACTGTAAAAATAGGGACAGTAAAAACTGGATAAAAATTAATGAAATCTGAGTGGAAAGAACAGCAGAAATAAATGGAAGAAAGATGAAAGGAACAAATCAATGTTGGAGCTGGATGTAGTGGAGAAGGTGAAGAAGACAGGGGGAGACTTAAATAGAGGACAGATGGACAGAAGATCCTTGGAAAGAGTTAAGATAGAAAAATGCAAAAGCTAGAGACTTGAGACCAACACAATTAGAAAAATTTAAATAGCCAGGCAACAAAGATACAAAAAAGAATCCTATTTTAAATTTAGGATTAAGTAATGTGATAGCTCTGTTAGTCCGCTTTAAATGTTAGTAAAGAAAACAGAAAATAAGGTGATACCGTTCTGTTGGACTAACAATATATTTTTTCACTAGCTTTCAGGGGCCAAAATCGCTTTCTTTAGGTCAGGACTAGAGAGTTGCACAGGGACAGATATATAGCCCGTCCCCGTGAGGAAGCTAATCCATCCCCGCCTCAAGTAATTTCTTCCATCCCAGCCCCTGGCCTGCCCTGCCCTTGCCGTGCCACAATCACCTTGACGCCTTCCCAAGAAAGCCAGATTCTATAAGCAGTAAAAGTACTAGTAAAATTAACATAAATAATTTTCTTCTGTACTCTGCTAAATACAAAATTAGGTAAGATACACATATCCATGAGCAGCATGTCCCCCTCTTCTCTCCATCCCCTTCTATCCTATGTGCTCTATTTCCACTTTTCCCTTCCCCACTCCTCCATGTATGTCCCTCTTACCAATCTTTTTTTCCCTCTTCCCTGCACCCACCCACACTCCCTCCACCCTTTTTTTTACCAAGGAGATTAGATAAAACAGGAGAAGGGTGAGCCTATCTAGACCATTATATGGATTGAAGCCAGTTGGCGGAGATTGACACCACACTGGTTCACCCACAACAATAGCAAACACTATTGAAAGTAATAACAAAAAGATTATTAGAAATAAGGGACCTTTTTTTATCTTTATATCACACACTATCCCAAGCAAATTCTGATTCAATGTAGCTTACAGTTGAAAATACAGTGAGACAGAATAATAGAATTCAGTTATATCATGGGAGCAAGTAGATGGATATGCCTGAAACATTTAACAAAGTTGAGATCAGCATATATACCCAACTGGACATTTGAGAAAAAAAAAAAGCAAGTACTTTTTTTATAATATACCACTGCAATCCACAAAACAAAAGGAGCAAGTTCCTACATGCCATCTTTTTTTTTCTTTTGATGAAGGCACAGGAAAAAAAATGTAAATGCTCCCAGGTTTCAATCTAATTCATGTTTTAATGTGGGATATAAATGCCATAAATAAGTAAATAAATAGAAACTCTGAATGTTGAGCACCTGATTCTCATAACATGATGTCTGTTTTAGTGGCCCTTTCCAGAAGAAAAACAAATGTCTGCACGAATATGACAGTACTAGGGTGTCCCTTTAACCAGGCCCTCCAAATAACACACTGATTATGACTTATAAAAAATTACTCTCTACCTATAAAAAGCTATTCTGTTGTTATACCTCCTCTGTGTACATCTGTATGCACAAGCCAGCATGTTTGAAAATCTAAGTGAGATAAATTCCACCAACAATAAAGAACGACAGTGTGGATGCTCCAGCACATAGGTTTGCTTGCTTTGTTTTGAGTGCACAGGGATCCAGCTGCACGATGAAGGGGAAACAAATAACCTTGGGTTTTTTTTTTTGGGGGGGGGGGGGGGTTTAGAATGCCCTCCCCGCACATACCTCAAGGCACCCTGGTGGTCTAGTGGATTCTTCGGAGCAGGAAAGATCCTCAGTCTTTCCTTCCCACTGCCACTGACCCTCTTGCTGCTGCTGCATCTTCTTTAAAATGGCTTCAGAAACTTCCAGCGGCAGCCTCGCAAGACTTCAGCTGGACATCTCGGCAGCCATTTTAAAAACGTGATGCGGCAGCAGGCAGGAAAGACCGGGGATCTTTCCTGCCCTGAAGAATCCACTAGATCACTAGGGTGGCTTGAGTATGTGCCGGGAGGGCACCCTACGGCTTGGGGGAGGAGAGGCAAAGCTGAGATCACCGTGCACTTCTGCGGGGACCCCGCAAGACCTGGGTCCATCACTGCGGGATTCCCGCAGACCTGGAAGGGATCCCCGTGGGAATCCTGCCATCCCTGCTCCAGTGCAGCTCTCTAGTCAGGGCAGTATACCATAACAGCAGTGTACTGCCCTGACCTACAGAAGGTTTAGGCCTCCAAAAGCTAGACAAAACATGTATAAAGTTAGTCCAATAATAAGGTATCATCTTATTTCTCATTTTTATTAGTTCAATCATTACATTAAATATTATGTCAGGTTTTGAAATTTTACATCTGCCAGCTTATTATATTTTGTGCAGTGCAGGGGAGTCATAAACCACTGTTCCTATTTCTTTGGTGTTAAACTGCATGCAGACTCTGGCTTCTTGGGGGTTTAGTTTAATTTTTGTGTACATATCTGTTTTTAGTTTGTAGTTACTTATTCTATACTTGGTGGGGGGTTTACCTGTGTTCTGCATGTGTGAAAGAGACCAGGTATTCTGTTGCCATCAAATGGCTTTGTAGGATTCATCTGTACTAGTCCAGCTTGTTTAGTTTTTCAATAAGTATATTGATGTTCTACTGCTGACTGTAATGTTTACAGTGCAGCCTTTTCTAGGTGGGAAAGAACAAAGCCATCCATAGAATGAACCTGTTGAGTCTTGGAAGTTATAATAAAGCTACAATAAATTGAACATCATCTACTTTTCAATCATTTTTCACCCTTGCTGTGTTTGACTTGTTGCCATCTAAACACCATTAAGTGTGCATTTGTGTTTTTGTTTTGATGTCATATTACTTTCCATCTTAGGATCCTTGGTTTTGAATTCCATCACCATTTTTGTCTCCACCACTTCTACTTGGTGGGCATTCCAGGCATCCACCACCCTGTCTGTGAAAAAACATTTCTTCTATTACTCGAATATCAACCCTACCCTGGTAACCTAAATTCATGTCCTCTAGTTATCTCTGGAAAAGATTAATTTTTATATTAATACCATTCAAGTATTTAAATGTCTGTGTCATAAGAACTTAAGAATAGCCTACAACAATACCTACATCTTTTTCTTGGGTGCTTACCTCCAAGGTGGACCTAGTATCGGGTAACTATGATTTGGATTATTCTTCCCAATGTGCATCACTTTGCATTTGTCCACATTAAATTTAATCTGCCATTTGGATGCCCAGTCGTCCAAGTTCCTAAGGTTGTCTTGCAATTTTTTACAGTCTGCATGAGTTTTGACAACCTTGAATAGCTTTGTGTCATCTGCAGATTTAATCACCTTGCTCATTCTGTTTTCCAGGTCATTTATAAATATGTTAAATAGCACCGGTCCCAGTACAGGTCCCTGCGGCATGCCACTCTTCACCCTCATCCACTTAGAAAAATGGCCATTTCACTCTACCCTCTTTTTTTTCTGTCTGATAACCAATTTCTAATCCATAGATGGACATTGCCTCCTATCCCATGACTATTTAATTTTCTCAGGAGTCTATCATGGGGAATTTTGTCAAAAGCTTTCTGAAAATCTAGATACACTACTAGATCCTCTCTCACAGTAGGTGTTTGATATATGGGGTATTGATGTATTTGGGTTAATGTAGTGGCAATACGTACTGCTGGACATTTTTTCTCTCCTCTTCCCATTTTTCATTAGTCTGATTTATTGTTTAGGTTGAACTGAAGAAATAGTAATGGTATTGCAGTTTGTTTGTACTTTCTATCATATTGTGAACTCAATCTATTTGTATTTTTTATTTTTTGATTTAATTGGAATTTTTTTTTAATAAAAAAAAAGACCTCCTGCAAAAATATGCATGGTAAATATATTCTCATGTCCCTACTTAATCATTTTATTTTGTTATTTATTTGTTGCATTTGTAGCCCACATTTTCCCACCTTTTTGCAGGCTCAATGTGGCTTACATATTACCGTTAACGGCGTTAGCCGATTCCAGTCTGAACAAATACATGGTTTGTATTAATTCAAAGCGATATTGTGGTAGAATGAGGTACATATATGGTAGGTACAGTTGGGGGGAATTTAGATAGGGAGAGGGGAGGAAGAGTCAGGTAACGCCCATTACGGTCTTTGGTTACATTGTGTCGCAGGTGTCCAGGTATTTTACGTTGGGTCGGTGGGGTTTGCTCTTTTGAACTGTTCTATCTTTAGTGCTTTCCGGAAATTTAGGTGGTCGAGCATAGTTTTTACTGCTTTTGGCAATGCGTTCCACAGTTGTGCGCTTAAGTATGAAAAACTGGATGCATAGGTGGATTTGTATTTGAGTCCTTTGTTGCTTGGGTAGTGGAGATTTAGGTATGATCATGCAGATTTTGTGGTATTTCTGGTTGGCAAGTCTAGGAGGTCTGTCATGTATCCCAGTGCCGCGCCGTAAATAATTTTGTGAACAGTCGTGCAGATTTTGAAAGTAATACGTTCTTTGATTGGTAGCCAATGCAGTTTTTCTCTGAGTGGTTTGGCGCTGTCAAAACGCGCTTTTCCAAATATAAGCCTGGCTGCTGTGTTTTGGGTGGTCTGAACTTTCTTTATGATTTGATCTTTGCATCCCATATAGATTCCATTACAGTAGTCTGTGTGGCTTAGTTTCACATGTTTGAGTTTCCACATTGAGAAAAACATTTTCTTTATGGTGGATTTCGCTTCGGTCTCTCGTGATAGGTTACGGTCGATTGTTACTCCGAGAATTTTCAGGCTGTCTGAGATTGGGAGGGTGTATCCTGGGGTGTTGATGTTTGAGGGTTTGTATGTATGTATTGTATTGGGATGAGATGATGAGACAGTGTGTTTTTTCTGTATTGAGTATTGAGTTTTAGTTGGAATGCATTTGCCCATGAGTTCATGATGTTTAAGCTGAGCTTGATTTCATTGGTAATTTTTGCCAGGTCATGTTTGTATGGGATGTATAATGTTATGTCGTCAGTGTAGATAAATGGGTTAAGGCCTTGGGTGGATAAGGTCTTGGCTAATCCAAAATTGTTAATACCATTGTGTGTACAATAATCTGAAGATATTTAGGTTCCAAAAAATTTGATATGGTGAAACATCTTTAGTTTTTACACTTACCAACAACATAATGAGCAAAGACATAGTTAATAAAGAATCTATCCACACCCATAATAATTCTTAAGGAAGAGAAAAAAAGTATCTCAACACCTGCTAATTTGGGATAAGTATACAATTTCTTGGCACTGTCTATTCTTCACATGCATAACTCCTCGGGTGACCTACAAAAACTCTTCTGTATGTGTGTAAAAAGGCCTTAAGTGAAAAATCCTTTTAATAAAATTACTCATTTGGTGTATACCAACATCCACCTAGCTTTGCCTGCTGTTCCTCAGTGGGCATTTTCATTCTCAGTTTATCAACTAAGATACTAAGGTCTTTTTTTCATCCTCTTTGTTGCAAGTATTAGCCCCATTGAGCTTTGATCATTAAGGGGCCCTTTTACTAAGCCGTGTAAGTGTCTACACATGCCCAAGTTGCGCCCAAATGGAGTTACCACCTGACTACCGTGTGTCTCTTGTGGTAATTTTATTTTTGGCATGTGTCTGATATGTGCGTCCGAAAAATAATTTTTATTTTCGGACACACATATCGGATGCGTGCCAAGTGGCATTTGACGCGCGTAGGTCATTACTGCCTGGTTACCACATAAGACTTTACCGCTATGTCAATGGCTGGGGGTAAGGTCTTAGACCCAAAATAGACATGCGCTAATTTTGATATTGCCGCATGTCTATTTTTGGCAAAAAAAAAGGCCTTTCTTGCAGGCACGCTGAAAAATGGATCTGCGAATGCCCAAAACACGCACCTACACTATTGCAGGCCATTTTTCAGCGCACCTTAGTAAAAGGACCTCTAATGTAGTTATGGGGCATTTAGGGACTGGTTTGCTTTCTTTAGCAGTATTTCTTCTATTGTTCCATTTATATTGCTTGATAATGCTTATACTCCTCTTATGCTCTGTAGTTTAGGAAGCTCTTCTTTCAAGTAGTTTAATTATCTTTGTGTTTGCAGCTGAATTTTTCCTGACTTCTTCATTTAAGCCATATAGGATTTAGCTTTTTGTTTTATTTTTCCCCATTGGAAAATTTTGTTTAAATGCCTCATTTACTCTTTATCTTCACCGTAAACTTTTGATCCCCATTTACTCAGGCCCGCAAGTTACCCAAACATAAATGAGCTCTTGAAAAACAGTAGCTCGATTTTACTTTTGCCTCTTATTCATTTGTCCTGATTTTAGAAGATCCAAGGCTGTGATTATTCCCCAAATACTCTTTGACCTGCAGGCCATTCAGTCTCCTGACTATTAAGGAATAGTTCCAAACGTATTCCTAATATGGTTGAAGTTCTTATGCACTGAGCAATGGAGGTATTCTAAGGACGTTCAGATACTTTGTGCCCTTGGTTTTGTGTTGCAGCTCCAGATTGTGGCGGGGAGACCTTCCCTAGTTGGAGGGGTGGGGGAGGAAAGGTGAGGGGAAGAGATCACTGGACATTTGCTCACCACTTCCAGTATCTCTCACCTTTCCATCCAGTGTTCTTGATCAATTCCAAGAAGTTAACCAGTTAGGTCAGTGGATCCCAAACACTTCATTGTGGATATCCCCAAAACATGACTGGCTGGGGTACCTCAAGGACCAGGTATGGGAACCACTGAGTTTGGTAAACAGTGACTCTACTGTGACTCCTCTTCACAGTAGTCTGAAGATTCTTTGACTCCTCTTCTGTTCACCAACTGCTGGCTTGCAGCTCTCCCATCAGCTTTGAAAATACTGCTAGGCACCTCTGTACCACCTGGCCCACTAAGGGTTCTAAAATCAGAGTTCTAGAGTCCACGTAGACTCCAGTCTGACACTCCCTCTTCCCCCCCCCCCCCCCCCAAGGTGATGCTAAAACTCTCTTGGCAAGTAGCAAAACTCTTGCTGGCTATCCTCTCCCTTAATATATTCCACACTGGTCATAGGCCTGTCTGCACTTCACTAAGAACTGTTAGGCCTCTACCTCAGTGTTCTGTACTGGTCATAGGCCCCAAAAGTACACTCCTTTTTCTCTCTTCCTTTCACTTACATGAGCCAAACCTTCCACATCTTTTGCTGTTTTTAGAACTCTGAACCCCACTGACTCAGGAAGCCTGTGCTCCCGTCTCCGGACTGGCAGGATGAAAGAAATGTATCTGCTAAAGAACTTTTGATATTCTTCTTCCCTTGGCCATTTTCATAGTTTCATTCATTTTCATTTATTGAACTGTTAAGCTACCCATCTACTAATTCTAGGCACATATTCCTGTTAGCAGAGCCAGCTACAAAACATTCCCATACATTACATGAATAAACAGGGAAAGGCAGGTGGTAACCCTGTATAGAAACTCTCATAGACTAGGTCAGCGGCATTGCACACTGAGGTTCATACTGTACCTAATGGAGCGCTTCATGACCTGGGTCACAGTTGATTTGCTTCTCTCTTTTATCTGTCTACTTCTGGATAATTTAAATCTCCCTTTCATAATACTTGCCCCAGTCTGGCTCTTCTCTGCATTTGGTTAAATAATTCAAGTTTAGTCTCCTCTGTAATTAAATGGAGTTTTAAAATTCCAAAGTGTGCAATGTTTTCTTCTTTTCTCTGACTAAATTTGCCCCCTAAGACAATAGCACCACACGAAATGGTACATCAGTGAAAGCTCAACTTTTTTACACTCTTGATGGATGAATAAAATTAGAGCTACCGACTCCAACATGAACTTGTGTACAACTTCAAGTTTTATGTAGAAGAAAGAGAATAAGATGTGGACAGAGCCCATGTCAATGAGAGACTAAGGGGCCCTTTTACTTAGCGTCGTAAGCGCCTATGCGTGCCCAATGCATGCCAATTCTGAGTTACTGCCAGGCTACCACATGGTCCTTGCGGTAATTTAATTTTTGGCATGCATCTGCTACACGTGGCCGAAAAATATTTTTTATTTTCTGGCAAATGTCAAGTGGCATTTGACACGCATAGGTCATAACTGTCCGGTGAGACTTTACAACTAGGTCAATGGCTGGCGGTAAGGTCTGAGACCCAAAATGGACGTGCGGCAATTTTCATTTTGCTGCACGTCCATTTTCATCAAAAAGTTTTTTAAAGGCATTTTTTTTTTTTACAGGTGTGCTAAAAAACCGATTCTGTGCGTGCCCAAAACACACGTCTACACTACCGCAGGCCATTTTTCAGTGCACCTTAGTAAAAGGACCCCTAAGAGTTTTCTTTCCCCGTTTCATAGGAACATAAGCATTGCTATACTGGGACAGACCAAAGGTCCAGCAAGCCCAGTATCCTGTTTCCAACAGTGGCCAATCCAGGTCACAGATGCCTGTCAAGATCCGAAGAATAAAATTGAATTGTGCTGCTTATCCCAAAAATAAGCAGTGACTTTTCCCAAGTCCATCTTAATAATGGCTTATGGACTTTTCTTTAAGAAAATTAACCAAATATTTGTAAAACTGTGCTAAACTAATTGTTTTACCACACTCTCTGAAAGTGAATTACACACTGAATGAAGAAATATTTTCTCCAATTTGTTGGTAGCTTGATTGTGTGCCCCCTAGTCCTTGTATTTTTGAAAAGAGTAGACAAGCGATTCACATCTACCCATTTCATTCCACTCAATATTTTATAGACTAAGCGTTTTACATTTTGCATGTGCTTTTAATTTAGAGCTGGACGTTTAAGCTTTTGCTGTGTTCATGTAAACTGCTTATAAAGTGCACTGTTTACTATGTCGCATGTATTTTAATGTTTTATTAAGGAGCTAATGGAAGTGGTTCTGTAGGATGTACATTTCCCACTGTCAATTCCTAAAGGCCAATTTTACAGCTTGAATTACATATAGGTCAGTAAATAAATAACCAGGAAAAAAAGGGAGGGGGGCTGTGATGACTGCCTAGAGTGTAAAGAGAGGTAAGGAGAGAAGCTGTTAATATACTGAATGTAGAAGTAAGATTAATACAAACATTTTAAGTTAAATTGGAAAGCACAGAGTGAGTCAGGGGCTTATGTACCCTACAAAAAGATCTAGGTGTCTTTGTAGACAATAACTGAAATCTGCCCAGTGTGCAGTGGTGGCAGCCAAAAAAGCAAACAGGATGCTATAAATTATTAGGAAAGGGATGGTAAAAAAGAACAAGAATACTATAATGCCTCTATCACTCCATGATACGACCTCACCTTGAGTGTTGCATTCAATTCTGGTCGCCGTATCTCAAAAGATATATAGCGGAAAGAGAAAAGGTTCAAAGAAGAGTGACCAAAATGATAAAGGGGGATGGAACTCCTATCATAATGTGAGGAAAGGCTAAAGAAGTTAGGGATCTTCAGCTTGGAAAAGAAATGGCTGAGGGGAGATACGTCGAGGTCTATAAAATCTTGAGTGGTGTAGAACAAGAAGAAGTGAATTGGTTTTTTACTCTTTCAAAAAGTACAAAGACTAGGGGACGCTCAAGGAAGTTACATGGAAATGCTTTTTGCTGGAGGATGTGGTAACAGTGGTTAGTGTATCTGGGTTTAAAAAAGATTTGGACAAGTTCCTGGAGGGAAAGTCCATAGTCTGCTATTGGGATAGACATGGGGAACCCACTGCTTTCCCTGGGATTGGTGGTATGGAGTGTTGTTACTATTTGGGATTCTTATATAGAAAAGAGAGGGGGAGGACCCTATACCCTCCTAACCAGAAAGCAACAGCAAAAGTACAGAGGAGGAATATAAAATGGGGAAGACTCTTACAACTTCAAAATATGAGACATTTTGCACTAGTTGATTAATTAAAAGATACAACGGCATCAGATGTTCATGAAAAAAAGCTATGAGATCTCTTATAGTGCCCAGCTATTCCAGATCAAAGCTTTATAATTTGTCATCAATCACTTGTCAAAGATACTTGGCAAGTGATTGATTGATGACAAATTATAAAGCTTTGATCTGGAATAGCTGGGCACTATAAGAGATCTCATAGCTTTTTTTTTTCCCATGAACATCTGATGCCGTATCTTTAGTATAAAATGTGTCATATTTTGATGTTTTAAGGGTCTGCCCTCTTTTATATTCCTCCTCTGTACTTTTGCTATTACTATTTGGGATTCTGCCACATACTTGTGACCTGGATTGGCCATTGTTGGAAGCAGGATACAGGGCTGGATGGAGCATTGGTCTGACCCAGTATGACTATTCTTATGTTATGTTTTTATAGTTCTGTAGACTCAGAGTGTAATTTCATAAGCCACTTGAGAAAGCAGAATCATATTTTGTACTTTCAAGTAAGGATTTATAACACTGTCTGGAGGGATCTGTGCAGCAAAGGAGGCATTTGGAAAAGACATTGCCTACGTTTATATTTAGGAATCTGTGGGAGCAGAGCAAAATCAGGATTAAATGGTCACAAATGTACTTTTATAATACATGTGAAACGCCCCCTTTCCAGCACTTTCTTGAGTCCAGGTCCAAGCGGGCCGGGACAGGCGGTGAGCCTCCTTGACGGGCAGACTCCTTCGGACCCTTTCACTTCATAGTTGACGTGCGATACCTCCACCTGGGAAAAAGAAATGGATAATAGATTCGGAGACCCTTTTCTCCTCCCAGGAACTCAATCTCTGTTTGAAATCTCCTGTGGGATGCAAGCTGGCAGTTAGTTATAATGACCCCAGCGGGCCATTGACTCCCGAAACACTTTCCAAGATTAAATCACTCCACAGTCCGGCAGTATATACAGTGGTGGAAATAAGTATTTGATCCCTTGCTGATTTTGTAAGTTTGCCCACTGACAAAGACATGAGCAGCCCATAATTGAAGGGTAGGTTATTGGTAACAGTGAGAGATAGCACATCACAAATTAAATCCGGAAAATCACATTGTGGAAAGTATATGAATTTATTTGCATTCTGCAGAGGGAAATAAGTATTTGATCCCCCACCAACCAGTAAGAGATCTGGCCCCTACAGACCAGGTAGATGCTCCAAATCAACTCGTTACCTGCATGACAGACAGCTGTCGGCAATGGTCACCTGTATGAAAGACACCTGTCCACAGACTCAGTGAATCAGTCAGACTCTAACCTCTACAAAATGGCCAAGAGCAAGGAGCTGTCTAAGGATGTCAGGGACAAGATCATACACCTGCACAAGGCTGGAATGGGCTACAAAACCATCAGTAAGACGCTGGGCGAGAAGGAGACAACTGTTGGTGCCATAGTAAGAAAATGGAAGAAGTACAAAATGACTGTCAATCGACAAAGATCTGGGGCTCCACGCAAAATCTCACCTCGTGGGGTATCCTTGATCATGAGGAAGGTTAGAAATCAGCCTACAACTACAAGGGGGGAACTTGTCAATGATCTCAAGGCAGCTGGGACCACTGTCACCACGAAAACCATTGGTAACACATTACGACATAACGGATTGCAATCCTGCAGTGCCCGCAAGGTCCCCCTGCTCCGGAAGGCACATGTGACGGCCCGTCTGAAGTTTGCCAGTGAACACCTGGATGATGCCGAGAGTGATTGGGAGAAGGTGCTGTGGTCAGATGAGACAAAAATTGAGCTCTTTGGCATGAACTCAACTCGCCGTGTTTGGAGGAAGAGAAATGCTGCCTATGACCCAAAGAACACCGTCCCCACTGTCAAGCATGGAGGTGGAAATGTTATGTTTTGGGGGTGTTTCTCTGCTAAGGGCACAGGACTACTTCACCGCATCAATGGGAGAATGGATGGGGCCATGTACCGTACAATTCTGAGTGACAACCTCCTTCCCTCCGCCAGGGCCTTAAAAATGGGTCGTGGCTGGGTCTTCCAGCACGACAATGACCCAAAACATACAGCCAAGGCAACAAAGGAGTGGCTCAGGAAGAAGCACATTAGGGTCATGGAGTGGCCTAGCCAGTCACCAGACCTTAATCCCATTGAAAACTTATGGAGGGAGCTGAAGCTGCGAGTTGCCAAGCGACAGCCCAGAACTCTTAATGATTTAGAGATGATCTGCAAAGAGGAGTGGACCAAAATTCCTCCTGACATGTGTGCAAACCTCATCATCAACTACAGAAGACGTCTGACCGCTGTGCTTGCCAACAAGGGTTTTGCCACCAAGTATTAGGTCTTGTTTGCCAGAGGGATTAAATACTTATTTCCCTCTGCAGAATGCAAATAAATTCATATACTTTCCACAATGTGATTTTCCGGATTTAATTTGTGATGTGCTATCTCTCACTGTTACCAATAACCTACCCTTCAATTATGGGCTGCTCATGTCTTTGTCAGTGGGCAAACTTACAAAATCAGCAAGGGATCAAATACTTATTTCCCCCACTGTATGAAAATTAAGTGGAACTTTTAATAACCTCTGCAACCAGCAGTTCAGTTTGTTTGAACTAAAGAAATAGTTAACAGTCCAATATAAATTTGACTTGATTGTAGCAGAATATTTACGGGAATGCAGATCCAAAACATGTACACTTTATACAACTCCACCCCTTCAAAATGGCAATCACCCCGAATGGGCTAAGCTCCTCCTTCGTGCAGATTCCGGGCTGCAAGGTCCTGACCCCCTCCCTATTTCCCATCTCCAGCTCCTAGAAGTGATTTCCTTGACCCACTCTCCAGAGCTCACTGATAGTATCTGTCCATCTGGACTCTGACTGCTCTCTCCTTTAGCCATGGGTTGCCAGTTCTTAATCAGGGACTCCCCTTTCTTTCTCCACTGATTTATTGGCAGAGGAATCTTGGACCACTAAAAGAACATGTGCAAGTACATGATAACACTTTTATCGCCTCCTAAAGCCTCCCAACATGTCACTCATCATCTTTCTGCACCATCTTGCTGTATTTTATTCCCTAACCTGTCCCCTTGTGCTGGGCTTACTCCCCACCCAGGGACCTTCAGTATCCTCCCCCCAGTGACCTTCTACCAGCACTCTATCCTCTCAGTAACCCTATACAGTGGGGGTGGGGTAAGGGCGTTACACATGTGTGTGAAACGATTGCCTCCTGTATATACTCACAGTTACTTCCTTGCCTCCCAGGAGGTATTACTTTGTTTGGGAGATCAGCTTTAAGTTAGGCTATCTTATAAAGGTTAAATAGGCAGACCATATGGGTCTTGGTACCTAGTTGCTCTTTAAAATTATCCCCTTTAGCATAGGAGCTAACTTTTCAAAATGCTCAACTAGGAACCACCTAGTTTCAGGTAGCAGGAACACATGCAATTCACTTCTTTTGTAGAACACCAGCTAGCAGAAAAGTATTTGCCATGTTTACTACTACTACTACTACTATTTAGCATTTCTATAGTGCTACAAGGAATACACAGCGCTGCACAAACATAGAAGAAAGACAGTCCCTGCTCAAAGAGCTTACAATCTAATAGACAAAAAATAAATAAAGTAAATAGATGCCATGTACTTTCCCATGAGGCATACACATAGGTGGAGATTGGTTGGAGCATGCAAATATACATGTAAATTATAGTATTCTATAATTTTCATGTGTTCTGTGTTCATTCATACCGTACTGAAGCCTCTGCAATGACTCGTTTCACGCCAGGAACACAGCCTAGCATTCCACTTAATTCTTCATCAGTGCCTATTGTTATATGGTATGTTTTTAAGAACTTTTATGACATTTTTAAAATTTTAACACAAGTTTTCATGTGATTTTATGAAAAGATATCTTAATTTGTTCAGTGTAAAACTCACTCATGACCTACGCCAACATGGCCATGTTTTGCCAAATGTATCTGCTCTTCGGAACTTAGGTGTTAGGTTGGATCATGAATTAAGTATGCAAACTTAGATCATGTAATCTCCACTGCTTTTTTTTCAGTTGCGTATGTTAAGCAAACTAAAGGGTATGATATCGGCAAGTGATTTTTGTACAGTTCTGCAGAGTCTGATATTATCACGGTTAGACTATTGTAATTCCCTTTATTTGGGGTTGACTTCATCTAGGATACAGGACCAGACGTGGTGAAGTCTGTATTTTTCCTTCAGCTGGTGACTCTGCCCCTGACAGTCTTTTCCCAGGCAAAACATGGCCATGTCGGCCACAGATGTTTGAATCGCTGGGAGCGTTTATAAGGTTTGCCTCATGTTTCTTTCCATCACATTGGATTTGGTGGACCACTTGCCTTGTTGCTTTCTCACTAAGTCCATGGTGGGGCATTGCTCTGGGGAAGGGTACCATAGTTTTGTTTCCCAAGATTCAGGAATAGTCTTATCTTGAAACCTGAAGTGCAAAAGATTTTATCCTTCTAGTCCTCTGAATTCTTTATGAGTATAAAAACACAAAAACAAATAAAACTGCCGCCCTCCCCCACCCCTAAAAAAAAGGAAAACACAAAACCTTAGTCCAGGTGCCCATGATGATTTCAAACTGATTTCCTCTAGACTTCATTCTGCTAACAGATGTTATAAGTAACTGGCTGGACACCCAAATTGCTTCAGACCCCTTGCATCATATTCTATTTTGGAACATGGGATGGCCCTGCTGCCTAACTTGACCGTGGTAGGAGACACTCTGTAGAGCAGAGATCCTCAATCCAGTCCTTGAGACACACCTAGCCAGTCAGGTTTTCAGGAAACCCACAGTGAATATGCATGAGATAAATTTGTATACCATGGAGATAGGGCATGCAAATCCAGAAATGCAAATTTATCTCGTGCATATTCATTGTTTATTTCCTGAAAATTTGACTAGCTAGTTGTGTCCTGAGGACTGGGTGGAGAACCTCTGCCTTAGAGGGAAAACTGGGGTAATATAAAACAAGGCTGCTTTAACCACCTATGGAGCTCCAGGGAAACTTTTTTTTTTTTGGGCTACCCCACCCCCAAATCCTGTACACTCTTCCCCCCCCCCCCCCCCCCCACCCAGTGGTGGTGTCTATATGTATTACAGATACTGTGTGGTAGCATACATAATCCATCACCTCTGTCTAATACAGAAAGCTGCACTCTATAAATAAGGTAATATTGGAAAAAGAACCTATGGTGCATTTCCTCCTATACTATGCAAAATACAAAAATAGAAGAGATGCACATTTCTCCCAAGCTGATACATTTCAAAACTCAAAATTGTAATTTCTTTTTTTTTCTTTTCTGCCTTGTGTTGTCTGGGTATTTTAGTTTTCCGATCAGTTTGGTATCGGTCTTCTACGTTCTTTTCTCAGGATCTCCTTTCCATTTCTTCTTTCACCTCCAGTCTTCCTTCTTTCTTTCCTTCCTTCCTTCCTTTTCTACATCTGTCTTACATTGATCTTCCCTTTGATCTTCTTTTTCCCTTTTACTCTTCTCTGCTTCTACACTCAGGTTTTATCACGCGTTTTCTTCTCCGTTCACCCCTTACCTACCCACCAGCTTTGTCTCCCAATCTCATCTTCTCCCTAGTCCTCCCACTTTTCCTGTCTCACTCTCTCCATCTTCTTCCCCAGCCTCTTATTCTCCCTCTCTCGTTTACTCACGCTCTAGTTGCCATTTTCTATTCTCTGTATTTACGAACTCCCAAACCCTTAGTTACTTATATCTAATGCTCATTCCTTCACCAGTCCCTGCACCTTCCCCATCACTCAAGCCACCCTCACCCCTTATTAACATCTCCCCATTTCCATTTTCATACTCTCTCTCTCCTTCCACAGGCCTGTCTTTTTATATTGCTTCTTTACTTCTTCCTAGGCCCTCTGTATCTGTTATGCTGTCTCTCCACCCCTCCCTTCAGATACTTTTCCCCCCCTTTCACACTCCCTTCTGTTGCTGTTACCCTTTTCACGTGCTCTTCCTTCTAGAGAACATGTACATAAGAACAGCCATACTGGGTCAGACCAGTGGTCCATCTAGCCCAGTATCCTGCTTTCAACAGAGGCCAGTCCTGGTCACAAGTACCTGGCAGAAGCTCAATTAGTAGCAACATTTCATGCTACCAATACCACTGCAAGCAGTGGCTTCTATATTTCTGTCTCAATAGCAAACTATGGACTTTTCCTCCAGGAACTTGTCCAAACCTTTTTTAAACCCATATTTGCCAACCGCTGTTACCACACCCTCCAGCAATGAGTTCTAGAGCTTAACTATTTATTGGGTGAAAAAATATTTTCCTATTTGTTTTTAAAGTATTTCCATGTAATTTCATTGACTGTACCCAGGTTTTTGTACTTTTTGAAAGAGTGAAAAATTGATTCATTTTTACCCATTCTACTCCACTCAGGATTTGTAGACCTTGATCATATCCTTCTTCAGCCATCTCTTTTCCATGCTGAAGAGACCTAACCTCTTCAACCTTTTCTCATATGAGAGAAGTTTCATTCCCTTTATCATTTTGGTCGCTCTTCTTTGAACCTTTTCTAATTCCACTATATCTTTCTTTGAAATACGGTGACCAGAATTGAATGTAACACTCAAGGTGAAGTTGCACCATGGAGCGAAACAGAGGCATTATATTGATCTTGGTCTGATTTTTCATCCCTTTTCTAATAATTCCTAGCATCCTGTTTGCTTTTCGGCCACTGCCACACACTGGGCAGAAGATTTCAGCCTATTGTCTACAATGACACCTAGATCTTTTTCTTGAGTGCTGAATCCTAAGGTGGACCCCCAGCATCAGGTAACTATGATTTGGATTATTCTTCCCAATACATTTGGATGCCCAGTCTTCCAGTTTCTTATGGTCTTCCTGTAGTTTTTCTCAATCTGCATGTGTTGACAGCATTGAATAGTTTTTTATCATTTGCAAATTTAATCACCTCACTTGTCGTTCCAATTTACAGATCATTGCTAAATATGTTAAATAGCTTCGGTCTCAGTATAGATCCCTTCGTCACTCCACTATTCACCCTCCTCCATTGAGAAAAGTGGCAGTTTAACCCTACCCTCTGTTTTCTGTTCAGTAACCGATTCCTAATCCACAGAAGGACATTGCCTCCTGGCCCATGACTTTTTAATTTTTTCAGGAGTCTCTTATGAGCAACTTTGTCAAAAGATTTCTGAAAATTTAGATACACTACATCAACCGGCTCACCTTTATTCAATGTTTATTCAAGCCTTCAAAGAAATGAAGTAATTTGAGGCAAGACTTCCCTTGGCTGAATCCATGCTGACTCTGTCCCATTAAACTATGTTTATCTATCTATGTGTTCCATAATTTTATTCTTTATATTAGTTTTCACTATTTTGCCCGGCACTGATAACAGGCTTACCGGTCTATAATTTCCCTGATCACCCCGGGGACCCTTTTACAAAATTTGTGTTACGTTGTCCACCCTTCAATCATCGGGTACTCTGGACAATTTTAACGACAAGTTACAGATCACTAATAGCAGATCAACAATGTCATGTTTGAGTTCTTTCAGTACTCTGGGGTGTATGCCATCCGATCCAGGTGATTTATCACTTCTTTAACTTATGAATTTAGCTCTGTACATCTTCCAGTCTAACCGAGATTTCTTTCAGTCCCTCCATTTCTTCACCCTTGAAAATTATTTGCGGAACAGGTAGATCTTACGTCTTCTTCCATAAAGACCAATGTTACCCCATATGATCCATCTCCCCATCGCTTAGCCTTCCTATCACTTTAGACTGATCAGTCTACCCATACACAGCCTCCTTTCCATTCCAACAGAAGCAGAAGTTGTGCTTAATGAGATGTCTTTTTTTTGTTTGTTTGTTTTTCTTTCTTCCTGGTGCTGTGGCAGTAGATATTCCCATTAAGTACTGCTTCTGCTGTTGATAAGAGGGTGTATGGAAGCTGAGCCACAGGGAGGTGGATCAGGTTGGGGTGATAAGGAGACTGATTGGCAAAGCTATCCAGGGCAGCAAGCTATCAGATTGACCATCAGTTCACCACAGCTCAATCTGATGGCCGAAACTGGGGTGGCATGCCATTTTTTTAAAGATGGCACTTGAAACCCTCTGCCACTTATAATGACCCTTATGTCCCCCCCTTCCTGTCCCCCCAGGTCCAGCATCACGCCCTCTCACTGCCCCTGCCAAGCCCAGCATTTATTTATTTATTAGGATTTATTTATCGCCTTTTTGAAGGAATTCACTCAAAGCGGTGCACAGTAAGAATAGATCAAACATGAGCAATAGACAATTACAGCAGTAAAAATATTCAAAAACAATACAAAGTATGCCATGGTATACTATTTACAATGTCAACACAATACATAATAGAGCATTATAATTGATAGTGAAGGGTAAAGCAAAGATTTAATATATAGATAGGTAAGAAAGTAGGTGATTGATTTAAAGAAAGTTGCACATGAGGTAAGAGAGATGATTAAATATTATCTCAGCTAGCATCACCACGCACCTTTCCTTCCCTCTTACCCACCCACCTGTCCAGCATCAACCTCCCCTTCTCTCTCCCCCCACCCCCCACCCCCAGGTCCAACATCACCATCTCTCTCCTTTCTGTTGCTATGCCTCTGGGCCCAGGCTGATCTGCCACTACAGCCCACTGCTAGCCAGGGCTTTTTTTGAGGGGTACTTGGGGGTACTGAGTACTGGCACCTTTTCCATTGTCTGCTAAAATTGAACCATGGAACACAAGTTTTAATGAAAGAGCTCAGGCTCTACACACCAATTCTGCCTTGTCATAGATTCTATGACTGATTGCAAGGGGCCTAGCTATTGTGGGGTGGATCCCTCAGTGATCACCCCACCCCTGAAGGGTGGCCTAGCATTTGAGTACCGGCACCTTTTTTGCTAGAAAGAACGCACTGCTGCTACCATACCTCTGGGCCTGCAGCAGCAATCAACATTGCACCAGCAATGAGCGCGGTAGAGCTTTTGATCCCATGTTATCACAAAGGCCCTGCTGTTTCTGCCCCTCTGCACATTCTGTATGAATATTTATTTATTTAGATTTTGCTCACACCTTTTTCAGTAGTAGCTCAAGGTGAGTTACATTCAGGTACACTGGATATTTCTCTGTCCCAGGAGGGCTCACAATCTGTTTGTACCTGAGGCAATGGAGGGTTAGGTGACTTGCCCAAGATCACAAGGAGCAGCAGTGGGATTTGAACCGGCCACCTCTGGATTGCAAGACCAGTGCTCTAACTACTAGGCCACTGTCAGATGAGGCGGAACCAGCAGGGCCTTCACAAGCACATGGCTTGAAGGCTCTATAGAATTCATAGCTGGTGTCATGTTGATTTGCTTCTGTGGGCCTGGATATCTGGCAGCAGCAGGGGAAGGATCAGCATGGACCCTGATGTAAGCCTGGAGATATGACAGTAGAAGAGTAGAGGGGACTAGTCCTGGCCCTGTGATCTGCTTGGCGCTCCTACTGCTACCAATGGGCAACTGAGATCATGGTCCCCCTTTATGCAGAGACCTGGGACAGCTGCCTCTTTTGCCCATTGATAAAAGTGTCCCTGAATATTAATATGAAGCCCAGTGGTAGTTTCAAGTTTATTTAAATTTGCTACCCTGCCCTACAGAAACCTTCAGGGTGGTTTACAATCTAAAAAAAAGTAGTGGGAGAGATGACAAAACTCAGACTAGATATACCTTGTCTTTGGCTCTGATTTCCCAGCCGCCATACCACTACAGAGAGGGGAAGAGGCTTGTCTCCTGCCTCCATAACTAATGTATGTTTTCTGAAAGAACAAAGGGTCTCTGACTAGCACAGCCTCAACCTGGAGGAGAAAGTGGGGGAGGGGGGGGGAATGCAAGCACCAGAGCCAGTACAACTGTTGCACTTGCACCAGGAGAGAGCTGGAATGAGGAAGAACAATTCCTGCACAGAGGGGAGAGAGTAAAAGATCAAGCCTTAAAGAACAAGAAGAGACTCCCAGAATAACTATAAAGTTAAATAAATCCAACAAAAGTCCCATCTGGGAAACATCCCACAGATAAGGATATTTTCCTGGATGCTATGCAGTGCAACCAAAATTGTGCATGCAAATCCGGCTGTATTCTGGATTTGTGCATGCAATTTAATTACTTGCATGCACAATTTAATCATCGCCGATTACCACTTCACAAGCAATGGATACTAATTGGCATTAATTAGAATTTACATATACAACTTGCTAGGCATAATTCTGTAAAATGGTACGCGTAAATTCTAATGTGCACTGCCAAAAAGGTGGAGTGGCCTTGGGCATGGAATGGACAGACGGTGGGTGTTTTGAAAATCTACGCACACAGTTATACAATACACCTGCTCTGTGCCTAACTTAGCCATTGGTATTTACACCAAGTTTTACTTTGCATAAATAGACGCACCTAGAGTTAGGTACAGGCATGGCCACTAGGCGTATTCTATAAACTGTGCCTAAATCTAGGTGTGGTTTACAGAATATGCCTAGCATAGGAGCTGACTTTGTGGGTGTTGTGGGTGCTTGAGCACCCCCAATATTGAGAAAATTGCTTGTATATGTCCAGGGAAGGGTTATTTCCATTGGGCTTAGCACCCCCAATAATTTTGAAAGGTTTGCTCCTATGATTGCCTAGGTGGAAATATTTTCAGCGCTGATTTTTCAGGTGCCATATATAGAATCTAGTCCATTGTGCTTAAAGGCTCAGAGTCCAAATTAAAAAAAAAAAAAAAAAAAATATATATATATATATATATATATATATGATTTATTTGCTGCCTTTTTGAAGGAATTCACTCAAGGCGGTATACAGTAAGAATATTTATTGTAGCATTTGTATCCCACATTTTTCCACCAATTTGCAGGCTTAATGTGGCTTACTTTTGCCGTAATGGTGGTTGCCATTCCGGGTAACAGAATTACAAATGTTATTGCATTAATATATATATATATATATATATATATATATATATATATATATATATATATATATATATATATATATATATATCATGTGTGTACATACATGGTAAAGAAGAATAAATTATGGTTTTGCATGAAGGTTCCTGCGTAATAAATTGGATTGTAATATACATTAGGTCATCGACCATAGAGGGATCCTATTCAGCATATGGTTTTAAGTAATGTTGTTTGATCATTAATGTCAGAGAGGTTGATCAGTCATGTGATAAGAGTTTGGTTTTGTATAGATCGTATATAGTGTTATTTTTCGTATTTAAGATGGATGCTTATAGTATGCCTTCTTGAAAAGGTCTGTTTTCAGTAGCCTTTGGAAGATGGTTAGGTCTTGCGTTGTTTTTATGGCCTTCGGTAGTGTTTGAATAGATCAAACATCAGCAATAGGCAGTTACAGTAGTAAAAATATGCAAATAACAATACAAAGTATGGCATAGTATACTACTTACAATGTCAACACAATATGTAGTAGAACATTTTAATTTATAGTGAAGGGTAAAGCAAAGATGTAACATATAGATAGGTAATGGGGTAAGAAGAGTTAGAAAGTAAGGTGACTAATTTAAAGAAAGGTGCATATGAGGTCAGAGGTGGTTAAATATTCTCTCTCTGACCTCAATAAATTAAATTATTAAATTATATGTACTGAAAGAGACTCAAAAGCAGCTCTTATCAAGAGGAGGGATCCAGAGAGAGTAAAGCTGTACAATGATTTTCACAAGTTATCTCCTGAAACCCAGAGTTCCTAAACCTAATAGAGACTGTAAGTGATTTAATAGTTTTTCTTTTTATTTCTGCCGGTATAAAGCTTATGCTGAAATTGTCCAATATTCTTGCCTGAAGAAATCCAAGTAAAGTAAACCCAGTGGTTCAGAAAAGAAAATCTGTCCTGAATTGATTTATTGAATGAAAGGCAAGTGCTGAGTGAGTGGACTGTGGCGATTGGCCTCCTAGTGTAAACTGGTCCTGGCTTTGACCTTCTTACAAACTTAAATATATTAAGTAACCTGCCTGCTACTCTCCTAGGCAAGTAAATGTTACACATATATTTAAAAAGGCATTGAGAGGAATAAGCTGCCAAAACATATTTGCAAATACAAGGATGAAGCTAAAGGCAGACAACAAAATTGCAAAAACCTGTAGGTAAGTGTCCTTATCCAGTTGTGAAATCTATTTGTGCTCAAGGTTTACCATCTTGTAGTTCCTCGGTGGTGGGGACGCCATATAAAACATTCTAAGCCAGAATATAGGCATGAATTATCATGAGACCTTCTTTTATAATTTAGCCCTTCTCCTGGCAAACATCTCATTTACGAACGATTTTGATTGTGCAGCTTTTATTTTAGAGGGTTTTTTTTTCCCTGTTACCACATGAAAACCACAGCCAAAATTCATGCTAGTTCAGAATTGCACAAGGAAATGGACTCTCAGGACTTTCTGCTTATTTTTGTTTTTGAATAGCTTAAATCTTGCAACCTCAGGAACAGAAAAGGCTCCCTTCTGCCTTATAAAAAGACAACAGCAGTGCAGATGGGTGCATGAGAGTCCCATAAATATTTACAAGGGTGTGGATTAAACATCATGTGGTCTTAGTGGGGAACTGTGAAACAAGATCATGCTGTTAGCACAGCATAAGGTCGCTAGCTACACATGGACTGGATAGGGGGCTTGTTTCCTGCTTTCCTTGGCTCGGTCAGAAGGTGATCTGCCTTAATGCTCTTACTTTATAGTTATGGATCGGCTGCTGCCAGCAATTTGCAGGCCGTTGCTGGCTGGGAGTTACTTCATTTTGATGAACTGCCTGCCTTAATGGAGGCAATATTCCTCCAGCCACAAAGGCTGCTTTTAAAAAGCCATTCGACAATTTAGCATCCTTCTCTGAGAACAGGGTTTGTGCTTCTCTGTAGCTCAGAGGCATATTTTTAAATCCTTTGACAGAGAAAAAAGGAAAATGTTCCTTTAAACACTATCAGACATACACATTTAGAAATTAAAGAGTGAACCAGTGGGACCGAGCGAATACATTTTTGGCTTGTCTGGTGCTTTTTATGGTGTTATCGATCATGCTGGTCTGCTGTATATAAGCAAATGAGATTAAAAAAAAAAAAACTGATCACAAAACGGGGGGGGGGGGGGGGGGGGGGGGGGGGAGGCAGGGTAAAAACAAAGCCAATGTTTTTAAGATTCAGTGGCCTACAGTCTGCTGCACAGAACATTTTCATTGGGCATTTTCTATAGAATGGCACACTCCAAAATTGAGCTCGGTATTCTTCTGTGAAAAAAAGTGATGTGTGGTCCTAGTAACTTTGAGCCTTATTTTGCTCCAATAATGAAAGCTGCCTACAAAAAAAGAATCAGTCACTGAAATGAAAAACACATTAACCCTCCCCTCCCCCATTATAATCCTGGGACAGCCTCACTATGGGATGCATTTTTAAGGCATCTCTGAGCCTGTGTGTAACTCTGAGAATATGCACCCATATGGGATTTATCATTCTGGCACACTATGGGGCTCTAATGCCAACTTCATGTCTCATGCTTAAACCTAGGGAACAGGAGTGGGCTTTTTTTTTTAAAGTGTATTAAAACAAGGCAATCTCTGCCACACATTAGTATTGCTGACTTCCACCCCCTCCCCCCATGGGATATATTTTAAGTACCAGAGAAGCCCTATCATGTATCGGACCCTATGCCAGGTTCACATCGGTGCAGGTCACTGGGAAATTTGTGGGGCTGATGCAGAAAGGCTTGCAGTAGAGCTGATCCTAACAAATATGAGTATCCTAATTGCAATCTGGTTACACACAAGTAATGCTGCACTTAAAGTAACCACTGTCCGCTCTTAAACTGCTATTCAGAAAACTTTATTACACTATTAAAGTGCTCCAATACAAATTACAAATCCCTTTATAACACCCAAAACCCTCTGTTCTTTCATATCATTCACTTCACATTCAAACATTATCACACAACGCACTGCTCATGAAAATTAGTGTTCTAACATATGGATATTTAACTGCAGAACCATAACCATCAGCTCAACATAGAGTCTTAACTCAGGAGATTGTAAAGTGATCCTACTATGTATTAGTCACCAAGAGGGACATTTTCGAAAGAAACGTCCAAGTTGCGATTTGGACATCTTTGCAAAATGTCGAAATCCAGGGACGGGGAAACCCGTATTTCGAAAAAAGATGGACATCAATCTTTTGTTTCAAAATACTGTCAGAGACATCCAAATCCTTAAATTTGGACGTCCCTAGATTTGGACATCCTTGGATCTAGATGTTTCTGACTTTCGGTGATTTTTGAAAACCAAAGACGTCCATGTCAAAAATGTCCAAATGCAAGCCATTTGGATGTGGGAGGAGCCACTGGTCCCCCTGACATGCCAGGACACCAACCGGGCACCCTAGGGGGCACTGCAGTGGACTTCATAAATTGCTCCCAGGAACATAGCTCCCTTACCTTGTGTGCTGAGCCTCCCCAAAACCTACTACCCACAACTGTACACCACTACTATAGCCCTTACGGGTGAAGGGGGGCACCTATATATGGGTACAATGGGTTTGTGGTTGGTTTTGGAGAGCTCACTGTTTCCTCTTCAAATGTAACAGGTAGGGGGGGTATGGGTCTAGGTCCGCCTGTCTGAAGTGCACTGCAGTACCCACTAAAACTGCTCCTGGGACCTTCATGTGTTGTCATGGACCTGAGTATGACATCTGAGGCTGGCACGAAATATTTTTAAAGATGTTTTTTGACGTTGGAAGGGGGTTAGTGACCACTGGGGGAGTAACGGGAGGTCATCCCTGATTCTCTCCGGTGGTCATCTGGTCATTTCTGGCACCTTTTTGTGCCTTATTCGTAAAAAAAATATGTCCAGGTGAAAACGTCCAAGTGTTCGTCAGGGATGTCCTTGCTTTTTTTGAGTATGGGTCAAAGACATCCAAGTGTTAGGCATGCCCAAGTCCCGCCTTCGCTACACCTCCGACACGCCCCCTTGAAATTTGGACGTCCTTGCGACGGACTGCACTTAGAGTTGCCCAAAATTGAGTTTTGATTATACTGATTTGGACGTCTCTGTGAGAAGGATGTCCATCTTCCGTTTTATGTCAAAAGATGGACGTCCTTCTCTTTCGAAAATGAGCCTGCAAGTCTTCAACACTGGAACTGATGTGGTTCACATATTGTTGCATAACGATAGTTCTAATTTCAATCAGGATCCAGAACTGTGCTCAGCTTGACAAACTATCAATAAGAAAAAGATAATTTCTTCGTGCAGCACATAATACAACGGGCTGCCAAACTTGTATCAGTCCTCTTCTTCGCTTTAGCTGTTACAGGAATACAACATCCTATAGCACACAAATCGTCAGCACCCAACACAAATTTGTGTTTTTCAGAGTTGCATCTTCAGGGTCGGTAACTAGAACACAAATTACAATGAAGAGAGAATTTGCTTTTAAAAAATACACACATCTTTCACATAATATAGTTAGCATACCTTTCAAAACTTTAACATCATTTTGGCATTGCTCAGATGGAGTTCCACTCGATTGCCGGGAAAGATGGCGCCTGACTACACAGAAACGCGGTGCATGCGCAGAGCATGCATAGCCCTAAACTTGAAGGCAGAATGAGTCCATTTATAAACAAGCCCATTCCACTTCCTTGTTAAGTCCTGTAGGGGTCACTGTTTTCCATTCATATATAATACGTTGTTCTACTTGAGTCATCTTTTGCAATATGTTACCCCCCCCCCCCACCCCCCTACTCAGATCAAACTTAACCAGAACCAAACATTTAACTTCAGTTAAGTCATTGTTTAGCACTGATCCACTGTGCTACCAGGGGGGGGGGGGGGGGTCAACTTTTAACAGCTTAATATTGCTCAGATGCTGTGCAAGGCGTTGTTTATTTTTTTTTCACTGTTTGGCCTACGTACATTAGCCCACAAGGGCAAACTATACTAAAGAGGAATCACAGTCAGTCCTGGAGGTGAGGTAAAATCTGCATTTATCATTTCGATTAGGAATTTCAACCCAATGCGTTACAATTGCCAAATCACAATACCTACAGCCACTGCATTTAAAATGACCAACTTCGCCAGTCCCTCCTAATGCTCTCTTTGATTTCAATTTTTCACCCAAGTTAGGGCCCCTGCGATAAGAAAAGCGAGGGGCCTATTGAAACACTGAATGGATACCCAAAAGAGCCCAATGCTTATTAATGATGTTCCTAACTTCATCAGTTCAAGGGACATAAGGAAGAATACAAGTAAGTCTCGACTCATCCATTTTGGTGCCCTTCAAAAACAACCATTGCCATTGGGCATTATACGCCCTTTTAAATGCACGATGGTCTACCCGATTTGGATACCCCCCGCTGTTTAAACCAAACCTTCGTATCCCTGGCTTGTGCCAAAAAATCCTCTTTATGGGAAAAATCCCTACGAATACGCAGGAATTGTCCCACAGGGATCCCATTCTTGAGCAAATTAGGGTGATGGCTTGACTAGTGCAGGATAGTGTTTCTGTCCATAGGTTTCCGGTACACTTTAGCTTGAAATTTGCCCTCAAAATATAAGATGGGTCGCATCCAGAAAATTGATTTTGTCTACGCCTATATGGGACGTGAACTGAATGTTCTGATCACATTTATTCAGATACTCCAAATATTCTTCCAATGACTCCACATCACCATCCCATATAAGCAGGACATCATCAATATATCTTTTCCATTGGCAAATGTTGGAGACAAACTTACTGGATTAAACATACTTATTTTCAAACAAGGCCATATAAAGGCAAGCCACTGTGGGGGCAACAGTGGCCCCCATGGCGACTCCCTTAGTTTGTAAATAATAAGTTTGTTCAAAAACAGTCGTTTTTAGTGATGGCCATCTGATTAAGCAACCGAGCCTTTTGTGTTGAATTTTGCTTATTGTCCAGCTGATTAGCTATCATTTGAAGAGCACTCCCTTGAGGTGTGTTTGTGTATAATGCGGACACATCCAGTGTAAACCAGCTGCACATTTTGTCTGGCTTCCATTCTAGTATGTTCCAACATTTGTAGTAGATGAGTGGAATCTCTCACATAAGATTCGATTTTGGAAACCTCTGTATTTAAATGGAAATCCAAAAATTGAGACAGAGGTTCCATTAAAGAATGCCTGGGGCGGGGGGGGGGGGGGGGGGGGGGACTGTGATGCATTTATGGATTTTTGGTTAAAAAAAAAAATAAATGTTGGGAGCAGTAGGAAACTGTCAATATAAGTACCTAAATTCCCTGTTAATAACATCATTGTCACAGGCAACTTTCAACATCATATATACTGCCTGTTGCATCTCATGAGTAGGGTCATTCTGTAGTGCTTGATAAAACGACTGGTCCTGCAATTGTCTCATTGCTTCCCTCCGATACATATCCTTATCCTGCACTACAATAGCCCCCCCTCCCCTTGTCAGCCCTTGTTATCACTACCAAATCATTATTTTGCAAGTTTCTCATAGCATCATATAAATGTTTGGGCAAATTACCACATATGAACATCTGTTTCTCCTCCATTAGAGCCAAATCCCTCAGAACCCACTGTTGAAACATATCAACCGCACTATTAATAGGTCCTACAGGCAACCAAATGAAGGGTAAATGATGCTTACTAGAAAAGGTTTCCAAAACATCACCGTCACTATTATCAATTATTTCCTTATCTCCAAAATACAACCTGAGACGTAGTTGCCTGAAGAATCTATGCTGACGCACAGGGAAAGAATCGTAAGAAAAAGAGGGAACAAAAGAGAGACCCCTGGATAGCAACTCAAATTGTTCTTTAGTCAGTTGCATAGAAGAGATGTTTATCACATTTAATGCTGCCTCCGAGTCTGTCTTTTGGGGCGCACCCCCTGGTGTTGCCCCACACTTGCTGGTGCCTGATTTGCCCGTGGGTCTAAAAAGGATTGGCCACCATTATGACCACGCTCATTATCTTTCACTACTGTTTCCACTTCCCCTTCTGAGGAATCGCTAGATGAATGTATAAAGTTGACCTTTCTAAATGTCCTACTTCTTCTGGATTTCTGATTTTTGTTCATCCAGGGAAAAACATAACCACGAGTGTAGTCCTGTTCATCCCTCTTGAATTTGGATATCTTTTGATTTCTAATCTCAACCTTATATTTATCCATATGATCACTAAATTGCTGATTAAACAAACTCTCTGAAATTTAGCTTCCATGCATTGAATGTTTTGATCTAATTCCTCTTGGGTATCATTAAGAATCTTGATTTAATTTGGCAATTGTAATCAGCATAAGGTCTAATGAGCATTGAGATTAGTTCATTCCACTGTTTTACATATTCACCATCATCAAGGAACCTAGGTTCTTTGTAAAGTCTGAGACCCTGTGGAATACATTGAACACGACAGTATTCTACTAGAGTTCTCGAATGAAGCTTAGTATGTATCAAATATTTATTTAGTTTTTGAATGTCAGATCATTCCAGATGGGGACCCTCTGTTGTGGACCCAAACAGCCGTTGACCCCCTAATAGTGTAACGATTTGTTCTCCCGACATGCCGGTTTTGTAGCTCCATCCTGTCACTGCCTTACTCTCAATTTATTAATCCTAACAACTATGAGTATCCTAATTGCAATCTGGTTACACACAAGTAATGCTGCACTTAAAGTAACCACTATCCGCTCTTAAACTGCTATTCTGAAAACTTTATTACACTATTAAAGTGCTCAAATACAAATTATAAGGAGTAGCCTAGTGATTAGTGCAGTGGACTTTGATCCTGGGGAACTGGGTTCAATTCCCACTGCAGCTCCTTGTGACTGTGGGTAAGTCACTTAACCCTCCATTGCCCCAGGTACAAAATAAGTACCTGTATATACGTAAACCGCTTTGAATGTAGTTGCAAAATACCACAGAAAGGCGGTATATCAAGTCCCATTTCCCTTTATAACACCCAAAAGCTTTTCCACTATTCTCAGGAAAATTAGTGTTCTAACATATGGATGTTTAAACATAAGTCATTTAGGGATGACTGAATTTCACCATTTTCCATACAGCTTTAAACACTGTCCTCAGTATGCCAGTCCCTTCTCTCACCCCTAAAACATCTTTGACTATATAGTGACTTTTATATGACTGGAAGTTAGCCATTTTATGGCCATTGAATTTAAATTAAAAAAACATCATTTTTAAAGAACCCATTGCTGATGCAAGTTCATTTAAAATATCAACTCGTCTGTCTTATTGCACTAAATAAGAATGGACCTATTAGTAATAACATCTATAACCAGGTTAGAGGCCAACCAAAACTGCAGTTGAAACTTATCGCCTGGTTTTGACTTAAGCTGAAACTGAAAACTTTCAGAGCTTGCAACCGACAGCCCTCTGCAAAACCCACAGGAGATTACCCTCCAGTTCCAGGAACTGCAAGCAGAGGCTGACAACTGGGAGAGCCATTTTAACAAGGACTTTTCAACAAGTCTGGTGCATTTAGGGGCCCTTTTACTAAAGGGTTGGCACTCTGCAACAGGTTTGCCATGCACCAATCCAGAGCTACCACCGGTCTGCCACAGGAGCCTGTAGTACCCCCCCTCCCACCCCCCCCCAGCATGCGCCATTTTCAACGCTTCAAAAATATTTTCTATTTTTGTAGTGCCAGGGCTTAGCCTGTGCAGGAGCCCTTACTGCCACCTCAGGAATAAAGTGGGCCCTGCTGCAGATAACTCAGGCTAAGCTTTAGTAAAAGACCCCCTCAATCTCTTGCTCACCACAAAAATAGCGACCTGCATAGTGGTAGTTAACAGTCTTAACACATGCTATCAAAACATTGGGTGAGGAGAAGAGCATTGAGCATTTCTTAAACTGCCCAGTTGAAAGTTTATTCCATTCATTTGAGCAATGGAAACAGGCCTTTGTTCAATCTACCATCTTGATGGAATTGGATTATTCCAATGCCATTTCCTTGGGTTTATTGAAACTTGGTTACAAGTAGTTCAGAACACTGCTGCTAAGACCTTTGGAAGCAAACGGTTAGATTATGTAGCACTTTTTTTTTTAATTTCTATTATGTATATACAGGCTTCCTCTTTCTTTCTTTTCATGTTATTTAAATAGTTGTATCTTCAAAATCATCCACGGTCCAGCTGGCATTTTTATGCTCAGTCTGACACTATAATTCCACTATATGCACCACTAGATTTGGCATGTTATAGTAAGCTAAGGTTTTCATTCTCTACAAATCATTATAGGACTGCCTTTTATAGAGGCCCTCAAGAACTATCAGATAGATAGTACTAATAGTATAGACCATAATATTATTGTTTAGAAAACATTAAAAAATATGGTTATTCCACAGATATTTTGAACTGCCAGAACTGCAGTGGATTAATTTTAGGGATAAGGTATTTAATTTAAATGCTAATATATATGTATTTGGTAATTTTTAAGGTATGTGCATTAAACTGCATTTTATTTTAAACTTCAACCATTTTTGGCTTGATGAAATATAAACAAACACATTTATATATATAATTCCAGGCTATATAACATGGCAGCTGCAAATGAGCATATCTGAGGTCAGTGGAGAGACCCTGTCAACATTTCAGCCCACATCAGATAACTGATCAAGACAGTCACAGATTTCCCATTAAATATCCCCCCTCCCCCCCCCCCCCCACACAAATGTATGTTAATGGAAAAGAAGGCATGCATGGAAAATATTGATTCATCTAATTGTTCCAGGGATCAGAAAACATTGGGAAACATTGCATTAGCAATACTTCTGCCATTTTCTTTGCTGCAAACACATTCTGACTGAGTATGTGGACTGCTGATCAGAATTTGCTGTTCGTGTGAAGGTCAGAGGTGTCCTCAAGTATCTGCTTATAAGAAATTAATTTCCAGGGTCGAAGCTAAACATCTCTGGTTTAAACAGGTTGAAATCACAGTTAGAGGGAAGGTAGCAGTTTTTCTGTATCCAGCAATCTCTTCGGGGAAATCTTAGAACCTAAGCTGCAGATGTGGAGTGCAATAGAGATGTGATCACTACCACTACTTTCCTTACTCTCTTTAGTATTGCACTGCAACCATAGAATCTTTCTTGTCTTTACTACCACCTCCCCATTCTGACCTGAAATAGAAGGGTGATAACTTGTGGTACCTCAGACTGGGTATTTTAGCTGGGAGGAGAAATAGCTTGCTTCTGTTTCACAATTCACAAAAGTCTTCCTTTGCTACCTAGTCTGTATCTTCTCTAGTAGGATTCCAAGCACTTGAAATGCTATTGCTGCAATTACTTCACCATTTGTCAGAACAGTATCTGACTCAGAAACAGACTGCTTATTTTGGGGACATGGAGGAATGAATGTCCCTCTGTCACCATTCCAGAAAAGTGAGCCCTTGGGCCGCAGTTGGATTAGCACTGCCCAGTCAACCCGAGGGTTAGCCAGACCCCTACTGATGGCAGGCAAGTCATCTGGACAAGGCCCAGGCTCAGCAGGCACTAGAGAACAGGTGACAAGATAGGCAAGGCTGGACTGGAGACGGGGTAGGCAAAGCTGGACTTGGAGGCAAGGCTAGGCTGGAGACGAGGCAGAGAAGGCTGGAGCTGGAGACAGAGAAAGGCAGGCTAGGCTGGAGCTGGAGGCAGGGCAGGCAAGGCAACGAGGCAAGGCTGGCTTTAAGTGAAACAAGGCGGACCCAAGACAGAGACCCTTTACGAAGGCTGTTAGAGGAAAGATGAAGGACATACGCTAGAAGGTTTTACTAAAATCTCAAGAATAAGCTGATGAATAAGCTGAGAGGGCTGAACTTAGGACCCAAAATAGTGAACTGGATTGGAATCTGGTTGACCGACAAGCGACAGGATGGTGGTAAATGGAATCCGCTCAGAGGAAAGGAAAGTGAGTTGTGGAGTACCTCAAGGGTCAGTGCTGGGGCTGATTCTGTTTAATATATTTGTGAGAGACATTGCTGAAGGGCTAGAAGGAAAAGTTTGCCATTTTGCAGATGATACGAAGATAGCCAATAGAGTGGATACCCTGGAGGAAATAGAAACCATGACATTGGAAGAATGGTCAAGGGTCTGGCAGTTAAAATGTAATGCGAAGGAGTGCAGATTGATGCACTTGGGGTGCAGAAATCCAAAAGAGATGTACTAGATAGGAGGGGAGAGATTGGTAAGCTCAGCTCAGGAGAGGGACTTGGGGGTAATGGTATCCGAGAATCTCAAAGTGACAAATCAATGCGACAAGGCGGTGGCCACAGCCAGAAGGATGCTAAGCTGCATAGAGACGGGTATAACCAGCAGAAGAAAGGAGATGTTGATGCCTCTGTACAAGTCATTGGTGAGGCAACACTTGGAGTATTTTGTTCAGTATTTGGAGGCTGTATCTTGCCAAGGATGTAAAAAGACTTGAAGCGGTTCAGAGAAAAGTGACAAATGGTATGGGGTTTGTGTAGCAAGATGTATAAGGAGAGACTTGCTGACCCGAACATATATATCCTGGAGGAAAGGAGAAACCGGGGTGATATGATACAGATGTTCAAATATTTGAAAGGTATAAATCCGCAGACAAACATTTTCCAGAGATGGGAAGGTGGCAGAATTAGAGGACATGAAGTGAAGTTGAAAGGGGGCCGACTCAGAAATAATGTCAGGAAGTATTTTTTCACTGAGGGTGGTAGGTACCTGGAATGCCCTTCCGTTGCAAATGGTAACGGAATTCAAAAATGCATGGGATAAGCACAAAGGAATCCTGTTTGGAAGGAATGGATCAAAAGACGCTTAGTGGAGATTAGGTAGCAACACTGCTAATTGGGAAGCAAAGCCAATGCTGGGCAAGACTTCTACAGTTTGTGCCCTGATCATGACTGAATAGATTTGGATGAGCTGCAGTGGAGCTTTTCAGGGATTTTGACAACTTCAGAAATTTAGAACAAGGGCAGACTTCTATGGTCTCAAAGGCTCTCTTCTCTTGGATCTGGGTTTATACAAATCATCCTTGGAACCAGAGGCCTTCCTGAAATCAGGGGTGTCTTGGACCATTTCCCTATGGTCCGGATCTTCAGGCATGACATGGAAGGTAGAAGGTTTCTTCAATTGGTTTCTAACCATGTCATTGACCACAATGTGGGTCTTGGATGCTAACAGCGAGCATGTCTCACTCCAAAGAAGCCTCCCTCCCTGTAGGACATCCACAGCCCCCTTGTTCTTCTGGTAAGGACAATACAGTTCTGCTTGCTGCTCGAAGCACACCTTTTGGCAACTTTTGGGGAATGCTTGTGGAAAATGAGATCTGTTCTGATGGCCATTTGCAACTTATTCCTATGAGGAAGAGCAGAAAAGTTTAGGCCAACAGGTATTTCCAGCATATATTTGCAGGTGCCAAGTAGTCCATTTCTCACACTTTCTATATATGATGTGCAAGCTTTCTCAACTCTGCCAGGGAGTAGTGTGAAGTTTGGCACAAACTAGGATCTCTTTTCTGGACAGGTTCAACATTCAATCTTTTACAGTTAGCATATACTGCATGCATTGGGGGGGGGGGGGGGGGGGGAGGAGGAGATATTTATGCTTAAGAAAAAGCTGAACCTTGTTTTCTGCCCTGTGAATGCTCTCCTGTGCAAGGAGTATGTGCCACATGGAAAAACTTAGGTGTATTGTTGGCTGTTTCTAAGTGAGCGCAAACAGTTTTAATTTGGTAGGGTCATATTCTACCTCCTGAAGTGAAGGATGTGCATAGGCTCAACTACTTTCCCTTCTAATTAGCTTGTGTACCTTGAAACTAAGCAGCCCCTCTATGAACACAATAATTGGCAGGGAGATGGAAGCAATAAATTCTCTGAATCTGCAAGCAGAGGACTATTCACTGGGTCTCCAAGCAGTTCTGCTTTTCAATTTGAACAGAATGTCAGAGCAAAAAGCCATAACTTCCTAGTGTCTTCCCACATCTCTCTTGTTAGATTTACTGCTGCACTCACAGTGCTTCATCACAATTAATATACATCCCATTGTACTGTCCTAAGGGTTGCCATGTACATCCTTTTTAGTAGTTGTTGGTGCTTGACTATGTAGTAGAAGCATAAAATATTTGCCTGAACAAGTTCAGCCTTTTTAGGTACCACATGTGCCATTCACAATTCTTGCTACTTCTCAAGGTCTGTGGGGCTGCCTCTGTTTGCCCATTCAGATGGAAAAACTAATTATTAAGGGTCTTTGGTTGAGTTATTAACGGCTCCCAAGTACAATAGATCTATTCTTTTCTCTATGAAATTATGCTTATGAGGCAGTGAAGAGAAAAGAGGGCATAAGGGCAAGGGGCAGGGATTAAATTTACTGCAAGATTGTGGTGGTTTAGTTATAATGAAAGTGGAGGTTTAAAAAAAATGATATCTCATTATGGAATTTCCATTCAGGAAGATTTAAATGCTCAACAAAAACGTTGAGTTGCAGGCCTTCTAACATGCCAGCAGAAAATGCACATTACGAAGTTGATTAAAAAAAAATGTTGTCCAGAGTTCTTGGAAGTGAAAATTCCAGGAGATGGGATGGAGCTACTTCCATCCACACTAAACTCTCTCTTGGGGCATTCTTTCTTTCTGTTTTTCTGTCTTTAGGGGTTTCACTCTTCCACCAAAGTCATTTCACTATTGGACTTTGAGCATGTGCCAAATCATAACTTTCTTGATCCTATCCATCGTGCTCTCTGGTTCAGGAGCCAGTGCTGCTGTGTGAGACGGTTCCACACACAGTGCTAACCATTGTGAACTCTGCCCTCCGAGCACAGCTCCTATATACATTTCTCCACCCAAATCAGCAGATATTTTGAATATCAATTGAGGCTACTCAAAGGCGCTACTGTGTTGTTAGCGGTAACATCCTTTACCCAATAGGCAGTCAGTGACTCAATTTGTGAAGGCTAAAGTGGGTGAGTCTAGGGAGGAGTAGGATGGTGCATGTCAGGGCAAGATAAAACCCTTAGGAGGGAAAGGGGGGAGGGGAGGACAACACCTATATTGACAGTGGAGGCACTTTTGAATACAACAGTGAAGAACCTTCTCACTGTGTGGCTCTGGTGCAGATGCACTAGCTGCTTCTTACTAATAGTCTCCCTGTGAATTTATTTTAAAAAAAATTTTTATTTATAACCATTTAAATTTTTACAAGTGATAAAACAACTTGCCAGAAATACAGAGAAAGTAATATATAGGAATTATTTCAGTCAGGTAATTCTATTCTCTTCCTTAGACCACTAAATAGGGAGAGTGAAACAAGACAAGGGCATCAATTAAACAGAAAAAAAAGTAGTATTAACCTGATTATCCCCAGATATTACTCGTCTAATTCATTATTCCACATTGATCATCTGGTTGGCTTCTTCAAGGCCAATATGGTGTATAGTCAAATCATTTCATTGAAAACATTGTCCAATATTAGTTAGAAATAATAGATCTGATTACATTCTTTCTCTTTTAAAAAACAGAAGTTATTTAACAATACATACACTCCCTGTGAATTTTTGTCCTTTTTTGTACCAGGGAATAATAAATTTGTTAGATGCAGGCAAATTTCCAGCAATGAATGGACTAATTTACAGATGCACAAAGGTCCCAGTAAAGAATCGCTCTGTATTTTCACCTCTGTAAAAATTACCGATTTGGAAGTACAGAGGGATTCACAAAGTGAATCCCTTGCAAATGAGCTTGTTGCTTCTTTTGCAATCGGCTTACTTGTATGCGATAGGGGGTGAACCCAGTTGGCAAGCTAAGCATACGCAGAACAGCCAATCGCCAAGCTTGGCTGCTCTGCGCATGCTACAGATGGCTTTCATATATGCAGGGAGGAAGCACCACCAATGTGGAGGACCGTAATGCACCACTCAGGAAAGGAGTAGTGTAACCAGCAAGGCTCTTCCTTAAGAATAACAGCAGGACAATTAGTTGAGGAGAAAATACTTTTATTCTTCAAGAGACCCAACATAGCACTGTGTTTTGGCAAAAAAACCTACATCAGGGGTCTGTCTGAAAAAAATCCACTAAAGAATGTAGCCAATAGTAATCACTGGAAAGCCATTGCTTGCCCAGAAAAAGTTCTGGTCCAATTCCATAAGTCAGTAACCATCCGAAAAATGGAACTGAATTTGTGGGGTTCCTCAAGGTTCCCTCATATCAACAATCTATTTAATCTGCCTCCACTGGGACATAAGCTTTCTACATATAATTTTCGACCACTAATCTATTCTGATGATATTGCAATGTTTATTCCTTTTGAGGGTGAGCTTTTGAGTATAGTTACCTTCATCAAACAGGGTTTAGATATACTAGAGGAATGGGCTGCCAGAGAACGTGGTGAAGGTGGTTAGCTTGGCAGAGTTTAAAAAGGGGTTAGACGGTTTCCTAAAGGACAAGTCCATAAACCGCTACTAAATGGACTTGGGAAAAATCCACAATTCCAGGAATAACATGTATAGAATGTTTGTATGTTTGGGAAGCTTGCCAGGTGCCCTTGGCTTGGATTGGCCGCTGTCGTGGATAGGATGTTGGGCTTGATGGACTCTTGGCCTTTTCCCAGTGTGGCATTACTTATGTAACATTCAAATTAAAACTGAATAAGGAGAAAACTGTTTTTTTAGTATTCAGCATTCCTTTTAACCCCATTAATGGTAAAGATACAGACATTGAAGGAATGATGTTTCCCTTGGAGGCCAAAATGAAAATATTGGGGGTGATTTTAGACAATTACTTTACATTTGCATTTCAGTCTTAGGAGCTAGCGAGTAAAGTCTTTAAGGTACTCTAGAAGCTGAGACGTATAAGGTCCAATTTTTCATTAGAAATGTTCAGATTGATTGCTCAGACTTTGGTAATGTCCTGTGTGGACTATTGTAATATAGACTATATGAGCTGTAGAGAGAAGATAATCAAGAGCATTCAGACTTTACTAAATACAACAGCTCATCTGATTTTTCAAAGTATCAAAATTTGGGAGGGCTGGTTACCAATGAGTGCTCGTATGGTGTTTAAATTGTGTTCCCTGTTTTGTTTTTTGTTACATTTTACATGGCTTAGTGCCTCATTATATGGTGTCTCTTATCCCTCTGTCTCCCAGGAATTCTAACCCTGTGTCTAGAGTTTTTATTGCTGAATTATCCTAACTCCAAAAGGATTAAATATAAAATTTATTTAGTCAGTACTTTTGCATATCAGGCTGCCTTACATTGGAATAGGCTCCCTCGTAATATCAGAGGTCAGGTTACTTATGTCATATTTTGGAAATTAACTGAAATCCTTTTTTTAATTTAGAGGTTACCTGATTTAATGATTATGCTCAGTCTTGATTTTTGACTTTTAATGTGGTTTTTGTTTTGTATTAATTTTAGGTATTATGTTTATTTTTGTATTGTAATATTCCTGGGTATTCCCAGTCTCTTTGACTTGTAAGCCACATTGAACTCAGAAGGTATATGGGGGGATATAAGTGTCCTATAATGTAATCCAATATGCAGGGAATTAAAATATTAATAATGCACAGCAAAATAATACAACATATTAAGCAGAACCATATTTGCAATAATCTAGAAATATATGCAGGTAATTTTAAAGCGGCTTCCAGTCAGCCTTAGCTCCCCAGTCCAGCATCTACCTATTGGCCATTTGAACAGTGATATTCAACATCACTGTAACAGAAATCTTATGATTACTGGAAACCATAAAATTTGCCTATTGGTTATGTTGATTGGTTTCCAAATGGCCACCAAGCTTCAGATTTGCTGGCCTTTAGTGTTGAGTTTCCAAACATTTTGGAGTGTGTTATCGGTAGAACAATTTGATCTCTTTTTGAGGAAAAAAAATTCAGTCTTAGTTCAGGCAGTTGTTCTTTCTAAATTATAATACTGTAATGGTTTATATTGTCTTCTTTAGGTTAATTTAATTTTTAGATTACAAGTGATTCAGAACACTCGGCTAAGACGATTTTTGGACAAAAGAGGTCAGATCATGTTACCCCCATCCTGATAAAACTCCACTGATTGCCCATTAAGGCACCTATTTTTAAATTATCATGTTGGGTGTAATAAGATGTTTATAGGTACATGTCCAGAATATTTATTTATTTGTATTTTGCTCACACTTTGTTCAGTAGTAGTAGCTCAAGGTGAGTTACATTCAGGTACACTGGGTATTTCCTGCCCCTGGAGGGCTCACAATCTAAGTTTGTACCTGAGGCAATGGAGGGTTAAGTGACTTGCCAAAGATCACAGGGAGCAACAGTGGGATTTGAACTGGGCATCTCTGGATGTCAAGACTGGTGCTTTAACCTCTAGGCCACTCCACTGTTCTCGCTGTTTTCCTGTCCCCTTTTTCTTTGCGAGCTAGAGACTCATCTTATTTATTATCCATCTTTTATTAGTTAAATACAAGAAATATTTATCAATTCCGTTTCTCTACCAAGCAGTTTCAGCTTGGTGTTCCCTGCCTGTGAAACTTAGTGTGATTTTTCCATAGCTTATTTGTTCAAAAGATTTCTCCGTTAAGCATATTTTATGTAGGTTTTTGGAACTTTATTTGCTTTGAAACTGAATTTGGGAGTTGCTAGACAATCCTGCTTATAATCGAACGAGAAAAACGCCCAAGTTCCGACCTAAATTGGGAGATGGATGTTTATCTCACAAAAACGAATAACGCGGTATAATCGAAAGCTGAACTTGGACGTTTTCAACTGCACTCCATCGCGGAAGCGTACAAAGTTGACGGGGCGTGTTGGAGGCGTGGTGAAGGTGGGACTGGGGCATGGTTAGCACCCGAACAGAGATGGGTGCCTTTCGCCGATAATGGAAAAAAAGTATGCGTTTGTAGCTAGAATTTAGGGCACTTTTCCTGGACCCTGTTTTTTCACAAATAAGGTCTCAAAAAGTGCTCTAAATGACCAGATTACCACCAGAGGGAATCGGGGATGACCTCCCCTGACTCCCCCAGTGGTTGCTAACCCCCTCCCACCACAAAAAATGATGTTTCACAACTTTTTATTTTCACCCTCAAATGTCATACCCACCTCCCTGGCAGCAGTATGCAGGTCCCTGGAGCAGTTGTTAGGGGGTGCAGTGGACTTCAGGCAGGTGGACCCAGGCCCATCCCCCCCTACCTGTTACAATTGTGCTGCTTAATGCTTAGTCGTCCAACCCCCCCAAACCCACTGTACCCACATGTAGGTGCCCCCCTTCACCCCTTAGGGCTATAGTAATGGTGTAGACTTGTGGGCAGTGGGTTTTGAGGGGGATTTGGGGGGGCTCAACACACAAGGGAAGGGTGCTATGCACCTGGGAGCTCTTTTACCTTTTTTTTTGTTTTTGTACAAGTGCCCCCTAGGGTGCCCAGTTGGTGTCCTGGCATGTGAGGGGGACCAGTGCACTACGAATCCTGGCCCCTCCCATGAACAAATGCCTTGGATTTATTCGTTTCTGAGCTGGGCGCTTTCATTTTCCATTATCGCTGAAAAACAAAAACGCCCAGCTCACAAATTGTCGAATAAAACATGGACATCTATTTTTTTCGAAAATATAGTTCGGTCCGCCCCTTCACGGACCCGTTCTCGGAGATAAACGCCCATGGAGATAGACCTTTTCATTCGATTATGCCCCTCCACATGTACCATTACCATTAGCTGTACCTAATACTTAGAGCAGTGAGCTGAGAACCAGCCTGCCAGGATCCGCTTTGCCGGTGGCTTTCCAGGGCACCATATTGCTGCCTTTCATGGCTTAACAAAGTCATGCAGCGGCTCTTTGCGCACTTGCTACTTATACGCCTGCTCGCCCTGGCTCACCAGCTGCCACAGCACCTCCCAGCTGGCGTTAATCGGAGCTTTCTCTTTTCAAGGTCCTGCTTACAGGGAACAGGAAATTGTATCAGAACAGATGGGACCCTGCAGAGAGAAAACTTTGACGCCAGCAGGAAGCAGCCTTTTTCTAATCGCTGCCGGTAATAGGAGATAGAGAAGACCGCTACGAGGGGAAAGGAAGGGAGAGGGCTAGGCGGCGATGCAGGATGGGGGGAGGGGTGAGAAGGGAGAAAAAGAGGGGTAGAAGAAATAGCAGAATCAGGGGAAAATTTGTCAATGGACAGATAGCCTGTGCACCTGGCTGGTGGGGGGCCTGGGCCCCCCTTAGCTATGCCCCTGGTATACATGTTGAGGTCTAAAAGACTGTCCCTATATGCTTTGTGACAGAGATCACTGACCAATTTGGTAGCCACCTTCTGGACCAACTCTATCCTGTTTGTATTTTGTAGGTGCAGCCCCTAGAATTGCACATAGTATTCTAAATGAGACTCACCAGAGACTTGTACAAAGGCACTATCACCTCTTTTTTCCTTCTGATCATTCCTTTCTCTATGCACCCAAGCATCCTTCTGGATTTGTTTGTTGCCTTTTCTACCTGTTCGGCCACCTTAAGCTTATCAGATGCAATCACTCTCAAGTCCCGCCCTTCTTTCATACACAAAAGTACTTCACCCTCTATACTGTACCGTTCCCTTGGAATTTTTGTAACCCAAGTGTATGAACCTGCATTTTTTAGCATTAAATCTCAATGTGACTGCCCCTTCCTTTCTTTCCACTCTGTCTTTCCTGAACAGATTATAGCCCGATATAGCTACATCCCAGTCATGGTTCTCTATGAACTATGCCTCTGTGATCACCACTAAATCCAAATCATCCTCTTCCATTACAGACTCAACATCTAAAACTTTATTTCGCATATTACAGGCATCAGTATATACTGATTTCCAGACATTGGGCCTTTTTTTTTTTTCCCATTTGTGTAGAGCAGGCGTTCTTAACCCAGTCCTTGGGTCACACCTGGCCAGTCAGGTTTTCAGGATACCCACAATCATGAGATTAGATTTACCTAAAATAGAGATGGTACACATGCAAATCCCTCTCATACATATTTATTAAGGGAATCCTGAAAACCTGACTGACTAGGTGTGTTCCGAGCACTGAGCGGAGAACCTGAGGGCTTGTACTTAACTGGGGGCTTTGATCACCTAACCCCAATGATTCTAATTTAAAGCTCTCTTCAGTAGGTTAGCCTGTCTGCTGCTGAAGACACTTCTTCCCTTCTTTGATAAATGGACACCATCTCTGTTCCGGAGCCCTAGGAAAGCATCCCATGGTCCAGGAAGCCAAAATGCTCTTGATGACAGCATCTGTGTAACCACATAGTCATCTCCAGGATGTAAGCTTCTCTGCCTTGGCTCTTTACCCTAGACAGGGAGGGCAGCAGCTGAGGTAGTTGGTTAAAAGCAAGATGTACAGTGTAAAAGAATGCATATTGGAGATAGTGGGCATTCTACAGGGAGCCTGGGTGAGGAGTGGGAGGAGGGACATGGATAGGAATAAGATTAGCAGAGTTTGTGTACAGATCAAATGAGAGTTTCCTTGGAGGGTCCGGATTTGGATCAGTTTTTCCAGGTGAGAGGAGGAAGAGTAGAAGGTGTGGCTAAAATGAAGATAAGATGCTGTCGAGGAGACAGCTGAATAAGAGGACACTTTGAAGATGAAGAGCAGAGGACAGAATGCAAATAAAATAGCTGAGGTAAAGAATATAGGTAATGGATTATGTGGTTTAAAGTAGGGAATAAAACTGGTGAAAGTCAGTGACAAGATGAGTGAATAACAGAGCCATAGAAAACAGAGAAGAGAAAAATACTTACTTGACGTGATGGGCTAAGAAAAACAGATGGTTGTTTAAATAAGATGAAAATGGAAATGGATGGTGCCCAAAACAGGCACGCTAACACTTGAGGAATCAAATTAGTATTAGTATTTTAAACCGGAGGGAGAGAATGGTCACAAGATTAATATCTTGTGCTTCCCACTCTCTGTAGCCAGACCCTAGCAAATCATCATTAATTACATCAGTACCAACAATGAAAGTGTCACTCTTACCCAATCCCCTTCCCCTCAGACTTTCTTTTAAACAACTTGTAAACAATACGCCTTAAAGAGCCCTTCATTGACTAGTTAATAAATCATGTGCCATTTGATCTCATTGCTTGGGAAGCCTGTTTAGACTCTGGTAGCAATTAACAAATACATTAGGTGCATGCCTTCTGGCAAGTGGCTAGAAAGAGCATGGAGCATCATCAGCTGAAGCCTGAGTGGGTTATGATGGATTCAAGAGTTAACCATGGAGTAAGGTGAAAGGAGTTTAGTGAGAAGCTTCACACTCCCCTGCTCTTGCTATCACACCTGAGACTCCAGTCTGCTTCTCTTCTGGGTGGCAGAAGGGCAAAATACAATTTTTTTTTCATTTCCAAACTAGAGCTTATAGCCTGCCTGTTGTCACCTTTCCATGTTTCCTCTCTTGGCTATTCCCAGTGGGATGCCATCTACATATACACACACCCATATATTATTGCATTATGTTATCAGGGCTAGTGGTACCCCAAAAGAACATAAGTACAGTTTACATTAGTTATAAAATTACTCACTGGGGCACACATTAGATTACTAATGCATTTTAGTGACCTTGTCACCCATAGCAAATCCATAGTATGTTACAGATTTCCAGGAGGTGATAGTAACTAGCTTCTGAAATATTCAACAGCAGATAGAAAGCAACACTCTCTGGACATGGCTGATCCATCTCTGCTTATAACCTACACTGTCAATTAACATGTTATATGTATTGTGTTGGCATTGTAAGTAGTATACTATGCCATACTTTGTATTATTTGAATGTTTTTACTGTTGTAATTGTCTACTGCTCGTGTTTGATTTATTCTTATTGTACACCACCTTGAGTAAATTCCTTCAAAAGGGCAGTAAATAAATCCTAATAAATAAGTACATAAGTATTGCTATACTGGGACAGACTGAAGGTCCATCAAGCCCAGTATCCTTTTTCTAACAGTGGCCAATCCAGGTCACAAGTACCTGGCACAATCCCAAAAAAGTACAATACCTTTTATGCTGCTTATCCTAGAAATAAGCAGTAGATTTTCTCCATGTTCATTTTAATAATGGTACAAATTCCAGAGTTTACTTGCACGTTGAGTGAAGAAAAAGTTTCTCTGATTCGTTTATCAACAGAAATCAAACAAAATAAAGCATGGAAAAGAAAATAAGATGATACATTTTTATTGGACAACTTAATACATTTCTTGATTAGCTTTCGAAGGTTGCCCTTCTTCGTTTTAAATTTACTACTTTGTAGCTTTATCGTGTACCCCCTAGTCCTAGTATTTTTGGAAAGTGTAAACAAGCGATTCACGTCTACCCATTCCACTCCACTCATTATTTTAAAGACCTCCAACATAACCCCCCTCAGCCATCTTTTTTCCAAACTGAAGAGTCCTAGATGCTTTAGCCTTTCCTCATAGGGAAATATTCCCATCCCCTTTATCATTTTCGTTGCCCTTCTCTGTAGCTTGTGGACAGTGTGTGTTTTTACAAGAGACTGAAATAATTTACCAGCATCCTAGGGGGTGACTCCTACAATACTGCAAAGACATTCAAATAAAGGCAGCAAGGGGCAGGCAGTAATGGTCATGCTCAATTAGAAGTGCCAGTCTAGAGTGGGCTGGCCACCAGATGACGTCTTAACCATATAGGTGCTGCATTACTGCATCTATTAGTTTCAATTTGCCTAGGGAAAAGCAGATCACAAGTCAATAGAAGCAAAAGGGTAAAAACCAGAACTTGATCAGACTACTGAGATTGAATTTGGTCAGGCTGCAGCTCTTTTCCAGTCTGTATCCTGTAAAATAATGCACGGAGAGCTGACTGTGAGGGACTGACACAACTTTAGCAGGGCAATTTTCAGTTATTTATCTGGCTGAAATTCCTTTTAGGAGAAAGTAGCGGCTGGCCAAAAGACAATCCACCACAGGAAATGTTACTTGAACACACTTTATTAACAGCACCAGTTTAGGGACCCGACACGGTCCCTGTTTCAGTGGAACAGACTGCCTGCTTCAGGGGTCACAATCAAACTCTAATAGAACATATACATATGTATATCATATAATCAATATGTGGAAAAAGGCATAAAATTCACCATCTAAAATGAAATACAAGAAACCAGTGGACTGTACAATAAAACAGTGATCTATATAAAAACATAAAAGACAAAAATATGCTGACCAGTTCAACACCACATTTTAGATTAACCTCTCACCAGGTGAGTTTGCAATGCATTCCCTGTGTATGACTTAAGTATCTGTGCTGGCCTGTTTTTAAAAACTCTTTCAAGGGCTTTTAAATATGTTTTATCCATGGCTTTCCAGTCACACTTTTTAGCGCCTTTTTAAACCGGCAGTTTGCCTTACCCATTTTGTTGTGATAACTGGTTATTTTTAAACGAAGGATTTTAATGTAGGTTTCCAATTTTGTTATATTGACCTTATTCATTGTGCCTTTTTGACTCCCATCAGCTTTCCTGTGTTTTACAAGCACTTGTGCACCAGCAATTCTCATACCTTCCTTTTTATTTTATGACATTTTTACCCCACATTAGCCCAAGAGTGACTCGGGTTCAATGTGGCTTATATAGCAAACAACTAAATTTGCTTTCAGAGGTTTGTGTTATTCAGACAATGTTTAACATCACATTTTAGAATAACCCCTCACCGGATCAGTTTGTAATGTATTCCCTATGTATGACTGAAGTATCTAGAGTCAATGCATATTTTTGTCTTTTGATTTTATATAGTTCACTGGTTTTCTTGTTCTCCTTCCTTTTTAGAGTACAGTCCACTGGTTTCTTTTATTTCTTTTTAGATGGTGAGTTTTATGCCTTTTTTCACATATTGATTATATGATATACATATGTATATTTTCTCTTAGAGTTTCATTGTGACCCCTGAAATGCGGACCGTGTTGGGTCCCTAAACTGGTGCTGTGAATAAAGTGTGTTTAAGTAACCCTTCCTGTGGTGGATCATCCTTTGGCTAGCCTTTACTTTCTTCTGTCTGTGCTGCTGTTGTAGAGATTTTTCTTGTTTGCTGTGCCTGAAATTCCTTTTATCCAGCTCAAAGTATGCACAGGCCTCCATATCAGGGTTAAAATGGTACGTTCTTGTGTGCCCCTTTTTAGGTCAGAAGAGGAGAACAGCATACTGAAATGTGATATTCCAAAATACCTGCACCATTTCAGCAGGCTCTGAAAGTGAGTGGGTGCATATATTTTATTGATTTAAGTCTTCTGCACTGAAGCGTGAATGAAAAAATAAGTTTAGAGGGGGGTGTGTCCAAGATGGCGGCATGCTGAATGCTAGCGTTGGAGCTCTTCGTTAGTCTGCTGAATTTAGCGTATTTTCCTTAAATAAGATGCCCCATACTAAACGTAAGGGGAAAGTAGCAGCCTCGGCTACTAGGACGTCCTCTCCGGTACAGCAGACTATCGTGAGATACACCACGAAGCAACCTACCTTGGAATCTGGAAGGGGCCCTGCTGTCTCCGTGGGTGAAGACTCCCTAGGAGACTTGGGGCTTGAGGTTACACTCTCCCCTCCATATCTTCATCCACCGCCGATTCCCAAAGAACGCCCTTCCTGGAATGACCAGTGTGACCCGGAAGAGGTCGTTGCAGCGGTCCCGATTCGAGGAGCAGGAGTGGCGGTTTCTGAGGGAAGCCCGATGTCAGCTGTTGAACACCATACTCCGACACGGGGGGAAAAATCGGCGGCAACCCTGGAGAGCATTTGGACTGCTCTCCAGAGAGTGGAGTTAACGGTGGCCAATTCGGCAAAGGAGATTAAAGACTTAGTAAGTACTGTGGCAACTTTATCCCATACTTTTACTATAACACAGCAAGAAACAAAGGAACAATTGGATGGTCTTAAGCAAGATGTTAACAAATTGAATGAAGTCTCCGTATCACTGGTAAAAGACAATTTGTCTACACAACGTAGACTAGAACAAATAGAAAATTTCAATCGGAGACTTAACTTGAGACTCTTAAATTTCCCGAAAGAAATGGGTATTAACCCTCTGGATGCCTTTAAATTATAATTGCAGGAAATACTAATCTTTTCCCCAGAATCCATTCCACATTTGAATAAAGTATACTATATTCCCTCTAAAAAACCACCTGTAACTACTCTACAAGCTATTTCAAAGTAAAATCAAGAAGAATCTTTGAACATTACTGAAATACTAGAGACAACCTTAAGTGTAAACTCTGAAAGATCAACTTTAATTGCGTTTTTTATTTTTCAGCAAGACTTAGATGCTGTGCTACGGGTATATTTCAAAAAAATGCAGACATTGTTTAGGGGTAAAAGAGTATGGATATACCCTGATATAACTAAGCAAACTCAATAAAGGAGGAAGTTGTGTTTAGTATTGAGAACAGACGTTATATCTATAGGGGCCTCCTTCTATCTCAATTACCCCTGTAAATGTGTCGTAAAGTATCTGGGTTTAAAATACATTTTCTACCAACCAGAACAGTTAAAAGTATTTATAAATATGAAGAAATTGACTAACCGTTGACCCTTTGAAGAAAATTAAGTGAAAACATAAGATAGGTTTGCATGCTATGCAAATTTCCTCTGTTTAATTTCTTATAAACTCTAGTCTTCTTAATTTGGTAGACCTCCCCCCCCCCCCCCCCCTCTGTTGTGGTCTAAATAAGAGTAAAATGTTTCCTTTTTTTGATAATTTTGCCCTCTATGGGAGGATTTAAGGTCTCTCATAAAACATTGTTTTTGTCTGCATTGCCTGTTCAAATGTAACAATTTGTTTAATTTGATTTAAAATATAAATAAATAATAAAAAAAAAAGTTTAATCAAATTTCACAATTTTACAGATTAAAGATTTCCGCACGCTGTTCCACCCCGCAGATGAAATTCATTATTCTTTCTCCCTCCTTCCCTCAGCTCTACCTCACTGCCTTCCTGTTTTATTTATTCACTAAATAACTATATTTTCATCATTTTCCTGAATGTCAGGTGGCTATTTTCCCCTCTCAAATCTAAACACAGCAAATGCTTGCTACCCTGGTACTTTTGAAGTTGTACTTGATCTGGTAAAACCAGTGAGTTTACAGCCTACATGCTATAAAAGTATGCAGGTGCTTTAAAGTTACTCACTGCCCTCCTCGAGTTTTGTGTCAGAAATGTAATGTTGCAGCCAAACATTTGAATTGTACTTTTTTTTTTACTCACTCCCAAAAATCTTTGAGTCTACTGCATGCTGATTTTATGCATGAATATTCATTGTGGGTATACTGAAACATGCCTGGCTAGGGTGCCTCCAGGACCAGGTTTGGGAACCATTGGGCTGGCCGCTATCTGCGATTTTTAAGGCGCTGACCTGTGAGTAGTATTTGATCTGGATATTCAGTGCCAGGCCTAACCCATTCTCCTGCATGGAATAGCTGAGTGTTGCCTGACTGCTGGAAATTATGTATCTGCCAGTCAATATTTAGATACTCAGATAAAGTAAGGATAACCTTTTTGCTCTCCTAACTTTATCCAGGCAATAAATCTTCTTAGCAAACTAAAAATTGAGACTAAGAACATAAGAATAACCATATTGGGTCAGACCAGTGGTCCATCTAACCCAGTATCCTGCTTCCAACAGTGGCCAATCCAGGTCACAAGTACCTGGCAGAAATCCAAATAGTTGCAACATTCCATGCTACCAATCCCGGGGCAAAGAGTTCCAGTGAAAAAATATTTGAGTGAAAAATTATTTCCTCCTATTTGTTTTAAAAGTATTTTCGTGCAATTTGATTGAGTGTCCCCTGGTCTTTGTTGTTTTTCAAAGAGTGAAAAATCAATTCACTTTTACCCGTTCTACACCACTCAGAATTTTGTAGACCTCAATCATATCCCCCCTCAGCCGTCTCTTTTCCAAGAAGAGGAGCCCTAACCTCTTTAGCCTTTCCTCATTTGAGAGGAGTTCCATCCCCCTGGTTACTCTTCTTTGAAACTTTTCTAATTCCACTATATCTTTTTTTGAGATAACAGCAACCAGAATTGAGGTCGCACCATGGAGCAATACAGAGGCATTATTTTGCATCCCTTTCCTAATTCTTAACATCCTGTTTGCTTTTTTGGCTGCCACCGCACACTGACCTAAGTAAATCCCGGTGTTGCCTACTCTATGTCCCCTAACATCTCTTTCTCCCCCCCCCCCCCCGACATTCTCTGAATAGTGCGGTGGTGCTCAACCCAAACATAACCCTTTGGTTATGTGCTGCGAAAAATCAGGGATCACACAGTCAGCAGGAGCCTCTGCTGCCCATTTACTGTTTTGAATATTGGGCCCTTTGTGCTAAAATTTGGAAGTATTCTGATAATTCTGCAAGCCCGAGGTAACACAGGACCCTGCATTTTCCCAGAAGAAAGATATATTCTGCAAGTTCATGTACATTTCCTCTTGTTCCTGAAGGATTTTGCTGACAGTTTGGAAGTGGAAGGCAGAGATAAGCTGAATCCCTGGTGGGAATCTGCTGGCATTGTTTGAGGATTCTTAGCTGTGAATGAAGAAAAGAGGGATTAACAGTGATGAGACTGAAAAACCTCACAAACAAATCCGAAGAATTTACTGGACAAGGTCACTTTTATTTATTTTTTTAAGTTGCACTGAGGTGGAACAAATTCTCATTCTTTGTGCTGCAAAAGGCATATAAAGATATGTTCTTAGTGTTAGAGCACGCTCTACAGTGAATTATCTCCTAAACCTGTTTTCCCACTGGTGTCTGTACTCTACCCCCCCCCCCCCATACAAGGGATGCTTTCATTTGATAAAACTGAGGCAGTGTCTCACTCTTTTTTTTTTTTTTTTAATCCTTGAGGAAAAACTTTGACTCCCTCCCAACCACTAATATTGTGAACATTTCTAAATCAATAGAAGAGCTGCAGTGCTTCCCCTCCAGCCCCCGCCCACCGGAAATTTTCAAGTCAAGGAGACTTCAGTAGTGACACATTTGTGGTAACCGTTGAGAACCAAAAAGTAATGTCAATTGTTTATGGACAAGAATCAAAACTGCAGCTGTTGCACATTTTATTAAAAGCCTGTTTTATTTCGCTGTTCTTTCTTATTTGCCACTTTTCATCTGGGGTTTCAGTCTCATTCTCTCTTAGCGGATGTTGATGATACAATATATGATTCTTCCTGCCCCAGTGTGCAGTAACGATGTCTTTTCCCTATAAAATGATCACATCATATGGTGGCAATTGCCCTGTCACCTGATTTCTGTCATAGATCATAGTGAATAATACTTCAATTTTAAAATTCATGTAAAAATGTTGCATATCTCCAACAATGTTTTAATTTTAGCTAATTGATATTTTAAAGCACCAGCACTAGCAGTAATAAAACTAGGCCATTCTTAGGTCTTTTTCTTTCAGTAGCAACAGAATTGGTGGGGGAGGGGGAACCTTAACCAGTTAGGCTGTTAGTGGAGTTAACAGAAACAAAATCATTAAGATTTCCCCTTTGTTCTGATTTTTATTTGATGCCCAAGGTGATTAGTGCGAAACATTTTTGAAAGCACCTTCTAATCACCTTCTTTGCCATCTTGAGGAAATCAGGGTGCTGCTATGCTATTCCTCATCTGAACCCCAGGAGGATCTCACATTGGTATACATAATGCAAGATTCCAGCCAGGGCCAGTGCTTCCATTAGGCAAACTGAGTGATCACCTAGAGTGCAAAGGTTGCAGAATAGAGGCAGCTTCCTGTCCAGAAAGTCTTTCAAGCTGCCACCACCACCTGCATGTCCAAGCCTTGGAAGGTCAGCAGCTTCAGAGCCACAACTGCACAATTCATTTTCCGTCCTTGGTTTGAACACCCAGAGCTCACATGCTGAGAGGAGATTTGATATGATCCAACATCACTGAACAAAAGCATATACAGGGTGCAGTTGTGTTTGCCCCATCTCAAAAAGTATATTGTGTAACTACAAAAGGTTTAGAGGAGGTCAACAGAAGTGATAAGGGGGCTAGAACACCTCCCTTAGAAAAAGAGGCTAAACAAGTTGGGGTAAATTTTTCTGAGGTAATATATAATAGTTTATAAAATCATGAGAAGGGGGGAGGGAGATGGTTGTTTAAGCTGTCAAACACCACATCAGAAGGACACCCTATGAAACCGATGACCAGCAAATTGAAAACAAATCATAGATTTTATTTTTTCATGCAGCGCACAATTTAAGTTGTAGAATCTGTTGCTGGAGGATGTGGTCAATGTAATTAACATAGCGGGATACAAAAGAGGTTTGGGCAGTTTTCTAGGTATACTTGGGAAAGCCATTGCTGAGTTGTGAGAAATAGATCTACATTTTTTGGGATTTGCCAGGTATATGTGACGTGAACTGACCACTGTCCTAGACAGAGTGCTGGGCTTGATGGTTTTAAGCAGCATGGCTTTTCTTATGTACATTCATATCCATTTACTGCATGCCAGCTCACCTGAGAGAGCTCCAATAGTTGAAAAGTAAGTTGCTTGGGTCTGTAGAGCTGAATTTCATCTGGCTCTAGGTGTCCTATGCAGAAACAGAAATTTGCACCCCCCCTCCCTTTAGTAGTGTCGACTCCAGTGCAACAACCTTCTTTCTCCCCAATCCTTTGCTCAGCAGCAATGTCCCCCTCCCCCCACCACTTCCTCTTTCAGCTTGATTGTAGGATATGGAAGGACATGAGCGAGCGACATGCCAGTATGGCAGTACTCCCTTATTCACGATGTCCTGTGTAGTCACGTGCCCCAAATCTTGGCCCTGAACTGATTCGGGAGTTGAACAGCTGGGAGATAGAGCCAGGAGAGAAACTTAAATCAAGAAAAGCATGTAGTTTAGGGTGCAGTGTACCTCTTGAACCATAGGATTTAAAAGCAAAACTATTTTATATTTGTGAAAAGAGGAGATGAGACTTGAACATAACTCCTCTGTGTAACAAAGTTACTAAAAGGATGAGCAACTTTTTAAGAGGATTTTCAGACCACCTGTTCACATGCTGCCACCCCTCCTGCTACTCCGTGCATTATCAATGACTGCAGGGGTAGAGGAGATAGGCAGGATACCAGCGGCCCTGACCCTTGACCCAGCTCAGGTAGCATAGAAGTTTTATTAAGCTTAAACAATTTTCCAACCTTTTGTGTATGCAGTTTGACCTCAGTCCTCCCTTTCTGCTTGTCCTTGATCTTTTCTTTCCTTCCTTTCTGCCTTCACGTTCCTTCTCTAAATCTCATTTCTCTATTTTTCTTTCCATCATGTATGTCTTCATTTGCCTTTTTCTCTACAGTTTGTTTTCTCATGTCCTAAATTTATAATCTCCAAATCTAATCTAATCCAAACATTTACAACCCACTTATTCCCAAAAGGGTCTGAAGCGGTATACGGCAAGATAAACCAAAACAATTTTTGGGATGTCACAACTTAATTGATATAACTAAATATAAAATTTACATGACCAGTGACTTATGGAAAAGGAACGTTTTAAAAGTTTGTAAAAGGAAATATGACCTCTTCTGTCTATTAGTGGAATAACCTCCCACTGGCTATTGCTTAGAATAAAAATGAGCTAATTGGCAGATGGAAAAGTTAAGACTACAATTATGAGAGTGAAAAGTATAACACGAGCTAAAATAATCACATTTTTGGATATTAGACCATGAAGAGCCTTAGAAAATATACTAAGATTTTAAAAACTATTCCGGTTCGGGCTCATAGACAATGAAGCCTAGCCAACAGAGGGGACGCCCTATTGAAACTTTTAGGCTTAAAAATCAACCTTGCTGCCATATTCTGGTATAAGGTGAAGCCTGTTCTGTAATTTAGTAGAAATCCCAGGTGGGATAATGTCGGCTTTTGAACCAATAAGGCACAATGGTCTTTGTAAAAATGACCAAATCAACCTCAGTTGTTGGAGTTTGAAAAAAAACTTTTTCCTCACAAAGGGGCCCTTGTTACTAAAGTTTAGCGCAAGCTAACAGACTTTAGCATGTGCCATGTGACCCATAGGTATAAAATAGGATATGCAGTATTTAGCACACTCTAAACTTTAGTAAAAGGGCCCCATAAGTTATTAATCTGAGGTTATATATTTTTTTTAAATTTGGCCCCTGCTTTATGGAATTCTACACCTGTGTATATGTGATTAGGACCCAGGTTGGACTCTTCCAAGAAAGGAATTGTACTGTTCTAGGCAAAGTAAAGTGTAGCTAAATAGCCAACTTAAAACAGCCCCATGTAGAACCTGTACCAGTAGACTCTCAATTCTTAAGCAAATTTTCTTTATTGTAGTACTCAGAATAAACAAGGAAAATCCAGCTTTCAGTTCATTTTCTTGGAAGAGAATTGTTGCCTTTGTACATAGCCTGTAACTAGCCACCCCAGAAGCAAGGAGGTGGCAAGAATCTCAGTCCAGCTGAGAGGAAAAGCTGTAACACTCAATGGAGAATAAGGGAGAAAAACTCCAGTGAAAATAAGTGGGGAATGACTTGGGGAAATGGTGAAAAATCTTGATGGAATTACAGTAAAGTTAGAAGGGATCAGCCCCTAGAATAGCTGGTGATCACAAAAACATGCTATAAAGAATGGACTCTCACACAGCCCACTGGGACAGAGTCACACAGCCCACTGGGACAGAGAGGGAAGGCTGGCCCTAGCTCAGAGCTAACAGCCAATAGGGAAAGCTCACAAGGAGTCAATCACAGGATACTGCAAACTATAGGAAAAGCAGCCCTAAAACAATGCTTTCTATACACGACAATGGAATCAAATACAGATAATACTCATATTAAATATAAATCACAATTTGCCCAGCCTCCATGAATATAGGGGCAAAACAGGAATTAAAAACCTATTTCTTTACTTTGGCATTTTTTGAGGGCTAAAGCTCGGGTCTAAGAAAGAAGGTTAAGGATTGACTTGTTAGAGACTGATCTCTGTTTGTAAATTTGGTGTGTGAATTATCTAGGATTAGAACCAGTACTTAGATGTCATCAGCATAGGAGTTCAAGTGCACATCTCAATCCAGAGTTATAGAACACAAGAAATCCATAAAGAGATTAAAGAGTAGTGGAGAAAGAGGAGACCCCTGAGAAATTCCATTTGTAGATTTCCAAATTGAAAATGTCAAAAAAATGCAAAGAGTGGGAGAGCGACCAAGGATGCCAGAAACTGGAGGATGTTCGTTAATGAAGAATTTTATTAAAAGTTTTGAAGACTCGACACAACGTCGTGTTTCGGCCGTCAGGCCTGCATCAGGAGTCTGCCGTGCAGAATGCTGCAGAGCAATAATGATGGAGGTCCTTTGAAGATCTCACAGCAATCTCTTGTGCAGAGTATTACTGGATGACATAAAGGATAATTCTTCAAAAGGAACGTAGGTAGTCTTTAAGAAGACTGTTGAGGAAAAATCCATCGGAAGCACTACACGTACTGCTGATAATACAGCTCAGTTTTCCACTTGCCGGCGGATCTCCTCCCAAATTGAAGATGTCCCCATTTTTCAACACAGAATAGCTGTGATTGATCAAAAAATTATTGAACCATCTAAAAATTGGTTCTGAAATCCCAAACAAACTGATCTATTGTGTCGAATGGAGCTGAGATGTCAAACTGAAGTTCTATCTGTTTACCTTGTTTTAATGTTTTTTCACCTTTGTAATTAAAACTAAAAGTAACGTTTCAGCACTATGTAGGCTTCTGAATCCAACTTGTGAAAGGTGTAAACAAGCACGATCTTCTAAATTTCTTTACTCTGTGTACTATATATTTACACTTTATTGTACACCACTTTGAACTGCTAGTTAGTCCAAAATAAATATTTGGATGGCCACTGACCTACAACAGCCTTAACCAACTTGGTGAAAAAAAGGATGTTCACTAATGTGGTAATCCATACTAGTATTTTCAGGGGAGGATTACCTAACAGAAAAGATGGGCAGCTATCTAAAACACAAAGCTGAATCTCATCAAGGGTAATTAGATTGAAGGTGGCCCATATCAGATCATCTGGAATATCATAGCCAATAGCAGTGGGCTGTGAACGGACTTGATCTCAAGATGTCAATTCTTCAGGTTGTTTCAGATTGTTTCAACCTAGTTTGAAAAATAGTCTCCGAGTCTGTGTTGAAACATCAGAAACAGGTAGTGATATAAATGTTTGAACTGTTTGGAACAATCAAACATATAAATGGCAAGTGACCGACTCACCTGCAAATGCGTAGTAGAGTCGGAATGCTGAGAGTGTAGAAGTCCAAGCCCAGCCTCCACCAGCAGTACAGCCCAATAGGGAGGAGGGCTTGGACATGGGCGTGGAAATCAGAGGAGGAGGGAGCAGGGAGGGAAGGAGGTGGCGGAACTGAGGGAAACAGACGCTGGGGGAAGGACAGGGGAGAGAGCAGGGTTGGTGGACGGGGGGGGGGGGGGGCATAGGAAAACAAAAAACTAGCCCATTGTTACGGGCTTAACGGCTAGTATTTTAGAATCAGGTTGAGAGATTCCTATCAGTTTAACATAATATAATTTATTGGATTGAGCAACTTCTGAGTTATAATGACTCTATTGGTTTTTCCAGGAAGATGGACTAGAGGAGTCTCCTGACTTGTGCCACATTCTCTCTCTAGTCTACAACAATTTAGTTTGAGTTTCGGTAAATTTTGAGTATTCTAAGATGAAGAATGTATTTTAATAGATTTTCTTACTTGTGTAGGAGCAACAGAATCCTGTAGCTTAGTTTTAGTTTAGTTTATTTAGTGTTTGTATACTGTCTTCGCTAACTTAGCAGATCAAAGCAGTTTACATAAAAAAATTGGAAGAGAGAAAAGAACTACAGTATTCATCTACTCTAGTGACTGAATCATCCCATTCTGATAACATAGCAATAGGGTCCAGCTGCTCTGAATTTAGTGTGTTATTAACTTAGAACCCCTAGTAATAATCATTTTACTTGCTGGATGAGAACAAGGTTTTGTTATATAAATGTTTAAATTGAAATCTAACTGGTAGTGATCAGACCAAGATATTGGATGTCAATTAGTAGCAGAAATTAAGTCCAATAAAGTTGAGATAATTTGATCCAGTGCATGACCCTTTTCATGAGTTACAGCTGTATGGGAGAGAGGTATCAGCAAGGACACCAAAAAAGATTTAAAAGCAGACACAGTGTCTGATTCATTTGTCCAAGAGTCAGGAGGACAATAGATAAACATCATACCATCATAGAGCTAGAAAATGATATTGATCATTCTGAATCTGGCAAATCAATATTTCAAGACTAGGAAGCATTATGCAATAAGCCAATGTTAACCAAAAAAAGCTTCTCTATAATAAGACCGCCTCATTTATTCTGTCTGAGCTATGGATATACTGTAACCAACTGGACATATCGAAGAAGGCAGAACTATTAGCCTTAGTAAATCAAGTTTCTGCAATAAATACAAGTATGACATTGGAATCATAAATTTCTCAGTTAAGGTAACTTATTAACTAATCTTGCATTATAATAGAAAACAAGGGTTGGGACGGGGCATCAGGGGTCAGCAAAGAGTATTCTGGATCATGACAAATAAGTCAAAATAGAATCAAAGTTTTAATGAACTGTTGTAGTTCCACCTCTTTTGAAGAGGTCTATTGTCCTGGATCATTTCAATTTTATTTAATGATGGAGAAGAGCAGTCAATTAACCACCTTCTCTCCACTAATAGTTCATGTCTAATTTTTGGTTTCAGATTGCAAGAAAGTATTGAAATATGAAAATAATTTTCAGATATCCTCACCTCCCTACATAAACCTGTTAAAATTAATAGTAGTAATTTCCAATGCATATTGGCAATTAAGCCAAATCGACTCGCTGATTAGAACAGCTACAAACTCAGCTCAGCTATTAATAACACCTGATTTAAAACTACTCTTTAAAAATGCATAGTTCCATAAACTTTCTCACAGTTTCACACAAGGAGCACGGCATCCCCCTTTGGTGTGCCCCTTCGGTGGTGCACTTAAGGTCCTGTTCGTTTTCCTAGCTCTTCCTGCCTTTTGTTCTTGCTTTTCTTTCCTTTCACATCTCCTGTCTACCCATGACCCCCTTGTCTCTCAGCCCCTTATTTTTCTAGTTGATTTTCTTTTGGTTCCTGTTTTCCGTGCTCTTCTGCTCATTCTTTCTCTATTCTGCCAGATACGTCCCTCTCCCAGCCTGTAGCTATTTCTTCCCAGCAGCACAGCAGCATTTTCTCTGCCAGGTAGTAACCCCTCTTCAGTTCCCTTACTCCTTGCTAGGTAGGGCCATCCCAACCATTAGGCAAGAATAGGCAATCACCTGGGGGGGGGGGGGGGGGGGGGGGAGAGGTCAGCAAAGAGGAGTTGCAATCAAATTCAGACAATGGATCTGATAGCCATACAAACTCAAAAACCATCAATGAATACTTTAACCTCCAGAAAGGGTGGGCAATTTTCAAATAGCACAATTACCTGGGTAAATGTTTTTTGGAAATAGCCCTGTGTGTGTGTGTGTGTGTGGCACACACACATAACATACTTATCATTGTCATATGTGTTGGACATTTGCCATGTAGTCTCTCCCAATATAGTAAATCTATATAAGTTGACTTTCATGAAACTCCATGAAGGCAGAGGACAGTGGAAAAGTTTCAGAGGAGATTTCTAAAAACTTCTGTAGGTACAAGAATACACCAATGCTTTGCCAAAGGAAACCTGCAAAATAAATTCAAAATAGGGTACAATATTGAAAAAGCAATCAAAGAAACCTTGGAAGGACCTACAAAAATAAAGGGGGGGCGTTCTATAAATGGTGCTCAAAATAGGAGTGGGAAAAGTTTGGCGCTATGCGATAAAGGGTTTCTGCACCCAACTCTGGGCACCAGACTTGCACTTGCTGAAATCTGGTGTAAATCCTGGCACCTGATTTGGGCAGGGAGATCTATTATTCTATAACACTTCGTGCAACTTTTTGGAATGATCCACCTGTGCCCCTCCCATGGCTACAGTCCCTTATGTGTTGTGTGCTGTGGGATTTAGGCACCCAATGTTATACAATAGCACGCAGCCAGATGTGTGCGCATATCCTAATAGTTGCCAGGTAATAATTGGTTGTTAGAATCCAATTGTTGATGTTAACAGTTTGCTGGCACATCTCGGCAGCGTACCCAAATTTGGGCGCCATATATAGAATCAGGGGGAAAGTGACACCAAAGTGCAGAAGGCCTGGGACTGGTCATGTGTCTGTAACAGGCTGGATGTGCTGCAGCTCCTCAGAGGAGGAAGTATCAGGCACTGCACATCAGCAACACCTAGTGGGGTGCATGTGTGTATGTATCCCAGATTATAGCTGTACCAGGGGCAGACAACCATTCAGGCAACTGGGCAGTGCCCGAGGGCCCAGAGGCTCTGCCTGGCGCTGCTGGTGATCTAGTGGCCTCTGCAGGGGGGAATATGTTCTTTCTTGCCCAGCACGCTGCGCTGCCGCTGTTCTCCCACCCCCGCCCAGTGCCACTGTATTTTAAAAATGGCGGCCGAGGCTCCCTGTGGAAGTCTTGCAAGACTGCTGAGACCCACAAGACTACCGCAGGAAGTCTAGGCTGCCATTTTGAAAACACAGCAGCACAAGCAGGCGGGGAAATAGTGGCAGCACAGCGGTAGGAAAGAACATGCCCCCCTGCAGAGGCCACCAGACCACCAGGACCCCTCAGATAGGACCAGGACAGTGGGGGTGTCGGCTGCAGCGGCGGGCAATGGTCAGGTGGGGGGCCCAGACCACCCTCGGTCCGCACCTGAGGTGTACTGGCTTGTCTAAATCGAGGAGAAAATTTCTTTCTGTAATTCTGTGCTTGCATTCCCTTGTGAATCTAAAACTGCAGTATGGAGCACACTTTTTTTTATTTGATTGGGTTGGCAGTTAAAAATTGTTGTATTTCTTTTTTGGCTCTGATCTGTTTTCACATTTTTGAGGAAATATATATGGTTAAAGATTTAGGTCAGAGTTATTTAGACTTGATTACTCTGCTTCAAATAAAGTCCATGGTGAGGAACATTGGCATCCAAACACAAAGTTGTCTTAAGTGATGGATAAAATATCAGCCTAAGTAACAGAGTAAACACAAACCCTGCTTCTCTACTTCTTAATAAAATAATTTTTAAAAATAGCCTCCGAGAAGATGCTGGGCTGAAGCATTAGCTAAACAACCACTCCTGGACTGGCAACTGCTGGAGACAGTACACTGGCCTCAATTGACCTTCAATGACTCAGCATGCCCAGATGAGACAGTATATATAACAGGGAACTGCCCCATCTGAGCACTGGCTAATGTGAATGAACCCTCATTGCAGCAATAGGTGTTGCTTGTCATAGATTTGGAAACCTGAAAAAATAACAGAAAGTGACAAGTCTGCTTTCCCCCCCCCCCCCAAAAAAAAAAAAAAGAAAGTAGGTTGATATTTGAGGCTCTTGGACTGCTGCTTCCTGACATAAAACAGTGATATAGGATTTATGTTTTATGGACTTGTGATTCTGAACTTATTATGTAGTTTTGTTTGTTTTTTGTCTAGTTAGTTTTTTTTTTTTTCATTAGATGCTCAAGAAATCTTTTTTGACAAATATTTTTGCATCTCATTTCCTAATACAGCTTGTCAAAAGATTTCAGCCAATAATGAAAACTGATGGAGAGAGATCTTGCATATGGCATGAAAATGCTCTCACCACATCACTCATAATGTCTTGCTTTCCGGTATCTCACTTCTTGCATCTCCTTCCTCTATTAATTCACTCTTAAGTGTAAAAGAGAAAACTTTGGCAGACATGCAGAAGGGAGTGACCTGTTCAAATAAACACTCTTTTAGAGAACCTAGATGTGGGATTCCTTTTTGTTATTTTAACAACAGCCGTTTGTCTGTAGTTTTAACCTTTTTTGTTTGTTTGTTTTTTAGCAAATTCCAGGACACGTCAGAGGGCTTTTGTCCCCTCTTTCAATAGATGACATGGGGACGGAGTGGGAATATGTATAGCTTTAAGAAGCAAAAGCAGTTCTATGTATTAAATTGTTACTCTTGCTTTTCTCCTCATATTGGCCAGGGCTGTGGATGCAACATTTAGGAGGAGGTTGTCTCAGCAATGCCACATGTTGGTGATAGCTATTAGCTGGACTTAAGTGGTTGCATCAGGTTCCAGAGGGGACCATGCCTTGAGACCCTGTGATCTGTGTAGAAAAAAAATATGAAACCTTCCTCCCTCCTCCCCCCCCCCCCCCCAGGTAATTGTGAAAGAAGGTTCTTAGTGCCTTAGTCCTACAGATGCTGATTTTTTTTAGGGAAAGGGAAATAGGACTTGATATACTGCCTTTCTGAGGTTTTTGCAACTACATTCAAAGCGGTTTACATATATTCAGGAACTTATTTTGTACCAGGGGCAATGGAGGGTTAAGTGATTTGCCCAGAGTCACAAGGAGATGCAGTGGGAATCGAACTTAGTTCCCCACTGCACTAACCACTAGGCTACTCCTCCACTCATGGTGGAAAACTAATGAAACAGAGAGAAAAACTATAAACCGTGTTTAACCCCCCCTAATAAAAGAAGAAAACATATACATTAAATGTAAACCCTCCATGTGGTTTTGTACAGTAAAGGAGACTTGTTACCTCACAGAGGATGGTGAATGCCTTGAATACTCTCCTGGTGGAGGTGGTAGAGACAAAACCAGTGACGGAGTTCAAAAATGCATGGGATAAATATGCATGGGATCCATATGTAGAAAGAGAACTGTATCAAAACAAAATTGAAATGACCTTGCAGCTGTTGATATGTTATTGGCTAGAGTGGGCTTTAACAGCAGCTCCAGCAATGGGGAACTAAGGCCAGTGCTGGGCAGACTTCTACAGTAAGTGTCCCCAAAATGGCAAAAAGACAAATCAGGATCATGTATGTATGTTTTATACCATATTGATATCATATGTTTTGATAGAAGGTGCTCTGTATCTCAGTGGGAAAGGGGAAGGCATCTTAGGTTGAATTTAGCGAGTAAAATGTTGGTTTAAATGTCAATTGATAATGAATGTCACTGTTGGGCAGACTGTCATTTACTATGTTAATTGCTGGGGTCATATGGGATGCAGCAGAAGCATTTTTGTGCTGCAGGGCTATATGACTATTGATTCTTTTCTTCTTAGCATTTTTAACCTACTTACCTAAAAAATCTGCAATCATGTCCAAGGTTTGGCTGAATAAGTGTGAAGAAATACATATTCAGCCAGCAGCAGTGAAGGGTTTTTTTTTTTAAGTTACTGCCAGGCACCTGCATTGAATATTGGGGTTTATGTGGTTGGCTATCTCTTATGTCACAGATTAACAACCCAGTCCTCAGGCCATACCCAGCCAGTCAGGATATCTGTTTATCAAGGTTTTTGGAAGATTATTTTAAATTCTAGGATCTCACTTTCTTTTCTACTGTGCGATTGGGTGAATCCTCAGCTTCCTGTACCACAGCTCATTTTCTTATGAGCTTTAAAAAGTACAGTGAAATTTTGAGTGCCATTTAGAGTTAAGGTAACTTTGTATTTGGTAGAAAGATTAATGGGTTTAAACACTGCCATTTTTCAGAGGTTGGCGAAGGGGGAGGGTTAGAGCTACCAGAATGCAGTAGTGCAGCAACCGCGTCTGCGATGATAAAGACACACAGAGGGGCATAATTGAAAGGGGTGCCCAAGTTTTCCTGAGGGCGTCCTTGCAGGACGTCCCCGCAAAGGGGTGGTGAAATCCGTATTATCGAAACAAGATGGCGGCCATCTTTTGTTTCGATAATACGGTCGGGGACGCCCAAATCTCAACATTTAGGTCGACCTTAGAGATGGTCGACCTAAATGTTGAGATGGTCGACCTTAGAGATGGCCGTCCCCGGTTTTTGGCCATAAAGGAAACAGAGGACGCCCATCTCAATAACGAACAAATCCAACTCATTTGGTCATGGGAGGAGCCAGCATTCATAGTGCACTGGTCCCCCTGACATGCCAGGACACCAACCATGCACCCTAGAGGGCACTGCAGTGGACTAACTGATGCACTAACTGAACGGAAAAAGCCCTTCCCTTACCGATTCGGAAAAGAACGGGCATGCATGAAGGAAATCGCCTGCAAATGAGCTACTCACTGTTAGCTCATTTGCACACGATTTCCTTCCTAAGGAGGGGAAGCCAGTGCAGAGCAGCCAAGCATTATGCGTGGCTGCTCTGCGCATGCCAAAGACGGCTTCATACATGCAGAGAAGCTGCGTGTATAATAGCCGTCTTCAACCTTAAATAAATTGCCATCTACAACCTTTAAAAAAATACAAGTCCATGTGAAAATGTCCAAGTGCTCGTCAGGGACGTCTTTTTTTTTTTTTTTTTTTTTGTTAGAGTATGGGTGAAGGACATCCTTCTCTATGCCTCCGTCCCTGCAACGGCAGTTGAGGACGTCCAAAATGTGGATGTTTCTGTGAGGACATCCATGCCTGGATGTTTCTGTGAGAAGGACGACCATGTCTTTGCTATGCCTCCGACACCCTTTATTTATTTGGATTTTGGATCACAGGTAGCAGCAGTGGAATTTGAACTGGCCACCTCTGGATTGCAAGACCAGTGCTCTAACCACTAGGCCACTCCACCACTCCATGCCCTTGAAATTTGGCCGTCCCTGTGGGGGGGGGGGGGGGGGGGGAGGCAGTTCAGCACGTCCAAAATGTTTGAAAGAAAGACATCCATGCCTTCGCTATGCCTCTGCTGACACACACATACCACCCCCACCCCCCAGAGACCTGCATACTGCTATGATGGACCGGAGTATGACATTTCAGGCTGGCAAAAAAAGTTTTTAAAGTTGTTTTATTCGTGGTGGGAGGTGGTTAGTGACCACTGGGGGAGTCAGGGGACGTCATCCCCTATTCCCTCCGGTGGTCATCTGGTCAATTCGGGCACTTTTTTGAGGCTTGGTCGTAACAAAAATGGACCAAGTAAAGTCGCCCAAGTGCTTGTCAGGGACGCCCTTCTTTTTTCCATTATCGCTCGAGGACACCTATCTGTTAAGCACGCCCCAGTCCTGCCTTTGCTATGCCTCCGACACACCCCCGGGAACTTTGATCATCCCCGCGACGGAAAGCAGTTGGGGACACCCAAAATCGGTTTTCGATTATGCCGATTTGGGCGACCCTGAGAGAATGATGCCCATCTCCCGATTTGTGTTGAAAGATGGATGCCCTTCTCTTTCGAAGATAAGCCTGTTAGTCACTCTAACTGCGTACTGCCTTACTGGGGCAGGTCCCCTGGCCCTGACACCCAACTTGTTCCCAAGCACCGTTTAGCAACAATAAAGCAGGTTAGGATGGCTGCTGCTGCTGGAGGCTTGCAAATGGCTGAAATGCTGCTGTGCACTGTGTGCAGCCTAACCAGCACCTGAGAAGACAGGCACTGATTGGTCGGTTAGAGACTGGGTGGGTCTGATCCGATATTGGGTGGGTCTGGGCCCACCCAGGCCCACCTGTAGCTACGCCCTATGTTCAACTGAAGTAGCTACAAAAGGTATTGTGAGCCAGCTTTCATTGTAGTGGTTAGTGCTGATTTTCAGCAACACTAACCTGTTAAGTGCCAATGAAGATAAGCAGATAGCCCCACACAAATGTTGTCACATCACGGGTGAAGTATAATATCGTAATGTAGAAGATGATTGCAGATAAACTGAAATGGCCCATCCAGTTTGCCCAGCAAGGTTTGTAATGGCTGCTCCCTGTGGTTTACCTTGATGCCTTTAAGAAGTGAAAAGATTTCAATGCTGTTTTGATTTGAGGCACCCCAATGTTTGGTTTTTATCCTTTTGCCATTTAAGTAATGTCTTTATAGCCCACTCTTTGAAATCCATCACTATTTTTGTCTCCACCGTTTCCTCCAGGAGGGCATTCCAGGCGCTCATCACATTTCTATGACACAATGCTTCCTGAATCTACCTTTCTGTGGCTTCATATCCTATATGCATCTGGCTGTACAGCTTTCATTACATTGGAAAATGTTTATTTCTGATTCAAATACAATATTGTCTCCCCTTTCCATCTTCTCCTGTAGGGTGTACATATGTACAGTGGTGGAAATAAGTATTTGATCCCTTGCTGATTTTGTAAGTTTGCCCACTGACAAAGACATGAGCAGCCCATAATTGAAGGGTAGGTTATTGGTAACAGTGAGAGATAGCACATCACAAATTAAATCCGGAAAATCACATTGTGGAAAGTATATGAATTTATTTGCATTCTGCAGAGGGAAATAAGTATTTGATCCCCCACCAACCAGTAAGAGATCTGGCCCCTACAGACCAGGTAGATGCTCCAAATCAACTCGTTACCTGCATGACAGACAGCTGTCGGCAATGGTCACCTGTATGAAAGACACCTGTCCACAGACTCAGTGAATCAGTCAGACTCTAACCTCTACAAAATGGCCAAGAGCAAGGAGCTGTCTAAGGATGTCAGGGACAAGATCATACACCTGCACAAGGCTGGAATGGGCTACAAAACCATCAGTAAGACGCTGGGCGAGAAGGAGACAACTGTTGGTGCCATAGTAAGAAAATGGAAGAAGTACAAAATGACTGTCAATCGACAAAGATCTGGGGCTCCACGCAAAATCTCACCTCGTGGGGTATCCTTGATCATGAGGAAGGTTAGAAATCAGCCTACAACTACAAGGGGGGAACTTGTCAATGATCTCAAGGCAGCTGGGACCACTGTCACCACGAAAACCATTGGTAACACATTACGACATAACGGATTGCAATCCTGCAGTGCCCGCAAGGTCCCCCTGCTCCGGAAGGCACATGTGATGGCCCGTCTGAAGTTTGCCAGTGAACACCTGGATGATGCCGAGAGTGATTGGGAGAAGGTGCTGTGGTCAGATGAGACAAAAATTGAGCTCTTTGGCATGAACTCAACTCGCCGTGTTTGGAGGAAGAGAAATGCTGCCTATGACCCAAAGAACACCGTCCCCACTGTCAAGCATGGAGGTGGAAATGTTATGTTTTGGGGGTGTTTCTCTGCTAAGGGCACAGGACTACTTCACCGCATCAATGGGAGAATGGATGGGGCCATGTACCGTACAATTCTGAGTGACAACCTCCTTCCCTCCGCCAGGGCCTTAAAAATGGGTCGTGGCTGGGTCTTCCAGCACGACAATGACCCAAAACATACAGCCAAGGCAACAAAGGAGTGGCTCAGGAAGAAGCACATTAGGGTCATGGAGTGGCCTAGCCAGTCACCAGACCTTAATCCCATTGAAAACTTATGGAGGGAGCTGAAGCTGCGAGTTGCCAAGCGACAGCCCAGAACTCTTAATGATTTAGAGATGATCTGCAAAGAGGAGTGGACCAAAATTCCTCCTGACATGTGTGCAAACCTCATCATCAACTACAGAAGACGTCTGACCGCTGTGCTTGCCAACAAGGGTTTTGCCACCAAGTATTAGGTCTTGTTTGCCAGAGGCATTAAATACTTATTTCCCTCTGCAGAATGCAAATAAATTCATATACTTTCCACAATGTGATTTTCCGGATTTAATTTGTGATGTGCTATCTCTCACTGTTACCAATAACCTACCCTTCAATTATGGGCTGCTCATGTCTTTGTCAGTGGGCAAACTTACAAAATCAGCAAGGGATCAAATACTTATTTCCACCACTGTAGATGTTAGTGTATTCTTGTACGTCTTCTGACACAGACCCTATATCATTTAGATTGCTTTCCTTTGGACTGCCTCCGGTCTCTTTATATGGTTACCGAGAAGGTCTCTCCAAAACAGAACACATTGCTATAGGTGAGGCCTTGCCAATGACCTGCACATGAGGATTACCTGCATTTCTTTTCTACTAGTTATGTCTCTCTCGCTGTGCCACTCAGCATCCCTCCAGCTTTGGCCACCAACTTTTCACATTGTTTCACTACCTTAGATCACTGGCCACTATCACCCAAAAGTGTCTCTCTTGGTCTGTGCACGTCAGTCTTTGCCCAGCCCCTCCCCCCATTCTATACTCCAAATATATCACTCTGCATTTCTGTTAATTTTTAATCTTAATTACCAGGTATTTAAGCAGTCTTCTACTTTTTGTAGATCACTTCTTAATTTGTCTACTTTCTCCAGGGTGTCCACTGTTTCACATCTTCATGCCTTCTGGGGAAAAAAAAAAAGCAAACTTCCCCCTCTTTCAATCACATCGCTCACAAGATATTGAGTGGTATGTGCTCCATGGCTCATCCCTGAGGTACTCATTACTTTTTCTCTCTTCTGAATAAAGTCCATTTACCACTGCCTTCTGTATTCTGTCAGTCAACAAATGTAACTCATTTCACCACTAGGTTGCTCAGTTTACACACGAGCTCCCTATGGGAAACTGTATCAAAAGGCACTTTACTTCAAGTAGACCACATCCAGCATATACCCTCAGTCTAGTTCTCTGGTCACCCAATTAAAGAAATCAATCTGATGTGTAAGGCACAACCTGCCTCTGGTAAGTAAATAAATAGTGTAGGATGCAGGCAAGTGGTTGTGTTTCCAAACAATGGTCTGTTTATTTACAGGAGAAAAGTATTTATGCAGTTCAGCAGGTAATTTCACTGTGAGTGCTTGCCACATATGAGGAGAGACTTGCTGACCTGAACATGTATACCCTGGAGGAAAGGAGAAACAGGGGTGATATGATACAGACGTTCAAATATTTGAAAGGTATTAATCCGCAAACAAATCTTTTCCGTAGATGGGAAGGCGGTAGAACTAGAGGACATGAAATGAGATTGAAGGGGGGCAGACTCAAGAAAAATGTCAGGAAGCATTTTTTCACAGAGAGTAGTGGAAATGGCAGAAACAAATCAAGGTCAGGTAGCGCAAAAAAGTAACACATATGAGTTTATCTTGTTGGGCAGGCTGGATGGACCGTGCAGTTCTTTCTCTGCCATCATCTACTATGTTACTATCCAGCTTATTTTCGAAGGAGAAGGGCGCCCATCTTCCGACACAAATCGGGAGATAGGCGCCCTTCTCCTAAGGGTGGCCAAATCGGCATAATCGAAAGTCAATTTTGGCCGCCCTCAACTGCTTTCCGTCGCAGGGATGGCCAAAGTTCAAGGGGGCGTGTCGGTAGTGTACCGAAGGCGGGATGGGGGCTTGGTTAAGAGATGGCCATCCTCGGCCGATAATGGAAAAAAGAAAGGCGTCCCTGACGAGCATTTGGCCGACTTTACTTGGCCCCTTTTTGTTCACGACCAAGCCTTGAAAAGGTGCCCAAACTGACCAGATGACCACCGGAGGGAATCGAGGATCACCTTTCCTTACTCCTCCAGTGGTCACCCACCCCCTCCCACCTTAAAAATTTTTTAAAACATTTTTTGCCAGCCTCTATGCCAGCCTCAAATGTCATACCCAGCTACATCACAGCACTATTCAGGTCCCTGGAGCAGTTTTTAGTGGGTACTGCAGTGCACTTCAGGCAGGCGGACCCAGGCCCATCCCCCCTACCTGTTACACTTGTGGTGGTAAATGGGAGCCCTCCAAAACCCACTGTACCCACATCTAGGTGCCCCCCATTACCCTTTAATGGGCTATGGTAGTGTTGTACAGTTGTGGGGAGTGGGTTTTGGGGGGGGGGTGGGGGTCTCAGCACACAAGGTAAGGGAGCTATGCACCTGGGAGCAATTTGTGAAGTCAACTGCAGGGCCCCTAGGGTGCCCGGTTGGTGTCCTGGCATGTGAGGGGGACCAGTGCACTACAAATGCTGGCTCCTCCCATGACCAAATGGCTTGGATTTGGCCGGTTTTGAGATGGCTGCCCTTAGTTTTCATTATATGCGAAAACCAAGGTCGGCTATCTCTAGGGGCGGCCATCTCTAAGGTCGACCCAAATGTTGAGATTTGGCCGTCCCCGACCATATTATTGAAATGGAAAAATGGCCGCCCATCTTGTTTCGATAATACGGTCGGGGATGCTGCTTTACGGGGCCGTCCATAGAGATGGGCGCCCTTATAGATGGGTGCCCCCTTTCGATTATGCCCCTCTATGTTACTATATTACTAAATTATCTTTCAATAGTTCTGTGTGAAGCTTTGCAAAGTTCACATGCAGACTTGGTTAAGTCAGGGATAAATACAGCGATGTGAGCCGAAGTTCCCATCACCATCAGTTAATTTTTTTTTCAATGACTACTTGAAAATCTTAGCCATTTTCAGTTTTAGGGGATACAAGCTCCTGTAGTTCCTATATTGTTATCAAAGCACATATTTGTACTACTAGGCAGCAAATGAAACCAGATCAACATCCAATGAGAATACTTTGCTTATTTGTAATAAAATAATTGGAAATCAAGGATAAAAGATCTTTATGTACATAGTAGAAATCAAGTGCTGCCCTGATTCTGATTCAATACATGTGTGGCAATACCTTTTGTAGCTACTCCGTTGAACATAGGGCGTAGCTACAGGTGGGCCTCAATATCGGATCAGGCCCATTCAGTCTCTAACCGACCAATCAGTGCCTGTCTTCTCAAGTGATGGTTAGGCTGCACACAGTGCACAGCAGCATTTCAGCCATGTGCAAGCCTCCAGCAGCAGCAGCCATCCTAACCTGCTTTATTTTTGCTGAACGGTGCTTACGGAACAAGTTGGGTGTCGGGTCCAGGGGACCTGCTCCGGTAAGGCAGTACACAAAGTGACTGTGTGTCTTTATCATCGCAGGCGCCATAGGCAGTCGGTGGCCCAACTGTTTGGGGAGGCTAAAGGGGGCGGGGTTATGGATGGGAGGGGCCAGGATTCGTAGTGCACTGGTCCCCCTCACATGCCAGGACACCAACCGGGCACCCTAGGGGGCACTTTTACAAAAACAAAAAAAAAGGTAAAAGAGCTCCCAGGTGCATAGCACCCTTCCCTTGTGTGTTGAGCCCCCCAAATCCCCCTCAAAACCCATTGCCCACAAGTCTACACCATTATTATAGCCCTAAGGGGTGAAGGGGGGGGCACCTACATGTGGGTACAGTGGGTTTGGGGGGTTGGACGACTAATAAGCATTAAGCAGCACAATTGTAACAGGTAGGGGGGGGATGGGCCTGGGTCCACCTGCCTGAAGTCCACTGCACCCCCTAACAACTGTTCCAGGGACCTGCATACTGCTGCCAGGGAGGTGGGTATGACATTTGAGGGTGAAAATAAAAAGTTGTGAAACATCATTTTTTGTGGTGGGAGGGGGTTAGTGACCACTGGGGGAGTCAGGGGAGGTCATCCCCGATTCCCTCTGGGGGTAATCTGGTCATTTAGGGCACTTTTTGGGGCCTTATTCGTGAAAAAACAGGGTCCAGGAAAAGTGCCCTAAATTCTAGCTACAAACGCATACTTTTTTTCCATTATCGGCGAAAGGCGCCCATCTCTGTTCGGGTGATAACCACGCCCCAGTCCAGCCTTCACCACGCCTCCGACACGCCCCCATCAACTTTGTACGCTTCTGCGATGGAGTGCAGTTGAAAACGTCCAAAATCGCCTTTCCATTATACCGATTTATTCGTTTTTGTGAGATAAACGTCTATCTCCCGATTTGGGTCGAAATCTAGGCGTTTTTCTCTTTCAATTATAAGGTGGAGGGTCTCTTCCTGTTTTCCAGCTCCACATGCTGCTGGTTAATGTTAATAAACAATATAAATACAGATAATCTATGCCTGTTCTTTATGCATAAACTATGTTTTCTGTGTATATTTTAAGGTGTTACCATTGTTTTCCGTATTATCCGGCTTATCACTTATCCAACAGCGACTCTGTCAGGTTTACATCAGATAATTGATTAGGATTAATACATTTTGGTTGTGCGGATCATTGATCTAGGGTCTATATGAGACTGACTTATGTGTTATGTGAGGCACTGGAATATTGACTGCAATCATACAGGTGATTCTATTATAATATTCTCTAATATAGTTAAGTATCTGTTTTTGGAAAATATGCCTAGGGCACTTGGCAGTTCCCAGGAATCCTGCTGCTACTGACAGATCGCTACTCATTTTTTAGCTGTACAAAAGTTTCCAGACATGTTTGACTATGGAATGAATACATGCTTGTTAGTTCTGAGTAGTAATATGAATGTTGTCACAGTTTATAGTAGGGCAATTAACGTGTTAACACTATTAATTTTTTAATGCACTTACATAAGTATTGCCATACTGGGACAGACCGAAGGTCCATCAAGCCCAGTATCCTGTTTCTAACAGTGGCCAATCCAGGTCACAAGTACCTGGCAAGATCCCAAAACAGTACAATACATTTTATGCTGCTTATCCCAGAAATAAGCAGTGGATTTTCCCAAGTCCATTTTAATAATGGCTTAAGGACTTTTCTTTTAGGAAACTAATCAGACCTTTTTAAACCCTGCTAAGCTAACGTCTTATGGACCTTTCTTTTAGGAAGCTATTCAAACCTTTTTAAACCCCGCTAAGCTAACTGCTTTTTACCACATTCTTTGGCAACAAATTTGAGTTTAATTACACGTTGAATGAAGAAATATTTTCTTCTATTCGTTTTAAATTTACTACTTTGTAGCTTCATTGCGTACCCCCTAGTCCTAGTATTTTTGGAAAGAGTAAACAAGCGATTCACGTCTACCCATTCCACTCCACTCATTATTTTATAGACCTCTATTATATCTCCCCTCAGCTGTCTTTTCTCCAAGCTAAAGAGCCCAAGCTGTTTCAGCCTTTTCTGATAGGGAAGTCTTTTCATCCACCTTTATCATTTAATTGCTGTTCTCTGTATCTTTTGTAATTCCACTATATCTTTTTTGAAATGTGGTGACCAGAATGGCACACAGTATTTAAGGTGCGGTCGCTCCATGGAGCGATACAAAGGCATTATAACATCCTCGTTTTTATTTTCCTTTTCCATTTCTTTCCAAATAATGCCTAACATTCTATTTGCTTTCTTTGCTGCTGCAGAACACTGAACAGAGGGTTTCAAAGTATTGTCAACAATGACTCCTAAATCCTTTTCCTGGTCGGTATGGAAACTTGCATCATGTAGCTATAGTTCAGGTTCCTCATTCCCACATACAGTGGTGTGCTGGTAAATTTTTAACAACAGGCTCTCTTCCCCGGTCCACCTCGGCGCCCCCCGTCAATCACTGCGCCCCCCCCCCCCATCCACCTCTGCACCCCCATCAACCTCTGCACCCCCCAAAAAATTGTAGAGCTGGCTATAGCCTGGAGGGAGGCAATGCATTACTCTCTCCAGGAAAAAAAAATTAAATGATCCCAGGTTCCAATCTAATTCATGTTTAATATGGGATAAAATGCCATAAATAAGTAAATAAATATAAACTTTTAACGTTCAGCACCTGATTCTCAAAGTGGACATATTCCAAACACTATAATGAAAATAAAAGTATTTTTTCTACCTTTGTTGTCTGGTGACTTTGTTTCTCTGATCATGCTGGCCCAGTATCTGATTCTGCTGCTCTCTATCTGTTCCCTTGACTCCATTTCCAGGGCTTCCTTTCCATTTATTTCTTTTCTTTCCTCCTTTCTTCTTCATTTCTGGTCCTCCGCAGACTTGACTGTACAGTGGATCCAGCTTCTGCCTATTTTCTCCATCCATGTGCAGTTTCTCTCCTCACTTCCTTTTCCCTCATCTAATCTCCTTCCTCTATCTTCCCTCCATGTCCAGCATTTCTTTTCTCTCCCTTCCCTCCCCTCCATCCATGTCCAGAATTTCTCTTGCCCTCCCCTCCATCCATGTCCTGAAACTCTCCTCTCTCCCCTGACCCCTCTACCCATCCATGCCCAGCAATTCTCTTCTGTCCCCTGCCCCCCTCTACCCATCCATGCTCAGCAATTCTCTTCTCTCCCCGCCCCCTCTACCCATCCATGCCCAGCAATTCTCTTCTCTCCCCTGCCCCCCTGTACCCATCTATGCCCAGCAATTCTCTTCTCTCCCCTGCCCCCCTCTACCTATCCATGCCCAGCAATTCTCTTCTCTACCCTGCCCCCCTCTACCTATCCATGCCCAGCAATTCTCTTCTCTCCCCTGCCCCCCTCTACCCATCCATGCCCAGCAATTCTCTTCTCTCCCCTGCCCCCCTCTACCCATCCATGCCCTGCAATTCTCTTCTCTCCCTTGCCCCCTCTGTACCCATCCATGCCCAACAATTATCTTCTCTCCCCTGCTCCCCTCTACCCATCCAAGCCCAGCAAATAGTTCGAAGAGGGGGGTAGATGAAACAAGGATGAGAGTTGGAGAGATGAATGGAAGAAGACAGGGGAGTGATGATTCCTGGAAAGAGTCTCAAGCAAAAACAAGAGGAAGTGCTAAAGACCATATTTTTTCCCCACTTCTATTGCTCTTGGTCCAACAAAGGTACAAAGTTATTTATTTTCAATTTTTAGGTAATGAAAAATGTTAACTTGTAATTTTGTTCTCTACTGGAAGAATTTGTTTTTCTTCAGTGTTTCTCTGTTCAGTTTAATTTTTTTCTGCATATTTCTTTCTAATTTGCAGTCTCCTATTTTTACTAGGGGATTTGATTTTCCATCAGTAGTGGATGTGGGATTTTGTTAACATGTAGGTTGCATGTAGGAGTCTATAGCAGGCCAGCTTGTGCTCTTCCCAGATGAAGGTGTATAGCTGACGTATCATAGATGGGGGCTCTTGCAGTCCGAGATCTTGATGGTGGTGTGGATTAGGAAGACATTGTACTAAATTATGCCTTTGACTTGTTTTTGGTCTTTCAAAATAATATAAAATGTTTTGTTGGGGTATATGTTGTATATTGTCACATTCATTTTCTTTATTCTGCATTAACTGGTGTGAGATGTGATTCACAGAACCAGTATGCTACTTCACCTTGACAGGGAAAATACAAGGTATCAATGTGTTTCTGCTATGGGTTAGGGTTTTTACAATTTTTCTTATTGATTTTTAATATACTTGCAATATATGTACATAAACATCACCATTTAAAGACAGATCAGAGGTCTGTCAAGTCCAGTATCCTGTTTCCAACAGTGACCAATCCAGGTCACAAGTACCTGAAAGAATTCCAAAGGAGTAAAAAGATTTCATGTTACTTATCCCAGGAATAAGCCGTAGATTTTCTTAGGTCCACTTTAATGGCTTATGGACTTTTTTTTCCCAGGAACTTGCCAATCTTTCTGTAAACCTTGCTATGTTAACAGCTTTTATTACATTCCCTGGCAATGAATTCCAGAGCTTAATTACATAGTGAGTGAAGACATATTTTCTTCGATTTGTTTTAAACGTACCACTTAGTAGTATCATTGAGTGCCGACTAGTCGTACGTCTGGAAAGAGTAAACAAGTGAATCACATCTATAGTGATTGGTTGCTCTGAATTGCATATTCATAACAAATAAGCCTATTATGTAGTTCATGAAATCACAGAACCTACATACATGTGGCAGTGTGTTGTTTTTTGTTTGTTTTTCCCCCCTAAGACGGCAATCCTAGTGTGGACAGTTGGTAGTAGAGAAGCAATGTGAAGGATGGGGGCAACAGTAGGTATGAAAAGTCACATGGGGTGGAGCAAGGGAGCGGGGCATGTGTCAAGTTTTTCACTGTCCAAAAAGTTGGCAACTCTACTTTTGTCATTTCTCATGGTGAAGGAGTTTCTTTAGTCTTGTCACAGATCGTCCTCAGCCTTTCCACATAGCCAGTGTAAGCCAATTATTAGTCATGTGGGGGTTGAAATCTGTCAGGCTGTCAAAACAACTGCCAAAATGGAATTTACATAAGACAGATTGTTTGATTTACTGCTAAGGTGGAGAATCATCCAGTGTGTGTCTCCTACAACAAAATAGTTTGGTCATGTGGACTTGCTCATTACTGCAGTAAAAAGTATCCCAACGTTAGAGAATTGTGTAGCCCTAGCTGGGTTCCTGACTGACATTCTTTTTCATAAATATCAACAGCCTGAAGCATTAGATGAACATATGGTTAGGTAGACTGGAAAAGCTTTATGGTCTTTACTTGCTGTCATTGTCTTTTTCCATGTATATATCATTTTCTTTTTTTTTTGTTTGAAATGAGGTGCCTGTGAAGTTGTTTTTGTTTAAATAGCTTTATTGACACATAACAAAGAATCTTTGTACGGAAAAATGGCATATAATCAATATCTATATTAATTACTGTACAAAAATGAGATGACAAATAAGAAATATGCAATACACCAAAAAGTCCACAAAGAGGAGGGAACCAAGAAACTAATAACCAGAGGAAGCTGGATAATAAAAAAGAGAACAAACTAAAAGATAAGAGCCTTGCTCTAATCAATAGCCCATATTAAATCAGTCAAGGAAACTCTCATATCCAGACAAAAATGCAGTTGGTGAGGATGAAAAAATGGTGTGTTATCTTTCTCGAATTTATAACACACTTGCAGGGGAAATGGAACTAAAATCTACCTCCCATGGAGATTACTTTCTGATGCATTGCAAGGAACTTTTCCTTCTTTCCTGTGTCCTATGTAAAGATCTGGATTTTCTCTAAAAAAGTAACAACAGATTTTCGAAAGTATATTTGAAGCAAGGCTTCTTTATCTTAGAAAACAAAAGAGATACATAAAGTACTTCTATCATAACATTCTTCTCCTGATCTTTCCAAAGCTGCAGAAATGTCCAAACTATTAGCAGATACTTCATTGGCTTCAGAACCCCTTAGATGTTGTACTACACACCTCCTTCAAGTATCAAGGAACTTACATTTTCTGGAAAGGAGGCATGGAGGGGCATAATCGAAAGGGACACCCAAGTTTTGCTGAGGACGTCCTCATAAAACGTCCTGGTGGAGGGGCGGGAAAACCCATATTATCGAAACAAGATGGACGTCCATCTTTCATTTTGATAATACGGTCGGGGACGCCCAAATCCTGTAATTTAGGTCGTCCTTAGAGATGGTCGTCCCTAGACTTGGTCATTTCTGATTTTCGGCGATAATGGAAACCGAGGACGCGCATTTGGTCGTGGGAGGAGCCAGCATTCGTAGTGCACTGGTCCCCCTGACATGCCAGGACACCAACCGGGCACCCTAGAGGGCACTGCAGTGGACTTCATGAATTGCTCCCTTACCTTGTGTGCTGAGCCACCCAAATCCCCCCCAAACCCACAACTGTACATCACTACCATAGCCCTTATGGGTGAAGGGGGGCACCTAGATGTGGGTACAGTGGGTTTGTGGTGGGTTTTGGAGGGCTCACATTTACCACCACATGTGTAACAGGTAGGGGGTATGGGCCTGGGTCCGCCTGCCTAATTACTTATTTTCATCCTACATTACTTATTTTCATCCTACAGTGCACTGCACCTACTAAAATTGCTCCAGGGACTTGCATACTGCTGTGATGGACCTGAGTATGACATTTGAGGCTGGCACAAAATATTTTTAAAGATGTTTTTTTTAGGGTGGGAGGGGGTTAGTGACCACTGGGGGAGTAAGGGGAGGTCATTCCTGGTTCTCTCTGGTGGTCATCTGGTCAGTTCAGGCACCTTTTTGTGCCTTGGTCATAAAAAAAGTAGGACCAGGTAAAGTCGTCCAAGTGCTCGTCAGGGACACCCTTTTTTTTTCCATTATGGGTCGAGGACGTCCATGTGTTAGGCATGCCCAAGTCCCACCTTCGCTATGCCTCCGATACGCCCCCATGAACTTTGGTCATCCCCGCGACTGAAAGCAGTTTGGGGACGCCCAAAATTGGTTTCCGATTATACCGATTTGGGCGACCCTGTGAGAAGGACGCCCATCTTCCAATTTGTGTCGAAAGATGGGTGTCCTTCTCTTTCGAAAATTAGCTTGATAGTATTCTCAGGGTATTTTAATTCCTCCTCTAGAGACCTGTAAAACAAGTCTCTAGGTGGAGTTATTTTTGAATGTGAAAAGTTCAGAAGCATTAAATTTAGATTCCTCACAGAATTGTCTTGATTTTCAAATTTTCTATGAGTAACTTGAGATATAGAAACCTTAAAATCTTAACTGTTGTTTCAAATTCTGCTAGTTTAACAGCCTGAGAACCCATCTCAGTGGAGGAGTAGCCTAGTGATTATTGAGCGGACTTTGATCCTGGGGAACTGGGTTCGATTCCCACCGCAGCTCCTTGTGACTCTGGGCAACTCACTTAACCCTCCATTGCCCCAGGTATAAATAAGTACCTATACATAGGAAACCACTTTGAATGTAGTTGCAAAAACCACAGAAAGGTGGTATATCAAGTCCCATTCCCATCTGTGTATTAAGTGGCTGTAAGGAACAAGAATGCTCCATAGAAAATAAACAGGGAATATGGAGTTCTCTCCTATTTGTCGTATCATGCTGCTATTTTTATTTTAAAACTTGTGGTATGTGTATCTGTTTACATGATAATGGGACATGTATCCTGTCTAAACTGAGCAGCAATAACATTTAATGAAATAATGCTGGGAAATGGAAACTTGAAAGTAGATCAAGACAGGTACAGTTAAGTGCTGTGGAGAAGAAGCATAGCCGCCGAGAGTGGGGGCAAAATTCCCTGGGCCTGGAGCAGGGTTCACTCTGTCTCTCCTGCTCCTGACGGGACCCAGGTGATCGCATCCTGACAGGAGTAGGAGAGAGAAAACTCTGGTGCTGGTTCTTCAGGCCACGCATGCTCAGTTTTGAGACTGAGCATGTGCAACATGAGGAAAGCAGCCATGGGGCAGGCATGCTGGGCAGAGGAAGGAGCCGCGCTGCCTACAGCAGGTGGGTCCAGCCAAGGTACTTCAGGAGGGGGTTGGCGGTGGCGATCATGATTTTGGGGGGGGGGGGGCGGTGGCGGCGGCGATGACGATTCTGCCCCAGGCCCGGCGGCAGCGGCCCTTCCCTGGGCCCGGCTCAGTCTCTCTGCGGCCCTGAGAACAAGAGTAGCCTACTAGTCAAAGCAGCTGCCTAAGAACCAAGAAATCTAGGGTTAAAAATCCCACTGCATCTCCTTGTGATCTTAGACAAGTCGCTTAACCCTCCATTGCCTCGGGTAAAAACTTATTGCAGCCCTCTGTAGTCAGGGAAATACTAGTGTACCGAATGTAAGTTGCCTTGAAAAAGATTTGAGCTAAATCCAAAATCTTTTCCCTCCTTTCCCCCTTTCTGGGTCAAAGTGAATTGTTAACTAAAGAGAGAAAAGGCATCTAATCTAATGTTAAACCAGTGACTTGTGCCTACTGTACTTCAAACACTCAGGGCTTCTTTTACAAAGCTGTGCAGCAAATGAGAGGAAGCCCACAGGAATTGAATGGGCTTCCTCTCATTTACCACACAGGAATGAATCTCTAGCGCAGCTTTGTAAAAAAGCCCTCAGTCTTTTTATTTTGAATTTATTAGGTGGAATGTTACCTTTGGGAAATGTACATCATGGATGTCTTTGTATTTTGGTCAGCATAAGAGGAAATGCATTTCTGCTTTTATTTCTCCCATGTTGTGGTACCTGCCTAGTTTTTCTTGGGGTTCCCAGTTCTAAATGTTTCTATTTCTAATTTGTGATCCCTTGTTCTATATTTGGTGAGGGTTTGTCTGTGCTTTGTGTGTAACCAATGTGTGATATTCTGTTTGCATGTAGTTTCTGTGTAGACTGTAGCAGTCTTACTTGTTTGGTTTTGTCAGTAGTGGGTGTATTGGTGTTCTAGGACCGCGTGTATATAGTAGTGCTGTCCATTCTTAGGTAGGGTTCATTTTGTTTGAATCATAGAAATTTAGTGCTACTGTTGTATGCTAGGTTTGCTACATGTATGTTAGGATTTTTTTTCCAGTTTTGTATTTCACAATTTTTCTGGTAGTTGGGAGATTTGTGTTACTGTTCCTCGAATGACATGAGAATCAAACTATATATCTCTATTTCTCATAATATAATTAATATAATATCTTCTGTGGAGAAAATGTGCTAGTTATGATCTGCACCTGTTGACGGAAGATAAGGTTTTGGGAACGCAGAGCATGTTTACATTTAATTCATAAGAACTGCCTTACTGTATAGATCATTTATGAAGTGTTACATAGGCGAACATCATCCATCAGGTGTGTCCTGACTGAAAAATGTTTTTGAGAACCATGAATAGAGTAATTTTAATATAATTTTTGCATTTATAGCCCACCTAACCATTTACATAGCTCAAGGGATAGCATAAAAAATGAAGTAAATGCATACTGGATAGGCATGCCATTAATATCCAATTGTATCAAAGTATATAATTCACAATTGTAATATTTCTTAAATAACCACATTTTAAAATCCCTTAGAACTGCATATAGCTTTTCTGCTCACACAAGAAAAAGGCAAGACAATTCCATATTTCTGGCCCTATGCCATCAATAGCTCTTTTCTAAGTGATCAATTTAAAATCCTGAACAGAAGGTAAGATCGCTTCAAAGTGATCTTCAGATTGTGAACTTTGAGCCTGAACATACCTTGCAATCTAGGCAGGCACCAAACCATGTGAGATCTTTAAGATTAACAATAAGGCTAGGCTCAAGTTTAAGCTCTTCATTGGCTGCCAATTAAGTTATCATAAAGAGATTGCTCTATATCATTTAGAACCATAGGAGCCAGCTCTGTGGGTGCTGTGGGTGCTCAGGCACCCCCAATATTAAACAAACACATTGACTGTGTCCAGGGAGATGTCCTTGAGTGCTCGAGGCAAGTCAGGTTTTCAGGATATCCACAATGAATATGCATATGAGAGGTTTGCATGCACTACCTCCATTGTATGCAAATCTATCTCGTTCATATTTATTGTGGATATCCTGAAAACCTGAAATACGTGTGGCACTCAATGTCTGTCCCTGATCTAGACCTTCAAATTTGTCCTATTCAAGTGCACCTGAGTACATCTTGACTCTTTGCACGCCAATATATATAATTTTCCAGCATCATTATCCAACATGGCGCCTTGTTGCATGACATTACTGTTTCATATATAGACTCCTCTATGGATGCTTTGCTCATGAACTCTCCAGTGGAATCTCTACATGGAACATCCTCACATTTCCTAACTTGCAACACACTCTTCCTAGCACTGATCACCTAGGAGAAAAAGAAATTCTAGGTGTTACTAACATACCAACCATATACTCAATTATGCCATTTCAAACATATTCCTTGGACACATCCTAAGTTCTACATAATGGTTTTAACACCTTTTCCCACCCAAATGAGGACATAGTGCTTTCTGCCTTCTACTAAAGTCCATTCATATTCTTGCACAGAAGCCCTTCAAGCTGTAGACTAAATGTGCATTCACCTGCTACTTAAAGAACCTGAAGAGTGTGTGTGTGGGGGTGGGGGGGGCATAGCCAGATACCCTATTTTGAGTGGTCCTGGGCCCAAGATGGGTGGGCAGAACTCTGCCCTGTCTCTCAAATGATTTGGTCTCTCCCTCTCTCGCCTGTATGCCATATGGTCTCTCAAACATCCCCCCTCCCCCGCATACCTTTTAAATAGCAGATTTTCACTGGCAGCGATCAGCAGCTAATACACAGTGCTCATGTTGACTCCACAGCCTTCCCTCTGATGCAACATCCTGTTTCTGCAGGCGGGAAGACTGTGGGGCCGGTATGAACAGTATGTATCAGTTGCTGCTCGCTGCAGGCGAAGATCTGGTATTTACAAGGTATGTAGGAGGGCAGTTGTTGGGAGTTTTCGGCTGGTGGGGCTTGGGGATCCCTGCCAGTCACATAGGTGTGCTGCTACTGGGTGGGCCTGAGCCCAAAGTTGGTGGACCTGGGCCCACCCTTGGCTATGCCACTAGTGGGGGGAGGAACACTAATTTTGCTTGATCCTGATAAAATCGACATGCTGATGGTAGGGATGACTCTATCAAACTGGTTGTTTTCTTTTGCTTACAGTGTTGCTATGAACAAGTTCCCATTTCTCTCAATTCCAAGGTCAAGTCAAGTCTCATCCAAGTACAGCTATCACTCCCACAGTTGGCCTCCTTAAGTCAGCATCACCAAATACTAGCTGCTTACATTACTTTTTCTTATGTTCACTCCAAATTGTTTGGTCCAGGCTTCAGTACGGGAAAGTACTTTTGCCCAAGAGGTCTAGCCATAGGGGTGAATAACTCTTGCCTTTTAATGTGTGTGCATCTCAAAAAGGGCTAAGAGTTTAATACTGAGCAGCCATAAGCTTGGGCATCATCCACTTGTGTTCCTGACTCGATCCTTCTTCTAGATGGGGGAAAAAGTAATGTAGCCTTCCCTGTAACAAGTGTTTTCTGTAGACAGCAAGATTGATAAGTCACACAGTCCCTCCCACCTCTCCAAAAGTTACCTAAGTATTTGAGCTTTGGAACTAACTGAGGAGCTGAGGAACTGCTGTGCATGGGAAGAGCTATGCATGCTATGCAAGCTCTCAGATCTTGGAAAGCTGTTACATCCTGGTGCTGTTGGATGATATTCACTTGTGTGCTTTTATCAAGCTGGCTGTGAATGGAAAACTCCTGTTACAGGTAAGCAACATTGCTGCTATTGATAATGCAAGCCGAATTCCAGAATCCTTGAGAGAGGGAGTTTTTAGGCTTTGCTTGGATATTGTAATGATCTTTCAGCCTAATATTCAACAGAGAAATGTTAAAGGGCCTAAGGCCTTCTAACACTGTGCTCCACGGCTGTAGCTTGTCTTTTTCAGACTCTGGGTCACTTGCACTTTGGGACCGAAAAGAGCTGTGAGTTTCACTGCACGGTAGCTCCACCCTTTGGGCTGTGTATTATTAACTTAACCTGTATCATTTGAGCCAGCCCTTCACAATAACTGCTCACAGCATCTAGTGTACAGAAACCCTCTGGAGTCTGCTTCTTGTAAGGCTCAGAGCAGGAAGTGGAATTGGAGAAGGCAAGGTAACAAAAAAAAAGAAAAATTAGAATCTTGCTGAGCAGACACACTCTTATCTAATACCAACATTGGGCATTTGTTTTTCCTAGGCAGGATTTCTGCTAGGACTGCCTTCTTAATTTTTTTTCCCCCTTGAAAGTAAATATATGCTCAGGAAAGAACAAAAAGATCCCAGACAGCAGGGAACCTAGAAAATAAGTTAGGACTTGTTAGTAGATGTGAATTTCCTTGCATGTATCTTTTTGTTGTTGTTTGTGAGTGAAGAGTAACCATGATATAAAAATAAAAAGACCATAAGATCAAAGCCCCACTTTTTGCTTCTTCCTAAATTGCAGCAATGGAGAGAGTGTGATGTTCATGGATTTCTTCTCTACCGTCTAGATTTATGAGGAATCGGAGATGAACTTGGAGCAGGAGAGGACTTTTGTTTGCACTGCCCCAGGCTGCTCACAGGTGAGTAAAGCACATGATAATATTAACTGGCTTTCAAATCGTCTCCTGATATATCATTATGATCTTGATAGCAATACTTTCCTCAAGCTACCCTGGATAATATTACATAATAGGAGAGCCAGCAGACAGCTGCTCAGATACAGTGCTAATTGCTAAATGGTAAATTGTTAGAGTAATTTAAAAAAGGAAAAAAAAAAAGCTTCCAGCTACACTTTCAACATTCCTGTAATTTGCAGCTTGAGTAGCTGAAAGCTGTGCTTGTTTTCAAGGGGCAATAACTTTTTTTTTTAATCTGATAAAATTGTTTTGCTTCACTTATGCTGCAATTTGACAGTGGTTTTGTTGTAGGTTTTTCTTTTTTTTTTTTTGTTAATCCAGTTTTCCCAATCTGATAAAACTTGAATCTGCGCTTGTTCTCTGCTGAATAATAGGACAATGCAGAGGCCTCTGATTTCATTTTCTTTTAATGAAATGTTTATCCCACCTATTACATTAGTTCTAGCAGCTTATAGAATAAAAATACATATAATAGATGAAACAATTACAAATTAACAAAACATCACTTAAAAAGTCAACTAATTCAAATTCCAACAAAATTGTATCCGAAAGCCTCGCAAAAAAGATAAGTCTTCAGTTTTCTTCCCAAAAAGAAACGTAATCGTGTTCTTATCACAGCAGTAATGGAGCCAATGAATGAAAATGTTCCCAATCTTGTGAACTGTTTGTGTGCAATTTTCAAGGCTGGATTGGGCAATAATTTTTGATTAAGATGAAGCTCTCTAATGAACATAAAATTGAAGAAGAAACTGTAAGTCTAAATACCTCGAAATGTGTAAAATCCTGAATGCTGCACCAAATATCTTAAATTATAATCAAAATTTAATAGGGAGCCAGCACAAATTCAGGACCCTTTTACAAAGGTGTGGGAGGGCTGACGCACACCAAATCAGCACTACCACCGGGGTAGCGTGCGCCGAATCCCGCGATACAAATTATTTTTCTATTTTCTACCACAGGGGTGTTGCCGGTGGTAATCAGCAGCATGGCCATGTTGGAGCACAATGCATGGTTACCACACGGGTAGCAGGTGAGCCCTTACCGCTAAGTCAATGACTGGTTAATTTTTGAGCACGTCCATTTCCTGGTCCACTAAAAAATGGCCTTTTTCCTAGCCGTGATAAAAAGTGGCCCAGTGCATGCTCAAAACAGGTGCCCACACTACTGCAGGCCACTTTTTAATGGGGCTTTGTAAAAGGACCCCTCAATAAAACTGGAGAGATATGGTTAATTTTTCTTAACTTGGCTGCCAGAATGATTGCTAGTCTATGTGCCTGCTGCAAAAAGTTTAAGTACTTGTGCAAGCAAACCTACATAAACTAGATAATGTAATCATGTTTGAAAGGACCAGAAGCTGTCCACAGTATGATATTTGTAATTTAACATAACATAAGGCTCTATACAGTTTACAAAATAATAACAGTGTATAACATAACAATCGACATGATAAATTCAGACAATATCAAATTAGCTAACCAGATATAACACATTCCTAATTAAAATACTTTTGAGAAAGTATTTCAATTGTTATTGAAATTTCATCTAATCACGCTCCTAAGGCCCCCTTTTACAAAGCCACGCTAACAGCTGCCCCTTGGCAATGCCGACACAGCCTACCACACCGGCAGCCATTAGCGTGGCTTTGTAAAAAGAGGCCTAAGTTCAGTAGGTCAAGAATTCTACGATAAAACTGCAGTATGAGAAAATAAAGTCTTCCATGAGTATGATAACCTCACAAAGGATGCTGGAGGAACTAACAGTTTTTTTCTATTGATCAATCAACACTGGCCTCAACCAGTCCAGAGGGAAACTAAAACCAAGATTTCAGGACAATAACGGTTTAGTATTTTAAAGACCAAACACAAAATCAAATGCTGGGATGTCAACTTGACACATTTAGAAATTATAATGAATCATATTCTGTTCTCACAACTTCTACAAGGTGCATTAATGTGATCTTCAGCCCATAGAGAGGAGAACTAAACTTTGTTCCTATAGACGCTAAGGGTCGGATTCTATGGTGCGCAAAATTATGGGCTATCCTGAGATGAGTGAACCTAAATTGGCTAACAAGCAAATTAGTGCTAATTGGGTGCTGACAATCGATGTTATGCATGCAAATCAAAAGTGTTGCCAATTATCTTGCTAGGTTCTATTCTATAAAGATCTGCGTGAAAATCTTATATGCGGCAACTCAAAAGGGGGCATGGCCATGGAAGGAGCATGGGTGTTCACTGGGTACAGGTATTTAGGCCTGGTTTTAGGTGGCCTGATGTGTGCGCCTAAATTTTAGTTGCAAGAATGGCATGTGAGCATATTCTATAAACTACGCCTAATTTTAAGAGTAGTTTATAGAATCACGCTAACCACTAACCGCATGGTTTTATGGTGCCAATTTTTAAGGTGCCATATATAGAATTTCCCCCTTAGTGTGTACAGTTTTTGCAAGTGCATAGGGTTAAAAAACAATAACTAAATTATATTCCTGTGAAAAATGAATGAAGTGCAGATATAAACAAAAACCATCACTCAGTGTAGGTAGCCAAACCCTCACAGTCCCAACTTTTTTAATGCTTACTGCTTGCATATAGGGATGAAATGTATAAATCACACTCAAAAAATTGTAGCAGAAAACCCCCCCACTTAAGCGCTATTCTATAAACTGTGCCTAAAGTTAGGCACGGTTTATAGGATAGCGCTGAAGTGCAGGGGTTGCATGTACATTTAGGCGTGCCCATTTGCACCTACGAAAACGTGGTGCAAATGCCCCGCCTAAATTTACGCATGAAACCCCCTTATTCTATAATTGCATGTGTAACTGGAATCCATACCCATGCTCTACCCAGAAATGCCCAAGACCCTCCAGTTTCTGCACCCTCTTTTCCGAGGCATGGATAAATTTAGGCAGGTAACATGTTAATTGATTTCAATTAGCACCTCTAATTGCTTGATAAGCCAATATTGGCAATGATTGGCTCATTATTCAATTACATTGCACACACAAATTGGGTGTGCGCCCAAATTTGTGCATGCGATTTTTAGCAACTTATATAGAACTAGTAAAAGAGGCCCATTTCTGACAGAAATGAAATGGGTGCTAGCAAGGTTCCCCCTCCCTACCTCCCTTCCTCTCTCTCCTCTGAGTTCCAGCCCCCCTCCCCTCTGAGTTCCATGCCCCCCTACCTCCCTCCCTCCCTCTCCTTTGAGTTCCAGGACTGCCCCCTCCCCTTTGAGTTTTTTTTGTTGTTACATTGTACCCCGCGCTTTCCCACTCATGGCAGGCTCAAAGCGGCTTACATGGGGCAATGGAGGGTTAAGTGACTTGCCAGAGTCACAAGGAGCTGCCTGTGCCTGAAGTGGGAATCGAACTCAGTTCCTCAGTTCCCCAGGACCAAGTCCACCACCCTAACACTAGGCCACTCCTCCACTCCCTCCCTCCGAGTTCCATGCCCCCCTCTCCTCCGAGTTCAAGACTCCTGCGCCTCCCTCCCTCTATCTCTCTCTCCCTTCCGAGTGCAAACACAACCTGTCCTCCACCTGGACCTTGCCTTCCTAAGTGCCGGTTGTAATTTAAAAATTCTTACCTCGGGGTCTGGTGTCAGCAGTGAAGGCAAGCGGCGCTTCAGACTGCCTTCCTTTCTGTCTCAGCTTTGCCTCTGGTCCCGCCCTCATTTCCTGTTTCTGGACCCCGAGGTAAGAATTTTTTAATTAGCCGGCATTTAGGAAGGTGATGATTTTGTGGATCAGGGTACAGATTTTGAAAGTAATACGTTCTTTGATTGGGAGCCAGTGCAGTTTTTCTTGGAGGGGTTTGGCACTGTCGAACCGCGATTTGCCAAATATGAACCTGGCTGCTGTGTTTTGAGCAGTCTTGAGTTTCTTGGTGAGTTGTTCTTTGAATCCAGCATAGATTCCATTGCAGTAGTCTGCGTGACTTAGTACCATTGATTGTATTAGGTTGCGAAATATTTCCCTCGGGAAGAAAGGTTTTACGGGCTTAAGTTTCCACATTGAGTGGAACATTTTCTTTATAGTGGAATTCACTTGGCTCTCGAATGTGAGGTTGCGGTCAATTGTAACGCTGAGTATTTTTAGGCTGTCTGAGATAGGGAGGGTGTGTTCTGGGGTGATTAAGGTTGAGGGTTTGTAAGTATTATGTTGAGATGAGAGGATGAGACAATGTGTTTTTTCAGTATTCAGTAACAGAGTACTAGTTTTAAATAGTTTGATCTGTTCTTACTGTACACCGCCTTGAGTGAATTCCTTCAAAACGGCGGTAAATAAATCCTAATAAATAAGAATAAACAAGCTTACCACAGATCTATGGCTGGCCTAAATGTGGTACTCTAGTGTATAGCTTATAGTATTTATGTAAATGTTGGCTCCGTCATGCTCCAAGCCATTGACCACCCCCTTGCATTTATGTGCATGTCTAATGGCATACTGCTGAGTGCACAGTTCGCACATAAGTGCTCAAGTACGCATATGTCTGCATATGTGCTGGCATTCTAGAAACATATTCGCATGCAACTGGCGACTAGGCGCCTTGTTATAAAATTAGGGGTTGTATCTTTTGTTTCTCAAATCAGTAGTTCCCTGTTGCTCTTTTATTCTCCTGTAGGCTCACTCCTCTTTCATCCTCCTCTGTAAGAACAGGGGTGTTCTGGAGATGTTAATCGGGGCACACTTTCAGGGACCTGTAGAGGCCTAAGTAACCCCTGTTACTGCTCAACACTTTTCTGCTCTTTGTAGTGCAATGGTTGGGCTAGCCAGAGAGAGATTATAGTGGGTTGAGGTTTTACGCCAGTCCCCATTTCCTTCCCTTACCTTACTAGAGAGCTGCCTTTGTTTTGAAAACTGGGTGTATACTCAGATCACAGTAAGAGCCACTAGAGGTCTCTGCCATATAAGCAAGGGAAAACTTGGGGTCTCTACATACAGATACTGACGTTTAGTAGTAAGCAGGCATGTGGCAGGGTTACCCGGAAATGGCAACCGCCATTACGGCAACTGTAAGCCACATTGAGCCTGCAAATTGGTGGGAAAATGTGGGATACAAATGCTACAAATAAATAAATAATAAATAAAAGTACCAGATGGAAAGCACTTTCCATTAGAAAGTATATGGATGCTTGGTGGACAGCTGTCTTATAGCTACCAGAACATCTTGGATTGGTGTTAATAAATCCAGAGCAGAGTTGAAGCAGACGCTACTCAATTTCCACACTGGGACAGCGAGAGACTTCAGATCTAGGTAGGGCTACCATATTTGCTGTGAGGAAAAAAAGAGGACAAAAAATATCACCCCACCCCACCACGTCACACCCCCACCCCGCCCCCTGTCACTTTGATTCCTCCCCCCAAGAAAGCCAGATTCTTTCTCTGTCCCCCCCATGTATATCTCCTCCGGCCTCCTCAATCTTTTTTCCAGCCTCTCTCCACCCACATAACTCCACTCACGTCCCCTCCCCTTCTGTACCTTATTGTAGTGCCCTGGTGGTCTAGTGGACTCTTTGGGGCAGGAAAGCCCCCTCTTTCCTGCCCAGCATGGCTGCAGACCTGTCTTGCTCCCAGCGCCACTTCAAAATGGCTGTAAAGAGTTCAAGCAGTGAGGGGGATCTTTCCTGTCCTGAATAGGCCACTAGATCACCAGGGCACGATAACAGGGGAGGGGAGAATAGGATACCCTAAGGCCCGTCCACCCGCCAGCCTACCCGTTTGTCCAGAAACCCAGACAAATGGGCAGGCTGGCAAAACCTGCCCAGATGCCCTGTAGTGTCCTCAAAAAGAAGACATGTCTGGGTAAAACCCTTGATTTGGGTGAATAAGCCAGCCCGAGTCATTAATGTTGGAAAACATTGAAGCCTGCATGGTGGTAGAACTGTTAATCTCTTTAAGAGAGGAAACCAGCTCTGTCAAAGCCAGTATATGGTGGAACTATGAGATTCTTGGTACTTGGTCACTGTTGAAATTTGTGCAGAGCTTTTCCTATGAGAGGAATGGGAGAATGTGTGTACAGAAGAAACCACATCCACTATTCACTAGTGCATATGGGGCTAAGTGGTCATAGGACAGGAAGATGGAGCAGAAAACTGCAAGCTTTGTGTTGCTGCTGCCAGAGAGGTCAACCTGCCAGGTCCTCTGTTCTTGAAGGATGGTTATATGGTTGCAATGTCTAGGGATCACTTATGAGGCTGGAGTACTCTGCTGAGCCTGTTTGCTATGTGGTTGCAAGTCATGGGGATATAAGAAGCCTATATTTGCATACATTAGCTATGACAAAGTCCTAACTATTTGTCACTTCCTGGAAGGAACATAGGCATCTCGTTCCTCCTTGTTGATTGATATAAAATATTGACACGGTGGTTTGTTAGGGATTAAAACTCACATATCCTGGAGGAGATCAAGAAAGTGTAAAGGCATAGTTAAATTGTAAGAGGTTCCAAGTGGTTGCTGTGGAAGAGCATCTTGGACTTCACCACGTTATTTATATGTGGTAAGCACTGATATGAGTTTCCTAGCCTATGTTTGAACCATCTGTGGTTAATACCAGTTGGTATTTTAATGGAGCAAAAGGGTACACCTTTTACAAGATTGATGTTGGATGCCCACACTGTGTAACATGATTCTGAGTGGGACTGAAGGATGAATGATGGTAGAAAGAAGATGGGAGTTCTGATTACATTGGAGCTTGAGGTCCCATTGAGAGTGCCTAATTTTCAGAAGAGCCAGAGGCTTTACCTGGGGTGCAAAGCAGACTTCTGAAAACTGACAATGAAGAGCATGACAGACTTTCTTGTCATTGAGAACTAGGGCCTGAATTTTAGAAAAGGCCCCTAAAAGCCAGCTATTGAGGTATGAGAAGACTAGATGGCCTTCCTTGTGGAGATGGCAGCTACCAATATGAGGCATTTTGTAAACACTTTTGGAGCTGAAAGGTTGAATAGAAGAACCTTGTATAAAAAGCAGTCCGTGTGAAAGATGAATCTCTGGTACTTTCCATAGGGTGGATGGATTGTGATTTATAAACGCATCCTTGAGATCAAGGGTACAGAGCCTGTGCCCTTTCTTTAGGAATCGTAGAATAAAGGGAAGAGTGTTTATTTTTGAATTTCTCCTTGTGACGAATTAAGTTCAAATCTGATATCCAGAATGAGATGCAAGTCTCTAGTCTTCTTTGAAGGAAATATCTGAAGTAGAGATCTCAATTTCTTTCCTATGGTAGAATCAGTTCTGTAGCATTGGACTGAAGGAGAAGGGAGACTTCTTCCTCCAAGAGGGCAGATGAGCTGAAAATAAGGATCCATGTGGAGACTGGATGATGAACCCAGGCATAGTCCCTTGAAACTCTCACCTGCCAAAGTGGTCTAGAACCCATGGATCTTTTCCAGGAGCAGTTTTGGAAAACTCCCTATGCTTTTTGGCTTTCCTTATAGCTACTGTGACCACAATGGAGGACTGAGAAAGCTGGACTTTGAAACCTGGACCCAATTGGACCTTTTATTCCACATCCATCTTCTCAGAAACAGGTTGCACAGTAAGTGGGTTTTGTCACATATGAAATTGCCATGAATAGGAGCTACAGCTGCAGCTTATGATGCCTGCCTATACTACTGGAGGATGAAAACATCTGCCCATGGCTCTTCTCTTGTTGCAGGTACCTCTTTTGTGATCTGCTGCAAGAATCTGGGATAAGATCTCTATTTGAGAACATCCCTCATCCCAGATTTGTGTAGCCCTTCGCTCTTCAGATTTTTCTCCTGCTCAGTCTTCATAGTAAAATCTATACCAAACAAAATTAGCAATGTGAAAGTGTGAAGATTCATTTTCAATTTTATTCCATTTATAGGGCACTTTCTCTGAAGTGTAGTGCTAAATCTGTAGGTGAACTTAGTGACTGTGTCATCAGTCGGTTCCTACATTCACAAAGGCTGTAAAGAAAACGCCTTGCTCTCCCCAGAGAATGGGAGGCTATGATAGAGCAGTGAGAAAAGAACATGAAGGAAGGTTGTAACTGCCTGACCAATCTGGTCTGCATATATTTGCAATCTCCTTGACCTCCAACTTTAATCTTGAACTGGCTTATTTCCACAGCTTAGGATTCTTTCTACTTGTTACAGACTGTCTTTAAAACCGATACCATGTTTGCTTCTACCACCTCCATCTCGTCTGTACAGGATTATTTCCCTTTGATATGCCTGAGATTCCATCTGTACAGCCTGTAATGAGGTGCTGCTCCTGCCTCCACCATTAAGAATAGTCCTTTCCACTCTTGAGATCTTGCAACCAGTGCTGGAAGTAGGTTTTTTTATGCCCTCCTGCAGCCTATAAATTGGTACTTCCCTCCTCCTCTTTTTTCTCTCTTCTTCTCCATACAGCATATCCCTCTTTTCTCTCCCCCTTCATCCAGCATCTCCCTCTTCCCTTCTCTACCGCTGTCCCACTTCAGCATTTCCCCTCAAACCTCCCCTCCCTCTCTCTCTTCTACTACTTCCACTGCTACTGTGTCTATGGAGTGAATGCAGTAATAAACCAAGCATCAATGATAAGCACTGGATAAACTTTGAGTCCATGTGCTCTTGAAGTTCCTGTTGGTCCTACCACCCCCCCCCCCCCCCCCCCCCCTCTGATGCATATAGAACAACTAGCTTCTGGGCCCTAGTCTAGTGATGAGCATTCTGTACTCCTAGAAAATGAAGGCTTGTGATGAGGAGGGGCATCCACCCTCTGCTTTCCCCAGTATGGGGTACCCTCAGCAATGGTTTGCTTAGGGGGTGCAGCATTTGAACTTATGCCACTGTCACAATCCCCCCTCCCCAAATAAATTTTGTATCATAAAAATGAAACTGCAGGCTATTTTAAACTTTCTTCATTCACATTTTGTTATATTTTGTGGGTGTGATCGTCGGGACTGTACTGAGATATAGCTGCATCCTATGCAACTCATCCACTAGTGCCTTCAGTGCCAATGAGAGAAGATAGTGGGCTGTGAGCAATTTTGCTCCCCTCCATATTTGTGGCCTTCGCAACTGCACTGCTCACACAGTTCTTAGCATATTAGAAGCAAGAAGCCGGTAAAAGAATCAGTTGGATCACTAGATGACTGAGGGGTAAAAGGGGCACTCTGGGAAGACAAGAACATAACAGATTGATTAAATAAATTCTTTGCTTTGATCTTCACCGAGGAAAATGCTGGAGAGATACCAGTGGCAGAAGTGATATTCAGTGTTGATGAGTCAGAGAAACTGAAACAAATATCTGTAAACCTAGAAGATGTAATGGGGCATTTGATAAATTTAAAGAGTAGCAAATCACATGGACCAGATGGTTTTCATCCCAGAGCACTGATAGAATTGAAAAATTAACTTGCAGAGCTATTGTTAGTAATGTGTAATTTATATTTAAAATCTAGCATGGTACTGGAAGGTTGGAGAGTGGCTTAAGTAATGCTAATTTTTAATCGGTGTTTCAGAAGTGATCCAGGGTACCAGGCAAAATGGTAGAGACTGTTATAAAGAACAAAATTACAAAGCATATGCATAAGCATGAGTTAATCAGACAAAGGCAACATGAATTTAGTCGGAGAAATCTTGCCTCACCAATCTACTACATTTCTTTCAATGGGTGAATAATCATGTGGATAAATATGAACCGGTCTATATTGTGTATCTGGATTTTCAAAAGGCATTTGACAAACCAGCTTATAATCGAACGAGAATAACGCCCAAGTTCCGACCTAAATCGGGAGATGGGCGTTCTTCTCACAAAAACAAATAAAGCGGTATAATCGAAAGCCGAACTTTGGACGCTTTCAACTGCACTCCGTCGCGGGTGCGGACAAAGTTGACGGGGGCGTGTCGGAGGCGTGGTGAAGGCGGAACTGGGGCGTGGTTATCGGGCGAACAGAGATGGGCGCCCTTCGCCGATAATGGAACAGTTTTGAGCTAGAATTTAGGACACTTTCCTGGACCCTGTTTTTTCACGAATAAGGCCCCCAAAAGTGCCCTAAATGACCAGATGACCCCCAGAGGGAGTCGGGGATGACCTCCCCTGACTCCCCCAGTGGTCACTAACCCCCTCCCACCACAACAAATGATGTTTCACAACTTTTTACTTTCACCCTCAAATGTCATACCCTCCTCCCAAGCAGCAGTATGCAGGTCCCTGGAGCAGTTGTTAGGGGGTGCAGTGGACGTCAGGCAGGTGGACCCAGGCCCATCCCCCCCCTACCTGTTACAATTGTGCTGCTTAATGCTACTAGTCGTCCAAACCCCCCCAAACCCACTGTACCCACATGTAGGTGCCACCCTTCACCTCTTAGGGCTATAGTAATGGTGTAGACTTGTGGGCAGTGGGTTTTGAGGGGGATTTGGGGGGCTCAACACCCAAGGGAAGGGTGCTATGCACCTGGAGCTCTTTTACCTGTTTTTTTGGTTTTGTAAAAGTGCCCCCTAGGGTGCCCGGTTGGTGTCCTGGCATGTGAGGGGGACCAGTGCACTATGAATCCTGGCCCCTCCCACGAATAAATGTCTTGGATTTATTCGTTTTTGAGCTGGGCGATTTCATTTTCCATTATCGCTGAAAGCAAAACGCCCAGCTCACACCTTGACGAATAAAACATGGGCGTCTTTTTCTTTTAAAAAATACGATCCGCCCCGCCCCTTCACGGACCCGTTCTCGGAGATAAACGCCCATGGAGATAGGCGTTTCTGTTCGATTATGCCCCTCAAAGTACCTCATAGTAACACAGTAAGTGACGGCAGATAAAGACCTGAACAGTCCATCCAGTCTGCCCAACAGTCACACTCATTATCAATTCATGATTAAATCAACAGTGAATGTGATATTATATACTTGGTCATGGTCTTTCTTTGGTGTTTCTGGGACATAGACTGTAGAAGTCCGCCTGGCTCTGTCCTTATGTTCCGACTACTAGAGTTGCCGTCAAAGCCCATTCCAGGCAATCCAAATCCATCTTGTCATTTGCGGGACCCAGATTGTAAAAGTCTGCCCAGCACTCATGAAATACATCTGAGTAAATTAGAAAGTCATGGGATAGGAGGCAATGTCCTGTTGTGGATTAAGAACTGATTAAAAGATAGAAAACAGAGTAGGGTTAAATGGTCAGTATTCTCAATGGAGAAGTGAAGATAGTGGGGTTCTCCAGGGGTCTGTGCTGGTACCACTGCTTTTTAATTTTAGTGTCCCAATGTTCCCATCAATCTGTTCCCATATGGCTTATTACAGGAACATTGGACACTAAAGGGTTAACATATTTATAAATGATGTAGAGATGGGAATAATTAGTGAGGTAATTAATGTTGCTGATGACAATTATTCAAAGTTGTTAAATCGCAAGAGGATTGTGAAAATTTTCAAGAGGAGCTTAAGAGACTGGGAGATTAAATACCATCTACCATTTAGATGCCCAATGTGAGCAAGTGCAAAGTGATACATGTAGGAATGAGGAACCCAAACTATAGCTACGTGGCGCAAGGTTCCATATTAGGAATCACCACCCAGGAAAATAATCTAGGTGTCATTGTTGATGATCTGTTGAAACCTTCTGCTCAGTGTGCAGCAGCGGCTAAGAAAGCAAATAGAATGTTACATATTATTAGGAAAGGAATGGAAAACAAAAATGAGAATGTTATAATATCGTTGTATCGCTCCATGGCGTGACCGCACCTTGAATACTGTGTGCAATTCTGGTCACCGCATCTGAAAAAAGATGTAGCAGAATTAGAAAAGGTACAGAGAAGGGCGACAAAATTGATAAAGGGGTTGGGACGACTTCCCTGTTATGCTAAAGCGGCTAGGGCTTTTTCAGCTTGGAGATAAGAGAGTTGAGAAGGGTTAAATTTTCTTTCCAGTACACTGTCTATATCCTTCTTGCAAACTAGAACCACCTTGACACCAACCCTATTTGCAAAGAGTGCAGATATGAAAGAGGTCTATAAACTACTGAGTGGAGTGGAATGGGTAGAGGTGAATCGCTTGTTTACTCTTTCCAAAAACACTAGGATTAGGGGGCATGCAATCAAGCTACTAAGTAATAAAATTTAAGACAAACTGGAGAAAATATTTCTTCGTTCAATGTATAGTTAAGCTCTGGAATTCATTGCCAAAGAATTTGGTAGAAGCAGTTAGCTTAACAGGGTTTAAAAAAGGTTTGGATAATTTCCTGAAAGAAAAATCCGTAAGCCATTATTAAGATGGGAAAATCCACTGCTTCTTTCTAGGATAGGCAGCATAAAATCTGTTTTACTGTTCTGGGATCTTGCCATGCACTTGTGACCTGGACTGACCACTGCTAGCCCAGTATCCTGCTTCCAACAGTAGCCACTTCAGGTCACAAATACTTGACAGAATCCCAAATAGTAGCAAGATTGCATGCTACCAATCTGAGGGCAAGCAGTGGCTTCCCTCATGTCCATCTCAATAGCAGACTATGGACTTTTCCTCCAGGAATTGTCCAAACCTTTATAAAAACCCAAATACATTAACTGCTGATACCACATCCTCTGAGAATGAGTTCCAGAGCTTAACTATTTGTTGAGTTACAAAATATTTCCCCCCGATCACTTTAAAAGTAGTACCATGTAATTTTTGTGAGTGTCCTTTAGTCTTTATACTTTCTGAAAGAGTAAAAAAAAATTTGATTTACATTTACATGTTCTACACCACTCAGTATTTTGTACATCTCTATCATATTCCCCCCTCAGCCATCTCTTTCCAAGCTGAAGAGTCCTAACCTTTTAAGCCTTTCCTTATATGTGAGGAGTTCCATCAACTTTATCATTTTGATCACCTTTCTTTCAACCTCTTGTAATTCTACTATATCTTTAAGATATGGCTTTGCAGATTGGACCTATGCACCTCCCATTGTGACATATTGCCCCCCCACCCTCTGTGCAGCAGCAGGAGCTGCTGATCTTCCACAGTGATTTTTTTTTCCTGTTTAGCTTCCTGTAGAGCTGGAATGAAAGGGGTCTGGCTGCTCCTGCTACTCTGCTCTGGCTTTTACTGCAAGGCCAAGCCGGGAAGAGGAATGGGGTAGGGAGGTCTTAAATCTGGGCCTGGTTCTCCTGCTGCTCACTGTTCTCTTTGGTGGTGGTGGGGAGTAGAGGAGAGGGAAGGAGTTCTTCTCACCACTATGGTGTGCTTCTCCTGCTCTCATTGTATGGCTGAGAACCTTTAGTTGTCACAGCCAGCCGCCATCAGCTGCTCTGCAGTCCTTGTGCTGCCACAGATCAGTGGAGCCTGTGTATGTGGAGGAGAGTTTTAGCATTCTGGAATATGAACACTGACAATATGGCATGTGGGAGTAAGTTTGTAAATTCAGGAAAAATCTCCCCAAATCAGGGGTGTGAGGTAACCCTACTGAACTGGACAGTTTCCCTGATTTGCTTCCCCCCCTCTCAAGGATGACTCTAGAAATAAGTAGAGATGAAGTAGAGTCCAACTTGGCACTGGCAGATGAGCTGGAGAGGTCCTTATCTACTGACTACATGTCTGTTACTGGAAAGTAATTCATAGTCAAAGATTTAGGAGAACTTCAGCAGTAACTTTTTATTCATAATTTATTGATTTTGTTTTCTTCTTGCCTGACAGCGTTTTCGTACTGAGGATCACCTGATGATTCACAGGCACAAGCATGAAATGACTTTGAAGTTCCCTTCACTAAAAAATGACAATGTTTTAGCAGGTAAGAGGACCTGGACACCACAAGCACACCTTGTGCAATGCACCCTTCTTTCCCCCACCTCCAATTTTCTTTCCCATTTTATAGATTTCCCTCACCTTCCTTATCACACTTGGACCACAGCAGGTCTGCTCAACAGGCCTGAGATGTGGAAGGAGACAATCCTTCTGCATACCTCTGTGGTTGTTGGAGGGCTCTTCATCAGTGTTGACTACTCTCCATCCTTCCACTCCATATCTTATCTGATCCCAGCATGCCCTGTTGGTCTCAAATTAAGCCATGAGGTTAACCCTTAAATTACCTCAGTTTTGCAAAAGCCCCCCTTGGGTCTTGAGTTCCCTGATCCCTGAAAGGGAACTAAGTTAGGAATGTCCACTTCAGAAGTGTGCATTGATAAATTCAGGACACTATATAATAATTGCTGGAACCTGTCAACATTCATGCATAAAGAATGAGACAAAAAAGTATGTTCTGTGACTAATAAGTGAACAGCACCTTTTGGCACAAAAGTTGGAAACTGATATGAGGAAGTAGTTCTCAAAGCACTTAGGCAATCCTATCCATCAACAAATCCCTGGGGAAATACAAGTTCCTTATCCTTTAATCAAAGCTAGAAATGCTTTATTCTAAGATTTGGTAATAACATTAAATGATATATGAAAAGCAGACCTTTATTTTACCCTATTTGGACAGATTTGTAGTAGCTTTTGTCTTATAAGCCTTCAAAGAACTTCAGCAGCACATGCCCCTCAGCAAGTTCAGGTGCAGTGTCCTTAAAACCTACTTGCTCATATATTTTAGTAATGGATTAGGAAGTAAGTTTTTATACAAGTGTATCTGTCTGTTAATATGATCTCTGATATGGCTATGCGACTTCTTAAAACATTAGGTCAACAATATGGTGGACCTCAGATGGGACATCAGATGAACTGAAAAACAAAGTGAACCCTGCAGAAATAAAATATCCCAGTAGAGCTTTCCAGAAAAGTAAACTACACTGTGGTGGTCTCATATTGGCCTTTTATTTATGCAGAGTTCATAACAGGTTTTATCTATGAAATTTGTTCCTTCTTCCAGATTTCCGGTTTACTAAAGTTTGGAATTTGTTCAGACAGTTAATGCCCCCACACATAAAATGAGAAAGGTGTTTGATCAAATTTTTATTCCCAGCATGAGACTGTGGACAGTGAAGCACATGTTTTATTTATTTATTTATTTTACAATCTTGTTTGCTGTGAGTTTACCTGTGGGGATTGTTTTTTGATAAATGTCCATTCCAATACACTGTCTGCATCCTTCTTGCAAAATAGAACCACCTTGACACCAACCCTATTTGCAAAGAGCGCACACAATTATTGACAAATGAAAAAAACACAAAATGTCATGTGTGTGTTCTCGTTTTAACATGCATTGCCATGGGATAGGTCATTGACTTTTCCCATGTCGTTACAAATGGCAGCCCTTCCGTATTACAGATCCACTGGCCAGTTGTCAATTACATTGGCTCCCTGTCCAAGCAAGGATGGAATTTTTAAAGTGCTTATCATTGTTTTTACGATTATATATATATACAGTTTGTGCTATGTGGAGGGGCATTTTTGATACGACGTCTAAGTTTGACTTTGGACATTTTGCTTAAAATGTCCAGAATCCGAATAGCAAATATAGCCATTTTTGAAACAGCAAAACATCTATTTTTTTTCTTTTCTGATAAGGGTTCACTTGCTAGATGTTTTTGTGCTTTGTGCGTTTATCTTTTGGTCCCTTTTCAGAAAAAAAGTCCAAGTGAAAAATGCACAAAATCAAGCCATTGGGATGTAAAAGGAGCCAGCAATAGACTGGCCACACAGACATCCCAGCAGAGCAGTGGGGCACCCTAGGGGGCAGTACAGTGGACTTCACCTAAAAGCTCCCAGATACACATCTCATCATTGCTCCCTTATATTATATATTGAGCCCTCCAAAACCCACCAAAAACCTACTGTACACAACAGTACACCACTACAGTAGCCCTTATGGTTGCAGGTGTAACTTATATGTGGGTACAGTAGGTTTTTGGTGGGTTTTGGAGGGCTCATACTTTCCACCACAAGTGTCACAGTTAGAATGGATTATAGGCCTAGGTCCCCTTCTCTACAGTGCACTGCACCAACCACTAGGCTAGTCCAGGTACCTGCTTGCTGCTCTAATAGGACTGGCTATAACATCTAGGGCTGCAATAGAGGCTGTTGTGTACTGTTTGTTTCACATCTTTGGGGGGTGGGGTTGAGTGGGGATCAGTGACCACTGGGGGGGATCATTCCTTTATTTCTCCAGTGGTCATCTGGTAATTTAGGGCACTTGTTTTATGGTTTTAGTGATTATTAAAAGAGGTCTAGCTCAATACATCTTAGTTTTAGTCCTGGACCTTTTTCAGCCATAACGGAACAAAACGAAAACATCCAGGTCTTAGGAATGCCCAGATCTCACCTTTAGCATGCCCCTGACAAGCCCCCTTGAGATTTGGACACACTGCAGATGAACTGCATAGGAAAATGACTGGAAGATGAGTTTTGAAAATACCAATTTGGACATTTTGGTGAGAAAAACGTCCAAATGATATAGTATGCCACTTTTTAGATGTTTTTCTCTTTTGAAAATGAGCCCCTTAGTGGATATGGTGTTTGTACCATCCAATTTGACATTTAAGATTTTCGCAAGAATTGAAACTGACTAGGCCTACTACATGTCTTTTAATTGCTTAGCGCATGAAAAAAAGACACTGCTTGGTAAAGGCTCTGAACTGTAGAATAACTTACCATATGTGACCCTCTTGAGGGTGAGGGAAGTGACTAAAGTAGCAGATCCAAAATGTTGAGAGTAGCTGGTTTTTCATGTCATGGATTCATAAGCAGTCTAAAAAAAGTTATATGTTTGAACTTCTGTAACTTTTTTTTATTTTTTCACATAAAAAGGTGAGGTTTGGGCTGTTGTATTACAAATTGTTTGCTCTACCATAGTTCATTAAAACCTCATTTTTTTTTTGTTTCTTGGAAACATTTTAGTCGCCTTTTTCCCCAGAGATGGCCACAAATTATATGAATTTTGGTGTTCATTTAAAACTTAGCTGTTCCATAAATATTTGTTGAATTAATTGCTGATGTATTATGTTGTGTACTTTTTAAATTTGTATTGTTATTTTATGATTTATATTTTATGATGTGACAACTACAGTTTTAAATGTTTTATTGTGACCTGCTTTGAACGTGCTGTTTAAATGAGCTATAAGCACTAAAATTAAATTAAATTACTTAATTACAAGACTGCATGCGAGAAATGTTTCACATGCCTGGTACTCTCAGGTAAGTAGATTTTTAATATAGATTTTCTGCTTCTTCCTCCAGCACCCCTTACCATCCTGTTCAGAAGTGCCCTGGTGCCTAGTTGATATCAACATCTGCCCTGTGGTTATTTGCAAAAAGTTGGTGTCAGCATTTTTTCTATTTCTCTCACTCTTTCCCAGCAAGAGTACTGGGGGTGCTGCTCAAGGAGAAAAATATTTATAGTATTTACAACACACTGAACCCTTGCGAGTTTAATCAGATTTTCATACCAAAGACCTGTAGAATTGTGTGTGAACACTTTATTGACCAGATATCCAATATAGATCGTTAAAGAAATGAATCATTGATCATTTGCACAGTGCAAAGGGAAACTAGCCATAACTTTATCTTCTGGCTACTAGAGTAGCAGATTTCAGTGTGCTGCAGTTTATAGTTTGACCACAGGGGTCTGCATAAAGGCAATGAATGAGACTGTACTTCACTGCTGCAAAATGTTGGTACATATAACAACCATAACCATATATAGGGGTCAGTCACTAGCTGTCACAATTCAATTTACAACAAGCAGATGAAATACTCTTGGATCACAAAAAAGACTAATGCAGAACAGTCATCAAGCAACTGAGGCATACTGTCCATATCACGAAGCTGGGATTCTAAGTTACAGCACACATCCTATTTTTAAATTTTGGAAACAGTATATACAGTTGTAAATCTGGAATCATGCTCATAGTGTCATCAGGCTCATCTATTTACTGATCTTTTGCTCAGGCAGGATCTACTGTACTATACCTTTCCAAACGCATGTTGATCTAACCTGCCCTTAACATCCTCCTGAGATTCTGCATATCTTTGGATAATGTGTTCCTGTGTTTGTCTACCCTTCCAGTCAAAGCCTTCTCTTGTCATGGAACATAACAGTATGAGAACCCAGGAGGACAGTGGTGGAACCTCCTTCAGTTTATTCCGAATACAACAGCCGTTTAGAAAGGACATATAATAGGGTGCTTCAGTTTTTTGTCTTAAGTATCAACCACCTTATTCTATATATGGTGCCTGTATTTGGGTGTGGTCCCAAGATGCATGTGCAGCTTGGCTAATGGGCCCTTAATGAGCAATAATTAGCCATTAACAACAAATAGACATTACTTGGCACTAATTAGGATTTGGGCCTGCATCTGGATGTGTGCTTTTCTATAATGCTAGGTGCCCAAATCTCGTAGTGTGCAATTCAGAAGTGGGCGTGGCCATAGCCATGGTGTTCTGAAAAATTGCACGTGTTACAGAGGACTGGGTCATTGTGGCCAACTTGGGTGCCAGCAATTTCACCAGGTTTTAGCAGGGTAAGTCTGGTGCTCAGAGTTAGGGTGCGGGAATCGATGCTAAACGCAATTCTTTAAAGGGTGCATACCCTTTTATAGAATCACGCTTAGAGCAGATCTTTTCCAGCGCCCATTTATGTGTCTCATTTACAGAACTGAGGCCCAAACACTTTCAATTATAGGCAATGGAATGGGGTTGGTTGTTGCTGTACACAACATCAGCAATCAGGTTGATGGGGGTGGGGACAGAGCTTGGCTGGTTTGGCCCTCCCAAGCAACTAGATATTTCGCTGCCCCTGTTGTCAGTGAACAGCACAGCACCATGCCTTCTTTTTAAGAACCTGTCCTGGAAATGCTTCATTTTAGAAGACACAAACCAGTTTCTTTTCTCAGCTGAGCACTGGTAAAACTGTGGTTGGAACCCTGACTATGTCATTCTGCCTTTGGTGTAGCTGCATGTGTGTGAAACATTCCATAAAGTCCCAGCCAAGCTTGTGCTATTAAATACACAGCAGACTAAATATTTCTTTTCTTAGATGAGGTATCAGGTTTCAGCCTTTGGATTTCTATTCACCCTGCATGTAGTTTTTGATTAATAACATTTGCTATGGTTTTGTGGTCTGGATTGCACCAAGCCATACTTTTAAAAGCATGAATTAACTTCCCCTCCCCCCCATCCCAGTTCCCACCTCCAAAAAAGTTTTGTTTCGTGTTTAGCAGCGTATACTGGTGCTGTTCTTCTACCAAATGTGTGATGTAAGATTTCCACATACACTCAGTAGTATGAATCAGAGGAATAGAATGCTATTGCCCAATAAACCGGTGGATACGAGAATACACTTTCTGTTGAAGGCAGCCTATTGCTGCATTCTCCAGGCATTGCGTCTTTCTGGGCTCTTAGAGTGCATTCATCGAGCCAGCTACATCCTCATGGCCTCATCTGTTTTCCAGGGAACTGCTCCACGTGCTGGTTCAGTTTTTCTTTCCGTATGAACCTAATCATGAGACGAGATAAAATGTCAAAGGGATAATTGCATTCAAACCTTTTCTGGGCTTTCTTTTTTTGGGGGGTAGATATTGGACATTGCAAGAAGAGAAGTGAACACAGAGTACACCATATGCATGTTGCTACTGAAGTGAATTGCTGAAAGCAAATGTCCAAAATGTATCACTTCTTCCTTGAGTAAATCAAATATAAAATGAGGGAAATGATTGTCAAGCATGTACCTTTCTGGCAACAGATATACAACAACGATTGGATAGCACAAATGAAATCCATATATTACCTCTCAGAATGGGACAAAAGATGCAGACACATATTAGATGAAATAGCACCCTTACAAATAAGAACTTCACGTAGACACAACTTAACACCGTGGTTCAATGAAGAACTGAAAAAACTAAAAACACAATCTAGGAAACTGGAATGCGCATGGAAAAAAATAAAAGATGAACACACGCTCAACGCATGGAAACAACTACAAAGGAAATACAATACCAAAAGGTCGAACTACAAAACTAAAATTGGGCCGGACTACAAAAACAAGAAGAAACTATATCATCTCGTGAACAAACTACTAGACACAACACCAGTCACCACAACCAACACTGACATCCCATCTGCAGACAACCTTGCTAAATATTTCAATGAAAAAATCGTAAACCTACGCAAAATCCTACCTCAGAACAACATGGACATAGAAAACTTCATTGATGTTCTAGACCCAACCCCTGGTGAATACCCTGCTGAACGAATACAGTCAAATTTTGCTCTACTCAGCATCAACACAGTTACCCAGGCGATTAAAAAATACTCAAACAGCCATTGTCAACTGGACACCTGCCCTAGCCACCTAATACAATCTGCCCCCCACCGCTTCATAATAGATCTCATATCCCATTTAAACTTCATGCTTCAACAGGGTATATATCCTCAAGAAAATGGCAACATTCCACTCACCCCAATACCAAAAGACACCAAGAAAAAACAAACAACATCACCAACTACCGCCCAGTAGCATCTGTCCCATTAGTAGTCAAACTAATGGAAGGACTGGTGACCAAACAACTCAATGACTACATAAACAAATTCACTATACTACATGAGTCACTATCAGGATTTCGACCCCTACACAGCACCGAAACAGTACTACTCACTCTCCTAACCAAATTCAAGCTGGAAATAGCAATAGGCATGAGCATTCTCCTCCTCCAGTTTGACATGTCAAGTGCATTTGACATGGTTAACCATAACATATTGCTAAGACTCCTAGAATACTTCGGAATCAGTGGTGGCACTCGCAATTGGATTAAGGGTTTTCTAACCACAAGAACATATCAAGTGAAATTAAAAAGAAACATATTGTCACCGTGGAAACCAGGCTGCGGAGTACTGCAAGGATCACCATTATCACCGATCCTTTTCAATCTCATGATGACTCCACTAGCCAAGACCCTATCCACCCAAGGCCTCAACCCATTTATCTACACTGATGACATTACATTATACATCCCATACAAACATGATCTGGCGGAAATCACCAACAAAATCAAACTAAGCTTAAACATCATGAACTCATGGGCAAATGCATTCCAACTAAAACTCAATACAGAAAAAAACACATTGTCTGATCATCTCATCCCAGTACAATACATACAAACAAACAAACAAACAAACAAACCCACAAACATTAACACCCCAGGATACACCCTCCCTATCTCAGACAGCCTGAAAATTCTCGGAGTAATAATCGACCATAACCTATCACTAGAGACCCAAGCAAAATCCACCATGAAGAAAATGTTTTTCTCAATGTGAAAACTCAAACGCATAAAACCATTCTTCCCGAGGGACATATTTCGTAACCTGGTACACCGACCCAACATAAAAATGCCTGTTCACTTGCGACACAATGCAACCAAAGACCTGACTCTTCTTCCCTCTTTTCCTCTCTAAGTTCCCCCCAACTGTACCTACCATACATATACCTCATTCTACCACAATATCACTTTGTATTCATTCATACCATGTATTTGTTCAGACCGTAATCGACTAACGTCGTTAACGGTTATATGTAAGCCACATTGAGCCTGCAAAAGGTGGGAAAATGTGGGATACAAATGTAACAAATAATAATAATACCTAATTCTAAATATAATCCAATCCATAAACCATCCAAACAAGTGAGGCTGTTGGATTCCTCCCAGTGAGAGGATGGTAGATGGAGTAATAAAATAGCAGAGCTGCTATAAAGTGGACCCGAGTAAAACAAAATCCCGTGAGCATTTGAAACTATATTAAAGCATAATTTTTTGGCCTGCACACCCATACTGTATTTTCTTAGTTACTGCAGTGGTGTAGCCACAGGTGGGCTTTGGTGGGCCGGGGCCCATCCACTTAGGGCTCAGGCCCACCCAACAGCAGCACATATTTAGTGCTAGCTAGTGGGGATCCCAAGCTTCGCCAGCTGAAGACCTCCCCCTAATGCTGCTGAAAACACTGCTTTCCACTTCAGCAGTCTAAGCTTCCTAAGCTGCTGATACTGGCCTCATTGCATTGGGGGGGGGGGGGGGGTGGGAGGAGAACACTTGGTGCCCACCCACTTCTTGACTAGGTCTACCCAAATTCTGATGCCTGGCTACACCCCTGAGTTACTGTGGATTATTCATCCTGGTTTGTATTTCTTCTCAGACCAGACGCCAACACCAACTCGGTTCCTGAAGAACTGTGATGAAGTGGGTCTCTTCAATGACATTGACTGTTCCCTGGAGCACGAGTTCAGAAAGGCACAAGAGGAAGAGAACAGCAAACGGGTATGTTGCTGTGGCATAATAAATTCATTGACCTTATTTTCTTTGTAAAGAAAATTTAGCTTGGCCTTCCCTAAAAGTAAATGGCTCTTTGCAGTACAGCACCCATTGGAAATATTTTTCAACCCCTTCCCTCCCCCGACCCTAAAAAAGGTAACATTGCATATTGGCACAGGATGTTTAGTTTAGTTTTTTTTAATAATCATCAAATATTTTAAGTGAAGCCTGAAAATATGTTGCCTGTTTCACTGCTGACTGTCTTTGGCAAAAATAGTTTGGTCACTGTCCAAGTTTGGCCAGTGATTGGTACTGCATTAATGTGATAGATTCCATTGCCAGGTAGAAACTTAGGTGGCATGTTAGTCTCATTAGATTCGGGAGCCTGCTCTATGTGGACAACTGAAGAGTTCCTTCTAATGTGAGAATTCCAGTCCTCCAACATGGTGGTTATCAGTTATTGAATGGGATATGTAGCTTGGTTAATTCAAAGTTGTTATTTTTTTCCAAGTCAAAATGTTTCCTTGTTCAGTTACAATTGTGACCTATGTCAAACTTCATCAAACTTGGTCTGGATTGCTCGTAGTGGCATAGCCACTAGGGGCTCACCCAGCAGCATGCATCATCAATATAGCTGGCAGGGATTCCCAAGCCCCTCCAGCTGACGATATCCTCAGATGGAACCCCCAGGATTGTCTGAACACTGGGGAAACTGGCTTTGTGCCTCCAGCCATTAATGCTGCCCCCCTCCCCGCCCAATTCATGCACATGAACGTGTGTACGGAAGGTGCTGGTGTCGGCTCCAGAGGGAGAGGGATTCTTGTATCAAATGTCTTCAGCTGGCAAAGCTTGGGGATCTCTATCAGCCAAGGCGTCTTTTTAACACCGGGGGGAGGGGGGGAGGACAGGAAGAAGCAGGAGTGGAGAGGAAATGTGTGGGGCCACGTAGAAACTCTTTTGGCTACACTACTGAAAATTTTGTTAGGAGAAGTTTAGAAAAATTTCCTCAGCAAAGCTTGGGAAAACTGAAAGTCACCCTGAGTTTGATGTCACATTTTGCTCATATCTCTATGGTGCCATGTACCTCACAAGGGAAACATAATGAATACAAACTTGTCTGGTATTGTATGGGGCTTTGTTGTAAATTCTGCCCACATGGGTCAACCTAACCCTTTAACCTTCCTTGCTGAGCCCATTAGAGAGCTGGTGTTGATAGTGCAGTTGGAAGATTGCAGTACTAATTAAACTATATGTCACCTGCACCCTGTTACTGTGGTCTAACGCAGATTATAGCATTACTATGTATTTGGCTGGTGGTTATGTTGGAGAAATTCTCTAAAAAAAGAAAAATTTGAGATAATTTCTACAGATGCTGTTTGTCAAATTGGGTTGGCTGTTGATATTTTAAATGCTAAAGAATGTAGTAATAATTGTTAGAACAATGGTGTTTAAGTGGATGGGACTTTAGTAGGTCCAAATGTTGTAAGTTTTTAGACAATGTTTTGTCAATGGCTTGTTAATAAAGACCTCATTTAAATCAAAAAGAAAATCAGATAACATATGGAAACAAGATCCTAAATCCTACAATGCAATATATATAAAATATTATGCATTAATAAATATCAAAAGATACAAATTAAGGAATATCCCCTTATCAATATATAAAGTGGTGCTCAAACCATCAATTTCACGTCTTAACAAGTTTTTGTACACATCAACAAATATTTTTGTGGAAAAAAAACTGTGGTTATTATTCAGCTGTGGTGGTCAGCGTTAAAAGAAATTGAGTATGTGGTGCTCTTACATATACAGGAGGGGTCCTTTTACTAAGGTGCACTAATAGATTTAGCTGATGCTAATGATCAGCATGTGCTAAATGATTAGAAGCCCATTATATTCCTATTGGCGTCTTATTTTGCACGCGCACTAATCGTTAGTACACACTAAATCTGTTAATGCACTTTAGTAAAAGGACCCCAAAGTCAGTGCAGGTGAAAATCTGTGTAAATTGCTGAGCACCAGCAGTGATTTTTATAGTGGCGATATTCAGTCGCAATGCCTTTTTGTTAGCCTAGATTAAACTGCATAACTATGTGGATAGTGGCTGAATATTACTGTGTTGTGCATAGTTGAGTGGAACACCATGGCGGTTAGACAGGTGGATAATGCTGATGAAAATCTACAGATTAGCAGCCACCACAAGACATCTAAAGTCCCTTAGAAAAGTGACTGAGTTCTTGAGTTTCTTCTTCAACTGAAGCAAAATAGATTTGTTTTCAAATGTAATAACAGATGATTCTATAACTGAGGAACCCCACCACCCCCAGTCCCCTCCCAACTGCTAGTAAATTGTTCTATTCTGTTGGCCCAGGGCTACAGGCCATGGAAGTATGCAGCAGAAAAAAACTGAAACATGAAAACCACACACCATACCTAGTAAAATAAGCTCAGAAGGGATCAGTAGTACGCATAATCCTTAATATGGTGGTTTTTCTTATTGAAAATTTAGTTCACACAAATGCCAGTTGTGGATTTCTATAAAGACTAGTAAAAAAAGGCCCGTTTCTGACACAAATGAAACGGGCGCTAGCAATGTTTTCCTTTCTATGTTTGTGCAGCGCTGCGTACGCTTTGTAGCGCTACACAAGTTCTAAATAGTAGTAGTAGTAGTAGCAGTGTGTATGTTTGAGAGAGTGTATGTGAGAGTGACTGTGTGTGAGAGAGAGAGTGAATGTGCGAGTGTGTATGTGAGAGAGAGTGAATGAATCTGGGTGTGAGTGTGTCTGTGAGAGAGTATGTGTGTGAGAATGAGAGTGTGTGCAAGTGCGTATGTGAGAAGCAGTGTGAGAGAGAGAGTGTGTTTCACACAGATACAGTGTGTGCGAGAGAGAGAGTGTGTGTGAGAAAGAGACTGTCTGTGAGGCTGAGTGTATGAGACCAAGAGAGTGTGTGAGTGACTGTGTGACACATATAGAGTGAATGTGATACAGTGTGAGACATAAGAGTGTGTGAGTGTGTGAGAGTGAGAGAGAGAAAGACATTGACTGTGAGAGAGAGAGAGTGTGTGAGCGAGAGTGTGTGTGTGACAGAGATGCCGCCTCTCCCTCCCTCCCTCTCTCTGGTGTCATGCCCCCCCTCTCTCCCTCTCTCTGGTGTCAGGCCCCCCCTCTCTCTCTCTGGTGTCTGAGCGTTACTGTGCAGGATGCTGAGCTCTGTCTGTGCTTCAAGGAAATGACCAATCCTATTTAATAGAATGCACCTCCAACATTCTGAAGCCGAGAAACCTTGTGTGGTTGGTCACTTCTGCTTGTGACGAACCCGGAAGTACGTGATGTCAATTCAGGAGATGGATACAGAGAGCAGGAATGCCTCAGCCATGCAGTCAGCTTCAGAATGTTGGAGGTGTGTTTTATTATATAGGATGGGCATATTTTAAAAGACAAAGGAGATGGGATTTGATATATCACCTTTCTGTGCTTACAAGCAGCTTATGTATTATATATAGCTATGTATTTTGTACCTGGGGCAGAGGAGGGTTAAGTGACTTGCCCAGAGTCACAAGGAGCTGCAGTGGGAATCAAACCCAGTTCCCCTGGTTCTCAGGCCACTGCGCTAACCATTAGGCTACTCTTCCCCTCAAAAATCCACATACCCTCAGTTTGAGGACTCCCAACATGCATTTGATTATCAGAGCCTTGGTCAGTGCAAATCCTGAAACACTAAAGGTAGTTTTCTTTGTGCAGCCCAAAAAGAGGGTCATAAAATATATAGGACAGTGTGTTTGTTACAGGCTCAAAGAGGCTGTTAGAGAAAATTGCCCAAGGGAATATGTGCCTAAAATACTGTGCCCACTTGACATGATGTGAGTAAGCAGTCATGGAATGGGGTGGGAATGGCATTTATACATAGGCGTAGTTTGACTGTTGTATTTGGGGGGGCAAGGGATGGGGCGGAGCATATTAGCATATTCATTTGCATATATACATATGCAAATGAATATGCTAATATGGAGGAAGGAAGGGAAAAAGAGCTGGCTTTTTGGGGGAATAACCATAATGAATATGTATGAGATATCAAGCCAGCTCTTTCTCCCTCCCTTCCTTCCTTCTTTCCTCCTTACCCAGCACTCCCTCTTCATCTCCAGTAGTATTTCCCGCCCCCCTTTCCCATACCATACCAGTGTTGACCTTAGAAATGCATAGGCTCTATATGTAAATCCTTCAAGAGGTAGTGTGTCGTGATTTAGGCTCTACACCCTTTCTGATGTTTTGGTGCCACCTCAGTAAGGCCAACACACAATCTCTCCACTGCAAAACGCTATACACAAACTTGTACAAAAACACACTCATATTCTTACTAAACCATAACAGCACTAATTCCAAGGACAGGACGAGCTACAACCTTATGCGTGAAAAGGCAGAACTGTAATTACACCAGGCTCTAAAACACCAATACACTACCTCGTGAAAAAAAAGCAAAACAAAAAGGGCTGCAAATACTACACGCTAGCAGAATACTGTACCTTGATCACACATGAAAAACACATGACACAACAGACATGACACAAGGAACTAGAAATCAAAAAATATGAAGGCAAAATACTAAACTGGAAAGTTAACTCAAGAAGTCAGACTCAGCATGCAGCAATACCAGAAAAATTTAAACTTACATGCAAAATATCACAGATGCACATTTCCAAAAGCTGACATATTCCAATTCATAAATTCTGAATAAAATACTTTCTTCTACCTTTGTTGTCTCATCATTTAGTTTTTCTATTCGCTTTGGTCCCAGTGTCTTCTGTTTTATGCAGTGCCTTCTTTATGCAGTAGCCCTGTCTCTACCCTTCCTCGAGTTTCAGTATCTGCCCTCAACGTGTCCCTCACCCCAATCTTCAGCCTGTTATTCCTGTGTTTTTTGTTAATTCTCCCCTCTTCCAGCACCCTCTCTTTCTATTTCCTCCTTCTATACAGCACCCTCTCTCCCTATTTTCACTCCTCTGACCAGTATATTCTCTTTCTCTCACCCTCTTCTGTCCAGCATATCCTCCTTCCCTTACTTCAATCCAGCATCCCTCCATGTCCCCTTCCCTTCCATGTCAGCTTCTCCATTATATCATTATTTCTCCTATGTCCAGCATATCCTCTCTTTGTCCCCATCCCCATACAATGTCTAGCACACCCCCCCATCATTTTCTTACCTCCCCATTTCCAGCATCTCCCCTGTCTTCTTACTCACCCTATGTCCATCATCTTCCAATATCCCTTTTTCCCTCCCAGCATTGTCCCTGTATGCCCTTATCCCCTCTCTGTCCAGCATTGTCCCTTTGTGTCCCTGTCTCTATGCTCCCTCAATGACCACAATCTCGCTTCTCTGTCTCCCTGACACTCTCTTTTCTCTTCCCTTCCTCCTACCATCCATTCTCCCTTCTTCCCTCCTACCAGCTAATCCACATCTAACAATCCCTTCTCCCCCCCCAATCTATCACCTCTTCCTCTCTGTTCATCAGATTTTTTGGGGCCCCAAAAAATATCCAGCACAGCAGACCTGTACCTCTCTCCCTCCATCCTGTAGATCCTCCTCCTGCCCTCCATTCACCCCTACCCACATGGTTCCATCACCTCGCTCCTCCCAAAGGTGCAGCTGAACAGTACCTCCATTTTTCTCCTTTTCTCACCCCCCCCCATCCCGGTTCCAGCGTCTCTCCTTTTTCCTTCCTCCTCACTCACTTGCATTGATCGCTGCCAGTAGAGGCACTGCAGCCAGCCAGCAATAACAGCAGTCTGCCTCGGCCTTCCCTGCTACATGTCCGCCTCCTCTGGTACAACTTCCTGTTCCGCATAGGCGGGACGTGTGGCAGGGAAGGCCGAGGCAGACTGTTGTAATCGCTGCAGCGCCGCTACCAACAGCCCCTGGTACCGAAGTTGAAGCGGCGAACGGGCGGCCGGCAGTAGTAAAAGCAGCAAGCAGCAGACAGGCTTGACTCCGCTTTCCTGCCCTCTCTGCGTCCCGCCTTCCTCTGATGTCATTTCCTTTCGGGCGGGACGCAGAGAGAGCAGGAAAGCGGAGTCGAGCCTGTCTGCTGCTTGCTGCTTTTACTACTGCTGGCCACACATTCGCCGCTGCGGGTCGTCGTCGTTTGGGGGGGCAAAGCCCCCCCTCGCCCCCCCCCCAGTCTACGCCTATGCATTTATATGTATAATTTACAAAATTTCTCCAGAATAATTCGTGTATAGTATTGGATCCGCAGATGGTGCTGCCAAAACCAATAGTATGTTGGTCACTCACCACATTCATTGGTCTACAAACTTTTTTCATTTTTCTTTTTTTCATTTTCTGGAATGAAATGGTTGTTTTTTTTTTTTTTTTAAGGTGCTCTCTCATTTGGTGAAAATCTAGTTTTGTACCACATGTACTAGATGTGCACATATGTGCCTATTCTTACTGGTAAACCAATCACTACAAAAAATGTGAAAATAATAATAAAAAAAGTGTCTATCCCCCCCAAAAAAACAATAACCCAGTATAATGTGGGGATGATACTAATATGTAATATGAAACAAAATGAAATGAAACATTTTTGTTTATTTTCGTAAATTGAAAAATCACTGCTTCACTCGGTTCTTTTTTTCAAGTGTGCCAGATGGACCAGATAAGTACTTAGTTTCAGTGCACGTTGGAGAGACATATTAAAAGGTGGCTGACATATTGATTTAAACTTGTGCAGTGATGAACATTCTAGTTGCCTGTTCATGTTCTGAGCACATTATATTTATTTAAAAAGTATTTTATATTTATAATATTACAGCTTTTTAGTTCTCCGCTTATAAAAATAATAAAAATGTTTCATGTTTCACCTTATATTGCATTTAGCATCATTCCCATATTATAGTCTCCTATTCTTCCTGGCAGATACATGCACACAACTTATAGCACCTTAGAAAAGGTGAAAACTTGTGCCCCTACTTTTTTGGGGGTAATTTAATAAAGACCCATGCGATGATGTTGGCTGGGGAAAGATCTGCGGAGTAAACTCAAAGCCCTTTGATTTTTCTCCTGGATTGTATTGAATAGTTTCTATATTGTTTCTTTGTTTTCGATAAGCATTGTGATTGGTAACCTTGAGTTGCGCATTGAATAAACAGATTTACATATAAAGACGTGCATATTTTATGAAGGTAACACATAAGGCACATAGGCATATCTTTTAGGCATGACAGTTTAGGCACTCTGTTAAAAAAAAAATCACTCTAAATGTTTTCCCACTATCCTAGTAGGAGCACAAGATCTGGGAAAGGATTGGCTCAAAGGGCTGGGTTGGTCGAGCTGAGCTTGTGCTGGACGAGGCACCACCCCACATACCCTGCAGGGCAGTGACAACTCTGGATGCCAGACAGGCCTTTCCTGTGGATCAGTGCAGCTGCAGTGGGCACCTTCTTTCCCCGCCTTACCTCCACCTGGGGGTGGCGGGTGGGCCAGTGGCCCACCTTGACCAGCACTTAGTAGTTGACTTTGAACTGGTGTGGACTGTGGGAATCTTATTGTTTAAAACAAAGTATCATGAAGGCCCACTGCAGGTGTTGATGTGATGTGATTTCTTCTCGTATACTTCTGGCTGTAGGGAAGCTGAGAACTGAATATTTAATAGAACTTATCTGATTCAAAGAATGAAAAACTTTCATGTAAACTGCTCTTAGGTTATGTAACTTGACATTTTCTAGTGTAACTGATATTGCAATATTAATTGAAGCTGTATTATTTTCAGTCTTGTGTAACAAAAAAAACTAACCTATTCAAAAAGGCATACCCTGCCGATCCAACCTAAAGGCCTGATCTGTGCGACACAACAAAACTAAAGTACGTAATGGACATAACTCAACTCTTCCGTTGTACGATTCCCTAATTGTGACTGTGCCACATGAACTTTATCTTACCACATCACTTTGTATTTGTTCTCACTGGAGTCGGCAAACGCCTCTCTGGTACTATGTAAGCCACATTGAGCCTACAAATATGTGGAAAAAGGTGGGATACAAATGTAACAAACAAATAAATAAATATTTTGAATAAAAAAGCAATGAAAAGCCCTCACAGCTCTGTTCTGACTGAGGGGATTCCCAAGTATACCTATACTGTTTTATTATGTTTGCAGGAGGGGGAGGAAAAGGAATAATTAAGGCAAAGATTTTGCTTGAGACCTAGATCAATGGTTTTCTCTATCTCCTTGATCTGACAAGGTGAGGATTCCCTCTGGCAAGCTGAGATGCTGTCCCTGACCCCTTGTGTAGGTTAATGTGAAGTAGCCTGAGGGAATTACTTTATCCATTCCAAAAAGTGTATGGCGGGGTCAAAGGTTCACCTTACATTCAGAATCTTTCTCCAAGAGGGATGTGTGGTGCATGCAATGCCAGGGATGGGATAAGGGAAATCCCCCTCAGAAGCAAAAGGATTTGAAAGTGTGCATGTTGCCATCATAGGAGTTAATTTTCCTGTTTTACTTATAGGAGTGGCCTAGTGGTTAGGGTGGTGGACTTTGGTCCTGGGGAACTGAGGAACTGAGTTCAATTCCCACTTCAGGCACAGGCAGCTCCTTGTGACTCTGGGCAAGTCACTTAACCCTCCATTGCCCCAGGTACAAATAAGTACCTGTATACAATATGTAAGCCGCATTGAGCCTGCCATGAGTGGGAAAGCGCGGGGTACAAAAGTAACAAAAAACAAACAGTCTTTTGTTGCAGCTTTTGTGAAATGGTTTCAGAAGGACACAGGGACACCTGTATTGTCCTTACAAATAGCCCCCAAATAGGCACCTACTTTGTTTTCCTGCCTGGGTGACCTGTTATAAACGTTTAAAGTGAGCAAGTGCAAAGTGATGCACCTGAGAAAGAGGAACCTAAATTATAGCTACGTCATGCAAGGTTCCACGTTAGGAGTCACCGCTCAAGAAAGAGATCTAGGTGTCGTCGTTGATGATTTGAAACCTTCTGCTCAGTGTGCTGCTGCGGCTAAGAAAGCAAATGGAATGTTAGGTATTATTAGGAAAGGAATGGAAAACAAAAATGAGGATGTATAATGCCTTTGTAACGCTCCATGGTGCGACTGCATCTCGAATATTTTGTTCAATTCTGGTCACCGCACCTCAAAAAAGATATAGTGGAATTAGAAAAGGTGCAGAGAAGGGCGACAAAAATGATAAGGGAATGGGACGACTTTCCTATGAGGAAAGGCTAAAATGGCTAGGGCCCTTCAGCTTGGAGAAAAAACAGCTGAGGGGAGATATGATAGAGGTCTATAAAATAATGAGTGGAGTGGAACGGGTAGACATGAAGCGTCTGTTTACGCTTTCCAAATATACTAGGACTGGGGGGCATGTGATGAAGCTACAAAGTAGTAAATTTAAAGCAAATCAGAGAAAAATTTTCTTCACTCAATTTGTGATTAAACTCTGGAATTCGTCGCCAGAGAATGTGGTAAAGGCGGTTAGCTTATAGCGGAGTTTAAAAAAGGTTTGGACGGCTTTCTAAAGGAGAAGTCCATAAACCATTATTAAATCGGACTTGGGGAAAATCCACTATTTCTGGGATAAGCAGCATAAAATGTTTTGTACTTTTTGGGGGATCTTGCCAGGTATTTGTGACCTGGATTGGCCAGTAGGAAACAGGATGCTGGGCTTGATGGACCTTTGGTCTGGCCCAGAATGGCAATACTTATGTACTTATGATGGCATGGATGAGCAGACTGGATAGGCCATGTGGTCTTTATCTGCCTTCATTTTTCTACGTTTCTATGTTTCAGTAATTTCTTTTTGTCTGGGTGGGGGAGGAGGCATTGCTATTCAGAGAGTGCTACAGGTGGATTGTGGAACATTAATTTGCCTGTCAGTGAACTGCTTTTCCAAGCTGGAACTCCTGCTGATGTTTTACCCTATGAGCTAATGCAAAATGTTTTTCTTAACACTGACCCTCCTGTTAGGAGTTTTGTTCATGTGTAGGGTGGATTTCTTTCAGAAGTAAAATATGAGCCATTTTTTTTTCCTATAGATGCATCATGGCAGAAGGTACCTAATGCATGTGCCCTTTCATATGTCTACATATGCTAGGTTCTGGAATTGGTCAGTTCCCTCGGATCAGGCATTTCCCTCCCCCCACCTAAAAAAATTGTTACATACTGTTTAGCCAAGATTATTAAATTAGAGAAAATGTTGATACCTATGATGCTTGATATCTTTTGATTTAAGTGACCAGAGTCATTCACAGGACAAGGTACTGAGTAATGCATTGGGTAATGACTTTATACCCCGGAACAATAAGCAAACAGTCCTCCAGGCTGAGGTCCCAATTAACCCAAACCCAGTATGAAGTTACAGGGTCAGCTTCAGCTTAGAAAGGGCAGATGTTCACCCTGATAATATGTGAACTGTAGCATCATGTTACTTCATAGTCAAGAGTGGCTGAAGACTCCCTGGAGTTGTCTGCCATTCCTAGTTCCCACTAGCAGCCGTTCAATGGCCCCGAGGTCACGTCTAAAATTCAGTGATCCTAGAAAGTAAATTCAAAGGAACAGGTCGGCTAACTTGCAGCATGTGCTCCTCGTTTCTCATTTTCCTGCTGCTCTCTTGGTTGTCGCATTAGAGCCCAGATGTATGAACCATAGACGAAACAAAAACACGTTTGCGATACAGGGCATGATGGAACTTGAGCCCAGGGGTCTCTTTTTACGGTTGAGGTCTGTAGTGCAAGTATGGGTTCCTCCAGACCTCGACAGTATCAGCAGAACTCCTTGAACTTGGAAAGAACCTTTCCTCTCCTGCCAGACTAGCTCTCCAATTATGAAAGTTGAGGGAGCTGCTTAAACTAAAACCAGTAACAAACTGTTCAAGATTAATCAATGTACATACTGCACGCCAGAACATTAACAGCACACATCCATTTCTGGATGGTGATTCTTTTTTGTACAGGATTTGTTTCAAGGTGTGTGCTCATATTGCTGTTCACAGTACTAGGTTGAAACACTAACCCCCTTGTTTACCAAGCTGTGCGACAATGCCGACAGAGCCCATTCAAAGTAAATGGGCCGTATCGGCATTAGCGCACAATAGCCGCTAGCGCAGCTTAGTAAACAGTGGGATAAGTAAAAAGAAAAATACATGTATATTTTAATTCTTAAATAAAAGTAGAAACATAGGACTGAATTCTATAAATGGCACCTAAAAAATCGGCACAAAAAATAGCTCATATTTACTTGCGCAGTTTTTACAACTTGTATAGAATTTTGGGGATAATGCCTAATATAATACTTAAAAAGTAAAATTACTGCAACTGCAGTGAATGCAACTATTGTTAACAGTTATATCCCAATAATTTTACTACTCTACAATTCAATCCACTTTACTTTTAAGAAAACTACATTTTGAAAATGACTGTCACTCATATGAGTGTTTGTGAGTCATTAGTCCAGCACAGTGAAAAAGGTTCAACAACTGCACTAGTAGAAAGCGGATTGTTCAGTCTGATAAAAAGTTCCTTCAAATCAGGCCAGGCCGCAGTATTACTGATGTTTTCTGACTGGGTCTGCAGGTTTTAATCAAAGGAATCTGTCTGAAAAACTTGACTTCCTTATAGGAAAGAATACTTTATCATCATTGTTGTCATCTGCATTAGTAGTAGTACTGCCTAATTCATCGCTTACATCTTCATCTTTATCACTGTTATCATTGTCATGTGGTTTAATTACAGAGAAGGCTTTCACAAAGTTGAAATAGTCTATTCTAATATCTTTAAGAACCGATGCAAAGGCCAGACAAGCAATGTAACCCTGGTCTCTGTAAGTTCTGGGCACCGGCTAGCTCTTCGGTTCAGGCACCCGAAACCACGTCCACAAAAATTATTTCTACTTTTACTGAGGTGGTCACAGGCTGGAGCCAGATGTGTGATCCCGGTAGGCCATAGGGCTTTAAGCCACTATTTATTATTGCTTTATCAGTCTATGAGTAAATTGCCTTCACTTGCACTCCAATAAAACTCTCCACTCTAGGTTTTATATTAAATGCAAAATATAACTTAATGGAACACTGCAACAGGCAGATATCCAAACTTCACTTTGCTGAGAGGTTTTTGTGCCAATCCAAAACTTTTAATCAGTGCATTTTTTCTAGCGAAACAGTTGCCGGTACTCAAATGCTAGGCCACTCTTCTGGGGTGGGGTGATCACTGAGGGACCCATCCCACAATAGCCAGGCCCCCTGCAACCAGTCACAGAATCTATGACAAGGCAGAATTGGTGTGTAGAGCCTGAACTCTTTCATTAAAACTTGAGGACTGTGACTCAATTTTAGCAGACAATGGAAAAGGTGCCGGTACTCAGTACCCCCAAGTACCCCCTCCCTGCTTTCAATGTAAAGTTCCAACTACTAAAGTCTCTTGAAAATCCTAGGTTATTTATATATTTACAGTATCCACCAGTCCTCCAATACCCATTCTTTCTGGCAAAATAATCTAAGGCTGTGGCTTCCAGCTCCTTCCACGGCAAGTTGCCCTGCTGGGCTTTTACCTAACCACTGGACCCACTCAGGATCAGAGCTTCCTGTCCATAATACTCCTCCTGAAGTATACTTCCATGAGCTGCTGCCCTGGCACAGAACAGGCTCTTCTATTCTGTTCCGGGGGGGAGTTAACCCTTTCTACACACCCAGAGCTCCTACTGCTTGGTTCAGCCTTAGGCTATTGGGCCTGATCAGGATACCCCTTCTCCTAATGGCTCCTGGCAGGATTGACGGCAACCAAAGACCATGTGCTCTCTAATCTCATAATTTTTATAATCTTCAAACTCCACCCCAAGTATGACATCCCTTGTCACTTATTCTCCCAGTACCTCCCTCAGGGCTGGGCTCTTCTTCCTCCCACTTAAGCTGTTATCCCTCCCCCCAGTGAATTTAGAGAGTTCTACCACTAGCTCTAGTAATCCCCTGGGGAAATCTACCTTTACCAGGGGATTACACCAATGCAAAAATTTCCATGGAACGACCAGCAGGCTGTTGTGGTAGAGACCTGTCTCTTCACCAAGAATTGCAACCAGCTTCAGCTTCATCTCTGCTTCAAAGTGGCCCAAATATTCACTGTTCTGTTTGGCTGCAGATACAAAACACAGCGAAGGTGACAAACTCACAATATACCAGATATCAAGGTGTTAAAAATATTTAATAAGTTGGCAAATTTAAGACTCAACATGGCTACTACTACTACTACTTATCATTTCTAAAGCGCTACTAGACGTACGCAGAGCTGTACACTTGAACATGAAGAGACAGTCTCTGCTCGACAGAGCTTACAATCTAATTAGGACAGACAAACAGGACAAACAAGAGATAAGGGAATATTAAAGTGAGGATGATAAAATAAGGGTTATGAACAAGTGAATAAGGATTAAGAGTTAAAAGCTGCATCAAAAAGGTGGGCTTTTAGCTTAGATTTGAAGACGGCCGGAGATGGAGCTTGACGTACTGGCTCAGGAAGCCTGTTCCAGGCATAAGGTGCAGCAAGATAAAAGGAACGGAGTCTGGAGTTAGCGGTGGAGGAGAAGGATGCAGATAAGAGAGATTTACCCAGTGAACGGAGTTCCCGGGGAGTAATGTAGGGAGAGATGAGAGTGGAGAGGTACTGAGGAGCTGCAGAGTGAATGCACTTATAGGTCAATAAGAGGAGTTTGAACTGTATGCGGAAACGGATAGGAAGCCAGTGAAGTGACTTCAGGAGAGGGCTAATATGAGCATAACGACACTGGCGGAATATTGGTTGTGCGGCAGAATTGTTAGTTGAATATTTTTACTGCTGTAGCTGCGTATTGCTCATGTTTGATCTGTTCTTACCGTACACCACCTTAAGTGAATTCCTTCAAAAAGGCGGTAAATAAATCCTAATAAACAAACAAACTAGATGAGAGTGCAGCCTGGAACAGAAGAAAATGGGCCTAGGAGGGTGGAGTTGGATTCTACACCCCAAAAAGATTCTGCAACACTGACTGCCCAAACCGAATGTCGCATCAGGTATCCTGCTCGAGGCAGTAGTGCGATGTGAATGTGTGGACTGAAGACAACGTCGTTGCCTTGCTAATCTCGTCAATAGTCTAAGCGAGAGATGATAAGAGTGTGGATGAGGGTTCTGGTAGTGTGCTCAGAAAGGAAAGGGTGAATTTTGGTGATATTATAGAGAAAGAAACAACAGGTTTTAGCAGTCTGCTGAATATGTGCAGGGAAGGAGAGGGAGGAGTCGAAGATGACCCCAAGGTTACGAGCTGATGAGACAGGAAGGATGAGATTGTTATCCACAGAAATAGAGAATGGGGAAGGAGGAGAGGTTTTTTTAGGGGGAAAGATAAGAAGCTCAGTCTTGGTCATGTTTAGTTTCAGATGGCGCTGAGACATCCAGGCAGCAATATCAGACAGGCAGGCTGATACTTTGGCCTGGATTTCGGCTGAGATTTCTGGTGTGGAGAGGTACATAAGTACATAAGTACATAAGTAGTGCCATACTGGGAAAGACCAAAGGTCCATCTAGCCCAGCATCCTGTCACCGACAGTGGCCAATCCAGGTCAAGGGCACCTGGCACGCTCCCCAAACGTAAAAACATTCCAGACAAGTTATACCTAAAAATGCGGAATTTTTCCAAGTCCATTTAATAGCGGTCTATGGACTTGTCCTTTAGGAATCTATCTAACCCCTTTTTAAACTCCGTCAAGCTAACCGCCCATACCATGTTCTCCGGCAACGAATTCCAGAGTCTAATTACACGTTGGGTGAAGAAAAATTTTCTCCGATTCGTTTTAAATTTACCACACTGTAGCTTCAACTCATGCCCTCTAGTCCTAGTATTTTTGGATAGCGTGAACAGTCGCTTCACATCCACCCGATCCATTCCACTCATTATTTTATACACTTCTATCATATCTCCCCTCAGCCGTCTCTTCTCCAAGCTGAAAAGCCCTAGCCTTCTCAGCCTCTCTTCATAGGAAAGTCGTCTCATCCCCACTATCATTTTCGTCGCCCTTCGCTGTACCTTTTCCAATTCTACTATATCTTTTTTGAGATACGGAGACCAGTACTGAACACAATACTCCAGGTGCGGTCGCACCATGGAGCGATACAACGGCATTATAACATCCGCACACCTGGACTCCATACCCTTCCTAATAACACCCAACATTCTATTCGCTTTCCTAGCCGCAGCAGCACACTGAGCAGAAGGTTTCAGCGTATCATCGACGACGACACCCAGATCCCTTTCTTGATCCGTAACTCCTAACGTGGAACCTTGCAAGACGTAGCTATAATTCGGGTTCCTCTTACCCACATGGGAGTCATCAGCATAAAGATGATACTGAAAACCATGGGATGAGATCAGAGTACCAAGGGAAGAAGTATAGATGGAGAAAAGAAGAGGTCCCAGGACAGATCCCTGAGGTACACCAGCTGACAGTGGGATAGAATAGAAGTAGAGGAGGATCCACTAGAGTATACACTAAAGGTACCCTGGGAGAGATGAGAAGAAAACCAGGAAAGAACAGAGCCCTGAAATCCAAGTGAGGACAGCATATCAAGGAGTAGGCTGTGATCAGTCATGTTTAGGCCACAAGACCTTCATCAAGAATGTATAGTGAAAAATTATTAGAAAAAATTATATGATCTTACGTTTTACTTTTAACTGCAAGCATCAGATGTAACTGAGTAAAAGTAGTAAAAACTTTAGAAAGAAACGTCTAAGTTTGGATTTGGACGTCTTTGTAAAACATCCAAATCCAGAGGTGGGGAAAACCGTATTTTCGAAAAAAAGATGGACATCCATCTTTCATTTCGAAAATACTGTCAAAGACGTCCAAACCCAAGGACGTCCTTAAATTTGGACGTCCCTAGATTTGGACATCTTTGACTTTTGACCATTTTCGAACACAAAGATCATAGGAGCCAACTTTTCAAAATTATTGGGGGTGCTAAGCCCAGTGGAAATAATCCCTCCCTGGACACATACAAGGATTTTTTCCAATATTGGGGGTGCTCAAGCACCCACAGCACCCACAGAGTTGGCTCCAACAAATGCAAGACCTCCAAAACAGAGGAGGAGTGGCTTAATGGTTAGTGCAGTGGGCTTTGATCCTGGCAACATGGGTTCAATTCCCACTGCTGCTCCTTGTGACTTTGGGCAAGTCAAATGCACAAGGGGCATTTTTGGATATGACATCTAAGTCTGAATTTGGACATTGACGTTTTTTGTAAAATGTCCAAAATCAGAACAGAAAAGGTCATTTTCTACAAAAAAAGTCTATCTTTTCCTTTTGAAAGTGCTGTTTGGAAAAATGTTTTGTGATTTGGGGGAGGAAGGGGAGGTGAGCCCCGAGTCCCTCCAGTGGTCATCTGGTCATTAGGGGCACCTTTTGTGTGGAGTAGAGGAGTAGCCTAGTGGTTAGTGCAACAGACTTTGATCCTGGGGAAGTGAGTTCAATTCCCACTGCAGTTATTTTTTATAAAAACAGGTCTAGGTCAAAACGTTTAAGTTTTAGTCTTGGGCGTCTTTGGTTTGTTCCATTATCGCTGAAAGACGTCCATGTGTTAGGAACGCCCAAGTCCCACCTTGAACACACCCCTGGCACGCCCGCTTGAGATTTGGACGTCCTTCTGACAGACTGCAGTTGGAGATGTCCAAAATCAGGTTTCGATTATACTGATTTGGACATCCTTGGGAGATGGACGTCCATGTTCCGATTTATGTCAAACGTTGGACGTCCATCTCTTTCGAAAATGAGCCTGATAGTTACTTCGGGGCCCTTTTACTGCTGGAAAAAGAAAACCCCAAGGAAATGGCTTGTGTGGCGAAAACCCAGCGGTAATTGGGCATCTCCGAGAGCTGCCCGGTTACCGCTGGGTTAGTGCAGGAGCCCTTATCGCCACCTCAGTGATTGGTCGTAAGGGCTCCCTATTGCATGCCAATTTTAGCCCTATAAGAATTGAAGAGGTGAGTTCCAAAGCCTATTAGTGTATTTTTTTTTTCTAAAGTGAGTTTATACCTTTATATCTATAAAGCCATAGGATTTGTGAAATGTGCATTAAAATGCATTTATTTGTACAGTGTATGGTATTCAGTGAAAACACTTTCTTGTCTTGACTAGAATTCTTGAAAATAAAATCTTGCACTTATCCAGAGAACAGCTTTTTGTATTTGAGTTTTGGAACTCACCTCTTCAATTCTAGCAGTCATATTTGGAATCAGTTGTGATCTGGGTAGTTTCACATTACAATAATTCAAACAGCTAAAAATAAATGCATGAATAACAATAGTGCAAGTATCTTAAGAAATAGATTCCAAAGAAGCCAAAGTATGCAGGTAAAAAGCCATTTACCTGTGTTAATCAAGTGTGTTACAGTGCCCCCCAGCAATGTGGCTAAATGTTTATGTGGTATTCTTACTTTTTGCTATGCTGAGAAGTCAATCCCTGGGCTGTTCTTAGGCCGGGGAGGGAACATACTCATATTCATATGTACTTTTATACCATTTTTACACATGCAAAACAGAAAAGTTATAATAAATATGTTGGCCATATGTACAGATATAACATGCACGTAGAAATCGTGGCCTAACTTTTACATTATCTTTGTGTACGCAGAGCAGTAATGTACACATGTGTTTTAGAAAATATGCAGTTGCTCTGGAGCATATATGCCCACATTTGTACCAGCTTCAGGGCAGGTGCAAATATGTCGGCATTTTCCGCCGGATTCTATATGTTGCGCTTACGTTCCGCATTGAAATCCAAGTGTATTCTATAACGATGCACATAACCAGCAATAATGAGCATTAATTAGTAATAATTAGAATTTACGTGCAGAAATGACTAAGTGCAGAGCGCCTAAATTCTAATGTGCAGAGCCAAAAACGGACATGGAAATGGGCATTTTGTGGATGTTCTATAATTTACACTCACTGTTATAGAATATGCCCCTCTGCGCCTAACAAATAAGTACTTGTATATACTATGTAAACCGCTTTGAATGTAGTTACAAAAACCACAGAAATTTATTCCGTACAGATTTTTCCAGCGCTATATTTAGGGTCCTGTTTACTAAGGTGCGTTAGTGTTTTTAACACGCCTACAATTAGCATGTGCACTAACCGTGTAGGCGCCTATAGGGATATTGTAGGTGCATACATGGTTAACATGCATTAAAAATGCTAACATGCCTATAACACGGCTTAGTAAACATGGCCCTTAGAATCTAGCCCTTTGTGTGCTGTTGAGGCCTGTTCTACTGCCTTTATAAACAGGGCCGTGCCTAGGGTCTCCAGCGCCCCCCTGCAGTTGGCCTCTCCGGCGCCCCCCCCCCTCAGTTGGCCTCTCCGGCGCCCCCCCCCGAAAACGAGCGCTACACTACCCGCGCTTTTCTTCCCAGATCCTTTTTTTTTGTTTAAATTTACCTCTCCGGCGCTTGCAGTGTTACTGAGAAGGAGGCGGCGCTCCCCCGCCCCGACGTGTCTTGCCTTCGCTGTGTCCCGCCTTCTTCTGACGTCAGAAATGACGTCAGAAGAAGGCGGAACCGAGCGAAGGGAAGACACGTCGGGGCGGCCGGGGGAGCGCCGCCTCCTTCTCACTTACGCTGCAAGCGCCGGAGAGGTAAATTTAAACCAAAAAAAAAAGGATCTGGGGAGAAGAGGGCGAGGTAAGCATGGTGCGGCGGGGCGCCCCCCAGAGTATGGCGCCCTCCTGCCATGCTTACCTCGCTTACCGCATCGGCACGGCCCTGTTTATAAAAGACTTCAAGTAGGCATCTTTTTGGCCTTCTCACATCAGCAACCTATTATAAAACTACCCTTTTATGCTAAATTCTAACTGCCCACAAAAACAGGTGCAAGTGGTTGTGTGTACTATGTACCCACTCCAAGATTTAAAGTGAAAGCAGATAAAAAGTAAATGGAGCCTTTGTCCCAATTCCGTTTGAAAATTGCTTCCATTGTGTCTTTACTAGATAAGTGAGTTTATATGTACATTTGTTATTTTATGTTATTTATGCAATATATATAGCTTTTATAGCAGTTGATCCATAAAGGTATTCCTGATTGTAGAATACTGTACAGTATAAAAAACTGGTGCTTATAACTGATGCGACTCAAAATATTACAAAAAGAGGACTGGTGCATCATTACCCAGGCCTTGGTAATTTGCCCGACTCTTAGACAAATCAGCTAGCCATCTCTTGTTATTACTGGTCATCAATGGACAGCTCAACAGCAATTCAAACTAACAAGGTAAGTACCCCTGGCAGATCGGCTTCTCAGTTCTGTTTGCAAGCAGCAGGTTTTAGGTTTACATTGAGCAAGTGTTTTAGATATCCAGAGCATTTGTCATAGGTTATATTTGCAACTAGTTGACCTTTCTGCTACTGGATAGAGTCCACTGTCATAACTGCTCATGAGCAAAGGTCTGAGATGGCAAAGTCAAAACATGAAAAGGTCCTGTATCCGTGCCCCCCAAAATAAACCAGAAATCTGGCATAAAGAAAATGTGTACTGTTGATAATAGGCAAAAAGAGTATTAAAAAAGTGATAATTTTTACTTACTTATTCTACATTTTAACATGCTTCCAAGCACACAAGTTCCAAGCACACAAGTGGGGCAGCCCAGTACCTCAGTATTGGAGCTCACATTGCTTTGAAGAGGTACCTGAGTTTGATTCCTATGTTAGGTCATTTGTACCCTAGGCTGTCTGGGGCTGGAAATGCTGAGGACACAGATCATGTAAAAGTGGGTGGTGATTGGGGGGGGGGGGGGGGAGTAATAGTTGTCATGGCAATCTCTAGATTCACAGCTGGTGATGTAGGGTCCTGGAAGAAACTATCAGACATAGCTCTCAGCCAGTGCTGTCACCACACTGACGATAAAATTGGGACAAAAATCTCCAAGTTGTTGTGAATTATCAAGACACAAAATCCCTAGTTGGAGGCCCAAATTTGCAGTTGAAACATGCCTTCTGAAAGTAGGACAAAAAAAATAACACCCCCAGAAAGAAAGTATATGCATATCAGAAGACCCCCAAAGTAGAAAGAGGGAAATCTAGTCAGAAGAAATAAGAAAAAAAAAAGACACAATAAAAAATCAATAGCACTCATGCATTATATTGATCTTACTACCATTGTTCACATCTTTCATCTATACTTAATCAAAGATTTAAGAGAATCTTCTGGAAGAACTTGGTACACATATAACTGTATCTAGCACAACAGATTTTTACAAGGAAATTATGGATGAAATGAGGCATCTATAACTAGACCCTCCTGCCTAAACAGCAGAAATGTTTCTCCTTTAACCCATATGGCCTTGCTTACATCGAGCAATTTTAATCTTATACTCCATACATCTGTCTTAGCGAGAGACCCTTAAGAGTTCAAAGGTTTCAGATATAAAGGCACCATAAGACATAACTTTCAAAATCTGTTCATTATGAAAAGACTCTGGAGTTCAAGTGATGTCCAGACAAACCACTGACAATTGACCTTCAGTGTTAAGTTCTCGGTATCCTTCTTATGCAAATAAGGTTAATCATACTTCCTCGGTAACATAACCTTTGCAGTCGTAAGCATATTTTTCCAGCCTGCTTATATGAGAGTTAACACAGGAAGACTGCACGCAGAGGCTCCAGCATTTTCAAAACTAATTGCCTCCTTCAGGAATATGCGAGTACTTCCAAATTGTGATGCTTATTTGGTGTCGACCTCAGAATAACTGAAAACTGAACTTTATAAAGGATTCTATTTGCTGGCCACCTCCAGCCATTCCTTCATATATTTACTCATACTAGCTGCAAAGAGCCAACAATGGTTTGAGCCAGTCAGTAAGTGGGGGCAGTTGATCATTGAACTTAGTGACTGTTTTTTATTTTTCTCAAAGCCTGCCAAGGGACTTGCATAGTCATGCTGGAAATCATTTGTACTAATGAATCCATCAAGTCTTCAGTAGAAACTGGGGATTCTGTTGAGTAAGTACAAATGTTCTCTCTTTGTTCTTCCTGTATGGAAACAAAATTAAACCACTAAGGGCCAGATTCTATATAAGGTGCAGCGAGTTGCATGGGTTAAATTGTGCGTGTGGCCAGTAATGAGCCAATTAGTAATAATGGGCTTATAACCAATTCTAATTGTCAATAATTGAAATTTACGTGTGCTTCTTTTTGGGCATATTCTAAAAAGTGGTGTGTGTAAATTCCAACATGCGTAACTGAAAAGGGGGTGCAACCATGGGAGAAGTGTAGGGGTGTTGAGGGCGTCAGTCACATCTGGTCGTGGGTATTTAGACTAGGTTTTCAGTGGCGTAAATGGGCCACACCTAAATGTAGATGCCATTAACAGAATCTGGTCCTAAATGGGTGATAGGGTACTAAGTTATGATGTGGTTCTGTTTTGGCATATCTGCTGTAAGACTTGTTTTTGGCAGGTAATGTGCAATAACAGTAAATGACCCCCCCCCCCCCCTAAATATTGTGCTATAATCCTACCTGTGTGGCTCAATGCAACTTAAGCTTTCACTATCTTATTTCCCCCTTCAGAATTAGCATGAAATTGCTCCAAGAGAGAGATCTATATACTTTTAATTTCATTTTGATTTAACACGGTTTTTCAGTTAGGTGTCAATTAATCTGTTTAGAGTCAGAAAAGATACTGAAACATATAACTAGAAGCAATACATTTCATGATGTCCTTTTGCTCTGGACGCATGGGCGTAGTTTGACTGTTTCATTTGGGGGGGGGCAAAGAATGGGGTGGGGCATATTAGCATATTCATTTGCATATATATATATATATATATATACACAGTGCAATCTGCTTAAGTGCAAGGATCTGGGACCAAAGAAATACATGCAGTTAACCGGAGCGTGCTCTTAACTGTTGTGACCCAAAGAAGCTTGACATCTGATAAACATATGTACAGTACTTATACGTACAATATACAGTCTCCGTTAACTGACATTATACAGTCTCCATTAACTGACGTTAGGCTTACTTGAAGTAATCAGTTATAGTCCTTTGTACACTCTTGTGTCTATGAGTTCCATAGACTACGTGTGCCAGACGGTAAAAACTGTCATAGCACTGACGTCCAGTGGCCTCCAGATAGGCCCACACGGTGTTGAGACTCTCCAGCGCTCTTGCAAAAGTGACAGGAGGTTGTTGAATTTCGTCAGCATGTGCCTCGCTGCTCATTTCATCATCTGTTTCATCATCAGGCATTGCCTGTGTGTAGGTGCATATCTTGACGTCAGTGCTGTCGTCAGCTGTTTGTAGATTGTAATCAACAGCTACGTAGTGATGAAACTCCTCTTCAGTAACACCGGCTGGGATGTCAATAGCCTGTTCATCTGATGAGTTTGCAACAGTTGCATCTGTTTCGTCCCTCTCCACATCCTTAACAAAGCTTGCCTGCTTGTAGCAGTTCACAATGGTTGCCTGTGTAACATGATTCCAGGCTTCTTTCTGCATATGTAGAGAATCCAACAGTGATAGATTACGAGCCAGTTCAACAGCACGTTTATCCTTGCCAGTTTGGTCATCCATAACGCTCATCAGATGACATAGCACAAGAGCCCAATAATGTTTTTTGAAATTGGCTATTATGCCCTGATCCATAGGTTGGATCAGAGAGGTAGTGTTTGGTGGCAGGAAGACCACCTTGACATTAGACAGCCTGACATCATCACTGTGTGCAGCACAATTATCACAAAGCAACAAAATCTGACGCTTTTGTGCCCGCATTCTAGTGTCTACCATCTTTAGCCACTGCTTCCAAATTTCATCCATGAATTTGTGTTAGCCTCGTATGACACAGGAAGTCGCTTAACATTCTTGAATCAACGGGGCTGTTTGCTCTTTCCAATGACGAGTGGTTCCAACTTCTCACTCCCATCCATATTGCAGCAAAGGAGGATCGTCAGTTGGTCCTTCAACGTTTTACTTCCTGTAGTTTCGGCTTGTTTGACTGCAAGTGTTCCATCAGGAATCGCTCGCCAGTAGAGACTGTTTTCGTCGGCATTGAAAATGTCACGAGGTGCAAACTCGTTGATGATGGTAGGGTGAACTGAAACAACCCAATTTTCAGCACCAAAGTCATCAGCGTCTTGTTTTTCACCATGCTGTTTCTTGAATTTTATGTTGTTCCTCTCCTTCCATCTTTCCAACCATCCAACAGTGGCTTTGAATTCAGTTAGTCCAAGACTTTCTGCTAGCTGATTAGCTTTCTCCATAAGCAGTGGACCACTGACAGGAAACTGTCTGCTCCTGACTTGAGAAAACCACCGAAGAAGAGCATCTTCTACATCCTCAGCTTTTCCTGCCATTTACGTTTCCGGTGTGGATTTGCATTTTTTTTGCCAGTTTTCCAGAAGCTGATCTTTCTGCTTCAAGATACATGAAATTTGACTGGGATTGACACCATATTCTTTAGCAATAGATGCTTGACTTCGTTTGTTTAAGAACTTCTATTCGTTCAGCCAGTGTTAAAGTCTTACAGTTGTGCAATGACGACGATGACTCCAGTGTGCAGTCTAACAACTTTCTTTCGCTTATTCGGCCTGTGGCAGTTAACCAATGAGATTTCAAATTTATCACCCCTTTGTCATGTGCCAATCGGCTTCCGTATTCCGTGCGTGCGCTTACGCGGAGTCTTTCCGGCAGAGGAGCTTAAACCATGCATATAAGCATATCTTGTACTTATCAGTGGTGTACTAAACCGAAGTTTGCCCCCATAGAAATTGATGGTGCCAAAAATGGGACTGAAGTACGGCATACAGTTAAACAGAGCCTGCGCTTATCCGACATGCACTGCCCTCCCCTCCTCTCTATTTCCAGCGATTCTCCTCTTCCCTCCCCACTATGTCCAACAATTCTCTTTTGACCCCCCACCCTCCCCTCACATCCATGTCCAGTGACTTCCCCAGCTCCCCCTTTTCAGTTCCCAGGTTCTAATTCCCTCCTTTCCATCCATGTCCAGCAACTGCCAGCTGAAGAAGGCTGAAGCCTGCCCTAAGTTAGCTGAAGCAGGCATCACCTTTGAACTGCTGATGCCAGGACTATGAACATGCTCAGTTTCATGGCCTGCCTTTGATTGCTTTAGCTGAATCGGGGTGGGCTCCAGATTAATTCAGTGGTGAGTCTTAGTGCATTTTTTCTAGCAAAAAAGGTGCCGGTACTCAAATGCCAGACCACCCTTCAGGGATGGGGTGATCACTGAGGGACCCATCCCACAATAGCCAGGCTCCCTGCAACCAGTCGCAGAATCTATGACAAGGCAGAATTGGTGTGTAGAGCCTGAGCTCTTTCATTAAAACTTGGGGACCATGGGTCAATTTTAGCAGACAATGGAAAAGGTACCGGTACTCAGTACCCCCTCAAAAAAAAAGCCCTGCTCTTAGAGAACCCCAGACCAGTGATGTAGGAAGGGGGGGCGGTGAGGCGGTCCGCCCCGGGTGCACGCCGCTGGGGGGTGTCGGCGCCTCGCTGGTTCCTTGCTCTCTCTGCTCCAGAACAGGTTACTTCCTGTTCCGGGGCAGAGAGAGCAGGGAACCAGCAAGGCGCTGACACCCCCCCAGCGGCGTGCACTCGGCGGATTGGCTCTCCCGCCCGCCCCTCACCGCCTTCCAGGTATGTTCTTCTCGGGGGGGGGGGGGGGGGGGGGGGGGTTGCGCTCCGGAAGGGGGAGGGTGCGCCGCGCTACACCCGGGGGGGGGGTGCGCAGCGGCGACCTGCCCCGGGTGTCAGCTGCCCTCGCGACGCCACTGCCCCAGACAGCTAAGGTAATTTTAATTTTGCTGGGGTGACCGCGAAGGAGGGAAGGAGGGATGGAAAAGGAAAGAGAAGTCAAGGAGCTACAGAATAAATGGGGTGCTTGGTGCCTGCCCTTGTAAATCTTCGGCTCCCCCCCCCCCCCCCCAAAAAAAAATCATGTCATGTCTGGCAATGTTACTATCACAGAATCTGGCTGCTGCTCCATGTGTGTGTGTGCTGAACATGTAGGAAAGAATGGTGGCAGCTATGGAATAGGTTCTTGTTTCCTCTTCAGCTCACCTGCCCAGGCCTAGAAGTACGATATATGCATGCTATTGCACTGGTAGTAACCCTAGATTAGCAGCCAAGGACTGTAGCCTTGCTCTCCCCCTCACCCCCCAGTATACCACTGATTATCACATCGAAAATTACAACTCTAAATAATGATCTGTGCTTATCCCATACTTTCTTGCATCCTATTATTGTTTTTGTCTTTACAAACTCCACTGGGAAGCTCTTCCATGTATCCACCACCCTTTCCATGAATAAATATGTCATAATATTACTCTCGAGTCTGTTTTTTGTGAGCTTCAAATCATGATCTCTAAAATGACAGAAACCCAGTGCAGATCTGCCAGATTGCAGAACCTGCAGCAGATGTTTTGTGGGAAATCTGCTTTGTGAAAAGGCAGATTTCCACAAATTCACTTTGCACCTCCCTTAAGATCCACTGTTGGATCTCAAGGAAATCTGTGGATTTTGTTGAACTCTTAAATCTGCATGTTCCTAGGTGTGTGGTACATGAGCTTACATGTCTGTATTTCCACCTACCCACAGAGGTGAGAGCCTGGGTTTTTCACTTCCATTGTTAATATTTTGTCTTCTTCTCTGCTTGCCTTGAGCCATGGGCACTGAAGCTTTAAATATGAAACGTCAAAGAGCAAAAGGAAATGCTGAAATGAACAAAAATCAGAAGAATTCCAATTCGGTGCAGCATCACCTTAGAACTTCAAACCCCTTGAATATCGTCTGCTTTGAAAAGAGGCAAATATTTTTTAGACTTTGAGCCTTTTAACAGCCTAATTTCAGACTCTGAAACACTCCTGTTCATGTGTGTATTTTTACCGCCGTGTACCCTCTGGGAAGTACCGCTGAGCTGCTGCAGTAGTCCGGTGGTACTTTCTGTATAGCGAGCGGTAAGCCCGTATTGGGCTTACCGCCGCTTAGTAAAATGAGCCTAAAATATCTCAATACATCGTCGCTAACTATCATTAGATAACATGAAACCACAACACTCACAACTATAAAACTGGAAGGTAATGCCTCGGTGCTAAACACCCCAAATAGGACTAATTTCCAATCACAGGGGCAACAGCAATTACAATCACTGGCAACCTAACCACCAAAACATTAAAAAAAACAGTGGAGAAAAAAGCACAAGAAAAAAAAAAATACTCCACTGACTATTATGGTGTGTGATGACTCTAATAAAGTCCAACTGACAAAAAGTGGAGTGGAGGAGTGGCCCAGTGGTTAGAGCACTGGTCTTGCAAGCCAGAGGTGGCCAGTTAAAATCCCACTTCTGTTCCTTGTGATCTTGGGCAAGTCACTTAACCCTCCATTGCCTCAGGTACAAACTTAGATTGTGAGCCCTCCTGGGACAGAGAAATATCCATTGTACCTGAATGTAACTCACCTTGAGCTACTACTGAAAAAGGTGCATGCGATATAGAGGAAGCCCTGCTCTGCGCATGCTACAGACAGCTCTCATACACGCAGACAAGCTTTGTGTATGTTAGCCAGTGTAGCTTTAACAAATCTCACTTGGGCTGCGATAGAGTTTGTAATGCACAAATTACCTCTCAGCCCATTCATCTTCAGGAGAGAGAGAGAGGAAGACCTCCAATACTATAAGCCCAGCAGCAGTGCTCGACGAACCTTCAGCAGTGTTTATGGATTGTTCTCTTTCACTCCTTTCTCTTCCTTGATCGAAAAGCAGATTTCAAAAGAAAATGTCTCCACTAGGCTGTTATTAACGGCAGCAAAAAAGCACAACAGAAGATCAGTTTAACCAACTCATAATACAGGATCTCTGACGTCTGAGAGGCTGTCATTTGCACTACCGACAGCTCCTGACCACCCGTTAGCTTTTCCATGGTAAAAGCTAAGGACTGCTTCTGTGCATTGGGATGGAAAACGGCAGTGCATCGCCTTGCATGCACATTATAATAGTAATTAGCTCATTATCATAGCTTTGCATTCCGTTTTCGTTAGCTGCTACTGTGATAGGAAAAGAGCTCAGAGAGCCCTTTTGTGCATGTCTCGTTTTACTCCTTGTTCGCTAAACCGGCTAGAACTGGAATAAAAACCATGTTGCTAGCTCATTCGATTTTGTGCATCTGGGCCTCAGTTTCTTTACTTTGAGCTTGTAGATCTGGCAACCCCTAATATTGTGATCATCATATCTTGAAAAAAGTATTTCACACAGCGCAGAATCAAATGTTTGTTGGAACTTGACACTATGACGCTAGTAAAACTTTTTTTTTTACCAACAGCTATTGCAAAATTTCAAAATTTTTTCATATTTGCTTATTTCTTTTTTAATTTTTTTAAAACTATGTTGAACCAGTGATCCAGACACCAGCATTTCTGCATAAAAATACCTGCTTTAGGGGGCAATCCATTCCATATGTCTGTAACAATTTCTATGTTCTGCCATTCTTACATGGGCAACTCTTTGTTTTGCTAATACATCAACTACATGAATGCTGGATCACATATTCCACTCCGTCTCTAGACCTTCACTCAGCCCCTCCCACAATTCCTCATTCAATCTTGTCCTTTGCTTCTCCCAGAGGAGGTGGGACTTGGAATGCTGATATGATAAACAAAAGAGGGTCAGGACGATGATACACCCAATACTGGCAGAAGCAGTGAGGCAGACAGGCATTCCTCTGTCTCTTCTATCAAGACTGGCCAGAGAATCATGTCAAAATTGAGGCTGTGTGTCTACTTCTGCCTTAAGGGTAAGCAGCTCCAATGTACTTAGCTTTGTTCTGCTTCATCCAAGGAACAAGGGGTAGGAAATTGGCCATTCTGCCACTCCATCCACAGGGGAGTTAGAAGTTCTTTATGGTTTTGTTCATTTCTGAAGGGAAGTCGGAATGGATTTACAACACAAACTGTGTTCCTCTTGGGAATTCAAACTGTTCCTTTTGACTGACCTGTGCACCTCTGCCTACAGTGTTATAGTATATAAAAGCCATGCTGGGTCATATCAAGGTACAATGAAGCCCACCATCCTGTCTGACAGTGGCCAGTCCAGGTCACAAATACCCAATAAATCCCAAAAGATAGATCTGTTTCTCCTCAATGCTTATATCCAGAGATGAGTAATTCCTCTTCTGAGTCCACCTGATCAATAGTTATTTATGGACTTTTCCTTGCTGGTCATTAGTATCCTGGAGTATCCTCTTGTGTGTGCTTGTTTGAAAGATTAACCAGCCATTCCCTAGTTAAGCATTCCATCCCATTCATGCTTTCATAAGCCTGTATCATATCCCTTATTATTTTTCTTTTCTGCAAGCTAAAGGTCACCTAAGCTGTTTAGCCTCCTTCATAGGGGAGCAATTCCATCAACTTTATCACTGGTTTCCCTTCTCTGAACCTTTTGTCTAGTTCTTTATGAGGCTCTTTTTCAAAGCACTTAGACTTACAAAGTTCCATAGGCTACTATGTAATTTTGTAAGACTTGGGGCAAGCCGCACAGTAGGCACTCAAACTTTTTAGCGCACACTAAAAATGCTGGAGATATCAATAGGAATATATTGGGTGTCTCAGTCGTTTGCATGTGCTAATTTTTAATGTGCGTTAAAAAGTTAGCGCGCCTATAGTAAACAGGGCCCTAAGTTCTTTTAAAATATGCCTTTTTTTTTCCAGATGGGGTTGCCAGAAATGCACAGAATACTCAAGGTGTGATCACATTAGGAAGTTGCACAGAGACATACTGTATGCTCAGTTTTGGTTTCCATGCCTTTAAAAAAACCCGAACATTGAATTTTTTTTCTTGCAATCATGACGCTCTAGGCTGAAAATGTCAACGTATTCCTTTGTCAGAACCCTTCATATTAAGTACCTGTAATTTGGAGACGTAGGCTAATGGTTACAGCAGCAGGCTGAGAACCAGAGAAGCCAAAGTTTGACTCCCGCTGTTTCTTGTGTCCTTGGGCAAGTCTGTTAACCCTCCGTTATTGCAGGTACAAACTGTGGATGTAACTTACTTTGATCTACTTCTGAAAAGGTATGAGATAAATTCAAGTCCCTCACTCCCTTACTTTGAATACTTTTGTCATCTGCAAATTTGATAACCTCACTTGTCACGCCTTTCTCCAGATGATATGTGAATATATTAAACAGCACAGGTCCCCATTCAGACTCAACTATATTGCTGACCTTTCCATGTGTAAAACCGACCATTTACTTGTACTGTTTCCTGTTCTTTAGCCAGTTGGCAATCCACAAATGGGCATATTCTCCTATCCCATTACTCTAATAACTACTACTATTACTACTATTTAGCATTTCTATAGCGCTACAAGGTGTACGCAATGCTGCACAAACATAGAAGAATGACAGTCTCTGCTCAAAGAGCTTACAATCTAATAGACAAAAAAATAAAGTAAGCAAATCAGTTAATGGAAATACACTGTATCAACCAGCTCACTGTTATCCGCTTATTTACACCTTCAAAAATAAATAAATAAATTGGTAAGACAAGACTGGCCTTTGCTAAATCCATGCTTATGCATTCCCGCATTCTCATTGATTCGTGTCTGTTTATATGGTCAGTAGTTTTGCTGCTTAGAATTGTTTCAACCATAGGCTCAAGCATTTCAAAATGATTGGGGATTCCCAAAACAATACAAATTGCCCCTCCCAGAACACAATGAAGGGTCTTGCTCAATACTGGGATGCTCAGCAGATAATGGTATTCAGAGTTGGCTGTTATGGCTTCACCATTTTGCTTGGCACTAACATCAAGCTCACAGGTTTATAGTTTTCCTATGTTGCCTTTGGAGCCCTTTTTACAAAAATTGGCATTAATTTGGCTATCCTCTAGACCTCAGGTACCACTGCTGTTTTAAACGATAGGTTACAGATTACTAGTATTAGGTTGATGTTTGAACTCTTTCAGGCCTCTAAGGTGAATATCATCTGGTCCTTGTAACTTGTTGCTCTTTAGTTTTTCAACTTGATCTATGAAATCCTCTTGACTTGTTGATGTGCTTTAGTTGTTCTGAATCAGCACCAGGCTGCTGTAGTTGTTGCCTGGGTGTGAGAAGTTGCATGCAACTTATTCATCTGTCCTAATGATTCCCAGCTGCTTCCACTAATGAGGCTATTTCTGCCCAGCCAGTTCCTGTGTTGGCTGCTGGTTTGTTGCTTCTTGTTCCTTTTTCCAGCCATGATTCTTGTTTCATGGGCCCCAGCCTTGTTTTGAATTCAGGTTTTGCACATGGCTTCTTGTCTTGTTCCTGATGGCCAGCTGTGGATCACTGAAGTCAGTGGCTGTGTAAACTGGGGTTCAACCTGCAGAGGATGAGTGATGGGGCAGAAGAATCCCTATCGGTGACTGGCTTCTGTTTGTCTCCTGTGTTCTTGTACGTCCCTATAAAGAGATTCCAGCATAAACCATCATTAACCATCGCACCCTTTCCTGAGCTCCTGGAAAAAAGTTGGCCAGTTGCTCTTTTGGTCATTCTGCCAGAAATTAAAGCCTGGATAAAGGGCATTAAAAAGGGGTCAAACTAGTTTAAGTGGAAGCCTTTGAAGTTTGGCATTGCAGTCAGAAGGATAAAGTGAACTAGAAGGTTTTAATAAAGAAAAAAAACAGTCTATGGGTATCAGATTTGCTAGCTCAGTTCCACTTTATCCTCTGCAGTGTCTGCTGGAGGAGTAGCTAGTGGTTAGTGCAGTGGACCTTTGATTCTGGGAAACTGGGTTTGATTCCCACAGCAGCTCTTTCCGCTTTGAATGTAGTTCCAAAAACCACAGAAAGGCGGTATATCAAGTCCCATTTTCTTTCCCTTTCCTACTTGCAGTACAGACAGGGCCAGTGCAACAAGCATATTGGGTACCTTAGGCAAACCTTCAGCTGTATGCTTTCTCATTTAACTTTCAGACATAATCATGCTTTTAAATATTAAATAGTGTGTGCGTGTGTATGTATATATTAAGGCTACATTTCAATTAAAAATTTTAATTGTGATTAATCACATGATTAAATTTTAATAGCGAGATTATTTGAATGATTAAAGGAGGGACATAACTAGCAGCCCATTGGAGGGGGAGAGCACGGGGGGGGGGGGGGGGGGGCAGGGGGACCATACATTTCCTTTCTCTCCTCCCCACCACATTGGGTTGCCCTTTGCTGATGGGGATTCCGAAGCTCCGCCAGTAGAAGAAATCCAGTGCCAAAGCTGCCCCCTTCCTCCTTGTATTGCCTCAGGAGTAAGGAAGTCAACGGGGTGCCTCCAGCTGCCGATACCAGCACTCCAAGCATGCTCAGTTCATGCACAAACTGAGTATGCTTGGGGAGAGCAAGTGTTGGTGGTTGGAGGCATGCCGCCCACTTCCTCGCTCCTGAGGCAATAAAAGGAGGGAAGGGGATGACTCAGAAAGCAGATTTCTTCAGCTGGTGGGGAGCTTCAACTACCCCACCAGCCATTGAATAGGGGTACTGCATCTTTGGAGGGGCCTAAGCCCAAAGTGGGGGGAGGGGCATGTCTCCAAGGCTTCACCCCCCCAGCTGTGCCGCTGATTAAAGGCCCAATATGTCTTCCTTTCTCCTGCCTACAGGTCCAACTCTCCCTCCCTTTCTCCTCTCTACCGCCAGGTCCATTATCTCTCTCTTTCTCTTTCCCAATCCCCTCGCCCTGAATCCAGCACTTCTCTTCTTCCTTCCCTCCACCCTTTCCACCCTAGGCTCCCTATTTGTATCTCTCTCTCCCCCTCCCTCTGAGCCCAACATATCTCCCTCTGTTCTTCCTGCACTTCACTCCTTATCTCCCTCAATTTGACATATCTCTATATTTCTCTTTCTCCTCATCCACCTGTGCACAGTCCAGCATCTTTTCCTCTCCATTTGGCCCTGCTTGTGGTTCTCTCTCAATTCCCACCCTCCCAAGCACGATGCCTGTGGTTCTCTTAATTCTTTCCCCCCCCCCCCCACCTTCCTCCCTACCACTCACAGTGCCCGTGATTCTCTCTTAATTCCCTCCCTTCCTCCCATGCACAGTGCCCAAGGTTCTCTCTCAGTTCCCTCCCCACCCCAACATAGTGCCTGAGGTTCTTTCTTAATTCCCTCCCCCTCTCCTGCACAGTCTGACATCTCTCCCTCCCCTCCTAGACCTCACCATGGCTCTCTATCAGGCCCTCCTTCCTCCCCCCGCCTTGCATCTGCACCTGCACCCACACCTGGTGTACCTTTTTAAACAGCAATGCCAGTAGCAGCTGTACGCAAAGGCTGCCTGCAGCCTGCACCATACCTTTCCCTCTGACCTGGCCCATCCCTTCTGAAAACAGGAAGTTGCATCAGAAAGGGTGGGCCAGGTCAGGGGGAAAGGCACTGTGCAGGCTGCAGGCAGCCTTTGCATGTGGTTGCCATTAGTCTACATGGCCACAGACTTGCAGTTTAAAAAGGTAAGCTGGGTGAAGGGTGGGGAGGGGAGGGAGAGCTGCGGGTAGGTCCGGGAGGGGAAGGAGCGATGTTGGACCATGCACAGTGGGGGAGGCAAGGGAGGGATGCAGAAGGTGGGCAGAAGAAGGCAGGCAGCACATGATTAATTGTAATTAAATGTTTTAATCATGATTAATAATTAACATATTAATTGCGGAGTTAACTGTGATTAATGTGCAGCCCTAGTGTGTATATGTATATGTATACATAATACATATATAATGAGGGCAATTTCCAAAAGCCATTTACCCAGTTATATGAGAAACTTGAGAATTGCCCCCCCTTCCTGGAGGTAAAAGTATACATTGGTTCTTTTGAGTTTGTTTGGCCGATATTGCTGTACTTTGACTGCAACCATAGGAGCCAACTTTTCAAAATTATTGGGGGTGCTAAGCCCAATGGAAATAACCCCTCCCTGGACAAATACAAGAAATGTTTTCAATATTGGGGGTGCTCAAGCACCCACAGCACCCACAGAGTCGGCTTCTATGACTGCAGCTGCTCTTTGCTGGCCCCCAAAAGCTGCTTCCCTAGGTGACTGCCTAGTCTTGTCTGATAGTAGAGCCAACCCTGAGTATAGGAGGGTAGTGGAAGCGACAGGAAGAAAGTAGCTAGATGGGGAAGCAAAATAACGTTTTCTCTCCAATTTTATTCTTCCTTCCTCTCCTCTTCCATGCAGGCTGCCTGAAGAGGGAAGGAGTTGAGCAGAGCACTCCTTGTTGCCCTGCTGGTTTCAAGCACAGAAACAGACTATAAAGGCATAAAACCATCTGAGCTATCTAGTCTGGCCATTCAGAGCAACTGATCAGCTATGCAGTCACTTCTCCTTCAGCAATCCTCTTGAATCTGAAAAGAAGTGGTAACACTTCAGTCTTTATTGTTTCCCCAGAAATTAAGTCCCAGTCCTCATACTGTATAACATTCAATTTCAATTAACCATAGTCAAAACTGTAATACAGTTTATTGAAATGCAGTTTGATTTTTGGCTGCTTAGATCCAGATCAACAGAGTGAGCCAAATTATGAGGAGGAGAAGGGAGACTGATTAAAGGGCCTTCAAGTTGATTTATGTATGCAGTTGTGAAACAGCCCAGCATTTGGTAAAGGATCAATTTCCTGCATGTTCTGGAAGGAAAAAAAATGTCCACAAAAGAAATTGTGCAAGTAAAAATAATCTGTAAATTTTCTTCCTTTAGAGAGGAATATAGAGCAGGAAAATGCAAAACAGTGGTCTGGAAGCAGATGTGGAAAAGAGGGTGATAGAGACTAGAAACCTAATAAAGTTTCAGAAACAGTATAATACATCACAATCTTATTTCTCTATATAGGCTCGTCAAATAGAATTACATACCTTTTATCATGAAATGCTGTCTTTTATACCATCCATTTTCAACCTTGATGTGATCTATCATCTCAGCGGCTTAACTTCTTTTGTTCCATTAGGTTGATTTGATTCAGTGGAGGTCTTTTAAGGCAACCAAGGAGTAGGAGTTAGGTTTACTGATAGCCACCCATCTCTGTTAAAGATTTATCTGCTTCGTTGTATGAAACCAAAGAAAGTCAGCTTTCTTTTCAGTTGTCTCCCTGAGGTGTAGTCTTGTAGTCATTGAATTCCTCAGTGATTATCAGAGTATCCATAAAAGACTTGTTTAAGAATTTATCTTGTAAACATGGCCAAATGATGTCGGGGGGGGGGGGGGGGGGGGGGGGAAACGTGTGTGTGTGTCTTTGACCTCTGAGTTTCTTTGTGGTCTGCTTTGCTTCTTGGAGTGTTTTTTTTTTTGACATATTGACCAGGGGGGGTACCCTCCTGAACCCTGAAGGCAGCCTTACCCAGAGACAGGCGACCCTCGAAAGATTGCTGGAAGATGGAGCAGCTACTTCAGTTGGGTCCGGGGAATATCGTCAGACCACAGCGTGGAGGGCGTTTGTTGAGCCCTCCTCTCTCTACAGCTCCTCCTTGACCTGGAAGCACTGTGACAGTGGCAGGCACACCGGAGTGTGGAGTGCCCGAAGTTGTGTTACTCTCTTTTCTGTGGTGAGAGGGGGACCTGCTGCCGTTTCTTCCCTGCTTGCTGAAACCTCTTCAGGAGGATGAAGTGGAGTTGTCATTTCCTAGCGAGGGAGCTGCATCCAGTGTTCTCGGAGATGTGAGAGAACCAGCTGTTGTGAGAATGGAGTCTCTGTGGGATGCAGTTCAAGGTTTGAACTCTTCCCTTCAATTCTTTTCTAATTCTTTTTGGGGTGAACTTTCATTATTGAAATAGGTCTGTAGAACTCTATCTAAGCATTTATGTGAACAGTCTACCAAGTTTGGTGTTTTGGAAGAAGAAGCTAAGCTACGAAGTTTCAGAACTTTACAATAATGAGTGTGAGAGCCCAGGGATATTCTGGCTTGTAATCTAGAATACCTTGATAATTGTGGTAGGAGTGACTTGATATTCCTAAATTTCTCCAAATCACCATTGATTCTGGCATTATATATGCTGAAGAAATATTTTCTAGAGATTTTGGGACTTCAGCTGAAGGCTGCCTGCCTAAGGTTGGAGCCCAGTATCTGTTAGGAGTTTTGAGAAGTTCTACTGAGAGACCTCAACTTGATTTGAACCTCATTGAATTTTTGGAAAGTTCTTTATAAGTTATTACTGAAAATGGAAAAGTATTTTTCATTTATACTTTTGTCATATGAATGCAGTTTTTTGGGGCTCAAAAGTTCAAATGTCAAGGGATAAGCAGAAAGGGAGAAGGGAGTTCTTGGCCTTAAGAACTAGAGTTCTTTCTGGGTGGTTCTTTTGTATTAAAATTTCCTTGTAGATGTCTGGTATCTCTAAACGCTACTAATTATGTGTTTTTTTTATTCTAAGAAGCTGCTTGAATTTATTTCTGTTAAAAATGAAAGAAATGCTTTCTTGAATGATCCTGCTAGTTAGAGTAACACTGTTAGATTGGCTGCGCCTGCTTGTCATCTTTTTCTTCCTATAATTAATCTTGCATTAATGATAATTTTTTTCTTTTCAATTTATTTCCTTTTAGGTTGGCCTAATCTTTTCGTAGACTAAGTTAGGTGATATTTTCCTTTTTGTTTGTTTTTATTTTTCCTTTCAGTATTGTTATCATTCTAAAGTTTATTAAATGTTTGAATATTTATAGATAAAGTTAAAAAAAAAAAAGGAATTCACCCTGTGCTATTTAATTGTGATGGCATATATATATAGAGAGTTGTTTTCATGTTGCTATACCACCAGCCGTGGTGGTCTTGTAGATATCAAGAATGTTTGTTTGTACTTACTTTTCCCTGTATTTTCTGAATTTCTACATGGCACAAAAGGTTAAAAAAAAGTGATAAGGCTCAATTCAGGGCCGGTCTTAACAGTTGTGGGGCCCCTTTACAGACCAGTTTGGTGGGGCCCCCTGCCCCACCTAGCTCCACCCCCACCTAGCCCTGCCCTTTGTCGATAAGATGTGTTTTAAAATTTTTTATTTCAAATAAAGACAAATCAAGCAAAACTTGTACAGAAAAGTAATTTTTTTTTTCTCCAAATATTTTATTAATTTCCAAGAATACAAATAACAGGAAAACAATGATGGAAAAACATAGGAAGCAAGAAACACAACAGGTGGGAAAGGAAAAAAAAAAAGAGAAAGGAAAGAAGAGAAAAAAGGAGGGGAAAGCATCCAGGTCCAGGTGTTTAACAAATAAGTCCTTTGTACTGGTTTAAGGTGTGGCCTGAATAGTTTGGAGGTAGTTGTCCAAAATAGACCAAATTTTTTTCTTAGATACTATCATCCGACTTTTCGCAGCCATGGCGAGCTCAAACTTCTGATGCTGCAGGACTGTATTCCACCAGAAATGAATATTCAGCAACTGTGCGTTTTTCCAGTTTTGCAAAATATGCCGTTGAGCAATAGTGAGGAGAATGTCCAATAGTTTTGATTGCGGGGAGGTCAAATCAAAAGTTGCTTGAACGGACTTAAAACTTACAATTGAATAAGTCAGGTCATCAGTTATGGGCAAAAGTTTTTGTATAATATTCCAAACAGCCTTCCAGAATTGAAAGATCGGAGGACACTCATATAGCATATGAGAGAAAGTACCCACTTGCAGCGAACAGTGCCAACATTTGTCTGATGAGCTCAGGCCAGCAGTAGCAAGTTTTCGAGGAGTCCAATTGGTTTTATGATATAAAAAAAACATAGACTGCAAAACCGCTGCAGAGGAAAGAGGTTTCATAACTTTAGACCAGAAACAGAACCACATATTTTCATCTACCACAGACTCTGTATCAAGCTGCCAATTATGTTGAAGGGCAGTATTGAAGTTGTGTGTTGCGTTAATAAAAGTAATTTAAATAAGCATAGTACTATCATAGGAAACCTTTGGGTTTAAAAAGCAAAACCATGTGCATGTAAGGACTAGATAAATGAATTAAAGCAAATGCCTTAATATGTAATACTTGGTAGCAGTAATGAAGCAGTGATTGAATATTCACATAGCAAGCAACCTGAGCCAACAGATTTATTTTCCACTGAACATAATTAACGTTGTAAGAACTTGGCAGCTAATAGTGTGCTGACCTGGACAATGTTGGCACATTTAGACTGACTCTGGACCGTTCTGCAGGAAGGAAACCCTTCCCTCATTATTCAATACCTTCTCTATGAATTAGAAGTAATAAAAAAAAAGGTGTCCATATTTATAATATATCATTGCTTTCCACAACGCAAAAGAGCAAGTTCCCACATGCCATCTTTTTCTTTTGATGTAGGCACAGGAAAAAAAAGATGTTAAATGCTCCCAGGTCTCAACCTAATTAATAATTTTTCTAAACTGTACTTATAAATAGTAAATCTGATTGTTAAGCACCTGATACTCATAATGTCTGCTTTGGTGGCCCTTTACTAGGTGAAAACATCTGAATAGGAAAGGGGGCGGACCAAGATGGCGGCGGTAACAACTGCTCGCATTCGTGACTATTCCAATGCTGCTTAAGGTCTTTCGATTCCTCTTAGTTTTTCCTAAAACTTACTTGGAAAAAATTTAATCCGTCGTTATGCCTCATACTAAGAGGAAGGGAACCGTTAGGACGGGAGCCCAGCCGTCACTGACATCAACGCCCGACCAGCAGACAATGGAACGGTTCCTAATGCGGCAATCCACTCTATTTACGTCTGGAGGTCCCGCTGACTTATCGGCGCAGAGAGACGCTGAGAACCAGGGAATAGACACTTCGCTGTCTCCTCCGACGCACTTCCCGCCTTTGCAGCCGGCAGTACTCGACTTCGAAGGTGAAGCTACGACCCCGGAAGTCGGAGAAGAAGCCTCACTGCTGGGCCAACAAGTCGGATTATCTGCCGGAATTCCCCTAACAACGGAATTGAAGGGCAATGTGACCCTGCAAGAGAGGCTAATAACAACAAGAGCCCCACCATCTGCGAAGGTAACGCTGGAGGCGATTTGGGAAGTCCTCCAGCGTTTGGACAATACTATGAAGACTTCAACAGGCAAGATTGACAAACTTTCTGAAAACTTTCAAAGTTTAAATGTTGCATTTGCAGATATGAAAAATGATTTGAATGAAAAGATAAACCTTTTGAATATGGATTCTATTAAAATGAAGGAAATTACCTCAAAATTGATACAGGACAACACACAGATACATCATAGACTTGAATACTTTGAAAATTACAATCGGAGATTAAATCTCCGATTGATAAATTTTCCTCGAACATCTGTGTATTCGCCTTTAGATATATTTAAAAGGTATCTGATTGAAAATTTAAAGTTTGCCTCTACTGATATACCACCTCTGAATAAAATTTATTATCTTCCAATAAAAAAAACAAATGGAGATTTACAGGAATCTTTGAATCCACAAGGAGACCTTAAAGTTTCAGAACTGTTGGAAACTTCATTGACTACTATAACTGATAGACAAACATTGCTGGTATCGTTTGTATTCCAACAAGATTTAGATCATGTGAGAAAAATGGCCTTAAGGAATTTGCAGACTCCTTTTTATGGAGGGAAGATCTGGGTTTTCCCAGACGTCACCAAATTGACACAGGCCAGAAGAAAAGAATTCCTAGCATTACGACCAGCTACTTTGGCATTGGGTGCTACCTTTAATTTGAATTATCCATGTAAATGCAACATAAAATATTTGGGTGTCAAATATATTTTCCTTAATCCTATTCATTTGAAACAATTTATAGATCAGAAAAAGTTGTCATGAAACAGATTGGAGACGCCTAGTATTGGTTCTAGGGCTAAGATGGATAATTATTTAGTGGATTAACCGTAAAGCCTTTCTTTAAGTTTTTTGTTTTCCTCATGATTTTTCTCTCTTGAGTATAATTAATCAACCCCCCTTAGATGGTGGTCTAAGACAAGACATATCATTTTTTCTTTTCCTTTTTATATATATAAGAATATATTCTTATGCAAATGTTTTCTTTCTGAATTACCTATTCAAGTGTTTGATGCTTGTAATGTGATTAAAAATCATAAATAAAGATTTAAAAAAAAAAAAAAAAAAAAAAAAGAAAACATCTGAATAGAGTGAGTCCCTATAAACCAGCCCCTCAAATTGACACAATGATTACAATTTAGAACTAATTAGATGAAACCAATACTTCCTCTGTATACATCCATACACTACACAAGCTGGTAAGTGAGGTCCAATAAAAAAAGCTACCAACAATAAAGAATGACAATGTGGATAGAGCAGCTCATAAATTTTATTACTTTGAGTAAGGGAATGAGGGGTGCGTGGAGAAGAGGGAAAGGGAGACCAACCTCATGGGCTTCAGCTGCCATCTCAATCTAACTGCCTTCAGCTCTCTCCTACCGGCTCATTTAGTTCTGGCTTGCACCACCGCTGCCTTCTTCAATTTTCCGGGCCACCAGTAGCATCAGTGAGGTAAGCATACTGCCTTCGGTGGCCCCCAGAAGCTCTCCCTCTGTTGCAGCATCCTGTCTATGCGGGGCAGGAAATTGCAGCAGAGAGAAAGCTTCTGGGCTGTTTACCTCACTGACGCTGTTGGCGACCTATATTGAAGAAGGCAGGGAGCCGAAAGGGAATAGGAGAGAGCTGACTAGATTGTGAGCTCTTTGAGCAGGGACTGTCTTTTAATGTATGGTGTACAGTGCTGCGTATGCCTTGTAGCGCTATAGAAGTGATAAGTAGTAGTAGTAAGGCAGTTAGATTGAGAAAAGGGGACGGCAATGTATCCATTTTAGCGAGCTGCTGCTTTGTAAAAGACCTCCATAGCAAGTAGTGCGTGTAAATTCGAATTATTGCCAATTAGTACTATTTGCTTGTTAGCAACCATTTATTTGCACTGATTGGCTCATTATCAAATTAAGTTACATGCGAAAACCAAAATACACCCAGATTTGTGCACGTAACTCAAGGCGTCATATATAGAATCTGAGGGTTTCACTGCTTATTGTTATAATGTTATAGTGTGTAATGTTTTTGTTATAATGTTTAATGTTATGATATAAGCTGCATTGAACCCGATAATGCAGGGTACAAAAAAACAAATAAATGAAATCTCCTATGCCATGCTTGTCCCTCCCCCCCCCCCCCATGTCTCTCTCGAGATACTTTCTGTCCTAATAAAATTATTTTCTGACATCAAAGATAAAGACCCTCAGCTTTATGAAGTTAAACTCTGCTATTGTTCCCACACTATACCAGAAAATCTGATGATCACAGAGGAACAAGTCTAATAGAGAAAAGTCTAATAGAGAAGGGTGACAAAAATGATAAACTGGATGAGACAACTTCCCTCTGAAGAAAGGCTAAAGTGGCTAGGGCTCTTCAGCCTGCAGAAGATGTAGCTGAGGGTAGACATGATAAAGGTCTATAAAATACTGAGTGGAGTGGAATGGGTGGATGTGAATTGGTCATTTACACTTTCCAAAAATACAAGGACTAGGGGGGAGCTATTAAGTAGTAAATTTAAAACAAACTGGAGAGAATATTTCTTCACGCAACATGTAGTTAACGCTGGAATTCATTATCAGAGAATGTGGTAAAAGCAGTTAGCTTAGCAGGGTTTAAAAAAGGTTTGGATAATGTCCTCAGGGCCAGTCTTAGGCAGGGGCAACAGGGGTGGTTGCACAGGGCCTTGCACTCCCGAGGGCCCAGCAGCAGCCTTAGAATCTCCCTTCTGCTTTCTGCTTCAACTGTCATTGCCGTCCCTTACCGCCACCTCAATGGGTAAGTGCTCCCCCTTGACATGGGTGTGCTTCAAGTGCTTCACTTGCTGCATGGCAATTTCTTAAAATAAAGAAAGACCTACCTTTTACGTGCTGCGGCACAAGGGGGCCATGGTGCGCATCAAAAACACACGCCATCCCAGCGCAGGCCCCCTTTTGCCACAGCTTTGTAAAAGTGTATTTTATAATGTAGTCTCTGTAAATTCTACTGCGTGGATCCCAAAAGGGGGTGTGGCTATGGGAGGAGCATAGGCGGGTCATGAGCATTCCTAAAATTTACATGCAGTGTTATAGAATAATCCACTCTGCACCTAAAGTTAGATGTGGGCATTTATACCAGCTTTTCATTGGTATAAATGGCTGCATCTCAATTCTAGTTGTGTGGACGGATTTACACATATTCTGTAATCTGTGCTTAACTTTAGGTGTGGTTTACAGAATGCATCTATGTGTGTTTTTCCTTCGGTGCGGATTTTTTTAGGCAATATATATAGAATTAGGTCCTAACTGGGTAAATGCTAGCCAGGGCTGACCCAAGACAAGATGCTACCTGAGGCGGACCTGACATGCCACCCCCACCCAGACGTTTTACCTCATCATGGTGATGTTCCAAACCTGGCAACAGCAGCGATCCCCATATGCTGCCCTGCCACCGCTGGCACCCGCCTCTTCTCTTTACTTTGGCTGCCTGAGCCTCTGATGAAACAGGAAGTTACCTCAGAGAGGCAGCTGCAGTAAAGGGAAGAGGTGGGGGCTGGCGGCGGCAGGGTAATGTATGGGAATCGCTGACAGGTTTGAAACGTCACCGTGACAAGGTAAAACGCAGCAAAGCGCCCCCCCCTCCCGAGATGCCACTCTAGAAGAGTGCCGCCTGAGGCCCCCACTTCAGGTAGCCTAATGGTTGGGCTGCCCCTGATGCTAGCTCTTCCCAGGCTCTGTCTCCAGACTGCCTCGGCACTGCCCATATAGTGCCAAGGTGGTCTGTCCAGATTATCTGTGGAATTATCGGGATAATGCTGTGGAAAAATCTAGGTATGGATCAGTAAGAGAGGCACTGGAGTACAACACACAGGCAGCAATGCAAAAGCTGACCAGCAGCAAAAAGAATCAACAGAGACTCTTTATTAACAACGCTTAAAAACAACACAATGGCCACCATGGCCACAGTGCACCCATTAATTTATTTATTAGGATTTATTTACTGCCTTTTTGCAGGAATTCACTGTGTACAGTAAGAATAAATCAAACATAAGCAATAGACAATTACAGCAGTAAAAATATTCAAATAACAATACAAAGTATGGCATAGTACACTACTTACAATGTCAATACAGTACACAATAGAACATTTTAATAGACAGCTTAGGGTATAAGCAAAGAAGGAGCACATAGGTAAGAGAATTAGAGGAGTTAGAAAATAAATAAGGTGACTTAAAGTTGCACATGAGGCCAGAGAGGTGATCTCAGCTAGGGTAGGTGCAGATAAACATGTTTTGCTACCCAGAGGCGTAGCCAGGTTTTGATGCCAGGGAGAGCAGACTTTTGTAAAGTAGACACCGGTTGGTGTTGGCTAGGTGGCAGTGCCAGTGATGTCGCTCAGGTGGGGTGGCTGTGACAGTGATTTAACACAGGCTACGTCTACTGTGTCCCACCTATGAGGAAAATAGGAAGTTACATCAGGAGGCGGGATACAGCAGAGATCCCAGGACCGGCCAGAGCAGGCAGCTGTCTTCTTAATGTAACCCTAAGGGTTATTATTTCTTTTTAAGGTAAATGAAAACGTACTTGGGCTCCAGATTTCCTTGTGGCCACTTCAGGTGGTCTTGGGTGGCAGGGGTGCTTCGGGGCTAGATTTAAAAAGAAAACTGTGGTTCTGTGGGCATTTTGATACATGATTGACTTAGCGATTTTGGCGCAGTTTAGTGTAAAAAAAATCACTTTAATATTTGGGAAAATGTTCTTTTTCATCATTTTCTATGGAGGAATTAAAGGCCAAAATGGATAATCAGTTGGGCTAGACAGGATTCTAAGCATCAGTTAAAAAAAAAAAAATGTGGGTTCAATAGCGCCATTACTATTGGTCAGGTGACATCAGGTGTGCCAGCTGAGGTTCCGTTGCTTAGGCAATGGCGGGCTGATCAGTTACTGAGAAAGGCAGAAGCAGCTGAGAAGAGAGGATGTGTTATAAGAGTGTCTGACACAGAAAGAAAGAGGAAGCAATTGGAAGGAAATTCCTGAGTTAAACAGGGAAGTAGTGAGTTACAGACAAGTGTTATTATTTACACTGAAGCCTAAAGGCAGTTTAAGGAACAGTTGGTGTGGTTTTAGATGAGGTGAATGGTCTGGTGGGTGAGGCTTATGCTAATGATAATTAAAGGAGGTTCTACAATTTAGGGAAGTGGGGTTTAGATTGCTGATGGAACCTATGGTGGAAATAGGAAAGATGTAAATTCTGGAGTATGAGTGTTGAAATATTAAAGGGTGTGTTGACAGAATCACAGAGTGACTGCTCAAGCCTTTCTTTTGCCAATTTAGTTTAGGGAAACAAAAATAAAGAGTAGGCCGGGAAGAAAGGGAATATTTGAATTACTTTTATTTCAATTAGTTTAATTGTCCACGCAGTTTTATTAACCATTTAAGATCACATATTTTAGTTCTGTGAACAGTGATAGGGAGGTAAGGTTTTCTTCACAAGTTTAATTTGGTTAAGAGAAGTTAAGGAAGAAGACTTGTAAAGTAAGGAAGAAGAAAACAGTGAATCTACCCCTGAAGAATACTACAGGCCCCCACACAAGAAAGAATACTGCATTTTGACTCTCCTCTAGGTAACATTTTTTTTCTGCTGCAGATAAGTAACTGTGATAAAATGAGAACGGTGAAAAAAACTTAGGGGGGCAACTGAGAGGGTAAAAACTGTACAACAGGCATGGACGCTGTTCAAAAATACCATCCTGGAGGCCCAGGCCAAACATATTCCGCAAATTAGAAAAGAAAGACGGAAGTCCAAAAGATAGCCGGCGTGGTTGAAAAGTGAGGTGAAGGAAGCTATTAGGGCTATAAGAAACGCCTTCAGAAAATGGAAGAAGAAACCGGCTGAAAATAACAAGAAGCAGCATAAGGAGTGTCAAAGCAAATGCAAGGCGCAGATAAAGAAGGCCAAGAGGGATTATGAAAAAAAAGATAGCATTAGAGGCAAAAAAACATAGTAAAAACTTTTTTCGGTATATTAAAAGCAGGAAGCTGGCAAAAGAATCGGTTGGGCCGCTGGATGACCGAGGGGTAAAAGGGGCGATCAAGGAAGACAATGACGTAGAGGAGAGATTGAATGAATTCTTTGCTTCGGTCTTCACTGAGGAAGATTTGGGTGGGATACCGATGTCGGAAATGGTATTTCAAGCAGACGAGTCGGAGAAACTTACTGACTTCACGGTAAAACTGGAGGACGTAATGGGGCAGTTCAGCAAACTGAAGAGTAGCAAATATCCTGGACCGGATGGTATTCATCCTAGAGTACTGAATGAACTGAAAAATGAGCTTGCGGAGCTACTGCTAGTGATATGCAATTTATCCTTAAAATCGAGCGTGGTACCGGAAGATTGGAGGGTGGCCAATGTAACGCCGATTTTTAAAAAAGGTTCCAGGGGAGATCCAGGAAATTATAGACCGGTGAGTCTGACGTCGGTGCTGAGGAAAATGGTAGAGGCTATTATTAAAGAGAAAATTACAGAGCACATCCAAAGACATGGATTACTGAGACCAAGTCAGCACGGCTTTTGTGTGGGGAAATCTTGCCTGACCAATTTACTTCAATTCTTTGAAGGAGTAAACAGACATGTGGACCAAGGGGAGCCGGTTGATATTGTGTATCTGGATTTTCAAAAGGCGTTTGACAAGGTACGTCATGAAAGGCTACAGAGGAAATTGGAGGGTCATGGGATAGGAGGAAATGTCCTATTGTGGATTAAAAACTGGTTGAAGGATAGGAAACAAAGAGTGGGGTTCAATGGTCAGTATTCACAATGGAGAAGGGTAGTTAGTGGGGTTCCTCAGGGATCTGTGCTAGGACCGCTGCTTTTTAATATATTTATAAATGATTTAGAGATGGGAGTAATAAGCGAGGTAATTAAATTTGCTGATGACACAAAGTTATTCAAAGTCGTTAACTCGCGACAGGATTGTGAAAAATTACAGAAGGACCTTACGAGACTGGGAGACTGGGCGGCTAAATGGCAGATGACATTTAATGTGAGCAAGTGCAAGGTGATGCATGTGGGAAAAAAGAACCCGAATTATAGCTACGTCATGCAAGGCTCCACGTTAGGAGTTACGGACCAAGAAAGGGATCTGGGTGTCGTCGTCAGTAATGCACTGAAACCTTCTGCTCAGTGTGCTACTGCAGCTAGGAAAGCGAATAGAATGTTGGGTATTATTAGGAAAGGTATGGAAAACAGGTATGAGGATGTCATAATGCCGTTATATCGCTCCATGGTGCGACTGCAACTTGAGTATTGTGTGCAATTCTGGTCGCCGCATCTCAAGAAAGATATAGCAGAATTGGAAAAGGTGCAGCGAAGGGCGACTAAAATGATAGCGGGAATGGGACGACTTCCCTATGAAGAAAGACTAAGGAGGCTAGGTTTTTTTTAGCTTGGAGAAGAGACGGCTGAGGGGCGACATGATAGAGGCATATAAAATAATGAGTGGAGTGGAACAGGTGGATGTGAAGCGTCTGTTCACACTTTCCAAAAATACTAGGACTAGGGGGCATGCGATGAAACTACAGTGTAGTAAATTTAAAACAAATCGGAGAAACGTTTTCTTCACCCAACGCGTAATTAAACTCTGGAATTCATTGCCGGAGAATGTGGTGAAGGCGGTTAGCTTAGCAGAGTTTAAAAAGGGGTTAGACGATTTCCTAAAGGACAAGTCCATAAACCGCTACTAAATGGACTTGGGAAAAATCCACAATTCCAGGAATAACATGTATAGAATGTTTGTACGTTTGGGAAGCTTGCCAGGTGCCCTTGGCCTGGATTGGCCGCTGTCGTGGACAGGATACTGGGCTCGATGGACCCTTGGTCTTTTCCCAGTGTGGCATTACTTATGTACTGGGAAACTGGAACAAGCTGGACTGTTACAGATTCTTGCACAGACATAACATGCGAGCACAGGGGTGGGCAACCCAGTCAAGTTGTCAGGATTTCCCCAATGAATATGTATACACCTTCTTTATATAATGAGTACAATCTTTTCAATCTAGTTACTAATATCAATAACGCCCCACAAAAGTGACTACACACTTTCTTATCTACCCAGCTTTATTATCTTTTCAAACAATTTTTATCAAATCCTTTATATACTAAGTACAGTTTCCCCTTGCCAATCATACCTCAATCATACATACACATTCTCTGTTAAATACATCCTTTCCTCTAATTAAAATATGATCTCACTCTTTCCCTTGAAGTGATGAAATCAATACAAATACCTATTACATTCACTGAATTACAGAATTCTTCTTCATCGTTTGCCATAATCTTCAATACTCTTACATGTCATTTACTATTACTTTTCACTAGTGGCTAGAGCATGTCTTTCTGACAATACCCCCAAGTCCAATAAACTCCCAATACTTGTCTCTAGTAAACAGAAGTGCCTGTTAGATACTGGATTTTAAAAACTATTTTACTTTGTGTGCTCATTAGATGTTTCATTAGTATTATGCCGACATTGTGTTATATCTCTGTTGTTTTAATTTCAGTGATCCTGTTTCATGGTAATCCTATTAGGTTTCAATTTGCTGTTTTCAAGTTTACCTCATTCGTTTTATTTATGTTTATACTTGGTCATTTTCCAATTGTTATGCTGTTAACAAAATTGTACGTTTTATGTCAACCTGTACCTGCTGTACACCGCCTTGGGTCAATCTCTTCATAAAGGCGGTTAATAAATCCCAAATAAAGAAATAAATATAAATTATTATTTACTAATTTATTTCTTATGTTTGCTTTTGCGTTTGTTTAGTAAGACCCCTGATATAGCCCTTTTATTGGCGAAACATGGCCACATCAGGCATTGTGGTGGGTTTAAGTATTGTGGTTAATAGACTCTGTCAAATCTCTTTGTTGCTGGTCAAATCCCACCTGGTGAGCAGAACTTACCCAGATCAGGGTCATTACTATGTGGATAAGTCCTACTGTATATTGAGCCCATATTTTTTTAAAGACCAAAAGACATTTTGCCATAATTGGCTGACATTGAGTAGAGAAAAAGTGTAAACCTTATTTGTAATTTATTTTGTTAGCAAGACTGTTCAAAGATAAGAGTATTAAATCTCCTTAACACCTACTTTGCCATTATGCACAAATTCTCAGTTCCCTAGAGTAACTTGGTAATAAGAGATTGCAGATATATTTCAGAGCAAGGTGCACTTTCCTTTATTTATGAAGATAGACATGCTGGTCTAGGGCTTAATCACAGCCCATAAATCATTTCAAGAAAGGCTATTAGAACCATATGCTCGTTCACTGCCATAATACAGCATGTCTGTTTCTGGTTGACCAAGACTCTTTTTTTTTTTCTGTGTGCTGGATTATTTATCTGTTTAAGTGGTATCACTTGTGTAGAGACATTTATCTTTTAAAAGGCATCATTAATAAAATGAGGTAAAAACACTGTGTTAAAAATAAAATAGAATTAGCTACTTTCAGCTCTGAGTGCTCTTTCAGAGAGGAGGGGAAGGGAATGTTGGCCAAAGTCGAGAGTGAAATGCTGGGAATAGAAAATTTAGCATGCACATACGAGCATCAAACAGCATAAGGTGGTCATATGGCCGCAGGTGGCTGCAATAGCGTACTGACAAGATTGTTGGAAGGTATTGCAGCCTTGTGCACTAACATTTTGATTACCTTGGCATGCCGGGAGAGAAGTCCATCACAGGGATGGGTTGCAGGGCACCTTAATAAAAGCTATTTTTGTGCAGTTACTGGGTGCCAAGCTCTGTTTATCACTAATTGGAGCTTTTTTTATTCACACATCTTTTCCATTATTTGCTGATTATGCCCCTGCACTTTTTATTGTCTTGCCAAAATCTGAGCACTAATGATTTACCCTTTATTTATAGCCCTGTCTGCTGCTTTGAATGGGTGCATTTTAATGGATTTTAAAACACATTTTAGCATCAGCTCTTAAGTTCCCCTGGATTTTTTAAAAATGCCTTTTAAGTGCAGGGGAGTGCAAAATGTGGCCTACTTCAGATCTTGAGCAATTAAAAAAAAAATACATCTAATTACTACACATGAATTTGAAGCACTGCAGAGCTATTTGGTCAATATGAAAAGGAAAGGGAAATGGAACTTGATATACAGCCTTTCTGAGGTTTTTGCAACTACATTTAAAGTGGTTTACGTATATTCAGGTACTTATTTTGTACCTGAGGCAATGGAGGTTAATTGACTAGCCCAGAGTCACAAGGAGCTGCAGTGGGAATTGAACTCAGTTCCCCAGGATCAAAGTCCACTTCACTAACCGCTAGGCTACTCCTCCACTCACAAGGGTCACATATTTTGTTGAGCATAAATCATATAGCTCAGACTTGTTCATCAGCTGTGATTTCTTGAGGGCTGAGCATTTTATTTCATTTTAATTACATTTGTACCCTGCGCTTTCCCACTCATGGCAGGCTCAATGCAGCTTACATATACAGGTACTTATTTGTATCTGGGGCAATGGAGGGTTAAGTGACTTGCCCAGAGTCACAAGGAGCTGCCTGTGCCTGAAGTGGGAATCAAACTCAGTGCCCCAGTTCCCCAGGACCAGAGTCCACCACCCTAACCACTAGGCCACTCCTCCACTCTGTTATTCAAAGTCTCAATTTAACTACTGTAATACTCTTTACTTAAGTTTACTTCTGTACTCTCTTAGGGTTCTGCAAATTGCACACAACGCTGCTGGTTGCCTTTTGTTTGGGCCTTCTCGTTATTAACATATTTTGTTGGTACTGTTTAATTTACACTGGCTCCTGATATACTGGTGCATACCATTCAAATCTTAACCCTAGTACGTAGGGCTTTAAATGATGATTAGCAAGTTGATCATAAATGCTTTCTTCCATGAATGGAGTGGCATCTGTGCCTTCCCCATAAATAACATTGTCAAACCTATGCGGACTTTTGCCTGGTATTTCTTTTCTGAATAGCAAACACAAGTAATTGTTGAGTAGTTTCACTTTTCTCTCGTTTCTGTCTACACACTGACCATCAGTAACTTTGAGTCTCATAATTTCCACTCCAGTCTTCCTTTCACTAATATACTTGAAAAAAGTCTTACCACCTCGCATGTGGAAAAAGTGCAGAGTGATGTATTTGGTAATTTAGAATCCAAAGGAGCTGTATGAATTAGAAAGTGAGTGACTGATATGCATGGACCAGGAGAGAGACCTTGGGGTCATAGTGTCTGAGGATATCAAGGAAACAATGTGATGATGCTACGGGCCAAAGCTAGGAGGATGCTAGACTCCATAGGCATTACCAGCAGAAGAAAGGAGGTGTTAACACCCCTGTACAAGTCATTGGAGAGACCCCACTTGGAGTATTGTGTGCAGTTTTGGAAGCCATGTCTCGCTAAGGACATAAGGACTTGAAGCAATACAAAGGAAGACGAAAAAATGGTATGGGGTTTGCACAACAACAACAACAAAAAAACATATGGCAAGAGACATGAAGGCCCAAGTATGTATACCCTAGAGGAAAGGAGCAACGAGATATGATAGACCTTTAAATACTTGAAAGGTGTTAATATGCAAACACATCTTTTCCAGAGATAGGGCAGTGGTAGAGCTACAAGACATGAATTGAGGTTGCAGGGTGGTAGACTTAAGAGTCAGGAAATACTTTTTTTCACAGAGAGAGAGGTGGTGGATGCAGTGCCGTAGCGAGGGCGGCTGACACCCGGGGCGGTTCGCTTCTGCGCACCCCCCCTCGGAGCGCATTCTTACCAAAGAGGGCGTTCAGGAGGACCGCTCCGCCCCGAGTGCACGTCGCTGGGAGCTGCGTCTGCTCCGCTGCTTCCCTGCTCTCTCTGCCCCGGAACAGGAAGTAACCTGTTCTGGGGCAGAGAAAGTAGTGAACCAGCGAAGTCGACACCCCACCAGCAGCGTGCACCCAAGGCGGACCGCCCCACTGCTCCCCCCTTCCTAAGCCACTGGGTGGATGCCTGGAATGCCCTTCTGGGGAAGGTAGTGGAGACAAGAACAGTGACAGAATTCAAAAATTGATGAGATAAACACAGAGGATTCCTTTAAAGAAAGAGATTTGATTCAAAGCAAAACTTAAAATGACCTCATGGCACTTGATGTATTAGGATGATCAGGAATGGAGCTTAGAGGCAATTCCAGTAGTTTGGGAATAAGGTCAGTGCTAAGCAGACTTCTTTCTGTGTCCCGAAAATGGCAGACAGGTTAGGATCAAGTATGTGTATAGTATTCCACTTTGTTGAACAGACTGGATGGATTGTGCCGGTCTTTATCTGCCATCATTTACTACATTACTGTGATGATGCTCCTACTCTTGTTGCATCATGGTGGGACCTTATTGTCCTTCTAGATTTTTGTGCCTCACGTTTGGATTTTTATCCATGCCACCTTGTTGACAGTTCAGACAATACACTGAAATCCTCTACCCAGTGTGTGGCAGTGGCTAAAAAAGCAAACAGGATGCTAGGAATTATTAGGAAAAGGATAGAATAAAGAATATAGTAATACCACTGTATCACTCCATGGTGCTCCCACACCTAGAGTACTGTGCGTAATTCTGGTTACCAAATTTTAAAAAAGATATAGCAGAATTAGAAAAGGCTCAAAGAAGGTTGACCAAGATGATTATGGGGGATGGAACTCCACACATATGAGGAAAGGCTTAAGAAGTTAGGACTCTTTAGCTTGGAAAAGAGACAGCTGAGGGAGGATATGATAGAGGTCTACAAAATACTTAGTAGTATAGAATGGGTAAGAAAAATTTATTGGACATTAATGAACTCTTTTACTTCAACCCAACTTGATTGAATCTTATCTTCACTATCCCAATGCAACATTTTGTACCTATCCCGTACCGGATTTGGTGAATGCCTTCACGGTATTATGTAAGCCACAGTGAGCCTTCGAATATGTGGGAAAATGTGGGATAAAAATGTAACAAATAATAATAATAATATTTACTCTTTCAAAAAGTACAAAGACTAGGGGACATTCAAGAAAGTTACATGGTACTACTTTTAAAATGAACAGGAGGAAATATTTTTTCACTCAACGAATAGCTAAGATCTGGAACTTGTTGCCAGAGAATGTGGTAACAGTGGTTAGTGTATCTGGGTTTAAAAAAGGTTTAGACAATTTCTATTGAGATCAGTGGTGTAGCTACAGGTGGGCCTGGGTGGGCTGTGGCCCACCCAATTTGTACTCTGGCCCACCCAAAATTGTGGCTCTCTTGCTGTGGTTGGTGGGAATCCCCAATCCCCACCAGCTATCCTCCTCAGGCAGCCAATGCCTGAGTAGTTAGTAGTTAGTGGGGTCCCGCAGGGGTCTGTGCTGGGTCCGTTGCTTTTTAATGTATTTATAAATGACCTAGAGATGGGAATAACTAGTGAGGTAATTAAATTCGCCGATGACACAAAATTATTCAGGGTCGTCAAGTCGCAGGAGGAATGTGAACGATTACAGGAGGACCTTGCGAGACTGGGAGATTGGGCGTGCAAGTGGCAGATGAAGTTCAATGTTGACAAGTGCAAAGTGATGCATGTGGGTAAGAGGAACCCAAATTATAGCTACGTCTTGCAAGGTTCCGCGTTAGGAGTTACGGATCAAGAAAGGGATCTGGGTGTCGTCGTCGATGATACGCTGAAACCTTCTGCTCAGTGTGCTGCTGCGGCTAGGAAAGCGAATAGAATGTTGGGTGTTATTAGGAAGGGTATGGAGTCCAGGTGTGCGGATGTTATAATGCCGTTGTATCGCTCCATGGTGCGACCGCACCTGGAGTATTGTGTTCAGTACTGGTCTCCGTATCTCAAAAAAGATATAGTAGAATTGGAAAAGGTACAGCGAAGGGCGACGAAAATGATAGTGGGGATGGGACGACTTTCCTATGAAGAGAGGCTGAGAAGGCTAGGGCTTTTTAGCTTGGAGAAGAGAAGGCTGAGGGGAGATATGATAGAAGTGTATAAAATAATGAGTGGAATGGATCGGGTGGATGTGAAGCGACTGTTCACGCTATCCAAAAATACTAGGACTAGAGGGCATGAGTTGAAGCTACAGTGTGGTAAATTTAAAACGAATCGGAGAAAATTTTTCTTCACCCAACGTGTAATTAGACTCTGGAATTCGTTGCCGGAGAACGTGGTACGGGCGGTTAGCTTGACGGAGTTTAAAAAGGGGTTAGATAGATTCCTAAAGGACAAGTCCATAGACCGCTATTAAATGGACTTGGAAAAATTCCGCATTTTTAGGTATAACTTGTCTGGAATGTTTTTACGTTTGGGGAGCGTGCCAGGTGCCCTTGACCTGGATTGGCCACTGTCGGTGACAGGATGCTGGGCTAGATGGACCTTTGGTCTTTCCCAGTATGGCACTACTTATGTACTTATGTACTTAATGCCTTTCCAAACAGGAGCTGGCACCACACACCGGCCCCTCTGCACATGCTCAGTTTTCACCAGGCGGAAGCACTGAGCATGTACGGACTACTGTCAGTGGTGTCAGCTCAAATCAAGTGCTGCCAGCTGCTGTTTGGAAGAGCACTGGCTACCCAAGGAGGAGGAAATGATCAGCTGGTGCAGTTTATGGATCCCCACCAGCTCAGGTATTTAATATTTTGTGTTTGAGGGTAGGGAGAGGTAGAATGTGGCGAGCACGGTGGGGGGGGGGGGGGCAGATGGGCTGAATTCTGTGCCCATCCATTTTGGGCTCAGGCCCACCCAAAATTGGCTATCTGGCTACGCCCCTGATTGAGATAGACATGGGGAAAGCCACTGCTTGTCCCTGGGATCGTAGTATGAATCTTGTTACTATTTAGGATCTTCTCAGGTGCTTGTAGCCTGAATTGGCCACTGCTGGAAGCAGGATACTGGTCTAGGTGGACAATTGTTCTGACCTAGTACGGCTATTTTTACGTTTAGAGCAGTACCGGTCTTCAGTTTTTCACATTGCTGGTCCAGTTTTATGCAATTTGATACCGCATAAATTAGAACTCAACTTTGATCCAGCCTTCTCTCGTAAACAGCTGAAAGACCTCTTGTTTAGTTGAACATTTTAGTTGAAATTACAGCTTCTCACTGCCTTCAATATCTGAACAGTTTATGAATTCTCCACTAACGTGTCTTTTTTGTGTTATGATGTATATGTAGTTTGTCAGTGATGCTTATCCAGATTGTTCTTCTGTTGCATAGCTCCCCCATATTTACCTCTGTTTTCAATTTGGTATTATGGGTTTTTTTTGTAACTACTGAGAATTGTAGATAAGTGGTCTATAAATTGTTTTAAATAACAGGGTACAATATTCCTTTATATTTCCGATCATGTGGCCCACAGTTGAAAAAGGTTAGGCACCCCTTCTATAATGGAAATCTATTATGGACTTCCTCTAGAGTCTCTTGAAGATTTCTAGGTGGCCCCCCATTCCTAAGGGGGACGACAACCGTTTGTTCAATATTTGTCATCATGTACAGAAACTGCAGAATACTAGGTACTGTGTTAGTCTAAGGACCTGTCTTTGCTCCTGAAAATTGAAAATGTCGATAAATTTTAAAAGAATGGAAAACTGACGACATATATATATATTGGGATAAAAATGACCCAGGGAGGCAAAGAAACAAGGGCCAACATATGAGAATGGATAGAAGGTCAGAATGTGGAATTAAGGGATTGCAGCTTAGCATTTAGGACAGTACTATACATGTTTATAAAATAATGAGTAGAGTTGAATGGGTAGATGTGAATCACTTGTTTACTCGTTCCAAAAATACTAGGACTAGGGGGCACGCAATGAAGCTAAAAATAGTAAATTTAAAACAAATCGGAGAAAATATTTCTTCACTCAACATGTAATTAAACTCTGGAATTTATTCCCAGAGAATGTGGTAGCTTAGCAAGGTTTAAAAAAGGTTTGGATGGCTTCCTAAAAGAAAAGTCCATAAGCCATTATCAAGATTGACTTGGGGAAAATCCACTTCTTATTTCTAGGATAAGCAACATAAAATATATTGTTTTGGGATCTTGCCAGGTACTTGTAACCTGGATTGGGCACTGTTGGAAACAGAATGCTGGGCTTTATGGGCCTTCAGTCTGTCCCAGTATGGCAACGCTTATGTACTTATGTACAAAGCAGTAGGGACAGGCATGAACTTGTATTTCTAATGTTTAACATGATGGATTAAGCAGATTCAGGTTTCCATATTTCTGTTGTAAGGTGCTTCAGACAGGGAGTGATAGTCTTGCCCATCCATTTACAAAACAAGCTACATAGGTTCTGCCAGAAAAGGATGTGCAAACAGCTTATGCTTTCTTGAATTCAGATGCCATCCTTGTCTTTTTTTACTTGTTCACTCTTTCTCTCACAATATTGCACGAATCAGCATCCCATCTCTGAACCACCTTCATAAGTACATAAGTACATAAGTACATCAGTAGTGCCATACTGGGAAAGACCAAAGGTCCATCTAGCCCAGCATCCTGTCACCGACAGTGGCCAATCCAGGTCAAGGGCACCTGGCACGCTCCCCAAACGTAAAAACATTCCAGACAAGTTATACCTAAAAATGCGGAATTTTTCCAAGTCCATTTAATAGCGGTCTATGGACTTGTCCTTTAGGAATCTATCTAACCCCTTTTTAAACTCCGTCAAGCTAACCGCCCGTACCACGTTCTCCGGCAACGAATTCCAGAGTCTAATTACACGTTGGGTGAAGAAAAATTTTCTCCGATTCGTTTTAAATTTACCACACTGTAGCTTCAACTCATGCCCTCTAGTCCTAGTATTTTTGGATAGCGTGAACAGTCGCTTCACATCCACCCGATCCATTCCACTCATTATTTTATACACTTCTATCATATCTCCCCTCAGCCGTCTCTTCTCCAAGCTGAAAAGCCCTAGCCTTCTCAGCCTCTCTTCATAGGAAAGTCGTCCCATCCCCACTATCATTTTCGTCGCCCTTCGCTGTACCTTTTCCAATTCTACTATATCTTTTTTGAGATACGGAGACCAGTACTGAACACAATACTCCAGGTGCGGTCGCACCATGGAGCGATACAACGGCATTATAACATCCGCACACCTGGACTCCATACCCTTCCTAATAACACCCAACATTCTATTCGCTTTCCTAGCCGCAGCAGCACACTGAGCAGAAGGTTTCAGCGTATCATCGACGACGACACCCAGATCCCTTTCTTGATCCGTAACTCCTAACGCGGAACCTTGCAAGACGTAGCTATAATTCGGGTTCCTCTTACCCACATGCATCACTTTGCACTTGTCAACATTGAACTTCATCTGCCACTTGCATGCCCATTCTCCCAGTCTCGCAAGGTCCTCCTGTAATCGTTCACATTCCTCCTGCGACTTGACGACCCTGAATAATTTTGTGTCATCGGCGAATTTAATTACCTCACTAGTTATTCCCATCTCTAGGTCATTTATAAATACATTAAAAAGCAACGGACCCAGCACAGACCCCTGCGGGACCCCACTAACTACCCTCCTCCACTGAGAATACTGGCCACGCAATCCTACTCTCTGCTTCCTATCTTTCAACCAGTTCTTAATCCATAATAATACCCTACCTCCGATTCCATGACTCTGCAATTTCTTCAGGAGTCTTTCGTGCGGCACTTTGTCAAACGCCTTCTGAAAATCCAGATATACAATATCAACCGGCTCCCCATTGTCCACATGTTTGCTTACCCCCTCAAAAAAATGCATTAGATTGGTGAGGCAAGACTTCCCTTCACTAAATCCGTGCTGACTTTGTCTCATCAGTCCATGTTTTTGTATATGCTCTGCAATTTTATTCTTAATAATAGCCTCCACCATCTTGCCCGGCACCGACGTCAGACTCACCGGTCTATAATTTCCCGGATCTCCTCTGGAACCCTTCTTAAAAATCGGAGTAACATTGGCTACCCTCCAGTCTTCCGGTACTACACTCGATTTTAGGGACAGATTGCATATTTCTAACAGTAGCTCCGCAAGTTCATTTTTAGTTCTATTAATACTCTGGGATGAATACCATCAGGTCCCGGTGATTTACTACTCTTCAGCTTGCTGAACTGACCCATTACATCCTCCAAGGTTACAGAGAATTTGTTTAGTTTCTCCGACTCCCCCGCTTCAAATATTCTTTCCGGCACCGGTGTCCCCCCCAAATCCTCCTCGGTGAAGACCGAAGCAAAGAATTCATTTAATTTCTCCGCTACGGCTTTGTCCTCCTTGATCGCCCCTTTAACACCATTTTCGTCCAGCGGCCCAACCGACTCTTTGGCCGGTTTCCTGCTTTTAATGTATCTAAAAAAATTTTTACTATGTATTTTTGCTTCCAACGCTAATTTCTTCTCAAAGTCCTTTTTTGCCCTCCTTATCTCCGCTTTGCATTTGGCTTGGCATTCCTTATGATCTATCCTGTTACTTTCAGTTGGTTCTCTTCTCCACTTTCTGAAGGATTGTTTTTTGGCTCTAATGATTTCCTTTATCTTACTGTTTAGCCACGCCGGCTGACGTTTAGTCTTTTTTCCCTTTTTTCTAATACGTGGAATATATTTGTCCTGAACCTCCAGGATGGTGTTTTTAAACAGCATCCACGCCTGATGCAAGTTTTTTACTCTGCGAGCTGCTCCTTTCAGTCTTTTTTTCACCATTTTTCTCATTTTGTCGTAATCACCTTTTCTATAGTTAAACGCTAGCGTACTTGATTTCCTAGTTTCACTTCCTTCAATGCCAATATCAAAACCGATCATATTATGATCACTGTTATCAAGCGGCCCTCGTATCGTTACCCCCTGCACTAGATCATGAGCACCACTAAGGACTAAGTCTAGTATTTTTCCTTCTCTTGTCGGCTCCTGAACTAGCTGTTCCATGAAGCTGTCCTTGATTTCATCAAGAAATCTTATGTCCCTTGCGTGTACAGATGTTACATTAACCCAGTCTATATGCGGGTAATTGAAATCCCCCATTATTATTGTGTTGCCCAGTTTGTTTGCGTCCCTGATTTCCTTTAACATTTCCGCATCCGTCTGTTCGTCCTGGCCAGGCGGACGGTAGTACACTCCTATCACTATCCTTTTCCCCTTTGCACATGGAATTTCAATCCACAGTGATTCCAAGGAGTGTTTTGTTTCCTGCAGAATTTTCAATCTATTTGATTCAAGGCTCTCGTTAATATACAATGCTACCCCTCCACCAATCCGATTCACCCTATCACTACGATATAATTTGTACCCCGGTATGACAGTGTCCCACTGGTTATCCTCCTTCCACCAGGTCTCAGAGATGCCTATTATATCTAATTTTTCATTTAGTGCAATATATTCCAACTCCCCCATCTTATTTCTTAGGCTCCTGGCATTCACATATAGACATTTCAAACTATGTTTGTTGTTCCTAAGTACATCATGCTTAGTACTTGACAGTATTAATTGGCAATCTTTTGTCTGATTTTTATTGTTATTTAAAGATACCCGATCTACTACAATCTCTTTTGCAACCTCACTATCAGGATACTCTATCTTCCCTGTTATGGTGATATCTTTGAAAGATACCTTATCCCGAACCATGCTCTTTTGAGCGACTGTCGGCCTTCCCCCCATTTTTAGTTTAAAAGCTGCTCTATCTCCTTCTTAAACGCCGATGCCAGCAGCCTGGTCCCACTCTGGTTAAGATGGAGCCCATCCTTTCGGAATAGGCTCCCCCTTCCCCAGAATGTTGCCCAGTTCCTAACAAATCTAAAGCCCTCCTCCCTGCACCATCGTCTCATCCACGCATTGAGACTCTGGAGCTCTGCCTGTCTCTTGGGCCCTGCGCGTGGCACAGGTAGCATTTCAGAAAATGCTACCCTGGAGGATCTGGATTTCAGCTTTCTACCTAAGAGCCTAAATTTTGCTTCCAGAACCTCTCTCCCACATTTTCCTATGTCATTAGTACCCACATGTACCAAGACAGCCGTCTCCTCCCCAGCACTATATAAAATCCTATCTAGGTGACGCGTGAGGTCCGCCACCTTCGCACCAGGCAGGCAAGTCACCAGGCGATCCTCACGTCCACCAGCCACCCAGCTATCTATATGCCTAATGATCGAATCACCAAGTACAACAGCTGTCCTAACCTTTCCCTCCCGGGCAACATTTGGAGATATATCCTCGGTGCGAAAGGATAATACATCCCCTGGTGGGCAGGTCCTGGCTACAGGAGTACTTCCTACTTCACCAGGGTGATGCTCTCCTTCTAGGAGACCTCCCTCCTCCAAGGTAGCACAGGGGCTACCTGACTGGAGGTGGGACTTCTCTACAACATCCCTGTAGGTCTCCTCTATGTACCTCTCTGTCTCCCTCAGCTCCATCAAGTCTGCTACTCTAGCCTCAAGAGAACGGACACGTTCTCTGAGAGCTAGGAGCTCTTTGCATCGGGCACACACATATGACACCTCACCAATTGGGAGATAATCATACATGTGACACTCAATGCAAAAGACTGGATAGCACCCCTCTCGCTGCTGGACTGCTGACTCCATCTTAGTGTTTTTTGAGTTTTTCCGTAATTTAAAACTTGCTAAAGTATTAAGGATATCAGCCTATCACTAACTTACAGTTCCTCCTTTAAACCCCAATCTTCAAGTTCCGAAAGCACAAGCAAAATTTGTTCACTTACCAGAGAAATATCCTCTTCTCCCAGAACTTATTAGAAGGAACAGACCTGGGAGTCACTCCAGCGAAGGCTCCGAGGATATGCAGATGAGCTGCAAGTCCTCCACGGCACCTGAGAAGGCAACCGGTGGGAGAGCTGGGCACCTCTCAACCAAGAAAAGGCTTACCAGGGGTTAGGCCGAAGCCAGCATTCCTCCCCCTGAGGGTCACCTGATCCTGGCTAAGAAGTACCTGACAACTCTCTCACTGGTACCATAAATCTTCCTTTTCTACAGATTTCTACCTCCACCCACCAATACAGCTGTCAGAACTACAAAGTCTCTTGCCTTAGGGCAGTAACTTCTGAAAATCTACGAACTGTGAATAAATTAGCTATTTATTCAATAAAAGTAAATTTCAGAAAAATATAGGACTTCTAGTTTTCACTGATGTGCTGAGGTTATACTCTCCGGTTATTTTAGCACATTTGCTTTAAGAAGATACTATGCTTTAAGAGACCAGAACATCTACATGAGGAGTTTTCCAAAGATTAGGAGCTTGATTGTTTGTGCCAATTGAGTATGTGCCAATTGTATTTGATAAGGTGATAGAACAACAAGATGGTGCTGGTCCTATGATCTTAATGTTCAAGTTGAGAGGTAAAGGATCAGTTGCTCAGCCAGATAAAGAGGTCTGCCTGTCATCAAAACCTTAAACACCAATGTTAAAATCTTGAAGTGAATCCCCTTCTCCAACGATGTATTGGAAGGAAAGGAGCAACATACTCAAACCTGTGGATATAACAAAACGATCTGATAGTAGTATTTTAATTGTAACTGTTTAAGTCAGGGGTCTCCAAACTAAGGCCCCTGGGCTGGATGTGGCACTGGAGCAAGATTTTTCTGGCCTTTTCATGCTTTTTCTCTTTCCATATCAGATCTGGCCCCCAGAATGTGGTTTCCCTTTCTTTTGGCCATATTTTCAGTTCTGTTTTTCTTTCACTCCCTCCCTTCTGTAACTCACTGTGAGAAACCCAGTTTTAGAGTGTGGCCCTTTCCTCTCTGTTCTTCCTCGCTAAGTTTCTCGCTGGTCAGATCCTTCCGAAAAATGGCAACAGTGCCGTGAATAAGGTGAGAGCTTGAGAGCTATGAATAGCTAGTGCCACGGAGCCTAGGACTGCTAAATCTGCCAAAAGTGAATCCACTCAATGTTGTTTGATCCCTGTGATCACAGCTCGGCCTTGGCTTGCATAGTCTACTGTAATAGTGACAGTGCCCAGCTCATGACAGGTACTTCTTGCTCTAGGTTATGAAACGTTTCCAGGTTTTTTAGATATTTGATATACTGCTCTTAAGTCGAGCCATCAGGGCAGTATAAAATATATTACTCCAAAATAGGTGTAAAGAGGGTCAATAGATATAGTAGGAAGAACAATATTTTAAGCAAAGGAGAGAAGTATACTGTTACCATGTCCACGATTCTGGCATTCTCGGCAATGCATCACCACCACTATTATCCACCAACAGCAACATAAAGCATAAATCTCCCCAAATAAATGTGTCAGCAGCAGATTTAAATTATTGATGTGTAGATCGCATTTGCACCCAATAAAGGAGAGTATTCCATAAGGTGGGACCTATGACACAGCTTTGGGGATGCGTTTTTCTCTCTCTGTGAGTATGCATGGCTGCTTTTGTTTTCCCAATCTTCAGGACTCAGCTGTTAGTGTGCCCAGTGTTCAGAACTTGGGGTGGGAAGGTTAGTGCTCCATGCTGTCAGTCTGATAAGGAAACAGGAATGTGTGTGCAGATGTGGGGGGGGGGGGGGGGGAAGTAAGAGTAAGAAGAGACTGAAGGGAAGGAGATTTAGTTTAATGCTCACTAGATTTGAAGTATTTCAGAATGGGAGTTTTTGTGATATGTTCTGTCACCAACAGGCTTATTTTCGAAAGTAATCGCAGGCCATTTCCTGACATAAATTGGGAGATGGCCGGCGATCTCTCAAAAGCGGCGAAATCAGTATAATCCAAAGTGGAGTTTTTGACAGCATCACCGCTGTCCCGTTGCCTCGCCGGTGAAAGTTCAAGGGGACGTGTCAGCGGCTTAGCAAAGGCGGGACATGGGCGGGTATGGGCTTGGCTACCAGATGGCCGGCTTTCGTGGATAATGGGGAAAAAAAAAGCGGCATTAATCAGTATTTCGCCGGGTTTACTTGGTCCTTTTATTTTCACGACCAAGCCTCAAAAAGGTGCCCCAACTGACCAGATGACCACTGGAGGGAATGGGGAATGAGCTCCCCGTAGTCCCCCAGTGGTCACCAACCCCCTCCCACGCTAAAAAAATAAAAATAAAAACCTTTTTTTACCAGCCTGTATGCCAGCCTCAAATGTCATACCCAGCTCCCTGACAGCAGTATGCAAGTCCCTGGAGCAGTTTTTAATGGGTGCAGTGCACTTCAGGCAAGCAGACCCAGGCCCACCCCTCCCCACCTGTTACACTTGTGGTGCTAAGTGTTGAGCCCTCCAAACCCCTCCAGAACCCACTCTACTCACATGTAGGTGCCCCCCTTCACCCATAAGGGCTATGGTAATGGTGTAGAGTTATGGGGAGTGGGTTTGGGGGGATTTGGGAGGCTCAGAACCCAAGGGAAGGGAGCTATGCACCTGGGAGGTTTTTTTGTATTTTTTTAAATTTTTAGGAGTGCCCCCTAGGGTGCTCGGTTGGTGTCCTGGCATGTCAGGGGGACCAGTGCACTACAAATGCTGGCTCCTCCCACGACCAAATGCCTTGGATTTCGCCGGGTTTGAGATGGCCAGCATTTTTTTCTATTATCGCTAAAAAACCAAAACCGGCGATCTCAAACCCGGCGAACTCTGGCATTTGGCCGGGCTAAACCATATTATCGAAAGAAAAGATGGCCGGCCATCTTTTTTGATAATACGGTTCCGGCCAGCTGTAGCGCCACCGCCAAAATAGATCGCCGGCGAACTATTTCGCTGGCGACATTCGATTATGCCCCTCCAAGTCATCTTGATGCTGCTTTTAAACTGGAGACAAAGCATTTATTTAAGAAAGTGACCCACTAGCAAAAAAAAAAAAAGTTCCATGTTTATTTTGAAACATGGGGTTGGATCATCTCTGAGTGGGGTTAAATCAGTTCTGAAACTGTTCGCATAGTGTGAACTCACAAGAAAACTAAAGGCGCCTAGCAGCTGAGAGGAGGTGCTTGCCAACATCTTGTGTTCTCTATCTGTTCAAAGAGTTATAACTATTATCATGTCACCACTAAAATGCACTGTGACATTGTATATAGCTTCCTGCTGCCATCTACCATTTATCATGGGTTTGAGGTGACAGAAAATGTTGTATATTAGAGAAACAAGCAAGCTTTTTTTTTCATATGTATGATAAACAGAAGTATTTTCAGCTCAAATGCTTCCTGAGCTATCTGGCCAGGATTGTGATGAGGACCCCAGAAGCATTATTGGATCCATACATAATCCTGCTTAATGACTCTCATTCTGAACTAAAGCATAGCTCTCGCTTTTGAATACATTTCTTGGGCAATTTTGAGTAGCCCTTGGGAGTGCCTCATATTATGAGAGCGAAAGGAATGTGCAGTATGAAAATCTACATGCACTTTTAGCCAGACAGAAGAGGGCAGCTTTCAGCCAGGCTAGTATACCTGGGCAAATACCTAAAAATGTTTTTTTCCTGTGGTCATGTGTTAATTACCGAAGTGCATTGGCGCACACAGAGTTCTAAATTTACACTCCAGCTGCTGCTCTTGTCTCATTGCAGTGTACGAATGTGTGAATAATTCAAAGTGGAACTGGAACCAGGAAGATTTCAACCTGGTTAAATTCAACACGAATTGCTGCTTTTTGCCCATATTCACCAGGGAAGAGGGAGAGAGAACTCTGAGTCTGTTGGATCTGTCCCAGGGAATCTGGGCAACATCTGAAGTGAATCTACTATTCTGAGGAAACCTGATACAAATAACTTTAAATCCATTTTAGATTCCTCAAAGATCTCGAGTGGATTTTTTCACAAATGTTGATTTTTGTAAAACAGAAGTTTGTTGAATCACTGAATAAATCTGCAGAATTGTATGCAGATTGATGACTTCCATTCTTAATAAAAATTCTCATGGCACCATTGTCATACACAGTGCAGATGAGAGGGAAAATGTGGTGTTGGGAGAAGCTAAAGGACCCCAGTTGAGGTTTAGAATTTAGGGTTCAGCACAAACCCTAGTTAAAAGCAGTCAGCTTACCCCTCCCCCCCAATATATTATAACAGCATATCTGAACTATGGTGACACAGATTGAAATTTCTTTATACGGACCAGTAAAGCAACATTGTGTCTTCTCTGAAGCTACAATGGTGAAGTTTTGTGAAAAAGATCAGTTTTCTTCAGTTTTTGATATGTGTTCAGGGCTTATCTGCCTAAAAGTGCTGCATCTGTGCCCATGAAGGATAATTGAAATATCCCCACCAGACACATCACAGCTGTACTGCCCCTGGGTGAACATGAGTTCAAAGTAGGCCCATGGCTATGCCACTGACTGTATGGTTGATCTCCTTCCCCCACACCCCCAGAAAAATTTTGTTGGTTTGGAACAAATACCTGGTATGTGGACTCTTGAAACCTCTCTGGGTTGGCCTTCTAGCTGTTGGTCATCCCATTCCAAGAAGCTGGCTGTAGACACTGCAGTCAGTAGATTTATATTTGCTGCATCCTCTGTAGGTGAACCCCTTAACCTCTATAGGGATTAATCACTCTAAAAATAGGGGTTACTTTTTATACACAGTGATTGGGTAAAAGGAAACCCTTAGATCAGTGGTCCCCATACCTGTCCTAGAGACTCCCCAGCCAGTCAGGTTTTCAGGATTTCCACAATGAATATGCATGAGAGAAATTTCCATGCAAATATGGCAGTGCGTGCAAATCTATTTCATGAATATTCTGAAAACCTGATTGGTTGGGCAGCCTCCATGACAGGTTTGGGGAACCATTGCCCTAGATTTTGTCTTCTAACTTTGTTGTTTAACTGTGTAACTTAAGCAAATTTGGGTAATTTGAATCAAAAATAATCATCAAACAACACTTTGCATTATTGACTACCAGAACTTGCTGCTTCCTTTCTTTTTTTCTATTGTGCAAAAGTGACATCAGTGTGAAAATGGTGTTTACTGAAGGTGTTACGATATGTTATGAGGTACTTATATTCCACCAACTCCCAATAATAGCTCAAAAAGGATTACAAAAGATAAGAAAATAAAATATAACAAAAGAAGTATTAGTGATGCTTTAAATACTTTCCAAATAAATAAGTCTTTAAACCTGTGCGAAACATAAATAAAAATTCAGTGATCTTAATTCAACAGGCGGTGAATTCCAAAATTGTATAGCTTGTAACACACGTGAGTCAGAATGCTCTTATAGTGAATACCATGAGGGAGGAATAATATAACAAAAATAAACGAGAGACACAAGGAGTCTGTGTGATATTGGGAAAAGAAAATAAAGATATTAAGTTCCCTGGATAAGGTCCATCGAAAATCTTGACTATCCTACACGCCAGTTTAAGAAAAAATGCGGGCTTGATCCGAAGCTAATGGAGACGAACCAACAATGGAGTCGCACGGTTAGACTGCATAAGAAAAATGAAAAATCAGTTTGGCTGCAGTATTCAGAAGAATTTGAAGTTTTCGCTGGAGTTTGTGTAATTGATGCATAAGAGAATATTACAGTAATCTAATGAAGATAATGTAGAAGCATGAACCAAAAGAGCAAAGTGCTCTTCAGAGAAAAACAGATGAAGATGGCAAAGTTGTCTTAAAAAAAAAAAGTTGATAACATTAAGCACTTGTGGTTCCAAAGAAGGAGTGGTATCATGAACAACACCTACAAGTTTAGAAGTTCTTTCTCTCTGCAAAGATAAGACATCTGTCAAAGTTAAGTTCATTGGAATAGAATGGGATTGATGGCTTAACCATAAAACCTTAGTCTTATTTTTGTTAAGCTGCAAACCATGATCTTTACATCTATCATTTCACATGGTAATACAAGTTGATATGAGCAATGTTGTGGCTGTCCAAACTTCTTTGACTGGTACTAAAAGAAACATGTCGTCCACATAAGAAACATATTTTCCACATAAGAAACATATTTAACTCCAAGAGCCCTGTTTACTAAGCTGCACTGTAAGCACGCTAACATTTTTAGCGCGTGCTAACAATGGAGACACCCATATGAATATTTGGGTGTCTCTAGTATTAGCGCATGCTAAAAATTAGCATGCGCTAAAAACGCTAGTGCGTCTCAGTAACCAGGGCCCCAAGTGAGCTAAATCCAACATCAAAAGCAGTCATGTAAACAAAAAGGTCGGTGACAATGGAGAGCCTCCAGGCACCACGCAATGCGGAACCCAGCATGAGAAAATGCGTTGTTCATTTTAACTTTATAATTTCAATTATATAAAAATTCTTGAAATTTAGCTACTGTGATCAATGATATAAAGGCCGCAGTCAAACTGTAATAATATAAGGTCCTTACCTCTTGCAAAAATGGATTTGACCTCAGAAATTAAAGCATAAAGAAGGGATTCTGTACTATGAGCTGGATGAAAATGAAACTATAAAGGACTGAAACAATTATGTACGTGTAAGTAATCAGATAACAATTCTGCCACAACTGACTTCATAATTTTAGCAAGAAGTGGAATATTTACCACAGGTTTGAAACTAGAAGGTATAGGATCTAGGCTGGAATTTTTCAAAATGGGGGTCAAAATGATACCACCTAGTAGAGTTGGAAAGTGGTCCGTTTCTAAAAGCATATTTAAAAAAAAAGATTGTAAGCTACCTAACAACTGGTAACGGAGGAGATACCAACAAATATTTATTCATTTTATTTATTTATTGGGATTAACCTCCTTTATGAAGAGATTCACCCAAAGCGGTATACAGCAGGTACAGTTTAAGATAAAACTTACAATTTTGTTAACAGCATAATAATAGTAAAATAACAAACAATAAACTAAATACAATAAATGAGGTCAACTTCAAAAACAGTAAATTGAAACCTAATAACAGGACTACTGTGAAACAGTATCAAAAATATACATAAGTAACAGCACTAAAATTCAAATACCAGAGATATAATCCAATGTTAGCATAATACTAATGATACATCTAATAAGCATGTATTAGAACATTCAACTAACATAGATATGATGGCTAGATTGTCTACATTATGGTTTACTATATAGCTGAGGGACCAATTGCAGTTATATAATGGGAACCTCCTTCCTTAGCAAGTGAATCTCTCTCTTGTAGTGTCTATTGTATTAAAGGAGGAAAAAGACTTCAGATGCTCAACACACTCTGTTTCAGTTTATATAAACAGTGAATGATTGAATGCTTAATATCCACTATTGAAGGAAATTCTTCTTGATGTGGATATCATGTGAACTCCTCATGAGTCAAGAAATTGCCAGAAAGTCAAGAGTATGAACTTTCTCATGTGTAGGTTGAAATGGTCGAAGAAGAAAAGAAAAGGTTAAGCAAAGATAAAATTTCAGCCATCTGTATCATCCCTTTTTATCCAGAGGCAAATTTATATCACTGAGTAAAATAAATTAATGGAATTTTGTCAACTGATCAGACAAAAACTCCATTAAAATATTTTGAACATCTTTCCAATTGCCTAGTGGTCCGTAGACTAGAACAAACCCTGCAGGCCCAGACAAAGCCTGATCCTGAAATTTACATGACATCTCTAAGCCTGGGAGAGAGATGGAATCAACAAAAGGTACTTTAAAAAAAATCTTTAAAAATAATAACAGGTTCACCACGTTTCTTATCCTGCCTAGGGCAGCATAAAACTTTGTAGAATCATTTCCTGTAAGCCAGGTTTCCGTAATAAAAGACAAATCAACTGTGAATCATTAATCAAATCTCTTAGGAAGAGACTCTTATTACAAATTGACCTTACATTAAAATATATGTAAGGAATAGGCAAGTAAGAAGAATCATTCTCCATGTGAATCCTATGCACAGGGAATTAATTTTTCAAGCAGTGTTTAGTTCTGTTGTTCTTGGATATGTCAAGTGGGCAATTCCCAACTACAACTTCAATGGGTTTAAGAGCAGAAAAAATATTAAAAGGAGCAGGGCCAGTCTTAGGCAGGGGCAACAGGGGCAGCCATACAGGGCCTCGCATTCTCAGAGGCCCCATGGCATGACCAGTGGCATTAGTAGTCTTTCCGCGGAACCCACTTCCGCCTTACCTCCACCTCTACCACTGCCTCTGCTTTGTAAATTTGTTCCCCTTGGCTTTACCTTGGAGTTGGTGCGTCATGCGTGGCAACCAGTAGTCCTCTTTTCATCACTCACAGCCAATCAGGAGCGCCCTTTGAGGTGCCAGATGACTCCCTGACCAATCACAGACAGCTGCACTGCACTTCTGTAGCTCAGCCATGTGGAAAAACTGGGGCTTGGTCCAGAGAAGTACAGGCAAGCTGTGAATGTGATTGTGAACGAACGGAACCGATCCAGTGCTCATCTCAGATGAAAAGAATATAGTTTTCGCACAAACCAGAAACAAAAACTTGAGAGATTCTAGTTCCATCCACACTAGCGGATATCACAACGAACCATGTGGGTTTAGGTGGGCATCATCTATGCGGAAAATGCTCAGTTTCTAAACACTCCATGAACATTACAGAGTTCAAAGATTCACAGACTGGAAAGAAGTACCATTTACATTTTCAATCAGACCGTAACACCAGCCATGTCATTTATGTTATCATTTGTCCTTGTAAAAAGGTGTACATTGGAAAAACCAAAAGATCAGTAAAAACCAGAATAATAGAGCATAGGAGTTGCGTCAAATGAGGAATTCTGTCCGCACCACTCACAGAACATTGGACTTCTCATAATCACTCCATCGATGATCTCCAATTTTTCGTTCTCAAACATATTATCAAGAGATGGTGGAAAGGGGACATTGAATCAACTTTATTAAGAGAAGAACAAAGATGTATCTTCTTTTTCAACAGTTTACATCCCAATGATCTCAATGCAGAGATAGACTATCCGCCTTATTTTGAAAGAGAAAGACACCCATATTTCGACCCAAATCGGGAGATGGGCGTCTTTCTCCCGTGGGCGCCCAAATCAGTATAATCGAAAGCCGATTTTGGGTGTCTTCAACTGCAATCTGTCGTGGAAATGACCAGAGTTGATGGGAGCGTGTCAGAGGCATGGTGAAGGCGGGACTGGGGTGTATTTATCAGCCGAGGAGAGATGGGTGTCCTCGGCCGATAATCGAAAAAAGAAAGGCGTTTTTAGCGCGAATTTGGGTCACTTTTTTGGACCCTTTTTTTTCATGAACAATTCCCAAACAAGTGCCCTAAATGACCAGATGACCACCGGAGGGAATCAGGGATGACCACCCCTGACTCCCCCAGTGGTCACTAACCCCCTCCCACCCAAAAAAAAGAGCTTTAAAAACTTTTTTTCCAGCCTGTATGCCAGCCTCAAATGTCATACCCAGCTCCATTACAGCAGTATGCAGGTCCCTGGAGCAGTTGTTAGTGGGTGCAGTGGACTTCAGCCAGGTGGACCCAGGCCCACCCCCCCCCCACCCTGTTACACTTGTGGTGGTAAATGGGAGCCCTCCAAACCGCCCCCCAAAACCCACTGTACCCGCATCTAGGTGCCCCCCTTCAGCCATAAGTGCTATGGTAATGGTGTAGAGTTGTGGGGAGTGGGTTTTGGGGGGGATTTGGGGGGCTCAGCACCCAAAGGATGGGAGCTATGGACTTCAGAGGTAGTTAACTTTTTTTTTGATTGTTACAAGTGCCCCCTAGGGTGCCCGGTTGGTGTCCTGGCATGTGAGGGGGACCAGTGCACTACGAATCCTAGCCCCTCCCACGACCCATGCCTTGGATTTGTTCGTTTTTGAGCTGGGCGGCTTCGGTTTCCATTATCGCTGAAAAGCGATTCCGCCCAGCTCAAATTCATACAAATCCGATGCATTTGGCTGGCACAAACCGTATTATCGGAAAAAAGATGGACGCCCATTTTTTTTTAAAACACGGTTTGTTACGCCCCTTCACATACCCGTTCTCGGAGATAGACACTCATGGAGATGGGTGTTCACGTTCGATTATGCCCCTCCACATTTTCCTTTGAAACTTTACTGCCCATTACACAGTTCTTTCATATTCGCTACACTCCCAAGGATGCACTGTTTCCCATGTGATCGCTTTTTCAATTTCATTTTTAATTTAATTTTTTTAATTTTGTTATATCTTCAGAACCATTCTCAAAACTTCGATATGATTATCTATGTTGTATGTTTGAATTTCATTTTATATGTAATTGTGCATATATAGCATTTATGTATTTATTAATATCACACACACATTTTTCACAGCTGTTTGTAAAGGTATTACTTAGAGTTGTGTTTTAAAAAATGTTTTTAAAATGTTTTATTTTTTATTTTATAGGAGTACGTGATCATGTTCAGTTACATTTTTAGTATTTTCAGTCTCCCATACTTCATATTTCACTTCCATTTTTTAGTTTTTTTATTTTTTCTCAATTTTCATTTGATCAGTTTTTTCATCTTCATTTCACCTTAGTCAACATTTTATGAAAGTCAGCACACAGAATCAATAATGATTTCATAATATTTTATCAATATGCCTTTTACCTTTTCACGCACGTAGGTCAACTTTAACTTATTTTAGATATGAGGCAATATAGCTTGCTTACTGGATGTCACAACCATATCTTTTACAGGACAATATATTCATTATACTTAGAATGGAGCATTCATAGTTACAGTTATATACATATATTTTAAATTTTTTATTGTTTTTTAATCATTTTTTTATTTTTGTACATAGTCCCATATGCACACATAGTGGGTCGTTCAATATATCACTAAGGATTCACGTTGTATTGCACAACATTTTCCTTTCACTTTTTTTACTTCATTTTTTGTTGCTCACAATTTTATTACCATGTTTTATCTTTTCAACTATTCATCTACTACGTCAGCTTCGATAGTTTGCACCTCAAAATACACAGTGTATGCACTGTGCAGCATAGCCATTTGCACAACTCACGAATTTTTCACATTCACTAATGTATCTGATTCATATGCGTAAGCACTGGTTTACTAACCAATTTGTCTCACCATCATAGTTCCTTTTATGTAATTAGAACATCTCTTGCATTTGGCTACAGGTTGTCATTCATACCTATCACTCATCAAACATGTTACACATACACCAACACAAACGTCATGTCCTTTCATTAACATTCTTTGGACAGTCATCATGTCCTTTCATTCAGCCTATTTAACTGACATCATTCTGATTACACCAGTTTGGATCATTTATTTTAGCAAACAACACATTGTTTTGTTACTCAGCGGCTTTACGAGAGAGGAGGTAAGCGCTTCATCTTTTTACAAGCTTGCACTTACTCCATTTTTTGTCTAATAATAGTAATAGCCAATGGTATTGACTTGTTTAGACTTCTTTCAACTTTTACATTTTCGTTGCCACTAGACAACACAAAAGTATAGAATATATATACATTCGTCTGATTTGAAGGAAGTTCTTCAAGCCACATCATTTTGTTTCATCCATGGTATTTATACAGCTTTATTTCAGCTAACACACTTCGGGTTTTTTTGGCGCCTTTTTTCAAAAATATGACATCAACATCCTCTTAACCAATTAAAGCACAGTGTCCGAATGTCATTCAGATCCGGTAAGTAAATAAATAAATACAAATGTATATATCATTTTATACCAAGGCATAATCCATGTTTTACATAAAGATTTTTCCAATCTCAAGTTACACTGTTGTTCATCGTCTATAGCAGAGGTAGGCAATTCCAGTCCTCGAGAGCCGCAGGCAGGTCAGGTTTTCAGGATATCCACAATGAATATGCAGGAGATAGATTTGCAAGCACTGCCTCCATGGTATGCAGATCTATCTCCTGCATATTCATTGTGGATATCCTGAAAAACTGACCTGCCTGCGGCTCTCGAGGACCAGAGTTGCATACCCTTGGTCTATAGTATCTACATTTTCATTTTTGGATAACACGCTTCACAGACTTTACAATTCCGTTTTTTTTGGCGCCTTTTTTCAAAAAATACGTCATCTACTTCCTCTCCATCAATGAAAGCACAGGGTCCTACCTCTATCAAGAACTTGCTAGTAAACATGTATATATTTATTTATTTATTGCATTTGTACCCCACATTTTCCCACCTTTTTGCAGGCTCAATGTGGCTTACAGAGTAAGGTTATGATAAAGTCAATACATGATTTAAATACAGTTGATCATAAGCTGAGGTAAAAGAGGATTTAGAAGGACGGGAGTTGGGTAGGTTGTATGATAAGTGTTTTAGATGTGCTTGAGTGGTTTAAGGGATGATTTGTATCATTGAGGGTGACTTTTGTAAGCTTTGTCAAAGAGGTATGTTTTCAGAGCTTTGCGGAAGCTGGTTAGATTGTTCATGGTTTTCAGGGTCTTGGGTAGCGCATTCCAAAACTGTGTGCTTTTGTATGCAATTTTATATATATTGGTTATAGTTTTTCATTTTCATTAACACACATATGTTTTGTTTTACATAGTTTTGATGTCTTTGTATTTTAAAATTCACTATGTTATCAGAATCATCTTTTCTCACCACACTGTTCAAATCGTCTGTACTTCTCCAATAAATACTTTCCATTCATGCTGCATACAACATTTCTTTCATCCTGATAGGACCATTTATATTAACACAAGTAGGTTTTAATTTGCCTAATTCATGCACTAGTTGTTTTCATGCACTCTCAATATCTCTATATATAAAAGGCACCACCAACGTTCTAAATGAAGCCTCCAGCCGGAAGTGTGAAGGGGGAGGGATATCCGGTTTCCCCATGAGTGTCAGCCCCACCCTCGCTCTCTCTGTAACACAAACAGTGAAGGAAAACACAGCAAAGCACGAAATCAAATCGCTCTCTCTGTAACAGTGAAGGACTCAGAAGGGGGAGGGGACAGAGGGCAGAAGCCCTCACTATCTCTGTAACACAAACACAGCAGGAAACTTAACACTGAAGGACTCGACTCCGAGGGGGGGAAGGGAGAGAGGGCAGAGGGCAGGGACACACACACTCCCACATGCTCACAGAAGAAAACCTTGCTAGCCCCCGTTTCATTTGCATCAGGAACGGTGCTTTTTTACTAGTATTTTATATATTTTCACCCACATCATTTGAATCAGCTGTACATTAATACTTTCTGTTGATGCTGGCTTTTGATTATCATAACACACTGTTCTTAGGAACCATCTTTTGATCTTGATGTAATGACATGTATTTGTTCACTTATATATAGACAAACAAAGGATTTTGTTTGCAAGACTAGAGTGTTTATTTCTCTCCAGTGTTGAATATTACACTGCAACACCAGAGGTACCACAAACATTTTTTTTTCAACTATATTTTATTTATTACCAATTCATTTATCCTTTTTGTCACACGACATGGTTTCCACTTTCATCTCGCTTTAGTAGAATTTATATAACTTGTTATATTTGTTTTCATTTTTATTCTTATCATCACCCATTATTATTGATTACCTGTCCTTCACTTCTAAATCAAAATATCAGCTTATGCACATTTTTATGTTACAATTGCACATAAAGTTTTCAGTGTTTTTATATACTGCATATCCTTCTTATAACAATTATGTTTGCCATCATAATAATAATTATTACCATTACACTATGTGTTTGCATAATGAATGTCTATAAGATTTTTATATCAATTGGACACAAATATACTTTATTTTGTATATCCAATAGCATTAATATATGTAACAATATTTATTTTATATAATCAATAATATTTATACATTCAAAATGTCTTCACCATTACAGTTTTATATGTCATATCATGCGTTTTATATGCTTACAACCTATATGTTTTATTTTACTTTATTTGAGTTTGTCTTACTTCATTTTATTTTGTTTTACTTCAGATGTATAATTTCACATAATTTATTCATTTATCTATGTATTTCAAACTGTACACCATATATGTTCATGTCTGTTTTCTTCATGTAGATTGATCAAGACCCCTGAGGCAGGCCTTAGGGCTGAAACACGGCCGTGTCGGGTCATTTTTTAGCATCTTTAATAAAGACTCTTTTGTTATCCTCCTTGGATTGTCCTCACTTTTTTTTTTTTGCATCAGTCGTAGTAGCAGAGTCCTCAGATAAGCACTGTCAGTCAGCAGAAAGATGGTGCTATCACCGTTTTGCAACAAAAACTAAACATTATAGTGTGAAACAACTTAATGCTGAATCTCCAACAAAGAGTTGGACATTAGGGGCTTAAATAAGCTTCTGAAAAAAGATTGAAGAAATTGGTACAGAAGTTGGGAAGAACTTGATCCACACATGATCAACACTACAATACGACAGTGGTGTGTATTTCTTATTCTTGTGTGCCTCTTTGAGAAGGGCATTTTGAACAATTCTGTGACTAAAAATAATCTTATTTACATTGCAAGAGTAGCTCCATGTTTCTTACTAATTGAGAAAGGTCACTGTTAATCTGATCATGAGCCCTTGTGCTTAGGCCGAGGCTTAGGAAGGACCTTGGTGAAGGCCTAGGGTAGACCAAACAGGCACTAAGCAATACCATGGGCCACAAAGCCCTGCACACTCAGGACAATCAACAAGCACCACAAGGGAGATAGACCACTCAGGTGGTCCCACAAGGCCGATCTGGAACCCACTCGTACAGAGTCTAAGCGTATGGGCCTCATGGCCGAACTGGAACCGAATCATACACTAGGGAAGGGAAAAGAAAAACGAGGGGTCCCTGAAGGGACTGGAAGGGACTGGAGCTCAAGCAACGCACACAGCACTAGCCAGTGACACAAAGGGAAGGGCGACAGACTAAACTGGCGAATACAGCCTATGACCAGAGGGAGAGAATACAAACAAAGGCTACACAGACACTCAGGTAGCAGAGGGTAAAGCCCACAGGGAAAAAGGGAAAGCCGGGGACAGAATGGGACACTATAGACACGGACTGTACAAGAGCGAAGCTCCACAGGAATGGCTAAACAGGAAAAAACAGGCTGAAGGAGAAAAGGCTGCTTTCAAATAAGGACAGGAAAGAAGCAGGCACACAAGAGTACAGAAAGGGATAAGGCAGACACCAGAGAAAGGCTGCCTAACAGAGGCAGCGCTCACAGAAGGCAAATACCAAGCACTGCACATAAAGGGTTAACACTGAGTAAAGGAAACTTAAACAAACAAAGCAGGATATGCTTACCACGGACAGAAAGGCTACCTAACAGAAGCAGGACTCACAGAAGGCAAATATCAAGCTCTGCACATAAAGGGTTAACACTGAGTAAAGGGAAACTTAAACAAACAAAGCAGGCAGGCACCAGCTTACTAGGGACAGAAAGGCTGCTTAACCAGAGGCAGGGAGAGACAAGGCAGAAGACAGACCCAGCTGCCCTGCAGAGAAGCAATCAAGGACACGCTGGTTACAACCAGCATACAAACACACACACACACACACACACACGGAGACCACAAACAAAAGGAGAGCAAGCAAAACTCCCCAAAATACACACTGTAGGGAAAGGTAAGTTTAAATAGGTCTGACTTCTGACGTCTGCTGCTTCAAACGTCAGCCCAATCAGAAGTGAGTCCCTGTCATTCCCCTGCCTGTCTCAGTAGAATCATAACAGTCACATACGGTTTTGCTAAATATATCCTGGACAACTGTTTCTTTCACATTTTTTAATCTTGTATTTTACAAGGTATGTGAAAACAGCATTAGGCTGTGTTAATGTGTATTGTTGCTTTGTTTTCAACACACTTCTGCACATTTACTGAAAGTTTGACTTAAATAGGTGCTCAGTAATTCATGAGGTAAAATGTGTGGATTTCCTTTTTTTTTGTTCACCATGTAATGTAAACAATGATATCACACTGATGTCACTTTTGCTTGATAGAAAAAGTAAGGAAGCAGCAGGTTCTGGCAGTCAATTATGCAAAGTGTTTGTTTGACATGCATTTTGGTACAAATTATTCAAATTTGCTTAAATAATGCTGTTGTACAACAAAGTTAGATGACAAAATCTAAGGGTTACATTTTTTTTGGCAATTACTGTGTAAAATCCTTATTTTAGAACTAAAGAGTGACTGATATCAGGGGTAGATATACCAGCTTATCATTAGAGTAGTGCCTGAGGTCTCAGGGACCTACTCTCCCCTAGGTAGTAATAACCAGTAATATATGTCAGATGGTTGGTTAGGGGCCTATAACTCTTTGCCCAGGAGCATAGATCACTGTCAGTCTGCTCTAGGGTGATGCCCTACCTGGTCAACAAAATTTGTACACACAAAGAAATATGTTCTTTCTGCTCCATGTAAGGAGCAAGTCATTTCTTATATAATATATGTAAAGTGACAGGAGATTTAAATCACTTTTAAACTATTAAGTTAAAAAGTGAAATCAAGCAAGTCATATGGACTTGTCAGACTCGCATGCCATATGGATCACTTCCTTTTTTTTTGGATAATTCTTTCTAAGCTTTGTGATCTGATTACTTTCACTGGAGAATCTATGGTCATACTTTATGAAGTGTGATGGACCTAGGCCTTAACACACACCTTCCAAATCAAGATTAGGGGTTGAAACTTGGAAAAAAAATAAGTTTTTAGGTGCATTAATAATTTGATCTCCAGATATAACCCTGTATGATTTATATTGGAATTGGACCATACTGTTTCAAAACAGGTGCGGGCAGAAAGGCTGTCGTCTCCTCCTCCTCCTCCTGCTCTACTGCTTTCAATATGAAGTTTGAACCACACAGGGCTCCTTAGTCTTGTGAGATCCATCAGCCAAATGCAGTGTAAATTTCAAAGTGAGGTGGACAAGAGAAGCAGCGCTTTACTATTTTTAGAACTATTATGTGGTTTTTTTTTCTTGTGTATATATTTGGCAACACTTACTAATTTTGTTATACCAATACTGTTTCCAGAATCTGAACAAAGCACCAAGGTAGAGGAGAATGAATAGCCTAAAAAATAAAATGAGAGAGTTGGTATATAGCATTAAGTGAAGAGGTGGCCGAAACTTGATTCGTGTTGAGTCATTAGATGTTTAAATAAAATTGAGTACATATCCAACATCATCTAGCTTCACTGTGTTTGGTGTGTCTTTGGGACCGTGAGGATTTCTGTTCTTCTCTTTTGTTACGCCCTTTGATACAAAATGAATCGAACTGTGATTTTGTATTTAAAAATGTGTTTGTTTGTACATTAGGTTCTATATAATATGATTATATATGCTCTTTTGTAAGCCACTTAATTAAATGGTATATAAGTTTTTAAAATATAAATAAATACTCTCTCAACTTCTCAAATAAAAGATCACAGAGAATGGAGATAAGTGGGTGTTGTACAATCTTTTATTCGAGTTTTTTGAGACAGAGGAAAGAGAAATGACCTGGTTTAGGCAGTGGCGTTCCTAGCCTGGATGGCACCCGGGGCGGATCGCCAATGCGCCCCCCCCCCCCCCGGGTGCAGTGCGCCCCCCCCCCCCGCCTGCAAAATGACACCACCCCAGGTGCACGCCGCTGGGGGGGGGGTGCTGCGGCGCGCGCCTGTGGGCTCCGACTTTGCTAACTTTGCGCGTTCGCTGCAGCTCCCTCTGCTCCGGAACAGGAAGTAACCTGTTCTGGGGCAGAGGGAGCTGTTTTCTTCTTTGTGCAGGTTAGAGAACTCTGATTTTCCTTGTGAAATGTCAGGCTTCAATAGGAAACATATATCCCGGATGGTTTGGAGGCCCTGTTACATCACAGAACACATACCTATATAATGCAGAGTATAAGTGCAGTGATGTCTGCATTGAGCTCCTGCCAGAAAGCATTCCAAGATGAGCTCATGATCACTCCAGTGGACAGAAGTGCTATTTTCTGGATATCCAAGTTTCACTGCTCTGTACTCTAAGATCTCTGTTCTAAATATAAAACTACATTGCTACTCCAGATTTAACAAAAAAACAGTCTTCACTGAGCATGTGACTGATTTTAAAACCTTTGCCTAGGATATTACAGCTGACCCAGTGGCGTTCTTGATTGTAAACAATTTTGCACATGGGATTAATCCTGGTCATAAGAGCCATCTTGTGGGTGCTAAACCCATCATAAAATACCCCCTCCTCAGAGAAAGTGAAGACATCTGTGCTATATTGGGGCACTCAAACACCCACAGCGCTAGCACCTATGATCCTGGTTAAATGAAGCTTATGTTTTTCCATAGATAGGGCACCATCAGTCACTAGCTAGGGCTAATTTGTGAGTTTTTAAGATGCAAAATGAATCTTAACTAGTTAAGTGTTAGAAATGTGTTCTGTGACATCATCAAACGAACTAGCGTGGAATGAACTAGCGTGGAATGTAATCTAAATCCGTCCCAGCAGGAGGGAAATGCTGGTGGGAGAAGGCCTGTAGCTAGAACAGCAAACAGTAACTGAAATTACTGCTGGTGCTTAGCATTTCTCTAACTACGACAGGTGTTCACAATGTTGTGCATGCAGCACCAGTAATTCTCTAGAAAATGTGTCTGTGCAAAATGGGCGCAGATCTGTAATAAGACAATTCAGGGCCTGGGGCAGGCAAGTGTTTTCCATCTGTCCCCTACTTCTCTCTCCCTCTTGCCCTTATACTCTGATGCCAGTCCTATACTCGCTTGCCCCCCCCCCCCCCAAAGAGGACAGTGGCATTCTTGTTGGCTTTTAATCCGTTTGCATATCGGTCATTTTTACACCCCCATAGAGCTTTGTACCCACTCCTAGTTATTTATTTATTTGTTGCACTTGTATCCCACATTTTCCCACCTATTTGCAGGCTCAATGTGACTCACAAAATGTTATAGCAACATATACACATTATAGGATAAGAATTTCAAAATATAGATACAGATGGGTACGTAGAATATCAAAGCAATCATAATAATGGAATAATACTTTTACAATTATTACAAATAAGAGTGCATAAGTAAATCATATTGGATTGGAAGTGGATTGAAAGATCAACATTACATAACATAATGATATCAGGACAAGATATAATATTCAGTCGTGAGGATGTAATTAGGATGGACAGATAGGAGGGTTCCTTAATAGCTGTGATTGGAATAATTAGGAAGTCAGATCGTTATGGGGAATCTTTATTGTACACCTTTACGAATAAGTAGGTCTTTAATAACTTTCGAAAAGGTTGTCAGGTCGTGTGTTGTTTTTATGGCAATCGGTATGATTCTGAATCAAGAAATTTATCCACATGAGGCCAAAAATTGATAGATGTCACCAAACACTGACTTTATTTATTCCAGATTGTTAGTTGTCGCCAAAATCTGACTTTATTATCATTTTATTTTGCTTATGAATAAGAAATTATGGCATATATCATACTATGAGTTTCTGTTAAAGGAAATGCACAAAAAAATCTAATAAGAACTTTCTCATTCAAGCACTTTTTATGGAGGCATCAGATGTCCAAAGCCTTGTGAACTTATACTAGTGTGGCTGAGCAGGCGAACCCTGGAAAAATGTGTGTAGTGTCTTTTTTGCCTATTTTTGCTGTTATCCTCAATCTTAAATGTATGGAAAGATATTTGGCCCTTCTTCTCATCTTGCCAAGCCAGAGTTTATTATTTGTTGCATTTGTATCCCACATTTTCCCACCTATTTGCAGGCTCAATGTGGCTTACATTATACTGTATTGGCGATCGCCATTTCCGGAATCAAAAATACAAAGTGGTGTGCATTAAAGTTCATAAGTGACAGAGTAAATTAAGCAGTCAAGTATAGAGAATTCATTCCGGAATGAGAAATAAAGTGGTATTGCGTTAAAGTTCATTAGTGGCGAAGTTAATGAAGCAGTCAAGTATAGAGAGTTCGGTTTTGTCCAGTTCTGGTATAAGTTTCGTTGTCTGGTATTTAGGATGGATCATTATGGTACGCCTTGTTGAACAAGTTGGTTTTTAGTGATTTTCGGAAGTTTGTTAGGTCGTGCATTGTTTTTATGGCGTTTGGTAGTGCATTCCATAGTTGCGTGCTTATGTAGGAGAAGCTGGATGCATATGTTGATTTATATTTTAGTCCTTTGCAGCTGGGGTAGCGGAGATTCTGGAATGTGTGTGCTGACCTTTTTGGGTTACTGGCTGGTAGGTCCATGAGGGTGGTGGTTATTATAGTTGCTCATTGTTATTGTTTTCTATTTGTGATTTATAAAGAACAGTTGCAGAGCATACTGTTCCTTTTTATAGTTTAATAAAAATATTTAAATATAAAATTAGAAGTATTTGAGGCTTCTGCAGATGAGGACAGAGCCCACGGGGATGGGGCAGAGATGGAGACAAAGGGGATGGGGTGGGGACAGAGACAGAACCCATGGTGACAGGGCAGGGACAAAGTTTGTCCCTGTGTTATTCTCTACTCCTTATCACACATTCATTTACTTGCTGAGACATTTTAGCATATAGTAATAGGTTTGCAGCATTGGCTTCTTTAACATTAAAGGACCAACATGGACACTTTCCTATGGATTTGCTATGACATGACTGCTGTTAAAAGATCCTCCTTTTTCTGGGGTTGGACTGGTTAAAACCTTAATTAACCATAATTGAAAACATCAGAGTAAGTATGCATATTTTTCAGTTTGTGGCCTTGTGGTTAAAGCAGTCAGTTGAAACTCAGTAGGTCAAATCTTTTGGTTCTCTTGTCATTGAATCTCCCATGTCTCTTAGCCGTGATTGGTAGAAACAATTCTGAAAAGTCTTCCTGCCATATCTGTCCTGTTTGGAAACTGCCAGACAGATCCGGTACTAATTGGTAACTAGACTTCCTACATTGGAGGTGGTCATAAATAGAAATGTGTGATTTCTTTCAAGAGATTTGATGCTAAAGAAATCTTTAAATGTGAATGTAAAGACCACAGGTTGCTAGTACATAGACTAAGAAATGGGGTTGGTGGAATTGGGGAAATGGTGTAAGTCATGCCCCCAAGCAGATTTAAAATGGCCTGCACAAGTCAGCACAGTTTGGCTATTTTCCTAGGGGACTAAAGATTAGATATCATAAATTTTCCTACTGTCAATCAAGAAGATCAAGCATGACTGGAGTCTCCAATTACATGGGAGGATGTTTTAGCTGTTATCTACAAATTAAGCTAAATAGCACACACAGCCTAGGCATTTTTCCGTCAACATGTAAAATGTTTGCTTCTCCTTTAGAGAAACATTTTAGTTATGGAACAGAAAGTGACTTTCAAACAGAGTACCAAATAGAGTTGGAGTCTTATTGCCCAACTCCATTAATTAATCTTAATATCGTAACCCTTGTTTGCGTGATGAGCATCTGTTGGGTAACTTAAATAAGTTTTAGTACTGATTTGTGGGGTCGGGGCCGGCCGGAAGGCCGTCAGGTACAGTAAATGTGCTCATTCAGCACAGTCCAGGCCAGAAGGTTGAATTCCAACCAAAGGAGTTTACTTAACTTGGACGGCAAGAGGGGATGCCCCCCCCCCCCTCCATTCTCAGTATAACAATTTTTACAGTCAGAAGTATGATAAAGTTTATTCCACACATAGTTTCTGTTAGTAATAGTAATAGTAGCTCTGGTGAATCTCTGCCTTAGAAGAGGTTCTTTGCACAAAATCCTTTTATAGCTGTTCTCTATCTAGACCCGGTTTCTAGAGAGGACTGGTGTGAGATAGATGGTTTCATAGGGAGCAGGACTCTGAGCTGAACCCTTCCCTGATGGAATTCACTACTGGAATCTCTGTGCTGATGCTTACAGCTCTTCCCTTTACCTCCATCCATGGGTGACATCTTCTCCCTTCTCTCTTCTCTTCCATTCCCTGCCATCTATGTGCATTTCTCCTCTCTTCCCTTCTCCTACCCTCTGGTCATGTCCGTCTCCCTTCTTTCTTTCTTCTATCTCCCATTTCCAACATCTGTCTGTCTCTTCCCCTGCCATCCAGCATCACTCCTTTCTCTCTCGTCCCCAACCAACCATCTCGTATTGCTCCTGTTACGTCCCTCACCTGTTCGACGCTCCTCCCGGCTAATTCATTCCTCAGCTCCGTCCAAAAGGGACAAGGTTCAGTCTTAGGAGGGTCTGTTTTCAGTTTCCTAAGTCTGGTAGCCGTCATCCGGCTTGGAGCAAGGGCAGCAGTCATCTTGGCTAGCTCAGGAGGGGGCAGCCATCTTGTATAAACTCCTATGGGGGCAGCCATGTTGGATTCACCTGAGTTTGGTTTGCTCAGATTGCTTCACTATTTAAAGCATTGCCTCCAGGCCTTCATTGCTTTGGCCTCAATTGTTCTGAGGAGTTGCTGTGGGATTGCTGTTCACTGACTTTTTTTCTGTTCCTGTTTACCTGTGCACTGGACCTTGGCTAGTTTTCTTGGATTACGCTTGTTTGCTGCCTGCCTTGACCCTGGACTGATTTTGACTATTCTTTGCCTGTCGGAGTACTGGTTCTGGACTGTGTCTGTTTCCTGCCATCCTGGTCAGCGGCTGTGCAACCCCGCCAGTTCCAGAAGTCCTGGTGGCCGCCTGCAGCTGGGAGCTCAACTCCCGGTGAACGGTGGTCGCTTTGCAGTTGAAGCTAGGGGTTGTCTGGCTGCCTGACCGAGTGCGGTATCACTCCATCTCTGCCGTGCTCTGTCGGGGCACAAGGGCTCACTACTACTGGGTCACAGCAGCTCCTCTCTCTCTCCATCATCTACCATTGACTTCCCTTTCATCATCCAGCATTGCCCCTTCTTGGTTCTGCCCCCCTCCCCAACCATCTAGTATCACTCCATCCCTCCTCCTATCCCTACCACCACTAACACAAAAACAAAACCATCATCCTTGGATGCATTGCCTCCCCTCCCCATATGTCTTACATTGTGCCACCCCCCTACCATATTCTGCATTGCACCATCTGTCCTCAACCCCCATATTCTGCATTGCCATATCTATTTGCCATCATGTTGTGCATTGCTCTCTTTCCCTACCCCCATATCCTACATTGCCTCATCTCTTTCCCCTCCTCCGCCCAATGGTCTACACTGCTCCATCTCTCTCCATGCTCAATATCCTGTATTGCTCCATCTTTTCCCCTCCCATAGCCTGCACTGCTCTGTCTCTCTCCACCCCTCCATATCCAGCTTTGCCCCCTTCTGCCGCCCCCGTACTCTGTATTGTCCCTTCTTGTCTCCCTGTCCTCTCCCCTCCTGGTGGCTCACTCATTTTAGGCAGTCTGAAGCTCCTGCACCGGTCCGCTGCTTATCTTCATTGTGGCTGTGGAAGTGGCAGCAGCAGCAAGCAAAAGGTAGCACATGTCCATTTTTAGTCTGAGACCATACTGCCACCCACTGACCTAGCGGTAAGCTCTCACCAACTGCTGTTCACCTCTGGGTAAGTGGCCCACAGTAGAAAATAGAAACTTTATTTTCCACAATGGGATTTGGCAGGCGCCAAATTTGGAATAATCGCCCGGCTCACACGCTAGCAGGGCGGTAGTGCCAATTTGGCACACACTGTACATGCTTAGGCCCTTATGCAATTTAGTAAAAGGGCCCCTAAGTTCTTATGGAATTGAAAGTAACTGAAGGAACTTCAAAGTTCAGTAGGAAGTGAGAGCCAGAAACTGGAATAGCAAAAAAAGACATCTCTAAAATCTTTTTACATTTAATGGCTGAAAAAGAAAGTAATATCTGGCTTTCAACACACCACGAACAAGGGAAAAAGAAATCAAATTAAAAAAAGGAGATGAACATTTTGAACATTAAACAAGCCAACTTAAAAAGGACCCTTAAGATGAATAGGAAGTCAATACAGGGAAACAAGAGCAGTAGTAGAACTATCACATTTTTTATAACTAAGAATAAGTTTAGCAGCTGTTTTCTGTAGTAATTGTAATTTAAGATATAATTACACAGAAATAGATGAGTAAAGAGCATTGCAGTAATCTAAGTGGCTCAAAATATAAGATTCAACTAAGATTGCAAAATGAGGTTTATCATAATACCGTTGAATATGATGAAGCTGACGTAACTTTAAAAAAAACAAAAAAACGATTGTAGTTAAATGATTTACCTGTGGTTCTAAAGAGAGAGAAGTATCTACTATAATCCCAAGAATCTTTGAAGATAGATTGATTTTCAGAGATAGATCACTAGACTCTTGAAGAGAATCAGGAATAGGGTTATCTTGCTGAGTTAGCCAAAGTAATTTGGTTTTATCGAAACCATGGATCGAACTGTATTTAATCACATGAATACATTTAGCTACGTTCAGAGTGGAGAGAGAATAGGCAGGAGGGAGAGGGAAAGATGCAAGACTTGCACAGGGGGCAGAGAGAGATACTGTACTTGAGGATAAATTGACCAATGGGTAAGGAGGTGGTTGGGCCCCCTCTGTGCAGGGGCAGCTACCCCCTTTGCCCATTGGTAAAAGCAGCCCTGTTGATAAGAAGAGGCACATTTTAAAGAAACGACTAACTCTAACTTTAAAACCATCCTATATGTTAGGACCAGATTATGAAGAGAGGCTTAATGGATATAAACCTGTTAGAGCAATTAGGTTAGTCAGGAAGCCCTTCTACAATTCATACTTGAAGGATGTTAAACTTCAAGGTACTTGAGAGAGGGCAGGTCCAGCTTGTGAGAAGGCAGCATGAAATGCTTTGCTGAAAGATCTAGCTCTTAAACTTTTACCAGCCAATATTTTGACGTCAACGTTTTTTAAATCGTTTACCGTCGCTGGCTAGATTAGCCTCGGATATTCAGTGCTGGATGTCTGGGCACTGGCACTTTAATATCAGGGGCTAAATCTGATGAGGCTGGCCAACATTCAGCTGGGGCCTGCATATCACCTGGGACCCACGTATCTAAATTTTACTTTTATAAGTGACCCCGATTCCTCCCCCCCCCCAGCCTGCAAGACTCAAATCCCTCCTCCCCCAAACCCCTCTCCCAGTCCTGATAGCCCTGGTGGTCTTAGTGGGGGAGATGGAGGCAGAAGCAAAGCCCATTCGTTCCTGCCCCTTGCAGATGCCATTGGAAAATGACTGCTGCGACCTCTTGTGGCAGCTCGCAGTACTGTAGTGCTGTAGCTCTTGTAGTATTGATGTGATGAAATATTACATTGAAATATACTATAAGGCCCACTTTTACTTATCTGTGTTAATGTTAGTAGCTATTAAATGTGTTAAATTGCACTACCGCTACTAGTAAGCATTTCTGTAGCACTACTAGATGTGTGCAGTGCTGTGCATATTATATGCATGTAATTTTTCTGTAAGCCAAACAAAGGGTGGAAGAAAACCAAGTCCAAGTGACCAGCCGAAACACGGACCGAGTAGGGTCCCAATAAAACTTTGTTTGGAGCTGTTACTCCTGTGTTTTGGCTGGTCACTTGGACTTGGTTTTCTTCCACCCTTTGTTTGGCTTGCTTGCGGTATTGTGGAAGGAGTGGACCCCCATTTTTCTCCTCTGTAATTTTTCTGTGCCTAGTGGGTTCACAATCTAAGCTTTTGCACCCGGGGCAAAGGAGGGTTAAGTGACTTGCTCAAGGTCACAAGGAGCTACAGTGGGACTCAAACCCAATTCACCAGGATCCAAAGCCCACTGCACTAACCATTAGGCTACTCCTTCACTCGATCTTCATTATTCCAAGTGGGAACTCTTTATTGTATTATTTGAGCACTTAACGTGAATTAATGTGTTTTACTATGTGAACATAAGTTTGTAAAGGAGGGTGAACATTTATTTTAAATGTTATCCACGTTGAGCATTTCTCATGGAAAAATAGGCCGTAAATTGAAGGAATGGAAAAAATGATTAAGATTTATTTTTTTTCAAATCAGGAATGAATACCGTTGATCATTGGTATCAAAATATTTCACTGTTGCTTGGGCTCTGCGTAACAAAACAAAAGTTTTAATGGAAAAACAAGCTTTCGAGAGTATGGATTTCCTTAGATAAACAGTTTGTTATGAGGAGTCAGAGGCAGTGCCCAGACATGCCCTTTAAGCAGAGCAGGGCAGACACGAGCTGTCACTTGCAATGTATGATGTTATTTTGTATAGATACTGACATGGAGCCCTAAGAAAAAGGCACAGCACACAGGGGAGAATATAAATCTCCCTCCTTCCCTAAACTGTGAATGCCACTTCAGGAGTTATAGTAACAAAAAATTAGCATAATGTAATTGGCTGGTGAGATCCACCCTTTTCCATTAGCCTTTGCAATATTTATTGTTTAAAGAGGCAGATGGAGTACTGAAACAGTGTATTTTCCATTCCATTGAGTCTCTGTAATACTATAGATGTTAATGATAGATTAATGGTATTACAGTATAATCCTACTTTCAGTAATGATATCCAGTCAAAGCTGAATTGTGAAGCGCTGCGTACGACTGGTAGTGCTATAGAAATCATTTGTAGTAGTAGTAGTATCCTCTTGTCTTATTTTCTTAATGAGAATCCTATTTTCTTTTAACTTCATGGGTTTTTTTTAATGTGTTTTTTTTTGTTTGTTTTTTGGGTATCTAGGAATGAGTGCCTTGAGTCTTAATTTGCAGCTAGCTATTTAACATCTTTTCTCAACTTGTCTAGCAGGCCTCACAGTAGTATAGCCACCACTGAGCAAGCCTGGCAAAGAGGTGGAGCCATCTGCTGGTGTGAAGTTTGGGCTAAAAGTTTGAGATTGATGATGAAGCACTGGGAGGAGGTCAGCATGGCAGACCCTTCCAGGAATGTTGCACCGCATTTGATCTGTCCTTCAGTCCCCTATGTGTCCCAGGAGTAGAAAAAGTGCTTTATGTGTAAGGCTTGGTCCCATGGTAGCAGAACAAGCTGACGGATCCTGCGGCCCAAACCATGAGATTTGGCCTCCTGCAGCCGCAGGAGAGTAAGTGCATAGCACTTTTCCTGGTATTGGGCCGTGTTGGGAATTAAAGAATAGGATCAGATCAGTGTGGTAATACTTCTGGAACTGAGTACAGAGTCTGCCACACTGATCTCCTCCAAGCATCCTAAAAGGCTTTATTTGCAGATGAAGGATGTAGGGAAAGGCTATTTTAAATGCTCTACTACAAATGACATTCTGCCTGGACACTCTCATCTTCACCACTGCTCCTGACACTCTAGACCAGACCCCCACACTCTCACCCTCACTCTGCATCTGACAATCCCACTTTCATCCCTTACACACACATCCATGACACCTTAGACACCCTACTTACATCTGACATGCATTTGTATATACTCCAGCTTGTCAAATTCCAACATACACAAGCCCCCCAACTCTAGATGCCCTCCATACCACCTTAAAATCCCAGATACCTCTCTACGAATTTCATTTGAAACCTCTGCCCTCTCCCCACACACATATACATTCCTGGCCCAGACATCTATTCACAAAACCACTCCTAGTCTCTATATCCACCCCATAGAGCCTAAAAGATGGCCGCCGACAAGAAGCTCACATAGCTGCTGCTCCAGTGACTGACTCCAGTGACCGGAGACTGGCGACCTCAGTCGGAGTACGGCCGTGGTTTGGAGCACGGAGAGTGCCGCTGACGCCGTACAGTTCAGGGACATCCCACGGGCCCCAGTGATCGGCTACCATTGACCGGTGACCTCAGTCGAAGTGTGGCCACGATTGGAGCCGCACAGAAAGTGCCGTTAGTGCCGAACACCTCAGGGACATCCCACCGGCCCCTAGACGTGTGCTTCAATGCTGAGGTGTGGCTCCCGATTACCTCATGGCCGTGGTGCTGCCCGCCCAGACCAGATTACCACTGCTGTTAAATAGAGAGCTCGTCCCGAGTGACGAGAAGTCGTGGACCTCCTCTGCCGATCCCTTCCAGACGAGCAAGCGTCTGAGACAGCTCCCATCCAGCCTGGAGTCGCAGTGCAGCCCTGGAGGACAGCGCCTCCTCTGACCTGGCATCAGGAGTGGTAGGAAGCTCCCTCGTGCGTGCTCAGCGGACGCAGGAGCGCCGAACAACTGACCACCCGTCAGGACAGAGCGGAGTGGTGGAAAAGAGGAGCACCGCGCACTGAGAGGCCGACTCGAGATGAAGTCCCGATAACGACCCTGCAATCAACCCGACCACCGTGAGCCCAAGCCAATTGCGGCGGATGCAGAGTGAGAAGCTCGCATCCACCCTGCAAGAAGCAAGTGTCCCTGCGCCTACCTACATGATCCATCCTCCCACCACACTGAGGCAGCCTTGCTGTGATCCTTGCCCGGTCAAAGGTAAAGATCTCAGACTCAGGAAAATCAGTGACCTGGAGCCCCACTATTGCGCACTGACCATCAACCTGTCTTCTGATTGGTGGAGTACTGCAAGACTACTGCTAAAATCACGTTCTCCATTTTACAGCAGCAACCACTAGAAGTAGGAGCAAATGGGGTTCACTTCTGCCCCTGTGACCCACGGGTCTACCATGGAGCTTAAGCAGCACCGTGCATGATCCCCTACCCCAACCACAGATCCAGTACCCAGAATTACAGACTCTCTGTGCCTAGAGCATCACTTTTGAACACCATGGGCTACCCCTAACTGTTCCAGCTGTATGCTGTGACTCATCCTAGACCACAACCATCGCTCCGGAGACCACTACCCCCGACCATTGATACAGCTCTAGGACCGCACATCTAACTGTGAGTAAATCAGTCATTTTTACCCCATCAACCCACTCACCATTACCTTAGAGCAACAAAGCTACTCCAGACCGCATAGACACCATCCTATGAACAAGGACCAACAATGCAACCATCATACCTGATCATATAACAGCCCAAAGCGAACTAACACCAAAATGAACACCGCCAAACTGCTCCTAATAATTCGCTCCTTATCCCTAATTCACCACACACTAACCACACCTCTCACAGATACCAACAACATACCCACAATACACAAGCTCAACAGACTACCCAGATACAATACATCTCACCAAAATAACAACAACCAAAACAATGGAAGAACTACTATACGCGGACAAAATCAATACAAAGGAAAGAAAGGACACAACAAACCCATACTACAAGAGAATAGACAATTAACAAAAATCATCACAACTTCGAACCCAGCTGACCCCTACCAAACAATTCAAGTGGGATACATAAACGCCAGATCAGTAGTCTACAAAACAACAATAATAACAGACTGGATCACGGCAGACAACCTCGACCTACTATTCATCAGTGAAACCTGGATCCACGATCATAAGGACCCCATAATTTTAGATCTATGCCCCCCAGACTACAAAATCACTCACTGGACAAGAAAAGAAAAAAAAGAGGAGGAGGCATAGCACTAATCCATAGATCCCACTTCACCGTAACAACAACAGCTGAGTCCATAACACCCCAACTTGAAATCGCCTCAGTTAGAATCCACCATATAACCTTGCTCGACCACCTAAATGTTGTCTTGTTTTACAGACCACCAGGTAACTGGCATGAATGCCAACCACACTTCATGGATTTCATATCGAATACATGTGTATCTAACTCCAATCTACTTGTTATAGGGGATATAAACCTACACCTAGAAGACCCTAACTCAACCAATGCACATGAATGCAAGGATTTCCTCCAACTATGGGACCTCAACCGGCCAAATATGCAAGCATCCCATGTCAAAGGACACACACTTGACCTCATCACACACAAACTGTCCTCAGACTTAAACCTAATACTAACAGATACAAAATGGACAGACATACCATGGTCAGACCACCACAAATTAAACCTATCCCTACAGTGGCGAAAAAAAGTCTCAGACCACAATCAAGAACATGCAACCTACACCACAAGAGGCCAAATTGAGCCTGTAACATTCTGGTAACAGATCAACAAGAACGAATGGATAGCACAAACAGACTTGAAACACTATCTCCTAGATTGGGACAACAGATGCAGAAGCATATTAGACAACATAGCACCACTACAAACAAGAACCTCATGAAGACACAACTCGATACCATGGTTTAACGAAGAACTGAAAAAACTAAAAACACAAGTTAGGAGGCCCAAAACACAGCAACCAGACTCATATTTGGAAAAACGAAATACGAAAGCGCCAAACCCCTAAGAGAAAAACTACACTGGCTCCCACTTACGTTCAAAATTTGCACACTGGTTCATAAAATCATTCATGGCGAGGCCCAGTCCTACATGTCAGACCTCATAGACTTACCAACCAGGAACACAAAAAGGTCAGCACGCACATTCCTGAATCTCCACTACCCTAGCTGCAAAGGACTAAAATATAAATTAACATGTGCATCCAGCTTCTGCTACATAAGCATGCAACTATGGAATGCACTACCAAATGCCATAAAAACAATGTACGACCTAACTAACTTCTGAAAATCACTAAAAACCAACCTGTTCAATAAGGCATACCACAATGATCTATCCTAAACACCAGGCAACGAAACTTATACCAGAACTGGACAAAACCGAACTCTCTATACTTGACTGCTTCAGCTACTTTGTCATGAATGAACTTTAATGCAATACCACTCTATTTCTCATTCCGAATATGAATTCTCTATACTTGACTGCTTAATCTACTCTGTCACTTATGAACTTTAATGCAATACCTCTTTATTTCTCATTCCGGAAATGGCAATCGCCATTACGGAACAATGTAAGCCACATTGAGCCTGCAAATAGGTGGGGAAATGTGGGATACAAATGCAACAAATAAATAAATATACTATCTGTTCCAAAGGGAACCTCCCTCAGCTCTGTTACTTTGGACAGCATGGTGGTATAGAGGGTCATTTTAATTTCTCTGCCAGGGGGCCCATTCAGTCCTAGTTACTCAACAGAGCTCTCAACTGAGGCCATCTGTCCAAAGGCTCCTTCTAGAACCCTGCAATCATGGGCTCTGAATTCTGCCACGAAGTGTCACCATTGCATGATAACTGGTACTCCCTCCTCAGGCACTGAATACTCCTCTGTCCAGGCTAGGAATGCTATGGAGAAAGACATGAAATGGGCATCGAACCCAGGTCCTTCTTATAGTAATATTCAGCCAACTGCTGACCCTTGAGTGACCCTATTTGTAATAGAATTTTGCAATAAGGAGAAAATCCTTTTTGAAAAAAGCTCCCACAGGCACATTCTGTTTTATCTATTTTTGACATTTATATCCCACTTATGTCAACAAGGAATCCAAGTAGGTTACAATAAGATATAAAATTCAAAGATTATTTGTAATTATCAGATCATCTATTAAAACACATATCAAAAAATGTTTACTGAGCTTACAAATGAGATATATTCAGAAGAGCATGAATTTGTTTAGGAATAGAGTTCCAAATTTACTAGATTGATATATGAATGAACTAAGACTCTGTATTGAATCTTCTTAATAGTTGGAAATCCAAGTAACATTTTAGAATGAAACAAGAATTTCTATGAACCCCCCCCCCCCCCCCCAGAAAAGTTATTAATTGGGTAAGAAAATAGGGACAACAGCTATGCAAGATTTTAAATACTAAAAAAGCAACCTTAAATTCTACTCATGCACGAATCGGCAACCGATATAAATTTCTCAACAGTGGTGTCACAAGATCAAATCTACGGCATCCAAATATCAATTTTGATGCAGTATATTGTAAATGCTGTTAAAACGTTTTGAGTGCAGTCCCACATATAAAACATTACACTAATCTAACTGAGAGAATAATAGCCTGCACCAACACTCGAAAATGTTCAGGGAAAAAAGGGCAGATCTAATTACTTTCAATTGGCATAATTTAAAAAATATCTTCTTATTTAGTTGATTTATCTGAGATTCCAATGTCAATTAGTATCCAAAATAACTCCCAAAACTCAAAGTTTTTTTCTATTTATAATTGCTCACTAGAATGTACTGTGACATAAGATGGAACACTCAGTAAATCATTATTGAAAAATAAAAGCTTTGTCTTGAATGCATTAAGCTTTAATAAGTGTTGATTTGCCCGAGAATGAATCATAGAAGTGCAGTCTGAAACTGAGGTTTGCAAAGTAAAAAAAAATCTGAATAAGAATAACCGAAAAACCTTAGTTGATCCAAAACCAAACCCACAGAACCCATAAAAACATTAAATAAAATCGGAGAGAGTGGTGAACTCCATGGAACACCGTATTAAAATATTGGTTTCTTTAGGTCATGCTTCTAACTGCAATAACTTCAAGGTGCTTAAAGTGTTAACTTGTTTTTGTCTGCATGATAATTGATAAAGTGACACATAAATACTACCTGGACAGCATCCTTGAGAGCCTTCCATGCTTATTAGCCCAGGGGCATATGTTCCACTTTTACTCTTTGTGAACTATGCAGCAAGGCCATACATGGTACATTCCATGGGGATTCCAGCTGTTCATGCCCGATGAATGTAAAGATTAGCAAGAGCTCTGTGTTTGACAGTAAAGCCTGAAGTGAAAGGTCTCTGCTGCAGAGAATGTACTCTCTCTAGCAAGATTAACTGAGAAAGAAAACAAAAATATTCTGAAAATAAAATCAATACTTACAGTCATAATGTGAAATATTAAGGTCTGGATTCTGTAAATGATGCTCAGATTTGGGCATGGTTTATAGAATAGTGCTTAGCGCCAGGATCTGGGCTCAATCTGGCTTCTGTAAATGATGCTCAGATTTGGGCATGGTTTATAGAATAGTGCTTAGCGCCAGGATCTGGGCTCAATTTTGGGTATGAGGATTTACAACAACTGAAACTGGGTATAAATCTGCAGATCTGCCATATTCTTAACACTGTGTACAGTTTTCTACGAACACCCTTGATTTGCCTATGCCCCTTTTATGGCTACACCCCCCTATTTGAACCCACGCAAAATATTTACACACGCATCTTTATAGAATCTTGACTAGGAAGATGCTCATGCACATTTTAATTGTTGCCAATTAGTGCCAATAATTATGAGCACCCAATTGTTACCAATTATCTGCTCTTTCTCAATTAGGTTACTCACAATTATGGAATATGCCCAACTTGTGCCGAATTTCAGTGCACAATTTTGGGTGCCATATATAGAATCCGGGGGTATATGTACCAATTACCAAATGGTACATTTACATCAATTTGACCCACTTGAATAAATATGTGGAATGGGAACTACACCCATAACCAGTAGTGTAGAATATGCAGCAATTGGGCAAAGACAAATTCCTTTCCCAGAGGATTTTAGCAAATTCCATTGGTTTGAAAGCTTCATGAAGCTGACATTTATTATTGCTTTGGGCGATTCTTTTGGGGTCACTTGATCACCTGAGGGCTTGTTGAAAAGCAAAGCCATCAGTTCCAGATATTGACAACTTCTGCCTTATGGATGATGATAAGCCTTCACATTTGAGAATGCTGTAATTAATTACGGTATAAGACCACGAAAGGCAACTGTTAAAGGGAGCAAATGTAACACTCAGACATGGTAATTAAGAGTTCAGGGTTCAATGTGTGTTGTTTTCTAGAGCATGCTATTGATAGAGAGGGCCTTGATTTTAGCAGGATGTCGGCAGGCTGGAATAAAATGATCATTAGGGGACCGCCTTGATAAAGCGTTTGCGAAACACGTGCAATGTCGGAGCACAGTACACCTATTGCCAACTATACATCTAAGTTTCATATTTAAGATGAGTATAATTCTTACTAGAAAACTAAGTAGTTACATATATTGAATGAATAATTGGAGGATGGTGGGGTTGTTGAGCCAATGACGAAGTGAGTGCATAAGTCTCTGTGTATATGGACGCAGTGCAGCATGGCTGAGGTTCACAGCCTTTCACATTAATCTATAATAAGATATTTGTGGAAAAGCTGGTTTCACTTGATATTTATTAAGTTGCACTGAGGAGAACTGTTCAAAAAGGCACTGGCTGGGAATAAGGACTTTATATACAACCAGACAAGAAGTGATGAAATTGGCCAGTGCCCTCTTGCAGGGCTATAAAGGAAGTGCTAGGTTTCTAGGAAGTAAACAGCTTCTTCTTGGCACAGAAAGACCACAGAAAACAGACCACAGAAAACAGGCGAGAAACGTGATATAAGCTCGTTCAAGAAATGAGGAAGGATATTGCTGATAAATTTAAACAGACAAGCAGTGTCTTTAACAATTTCCTGATGCAGCAGCTTGTAAGCCGCGAAACGCTGGCAGAGTCGCATCTTAAAACAAGGCTGTTTCTCCCCCTCTGTGGCGGGGGAGGGTTGGCGGCAGGGGGTGAAAGCAGGGGGGCCAGGGCTAAATCTGCGGGGGCCCATGCCCCCGTGGCCCCACCTAGCTACGCCCCTGATAGAACCTCACGCCTAAGCCAGAGTATGTAGAGTTTGATCTCAGGCTCTTAAATTAGCTAATGCTCCCATAGTATTTGCATTATGTCAAAGAGCTTTGGAGTTCATAAGACAGTAATTTATATTGTAGCTTAACAAAGTGAACTTGAAAATTCCTTTTAATCATGCAGGTAGCACCTAATACAATAGGAAATTTTCAGCATTTCTGGTTCTTTGATGACGACTGGTTGTTTGACTTGAAAGATTTTTTTTTAATTTAAAGAAGTCTTTATTGAACAATAAACAATACAGTCACAAAGGATAACCGTACAATCCGAGGGACATAATACAGAGTCTTGTATCATGCCACGTATGCCCTCAGGGTAGTAAATGCAACTGACAACAGTTAAGTAATCTAGTAGCATAGGAAATCCTTAACAGACCTACATTTACTTCTAAGTTTATAGAAAACAGAATTTTCCAGCCAAACCAGAAAAGGAAGGAAAAACCCCCCGCCCCCCTCACCCCCCCCCCCCCCCCCACGCACACTACCTCCCTCCTAGTCACCCTATCCTGCTGGTTACATTTAGCAAGAACAGTTAGGAAAGGTGTCCAAATAGTTTTCCACTTAGACAGCGTGTGGCAGCGAACAGCCCAAAAGCCGCTCATTTTGCAAATATACCAAAGTTTGTTTAACCACATATTCTAGAAGGAGCAGTGGGAGATTTCAGTGTGCAGCTAGGTCACCCTTGCAGCTGACATTGCATGTCGCACCAACAAGATTGGGAAGAGGATAGGCCTGGCGGTTTCTGGTAAATAAAAAGAATTCCGGAGCCCACTTAATAGGCCTCCCCAACTACTTTTGCAATTTGTATTGAATTGTCTTGAAAGATATTAATTGTTGTTGTGAACTTAATGCTCATAAAGATGCTGGAGTGTGAACACTAAAATCAAAGTCCTTGATTTCTCTGCAGATCTAGGTAACGCTTAAGGTATAAACATGTTTCCAAGCTTGTTTATCTCACAAGCATCTCTGCTAGAAATCAGCAGATGGGAGAGTGAAGGCATAGGCGGTCGGTGGCCCAACTGTTTGGGGAGGCTAAAGGGGGTGGAGTTAGGGGTGGTGCCAGGGGTGGGGCTTACATCCATAATTGTCTGACAACACAGAAAAAAAAGTAAAAATAAAATAGTCACAATTAATACCTTTAATTAAATGTACATATTAGATATGTGTCATATGTCAAAAAATAAAGTGGTTGCTCAAAGCATATACTAATCAATGTATACTATTCAAAAATGTTATAATTATTAAACACTGCTATTTCGATCCATTGAAAATCCCCAAATGAAATGGTCACATTAGTGAAGTAACATTATGCATGAAAAGGAAGCACTGTAATATTACATGGGCAGACCCTAATACACCAATATACCACCCATACGGTAAACACAGACCATCAACAATATTTTTTATTATTTATTTATTTATTACTACTACTACTGCTACTTAACATTTCTAAAGCGCTACTAGGGGTTACGCAGCGCTGTACAGTTTAACAAAGAAGGACAGTCCCTGCTCAAAGGAGCTTACAATCTAATGGACAAAATAGGCAGTTAATCAAATTGGGGCAGTCTAGATTTCCTGAATAGAGGTATAATGGTTAGGTGCCGAAGGTGACATTGAAGAGGTGGGCTTTGAGCAAGGATTTGAAGATTGGCAGGGAGGGGGCTTGGCGTATGGGGTCAGGAAGTTTATTCCAAGCATAGCAGTATCCACATTTTCCCGCATAGCAGTAGGCTCAATGTGGCTTACAATATGAAACAATATGAAATATTTCAATATGAAACAAGGGATCATAATATCACAATTCCTCTTGTACAGCCACAAAACAACCTGTTAGGGTGGATAGTGTTCACAATGAACTCCTTCTATTAACGACTAGATAGAGATAAGAGTTTTCAATTTTGGTAAAGTATAAGTCATCACAAGAACAAAATATAAGAAAACCAATGGACTGCATTAGGGGCTTATAGCCCATTTAGTTATGTTAAACAGAAGAGATCTGCATGAAACAAAATATTTATTTTTATTTAACTTATAAAACCTCTCTCTCTGCCCCAATCCAGTATTGCCCCACTGTCTTGCCCCTCACCACCATCCAACATTGGCCCTATGCAGTGGTGTGTTGGTAAATGTTTAGCAACAGGCTCTCTCACCGGTCCCCCTTTGCGCCCCCCCCAAATTGCAGATCTGCTATAGCCGGGGAGAGAGCCTGGTGGGGGTGGGGGGGGGGGGCAATGCATTACTCCAGGAAAAAAAAATTAAATGATCCCAGTTCCAATCTAATTCATGTTTAATGTGCGATAAAATGCCATAATAAGTAAATAAATATAAACTTTAATGTTGAGCACCTGATTCTCAAAGTGAACATATTCCAACACTATAATGAAAATAAAATGATTTTTTCTACCTTTGTTGTCTGGTGACTTTGTTTTTCTGATCATGCTGGCCCAGTATCCGATTCAGCTGTTATCTGTCCTCTTAACTCGGTTTCCAGGGCTTCCTTTCCATTTATTTATTTCCTTTCCTCCTTTCTTCTTCATTTCTGGTCCTCTGCAGACTTGACTGTCCAGTGGATCCAGCTTCTGCCCATTTTCTTCATCCATGTGCAGTTTTTCTCCTCTCTTCCTTTTCCCTCATCTCATCTCCTTCCTCACTCTTCCCTCCCCTCCATCCATGTCCAGCATTTCTTCTTTCTCCCCTGCCCTCCCCTCCATCCACCCATGTCCAGTGACCCTCCTCTCCCCTGCCCTCCATCCACCCATGTCCAGCGACCCTCCTCTCCCCTGCCCTCCATCCACCCATGTCCAGCGACCCTCCTCTCCCCTGCCCTCCATCCACCCATACCCAGCGACCCTTCTCTCCCACACTCTGCCCTCCATCCACCCATGTCCAGTGACCCTCCTCTCCCCTGCCCTCCATTCACCCATGTCCAGCGACCCTCCTCTCCCCTGCCCTCCATCTACCCATACCCAGCGACCCTTCTCTCCCCCACTCTGCCCTCCATCCACCCATGTCCAGGCACCCTCCATCCACCCATGTCCAGCGACCCTCCTCTCTCCCCTGCCCTCCCCTCCATCCACCCATGTCCAGCGACCCTCCTCTCTCCCATGCCCCCCTCCAGCCACCATACCCAGCGACCCTCCTCTCTCTCCTGCCCTCCCCTCCATCCACCCATGTCCAGCGACTCCCTTCTCTCCCCTGCCCCCCCTCCAGCCACCCATGTCCAGCGACTCCCTTCTCCCCTGCCCCCTCCAGCCACCCAGGTTGTCCAGCGGATTCTTCGGGGCAGGCAGGAAAGGTCCCTAGTCTTTCCTGCCCGCTGCCGGTGCTGACTCTCCCCCGCTGCCAGATCGCTATTCAAAATGGCCACTGAGACTTACAAGGGCAGCCTCCAAGACTTCAGCAGAAGTCTCGCGAGGCCACCGCTGGAAGTCTCGGCGGCCATTTTTAAAGAGCGATCCGGCAGCGGGCAGGCAAGACTGCCTGCCCCGAAGAATTCGCTGGACAGGGGAGGGGAGGAAAGGAAGGAGAGCCAGCCGCCAGCAGGGAGAGGAAAGTACAATTTTGTTCCTGCCCTGCTGAATTCGAGGAGAAGGCAGGGGAAGCAGGTCACAGTTGGGCTGGGGAGGCTTAGCCTCTCCAAGCCTCTTATACGGGGCACCTATGAGTGAAGGAGAAGAAAAATCTCTAAACGGTGTAATTTAAGCCCATTGTAGAATTCAGGCCCTGCTGCAGCAAACCTTATAATTTTGCGAAATAAATTCCCTGTAAGGCTGTGTGGATCTACATTATGCGAACCTGATTCTTTTTACCCACACTTCCTAAATCTAATGTATTTCTATGTAAACAAGTCTGTTTAAAAAAAAAAAAAAAGGTTTTTATTGGTATTTTATGTCTTCACTAAAAAAAAAAATCTACAGCTCTGGTTGAAATGTTCTATTTGCTGGCGATATAACTTTGAGCCCTGTTTACTAAGCAGCACTAGAGGCACGTTAGCATTTTCAGTGGGTGCTAAGCATTAGCACACGCTAACAGTGTAGATGTCCGTAATATTCCTATGGACGTCTGCACAGTAAGCGTGTGCTAATTTTTAGCACGGGCTAAAAAACGCTAGCACACCTTAGTGAACAGGGCGCTTTGTTTTTTGGTGAAGTTTTTTTCTTTATATCTAATTTTATTTAGAAAATTAATTTGCACTATCACTAATTCTGTGCCAGACCTATATTTGTAATACCATGGTATTCATTCAGCTGGCTTTAGGATTTTAGAAGTCCTTTTTACTAAGCTGCAGTTAAAGGCAGTGTAATAGTAATGGAAAAGAATTAAACCAACCCATTAAGGGGGGCCACGCACAACCGGGCGGAAGGCCAGCGAGGACAGGGAGAGGGGTTGGGGGGGGGGGTTGGGTTAAGAGTTAGGGAATGGAGGGAGTGGTGAGTGAGGGGTTAAGGTGGAAAGGGGTGGGGAGGAGGGTGTATGGGAAGAAGGGAGGAGCGTAAGGAGAGGATGTCATTTTGTGTGCAGCAGGCAGGAGAGGAACATCGCTGGCCCGCCCATGCGTCCAAGTGTCAGTTGTCACAGCGAGGCGTCAGGCTATGACAGTTATGCAATGACAGTGCCAGGTACACAGCCCTTAGCAGGTAACATGGCTAAGGGATGTAGTAAATACGTGTTGAAAATAGTTGTTTGGAAGTTGCAACATTAAGCAAATTGTATGCCTGCATGTTAGCAGGTTTGGGGAGAACAATGTGGACACAGCTTGTCTCCTGGCTTGGACAGCCGGGGGGCCCAGAGCTTCGGTTTGGAAATGGTAGGTGCATCCTTACATGGGATGCATCAAGAGACATCGGGTGCTATGACAGACAGCACTGAGGAGAAGCAGGGTGCTTGGACGGCGCAGCCTGTGGAGCAATGATAAGGAATATGAAGGGAGCTGTGTACCCAGGCAAAAGGTTTTTTTTAAAATTACATTTGTACCCCGCGCTTTCCCACTCATGGCAGGCTCAATGTGGCTTACAAGGGGCAATGGAGGGTTAAGTGACTTGCCCAGAGTCACAAGGAGCTGCCTGTGCATGAGATGGAAATCAAACTCAGTTCCTCAGTTCCCCATGACCAAAGTCCACCACCCTAACCACTAGGCCACTCCTCTACTCTACTTATGATGATAAGTGCTATTTGAATATGTTATATGTTTTATGGTTGAAAATGCAATGTTAAAGGCCTGGCTGCGGCCTAAATAAATCCAAATTTATCAAAGAAGTGGTTTCTTGTGTAGTATTGTGTATGAGAAATTAGATATGTCTGAGTGTGTGCCGAATGCCCGAGTTGATGAACAGTATATGGCTGTATGTATTTTTCCCCTTGATATTCCTAATAGTACATCAGTGTCTATATCTGGCTGGTGGCTAGCAACCTTCTTTTCTATAAGATTGAATGGTTGGTGGCTTATAGCCATCCGCAGACCCTGGGTCTCTAGGCTGCACTTTTGACCTGCTGTTTTGCCTGTATGCTTCCTGCACCTGTTCTAATGTGTACTAGGTACTCAGACCTTCTGGCATTAGATCCTGCCTGAGGATTAGAGTAGTTTCTGGAAGGGAGCCTAGAAGCAGGGGAGGCATTGAACCTTCTGAAGAAAATTTAAACTCTGACTTTGCCACCAAAAATCTTTCTTAGGAACCTCTCCTGCCACTGACCAGAACCCTATTTCTTCCTATGCCTGCAGCTGGTCCCAGATGAAAGAGAGAGAATGGGCCAGTGTATACCAGTGGCATAGCCAGACAGCTGATTTTGGATGGGCCTGAGCCAAAAGTGGGTGGGCACAATATTTTCTGTGCCCTGCCCTACCTCAAACACAAAACATAAATACATTAGCTAATGAGGATTCTCTAGCTATTGTCAGCTGAAGACTTTCTCTGAAGGTGGGCCGGAACTCCCTTTTACCAGCTTGGCAGGCAGGCAGCAATATCTCTAAGCCACTGATACTGGCACCCTGCGCATGCTTAGCTGTTGGTGACTCAAGGGTGCTGTTGGCCGACTGCAGAGATTGGTAGAAGGAAGTTCTGGCCGTCTTTGGAGGAGGTCCTCAGCTGTGGGGCTTGGGATCCCTACCCAGCCTATACAGCAAGGGTCAGAACTGGGGTTAGACATGCTAGGGCCCCCCTTCCTGATCCCCTCTCCTCCCTGCCTTCCTTCCGATTTCTCCACCTGCCATTACTGTCACACTGACAGATCCCCATCAAATACAGAACAAGGGGTCACAAATCAGAAATAAAAATATTTAGATAAAAATTGAACTGGGAACCCCCCAAAAGTTAAACTTGGCATGTACTGCAATGCTGGAGAAATAAAAACAGAAATGCATTTGCTTTCTACTGAACACAATACAAACACATTTGCTATGTAGACTTCCCAAAGCCAACATATTCCATTTAAAACATTCAAAATAAATTGCTTTTTTCTACCTTTGTGGTCTGGACATTGTATTTTTCCATCATGTTGGTTGCAGTTTCTCTTCTGCTTTCCTATCTGTCGTCTTCTAATTCTCTTTCAAGCAGCTGCTGTCCATTTGTCTTTTTTTACCCTCACTACACCTGCTTCTGACATACTGATATTTTTTTTTTTTTAGCTCTTTCCTCTCTTTTTTTTCTTATTTCTGCCTCCGTCAACTCAAATTTCACCCTCTCACCATTCTTCTCCTTTTTAGTTTACAGCTACCTATCAGATTTCCATCTTCTTCTCTCACCCAGATGTGGCTGGAGGGGGGGGGGGGGGCTGGTAGGTATGGGCAATGACTTAAGGAGACACAGAAGAGAGGAGGCAGGAAATGTGAGGGTCAACTGGTTGATACAGCGGCAAACAAAGGTAACAGACCACTCAGCAACTCTTCGCTATTTTTCACAAACCAACAATTCCACCTCCCCACTCTCCAACTCAGCAAAATCACAAATGGGTCCAAAATACAAGTTTGGTCTTGAGCTAGTTGTTTTTAAAGCAAGTCTAGTTCATGACGTTTTGGGTTTTTTTTTCCAGCACAAGGAAATTGTTTTGTTATCCATTATCGGAAAAAAAAAAAAAAAAAAAGTATATCACGACATGCCCCTGAAACACCCACTCTCAAAATGCTTTTCTCTGGGCTTTTTTTGTGGGAGAAGCATGTCATCTGCCCCTTGTGCCATTGTTGCACATTTTTTTTCTTTTGAAAATAAGCCCCTGTATATATATTAATGTCGTATAGCATTATTCCAGTACATTGTCTCTGTATGAAGATGCCACGGCAGGGCAAGGGGGCCTTGAATACAAGGGTCACCTTTCATTATTCATAAGGATTGGTAATTAGAGATCACCACAAAATTCTTTTAATTAGTTTATGTCACAGAAATTAAGATTAAAGAGCTTGAGAACAAAATCTTACATTCTGTTCAGTCAATCATAGGGGATGGTTTGGCCTGGATTTGGCCGCTAGTGAAAGTGAATAACAACCCTGGTGGTCTTGGCATGCTGTGAAACAGACCATACCCTCAGGGGAGTAAGAGAGAACTGTGGATAAGTCCTGTCCTTCTACAAAGATGGCCAGTTTCTTCTGATTTGCATGCACTTGTTGACTGTTAGTTCTCTGGCAAAAGTCACTGATGTTTGGAAGAAGCTTGTTCATATTTTTATCATTTTCTCATACAGGTCTATTGATTCTGGTCTGTCCTGATTTGTAACTTTTCTCATTGTGGGTCGCACTAACTGGATTCTTAAAACACCAACCTGTCTGAGGGGGGGATGCACTAAAGTCGTTGTTAGAGCCGTTCTGTACCGAATTCCATAGCGAATCAGTAGGGAACGGCTATGCATGAAGGAAATGGAATGCAAATGAGCTGCTCGTTGCAGCTCACTTGCATTCTCTAATCCTTCGTAAAACCGTCGGATAATCGGCCGGTAGAGCATGTGCAGAGCAGCCAAGCATTATACCGACTGCTCTGCGCATGCGAAGGATGTAAAAAAAACCCACGTCCTTTATGGACGGCCTTGCCCCCCCCCCCCCCCCCCGAGGTCACTGCCGCTGCCCCCCGCTCCCCCCTGCATTGAAATCAGAACTTTATGCAGCCCTGGCCCCCCTCCCTTCCTTCCTTCCTTGAAATGACAGCTTCCCCACCATCCTCCGCCCCCCCGTGGCCCTGCTGCTCCCCCCTCCACCCGTCCCCCTCCGTCTGCCACCGGGCCCTCACAGCGCCTTTCACCTCCGTGTGAAGGTGCTGCACCGGCAATAACAGCTGATCACCTCTCCGGACTTCCCTCCTTTCCTCCCTGGCCCACCCTCATCTGACGTAAGTGAGAGGCGCTGTGAGGGCCCAGTGGCAGATGGAGGGGGGCGGGTGGAGGGGTGAGCGGTGGCAACAACCTCAGGGGGGGCGGGGGGGCCACGGGGGCGAGGGATGCGGGGAGCTGTCATTTCAAGGAAGGAAGGAAGGGAGGGAGGGGGGCCGGGCTGCGTAAAGTTCTAATTTCAATGTAGGGGGAGCGGGGAGCGGTGGCAGCGACCTCGGGTGGGGGGGGGCAAGGCCGTCCATAAAGGACGTGTTTTTTTACCGTCCTTCGCATGCGCAGAGCAGTCCAGCATAATGCTTGGCTGCTCTGCGCATGCTCTACCGGCCGATTGGCACACTGCCCCGGGTGTCAGCCCCCCCTAGGAACAGCCACTGCTGCCATCATTTTACTATGTTACCTGCTGTACAAACCGCCTTGGGTGAATCTCTTCATAAAGATGGTATAAATCCAATAAATAAATAATTTGTTCCTTTTAACATTTCCTTTGTGTAATTTGTGGCACTTTGGAGCTCATTTTCAAAAGAGGAAAACATCCAAAAAGTGTCATAAAGCCAAATTTGGACATTTTTCTTCTCAAAACATCTAAACCAGTATTTTCGAAACCTATTTTGGAGATGTTTATCTATGCAATTTGTGTGCAGTGTGTCCAAATCACAAATAGGCGTGTTGGGGATGTTTCAAAGGCGGGATTAGCGCATGCCTAACACTTGGACATTTTACAGCCATAATGGAACAAAACCAAAATGTCCAGGACAAGGGACTAAGACTTTTGGTCTAGACATGTTTTTCAGACAAATAATGCACAAAAAGGGGCCCTAAATGATGAGATGACCACTGAAGGGAATCAGGAATAACCCCCCCCCCCCCCCGAATACCTCCTCCAGTGGTCACTGACCCCCTTCCACTCCCAAAATATGTGAATAAAAATATGACTTACCAGCCTCTATGACGGTCTCAGATTTTAAAGTTAGTTCTCTTAAAGCAGTATGCAGGTCCATGGAGTAGTGTAGTAGTCGGTGCAGTGCCTGTCTCCTTTACCTGTCACACTTGTGTTAGAAACTGTGACCCCCCCTCCCAAAGTCACCAAAACCCTACTGTACCCACATATATGTGCCCCCTTCAGTGGGGGAACAGTGTGTTTTGGATGGGTTTTGGCAGTGCTTTTTTTGTAGAAAAAAAAGGTGCCAGTACTCATTATGGGCGGAGTCACCACATATGGCCCCACCCCTATGATAGCCACACCCAGATTAGCCACACCCCTTATACCAGACATGGGCATATAAATAGACATCATTGAAAATATACTGGTATAGTAGAAAAACAATAACTTGTGATTTTTTTTCATTATAAACCATTTCTGTAAGATGTTACAGCTCCAGTATACCCAGTGCAAAATAAGACAGCAGATGTAATTCTCAAATTGGACAAATTCCAAACACTAAAATGAAATAAATGATTTTTCTACCTTTGTGTCTGGTGACTGTTTTTTATCCATACTGGTCCAAGTGTCTGATTCTGCTGCTCTCTCTCTGTTCTCTTAACTCTCGTTTCCAGGGCTTCCTTTCCATTATGTCTTTACTTACCTCCTTTATTCTTCCATGTACAGCATTTCACCTCTCTCCCTGCCAACCCCTCCATCCATCCATGTCCAGCAATTCTCCTCTATCTCCTGCTCTCCTCTCCATCCATTTCCAGCATTTCTCCTTCCTCCCCTGCCATCTCATCTATGTGCATCTCCTTCCTATCTTACCTCCCCTCCATCCATGTCCAGCATGTCTCCTCTCTCCCCTACCCTCCCATGTCCAGTGATTCTCCTCTGTCCCGTCCTCTCCTGCCATCCATGTCCAGCGATTCTTTGTCTCCTGCCATCCATGTCCAACGATTCTCTCTTCCCTGCCCTCCCCTCCCAGCAATGTCCAGCAATTTTCTGTTCCCTCCCCTCCCAGCCTTGTCCAGCAATTTTCCGTTCCCTGCCCTCCCCTCCCAGCAATGTCCAGCAATTCTCTGTTCCCTGCCCTCCCCTTCCAGCAATGTCCAGCAATTCTCCGTTCCCTCTCCTCCCAGCCATGTCCAGCAATTCTCCGTTCCCTGCCCTCCCCTCCCAGCAATGTCCAGCAATTCTCTGTTCCCTGCCCTCCCCTTCCAGCAATGTCCAGCAATTCTCCGTTCCCTGTCCTCCCCTCCCAGCAATGTCCAGCAATTCTCTGTTCCCTCCCCTCCCAGCCATGTCCAGCAATTCTCTATTCCCTGCCCTCCCCTCCCAGCAATGTCCACCACCAATTCTCCATTCCCTCCCCTCCCCTCCCATCAATGTCCACCACCAATTCTCCGTTCCCTGTCCTCTCCTCTCCAATGTCCAGCAATTCTTGGACCTTTTTTTTTAAGACTCAGAACGCGTGAACGATGCAGCCGGCAGCGATTGAAAGAGGCTGTCTGGCGTCTGCGTCGGAGCTTCCTTCACCCTCTGCGAGTCCCGCCTATGTGGAAACAGGAAGTTGTAAACAACGAAGGCGGGACTCGCAGAGGGTGAGGGAAGCTCCGACGCAGACGCCAGACAGCCTCTTTCAATCGCTGCCGGCTGCATCGTTCACACGTTCTGAGTCTTAAAAAAAAAGTAAGTGCAGGACTCGCCCGGAGTGTCGCGGGGGGGGGGGGGGGGGGCAAAAAAAAGGTGCCAGTACGCCGTACCGTTGCAGACCGGCACAAAAAAAGCGCTGGGTTTTGGAGGGCTCAGGGGACAAAATAAGGGTGCAATGGTAAGATGTGTACCTGGGAGCATTTTTTATGAGGTGCACTGAAGTGCCCTCTAGGGTGCCCCATTGCTCTCCTGACATGTCTGAGGGACCAGTCTACTAAAAATGCTGGCTCCTACATCCCAATTACATGAATCTCTATGTTTTGCACTTCTTTTTTTTTTTAATGGACCAAAAAAAATGTCCAAAGCACAAAACTATTTATTGTGTAATGAAGATACTTGTCCCTTGATTGCCCTAGGTGTGGGTGGGAGAGGGGTGGGTAGGACAAGGACACAGGTAACCTCAGTTACCAATCAAACCAAGTCTGAAAATGCCCAGCATAGATCACAGCTCACAAGGTAAACTTAAGTTCTGTTTTTTTCTTTTACCACAGAGCTCTATACAAATTGCCCCTCCTCCAGATGCTATGTAACCAAATTGATTGAATTAAATCTCTGGCACTGAAGATTCAAAACCCAGTTCTAATAAACACACCTTTAAGACAGACACCAGAGTCACCAAATTCTGTGTAACCAAGTTGATTGGATTAAGTCACTTGGCACAGGTTCAAAGCACAGTTCTAGAGAGAAAAAAAAAAAAAAAAGGACTCTGGGCAAGGTGAGGGTTACATGTATACTTTATAAATATGCGCATACATTTTCTGGTATAATGTATGTTAATTTGGTGGAGTAATTTTCAAATGGAAAATGTGTGCATACTTCCCCTGTGAAATTGTTAAACTTAATGTACATATCTAATGCATAACTATTTTTTTTAACTAAAATGGACTTCTTAGCATTTAGCGCACATTAATCTTTAGCATGCACTAAATCCATTAGTGCACCTTAATAAAAGGAGCCCTTAATTTGTGTCTTCTTAGTAAATTTAACATTTTACTATTTTGAATACTGCTTGAAGAAGAGTTGATGTATAAGTCCAAGGCAGTAATTACCCATATTTTCACTTGGGTATATTAATTTGCCATGACTAGTTCATAATACTCATGCTTAATGTGTCAGGCTAATTGCCACTAGGTGTATACTTTCTAGGTGTAATGGACATAAAACATAAATCCTTCTACATTGCTCTCTCATCTTTGTAGAATATCTCTGTTCATAATGCAATTGGAGGGACAATGGCAGGAAATGGATCCCACCAGCTCAGTAACAGCAGAATGCCAAACCATGACACCAGCGTTGTGATTCAACAAGCCATGCCATCACCACAGTCCAGCTCTGTCATCACACAAGCACCTTCCACAAATCGACAGATTGGGGTAAGGGGGCTCAGCTCCTGGATTTTCTGCTGACTTGTCACACTATTGATTCGATAGGATTTACCAGAAAATCAAATCAGTTCAGCACATGGTCTTACGATCTGTCCAGTTTTCTGTTCATAGTCAGTGTACCTGTTTAGCACAGTTCTACACTGGTCTTTAGTGCTTTCTGTTTGCTCTTCCTTTACTTTTCAGTTGTGATTTGTTGCTTCCCTATGCTGCAATTACTTTTTTTTTTTCCATTTGAGTTGTAAATGGGAAGGAGATATATAGGTGCTCATGTATTCTGGAGGCTATACTTGTTCTGGAAGGCAACGCTGCAGTTGTAGCAACTCAAATTACCAACTCAATCTATTCATTCCCCTTAAGTATCCTGTGGTTCCCTTTGAGGCATTAGGTATCGGCCCTGTGGACCCCCCCACCCAGTTGATTCCCCCCCACAAGACTATCCACAATAAATATAGATGAGAGAAATCTGTATACGTTTTGTTGAATTGCGATGTTTGTTGTATTTTATGTGATGCTTAGTGTCTCTTATATTTTGTAAACCACTTTGAGCTTCCTGATGTATTAGTTCAAGGTAGTAATGACCCATATTTTCACTCAAGTATATTAATTTGTCATGATTAGCTCTTGATAAACTCATGCTTCATGAGTCAGACTAATTGTTCAAGATATTAAACACTTGCCCATGCTACATTCTTGGTAACAAAGCTTTATAAATATTGGGCTATACCCTTCAGCCAGTCACACATACATTGTATGAAATATAGGGGGAGGGGAGACAGTTTTCAAACTTGCTGCCAGAGCTGGTCTGAGTAATCCTTACTGAGATGGAAGTATTTGGCCTATAGGAGTTGATCATGCAAATTTCCAAGCACATCACCACTGCGTCCCTCCCAAGGACAAGAGTGTGCTGGCTAGCTAATTTCTAAGTGACTGTGCATGCAGTCACTCATATTCAGCCATGGCCTGCTCTTCTATCATGCTATAGGCTCCCATTTTGGCCTCACGTTAACTAGTGTCAGAAAATCTCAAGGGAGAGGTGATCTACCATTGCAGTGGAGCTGTGATTATCCAATCAATGTTATAAGCACTCAGTAGGGTGGAAATCTCCCAGTTAATATAGCTGCATATGTACTCCCTGGCCCCGATTTGTTCAAAAGCATCTTTCTGTGTGACTAGCAGATAACTGTTTTATGGGTAAAACCTTGAATGAGATGGCCTGTTTTTTTTTTTTTTTGTCTACACACCATATAAATCTCCTTTTCTGAAAATCTGTTTGGTTATTATTTCTGGCTACTTGATTTTGCCAGTATGTTGTGTAGTTAGGGGTATGTTTCTGAGAGAACACATACCCAGTTATCTCTGAATATGACACAGGACAAGTTTCTCAGTTCCCCTATTCAGATATCCAAATTGTTGATTTAGGTACTTGAAACTGCTTTGAAAACTAGGCCCATTACTCATAATTTTAAATCATTTTCCCCCTAAAGCTTGAAATTGTTTAAAATCCAGTTTTGCTGATCCTTGTTTTGTAACTATGGTTTCCAACACCATGTTTCATGGAATTTCTGGCACTGAGATATCACAGCTGTTTACAATACTAATACTAATACAACAGATGTGTGGAATTTTTTTTTTTTTTTTTACTTAAAACCTGTTTATTGTGTAACCTCATTTAAAATGTTTAGTGGGGTAGAATGTCAGAATGTCCTGACTGTTTTCAAAAGATAGTCTCATGAAAATGGAATTTCCACCCAAGACCCTGTGATTGCATTTGTGTGCCAGCACTGCTCTGTAACTATACAGTAACATAGTAAATGATGGCAGGTGAAGACACGCATGGTCCATCCACCTGCCCAACAAGGCGGACAGAGTTGCACTTGCTGCTCAGTGTAGCTCATATCTCTCTATGCTCTATTTAAAGTGTGACGGTCATTGAGTTTGGCTTCAATTCCATGCTTTCTCTATATAGGGATCCTCTGTGTTCATCCCACGTGTTTTTGAATTTGAGCTAACCGAGTATGTGTTCTTTGACTCTGCTCTGCATTCTACATAACGGAGTATGCAGATTGGAAAATGGTAGATGGAGATGGTTTGTGACTCATGTAACTTGGGGTTTAGTGTTGTGCCTGGGATCAGAGCAACCCCTCTCCATAAACAGTAAGAGGTCAATATTCAAAGCGATTAACTGGCCATGAGCCATTTTTGGCCAGTTAATATCACTTGTTCAGGGCAATCTACTGATATTCCGGGTATTTAACTGGTTAGTGCCACTGAATAACACCACAGACCACTACACTCGAAGCCGGCTATTTTATAGGCAGTCTGGGGACAGAGTTGGCACTTACAGGGTTAAATGTCAATATTCAGCACGTAATCACCTAAGTTTAGCAATTAAATTGGACCATATGGTGTCACTTTTGCTCTTAAGTGCTCAATGTTGCACTTAACTGTATAAGAGATAGCCGGTTGCATAAATCTGCATGTTCAGTGCCAGTGCCCAGACATCGCCCGACATTGAATATCTGGGATTAATGCTGCCAGCAGAAAAAAAAAAAAACTAAGTGCTCACCACCATTAGCTGAATATTACTACTACTACTACTTATCATTTCTATAGCGCTACTAGACGTACGCAGCGCTGTACACTTGAACATGAAGAGACAGTCCCTGCTCGACAGAGCTTACAATCTAATTAGGACAAACAGGACAAACAAGAGATTAAAGTGAGGATGATAAAATAAGGGTTCTGAACAAGTGAATAAGGGTTAGGAGTTAAAAGCAGCATCAAAAAGGTGGACTTTTAGCTTAGATTTGAAGATGGCCAGAGCAGGGGCGTAGCCAAACTTCGGCGGGAGGGGGGTCCAGAGCCCGAGGTGAGGGGGCACATTTTAGCCCCTCCGGACTTCCGCCCCCCCCGCCATTGCCAACTTTGCCCCCCCCCCCCGCCGACCCTCTCGACCCCCCCTCCCGCCGCCAACCCACTGTCGCCTACCTTTGCTGGCGGGGCACCCCAACCCCTGCCAGCCGAGGTCCTCTTCTTCTCACAAAAGGCTTCCTTCTGTTTCTACGTCCCGCACGTTGTATATGCAGGACGTCAGAAACAGAAGGAAGCCTTGTGTGAGAAGAAGAGGACCTCGGCTGGCAGGGGCTGGGGTCCCCCGCCAGCAAAGGCAGACGATGGCGACGGCGAGTTGGCAGCGGGAGGAGGGGTCGGGCAGGTCGTCGGCAGGGGGGTCCAGGGCCAAATCTACGGGGGGCCCAGGCCCCATGTAGCTACGCCACTGGGCCAGAGATGGGGTTGACGTACCGGCTCAGGAAGTCTATTCCAGGCAAATGGTGCAGCAAGATAAAAGGAATGGAATCTGGAGTTAACGGTGGAGGAGAAGGGTGCAGATAAGAAAGATTTACCCAGTGATCGGAGTTCCCGGGGAGGAATGTAGGGAGAGATGAGAGTGGAGAGGTACTGAGGAGCTGCAGAGTGAATGCATTTATAGGTCAATAAGAGGAGTTTGAACTGTATGCGGAAACGGATAGGAAGCCAGTGAAGTGACTTGAGGAGAGGGCTAATATGAGCATAACGACCCTGGTGAATATTGATCCTTAATTTATTTGTTCGGACCAGGGCCGGGATTGGCATACAGCAGGAGGCCTGTAGGCAATTAACACACCTGCTGCTCTCCTCACTCAGTAAGTCAGACCATGCCAGTAAATGTGTTCTGAATATCTTTCTGACAAAAGATAAATGGGTAACAATAACGGCAGCGGAAGTTACTTTAGTATCGGCATTAGGCAAAACTGTTTATAGAGTCCTTGATCGCTTCCTACCAGATATTTCTCCTTGTGAGAGTATGTGAATAATCTCAGTATAACTCTCCTTTAAACAGTTGATCACTTAGGGCCCTGTTTACTAAGATGTGCTAGCGTTTTTAGTGCACGCTAGAAATTAGTGCGCACTAACACTAGAAACACCCATACATTCCACTAGCATTCCTATAGCGCAGCTTAGTAAACAGGGCCCTTAGTATCAGGTAGATATCAAAGAGAATAGGTACTTAACAGTGTTTGAGATTAGAAGTGCTGGGAGTCTGAGAATTCCTGAGACTCTGAAATAGGTTGGATGACAAGATGGTCGTGTGAGGAGGTGGTATTCCTAGGAAGCTGGGTGCTGTAAGTGATTCCTGTATTTCCTTCAGTCTCTGGATGTTCCAGGACCTTGTGCAGGTATGGAAGATCCTGGGTACCCAACTGTAATTATACAAGAAGCCCAACTAGTGGCATAGCCACAGGTGGGCCTGGGTGGGCCGGGGCCCACCCACTTATGGCTCAGGCCCACCTAACAGTAGCACATGTTTAGAGGTAACTGCTGGGGATCCCATCTTCCGCCAGCTGAAGACATCCCCCTGATAGTAATTAAAACACTGCTCTCCACGATACTGGCACCTGTGCATGCTCAGTTTTCAGCACATGCCTACTGCAGACTGCCAAGGTGGAAAGAAGCGTTTTCCCGCCAGCTCAGATATTTTTCTGGTGGGGGTTGGGAAGAACACTTGGTGCCCACCCATTTCTTGCCTAGGCCCACCCAAAATCTGTTGTCTGGCTACGCCCCTGAGCCCAACGTCTCCCTTTCTCCCAAGCTGTAAGAGTGGGTGTGGCAGCATCCCTGTTCTACTGTCCCAAGTACAGCACAGAGCTTTAGTGGCTTCTGATTACTGTATCTGCTCCTAGACTTGTACCTATGTACTGACTCTGATTAGGGTAATCAGGTGACTGTATTACTAGAGCTGGATGCACATAATTGGCTAGGGTACTAGGCTGGAGAGGTCTCCCTTCATATGTGTGGTCAGTGGCCGGGAGACAGAATCAAAGATCTAGGTTTGAATATTATGCAGGGTTATTTATTTATTTATTGCATTTGTATCCCACATTTTCCCACCTCTTTGCAGGCTCAATGTGGCTTACAATACATCATGAGTGATGGAAATATATTAGAAAATAGACATTTAGTGTTACAGAAATCTTGGGCAACAAGATAATGATAAAACATAATATTTGAATAAACAAGCAGATATTGCTAGATAGTTCTGAATATATGTGTGTGTGTGTGTGTGGGGAGGGGGGGGGGGTTGTGTATATTCACATTGGTTGGTCTTTGTAGTATGCCTTGTTAAAGAGATGGGTCTTCAGTAGTTTGTGAAAGTTCGTTAGTTCGTAGATCATTTTTAAGTTGCGCGGCAGTGTGTTCCATAACTGTGTGCTCAAGTAGGTAAAGTTTGACGCATACATTAATTTGTATTTTAGACCTTTGCAGTTAGGGTTATATGCACCTGAGCAGTTCCTTCCAATACTAATCACCTCCCATGATTAGAATACTGGACACAGGGGACAGAATATATTCAGGCTGACAAGGTTAAAGTATAATTCTCCTTTTTCAGCAACTAATGATGTAACTGCAAAATCCCAACTATACTGTTTTTGCTAGGGCCTTGTGAAATTGTCTACACCCTGGGCCTTGTGAAATTTTCTGCAAGCACCCCCACTGCAGAATTCCCTGGCTCCCAAACATGCACAGTTAATCTGATCTCCCATCGCTCTATTTCCTATAGGTGTGCGTTTGTGAGCCTGCATTCCAGTCCATGTGGGCACATAAAAATCTGAAGTGTGTACAAAATACTTGTACAATGAATTTATGCATTCAAAACCGCATGAAGAAAAATCACATGAAACTTGCTAAAACTTCATTTTAAACAAAGACTAGTGGAACTTTGTTTTGGCCATCGACATTTCTACTATTTCTCTTCTGTACCTACCTGCAAGCTTTTAAGTTTTCTGAGTTTGATTGGTGGCAGGGTGAAGACGAAGGGGAAGTTCACTTAGCATGGTCTCCTACATTCTGTAGTGCCTGAAATCACAATATAGATTGCATTCACACACCTATGAGAAAGGTGCATCAAGGCTATCCCTTGTCAAAATTTTTCTTTCCTTCCACAACTGCTTTTATCACCCCCTTCCTTTCAGAATTAGTTATACTTTCTCTTACATCTGTATAGGACCCTAATGGATTATTTATTTATTTATTGGATTTATTAACTGCCTTTATGAAGAGATTCACCCAAGGTGGTGTATAGTAGGTACAGTTTAACATAAAACTTACAATTTTGTTAACAGCATAGAAATAGTAAAAATGACCAAATATTTCTCCATCAGGTTACTACTCAAAAGATTTATGTGGGTATCACTAGAGCTGACACACTTTTTTTAATTTTTTTGTAAATGTGGGGCTGGCTAATACATAACTCCATTGCATCCTGCTGAACCTGTTTTACTTTCAGATTTGTGTTCTGATTGATTTGTGCATTTTGAAACCTGGCACCCTTTAACACTATACGTATAGATACAGCCCTTATGATTTCAGTGGGCAGGATGAGGCTTATGGAGATGGCATGGCCTGTTCAGTCACAGTAAGTGTCAGTGGTACCAGAAGCAGGGCTTGAATTTAGGTCTTCTGATTCTAGGGTCATTACTCTTGAGCATGGTAAGAGATTTACAGGACTGCAGCTGAGTTGCCTTTCTTTGGTGTTTCTGAATAGTACCTGCAGTATGAGCACCAATGTGTTACATCCCGTGTTTGCCTCTCTTCACAGTGTGTCCATTTTCTCCTCAACAAAGGCCTAGCATATAATTGCTGCAATTTGGGTTCGCTGAACCATCAGCTTCAGTGCATCTTTCTTGCCTGCCTTTGCCTACTGAATTTATTCCAAATATCTGCCCCACAATTTCCATTTGTCATCATCACCCCCGCCTAAATGATTGGCAGTACTCAGAGACAGGGTGTGAGTTACGGAACGGCTCAGCACTCAGAGCACTTGGAAAATCTATTACTTTTTGCCTTTCCCCAAATCATAACACAGCATTTTGCAAGTAAGCACTGCTATTTAAATTTTAATTTTCTAGTGGACTCCAGAGAGGTTATCTTCTAACATAATACCAAAGCTCACATATAGCATTGCACTCAAGTTCTATTCAGATTTTATCACAGCCTCGGCTATTGAAGTGTCACAGTATGGCCAAGCCACCTGCAAATGTTTGAGATGGCGGTGATCCAGCAGCAACAGCCAGCAGCCATGAAAGTCTCCTTTCAGGCTCTTGGATGAGCTTTGCTCCAGCAAGGGGCTGGGACCCACCTGTGCCCACGCAGAGTCTGTCTTGCTGGGAAAAGTGGGTGTGCCCACAGCTGGGATCCTCGATAGGATGTTGTGTCTCCACACACCACCCTTTCTCCCTTCTGCCCGCACCTCTGAGGCTTGGTTATAAAGTGATAATTGACGTAGCCAAAAGATGGAAAGTATGACAGGATATGGATTGCTAATGGAAGCTTTAAAAGAGCAGTGCAGACATTACTTTCTCAGAAGTAACAGAACCACTGCTCACTAGAGACACCGCAGTGAATGGACAAAGGATGTGGCATTAAAAACAGGGGGTTGGGGGAACTAACTCCTTGAATCCAGTTAAAATCAGAGCCAGTAAATGTTATGTTCACGGAAACAAATAAGTAAATTAAAATCAGGAAGGCACGTATAATGATTGGACAACTTAAAACATTAACATTAAACTGAAGTGGATAATTCTACCAGAAGTTAAAATTGGGAGAAGAAATGTCTCAGAACACAAGGCAATAAGTGGAATTAAGACAAAACAATATCTAAAAAATTATACGTTTTTTATTGGACTAACTAGTCAAAAATGTATTAAGCTTTCAAAGGCCAGACTCTTCATCTTCAGGTCAGGACATATAGGCACTATATCAAATTAGAGAGGGGACAATCACAGTTGAGAATGAAGAGGATAGGTGCTGCACCCTAAAACCTACAAGAAATACCAGGATTTAAATTTAGTTAGAAACAAGGAGTAAGTAATGGTTTTAACAATTTAGGCAGCAGACTTCCAGAGATGAGGAACCTGATGGTCAAAGACCACTCAGCAGGTGAATTCTAAGTGCATTTTGTTTGGTGGTAGGATTATTTACAAGTCATAGGAAGCTAATGATGATCTGCTGACCGAGCGGTTACATGATTAAATCCCTATACATGGCATAATAACCCTATTTTAAATTAACTGCAGTTTCACTCATTTGGTAGTGATGCTGATGAAAAGAGCATTTCCGTAGTCCAGTTGATTGAAGACCAGTAAATGCAGCAAGTGAAGGTCTCTTTTTTTTTTTTTCTTCTTCTTCTTCTTCTTCTAAAGAATGGCAGAGTAGTTGAATCTTCCTTAAAAGAAATGATGTCTCAGATAACTTTTCAGACCCATATCTGAACTTTTAAGTTTAAGTCAATGACTATTCCTCGAATAGTCACAGATCCTTTCAGTGGACTTGAGATCAAAGGCAACAGTGATTTGCTGCATCTTGGTATTCACACAGGCTCCAATTTTTTTAGGACCCCTTTTACTAAGCCGCGTAGGTGCCTATGCACGCTGAACATGCACCAGATTGAAGTTACTGCCCAGTTACTGCGTGGCCCTTGCAGTAGTTTCAATTTTGGTGCGTGTCCACTACACACATCTGAAAAATATGTTTTATTTTCGGACACAAGTAACGGACACGCGCCAAGTGTACTTATGTACTTAAGTGGCATTTGACACATGTAGGTCATTACCGCCCAGATTCTTTACCGCTAGGTCTATGGCTGGCGGTAAGGTCTCAGACCCAAAATGGATGCGTGGCAATTTTGATTTTGCCACACATCCATTTTCGCCCCCCCCCCCCAAAAAAAAAGATGCCTTTTTTACAGGCGCACTAAAAAATGGATCAATGCACGTCCAAAACCTGAGCCTATTTATTTATTGGATTTGTATCCCACATTTTCCCACCTATTTGCAGGCTCAATGTGGCTTACAATGATTCGTTATTGGTAAATAAAGATTAAGATAACAGTTATTGTTGCATACAGGCCATGAATAACATGACCAAGAATATAGTCAAGCATTTGGATACAGAGTGCATTTCTGATGTAGGTAAGGTGTGAATAACATTGTAAAGAATATAAAACAAGCATTTATAATAAGAAGACATTTCTGATATAGGTATGGTGGCGATGAGTTGTAGTTATATCTGCTGATTTTTGTGGTATGCCTTGTTGAAGAGGTGGGTCTTTAAGGATTTGCGAAAGTTTGTTTGTTCCCAGATGGTTTTTACTTTGCGCGGTAGTGCGTTCCAAATTCGTGTACTCAGGTAAGAAATGTTCTCCACTACTGCAAGCCATTTTTCAGTGCGCCTTTGTAAATGGACCCCTTAGTGAATTCAATTTCAGTCCCTGGTTAGGGAGACAATCTGTGACTGAATGATCAGGGCATTTGGGATCAGTATAATGAATTAGTTGAATATCTTCAGCATAGTAATATTCTTTAATCCCATTAGTTTGGATTAAGGTAGCAACTGGGGCAAAAAAAAAAGTGATGAAATTATATGGGTGCAAGGATCGATCCTTGGAGTACACCATTTATCAAAAGAAAATAAGATAGAGTATGCTGCATTCAGAATGCAGTGAAATACCATGCGGTCAAAATCGTGGAACCATTATAGAGCAGTGACTTAGTCCTAGGTCATGCAGACAAGAAATCAGTAAGTGGTCTACTAGATCAAAAGCTGAGATCATATCTGACTCCAGCAATGTGACTTGCTCTCATCAAAATTAATCACTATTCCACTGACCAGTGAAATAGAAACAGATTCTGTACTATGACGTGTACAGAACTAAGCAGTAGCGTAGCCAGACAGCCGATTTAGGGCGGGCCTGAGAGCAAAGTGAGTGGACTAAAAAATATCATGACCGCCCCCCCCCCCCAACTTATTTCCATCTCTCCTTCCTTCCCGGTGCCTCTCCCCTCCCCAAGGTAAGTGAAATACCTGTGCTGATGGGGATCCTCAAACCCCGCCAGCTGAAGACCTCCTCCCTGCCAAATGAGCTTACTTCTTGGGAAGCCACCGACACTGTCCCTATGCCGCTGCTGCCAGCTGACGGCCTACGCCCACCTTGTTCACTCAGTTTCACGCATGCGCACAGAGGGGAGGGGCCTTTGGAGGGCTCTCGATGGGATCTGGAAATTGTTGCAAAGAAAGTTGCTTGGCGTTCTTTGGATCATTACAATGGATTATTAAGAATTATATATATTGGACATTAACCCCAAGTTCTATTTAAAAAAGCGCTAAAAATTGCATGCACAAATTTGAGTGTATTGCATGCAATTTAATTGAATAATAAGCTAATTAGCACTGATAGACTTTTTAATAAGCAATTATTAGCACTAATTTGAATTAATTAAAATGTACAAGTGTAAATTAAGGTGCAGGATCTGTGCCTAAATTTTATGCTTCAGTCAAAAAAGGGGGCATAGGCCCCCCCCCCCTATAAGAGGCTTGGGGAGGCTAAACATCCCTAGCCCAACCATGATCTTCCACTGGCTGCCTCCTCCTTGAAAAACAAAATTGTATGTTCCTCTCCGCGCCGCCAGCATCCACCCCCCCCCCCCACTCATGGCGCCAGCTCCTCACTTCATCAACCTATAGGATCTCCGTTCCTTCCCCCCACCCACGCGTTTAACCTTTTTATTTTCAGTGGTAGCGAGCGACAGCAGTGAAGAAGAAGAAAGCACTACGGGCTCACCTCCAGCTTCGCCCTTCCCTCACACTGTGTCCTGCCTTCTGCGATGATATATTTCCTGTTTCTGAGAGGGCAGGACACTGTGTGAGGGAAGGGAGAAGCTGGAGGTGAGCCCGCAGTGCTTTCTTCTTCACTGCCGTCGCAGCCAATGAAAATAAAAGGGTTAAATGCACGGGGCGGGGGCAGGAAGGAACAGAGAGGAGGGCTGTCGAGGAGCTGAGGGATGGCAGGGAGAATCGCTGGACATGGATGGGAGGGGAGGGCAGGGGGAGAGAAGAGATCGCTGGACATGGAAAGAAGAGGAGAAGAGGGGAGGAGAGGGCAAGGGGGAGAGAAAAGATTGCTGGACATGGAGAGGAGGGGAAAGCAGGGGGAGAGAAGAGATCGCTGGACAGGAGAGGAGGGGAGAACAGGAGAGAGAGAGGAGAATTGCTGGACATGGATGGATGGAGGGGGCTGGGGAGAGAGGAAATTTGCTTGATATGGATGGATGGAGGAGAGGGCAGGGGAGAGAGGAGAATTGCTGGACATGGATGGATGGAGGGAGCAGGGGAGAGAGGAAATTTGCTGGATATGGATGGATGGAGGTGAGGGCAGGGGAGAATGGAGAGTTGTTGGACATGGATGGAGGGCAGGAAAGTCGGGAAGGAGATACACATGGATGGAGGGGACGGAAGAGAGGAGAAATGCTGGACATGGATGGAGTGGAGGGCAGGGAAGAGAGGAGAAATGTTGGACAAGGATGGAGGGAAGGAAAGACAAAGAAAGGAGATGCACACGGATGGAGTGGAAGGGAGTGAGGAGAAATGCTGGATATGGACGGAGGGGAAATTGCTGAATTTAAGGGCTGGATTGGAACAGTTTGAAGGCAGATGCTAAAACTGGAGAAAGGATAAGGACAGAGCTACAGATAGTAGACAGGACGCGTGGAGGGGCATAATCGAACGTCGCTGGCGAAATAGATCGCCGGCGGTGCAACAGCTGGCTGGAACTGTATTATCGAAAAAGATGGCCGGCCATCTTTTTTTTTCGATAATACGGTTTAGCCCGGCCAAATGCCAGAGTTCACCGGGTTTGAGATGGCCGGTTTTGTTTTTCAGCGATAATGGAAAAAAATGCCGGTGATCTCAAACCCGGCGAAATCCAAGGCATTTGGTCGTGGGAGGAGCCAGCATTTGTAGTGCACTGGTCCCCCTGACATGCCAGGAAAGCAACCGGGCACCCTAGGGGGCACTTCTAAAAATTTAAAAAATATATACAAATACCTCCCAAGTGCATAGCTCCCTTACCTTGGGTGCTGAGTCCCCCAAAACCCACTCCCCACAACTCTACATCACTACCATAGTCCTTATGGGTGAAGGGGGGCACCTACATATGGGTACAGTGGGTTTTGGGGGGTTTGGAGGGCTCAACACTTAGCACCACAAGTGTAACAAGTAGGGGGGGATGGGCCTGGGTCTGCCTGCCTGAAGTGCACTGCACCCATTAAAAACTGCTCCAGGGACTTGCATACTGCTGTCAGGGAGCTGGGTATGACATTTGAGGTTGGCATAAAAAGTGTTTAGTTTTATTTAGTGTGGGAGGGGGTTGGTGACCACTGGGGGAGTATGGGGAGGTCATTCCCCATTTCCTCCGGTGGTCATCTGGTGAGTTGGGGCACCTTTTTGAGGCTTGGTCGTAAAAATAAAAGGACCAAGTAAACCTGGCGAAATACTGATTAACGCCGCTTTTTTTTCCATTATCTGCAAAAGCCGTCCATCTGGTAGCCACGCCCATGCTCCCACCCATGTCCCGCCTTCGCTACGCCACCGACACGCCCCCTTGAACTTTCGCCGGCTCAGCGACGGGAAAGTGGCGATGCTGTCAAAAAAGCAGCTTTCGATTATACAGATTTCGCCGCTTTTGAGAGATCGCCGGCCATCTCCCAATTTATGTCGGAAGATGCCCGGTGATCACTTTCGAAAATAAGCCTGATAAGGACACAGGAGGATGGTGGACATGGTGAGAGAAAAAATATCAAATGGAAAGAAGACACTGCATAAAACAGAAGACACTGGGACCAAAGCGAATAGAAAAACAAAATGATCAGACAACAAAGGTAGAAAAAAGTATTTTATTCAGAATTTATTCATTGGAATATGTCAGCTTTTGGAAATGTACATCTGGGATATTTTGCATGTAAGTTTCAGTTTTTCTCGTTTTGCTGCATGATGAGTGACTTCTTGAGGTAACTTTCCAGTTCAGTATTTTGCCTTCATATCTGTTGTGTCATGTGTTTTCCATGTGTGATCAAGGTGCAGTACTAGTGTGTAGTATTTGCAGTCCTTTTTGTTTTGTTTTATTTTTTTCACTAGGTTGTGTACTGGTGTTTTAGAGCCCAGTGTAATTATAGTGCAGCCTTTCCATGCATAAGGTTGTAACTCGTCCTGTCCTTGGAATTAGTGCTGTTATGGTTTGGTAAGGTTATGAGTGTGTTTTTACACAAGTTTGTGTATAGTGTTTTGCAGTGGAGAGATTGTGTGTTGGCCTTACTGAGGTGGCACCAAAACATCAGAAAGGGTGTAGAGCCTAAATCATGACACACTACCTCTTGAAGGATCTACATATAGTCGTTCATAAAAGGAGCTCATTGTGAACACTATCTACCCTAAAAGGGTGTTTTGTGTCTCTACATGAGAATTGTGATATTATGATCCCTTGTTTCATATTGTTGATGGTCTACATTTTCCGTATGGGTGGTATATTGGTGTATTAGGGTCTGCCCAGTGTAATATTTATGGTACAGTAAGGTTCTGAGTGTGTTTTTGCACAAATTTGTGCATAGTATTTTGCAGTTGAGCGATTGTGGTTAGTATATGCTTTGAGCAACCACTTTATTCTTTGACATATGATACATATCTAATATCTAAATTTAATAAAAGGTATTAATTGTGACTATTTTATTTTATTTTTTTTTCTGTGTGTTGTCAGACAATTATGGATGTAAGCGCCGCCCCTGGCCCCACCCCTAACCCCACCCCCTTTAGCCTCCCCAAACAGTTGGGCCACCAACCACCTATGAAAGGGGGAATAGTCATAGGCAGATCAGGGGCATTCTTTTCAGTTGCATGTGTAATTATAGAATAAGGTGGGATTTACAGCACGGTTCCATTGATGTAAATGGCCACACCTTAATGTAGTCGCAGTTCCTGGACGTAAGTGCTGTTCTTTAAACTGTGCCTACCTTTAAGCGCGGTTTATAGAATAGCACTGTGTTTTGGGATTTTTTCAGTGCAGATTTTTTTTAGGCACCATACATAGAGCTTGCTCCTAAAGGGGGAAAAAAAACCCTGCTCTAAAGTGTTTTCAAATGAATTTGCACAAGTATCTAAGCAGTTCCCTGTATAAATGATCTGGGCTAAGTAGGTGCAGAAGTTTCAGAACATGTGAACTTGGTGCAGGGGAAAGGGATAGAGTTGGGGGAGGCAAAGCATGTAGGAAAGTGTGCTCAGATATCTTCCTACTGGATAGGCCACTTAGCTTTTTTTCCCTTAGGGCTGTATTTTATGCAAGCAGTGATCAGACTCAGGGCTCTGCCACTGAGGCTCTAATTAGTGAGAGAAGGGGCTCAGAGTACGAAAATGAGAGCACCTTTAAGTAAACGTGACACAATCCTAATGAGTGAGACTTGGCATCACTATTCTACACTGACAATTTGGACATCTTGTCAAGTAGGCTGGGAAGCAGCCTACAGGCTACAGGAAAATTAAACTGCTGTAACAAATTATTTGAGATGTCTAGAGTTTGTCAAAGGCTTTTCTTCATAAGGTGGGACCATTGTACTAAGTATGCAATACAATACAATAATATCCTTATATTCCACAACAAACCAACAAAGACTATGTGTGGAATACAATAAAGAAGTGCTAGCCATATCCAGTGAATTACACAATATAAAAACAGGTTATGTTTCATCTTAAAAATTTATGGGGTAAAGTTTTTCAATCATTTTCTAAACTACAAACAACATACTTCAGATCAAATGCAAAATGGAAGAGTAATCCAGCACCGCTCAGCTGAAATGCAAACGTGGCAGTGTGATATTTCTTAAACCTTAAACATCTCACTAAAGGACAGAAAAGACTTAAAGAATCCTTTGACCAAAGGTAACTCAATTTATTATTTATTTATTAGGATTTATTTACCGCTAAATTTGTTGGATCATGGTGTTTGACCCTGTAAAGTTCTGAATATTAAAATAGTACTGTGCTTTCACAGAAAGCCAGTTGAAAGTAAGTTACAGAGGGGTTACTTTATCATATTTATGAACTCCCCACAATGATTTTTGCTGCCACATTTTGCACTAATTGTAAGCGTTTTAATGAGGTATCTGTGCAGTCTAAGTAAAGCAAATTACAGTAATCAAGCTGCGATAAAATACTTGCCTGAATAGCCAGGCGAAAACATTCACGTGTAAAATATTTCGTAATGTGTTGAAACTGATGCATCTTGGCAAATGTCTCCCACAAAATATTTGTAATCTATAGTGACATTGTCAAATGGGAATCCAATAATATGCCCAGAATCCTCAGAGGATTCCAAAACAAATTCTTTGTCACGGATGAATAGCTTTTCACTGAGTAAAATGACAGTTGATGATCTGATCCATAATAGTTTTATCCTCATTAAGTATCAAATTAAATCAATTAGTCTAGTGCTCAATTTTCAAAAGGGGTGTAGCCAGACCTTGAGGTGGGAGGGGGTCAGAGCCCAAAGTGGGGGAGCACATTTTGGTCCACTGCCCCGCTGCACCCCCTCTGCCACCCTGCTGCCAGCCACCCACTGCCGCCACTGTACATATCTTGGCTGGCGGAGGTCCCCAATCCCTACCAGCTGAAGCACTGCCGCCGCACATACCCTGACTGGCTGGGGTCCCCAACCCCTGCCAGCTGAAGCCTTCATCCTGTGCTGGTCTCCGGCGGCGCCACATTGCCTGCCTTGCTCTCTCTTCCTCTCACGTACGGCACGCTCATTTTAATGAAATTGAGCATGCACGCATGGAAGAGCGAGCAGGGCAGGCAATGTGGCAACGCCGGAGACCAGCGCTGGACAAAGGCTTCCGCTGACGGGGGTTGGGGACCCCCACCAGCCAAACCAGGGGCCCAGAGCAAATTTGGGGGGACCCAGGTCCCAGTGGCTCCATGTAACTATGCCATTGATCTTCAAGATGCAGGAGCAGATGAGCTTGTATTAAAGCATCAGTTTAAATTAACCCACAATGCTTTTCCTTAATCATATGGAGGAACTACTTGTGCAAACTGAGACTGCAAACAGAGGCAGCCCAGGGGGAATGTGGGGCCTTGTAAGGGCTGAAAAGTGAGGCTGTGTGTGAAAAACCATTGCTGAGTGGTAGGGCCGGCCTCACATATGAACTGGTACCTCACTTCCCTGAGAAGTAGGAGGACCCATTTGTCCCTCTTTCCTACCCCATGAAGTTTAGTAAGGGAGAGAAGAGAATTTCCACCACTGCCAAAACCCTGTTTGTTTGTTTCTTGGTTTATTTTTAATAACCCAAAAGATGATGTAGCGGGAGGTACAGTACTGTAGACGGTGGCAGCGAAACAGGACCTGTGTCAATCTGATTCATCTTCTAGGAAGGCCATTACTTAGGCAATACAGCATGCTTCATAGATGTGACTGCTTACTCAGAGTGTGGAAAATCACAGGTCTGACAGCCTGATGAATGAGCGATATTAGTTTGATATATTAGCAACACTGTCAAGTAGCCACTGAAGTATAGAAAGAGCAGGGACAAAGTGAATTAATATGGGTTGCCCTACCCCCATCCCCAATAAACATGACTTTGTGTACATAGGGATATTATATGTAGCAGGCTGACAAAATGCTCTTTCTATGCAGTTGCAGGAAGAACATTCTGGAACCCTGCTCCAGAAACATACCAATCAAACCTGAATTTTAAGGGGTCTAGTCTGACAAAAACCAAACAAACAGTACAATAACATTTGAGCTCAAGCTTTTGGAGTAAAGTATAAAAACCTATGTATAAGGGAGGAGCAAGGTCTTTCTCTCTCAGAGGGAGCTTGTAGAAGGAGCAGTAAGTGGCAAACTCTACCCAGGGGACCACCAAAGCCTTAGTTCCTTGCCCTAAGGACCAAGGGAAAGGAAGAGGAGGAATTAAGCATAGGAGGTTTCCAGCTTAATACTTAACTGTCCCCTGGTGTACCAAGAGAATGGTTCTCATATTATGTGAACTGATCAGGGGAGGTCAGTCTGATCTACACCTGCCCCTCTAAGGCACAGAGTAACTTAGTAACATAATAAATGACGGCAGATAAAGACCTGAATGGTCAATCCAGTCTGCCCAACAAGATAAACTCATTTAACATGGTATGTAATACTTTATATCTGAGTTTTGATTTGTCCCTGCCTTTCTCAGGGCACAGACCGTAAAAGTCTGCCCAGCACTGTTCCTGTATTAAAAGTTCTGACGCTAATGTCGAACCCCCTTAAAATTTACACTCCAGCCCCCCATATCTATTCAGTCACGATCAGGGCACAGACTGTAGAAGTCCGCCCTGCACCAGTTTAATTCTCCAAATACCGGCGTCGCCACCCAATCTCCGCTAATATTCCATAGATCCATTCCTTCTAAACAGGATTCCTTTGTGTTTATCCCACACATGTTTGAATTCCATTACCGTTTTCATCTCTACTACCTCCCGTGGGAGGGCATTCCACATATCTATCACCCTGTGAAAAACTACATCCTGACATTACTCCTGAGTCTGCCCCCCTTCAACCTCAATTCATGTCCTCTAGTTCTACCACCTTCCTGTCTCCAGAAAAGGTTCATTTGCGGATTAATACCTTTCAAATATTTGAACGTCTGTATCATGTCACCCCTGTTTCTCCTTTCCTCCAAGGTATACAGGTCAACAAGTCTCTCCTCGTATGGTTTGCAACGCAAATCCCATTCCGTTTTTGTAGCTTTTCTTTGCACCACTTCCAGTCTTTTTACATCTTTAGCAGGATATGGCCTCCAAAACTGAACACAATACTCCAAGTGGGGCCTCACTAATGACTTGTAGAGGGGCATCAACACCTCCTTTCTTCTGCTGCTTATACCCCTCTCTATGCAGCCTAGCATCCTTCTGGCCATGGCTGTCGCCTTGTCACATTGTTTCTTCACCTTCATATCCTCTGACACCAACACCCCATTGTCTCTCTCCTGAGTCGAGCTTACTAATCTCTCCCCTAAGGAAGAAGGTCCACTCACAGGAAGACTGGATTCTGAGCTTCAGTAAGCATGAAACAGTTGACAACAGATAGTCCTCAGGGGGGAAGGCCTTCAACTAGAGCTAGGCCAGCTAGTGAATGCCTACCACCTTAAGTAGCAGGAGATAATTCAGGGACTTATCCTTAACCTGTGCAACAAGGTCAAACCTTATAGAACTCTGGGAACACAGAGTTAACTGAAGCCATTAGAGATAGTGAATGGCAACAGGTTTTCTATGCTTTTGAGATGAGAACCACAGGGCATAACCTTTGCCCCAAAAGGTACATCAACTTACAAGGCTACAGAGTAGCAAACGGGAGAGAGCAAAACCAAAGGTGCCAACAGGCTTGAGTGTTCTGCGGTTTACTTACTGTGAGTGAGAGAGTAAGGTGCTGGAGTTCTGAGTAGAAGAGTGTTCCAAGGAGACCTAAAACTGCTAACTACTTTGCACTGTTTTTCTGGACAGTTTGTCTCATCATTTTTTCATTTTTGTTTTGTACATACAGCAGTGGCATAGCCATGGGGTGGTCACAGGCTCACCCAGAAATAGCACATCTTTGACATGACTGGTGGGACTCCCCAAGCCCTACCAGCTGAAGACTCCTGGCATCCCTCATTCCCCTCCCCTGCAGGGGTGCTTAAAACTTAGTGTTCTATAAGTGTGTGTGGGGGGGGGGGGGGGGGCATGCTGAAACATAGAAATCCTGCCTGTGATATTGCAAGAGTCAGGTATTGGTAATATAGAAACAGAGAAAAATGAAGGCAGATAAAGAACATATGGCCTATCCAGTCTGCCCATCCATTACATCTATTCTCCCCATTTTCTACGACGAAGCCCCGGGATACATGATAGACCTCATAGACCTACCAACAAGAAACACAATCAGATGAACACGAACTTACTTAAATCTCCACAACCCAAGCTGCAAAGGACTCAAATACAAATCAACATATGCATCCAGCTTCTCCTACATAAGCACACAACTGTGGAACACACTACCAAAAGCCGTGAAAACAACGTATGACCACCTAAATTTCCGGAAATCACTAAAAACCAACCTGTTCAAAAAGACATACCCTACCGACCCAACTTAAGTGCCTAAACCCTGCAACAGAATGAAACCAAAGCTTGTAATGGACACTGCATAACTCTTCCTCTCTACGATTCCCCAATGTGTCTATAACACATGAACCTATTCGATCACAACATCACATTGTATTTGTTCTCTACCAGAGATGGCGAACGCCTTTGCGGTACTATGTAAGCCACATTGAGCCTGCAAATAGGTGGGGAAATGTGGGATACAAATGTAACAAATAAATAAATTGCTCTCTTAGAGATCTATATACTTGTCCCAAGCTCTCTTGAATTCAGATACTGTTTTCGTCGCCATCACGTCCTCCGGGAGCCAGTTCCCCAAATTCCATCATGTGCACACCTCCACACACACTACGAAATGCCACTCTGTACATAATTAATAGTATTGCAAAAATTGTGTCGAATAGCAATGCAGCACATGCATAGATAGTTTTTCTGTAAGCCAAAAACAGCTGCTGTTAGGGCAGACCCCGTGTGCACACTCATCTGGTATGTTAATATGTTTTCTGTTTTGTTTTGTTTTTTTAACCACAGCTTGTTACCATATTTGCTAACTGCATTGGGAAGCACGTTTCTTTAACATGGGTGTTAAGTAACCCTCTGTTGAGTTTTAGTGCAGAACACTAATGAAGACTTTCAGCATCTCTGTCTTTATTAAGTTGTAAGCTTCAGTAAGCAGGGGATTGTCTGTGTCTTTAAAATGCTGGCTATATCTGGTAGCACATTACAAAGAATCATAGTAATGTATTTTGTTTAGTATTTAAGGCTGGATTGGAAACATTAATGATTTGGGGATGTTCCTAAATCCATTATCAAAGGAGCATGCACCTGCAGTATCTATAGGAAGGAAAATACATAAGACCCTGCTGAGTACACCCAGGACACTGAAAGAGCTGACTGCATCTGTCACAGTTCTTCAACTTTTTCTTGGACTAAATTTTAGTTTTAATTACTTGTCCAGCGGTGAGCTCAAGGCGAGTTGGACTGTGTCCAAGGAAGGCAATATAGTAGGTATTTCCCTGCGTCAGAGGGATTATAATCTATAGGTTTCATTTACTAAACTGACTTAATGTGAGTTATGTGCTTTGTTATTAAATAGGCCCTGTGGCTGGTTTGGAAAACAGTGAATTAACTCATGAGGTTACATGTTAATCCCTGAGGCAATGGAGGGTCAAGCAGGATTTGAGGCCTGGCTTCCCCCGGCTCTCAGCTTCCTCCTTTAACCACTAGACCACTCCATTGCGTAGAGAGGAGATTTCAAGAGACTGAAGGAGAACAAAGGTAGTCGCACTCCCACACCACAGAAATGGGAACACAGAGAGGAGACAGGTAACCGCAGACCTGTCAGCCTAATCTCAGCAGTGGATAAAGCTACAGACACACCAAATAAAAAGCACAGTACCTTGAAAGAAGTAGACCAAAGACAACATATTTTCACAAAAGGAAGAGGCTGTTGGACATACCTGATGGAATTTTTTTTATAGGGTAATTTCCAAAACCATTTTCAAGGGTAAAGCAGTCATTTACACACCCAAGTGGCCTAGTTGGTCTTCACTTCCAGTCCCTGAAGGCCACAAACAGGTCATGTTTTCAGGATACCCCTAATAAATATGCATGAGAGAAATTTGCACAGAATGGAGGTAGTAGGAATGCAAATTTTTCTTTTGCATATTTATTACTCTCAATTACTATGATGACTGTTGCACTTTAAATTACAACTTTGAATTACAAATTTTACAAACTTTATTCAAGTAGCACATATGAGTTTATCTTGTTGGGCAGACTGGATGGACCATGCAGGTCTTTTTCTGCCGTCATCTACTATGTTACTATGTAATTATATCAAATGATAATACAGTATATCAGACATCAGTTAAGTATATCTCACAACAATGACTCTAACATAAAATGTATAAAAATCCACTTATCTCTATTCAGTGCTCTGTAGGTTCACTGGAGCAATCTAATCATCCAAACTAAATGTGAGTATTTCTCCCATATTCGGGGTCTCTAGATCACGCAAACAGAGATCAGTCCTTGAATGCAAAAATCCTTATACCAGTAAAGTTCCGATGTTGTTTCATTCACTTTTTTTTTGGTCATATCAGACTGTATATTTTTTTAACCAGTTTTGAGTGGACAGCAATTCTTCTGTCCCCACCAGTGGAAAATGAGAGCGAGAGACATTGCCTCTATACAGTGGCTTTGAAATTGTTTTCTTCGGCCCCCTTCTCAAGCTCCTGGGAACTGCTGTAGTGCAGCAGAAACAAGAGTAGGGCAATCTGGTGATTTCAAAGAACCAGGGGAGATGTGTGTACATAAAAGGTCTTTATTAAGGAACATCAGTGACTCGACACAGCTGTGTTTCAGCACCTATGCGCCTGCTTCAGGGTTCTACAACACATATAAAAATTTTAAAATTAAAATAAATATGTACTGCTGTAGTGCAACAGGACTGGGGGGGGGGGGGGGTTGTGCTACACACCCACATACAATTTCTGTGGTAGGATGTGTGATGCCCTCCATCAATTCTGGTCACCACATCTCCAAAAACATATAGTGGAATTAGAAAAGGTACAGAGAAGGGGGACAAAAATGATAAAGGGGATGGGACGACTTCCCTATGCGGAAAGGCTAAAGCGGCTAGGGCTCTTCAGCTTGGAGAAATGACGGCTGAGGGGAGACATGATAGAGGTCTATAAAATAATGAGTGGAGTGGAATGGGTAGAAGTGAATTGCTTGTTCACTCTTTCCAAAAATACTAGGACTAGGGGGCACACAATGAAACTAGAAAGTTGTAAATTTAAACCGAATCAGAGAAAATATTTCTTCACTGAATGTGTAATTAAACTCTGGAATTCGTTGCCAGAGAATGTAGTAAAAGTGGTTAGCGTAGGGGGGTGGGGGGGGCGGTTAAAAAGGTTTGGATGACTTCCTAAGGGAAAAATCCATAGACCATTATTAAAATGGTATTGGGGAAAATCCACTGCTTATTTCTAGAATAAGCAGCATAAAATGTATTGTACTGTTTTGGGATCTTGCCAGGTACTTGTGACCTGGATTGGCCACTGTTTGAAACAGGATGCTGGGCTTGATGGACCTTCGGTCTGTCCCAGTATGGCAAGACTTACATACTTATCTGCTTAGTGGTATTTCCTGTAGCAAGGAGGCTCTTTAATGCCTGAATAAGGTTCTTCCATCTTGAGCCTTTGAGCAATGCTGCTGAAACAGGACAGGGGAGGGGGTGTTGCACCAGTCTGTGTCTGATACAAGGTAGAGAAGGAGTTCTTCAGTGGATAGCCCACACCCCCCTCAAACACCCTACCCCCTCCTGGGGCCTGTATTCTTATCAGGTACATGGAGCAAAGTCCAGGCACTGTAAGGACCATAACCTTGAGCAGAGTAAGAGAAGCAGCAGTATCTGAGTAATGAATAGCCTGTCAGCTCAGCACAGAAGCAGCTTTGTCCACTTATCTAACTCTGAAATTAACCCCGAAGCTGAGGCTGATTTTGTGTGGAAAGAGTGGAGGAGGAGGAGGTGGCTTGAGCGAGTCTAAGGATGTTTGCTAGTGAATTCTTGCAAGCTTCATTTTCAGCCACTGCAGGAGGCTGCTGGGGTGTAAGCTGCTGAACACAGTGTATTGATTTCCGCTCAAGAGGGGGGTGTGCTTCATTCTGCCATCTCCTTCCATTCAGCTGTTTTATTTCCGACAGTCAGGATGTGGAGTCGCTAAATCCTAGCAGTAGGGATTTCAAACACTTCACAAAAGAACCTCACAAGCTAGTTTGTCAGACTCCTGTAAAATCCACAGGCTTGTTGAATAACTTGCCAAAGCTGCTTTTATATATTTAAGTTAAATGAGGTTGACTAGCAAAAGCTGAAGCAGAATTCTGTGGATTTTGTCAGGCATGAGCCAGACTGAAATATGTGCATCCATACCTGTCAGCATCCAAACCCTTCTTCAGGGTTGTTTCAAAGGACCATCCCACCCTGAGCCAACTTTTGGTTTGGTGCCCTCCCATTGGCATGCCCCCCCAGGCCATCATCTCCCCCTGCCTACCTTTAAAGGCAGTTTTCACCTCCTGAATACCGACAGCGTTTCACCTAATGCTACCCGCATGATCAACCCCCTGTCTTCCCTCTGCCATGCCCCTGTGGAAACAGGAAGTTATGTCAAAGGAAGGGCCGGGCTCGGCAGAAAGAAGATTTTGGGGCTGATGCAGGTAACGTGGTGAAACGCTGTGTTTGGGAGGGGAAAACAACCTTTAAAGGTAGATAGGGAAAAGTGACCTGAGACAGAGAGAGGAAGGGAGTTGCCAGCTCTTCTTTTTTCCCTGCACAGGCAACACCGCCAAGTAAGCCTCTGGGCCAGCGTAACCTATAGGCTTAGTCCAGAAAGGATTCCGGTCACCAAACTGGCAGGAAATCACCACTGCTTTTGCCCTGCTTTGTTAGATTACTGCTGGGGACTGATTCATGAAGGCTGCCTTCTGTTTTGTGCCTATGAGAGAAATCTCTAAATCAGGTCACTGGTCCTTAACATTTTGCTGTGGCATGCTCAGCCATTACAGAGAAACTTCTTTATTAGCAGTGTGCTCATAGGAGAGTTATCATTCGCTTACTTCAGATATGTTTCTGATATGTAGCCCCCATGGTCTGTCACTGTTCACTGGGTTCGTATGCTCTATGGGAAAACTACAGGTACATACCTCAGGTAAGGCATCTGTCTCTGGCAGAAAGCCCTCCATTCTTTAGATATAGGATTCATGGATTGGGACAAGTAATTGCTGGGAGGCCACTGGTCCCTGGGATCACTCACCTCAATCTCTACAGGTCTCTACACTTAAGTCAGCTTGGCTATTAACAATTTAGGGTCAAATGCAGGGGTGTAGCCAGACTTTGACGGGAGGGGGTCCAGAGCCCGAGGTGAGGGGGCACATTTTAGGACCCCCCGGCACCGCCGACACCCCCTGCCATTGCTGACCCCCCCTCCCCGCCACCGCCGCCACCACCACCACCAATTTTGACGACCCCTGCCGATGACCCTCTTGATCCCCCCTCCTGCCGCTGATCCTCTCGACCCCCCCTCCCACCGCCAACCCTCTCCCGCCATCACCATGGCCTACCTTTGCTGGCGGGGGATCCCAATCCCCACCAGCCAAGGTCCTCTTCTTCCCGCGAAGGCTTTGTTCTGTTTCTGACATCAGACTCACAGAAACAGAACGAAGCCATCTTGCAAGGCTTCGTCCTGTTTCTGTGAGTCTGACGTCCTGTACGTACAACGTGCAGGACGTCAGAAACAGAACAAAGCCTTCGCGGGAAGAAGAGGACCTCAGCTGGCGGGGATTGGGGTCCCCTGCCAGCAAAGGTAGCCGACGGCGGCGGGGGAGGGTTGGCAGTGGGAGCGGGGGGGTCGAGAGGGTCGGCGGTGGGAGGGGGGGTTGAGAGGGTCATCGGCAGGGGGAGGTCCAGGGCCAAATCTATGGGGGCCCAGGCCCCTGTGGCCCCACGTAGCTACGCCAGTGGTCAAATGTGCTAAGTGATTTTTCTCAATTGATGTCTTAAGGGAGAATAGCACAAAACCTCCAGGCTAGCCATCCCCAGAGGAGAAAATGAATGTAGAGGTGCACACTGTTCAGCGGCTTACTGCAGAATAGGCAAGCGTGATTGCTGCATTTTAATCAATATACATGTAGGGCCAAAGTTGATTGCATGAGTAATGTATCTCATATGCCATAAATCCAGTAGGTGGCATGGTGGGCTCATAGAACTGTTGGTGAACTTTCAGGTGAGTGCCTTGGTGTATGTGTAGTGGCATATGTATTTCTTGACGGATTCTACTTGTATGTTTTTCCCATGTATGTCACATGTCTTACTGACTCAGTGAAATATCTGCATGTCAAGAGTATATACTTCACTATCTGGTAGGGTTATTACCTGATTGAATTACTTGGTCTCGAAGTTTCTATATTGGCCATCAGGCAGATATTAAACACTGTAGCTTGGCTATTTAAAATACTGAACATTTTATGCTGCATAATACCCTTAAGGGGTGTGTCACAAGAACTATTTTCTTCCTCTGTCTCCATCTGCTGGTAGAGGGGGACAACCCATTGGTTTGGACTGGTCTGATAGGACTAAAGGAAAGAAAGTTATTTATTTATTTGTTGCATTTGTATCCCACATTTTCCCACCTATTTGCAGGTTCAATGTGGCTTACAATATTCCGCCCTGCCTATTGCCAAGACTGAGTAGAGATACAATCAATAATAACACAAGAATATGAGTAACATAGTGGAATAAAACATTAGGTATAGCAAGATCAATGATGAAATAACAATTAAAACAGTAATGTACTAAAGTTCAAGTGATGGATCGTTGTGATATGTTCTATTAAAGAGATAGGTCTTCAGTGATTTCCAAAAATTGATTAGGTCGCTTATCAGGTAAGACATAACTTTTCTGTCCTATCTTTATGACCTATACAAAATTATCCTCACATAATTCATATGTTCACCAATGTCAATAAAACTACTGTCAATGAAGGTTTTTCCTAGCTATTGGAGGTTTATTGAATACATCATATAGGATGAAAATGCATGGTAATTTGTCTGACCCATGGGATGCTGTCTGCGGAGTACTGCATGGGTCTCCCCTCTCAACCTCATTATTTAATATTCTGATATAACCATTGGCTAATTATATAGGGTCACTCCAGTTGCAGTTCTACATATATGCAGATGACATCATAGTTTTGTTACCTTTTACCCCAGGTAATATGAGTCTTGAGTCCAATTTGTCACGTTGTTTGTCAGCAATAGAAACCTGGTACATACGTTCAAATTAAAGTTAAATAAAGAGAAAACTAAGTTTCTTTGGATTGATCATTAGCTTTTTTTTTTTTTTCCAAATATTTTATTAATTTCCAAGAATACAAGTAACAGGAAAACAATGATGGAAAAACATAGGAAGCAAGAAACACAACAGGTGGGAAAGGAAAAAAGAGAAAGGAAAGAAGAGAAAAAAAGGAGGGGAAAGCATCCAGGTGTTTAATAAATAAGTCCTTTGTACTGGTTTAAGGTGTGGCCTGAATAGTTTGGAGGTAGTTGTCCAAAATAGACCAAATTTTTTTCTTAGATACTATCATCCGACTTTTTGCAGCCATGGCGATCTCAAACTTCTGATGCTGCAGGACTGTATTCCACCAGAAATGAATATTCAGCAACTGTGCGTTTTTCCAGTTTTGCAAAATATGCCGTTGAGCAATAGTGAGGAGAATGTCCAATAGTTTTGATTGCGGGGAGCTTTTTTTTTTTTTAAAGACAACCCTATTAAGATTGACAATCTCAATTTAAAATTAGATTCATTTTCAAGAATCTTAGGAGTGAAAGTAGATAGTTAACTTTCCTTCAGTTCTCAGGTTAACAAAGTAGTTAGTAATTTATTTATCTTGCTCAAAAATTTGCAGGTTATTTGCAAGTTTTTTGATTTAACAGTATTTCGTTTGGTAGCTCAATTTTTAATACTCAATTGGACTACTGCAATTCTATTTAATTGTGCAATTCTATTTAATTGGTTGCTCAAAATCTTTGAAGTTATTGAAGAGAGTACAGAATGCTGCGATAAGAGTGATATTTGTGTCTAATAAATATGAACCTGTTTCCTGTGAATTGGTTATCAGTAGATACTAGACTACAGTTTAAAACTGTAGTCTTAATCTTTAAAGCTTTTCATGGAGACTACCCAGGTTATCTGATTGATCACCTTATTTTTCTGATCAGAAACCATTCAAAGTCTACTAGAAATCTTTATGTGCTAGGGTTCCCTACTGTTCATAAGGTAAAAGCACAACAACCTTTTAAATCTTCTTTGACTTATCAAGCTGCTTCCAGTTGGAATCTTCTGCCTTTTTCTCTTAGGCAAATAGGAGACTACCAGTTTAGAAAGTATTGGAAGTATCTTCTATAATTTAATTGATTCATATTTCTGATTATTTGAGATTGTGATTATCTGTTGCATTGTAAATGTGTCTGAAGAATGCTTCATTTTTTTTATTATCTGCACTCAACTTGGTAGTTAACGGACTAACAGATTCTGATATATTGTAATATATTTTAACTTTGGGGCAGCATAGTGTGACCATACCTGAAATTGGATTTTCTAGGTTAAGGTTACCACAGGTTTTCAGCAGCCTCTCACATTCCTCAAAACCATCAGTAAAGAAAAGCACAGTGAATACTTCTAAAGACAAGCGAGAAAAGTAATAAAAGGTGAAACTGTTATATTGTAACGTAGGCAAGCCTTTTAAAGATGGCTGCCAAATTAAAATGGAAACTTCTGTGCTAGAACTTTGGGTGTTTACTGGCAGCTACTTAACGAGGAGCATTGAGTGATTGTGTTGAGTTGAAAATAAACTGATCTGTGCAGTCTTATGGAGAACAATTTTAAAAGCTATGTGCATAGGTAAAACAGTGCATTACCTGTGGAAATGGACTTAGATAAAACTGCCTGTCTTCATTTACAGTTAGCAGTGCACACACTGGGGTAGATTCAAGAAAGAGCACCAAAAATGTGGGCGCTAAGTACCAACTCTGTAACAGCAATTATGTGTGAAATTATCATTGTAGAACAGAACATGTCAAAGGCTGCTGTAAATGCTAGAGTTGACAGTTGCACACATGATAGTATTCTGTAACTTATACACGTAACTGTGAGACACATCCATGGGCATTCCCCCTTTATAGAATCTGGGAGATAGCACCTGATTCCCACTTCACTGGATACAGAACAGAGGTGTGGGTGACACTTCTGCTTGCTGTACAGCAGCCAGACTGATATATGGTAAAACGTGATTCGAAAGCGCTAAACCCCTTCGAGAAAAGCTGCACTGGCTCCCAATCAAAGAACGGATCATCTTCAAAATATGCACATTGGTCCACAAAATCATCTACGGCGTAGTCCCAGGATACATGACAGACCAAATAGATCTACCAACTAGAAACAGACTCAGATCAGCACGATCATACCTAAACCGACATTACCCAAACTGCAAAGGGCTAGAATACAAAACAACTTATGCATCTAGCTTCTCCTACATAAGCGCACAACTATGGAATGGACTCCCGTATTCTGTGAAAACAATACATGACCACCTAAATTTCAGGAAGCCATTAAAAACCCACTTCTTAAAAAAAAAACTTATCCCAATGACCCAACCTAAATCCCCACAACCTGCAACACAACACAATCAAAGATCGTACTGGACAATTTACTATCCTCTTTCCCTTGACCCATGACGCCTGATTCACCTCTATCTCATGTGACCACAACACAATCTTGTATTTGTTACCAACCAAAATGGCAAACGCCTTTATGGTACTTTGTAAGCCACATTGAGCCTGCAAATAGGTGGGAAAATAAATAAATAAAATAATCTGCGGGAGGTGAAAACATTTTCACCCAATAGGAATGGCCCACTGAGCTAATAATAATCCCCAGATATGGCATTTGTACATACAATAAAATATATAGAGGAGTATTATTTTCAGTTGAAATCCTTATCTTTTATCCTGCAGTTTCATTATTGCCTGGTCAAACCACTGCCAGAACAGTGACAACTTGTGCATAAATAAAAGCCAAAAGTAAATTCGAAACAGAGAAAACGGGTTTCCTACACTTCTTTATAGCTAAACTGTGGTGGTAAAAATGCTGCAATGGTACACGTTGTGCAGTGGTAAAAAAAAAAAAACAACAACAGAAATGAGACTTTGGAAGCATGATAGCTGATCAATGGAAAATCCCAGGTGAGAATGATGCCTGGCTTTACTTCTGCTTAAAAAAAAAATCGCTTAAACCTGGTGATGAAAAGAGGGGCTGCCTGCGAAGTATCTAATGTGGCAGCACGTGAGGTGTCACCTACAGATTAATACCTTGAGTAATCAATACAGGAGTGTGGGGTATGAAGGGAGCAGGATCTTCTTAGAAATTAATGTTGTGTTTTGTTTACTTTTTGTAGAAAAGTTAGTTAAACTAAACAGGTCCTTATAGATCTTTGGCTTGCACTCAAGTGCTGATATAAAGTTCTGAGAGAGGCACTGAGAGATTTAAATGTGTATAGAGTGAGGCCAAATTTGGATCAATTTCCTCTGCTGTCCCTTGGGTAATAACCTCAATCTGGACTCTTTTCATGTGGTTTATTTTCTTAAGGTTCAAGCTACAGGTTTTAAATTCAACCCTGACTGCACACATGTGGTCAGGAGGTTAGGAAAAGAGAGCTAGGCTCACACTCCTTTCCAACTGGAAACCATAAGGTGGAAATGTTTAGCCCCTTGGCAATTCCTTAGATTTTGCTGTTCTAGATGTTTGACCCCCATTCGCTCTCCTTTTCTCCTTCTATCTTGCACAGCGATCAGGACATTAAAAAGAGAGTTCAGTTGTGCCGCCTCATAAATCCTCATGAAATTGAAGTGCTTCTCGTGCTAAAATAGATTTTCACGCTCAACTTCAAAATGAAAAAGCCTTTTTTATACTTTCAATTCTTTTTTTTTTATTCTTTGATTTTTTTAATTGAATTTTTATTGCAAAGAAACATTACATTATGAAGAGCTATGAGGATACATATATTCATAAGAAGGACATATTAGTAATAATACTATACAGCGGAACTAATACATATTGCTGATTGGAGCCAGTTCATTTAATGGAAGAGAAATAGGTTAATTAACATTGATATTGGTGTTATTGCAATAGCTGTCCAGGGGGGTCCATGTCTTCTGAGAATGAAGAATATTTCAGATGTGAATGATGTTAGTAGCTTTGTACATTGAGAAAGCAAACAAACTAAATTGTATATAGGCTCAACAGTTGTCTTAGAATAAAGAACGTTCCTCATTATGTAAAATGGTTAACAGTGCGTAGGCAACCTATTCTATTCTATTTCTAAACTTATATACTGTCTTCCTCTCTCCCTTTATGCTGGTATGTATAGAAAAATCTATGGGGTTGATATTCAGAAAGATTTTAAACAGGCAGTAGAGGCTCCTGCCTGGTTCAGTCAGTGAGCAGGCCTTCCCCAGATTTTCAATGGCAGTTAACCGCACGGTGCCTCTGAAAATCTGGTGTGACTGCCACAGCACTCATTGGTTAGTTCATGGGTTAGTGCCAGGGTGGATCTGGGAATTATGCAGGCATTGGCAATATTCAGTCGTAGTGCCCGCATAGCTAACTAAGTGGTCCTTTACTAAGGCGTGCTAACAGATTTAGCGCATGCTAACAATTAGCGTGTGCTAAATGCTAAGACACCCATTATATTCTTATGGGCATTATCATTTAGCACAGTGTTTACCAAGTCCAGTTCTGGAGTACCCCTTGCCAGTCAGGTTTTCAAGATAGCCACAATGAATATGCATGAAAGAGATTTGCATATGTGTATACAAATCAAGTTCATGCATATTCATTGTGGAAAATCCACTGCTATTTCAGGGATAAACAGCATAAAATGTATTGAACTTTTTTGGGATCTTGCAAGGTATTTGTGACCTGGATTGGCCACTGTTGGAAACAGGATGCTGGGCTTGATGGACCTTTGGTCTGTCCCATTGTGTCAACACTTATGTACTTATGATATCCTGAAAACCTGACTGGCAAGGGGTACTCCAGAACTGGATTTGGTAATCACCAGTGTAGCACATGCTAATCAATTAGTGCCTTAGTAAAAGGTCCCCTAAGCATGTATCTTTGCCTGGTTACCCACATAACAGCTGTACCCTCAGAATTTCCAGGAGCTGCAGACCCAGGTGTTCGGTGCGACACCTCGATAGGACCTGGCACTGACTATCCAGGTTGAAATTAGCTGATGGTGGTAAACATGGCTGAATGTTGACCTGTCTAATGTTACATCATCAGTATAGTTTATTTTTATTTATTTATTTGACATTTGTACCCCATATTATCCCAACATGATTGGTTTCAATGTGGCTAACAATAAAGCCAGAGGACAGAAATAATGACAATTAAGTAGAATGCATAAACGTGAAAGAACTAATATTGCGTAGGGGACTAGTTAGGGAAGAGTGAGGCAAGAACACAGTAATGATAGAGGAAAGCATAGTAGCTAACAGTTGTATTAGTTTAGTATCAACAGCTGTATTTGAGTGAGTGGCGGTAGGTATTAGTTTAGTATCAACACCCCACTTAATATAAAATATTTTTATATAGAAAGTCTAATACCCTTATATTGGGACCTCCAGAAATTCTGCATATATTATCACATCTTAGTTATTTTTAATCATCTTCCTCTAACTTTTTGTGTCCATATTTCTGCTTAACAAAAACTGGAGGCACTAATTTAATCAGAGTGAAGTACTTCAAGGTACTGTCCTGATACATATGAGCAAGATACAGTGCAAGTTCTCTGCAGCCTGGGCCCTGAGCACACACCAAAGACTGAGGTGTGTGGCGGATCCAGTGATTACTGTTTATCCTCCAAGGATTAACCCCTGTTTCCAGTTCACCTCTCCAACATCAGCTGTGGTCTTCATTTGAAAACAACCTACCTTGGGGAGTAAAGATGGCACAAGCCCAGTTGGCCGTGGCAAATGTCTACAATCATAAGATTTTCTAGACCATAATATTTTGTTTAAGTGTGGTGTTGGTACAAATCTATCAGTAGCCTGAGAAGATATTCTGCTGTTGCACTATCTTTCCTCAATCATTTAATATTGTGTGTGAATTCCTGATTTCTTTTCAGGTATAGCATATTGGTTACACTGTTATAAGCTTTATTCCAGATTTTCAGTGGCACTTAATTGCTGAGAGATCAGGGTTGCTTCTCTAATTCCCATTTTCCCCTTCCAGATTGTTACGGTCTCAGGATCAATCATTATTGGCACTTCTTCTTCATTCCTCCGCTCGACTTACTTGGGGTTTTTTTTTGGTATGCCCCTTATTTGTAGAATCAGTTGCCATTACATCTTTGAGAAGAAAATCTTATCAATTATTTAAAAGTAGACTAAAGTCTTATTTTTTTTAAATACATTTTTTGAAGAACTGAATCCTGTCCATCCCCAGGTTGAGTGGCCTGCAGAAGATTTCTTTTGGATGCTTGAATGTTAGATGGATATTCTTGGGATGAGTTGCTTTACTATTTGATATGGCATTCCTTTCTATTTGGATTTTAATTGTTGTAAACCACTCTGACTTGTTCGCAGAAGGGGTGGTCTATCAAGTTGTTTTAAACTATTAAACTATATTTGTTTACAACAACATAGTATAGTGCCAGTTGCTTAGGAGAGCTGGTTTACAAAGTTTTGACTAAGGAGAAAGTAGAGGAGAGGAAAGAGAGATGGACAAGGGCGGAACATCTTAGAAAGCAGATAAAAACAAAGGAGACACAGATAGAATATCCAGGTAACACATGGTCTTTGGCTGGTATGAGAGATATAGGGAAGCCATCTTCTAGATCTAGCCAAGCCTCAATGCAGTTCATTTGCCAGCATGTCACTTAGTCCTCCATTGCCTTATATACAAACTTAGATTGTAAGCCCTCTAGGGACAGGAAAATACTGTACCTGAGTGTAATACCTTAAGCTACTAGTGTGAAAAGGTGTGAGCTAAAATCTCAATTCAAGAGGTTAATGCAATAGCTGTAGCTGTCTTCCTTCCCTGCCTGGCACTTGATAGGCTGCAGCCCAAGTGGTGTTGTTGGGTAGCATATCTGAATTCAAGTTACTATATTAGTGATTTTTAAAAAAAATCTAGCCACCTTGATTTGTGGTCCTTCACCAGGTACACTTTCTCAGTGGTGAGAGGTATGATTATTCTGAAGTTTATTTCCCAGCAGTATATGGAGTTTTTGGACCAGCTAAAGCCTGAGAGGCCCTTGGCTCCTGGGATCAATCACACATTTCTATTTCCAGTGACTGAAAGCAGTCCAGGTTTTTTTTTCTGAACTCTTAAAATTTACTGAAAGTCTAAGTGAATAGTGTTTAAAGATGCAAACACAAAACAGAAAACGGCACATTTGATTCACCATCTTCATTCAGTTTCTCCTCTGGAGTAGAGAAACTCCTCCTTCATCTGGGATTATCCCACATTTTTTGGAGATCCGCTGTTCTCTGAACACCAGTCAGAATACCTTGCAGTTTTTGGAGACAGGGTGCAGATGCAGGCAGCAGGCACCCAATTCCACAGCCTATAGCAGGTGTCCTTCATGGTTAGCAGGATATAAATAATCACCCACCTCCCCTAGGAGTTGCAGAGCTGCCAAGTTACTCAATTCAGGAGGGAGAATTGTTAGTCGGGCCTGCATTTCTGCCAACCTCATCCTGGTGCATTTGATTTCAATGAATAGAATCATGGACTACAAAATACTATACTGCTTTGGGATGTAAGTTTAAAAGCAGGACCGGCCAAATGTCTTCCTTCTGGAATGAATAACTGGGCAGCTCTGGAGTGAAGGTTTATTAGAAACTGAAGGAGTGCACACATTAATGGTGCTTTTTCTCAAAACTTGCTGAACCATGGGCTCTGTTGGAAGATATTGCCTATCTGTGTGGACTTGTCTTTAGAGGACACCTGATACAGGTAAGTAACTTTGTTTTCTCTTCATGTTGGTCTTCATTACATACTTTGCTCTCCTTCAAAGTACTAGCATTTTAAAATCTTTGAAGAGCATGGCACAGGTGAGTATTTCTTGCTAACACTGGCTTTGTGACTGTTACTAACATTAAGATCAGGGTCAGAAGGCCAGTATTAGTAAGAAATGTTCACCTAGTGCCATGCTTTTCAAAGGCATAAGAAAACTCAAGGGTGATCTTACTAGAGACAGAGCTCCCTCCAACCCTGATAGAATCCAGGTTTACATTAGCAAAATATATGTATTTTTCTTCATTTTTCTGAGTGTTTTCATTTGTAGCAGAGAGCAGTTTACAGCTTCACATAGGATAATATTAAAAAATATATTAAGTTCAGATTTGAACAAGGAACATCAGCATTACATTCCAAATAGTGAAAAAAAAATTCTTGGTTTGTAGAAATCAGTGACACAGAAAAGGGAAAGATTTACACTTACGGTTAGCAAAGCTCTTAACACATTTATCTTACTGGAAGGCTTTTTAAAAACCTTAAATTAATGACACGATCAATTTTCCCAGAATTTAGCAAGTCAAACGATTAAGTATTTAAAAAAAAAATAAGCATTACCCAGATTAACTCGCTAATCAGTCCATCTCAATCAATGATAGCATATAATGCAAATTAAATCAATAGCTATTACTATTGGATGCTTGATCACACTCTATCAAATAATTTTAGGTCAAGAATCAGTCATAAATGAAAGATGTTGTTGTTGCTGTTTGTATATTTTGCTTCTGCTGCACATTTTGCTTTGAGCCTGCAAAGGTGATAAAATTAATTTAAGTAAATAGAATTGTCATCCTAGGAAAAGGTTTTTCTTCTTTTTTTTTACCCCCCCCCCCCCCCCCCACTACACACACACACCAATCCCAAAACTGCTTAGCATGATCAAATTCTATAGATGGATATTTAAGGCGCACTAATGTTTTTTTAGCACGCACTAATACTAGAGACATCCACATATTCCTATGGGTGTCCCTAGTGTTAGCACACGCTAAAAACATTACCGTACCTACAGCGTGGCTTAGTAAACAGGGCTATTACTGTTTTCCAGGATTTTTTTTTAAAATGCCAATATTAGCACCACTGCTCTTATTTTCTCTCTGCTTCAGCCCCTAGGAAGTGACAGGAGGGGAAAGAGTTCATTTGGGGATCGATGCAGAAAGCTGCCATGGGCCGCAATGCGCTGTTAATGAGCAGTTTACCTGCCTATTAATGGCCGCTGTTAGAAAGAAAGGGTTTCTGCACTGGTTTACTCCCACAGTAGACATCAGCACACAGCTTATTAAAAATGTATGAAAAAGAGTCTATTAATTTTTCCACAGCAGTGCAGAACTGTGCACTGATATCTACTGCAGGGGCACAATGCCAGAAACCTGTCGTCAGGTGTGAGGTGGCATAAAGAGCCCCCATGCTCTGCATCAGCCCTGATCTCCCCCCTTCTGCTGAGCTGGTCACCTCTTCCCACAAATTATTTAAAATAAGCATGTCCCTGGTGTCTAGTGCCCCTCCAACTCCTCCCCAGGCCCCCTTAAGGTGTACCTTAAAAATGGCAAGATGCACTGGGCAGGGTCAGTGTGCCATAAAAGGGATTTCTTTCCCCTTATTTGGTAGTTTGGGCTTGAGCCCTGCAAGCAGTAACCAGGGATAATACAGAATAGCACCAGAACCTGGTAATTATCCATATTATTAACCATTTTGTATCCTCTAATTATTGTTAATTGTTTCCCCCATCTTTAACCATTCTGGGAGTTGAGCATGAAGAATAGTTTCTACTGGGTTTCTACAAAATTATCTAGGGAAATAGACACAATTACTGAGCAAGTTAGAGGCATAACACCTGTTTATATTCAATATAAACATTCCCTGTGGTTGAATAGGCAGAGTAGGATTACTTATCAGCACTTGAACATACACAATAACACCTGCCTTCCCTGCAGTAATAATGGCACATAGCTTCATATGTACCATTTACCTTTATTAAATAGGTACAGCGTAGGCCCTTATGAGCCTTGATAGCCTGGGCACCCTGTTATAATATTACCCTCTTTGGGGGCAATTCCATAGTGGTACCTAGAGATAGGCACCACTTACATTTGTCAGGCACTATCAAATTAATAATTGGGTACCTGTGTGCACTGTTCTATACGTTAGCATCTATGTATCATAGTGCCTGACTGCAAGGGAGGGAGGGGGGAGCATACACATGGGCGGAGCATGGGTGGGCCATGGGCATATCTCCCAGTTAGGCACCACCCTCCTTGCTCCAAAGGACAGCTCTATACTTGAGTAAACAGTTCCTTACCAGAAAAAAAAATGCATTGCTGTGATCTATCCTTGGTCTTGTGGACAGATGTCTCATTTCTAAATATTCTTGATGCAAAGGTGCTTAATTTTTTTTTTTTTTTTTGGGGGGGGGGGGGGAGTCTAAACTGAGTAGTGCTTGCCAAATCTTGAAAAGTTCTAACTCAAAAATCATGAAAACCCCTTTGTGATTTTATGCACGTCAGTATAAAAAATATGAAATATAGATAAACTACACCATAAAAATATTTTTCTTCCTTGTTTAAGTCAGTACATGCAAATAGCAATAACCTGGGCTCCACTGGGCCTTTAGTTTTGTCATTATTTGCCTCCTCAGCTAGTTCTGTTGACCTTGATTAAACTGAAGCTGGAAAACTTTGTAAAGAAGGTGTTGAATGCATACTGACAATAGCACAGCAATTTTTCTCTGAGATGCATTAAATCTCTCCTCTGGGTTCTCAGAAGGTTCCGTTATTCGAATATTTTAAGCCAAATTGTATTTATTGATGCTCCATTTTATTGCTAAAGTATCTCACTCTTCAGTTAAAGATTCAGTGACTGTTTTACAAGATCCAGATTGCATAGTAACTGTGGGTAACTCCTGCTGTAAAGTTTTTAATTTCCTTCTTAACTGTTCCCATTAACATTGTATGGGACTTTAATTTACAATCAGTTAAAACCAAATGTTTCTTAGTATGTTCTTCTAGCATTTTTATAGCCACAACAATATCTGAAAATTTACTACTTCTGTCAACAGAGCTTCCAAAAGTCAGCTTCCTTCTCTTTAGAGTTGGGTTACTTGACTTCCAGCTGTTGGTCCAAAGGCAGACCACTGGGGGAGGGGACACTGTAGAGAGCAGTGTGTATTACACCTTCACCTGGACTAGAACTTGAGTTTCAACCAGTGGATTGTGGGTAATAAAACACTCCATTGGAGCAGAAGGGCACAGGCAAAAGGCATCTACAGCGTTTCTGCTGACTGAAGCAACAGCGAGATCATTCCTCAGCCTTCAGCATAGTGGCAGAAAGGAGGACCCTGGTGAATGCTGACTGTAAGTGCCAGAGGAAGAAAGGTAGCAAATATCATTGAAGAAGTCGTGTAGATTGTCACAAACAGCAAACCACCCATGGTTTTAGTCAGTAATCAGCTCTGCCATAGGTTATTAGAAAATGTGATTTAAGAAAGGTTTGGTCAAGTTTCTGGAGGACAGGACCATAAAACATTAGCAAGAGAGAATTGGGTGCCTCACTTTCTTAGATTAGACAGTGTGTGACATGGAATGGATTTACCTGTTAATCTGCAGGATACTTCTGAGTAACCTGAAATGAGTCCTGTCCAACAGAGGATGCTAAGTTGAATGAGAGCGTTACTCTGATCTAACATGGCATTTCTTATGCTCTTCAATGTCAATGCATAACCATTCAACCCTTGGATCTAACAGCTGTCTTGACTGTCAGATGGAAGTTTATTTCAGCTTTACTGGATAGTCATATATGATTTTCACTTGATTGGAACCTGGCAGGGTTCTCCTCCAAATTTTACTTAGATTGGCTTTCATACATGAGAAATATTTGCAGATCTAAACAGCCTATAGAAAAAGGATGATGCCAATTTTATGATATTTGACACCTAATATAAGGCTTAGTTTACATCTTTAGATGAGCTGGATTTAATCTGAACCAATTCACCCCTTCTTGTCCTTACACTTAAGACATAAGATACACCATGACCCGGTTAGATCAAAGATTCATTGAGCCCAGTGTCCTGTTTCTGACAGTAGCCAAACTGTGTTACAAGTATACAGCAGGATCCCTGTGAGTAGATCCAATCCTGATTGCTCACACCCAGAGGGATAAGTGGTGTTTTCCCTAGTCTATGTGGCTAATCATGGTTTACGGATATTTTCTCTAGGAATGTCTAAAGGGCCCTTTTACTAAGCCACGTAGGTGCCTATATGCGCCCAATGCGCGTCAGTTTAGAGTTACCGCCCAGCTACCGTGTGGCCCAGGCGGTAATTTCATTTTTATGCATGTCCACTATGTGTGCCGGAAAATAATTTTTATTTTCCAGTGCGCGGCAGAAACCGGGTGGTAATTGTCATTCTACTTGTGTAGACTGTTACCGCCAAGTCAATGGGTGATGGTAAGGTCTCAGACCCAAAATGGACACATACCAATTTTGATTTTGCCGCACGTCCATTTTCGGCAAAAATTTTAAAAAAGGCTTTTTTTACAGGCACGCTGAAAAATGGATCTGTGCGTGCCCAAAACACACACTTACACTAGCACATCCCATTTTTCAGTGCACCTTAGTAAAAGGACCCCTAAGTTAGGTATGTAACTGCCTTGAACACCTCCTCCAGCAATAAATTCCCAAATTCCACAGCTTTCTCATTTGCTTTCAGTCTGCTGCTGCTTAGTTTCATTGAGTGCCTTCTAGGCTTACTGCTGTTTGAAAGAGTTAGCAGCGGCGGAGGAGGGTCAGCGGCAGGGGGGGAGGGGTGTCGAACGTGGTGGGGGAGGGGGCGGCAGTGCCGGGGGGGGGGCTAAAATGTGCCCCCTCACATCAGGCTCTGGACCTCCCTCCCGCTGAGGTCTGGCTACGCCCCTGGGTGGAAGGTTCCAAAATGTGCTATTTTATAAAAGCTGAAAACCTAGGACTACTCCCCTTTATGTAAAACACCACAACAAACACATACAATTAGTAACTTTTGATGTAAAAAAATGACTTGCAGATTTAGGGGTCCTTTTACTAAGCTGCATAAGCATCTATGTGCGCCCAATGCGTGCCAGAATGGAGTTACCATCCAGCTACTGTGTGGCTATTGCGGTAATTTCATTTTTGGCGCGCGTCCAATACATGTGGCCGAAAAATAATTTTTATTATCAGATGCGCGTATTGGATGTGCACCAAGTGGCATTTGATGCGCGTAGGTCATTACTGCCCAGTTACCGTGTGAGACTTTACCCTAGGTCAATGGCTGGCGATAAGGTCGCAGACCCAAAATGGACATGTGGCAATTTTGATTTTGCCACATGTCCATTCTCGGCAAAAATTTTTTTGAAAAGGCCTTTTTTATAGGCGCGCTGAAAAATCGATCGGAGCTCACCCAAAATCCGCACCTACACTACCGCAAGCCATTTTTCAGCGCACCTTAGTAAAAGGACCCCTTAGTGAGGATAACTTTAGGACTGCAAAAATAGCAATTGTAGAACCATCTGAAGGGAGCAGGAAATCACTCTTTACCCTCCTCAGATCATCATGTAATAAAATGTATTTCCATCATTCACTATGTATTGTAAGCCACACTGAGCCCGCAAATAGGTGGGAAAATGTGGGATACAAATGCAATAAATAATAATAATAATAATAATCATTGGTCTATCCAAACCACATGCAACATGTCCCGTTTTACTTATGTGTTTTTACTAAATCGTGCAAAAAATGTATCTGGAAAGCTCAAGGTTTGTATGCCATACCTGTGTTCCTCTGTAAAATAGACTCTGTTAACCAGCTGCAATATTATTATTATTATTAACATTTGTATAGCGCTACCAGACGCACGCAGCGCTGAACACATGACATAGAGAGAGACAGTCCCCGCTCAACAGAGCTTACAATCTGAAAATACATATAGACAAGACAATTAAGGGCGAGGGAAGTACTGGGTGAGAAGGAACAAGGGGAGACAATTGAGTAGTAGTTAGGAGCTAAAAGCAGTGGTGAAAAGGTGGGTCTTTAGCATAGATTTGAAAACAGGTAGAGATGGAGCTAGACGGACAGGCTCAGGAAGTCTATTCCAGGCATAAGGTGCTGCGAGAGAAAAGGAACGAAGCCTGGAGTTAGCAGTGGAGGAGTATATATAGTAATAACAAATTGCAATAGTATGCAAACGCCAATGTGTACACTTACACTTGCTCTGGAAAAGGCGCACATTTGTGCTTATAACCTACATGCTTACCCACATGTTTTACAGTAAGAAAAAATGGAGGTACATCAAAACTCTCTCTGTTCCTCTCTAACTATGGGCCAGGGAGTGTTTATGCCTAAAAATATAAGAAAACAGGATCTCCCAATTAAACAGAATAACAGGTATATAAAAACCCAACATGGCCATGTTTCAACATATAGCAGCCTGCATCAGGGAACTGTCCCTTACAGGTACATTAGGAGAGAACAAGCTAGCATCCAATAATAGCCTTGAATTACTAATCAGGAGCAAATCCTCTGATGCAGGGGGTTATGCACTGAAATACGACTGTTAGATTAATATATATATCTTATATCTTATGTAATAAAATTGTTACACCTGTTTCAGTTGGAGATTCTGCCTGCTTGTATTTTTTGGTATGAACGTGGCCCATGGGGATGTTTCTCTTTTCATATTGCCTTGAGAATTTTACACACACATGCTGTCATGCAATTAGATAAAAGCCTTTTCTTACATGTAAAGTAGGCTCCAGGCCCGTAAAATGCTATAAAATTACCTCCCCCCCCCCCCCCCCCAGGTTGTACATACAGTATTGTGTACATCTGTCATGCATTATACAAAGGTTAACAACTTCCACTACAAAGTAATGCAAAGCTACATCAGTGCAACAAAATTAGTCTTCTGCTTTCATAAAACAAAGTGAAATGCAATATGAGCTCTGCACTCTTTATTTCAGTTCTGGTTCTGAGAGAATGAATACAGGTCAAATGTCTATAACAATTGATTATATTTGTATGTGTTGACTATTTTGTGTGGGTTATCTCAAAGAGGAAAAAAAAGATCCTTTTGCTTTGGGTAAAGGAAAGGAGAATGAGAACAAAATTGCAAATTAAAATGTGTGCAAAAAAAAATCTTGATTCAGCAAGTATAAAGTTGTGAAATTAAGCATGCATTGCATTTTCCATGTCGTTAACACTTAATGAGCCGTTACAGGGCAGCTTGACAGACTAGTTTGGATGCAGGTTTTGCACGGACATGCACAGATGGACAACTGTTTCTGACAGGCTTATGCTTTAATAAACATTCCACTTGACTGGGGCGGCCAAAACTGTTAATTGTATCTGTGTCTTAGATCATGAAAAGCAAATAGGTTGTTTGAGTAAAAACATAAGTAGGAAAAATGAAAGTTGAAGGATCATTTTTAACCTTAAGAGTAAAGTAAAAAAAAGAAAATAAAAATGAATTTTACTCTCACCTAAGGAATCCAATTATCCAAACATATTTTTTTCTTCTTCCTTTCAAAGTCTTCGGCATCTTGGCGGTGTGAGGAAAATCTTGGCCAACATTTAATGACTCTTACAGAAGAGTTTGACCATATTCTTGGTTTGGCTGTAGGTTGCCTGTACATTTTCAATGGGTTATGTTAACTTTTGTAATAAGTGAGGCAAAGATGGCAGGTTCTGGGTAACCGCTGCAGTACATATGTAATGTACAATTGGAGGAAGCGTGTCTGTTACTATCAGACCCTTTCGGGTCTAATTACTTTTTATTTAATGGGCTATGATGGTTTCTCTTTTCTTTTTAAGAGTTCCGATGTGCCAACACTGCAAGAACAAAAATTAAGTTAAAAAAATAGAAAGCATGTATTCCTTTTCAATTTCATAAACCATTGCTGTTACCAAAGTGCCTTGACACAGGTTTAGGTCAGATCTAAGGAGATTAAATAGAAACGTATGCCCAAGAATGTGGTAAGAGATATGATTGATAAAGATGAACATATTTTCTCTGGGGATTTTTTTTTTTGCCATTTTGGTTCATTCTTCTTTTTGCCTTTTCCCCACAGAGCTACCATCAAATTAAATATATATATTTTTAAAAACCCTGAAAAAATGAGAGCATAATGTACTGCAGGCGATGTGATACGCTTTCTAAAGAGTATTAACTAATGCGCAGGTAGGAAGTATTTTTCAAGTAAAGCTCTAGAACAAGGGGTTCAACGATGAGGCTCTGGGTAATATGTTGAAACAGTAGTGGATACAGGAAACACTGTTCCAGAGGGGGTGGCAGATACCAAGATTGAAGTGCACTTAAAGAGGATACAGAACAAGCATAGGAGATCTTAAGCTTCAAAAACAAAACAAAAAAGTGAGGCAATAGATCCAGATTCTAATTAATTCTTTATAGGCTGTAAGTCAAGGCTGGAAATGCTATACTTGGTGGCCCAAGGCAGAAACTAAGATGTGAGCCTTAGTGGTGCCAGTCATCCTAAAGCATTGCTTCATTAACATCACTCAGTTTCTCCATGGGGGCACCACACATCTGTGTTGCTTGCTTTCTCACCCCAAAATTAGCCTTGCTGCAGATACAGCAACAATAGATTTCCTTTAGAAACACAAGCGCTCATATTGATTATTAGTTATTAGGATTTATTAACTGCCTTTTAGAGATTCGCCCAAGGCAGTGTACAGCAGGGATACAGTAGCTGCTTTCTTAACACACAATAATAAAATGACCAAATATAAGCATAAATACAATCAGTGAGGTAAACTTGGAAATGGCAAATTGCAACCTAGCAATAGGAGTAACATGATAGTTTCAGAAATATGAGCATGTAACAGCACTGCAATGGAATTATATAACAAAGATATGATAAATGTCAGTACAAAATAAATGAAGCCATAATAGATAGCATAAAAGAACAGTCATAAAACATATGATACGATGCCAGCACAATACAAATAAAACACCTGAGTAGGCACACAAAACATTCAAATAATATACTGGTTGATATTCAGCCGGTATATTAAATGGTGACACTCAAACTTCTGGTTGGGTCATGGAGTAGCGAGGCAGCAGTGGATCGCTGCTTCTGAGTCCCTGATTTAATCTGCTCTCTGGAACATCTCTTCCCCCTCCCCCAATGGTGTGCGAGATACGCAGCTTGAGTTTGTGGGACTTGTTTGCAAGACTATTTTACTTTATTCGGAGAGTGGCTGACCTCTAAAACCACTCGGCGGGAGACCAAAGAGAAGGGCCAGGTGAACGAAACAAAGATGGCGGACAAAAGCATGTCATCCTCCCTGACACCTAGCTCCCAGTGGGTAGCGGTGATTACTGTGGAGGTGAAATTGGCAGTAGAACAGGCAATGGGTAAACATCTTCAGCTTATACTAGATAAACTAGATAGGATGGAAGAGCGGTACATAACTCTGATGGCGGAGCTCCAGGCAGTACAACAGCGCGTAGGAAGAATGGAAGACACTGTGCAGTAAGTGACGGTGGAGCAACCGCAGATACTTACCCACCTAGCAGAGGTGGAATCCAAGTTAGAGGAAAACCGATCCCACTGCGACAATCTCAGGCTGGTCAGCCTCCCAGAATCTCTTTCTGACTGAGATCTGCGGAAATTTCTGGAATCCTGGCTCCCAAAAATGCTATCACTCATAGACCTGGCCGGCACCTTCAGGGTGGGGAGAGCGCACCGGCTGGGACAGCGCAGAGAAGGAGTTGATTGTCCACACAAGTTGTAATCTTCAGAGTGCTAAACTATGCTCACAAAATGGCGATTCTGCGGGCCCTGTGGGCAAGCTCTCAATTGGAATATCAAGGCTCCCTTATCTTGTGTTTTCAAGGCTACTCAGCCCAAATTTCCAGATTTGGGCGTCCCCGACCATATTGTTGAAACGAAAGATGGATGTCCATCTTGTTTCAATAATACGGGGTTTCCGGGACATCCTGTGAGGACGTCCTCAGGAAAATGGGTGTCCCTTTCGATTATGCCCTTCCACGGGAATTGAGTTCCACCATATTGAGCCCAGGTAGCTAAATCCCGCCGTGTAAGTGGACTTGTATGTTTTTGCAGTTGGGCAGATGACCATAGCAGGTAACCTCTGTTTCCTGGGTTCACATTTCTTGGTGATAGTTTGATCATGTAATTCGGTGACATGCCAAACAGTATTTTGAAGATGATTGTGCTGGTTTTGAAAAATAGTCTGGCCTTGATCAGGAGGCAATGCAGCATTATGAGTAGTGGGGTTGCTCTATCATATTTCGACTTTTTGAATATCAATCACGCTGCTGTGTTTTGGATGGTCTGTAATAATCGTAGTAGGTTTTCTTTGCAGCCTATATATGCTGCATTACAGTAGTCTAGTTGGGACAATATCAATGTCTGTACTATAAGACGGAATGACTGTCTGGGGAAAGAGTCTGATTCTTCTCAGTTTCCATAGTGTTTTGAAGCTTTTTGACATGATTGCAGCAACTTGATCTTCAAGGGTTAGATGTTTGTCGAGAATGATTCCTAGTATTTTTATTGGTGTGTTTCGATTGTATAAGATTGATCTATTATGAGGATTTGGTAAGTAGTAAAATTGTGCTGGCTGGATAAAACTAGGAGTTTGGTTTTTGTCTCAGTTCAGTTTGACAGTTGTGGCCCAATTTTCCATAAGGTCCGAGCCCTTTTTAGGCCTTATCCAGCATCTCTGTGATGCTGTTGTTGAAAGGTATGTAGATGGTGATATCATCTGCATATATGAACAGGTTTAAACCTATTTTTTCCCAGTTTCTTGCCAATTGGAGCCATCAGGACATTGAATAATATTGGTGATATCAGGGAACCCTGAGGGACCCCACGTTCAGAGATCCAGAAGGCTTAAAATTCATTGGACATCTTGACAAGGTATGGTCTAGTTCTTAGAAAACCACTGAACCAGGCTGCAACTGCTCATTATTCCTATGTTGTCAAGCAGGGTCATTAGTATTGTGTGATCTACTAGGTCAAATGCTCTTGACATATCAAATTGTAGTAGTAGTATTAATTGGCCTTGGCTTATTATTCTTCTGCATTTTGTGATCAGGATTGTTATGACTGTTTCAGTGCTATAGCATGGTCTGAAGCCTGATTGAGAGCTGTGAAGGACTGAGTAGTGCGTTAGGTATTCCATTAATTGTTGTGCTACTAGTCCCTCCATTTCTTTTTCAGCAGTGGTATTGATGCCACTGGTCTGTAATTAGTGAGTTCACTGATCTTTCTGGTGGCGTCTTTAGGGATTGGAGTGAGTATGATGTTGTCCTTGTCAGAAAGGAAATGGCCTTTCGAGAACATGTATTCTATGTGTTCAGTTAAGCATTTGATGAACCAAACTGGTGGGTTTTCTATCATGTAGTTTGGGTAGCTGACGTGTGCATATTTTGTCAGTAGCGTTTTAACTGAGCTGGTTGTTGGTATCTTAAAGGAGGACCAGATTCAGTCTGCCTTGATGTGGTCCTCATTGATTTCACATTCCTGTAGGAAATGAGTGGTGTTTGTGATGCAGCTATTTTTGATCTTATTTTTATGATTTGTTCTTCAGAATATTATACAAGCTCATCTGCTGTTGGTAGTTTTTCGTTTGACATTAGCAGAGCTTCTGTGTTCAGTATAGTTTTTTCATTAGTTCATATATTTTTTTCATGTTTATTTCTTCTGGGTGCATGCATGTGCTATAGTATTCCGCAGGTTTCTCTCCCTTTTTACATTTGGTTGGACTAGGATGGTTGTATGAGAGAAGTACAGTTATGCTTTTGCAATAGGGAATTGATAGGCTGAACTGAGTTATTTACAAGAAGAGCACTTGAAATCATTGAGGGGTAATATCGTGCTACTGTTAATACTCATCCTGCTGCTGTCGCTGGCCTTGAACAATCTGCTTTACCTCCTTGCATTTGAATCTAGATTATACGGGGGGGGGGGGGGGGGGGGTTGTTGTTTTTTTCAGGTAATGTTCCTGTAAGGTTTGTGGGAGTCCATCACCTGTGTTCCTATTGTTAGGGATGGTTCAGCAATATTGCTGCTTAAATCACAAGGGGCAGTCAAGTTCTCTAGAACATTCAGGAGTCCTGCCTGCCTCTGAAACAGTGATGCTGCTGTACCACACAGGATCATGGGTGGCAGAAACCCATGCACATTTAGACCTTGGTTGGGAGCAAGGATCTCTTAGTGCTCGTACAGTGCTTTATGAACCACACATCATCTCTTTGTACTGTACATTTTTGGAATATATTGAGAGCTGGAAATATCAGTCCTCTGTGTCTAGTCAGAACAGTTATTGGTTACAGTTAGAGAAATTTTCATTCATTTGAACAATGCTTGGTTTTCCCTGCTCTGTCAGCTGGAACAGATGTGTTAAAGATAAACTATAAAGCTTATTTTGATTATCATAAAACTGAACCTGGACTAAATTAGCCTTTTTCATTTATGGCAGAAACCATTCAGCACTCAGCAAATGAGGTGCATTAATGATCTTTCAGTTCTATACAGGCAGCTGTTAAGCTGAGCCATAAACCCTGTGTATATATTGGCACCAGCCACATTCATTATGCACCCCTCTTCACCAACCTCCCCCCCCCCCCCCCCCCCCCCCCCCCCTCCATTTCTGTTGTGGAGCCAACATGATTGGATGTAACATGAGTGCCAGGAGGTTGATGGTGAGTTGGTAGTGGTGGGGGAGGAAGGCTGGCTGTCACTTCTGGCAGAGCATCATCAGAGGCCAGGAATCTATGCCCTGGGTGTCAGACAACACTGATTGGAAAGGCTAAATGTCAACATTGTTCTGGGCTGGTGGCTGGAGGTGTTCCAAGAGCAGTTCAGACAGGAGACTGACAATCTTTTTTTTCCTCTCCTTACTAGCTGCTTTTTCTCAAGTGCTGTAAGTCCTGCTGTCAAAAACCGAGTGCTGCCCCTTCAGACTTCCAAATAAATTTCAGAGGGCACCAGTTTGCAAAGCTCACTTTTCTTTTTTTGTGTGTGTATTTTAGCTTGTTTTTCAATTTTCACAGCTCATTTTGGGCCCCTTTTACAAAGCAGCTGTACCCGCACCGCTGCTTTGCCACGTGTCATTTCGGCACTACCACCGGGCTACTGCGAGAGCCCGGCGGTAGTGCCTGCCCCCAGCAAGCGCCTTTTCCAGCGCTTAAAAATATATTTTATTTTTTAGCGCCAAGGGCTTACCTGGTGGTAATCAGGCAGCCCCGTGCTCTGCCTGGTTACCGCGGGAGCCCCTCCCACCTCCTAAATGGGTGGCGGTAAGGGCTCCCAAGGGAAATCCACATGGCAAGTGGTTCACTTACTGCACGGCCACTTCTTTTTTTTTTTTTAAGCCTTTTAACCGTTGCAGTAAAAGGGGGTCTTGGCACGTGGCAAATCCATGTGCTGACGCTACAGCAGGATCCCTTTTACCACAGGTTTGTAAAAGGGGCCCTTTATTGGAGAAGAACTTGTTTTGACATATTTGGCTTACCCCACTGTTTACTAAGCTATGCGGCAATGCCAGCACATCCCATTCAAAGTGAATGGGCTGTGTCGGCATTAAAGCATGGCAACTGCTAACTTGACTTTAGTAAACAGGAGAGTTAGGTTTTTCTTTTCTTTAGCAATGGTTGACACTGTATGCATAGTCTAACCACTATAAAATTATAAATATACTACTACTACTAGTTATCATTTCTAAAGCGCTACTAGACGTACGCAGCGCTGTACACTTGAACATGAAGAGACAGTCCCTGCTTGACAGAGCTTACAATCTAATTAGGACAAACAGGACAAACAAGAGATAAGGGAATATTAAAGTGAGGATGATAAAATAAGGGTTCCGAACAAGTTTATTTATTTATTATTACAGTAGGCTCAATGTGGCTTACAGGTTCCAGCTCCGGGTATACATACAGAGTGGAATACAGATTAAAAGTAGGTGCAAAGAGGCTGATAAGGTTCCAGAGAAGAGAATACAAACTCTGGTGGTCAGATACAGAGTAGCATATGCTTATCCCATGCCTTTTTAAATTCTGGAACAGTCCTTGACTCCACAACCTCCACCGGGAGGCCATTCCACGCCTCCGCCACCCTTTCTGTGAAATAGTACTTCCTTAGATTACTCCTAAACCTATTCCCTCTTAACTTTGTCATATGCCCCCTCATTCCAGAGCTCTCCTTCATTTGGAAAAAGCTCTCTTCCTGTACATAAATGCCCTTGAGATATTTAAACATCTCTAACATGTCTCCTCTCTCCATCCTCTCTTCCAGCGTATACATGTTGAGGTTCATAAGACTGTCCCTATAATTTTTGCGTTCAAGACCGCTTACTAATTTTGTAGCCACCCTCTGGACCGACTCCATCCTGGAAAATGTTTTGTTATTGGCTTTGGGAACACCAGGCTCTTCCTTAAAAATACATTCAAGAGAATTGACAAAAATGGATACTTTTCAACCTGATTTCACTTAAAAGCATGATTTTGGCGAAGGCATCTAGGTGCCAGCAAAAGTAGCAACCAAGGCTTGTGTGACAACCAATCATACTAAGACAGATGATTACAAAGAAAGATATGTCCAATCAATTGCTACAATGTTATTGCATATACCATATATGGGTTTTGATATCAAGGGTCTTCCCCCTTATTTCATCATGAGCAATCTCTAACACATGCTTTCAGCCAATCGAAAAATCACATTAATAATCCTAGGAGGTCATTTTAGAGTTGTTAATTGGCATTTAACAGTGCTGCTACTGATATATGTAGATGCCACAGGATGCATAGATTTTAAAGGTGCATGATTAGGGTGGTCCAAAAACTATATAAGCATTTTTCCTTTTACAATGGCAGTACATTAATTTGTTCTTTGGTCTCGAGGTCCCCACCAGAAATTGAGAGGGCACTTAATTCACTGGCATGTAACAGCACCTCAACATACAGAAGAAAGTCTTTACTCAACTCCTTACATCTCTTGTATGTACAGTGTTATGATATTGGCACTGCGTTGAGAATTCGGCAGCTACATGTGCATTTATTGGTACCAAGAAATAAAAAGTACTAATTGTCAGGATGGCAAACAAAAAAAGCAGACTAAAGGATAGATAGCTCAAATGATTTATTTGCAGATGCCCGAAGTGACCACTTTTCGCCAACCGCTGCATCAGTGGTTTACAGTGTACTAATAAATGGCAAAAGGGTGTGTCCCCTTTAATTAGTAAATCTGCATCCAAGACAGCAAGTAGCTGCTCTTGAATACAGGAAAAAGCAGGAATGCTGAACAGCAGTTCTGTCTCCCACTGTGGCTGCTTTTTTTGTTTGACATTTTATTTGTGAGCAGATTATTGCCTCTCCTGTTTGTCTAATTGTCAGGATTCCTCAGTTTGCTTACTATTAGTCCAACGATTTTAACAAAAAAAAATGTTTTTTAAAATAATTATTATGTGTGCTTTGAACCAGATACCCGTGATAGGAGAGGGAACCATTTATCCCACCACAGAACACTTTTTTATCCTAATTTTTTTTTTTTTTGCAACAATCAATAATTGATGGACTATAAAAAAAACTTTTCTTATTAAAATCGTTGGACTAATTGTAGCTTCGATAAGCAAATCGAGGAATCCTATATTAAGTCAGGTAATTTAGTATAGTAACTCCAGTTAAAATATTATTTACTGGTACCAACACATATTGAGCCCTGAGTGATACTGCTCTTTTTAGAGATATGTAGATTTGTGATGCGCATTCATTTCAAACGACATGGGAAATGTCAATGACATAATGACGTTTCCCATGTCATTCTGTCTTTTTTTTTTCTGAAATGACAGGACTCTCCCCCCTCACAAATTTCAGGGTTTTTTTTTTTCCTGTTTTAATAGTGTGCAGTATTGGGAAAGAAGCACTGTTCACAGAATTAAAGCTATTACTCCTGAAATGAAAATTCCTATGAAAGAGACAGAAAATGAAAAGGAACATTTTTGGGCTGCACACCCCTACTACTGAACATAATTTTTTACTTATTATTTTTGTTACATTTGTACCCCGCGCTTTCCCACTCATGGCAGGCTCAATGCGGCGGGCAATGGAGGGTTAAGTGACTTGCCCAGAGTCACAAGGAGCTGCCTGTGCCGGGATATGCACGGGTCTACTGGTATTGTACGTATTTTTCAAAAGACTTGTCAGAGGCAGAGCCCTTTATAAAATCCTGCAAGAACTGTGAATGTGCTGACCTGGACATGCCATTTGCTATCTAGATGCCCTTTACAAAATGGAGTTTCAGGTATGGGAATCTACATTAGTAAAACACATGCCAGTGAATATTTTGGTTCAGTCCAAACAGTAGAAGAAACAGCCCTGTCACGAGGTAGGCTGAGAGGTGTATGGATGTGCAGTTTATTGCATCTATTTTGTTTAATAGCCTTGTAATGCTTTTACATCTTGCTCATCAAAACTGCTCACCTTGAAAAATTTCTTGGGGGTAGATTTTCATGGCACAGGCTCATGGGACTAGATTTTGAGTCTAGTCCATTGATGTTGGAAGCCCAAAAGCAGCAGGAAGAAACTGCCAGGCCAGTCTCATTCCCCCTAAACAAAATTATTAATAGCAATTTAAAAACCTGCTCACTTTGCTTCATGCATATTGATGTACTTGAGCTATGTGTGTGCACTTGATGTCATTTTTATATACTGGGGATGTGCACAAGCCAACAATTTTTCAGGTCATTTTTATTTTTATTTTTTTTTTTTATTTTTATTGCATTTGTATCCCACATTTTCCCACCTCTTTGCAGGCTCAATGGGGCTTACAATACAGCATGAATAGTGGAAATATATAAGAAAATAGACATTTAGTAGTACATAATGATCTTGGTTAACATGATAATGATAAAGCATGATAGTGGTTTCCAGCATCCTGTTTCCAGCGGTGGCCAATCCAGGTTACAAGTACCTGGCAAGATCCCAAAACAGTACATTTCATTTTATGCTACTTATCCTAGAAATAAGCAGTGGATTTTTCCCAAGTCCATTTTAATAATGGCTTATAGACTTTTCTTTTAGGAAGCTATCCAAACCTTTTTTTTAAATGCTGCTAAGCTAACTGCTTTTACTACATTCTCTGGCAACGAGTTCCAGAGTTTAATTACTTGTTGAGTGAAGAAATATTTTCTCCGATTTGTTTTAAATTTACTAGTTTGTAGCTTCATTGCATGCCCCCTGGTCCTAGTATTTTTGGAAAGAGTAAACAAGCTAGTCATGTGTACTCATACCACTCCACTCATTGTGTAATCATCCAGCAAGGGGTGTTTATGGTGCTTATTGTTTCTCTTCCTCCTTCTAATATCTACAACAAAGGCAGACGGTATTCCACTATTGTGCCTCAGACAAAGAGGAAGTATCCTTCTAATTATTTATGATCAGCTTTAGCGCAATGGCAATGAAGAAATCAAAAAGCTGACCCACATCTTTCGGCAAAGAACTTTACAGACCCATGGATTTCCAAATCAAAATTACTTGACACATCCATATTAATAGAAATGGATTAACAAACACTAAATACGTTAACTCATCGCGTAGTACAAGTTAAATCAATTTAGCACATACTAATTTACCAAATCTTCACTAGCAAATGCATATTCCTCTTATATAGTAAGAGAGAGCATGGGGAGCACTATGAAATAAGATATGCCCTTCAGCATGTTGGAAAAGATGACACCAAGATGTATGTCTCTCTACCATGGCCAGTTCACCAAGCACAAGAAGACTTCTTTATAAACTTCTGGTTGTCTTAAGTTGTGAGCGGGTAGCTGCAGAGTTTCCTTTCAAACCCTGTTATCAGTTACAGTTCAAATGAGTGCCGAAAGGCTCACTGTATTCCTGTATTTATCTTGTTGAAATTAATGTCCCCCCTCCTTTTGCTTAGAAAGGCTTATACGGATGCCCGTTAGAATACAGTGTGAATCGCTGATGTGTATTTTTCCCACCCTAGTGTACTGTTTGTATGAACTGAAGCACACACGTGCTTTCTGGCGCTGATATATTTTATGTGATACCAAAGAAAGCCAAAATTATTTTGTTCTTAAAGCAATGATGGGACAACCTGAAAGAAGGCAATCTAGAATTCACTTTTATTGGGCAATGTAACTTTAAAATTGTGCAAATATAGTCAATGCAACTTTTATTGTTCAGTTTTGTTATTTTAAAATGGAAACAGCCTGAAACAAAACATTAGTTTTATAACCTGCCTTCATCTCACACCAGCTGTGGACTTTTTTTTTTTGGCTGGATTAAATACAGGGTGTTGTACATATGGGCCTCTGAGCCCCAGTGGATGGGGAGGTTACTGTTCTGAAAACACTGATTCTGCTGTTGCTCTAGCAATCCTAACAAATAAAGAGCCTATTTCATTCCCACTTAGAAATCCCTGTTTAATTTGCTCTAGTATTTTCCGTGAAGCAGACGGTGCATTTCCTGTGTACCAACTGTTAGGGTCAAAGTTTACAGGCCGAAGGTAGTGGTCTAGTAGGTTTGAGCATATACTGACACTGGGATTAGATGCTTGCCAGGCTGCAACCCCAAAATCAAGAGGAGAGAACCAGATGATCATATTCGCTTTCTTTTCCTGAATGGTCCAGCGTCCTTGCAAAGTATCATTTTGTTAAGGCAAGATTTACCAAAACAGCAGAAGCTCTCTGAGCTTTGTGCTAAAGAATGAGTCCATGAAATCAAATCAGGCTAAAACCAGACCAGTCATAGACAACTGGTAGCCTAGAGCCCAATTCTAGTTCTAATCTGAGGGCAGAACTCTTCCTGGAGGATGAGAGGGAGAGATCTCCAAGGTCTGCATTGTGCTATGATTTATTTGGATTTTGCTCACACTGTTTTCAGTAGTACCTCAAGGTGAGTTTCATTCAGGTACACTGGGTATTTCCCTGTCCCTGGAGTTTGTACCTGAGTCAATAGAGAGTTAATTGACTTGCCCAAGATCACAAGGAGCATCAGTAGGATTTGACCTGGGCACCTTTGGATGTCAAGGCTGGTGCTTGTTCTAGGCTGCGTTTGATTTGCTATTCGCTAAAACACGAATTCTATTAAGAATTATAGAAACAATTGTACAGGAATTAGAGAGAATTAAGTCTTTTTAATTACTCACCCACCAGCTCAGCATCAGACATCATTTTCAAGTTATAATAAACTTACAAAATCTAACCTCAGTACCTCTGGTAAATATAAGTAATTAGACTAATTAGATAAAGAAGAGAGAAATGAGGAAGAAAGTTTGTTCCTCACACAAAGGTCACAGAACAGAGAGAAAGCAGAGAAAGAAAGAATAAATGAAAGAAAGATTCATAGTTATAGAGAATTAGTTTCTATCAAGGGGGGGAGAGTAAAACCCCTTTGGGAAAAACCATAGACAATTGGACAGATCTGAAACACTCTCGCCATGCCTAGTTTTTCAGAGTTCCTTTGTCTGCAGCGTGGTTTTATAGGCTGTTGTGAGCATCCACCTATCCTCTACTCTGGACCAATCATAGGTGCTGCATATCGGCTGGAGACTTTTAATTGGGACTTTCATATGTGGAAGCTTGCAATTGGTCCTTGCCATACCTGTAACTCACTTTTGTAACAGGATATACCAGGTATCTGAATTGCCTTAGCAACATGAGACCCCATCAGAGTATGTGACCAGCCAGAAATTCCTTCATGTGGCTGATAGGAAAAAGAGAGATGGGGGATGGGAAATAGTGCAGTATACCTGAAATAAAACTTAATTATAGACATGCTGTAGCCACTAGGCCACTCCTCCACTCCTGACTGCGTCCTGTGTAACTTGCTCACTTGCACCTGTGCCCCCACCTCATCTGCTTTGTCGCTGCCAATGAGAGGAGATTGACTGGGATCAATTTTTTTCACCCTCCATATGTCTGTCCAGCCGCACCACTCACATAGACAACACTGGGGGAGGGGGAAAGACATTAGCAGGAGAAGAATGTTAACAAGACAGTAATAGACTGAAGGGGTACGAAGGAGGAATCAAACCGATGAGACAAAGAAAGTTACAAGGGCAGGAGGACTGCCTGTAAAAAAAAAAGAGTATGCATATAGAATTTATGGCTTAGTTCAACTAGAAACATTTCTGGCTCTTTCACCCCTGTAGCACACACAGTAAAAAGTTGTGAAAAGAACCTTTGCATCTTCTGGGACCTAACTTTGCATTCTGTGCAAATGTAGTATAGAATGTCAAGGTGTGGATCCTTCTCATATCAAGTCTGCTGGTAAGGAGCCAGTACTCAAGGCAGTCCCTGGCCCAGATGACACACAGGATGAGATTTGTGTTTGTGCTTCATTTCCTTTCAGGCTTGTATGGTGGTAGACTCATAGATGACCACTCAAAAGGGCAGCATGGATCCTCTCCCTTACCCTAGGGGAAGAACACAGAATAGTTGCCCTGCTCGCCTACCCCCTGTGACAGCCCAGTCTCTAATCTCCAGCAGTAACCCTCTTCCCTGAATCACTTTTTTACAGCACAAAAGCCTCTCAAGTGACAAAGTACCTGTGGTTAAAAGTCAGTAGAGAGCCTGCTAGACTGAAATTCTACACTATGGGGAAAGGTGGTAAAGTGGCACATTTAGGATTAATTAAGAGACCAACTGGGTGGTTCAGTAGCAGCTTGTGCATTGCCATGTCGCATGTCAAGACCTTGATTCCTGACTTTGGTCTTCCCTCCATATCAGCAGGGGCTGAGGATGCAGTGGATGAAGTATTCACAGTTCCCGAAGGGAGGGTCATAGTTATTGTGACCAGTGGTGTAGCCACAGGTGGGCCTGATTTATGGCTCAGGCCCACCCAACAGTAGCACATGTTTAGTGGTAACTGCCAGTTGAAGATTTCCCCCTGATGGTAACGAACATTCTACTCTCCACAACACCGGCACCTGTGCATGCTCAGTTTTCAGTGCATGCTTGCTGCCAAAGTGGAAAGAAGTGTTTTCCCACCAGCTGAGATAATTTTTTGTTTGGGGGGGGGGGGGGGGGGGGGAGAACACTTGGTGCCCACCCAATTCTTGTCCAGGCCCACCCAAAATCTGTTGTCTGGCTACGCCCCTGATTGTGACACCTAGGAGTTCAGGAATCTTGGTTCATGGCCCTTGGCTGAGGGCTGTCACTGCAAGGACTGGATTAAAATAAGTCGGGAGAGGATTCAAAATAGGGTGAAAATGCAGACTCCTCATACCAGATCCTGGTTTCAACTGAAACTTACAGGATAATGAAAAGAAATAATTATAGCATGATTTAAACATACCATGTGGAATAAAGCCATGAGAGAGAGAGAGAGAAAAAAAAGCATATTTAAAGTATCAGTTAATTTTATTCTGGATCCATATTCTCATTTATATTAAAAAGAATTGGCCGTATCGCATGAAACTCAGAAGCGTAGGCAACAATTTATTTTATTGAAACCTGGTGTGACCCAGTTAGGAGCCTTTTTTTTTAAGTATCCTTGTAAATGTATTGTTCGATATCAGGCTTCTAAATATATTTTTTTTTATGCAGCCACCTTGCTACTTTTATTGCAACTAAACAGAATGTTGTATTTCCTTTAGTTGATAGAGAGGGGGCATAATTTTTCTAGTTTAATTATTTAGGTCTCTGATAATCAGGTATTTTTTCTTCTTTCCGTTTTGTTATAATGCCTCCTGAAAGTTAAATCTTAGATTCCAGTATTAGTGGACTTGAGTAATAATTTCCTATTTTTGTATATATGTGTGTGTGTATGTATGTATGTATGTATGTATGTATATATATATATATATATATATATATATATATATATATATATATATATATATATATACACATATAATTTCTTAAAATTTCTTTTTTTTAAATGTTTATATTTACTTTGCTATACAAGTGATTTGCTTGGTTAATGATGTAAAATCTGATAAGTAAAAAAATAATAATAATAATTGACCATCACCTGTGCTATTAATCCAAGTTACAATTTACCTGCTATTAAAAATTATCTGCTAATAATCAGTATGAATAATACAGTGTCCAATTATTTGAATAGACTTATGCAGTCGGCACCAATGCCACTCTGAGTCCCTCTTTTTTCAAAATTTGCCTTTGTTGTACACATAATCTAATATGTAAACAGCATTGTTACAGACTGTATGTATAAAACCTGTGTGTAGACTGGGAGGTGGGGTTTGGGACAGGCTGGGGCAAGCACTAAAGTTATACAAAGAGCAGTGAAATTCATCCTGTCTGTGTGTAACTTCTGTGCATAAGCAAGGCCAGCACTAAAACAGGCATAACTTACATGCATGAGCAGTGACACGGTCAGTGCTTTTCTACATATATTCAATGACATCCTTTAAATGGCCACCACCACTGAATAATCAGAATAAAGGAGTGCTGCTGGTGTTTTACATCCTGGTAGCCACAGCCCCATAGATTTTACAACCCTATTAACTAAAGCATGTTGAAAACATTTATAATATACATCAGCATCCTACAGCAAATCCTAAGAACATAAAACATAAGAATAGCCATACTGGGTCTCAGACCAATGGTCCATCTAGCCCAGTATCCTGCTTCCAACAGTGGCCAATCCAGGTCATAAGTACCTGGCAGAAACCCAAATAGTAACAACATTCCATGCTACCAAATCCAGGACAAGCAGTCCATCTCAATAACAGACTGTGGACTTTTCCTCCAGGAACTTTTCCAAACCTTTTTTTTAAACCCAAATATGCTAACTGCTGTTACCACATCTTCTGGCAAAGAGTTCCAGAGCTTAACTAGTTGTTGAGTGAAAAAATATTTCCTCCTATTTGTTTTAAGTGTTTCCATGTAATTGAGTGTCCCCTGCTCTTTGTAATTTTTGAAAGAGTGAAAAATCAATTCTACTTGTTCTACACCACTCAGAATTTTAGAGCACCAATATATCTACTACTGGAAAACTAGAACAAGCTGAACTGCTAGCACAATCCTTCACCTCAATCACACCTGCAGAACTTGGATCCTCACCTGATACAAACAAGGGGATGACAAAAAAAACCTGAAGACAAAAACTGAAATGGAGACGCGACCACCCCCACTCAAGAATGCCTCTATAAGCAGGGTAATACTGGTTAAAAAAAACAAAACAGAAATGCATTTTCTTCTGTACTCTGCCAAATAAAAAAATAGAAAGCATGTTCATTTCCCAAAATGGACACTTCCCAATCTATAAAAGTATTAATATTTTTCTTATCTACCTTTGCTGTCTGGGCACTTTTTTTTCTAATTGGCTGGTCTCAGTCTCTCTTCCAGTTTCCTTGTGTCAGTCTTGTCCTAAATTATTTGCCTTTCCATTTCTTCTCTCTCCTCATCGTGTTTTCCTTCTCTACATCTGTCTACCACTAATCGTCGATTTTTTCCCCCCTACTTTTCTCTTCTGTTGATACCCGCACAATTGATTTGACCCTAATTCTCCCTTTCTCACCCTCTTCTTCGCCTTCTTTTCACCTCTCACCTACCAGCTTTCCCATCTTCCCTCTCCAGTACTCTCATTGCCCCCTCTGTCACTCTCCTTCCCCAGTCTTTCCCCAGGAGTAGCCTAATGGTTTGCACAGTAGGCTTGAAACCGGGGAATTAGGTTTAATTCCCACTGCACCTCCTTGTGAATCTGGACAAGTCACTTAATCCTCCATTGCCCCAGGTACAAATACTAAGATTGTGGGCCCACTAGAGACAGTGAAAGTATTTACGTATAATAAATGTAAACTGCTTTGGCCATCTCTCACAGAGGCAGTATATAAAATCCATGACACCCCCAATCCATCTTTCACCCACTCCCTAGTCTTCCATTTCCATCCTCTGTACCCACCAACTCTAGCTCCATCCCTGTCCCTTCCCTTGCCTTTCTTCTATCTCTTACCCTGTACCCCATCTCCTATTGACATCTTTCACCATTTTAACCCCCATTTCATCCTCACTCAACCACTTCAAAAACCTAGATTCTTGATTTTTATTATTCTGCTTCCAAGTGTTATGCTGGTTGTTAAATAAAAATGCATTTATGAAACTTTCACTCTCCAGTACCCACTTTCCCTCTCATCCTCTCTCTAGTCTTCCAGGACATTCACATTATATTTCAACTTGATTTGGTTCCTTCCCACATGTTAAGATCTTGTACTCAGGGACTTCTCCCTTTAGTTCTAAGTTTAATCTCTGATAGCCTCAAGTCAGGCCTTGTCCCCTTATTCTGGAAGCAAGCATTGATTCATCCCCTTCTATAAAAAACAAAAAAAACTCATTAAATCTTCTACTCCCTCAAAGTATTGTCCTGTCTCAAATTTGTGTTGTCTAAGTTGTTAGAAAGTGGTATTTGAGCAACCTCTATCCCATGTTTTGCAATCAGTGATCTTACATCCTAGACAAGTGGGTTTCCACCAGTTTCATAGTATAGAAACTGTTGTTACTGCTGTCATTGGTGAACCCCATGCTATTCTAGATGAGAGTAATATTACATTGATGATCTCTCTTGGTCTGTAACCTCTTCTGTTCAGTCTTTGAGTCCATTAGCCACCCTCATTGAATAATTCAATATAAAGGCATTCCCCTATGCTGCTGATACCCTACTGATTCTTCCAACGTCTCCATTCAGCATTAACCTTAGCCCTTTACAATCCTGCTTGTCTTCATTAGCCATTTGGCTTAAGGGAGCATAAGCTACCTCTTAACCTAGACAAGACAGTAGCCTGTTGGGTAACAGGTTTTCTACCCTCTGTTACTCCAGTCCTTTTCGGTTTCCCGCTTCCCTTTTTGGATCTCCACTTCTCTTCATTCCATTACTTAGGGGTTACCATTGATACTAAACTTTATTTCCAGACTCAAATTTCAGAGGTGATTAAATCTGGCTTTTCTTTATGTGTAGACTTTATCTGCAGTGTTTCATTCATTTTGTTAAGTTCCATATTCTGTGTAATACCCTATTATATTGGGGGGATTATTAAAGTGTTGGTAGAACTCTCCAAAGGAACTGGGGGGGGGGGGGGAGGATTTGAGTTGAGTGAAGTGAGTGGACCCTGCCCAAAGGTGGTGAGCTCATGGGATAAGAGGCAGGAAGAAATGTTTGTGTGTGTGTGAGTGACAGAAAGGGGAGGAGTAAAAGGTAATAAGTGTTAGAATTGGGGGAGACTCAGAGTCTTTGGTTGCTTGGGACCCTTGGAGGAGAGGAGGGTCCTGGAGTGGCAAAATAAACTCAAGCTGAATTAAGGAGTAGTTGCTGCCCCTAAAAGTGGCAAATGTGATGGTGTGTGTGGATGGTGTGTGTCTTGCAAGGTCACTGCTTGAACTCTTGGCAGCCATTTTGAATTGGTGACAGGAGCAAAGCAGTCTGCAGACATGCCAGGCAGCAAAGAGGGGGCTCTTTCCTGCCCCAAAGAGGTCACTAGACCACCAGGGCACCACACCAAGGTAAAGGAGGGAAGGGGAGGAGTAATGAATGGCGTTACGTAGGTAGAGGGAGGCGGAAAAATTGTGGAAGGGATCTACATGGGGGGAGAGAGAAGGAATCTGGCTTTCTTTTGGGGGTCAAGAGGGTGGGGGTGTGACGGGGCAGGGCTCTATGCAACAGGGGCGGGGCATGTGTCCTCTTTTTTTTTTTTCTTAGGGCAAATATGGTAACCCTAGATGTAATCATTTCACACTCCTCTTCCTCTATCTCCATTGGTTACCAATTTGCTTTTGCATATTCTTCAAAATGTTATATTTGACCCACAAGGCATACTAGTTAGGTTCCCCATCCTACTTGCCCTCCTTGATTCTATAATACACACCATCTCAGACCTTATGATAATTAGATTCACATAGACAGGCTCAATTTGAGTCTACCAGACACTGCCTGCTTCCTAGCCCCCAAGTTATAGAATGATCTCCCTTGCCATATCCACTCTGAACAGTGCTTCCAGAAATTCAAAGTAGCCCTTAAGATGCATTTTTTCTTTCATGAAGCTTTTGAAGATTTGACTAGAGAGTCTGATCTCTGACCAACTACCTCTGACCCCACAGCAGTCTGAGAGTCCTAGTGCCTGTCTTATGTGTTTGGTTGCTTCTATTCTTCTATTATTGAAGTTCTTTTCTTTTTTTTATTTTATGATTTTATAGAATTTATTCACTACCTTGAACCGTTTGTGTATAAGACAGTATACCAAGTACAAAATAAATCCCCACACTTCATCTACATAAGTACATAAGCATCGCCATGCTGGGACAGACCAAGGGTCCATCGAATCCAGCACCCTGTCACCGACAGTAGGTAAAAGAACAAGCAATTTGTCCCACCCATCCTAGAAATACTGTATTATTTCCTCGTCCATTCAATAACATTCTATGGCTTTTTCCTCCAGGAAGCCGTCCACCCTTTTTTGAAGTCCACTAAGTTAACCACCTTAACCATCTGCTTTCTCTTTCCCCACTTTTCACACCCTCACTCATTCTCCCAACCCATGCACCCCTCCACACACACATACACATACATACACATACCAATTGCCAGGTTCTCACTATCCCCTCGAAATTCCCTCTCCATCTCTCCCATCCATAATTCCCTGCCCCCCAACATTCTCCCACTTAATAATCAAGGCCCAGTCATTTTCAGCTCTGTTCATCTACCCCCCCCCCCCCCCCATCTCTATGTCCCATCCATCATTTGCTTTTTCTAGAGTTTCCAGTCCATTTCACATTTCTTCTCTCTCCATTCCTACCATCATTCCTGCTGTGTCCCTATCTGTCCTAACATCTCTACCTCTGGGTCTTTGTCCCTTTCCCTCCTCCATATTCAGCACCTGCCCTCTGTATTCCTGTCCCTCATCCTATCCAGCTTCTCTTCCTCTTTTCTGCACCCCTATCCCAGAGCTACTATCTCTCCCTCTCTCTTGCCTCCGTCCCCACAGTCAACTATCTCTGTTTCTTTCTTCATCTTTGGGTTCAAGATCTCTCCCCCTCTTGCCCCCCATCCCAGCACCTCTCTCTCTTCCCCGCTTCCCTCTGTGGCTCTACCATATCACCCCCTATTCCCCACCCCTCATTTTATCTGTCTTCTCTCCACTTCAGTCCCATTCTCTCATCCAATCTCTATCTCTGTCTCTCTCTCTCTCTCTGCCACCCCTGTATTCAGGCATCTGTTTCCTATGTTCCCCCTTCCCCTCTCCCCCACTGCACAGTTGGGTATCTCTCTCTTCCCTTCCTCTCTCAGTGGTCAGGTATCTCTATTCTCTTCCTGCCTCCGCCAGTGCTCCAACTTTCTGATACATTTCTGGCAGTGTCAGCAATTGAGGCAGGCTACTGCCGGCCAACTTCTTAATTCTTCTCTCTGCTGCATCTCGCGTACATGGGAACAGAATGTGGCAGCAGAGAGAAGACTTCAGAAGGTAACTGGCAGTAGCCTAGCTCAATCACCAACAGTGCCGGCAATGTATCGGTAGGGCTGGAGGAACGCCGGGGAGGGGGGGGGGGGGTGGATGGAAGGGAGAAATGCCGGACTTCCAGGAGTGAGGGGCAGGTGGAACAGGCCAAACCACTTGTTTGAAGAAACTGGAGTGGCAAAGAGGTGGCAACCATTTATTTGGGGTGGCACTTGCCACCCCCTGCCACCCTGTACCAATGCCTATGGCTTTTATCTTAGGCTCTATGCTTCTCACTGGTATGTTCTAGTAGGAAAGGATAGGATTTAATCAACAATTTGCTATAGCACCAGCTGTGCTGAATCTGTGTCCGAGATCACTTGATTAGATTGCCACTTTGGAAAGACATTTAAATGAATGCTGTCAAAATGTCTGAGGTGAGACATATCCAGTAATATACATAAAACATTTCTTTTTTTTCAGATGAAACGTTTAATCAAGTGCTGTGGATGCTGCAGGGAACTGGGGAGGGGGAGAAGATAAAACTTATGTACCCTTTTACTAAAGCTTAGCCTGCACTAACGGAATTAATGTGTGCTAAGCTTTAGTAAAAGGACCCCTTAGTGTAATATGAAATACCACAGAAAGCTGGGATTTCCAAGAAAAACATGAGACGAGGGAATTTAGTATGAACAGCTAATGTGTGCTTCAGTTTTTAAAAGGAAACATTAATGGTGAAATATCCCCTCCAAGGACAAGTTAGCAATAAATTTAATGTCAGAAAATAACTTGTCACGAGTTCCTGTTAAATATGGTAGAACTGTAGCTCATCTTGTAGGACATACAAAAAAAAAAAAAAAAAACAACTTCCAAATTCAACCTTCAATACCCGTATGCTGACCGGAACAGTCCCCACACCAGCCTCATGAGTACAAGCTGTGTGAAAATACCCTCCCCACACGCACACATCAACCACACCAAAGGAAACGTTCTGAGGTGCACTGGGCTCCCTAACAGCATTTTATCACAAAGATCAAATTCAATTGCCATAGTTTTTGGGAAACAAATTTTGCCAGTCTCTGTAAAAGCCCTGCCTGCTCCTTCATGTTATGGAGCCTGTGAAAGCAGCAGTCCTAGCAAAATGAGTTCTTTGTAGCTAATAAAACTGGAAGTTTAATCCAACATCTTTAAGAAACACCCTCCACACCCCTTCTTGTTCTTACTTATATTTCACACTTAAGAATAACATTAGTAGTTTAAAGTTTTGAAACTTTTCCCTATGTAGCTGCCACAATCTCTGTCAGTGGAAACTCATACAGTTCTCACACCAAGAATAAAGCTTGAGTATAGTATGCATAGCTAAAAGTAGGACACAGAAGGATGCATGAAGAAAAGTAAAAAGTGGAACCATATTTTATTTCAGATTATATTAAAAAATAAAGGGCCAGATTAAAGGTTTGGAGAACCCCCTTCCCCTTCTTCACACATGGTTTCCACAAGTCAATTTGCTGGCATGATTTTAAACTGGCACCTCTTTTGAAAATAATTACATTCCCTGCAATTTAAGAAAAAAAAAAGGGGGGAGAAACAAAAAAAAAATGATAGTGCAAGCCAAAATTGCTTCAGCAAGAGAGGGTGATGCAAGATGGCATCAGGAAGTGCAAATGCACTTGTGTGAGTTCCTGTTATCCAAGAAGTTCAGCTTATCCTACGAATCTGTCTGAACACTTTCCCTGTTTTGGTGTGGAATTTTCTGGAGCTAGCCAAAGCATTATCTCTTTGGAAGTAGGGAAGAAAAGAAAAGAACTTTTGATGATTGGCACAGAGTTCAGAACAGAAATGGAGTCCGCATTTCCCTTCAGAGCAGGGCCAGATTAATACTAGTGTGTTGTGCCCTTGGCAAACGTGCCTTGTGCCCCCCCCCCCCCGGAATCCCATTTTTTTTCTCCCCCCCCCCCCCCTCACATTCATGTTATCTTCATTCATGGTTTTTCCCCCACATGAAGTAGAGCAGGACAATGGCAAATCCACAAGGCAGTGGCATAGCTACAGGTGGGCCTGGGTGGGCCACAGTCCACTCAATTTGGACTCAGACCCACCTAAAATTGTGGCACTTTTGCTGTGGCTGGTGGGAATCCCCAAACTCCACCAGCTAAAGATTTCCTCCTCCTCAGGCATCCAATGCTCTTCCAAACATCTGCTGGCACCACATATCGGCCCCTCTGCACATGCTCAGCTTTCACCCATGCGGAAGCACTGAACACGTACGGACTACTGGAAGTGGCATCAGCTCAAGTTAAGTGCTGCAAGCTGCTGTTTGGAAGAGCACTGACTGCCCAAGGAGGAGGAAATCTTCAGTTGATGCAGTTTGGGGATCCCCACCAGCTCAAGTATTTAATATTTTGTGTTTGAGGGTAGGGGGAGAGGCAGAATGCAGTGAGCAGAGCAGGGGTGGGGGGCAGGAGTGGCTGAATTCTGTGACCATCCATTTTGGAATCAGGCCCACCCAAAATTGGCTCTCTAGCTATGTCCCTGCCACAACGAGCCAAAAAGAAGGACTAAAACAACAGGTTTATTGATAAAGCACCATAACTGAACAGGATTTGCCATTGTCCTGCCCTACTTGCTTTTTTTTTTTTTTTACCTCTATCTATGTAGGGTTTTTCTCTGGTTCTGACTGTTGGCTTTCCCCCTCATTTCACCTCTCCAGAAGTAACAGGGAAAAGTGCAGAGCCTAGCTGTGGGCGTGTGGCTGCAGTAAATAACAAGTTTGTGAGTAAGTATGGGGATCAGGTAAACACATGCTTCAAATGAAGTGGCTTAACAGAGCTGGAGATCTGCAAGTTCTAGGAGGCAGATTCCAGAGGGAGATTTTAGGTTCGTCCTGGTTTTCTGACAACTCTCATGGGTGGTACCTGTAATAATGATTTCAGTGGGCAGAAGCAAGGACTACAAGTAGCACATTGAGGCCCCGATGCTCAGAAGCAAATGCAAGCACTAGAGGCAGGGCCGCCGAGAGGGGGGGCAGGGGGGACAAAATTCTCCAGGCCTCCAAGGGGGGCCCGGCGCTGCAGTCCCCAGTCTCACACGCCCACCCTCGGCTCTGACGACTGTCTGCCACCGGGTCCCCTGCATTCAAATCGGTAGCGCCACAGCCTTACCTCTGTGTGAAAGCGGCAGATTGCCTCCCTTCGGGCCTTCCCTCCCTGTGTCCCGCCCCCGTCTGAATTCCGTGAGAGTGGGACACAGGGAGAGATGGCTGCGGCACTGCCGATTTGAATGGAGGCCCGGTGGCGGACGGTCAATGGAGCTGCGGGCGGGTGAGACTGGGGAGACTGTGGCACCTGGGCGGCCTGAGTGGTGATTGGGGGGGCGGGGGCGGCGGCAACTGCGGTGGCCTCAGGGGGGGCGGCCTTGCCCCGGGCCCGGCTCAGTCTCTTGGCGGCCTGACTAGAGGTCATTAGCAGACTAAGGTCCGCATTTGCCCACACGGAATGCTCAGAGCCAGTAAGCGCATGCAACAACGAGCTCGCATGGCTCTGAATGTGGCGGGGGAGGGTCGGCAGCTGGGGGGGGGGTAAAAGCAGGGGGGCAAGAGCTAAATCTTCAGGGAGCCCATGCCCCCATGGCTCCACCGAGCTACGCCCCTGGTCCGGACTCCGGAACCATGGCTAATGATGGCAGAGTCTCACGCCCATGTGGTGGGATGAGCAGATGAAGGCTTTAAATATCAGGAGTGCGCACTGTTTAGTCTAGTTTAGGAGGCACGTGGAGATGGAGTGGGGGTGAAGCATTTGCCAGTTGGCCTCCTTTATCTCTTCTGTGGGCTGTAATGGCGGATTACCTGATCAGCAGGGGAACCAGCTACATCCCTGATGATGGACTGGCGGTGGTGCAGCAGCTCTTCAGTGGTGCCGATGGCCTGACCTATAAGAATATGAATCTCCCCCCCCCCCCCCCCGAGCGGCATTTTGAGCCTAGAGACAGGAGCTTGCAAGTTACTGCCGACTGAGCTGTGTCCTAGACATGGACCTTGCACGCCTCTTCCCTATCACAAAATACAGTGTGCAGGTTTGAGGTCACTCACTCTCTCTGTACCATGCAGCAATTTAAGAGAGACAGATCCCACCTTCCTCAGTCTCCTATTGGTCCAATTAGGACCAATAGGAGAGCAAGCAGTTACAGAGCACCCAACCTGTGGCTGCGGTGTTGAAAAATAGCCCAACCAGCAGCTGCGGTGCTGAAACGTAGCCCACATTTTTCAAAAAAGCCCACGGGGGGAAAGCAGAAAACCGCCCAATTCTGCGTTTTTACTGTGGAATTGGCAACTTTGATTGCTGGTGGTAGGCTTAAATATTCAGAGGGACTATTCCAGTACCACTACAACCTTCTCTATGGAATATGGCAAGGTCCTCCCAGGCTTCTAACACTTGTGGAACCATTTCTAGCAGGTGTATGATGTACAGAGTCAGCAAAGGCTATGGTTAGAATGGGCCTCAGGAACAGTGCTGGAATAACTTGCAGACACCTGTTGGCTGGCTGATCTCTCCTTACTACCACAGCAAGCAGTGAGAACACTGACACCAAACGGACTTTTCGGGAACAGCAGTGAGAATTCAAGCAGATTTACCCTGCTGAATGTTACATTAGGCCAGTGGTTTCCAAACTGTGCACCACAGCATCCTGGTGCACCGTAGCGAACTATCAGGGGTGTTGTGGAAAATCTGACCTCCCTTCCGCCGCCACCCGAACCTCCACCTCTACAATCCTCTGGCTAGTGTCTCCCATCCCCTACGTGTCTACCTCCCTCTGCCTCGGGTCCAGCAAACCCCTATTTCTGAACACACCCCCCACCCCCCATGTCTGCTTGCAAACGTGTTTCTCTCCAGAGGTCTCTGGCAGCAGTAGCATTTCTCACACCGCTGCTGGCGCCAGTCCCAAAGTCTTCCTTCTGCTGCGTTCATCTTTGGCAACAGGAAGTTACATCACAGGGAGCTGAACGTGGCAGATGGAAGGCTTCAGGACTGTCGCCGGCAGCGTTGTGTAAAATTCTGCCACAGCTGGGGACATCTGGAGGGAGAAGCATTTGCAGGTAGACATGAGGAAGCAGGGGTGTTGAGAGAGGAGGAATCTCGATTTGGGGATGGAGAGGGAGGAAGTAAACATGCTTGGAAGAAGTAGCAGCATGGCAGTGAACCTGAAGACTGCAGAGGAGCCCCCCACCCCAACCCCTGGTTGCTCCAGGTGAAGATGAGCAGTAGAAAAAAATGTGTGACTGGGGGCGGGGGAACAGTACGGACCTGAATGGCTGGGGGGGGGGGAATGCCGCGAAAAATTGCTCGAACGCAAAGGGTGCCATGAACCAAAAAAATTTGGGAACCACTTCATCAGGCTGTAGAAAAAGAAGTGATTATGCTAAGGAATCATAACTGATAATGTTAAACATTACTGCTGATTAAGGACATTTTGTGAGATTGCAAGATGAAAATGTCTCCGAATGTCATAAAGCAGCTATAAATAAACAGAAGGGCATGAACTAGAACAATGTCCCTGGGGGGGGGCACTTTTTGCTGCAACTTAGTGAAATGAGCCCTTAGTGCTTGATTGCAGGGCTACTTATTCTTCTATCCAAAATCACTGGAGCATCCCCCCCCCCCCCCCCCCCACACACACACAAATGAGTGGCAAGCTGGCCTATCCTCTATGACTTGCAAACCAGTCAAATTAGGGCAGGGATTCTAATGTTTCCCTGTGAGGTCATAAAGGGCTCATTGTAGTGGTTGTGCTACAGGAACCACTATCAGTGACACCAGTTTGGCAGTTGGGGGGAGATGACCTACCCTACCACTTACAAGGTAACTGTGCTGCTTGCATGCTGTTCTTTACAAAAAAAATAAAAAAAACAAAACCTGCATGCATGAATCCCCAAAGCTGTCCTGGGAGCCCTACAGCCAGTCAAGTTTTCAGAATATCAATGAAGATGCAGGAGGTAAATTTGCATATACTGAAACTCCAGTGTATGTTTGTTTATGCATATTCATTGTGGATATCCTGGAAACCTGAATGCCTGTGGAGTCCCCAGGACAGGTTTGAGAAGCATTGGCTTATGTAATGGTGGGCTGAGCATAGCATCCCCCCAAACCCTGCCACTCCTTGCTAGTGTCCTCTCATTATCATTTCCTATCTATGAAGGCAATGCTCAGAAAAAAAGTATGAAATCTGATGATATTTCGCGTGGGCCGTTGTAATGTTTTATCCAAAAAGCCATAGAAGGGAATTTGTGTATGTGAAAAATTCACAACAGTGATAACTACTTTTTGACTTCTAAAGTGAAAAAATTTGTATGTCTTTAGTTAAATCTAGAGGTTCAATTGATTAAAAAAAAACAAAAAACCTTATGTGACCTTGTTTGTTGCTGTGGCAAATGATCTTATATAGAAAGTTCAACCAGTGACTCAGATATGTTAAATTTTCAAGTCATTACTCACATCTGGAAGGCAATAAAAATATGGTTAGCTGTTGTATATGAGTTATGTATAGCTCAATTATGTTTGTTAAAACTCCATTAAATTACAGGCCGGGATTATACTCCTCAAAACATGCCTTCTGCTGCCATGCCTGGTGGGTATATAATGTACTTGTATTCTTTGGTAATTAGAGTTCAATGCCTGGGTAGCTCACAGAATCTGTAATGGGGCTTTCTGCCTGACGCTTTTCTATATTATGTCACTATCACAAAATGATTTGTTGGTTTTTTCCCTCTCCAAAAGGCAGACAAACACCTGCAAGCATTAGCATGCTCAGTATTTTAGCAAGTTACTGAGACTCGGAAGTTCAAAATACCTAAGTGAAAGTAAAAATAAATGTATGTTTTAATACTTAAGTGAAGAACACATGAAAAAATGTACTTACGTTAAAGTATTAAAAAGTTATTGCCTAATATAATACTTTCTGAGTAAAAAGTAAAAGTACCACAACTACAATGAATGCAACTATTGCATTCATTGTAGTTGTGGTACTTTTACTATTGTTTACTATTTGTTTACTATTGTTAATGTTTTTATCCCAACAACTTTATTGCTCTACAATTCTGTCCAAAAGTTTTAAAATGACTGTCACTCATGCAGGTACGCTTGAGTGGAGGAGTGGCCTAGTGGTTAGAGTGGTGGACTTTAGTCCTGGGGAACTGAGAAACTGAGTTCGATTCCACTTCAGGCACAGGCAGCTCCTTGTGACTCTGGGCAAGTCACTTAACCCTCCATTGCCCCATGTAAGCCGCATTGAGCCTGCCATGAGTGGGAAAGCGCGGGGTACAAATGTAATTAAAAAAAAATCCATCACAACTAAAAAGGTGTTCAACAACTGCACTAATAGAAAGTGGATTGTTCAGTCTTTATAAAAAAGTTCCTTCAAATGAGGCCAGGCTGCAGTATTACTGATGTCTTCTGACTGGGTCTGCAGGTTATGATCAATGAAATCAGTCTGCAACATTTGACTTTCTTATAGCAAAGAATGATTTATCATCCTTGTCATTATCATCTGAAGTAGTGCTTATCTAATTCATCACTTTGATCTTCATTATCGTAGTCATACTGTCCATTTACAGGCAAGGCTTTCACAAAGATGGAATCAGGCGACCCTCAGGGGGAGGAATGCTGGCTTCGGCCTAACCCCTGGTAAGCCTTTCCTCAGCTGAGAGGTGCCCAGCTCTACCACTGGCTGCCTTTCAGGTGCTGTGGAGGACTTGCAGCTCATCTGCATATCCTTACAGCCTTCTCCGGGGTGACACCCAGGTCCACTCCGATCCACTCAGGGCCTCCGCTCTAGGTGCCTTTTCTCTTTACATCTAATCTTGCTAAAGTACCTCAGTCATTTATGGCCCCTATTCATATTCTCTTCCTAGCCCTGTCCCTTCCTAATCTTTTCCCTCACCCCCTACCTCTCTCCGCTACAGGAACTCACTGCACATCCATCGACTTCATCACCTCACCTTCTCTCCTACCCTCTTCCTCCCTCTTGGCTTTTAATCTCCGCCTCTTTCTTTCGTCCATTTTGCCTTCCCCATTCCACCTAAATACCTCTCGCCTTCGACGCCTTCGTGGCCACACCTCTCCTACTCTCCTCCGCTCTCTTTTACTCCTTCTCTTACTCTCAGCTGGTGACATCAATCCCAATCCTGGCCCCCCTCACCAACTATTATCCCAACCCCACAGATCTCACCGCGACCTCTCTAACCTCATCTCTATTTCTCTACTCCCCTCCTCTTCTCTGCCCTTCTCTTGCGCCCTATGGAATGCCCGCTCTATCTGAAACAAACTCGCCTATATCCATGACCTCTTTATCTCGCGTCACCTCCATATGCTTGCCATAACAGAAACCTGGCTCTGCCCTGATGACTCTGCTTCAGTCACAGCCCTGTGCCATGGCAGTTATCTATTTTCACATACTCCTCGCCCTGCTGGCCGTGGGGGCGGTGTTGGACTACTTCTCTCTCCCTCCTCCAGATTTCAACCCCTTCTTCCACCTCAATCTCACTGTTTTTCCTCCTTTGAAGTCCACTCTATCCGCCTTTTCTCTCCTCTGCCTCTTCGAATAGCGGTCATTTATCGTCCCCCTGATAAGTCCCTTTCATCCTTTCTCAGTGACTTTGATGCCTGGCTTGCCTTCTTCCATGATCCTTCCTCCCCCTCTCTCATCCTTGGTGACTTTAATATTCCTGCTAATGATCCTTCCAACTCTTATATTTCCAAGTTACTCGCTTTAACGTCCTCCTTTAATCTCCAACTATGCTCCACCTCCCCCACTCATCAAAATGGTCACTGTCTTGATCTCATCTTCTCCTCCAACTGTTCACCCTCTTGTTTCCTTGCCTCTGATCTTCCCTCCTCTGATCACCATCTTATAACTTTCACACTTAAATCTCCTCCCTCCCAGTCCCGTCCTATCTTATCTAATTTATCTAGGAATCTTCACGATATTGACCCTTCATCTCTATCCTCCCATGTTTCAAACCTCCTCTCTACTGTGGCACCATCCACATCTGTCAACGAGGCTGTTTCTTCTTACAACAATACTCTATCCTCTGCCTTAGACACTCTTGCACCTTTGATGACCTGCCCTGTAAGGCGTACAAAACCCCAACCTTGGCTGACTTCTAATATTCGCTACCTACGTTCCTGTACCCGCTCCGTCGAACGCCTCTGGCGGAAATCTCGGGCCCTTGCTGATTTCTTACACTTTAAGTTCATGCTGACCTCCTTCCAATCTGATCTTTTATATCCAACTGACCAACTCTCTTGGCTCTAATCCTCGACTTCTCTTCACCACATTGAACTCTCTCCTCAAGGTGCCCCCCTCCCCCAACTTCCCCTTCATTATCTCCTCAGACCCTTGCTGAATTCTTTCACAACAAGGTTGAAAAGATAAACCTTGCTTTCTCTACCTCACCACCTCTCCCTCCACAAGTCCGTTCCCCTCTCCTTAAGAAGCCTTCACTCGACCCTACTTGTCCCTCTAATTACCGACCCATCTCCCTCCTTCCTTTTCTCTCCAAATTACTTGAGCGTGCTGTTCATCACCGCTGCCTTGATTTTCTCTCCTCACATGCTATTCTTGACCCACTACAATCTGGTTTTCGCCCTCTCCACTCAACCGAAACTGCGCTTACTAAAGTCTCCAATGACCTATTACTGGCTAAATCCAGAGGTCAATATTCCATCCTCATTCTTCTTGATCTTTCCGCTGCTTTTGACACTGTCGATCACAGCATACTTCTCGATACCCTGTCCTCACTTGGATTCCAGGGCTCTGTCCTTTCCTGGTTCTCTTCCTACCTCTCCCTCCGCACCTTTAGTGTTCACTCTGGTGGATCCTCTTCTACTTCTATCCCTCTGCCTGTCAGCGTACCTCAGGGTTCTGTTCTTGGTCCCCTCCTCTTTTCTATCTACACTTCTTCCCTTGGTTCATTAATCTCATCCCATGGCTTTTCCTACCATCTCTATGCTGATGACTCCCAAATCTACCTTTCTACCCCTGATATCTCACCTTGCATCCAAACCAAAGTTTCAGCGTGCTTGTCTGACATTGCTGTCTGGATGTCTCAACGCCACCTGAAATTAAATATGACCAAAACCGAGCTTCTCATTTTCCCCCCCAAACCCACCTCCCCGCTCCCTCCGTTTTCTATTTCTGTTGATGGCTCTCTCATTCTCTCTGTCTCCTCAGCTCGAAACCTTGGGGTCATCTTTGACTCTTCTCTCTCCTTCTCTGCTCATATCCAGCAGATTGCCAAGACCTGTCGTTTCTTTCTTTACAACATCCGTAAAATCCGCCCCTTTCTTTCCGAGCACTCTACCAAAACCCTCATCCACACCCTTGTCACCTCTCGTTTAGACTACTGCAATCTGCTTTTTGCTGGCCTCCCACTTAGTCACCTCTCCCCTGTCTAGTCGGTTCAAAACTCTGCTGCCCGTCTCATCTTCCGCCAGGGTCGCTTTACTCATACTACCCCTCTCCTCAAGACCCTTCACTGGCTCCCTATCCGTTTTCGCATCCTGTTCAAACTTCTTCTACTAACCTATAAATGTACTCACTCTGCTGCTCCCCAGTATCTCTCCACACTCGTCCTTCCCTACACCCCTTCCCGTGCACTCCGCTCCATGGATAAATCCTTCTTATCTGTTCCCTTCTCCACTACTGCCAACTCCAGACTTCGCGCCTTCTGTCTCGCTGCACCCTATGCCTGGAATAAACTTCCTGAGCCCCTACGTCTTGCCCCATCCTTGGCCACCTTTAAATCTAGACTGAAAGCCCACCTCTTTAACATTGCTTTTGACTCGTAACTACTTGTAACCACTCGCCTCCACCTACCCTCCTCTCTTCCTTCCCATTCACATTAATTGATTTGATTTGCTTACTTTATTTATTTTTTGTCTATTAGATTTAAGCTCTTTGAGCAGGGACTGTCTTTCTTCTATGTTTGTGCAGCGCTGCGTATGCCTTGTAGCGCTATAGAAATGCTAAATAGTAGTAGTAGTAGTAATCATTATCTTCTAACAATTTTTCGTCTGATAGCAAACTGTTTGAATATCTTAGAGAACTGATGGGGGAACCCTTCAGTTTTAAAGCCAGACAGACTTCCTCTGTAAAGACTTTATCAATCCAGTGGATGATCACCCCAATGTAAAATTTTACATGGAATGATCAGCAGTCTGTCTGATAGAGGCATATGTCTGTTTACCAAGAATTGTAAGCAGCTTCAGCTTCATCTCCGCATCACTGTTCTGTTTGGCTGGAGACCAGTAACCAGCTCAACAAACACAGACAACTCCAAGATTCATAGGCTATATTCAAGGAACAGCAACATTTAAGATGAGACGATCCACTGTGTGACAAAGTTTGCAACAGCAAACTCCTGTTCCAGGTTTTGCTGTTTCATTTGGTTTACTGAGGAATCATCATTTACATCATGCTTCTGCTTTTACTTTTTACTTTTAACTGCAAGCATCAAATGTAACTCAGTGAAAGTAGTAAAAACTGGTGAAATGTTTACTTCAGTAAAAAGTAAAAAAAAAAAAAAAAGTTCCCTGTACTTCTTTACAAGTAAAAGTGGCAAAACTTTTACTTAAGTACAGTAACTAGTTAAATTTTCTTAGTTACTATACAACACTGCTAGCAGGGTAGATTGACTTGCTGATTAGCACTGAATTCTAATGATTGGTCTCAGTTAACAGGGTCCTCTAGGTTTTGTTTCAGGTATGTACTTCACCACTATGCGGCTATAATATGTTGACTTTATGTCTTTTTGGAAATTCACTGCACTATACTCTTGTGTAGGGATGGGCAGCCAGGACGTTCTCATTTCATGTCATTTCCAGGAAAGTTACTTTTATTCAATTTCACTTGACCATTCTTTTCTCTTGGGAACAAAGTTGTTGAGTACGCATGCTTTTGAAAAAAGGTACATTCTTTCTGTAATATTGCAGACTACATATGATAGTTTGCCCATGCTCCATGGGTGCCCACTTTGCAAATAGTGCATACTCTTGAAAGAGTGAGCGCTATTACCAGCAAATGATATAACACAAATTTTTGTGCCTTTCTTCTCATTTTCATTTGCTAATGACATGCAGCAACATGGTATATGTCATTGCAAATGAATGCCCACCCCTACTCTTGTGTTCAGGTGGCAAATTGCCAACACTTGAGCTACAAAAACAAACAGAAGTGGTAAATATGATATCAGATAAAGACTGCAAGATTCTCTAAACAACTTATTTACTTCTCTCCTCCTCATATATTAATCCTCCGTTTTTCTTCCATACTTTATTGAATTCCAACCCCTATCTGACTGCTGTGTATTCACTGCCCTGTTTGTGAAGAGATTTCCTCATCACTAAATCTACTTCTTCAGCCTCAAACCACATTCCCTTATCAGTGTTGTATAGTAACTAAGTAAATGTAACTAGTTATTGTACTTAAGTAAACGTTTTGTAACTTTTACTTGTAAAGAAGTACAGGAAAACATTTGTTACTTTTACTGAAGTAATAATTTTGCCAGTTTTTACTATTCTACTCAGTTACATCTGATGCTTGCAGTAAAAAGCAAAAGGGAGAAGTAAATGATGATTCCTCAGTAAACCAAATGAAACAGAAAAACTTGAAACAGGATTTTGCTATTGCAAACCTTGTGGATTGTCTCATCTTAAATTTTGCTGTTCAATGAATATAACCTATAAGAACAGTAGAGTTGCTAGTATTTGTTGAACTGGTTACTAGTCTCCAGCCAAAAGGAACAGTGATGAGTTGGGTCCCTTTAAAGTGGAGATGAAGATGAAGCTGAAGCTGGTTGCAATTCTTAGTGAACAGACATATGTCTCTATCACAACAGACTGCAGGTCATCTCATGGAAAATTTTACATCAGGGTGATTGTCCACTGGATTGATAGTCTTTAGCAGAAGCGTAGCCAGACCTCGGCGGGAGGGAGTGTCCAGAGCCCAAAGTGGGGGGGGGGGCACATTTTAGCCCACCTCCCCCAGCCACCGCCCCTCCCCTGATGCTTCTGACCCCCCACCCCCACCCGCCACTGCTGGCTGCTTCTGACTGCCACTGCCACTTCTGACCCCCGCCACCGTAAAATACCTTTGCTGGTGGGGTCCCCAACCCCCTATAGCTGAAGCATTTATCTGTCCTGAGCTGGTCTTGCACTTTCTTCCTCTCCTGTTTTCAGCGCGCTGTGCACTGCACGCTCGTGCATGCTCAGTTTCATTAAAACAAGAGCATGCATGGCACAACTGGAAACAGGAGAAGAGGCAAGTGTGAGACTAGCGTGGGACAGATAAACACTTCAGCTGGCAGGGGTTGGGGAACCCTGCCAGCCAAACTGGGGACAGAAGAGCCAATTTGGGGGGCCCAGGCCCCCGTGACCCCCCATAGCTATGCCACTGGTCTTTAGGGATGAAATCTGCTTGTCTTGCTTTAAGACTGAAGGGTTCCCACACATTTGACATTCTTGCATCAATTCTTGAAGACATTCAAACAGAGTTTGCCATCAAACGAAAAATCGTTAGAACAACAACAATTACAACTTTGCGAGAGCCTCCTTTGTAATTGTATAGCATGACAATGATAATGAAGATGAAGATGCAAGTAACATAGTAACATAGTAAATGACGGCAGATAAAACTCTGTACGGTCCATCCAGTCTGCCCAACAAGATAGTGATTGCTATATGGAAGTCAAACATTTCAGAGATTCCCTTGATCATAATCTGCAGACCCAGTCAGAAGACATCAGCAACCTGGCCTGATTTTGGAGGAACTTTTTATCAGACTGAACAATCCACTTCCTGCTAGTGCAGATGTTGAACCTTTTTAGCTGTGCTGGATTAATGACTCACAAGCACACTCGCATGAGTGACAGTCATTTAAAAAATGTAGTTGTACTAAGAGCAAAGTGGATTGAATTATAGAGCAATAAAGTTGTTGGGATCAAACTGTTAACACTAGTTGAATTCATTGTAGTTGCGGTGCTTTTACTTTTTTACTCAAAAAGTATTATATTAGCCAATAACTTTTTACTTTCACTTAAGTACATTTTTTTTAATGTGTTCTTCTCTGTACTTTTTACATTTATTTTTACTTAAGGACTCTGATCTAGTACTTTGAGCAACACTGTCCCTTGTTGTAAAGAACTTCTGTTCCACTCAAAAATGATTGTGCTATTATTTTTGTATTTTAATTATGTCAAGAGTAAAGCCATGGATTTGATATACCACTTTTTTGTGGTACAAGTACTTACTATACCACCTTTCATGCCACCAGCAATGCAGCTTACAGTAGAAATAATGATGGAGGCACAGCCCATATAAAAGAAGAATCCTAAAACATATACAGCAAAAAGCTAAAATTAACAATAGCAGTAAACAGATTAAGGCAAGAAAATAAGAAAACCCGCAAACTTATGCTACAGCAACCAATCCAGCTCAGTTAGCCTACCCTCCCACAAGCTAGACCCAATTTAAATTTCTTATATAAGATGCTTCAGTTTTTAAAGGGATGGGCAACCTTTGTATGTTTAGGTGTTTGAATGTCTCTATCAAATTCTCTTCTCAGACCTTTAGCAACGCAGTTCGCGTTGTTCAAAGTTCAGGCATGTCCAACAACTTACAGTATATTCAGCAGTCTAGGAGATCCTGCCAATTTAGAGATGTGATTATCCTGTCTGACAGCCCACTACATAAGTGAGTGGGTTTTAATAACATCTTTAATGCCACAAAGTTACAAAGGTTAATAGTTACTTTCCGAAACTGCGTCAGTGTTTTCATCAAACAGCTGGTCATAATGAACATGTTATGTAATTTTACGAGTTTGCCATATAATTTTTAAAACATAGTTAAGAGCAAGGTATTACAATAAAAGGCAACCTTAATCATTTACGTTTTGCCTCAGGTGCTGCTTTTCAGAGTGGCTGAGTTTGGATGGATGGATGTATTTATTTATTTATTTACAAGGCTTAATTATACCACCAATCACGGAATAGCAGCTAAGCGGTTTACAAATAAAAGTTTAAGATGGAGCTGACAGCATAAGGAGAAAAAAGTAGGAGATTAGAGGGCGAGGGCAAAAGAGAGGGTTTGAAAGTCAAGGGTTAAAAACTTATTGAGAGAGCCATGTTTTAAGAAGTTTCTTAAAGGTAGGAAAAGGTTCAGTTTGTAGTGCCAGGGGATGAGAATTTCAAAGTTTGGGAGTTGTATGTGAAAATGCAGTTTCTTGGCTACTAGGTTTATGCAGAATGGAGAGGGAAGCTGTAAAAGAGATTGTGATGAGTGTAGCTTGTGGACAGGGGTATGTGGGCCTGATATTGACTGGGCCAGGGTCAAGTAGAGCTCTTTCCAAATCGTTCTGTGTCTGGCAGTATAGGCTTGGAGGGAGGCTACTTGAGGTCTGTCTTATCCAAGTCAACCTGAAAAAAAAATCTGTTTCTGAGGCATGACTATCTCCAAAATGTTGACAGATTTGCCTTCGTTTTCCATTTTTATGATGGTTAATTTTCCCATGAATTTATTAGTGTTTTTCTTTCTCAGTTTTTTAACAATATAAACCTCTATCAGCCCACAATTTGTGCAATATCCAATACACTAATCACAGGAGGGAGGAGGGAAGATTAACTGTAAGTGGTGAGAAAAAAATACAGTAGGTTATAGGTTATACAGCCTACTCTCCAACTGTGGGAGAACTAGTCACAATATCGGGAACTGCTGGAGCCCTGCAGATATAAATTTCTAGCAGTCAAAAACATAGAGCTACTGAGGTTCATTTACAATGAAAATGCAAGAAAAATGCACCTCCTGTTTGCAGTCCATATGGCCTAATTAAGTCTCCTTCTACATAGCCTTTGTGATGCTAAATACATACCTTAGTCCTTAATCCAATGATCCCAAACCTGTCCTTGGAGAACCCCAGCCAATCAGGTTGTCAGGATATCCACAATGAATATGCATGAGATTGATTTGCATTCACTGCCTCTTCGGTATGCAAATCTATCTCATGAACACTCATTGTGGATATCCTGAAAACCTGACTGGCTAGGGTTCCCCCAGGACAGGTTTGGAAATCAGTGCCCTAGTCTTTCATAAAAAATAAATAAATACAATTTCAATATTCTTTATTTGGATTTAATTCATACTTTTTTCAGTAGTAGCTCAAGGTGCATTAATTCGGGTTCAATAGATACTTTCTCTGTCCGTAGAGGGCTCACAATCTAAGTTTGTACCTGAGGCTTACCCAAGGCCACAAGGAGCAACTATAGGATTTGATCTGGTTGTAGCCCAGCGCTCTAACCACTAGGCTACTCCTCCATCCAGTATTAATATCTATCAGGGTCAAGTGCCCAGGTTATCATTAAAGTTGATGTCCTCACAGGATCCAATCCTGAGCATTGGAAAAAAAAGTCCAAGAAGTCCAGACTGTCCAATTTGAGTAGAGGCACCCTGCTTGTCATTCTTCACTTGTGGCAAATATGACCTGGTTGACAGTGGTACACATTTGAAAGGAACCTTTCCACAAATTTCTTATCTCAGCTTTAGGGATAGTAGGTACATGTGGAAAACTAATCAAACATAGATTTTGCCATTTGACAGAATTTTCCAAAGACTCTAGTTATCTCTGAGTCACTACAGAGTCTTTAATAAAGAGCTCTTCCCTGCTCTGTGACATTTCACATTGTCCCTCACCACAGTAACTGTTTCAGTTCAACCATATCCCTCTGAAGGACATCCTATTGCTGACTTGAAACCTCACATTTCTGGACCACTTCTTTCATTGACCTGGCAATAACATCTCTAGAGAAACCAGGCCATCCCATCCCATAAGGTTTCAAAATTAAACGTCTTTGGTCTCACCAGCATCTAGACTATGGAAGGAGGAGTGGACTGCATTGCTGTTGAAGCGGCAAGATTAATACCACAAAACTCTCTGTTACGGATGCTCCCTTCTGCACAGCCTCCAGTAGCACTGCTGCAGCACTGGCCTGTGAATGCATGGTCATTCAGTGCCACTCCATCACAGCCAATTCTTTTCCTCAGGCAGGTGAGGGGACTTCCAGATTAGGACCCCACGCTGAACTTGGGATCACTGCCGATTGATCCCTGGCTACACTTCTTTGCAGCCTTTGTGAGGGAACCTGCCGCTCTGGACATAGTGATATAAAGTTAAGAGGGTGATGGGAGCCGCCTTCTGCCTACAGTGCCTTCAGTGAGTTGGCCAGAGACAGTTGTCGCTGTGGGTTGGGTAACAGGAGCATCCATTGGCCTAGAAAACATGGCTGCCGGCTGCAAGTTTGGCCTTACACTTGGTGCCATTAAATAAAAGATAAGCAAATGAAATAAGGAAAAGCAGAAACGTAGCACAAGAACATATCACAGTGGCATCATCTTGGATCCCCTACCAATCTTTATTTTAAATAAAACCTGGAGAAAACATATCCTAATTTTTCTACATAAATAGTAGAGTTTATTTTGGTGGATTAAAACATTTTAATATGAATAAACTGCTTAATTCAGTATATTAAGGAGGTGATGTTAGAACCAGCTGTGTACATGTTAAAAAATGACAGTTTTAGAGAGGGAAAACATATGTCAGCAGTGGCGCGGGCACATGTGTATATTTATGCCTCCTCTGGAGCTATACACACATGCATGTTGCAAAGTGTATATATGTATCTAACTCTGCCCAGTTCCTCCATGGGAGCACCTGCTTTATATACGTTTTAAAAAAATGCATGTAAGATTACTTTCTTCTATGCTTTATGTATGTTGTGGTAAGTTTTGCAAAGCTGACTTTCTACATATAAAAATCAAGATTGATATGTGGAAAACCTTTCTAAAATTCACCCTCTTAAACCATACACACACAATTAATATTTGCATTAATAGGTGGGTCTATCTTTTCAGTGAACTAAGTATGGGCCCTATTTAGGAAGCATTTTTACCAGTTGCAGTGCTCTTTGGGAAGGGGAATGGGACTTAATATACTGCCTTTCTGTGGTTTTTGCAACTACATAATATATACAGGTACTTATTTGTACCTGGGGCAATGGAGGGTGAAGTGACTTGCCCAGAGTCACAAGGCGCTGTGGTGGGAATCAAACCCAGTTCCTCAGGATCAGAGTCCAGTGCACTAACCACTAGGCTACTCCTCCACTCCAGAGTCCTAGAAAGTGGTGGGTTTTTTTTTTCTGGTACTTGAACATGGCACTGTTGATATTTCAACAATCCACAGCCCCTGTAATTTGTTCTCTCATCTCCTCTCTTAGCAACCATTTGTTTTGTTTCCCCAATACCCACAGCCCTCAAGGTGCTCTCTCTCTCTCTCTCTCTCTCCCCCCTGGTTTCTGTTGACTCCTGGCTCTGAGATAGTTGTAAATATATTCTGTACCCATAACTTTATGGTTCTGGTCCATCATCACAAGAACAGTACAGTACCAGTGCTGTACCATGTGGCTCCAAGTGTCAAGACAATGTTATAACTACAGGACTTCAATAACGTACAGTCTCTTAATATATGTAGGTATAGATTTAGTTTTCAACATTTTTATTGATGAAGTCAAAATAACACATCCAACTTTAAAGGTGTACAGAGATTCAAATCCAATATCTCCACAATAAAGACCAATAGAAAGAAAAAAAAAAAAAAGCGGTCATCAAACTTTTAACAATGTTTTTAACTTCCCCTAACCCCAGCCCCCCCACCCCTACCCTCCAATTTGTTTCAACATTTTTGTTAAAGGTGATTCAAATTAGTCACATCCAAACTTGTTACAGTAACAGACATCTATTCAGAACAGATCCGATGCATTGACATCAAAAGTAGAGAAACAGTTATCAAGTTTTTTTAAAACAATTTCCTCTCCAAATGCCTCCAACTTCCCCCCCCCTCCCAGATTATTAACTACAACGCCCTGTCTTCAGTGAAATATCCCTAACTTAGCATCATTACATGCTCATCAATGGTGAAATCAATCCAGTGGAACCACTCTATTTATCTTAGCAATATCTTCTCATCCCTCCCAACTCATAGCCAAAAGCCAACGAGTAACAGAGTAAATAATTTTAATCTAACATAAGAATACCTATCCACAAATTATATCTTTTATTCAATCTCCCCCCCCCCCCCACCTCCCACAATCCCCAGTCCCTCCCTCCCTCATTTATCCCAACCCATGAAATCCCAGAGACTTGTACTCTGATATGTAGGTATAGATTTAAATATGCATGTGCTGGCATCTTATGGCAATTAGGCTGGAACCTGGTGGCATGTGCCTTGGTGAACTAGCCGACCGCTCACTCTGTTGCACTTTGTGATAAGGATATGATTTTTGAAGAATCTCCTGATGACACAGTTAGCAAAACATGAGCCCATGTAAAGATTCTATTACAACTTGGGATCATCAACCTGAGACAACGATTATGTGATATGAGTGCCACTGGAGAACTATTTTAGTGATCACCAACTGGTGATGTATTTACATTTGGAAGTTCTTACCGCCATTTTGTAAAAGGGCCCCTATGAATTGGTGCCAATTAACTGCAATATTTGGTTATTAGTGCACCATTATTGCTAGTTAAGGGCTCATCAATTTATTTATTTATTTATTTTTTGCATTTGTATCCCACCTTATCCCACCTCTTTGCAGGCTCAAAGTGACTTACAATACATCATGAGTAGTGGAAGAATGTTAGTAAATAAACATTTAGTATTGCAGGGTTTTGGTCAACATGATGATGATAAAACAAAGTAATAGTATACAAGCAGATATTAAGAGTTGTGCGCGTAACTTGGGTACACGCCCAAATTTTATCATGCAACTTTGGGTGCCTTATATAGAATCTGGGGGATTGTGAGTAATCCTGTAAAGAAAGTGCTAACATTTTATATGTTGGTTTTTTTGTGTAAATAATATACATGTGAAAATGCCAAAAATCTGCCTAAGTGATATTCTGTAAATATGCACATATCATACACAGCGCATATCTGATAGGCAGGTGTATATGTGGGCGGAGTCTAGGCACAGCATGGGACTTACAGTAAGCTACTCTTCCACTAAAATCCCTTATACTTTTAAGAAAAAAGAGGGGAGGGGGAAGCAAACTAGACACAAGAAATGCCAGGAAACATTATATTCAAGTATATGCAAATTTATAGAAACATGCCAGATAATTCACACAATTCTCTTGTGCATTTAATATGCTAGTTGTAAGTTATTCGAGTTGCATACTGTTTATTATCTAAGAAAATAACACGAGTCTGACTCATTTTGGATTGTGCAGGTATTGGCCTTCTACCCTTTTAACCTATGAGAAAAGAGCCGGACTTTGTATCATTTCCTGTAGCTGACAAAATGAGAGAGGTTTCTAACTGCAGGCTTGTGAGTTCTCCGATCCAAATTTTTATTTTTAGGGATGTTTAAAAACAGGTCTCATGTGAAAGAAGAATATATAGAGAACATTTGGCTGCTCTACACATATGTATGCCCAAAATATTTATTGTCGAGACTGTCTAGCTTTTCTGTGGTGTCAAGCATAAGGTACAATTGTAGCAGAGCTAAATGTAGCTTCAGCCTGGTATATAATCCAAGCACAAAAATCAAGGTGAACAGAAAGATTCCCTGCTTCTATGTCAAATCTCTCTGTCAGGTTGTGTTCAGTCTGTGCCAGAAATTATTATTATTATTATTTATTGCATTTGTATCCCACATTTTCCCACCTATTTGCAGGCTCAATGTGGCTTACAGCGTATTGTTATGACAAAGTCAATCCATGACTTACAGCATGCTGGGTTAGCCCAGCCATGATGTAATAGAAACTGAACTGAACCACTGACAGACAGGTGTAAAGAGAGACACTTCTGTGCAGGTCTGTTTTGAGGCAAGGCTGATCATAAATTGCATGGGATGCCCCTTCCTCATATTTTAGAAGAAAGTGTATCTATTATAGTCAGTGGTATGCTGGAGCCGGCTCGCTAGGAAAGAACCCCATTCTTTCCTGCCCACCTGCTTCCACTACTCTGCCCGGCACTGTCTCAGCAGCCATTTTTAAAATACAGCGACGCCGGGGAGAATAGCGGCATCGGCCACTAGACAACCAGGGCCCTGGGGAGGCTGTAATGTGTGGCAGCGGTGGCGATGGGCAACCAGGCAGAGCCTCTGGGCCCTCAGGCACTGCCCGGTTGCCCAAATGGTCAGTCCGCCCCTGGGAATGGAGCAAATAGATCAGGGAGTGAAAGGAGAAAGCAATCCACAGTTCTGCTTTACAACAGAACTATCTCCTGTAGCACACACATTCTCCCACACAAATTTAAACCTGCTCCCAGGTTCTAAGTGTGTACATTTATTTATTTATTTATTTATTTATTTATTGCATTTGTATCCCACATTTTCCTACCTGTTTGCAGGCTCAATGTGGCTTACAATGCTCCGTTATGGCATGCGCCATTCCAGAGTGAAAAGAATACAGATTGGTGTCACATTGATAACATAGAAAGCATAATAAAATTAAACAGTTATGCAAACAAATCTTGGAAGAAATCAGTTCGGTATATAAGGTACAGTAGCGATATGTTACGATTATAATTGTTGCTCATTGTAGTATGACTTGTTGAAGAGGTAGGTCTTCAGGGATTTGCGAAAGTTAGTTAGATCGTAAATTGTTTTTAGGTTAAGTGGCAATACATTCCACATCTGCGTGCTTAGGTAAGAAAAGCTGGATGCATGTGTTAATTTGTATTTTAGTCCTTTACAGTTGGGGAAGTGAAGATTGAGGAATGTGCGGGATGATCTTTTAGCGTTCCTGGGTGGTAAGTCGACCAGGTTTGACATGTATGCCGGGGCCTCTCCATGAATGATTTTATGAACTAGAGTGCAGACCTTGAAAGTGATACGTTCTTTGAGTGGAAGCCAGTGTAGTTTTTCTCTTAGAGGTTTTGCGCTTTCATACTTTGCTTTCCCAAATATGAGTCTAGCGGCAGTGTTCTGGGCTGTTTGAAGTTTCTTGATGATTTGCTCTTTACAACCAGCGTAGAGTGCATTGCAGTAGTCTCGGTGACTCAGTACCATTGACTGTACCAGGTTGCAGAAGATGGTCCATGGGAAGAAAGGTCTGACTCTTTTAAGCTTCCACATTGAATGAAACATCTTCTTGGTTGTGTTCTTTTCATGATTTTCTAGTGTAAGATTTTCATCTATAGTAACTCCGAGAATTTTCAGGGTGCCTGAGACTGGAAGGGAAAGGTTTGGTGTGGTTATTGTGGTGAATTTGCTTGTATTATGTTGCAATGTAAGTATAAGACATTGTGTTTTTTCTGCATTAAGTTTCAACTGAAATGCATCCGCCCATGAGTGCATGATTTGGAAGCTCTGGTTGATATCACTGGTGATTTCCTTTAAGTCGTGCTTGAACAGGATGTATATCGTGACGTCATCTGCGTATATATATGGGTTGAGGTTTTGATTGGGTAGTAGCTTGGCTAAAGGTGTCATCATTAGGTTGAAGAGAGTCAGCGAGAGGGGAGATCCTTGAGGGACTCCACATTCAGGTATCCATGGGGCTGATGTAGTTGAGTTAGATGTTACTTGGTATGATCTTGTGGTCAGGAAGTCTCTGAACCAATTTAGAACGTTACCTCCAACTCCGAAGTATTCTAGGATGTTTAGTAATATTCCATGGTCAACCATGTCGAAAGCACTGGACATGTCATACTGCAGGAGAAGTATGTTGTTGCCGGTTGCTATAGTCTGTTTAAATTTTGTCAGGATAGTAACTAGTACTGTTTCGGTGCTGTGGTTCGATCGAAAGCCTGATTGAGAGTCGTGAAGTATTGCAAATTTATTCAAGTAGTTGGTGAGCTGCTTGGTCACCATACCTTCCGTTAATTTGGTTATCAGAGGGATAGATGCTACTGGGCGGTAGTTTGTTATGTTGCTTGTACTTTTCTTTGTGTCCTTAGGTATAGTGGTGAGTAGGATGTTTCCTTTATCCTTTGGAAAGAGTCCGTTTTGTAACATATAGTTCAAGTGTTTTGTGAGGTCTGATATGAGTTGTTGAGGGGCGAATTTTATAAGGTTATTTGGGCATATGTCCAGTTTGCAGTTTACATCACCACACTGACCTTCTCCCTGGAACACCTATGCACAGATTTCAACACAGCAGATCCCATGTTCCCACATGCCTAATTTTAAAGCCCATACTCTTCTTCAAAATGTTATAACAACTATTTTCTGTCTGCAAAACTCTGCTTTACATATGGAAAATGCTTTTGAAAATTACTCCCCGAGTTAAGGATTTGGACAGTATGTCCTCTCTACTGCGGAATTGGGCCTCTACAACTAGTCTCATCTCTACAAACAGAGGGGAAAAAACAAGGAACCTCCTACAGGAAAGGTAGTAAAACAGGGGAACTGCAAGCGCTCTCTAATCGGAAAGATAAACATAACGGTTTCCCTGGCTGGTATACAGCCTGCCTGCAAACATTTACTGCATGCTCCATGCATCTATTTGCAAACTTGGTAGCTACGAAAAACAAAATGGTTTGGCTTAATTAGAACCATCTACTAAACTCCTCTGCCCTTGTGTAGCTTCCCAAAAACTGCTTCCTACCAAAGTGACTGCAGAAAGGTAAAATAAGCTCTTGTGAACCTGCACAGAAATGTCTCTCTTTACACCTGTCTGTCAGTGGTTCAGTTCAGTTTCTATTAAATCATGGCTGGGCTAACCCAGCATGCCGTAAGTCATTTCTGGCGCAGACTGAACACAACCTGATAGATTCCTTGCTTCTGTGTCAAAGGGGAGCCTTTCCTGTCTGGTTTTTGTTTTAATTATTTTAAAAGATTTCTATAGTGCTTCCCCAGACTACTAAACTGGTTTACAATTTATAAAGACAAAATTCAGCAATCCATCTTCTGTCATATTTACATAAATCTGATCATGTGACCCCTTTATTTAAGTCATCACTGGTTGCCAGTTGTCAATCGAGTCAAATTTAAAATCCTATTGATAGCATTTTGGGCTTTTAGGATGGGAATTGCTCCATATCATGCATCTTTAACTATTTCTTATTCCCCAGCCTATGTTCTTAGGTCCCTTAATGATCATAGGATGCTCCTACCTGGGCCACAAGCTGCACATTTCGAATCCACAAGACACAGTGCTTTCTTTTTCAATGTTCCAGGGCTCTGGAATTTGCTTCCTTTAGATGCTTGTAGTGAACTTTTTTTGAAAGCCTTTAAATCTAAAGTCAAAACATGGCTTTTTTTACAAGCCTTTGAGCCTTGAGTGGGGTGGGTGGGATTCTGTACACTACCTGGGATGGTTTGCACGTTAAATGTCCCCCCCCCCCCCCCCCCCCCGCCTTTCTTTTTCTCTCTCTGCTCTATGCTATGATTAATGGACTTTTCCCCTCTGTTTTTAGACTGTAAACCGCTTAGTCCTATCTGTTAGTTTAAGCGGTATAGTAAGTTCTGAATGAAAGAATAAGTAAGTTAAAACAAGAACAACAAAAATAACTGAGCAACAAACAATCCCAAAAAAGACAGGTTAATTCACATTACACACAAGTACCAAATAATCTCGTATAGTCCCAACATCACAAATTGCTCAGAGTCAAATATCCATACTCTGGGTTACAGCACCTGTCCCCATCCTTCTGTCTGTCTAATAGCTGTCCTTTAATCCCCCAGTGTGCACCAACCTCAATAAACTACTCCCACCAAACCATGAATAATGAAGATGAAAGGAACTATGTGTAGTGGGCTGCCAAAAGCGTCTTCCTATGTAGTTGCAGGAAGAACGTACTGGCCCTGTTCCAGAAAGCTACCAATCAAATATGAATAGGGGGGCAGGGAAGCCAGCCCAACTGACTTGAAGCCTTAGCTTTTTAGAGGAAAGTATGAATCCAGAAACAAGAGAGGGGCCTTGTCTGTTCCTGCCTGGAGGTGGTCCAGAAAGAAGCAAATAGATATAGCAAGTTGGTTACTCTGATCCTTTCTGCATATCTTGCCCTACAGTACTTTCCTAGATCATGATTTCTAATGTGGAACCTAACATCATGTAGCTGTAATTTGAGTTTCTCTTTCCTATGTGCATCACTTGGCAGTTGCTCACATTAAATTTCATCTGCTCTGTGGATGCCAAGTCTCCCAGTCTCGCAAGGTCCACCTGTAATTTCTCAAGATCCACATCCAATTTAACAACTTTGAAAAATGTGGTGTCTTCTGCAGATTTGACTTCACTCATTGCTTTTATTTCCAGATCATTTATAAATATGTTAAAAAGCACTTGTTCCAGAACAAATTGCTGTGATACTCTTTTACTTTTCTGCGTTGCGAAAAATGGCCATTTGGTACTACTCTGTTTTTTGGCCATTTAACCAGTTCCCACTCCACAATATAATGTTGCTTTCAGGAGTCTGAAGTATTTTTTTGTCAAGGGCTTTCTGAAAATGCTTTTAGTTTCATTCTTTTTTTTTTTTTTATAATTATAATTCTTTGTTGATGGTGATGGGGTACAGCTCCCATCTCAGGTTCCTTGGCTCTTAGAAGGGTGATCGGGCAGGTGGTGTAGAGGACTGTGCTCGAGGTAAATAAGTTTAGTTGAAAAGGAAATGACAAACTTGTAATTTCTCTGTGGCCATAATTATCTCTCTTAGATAATACCAGCAACGGGCGCACACAGATCTTCGAACGCATTTCTGGAGAATGATTTCAGTCCAGTGCATGCAGGGGTAGTTACATCTTGCCAACGTGTGTTTTAGCTCACATAAGGAAAACAAAACATAGAGGTAGGTAATGCAACATTAAAACTGTAACAGGTTAAAAAAAAAATCCAAGAATCTTTCTGCATCTTGATTTAATTCTCTGGCTATCCAGCATAATTCATTAGAGTAACAACTCAGTACTGGGATTTGGTCCAAACTTTTTGACCTCTAGGCAGATGGATTATCATTCTTTTGTAAACATGTTCCTCCTAGAGGCTCTTGCATTCAGTGGCCATAGTTTTAGGCATGGAAGTTTTGCTTTGCTCTCCTCTTAAGTTAAGGCCTACTATAGGCCTTTTACCTGTCTCTTGAAAATCCTACTCAGAATGTGCCACTTAGTGATTGCATCATCTCTTATACCGACAACCACATGATTTTAACGTTCATAAAACAGAACCTAACAAGTTTAGGCAGAAATTAAGGAGAGGTAAAAGTTCAGATCACCTGCACATACAGGTCTAATGGTCACACTTTTGAGACCAGGCTTACATCATAAAATGACGTTTGCTTTTGGACCAGCAAGACGTGTATGACAGTAATCCTACTACTACTTATTTCTATAGTGCTACTAGACGTACACAGCACTGTACACTTGAACATGAAGAGACAGTCCCTGCTCAACAGAACTTACAGTCTAATTAGGACAGACAAACAGGACAAATAAGAGATAAGGGAATTACTAAGGAGGGAATGATAGAATATGGGTACTGAACAAGTGAGTAAGGGTTAGGAGTTAAAAGCAGCATCAAAAAGGTGGGCTTTTAGCCTAGATTTGAAGATGGCCAGAGATGGAGCTTGACGTACAGACTCAGGGAGTCTATTCCAGGCATATGGTGCACCAAGATAAAAGAAACAGAGTTTGGGATTAGCGGTGGAGAAGGGTGCAGATAAGAGAGATTTACCCAGTGAATGCAGTTCCCGGGGAGGAGTGTAGGGAGAGATGAGAGTAGAGAGGTACTGAAGAGCTGTAGAGTGAATACACTTTTAAGTCAATAAGAGGAGTTTGAACTGTATGTGGAAACGGATAGGGAGCCAGTGAAGCAGGGGCGTAGCCAGACAGCAGTTTTTGGATGGGCCTAGGCAAAAAGTGGGTGGGCACTAAGTGTTCTCCCCCTCCACCCCAACACCAAAAAAATATCTCCACCTTGGCAGGCTGCAGCAGGCATGCGCTGAAAACTGAGCATGCGCAGGTGCCAGTATCGTGGAGAGCAGTGCTTTTGTTACCATCAGGGGGAAGTCTTCAGCTGGAGGAGCTAAATGTGTGCTACTGTTGGGTGGGCCTGAGCCCTAACTGGGTGGGCTTTGGCCCACCCAGGCCCTCCTGTGACTACGCCACTGCAGTGAAGAGACTTGAGGAGAGGGCTAATATGAGCATAGCGACACTGACGGAATATAGGTCGTGCAGCACAATTTTGAACAGATTGAATGTCACGTCTGTGGCCGTGACCACCCTCAGACTTACCCTGTTTCTGGGAGTCAGTGGTTGTGCTGGCTTCTACTTGTCTCTGTGTCTGTGTCTGTCTTAGTTTCTCTCTGGCTCTGTGTGCTGATTGCCTTACTGGACCTCACCTGTGTGGGCTATGCCTCTTCCAAGATGGCTGCCGCCTCCTCCTCTATGCCTGTATCCAAGATGGCTCCTGCTTGTCCTTCCTGTGGGCTCACTTCCTCTGTGTGTCAAGACTCTGTTTGGAGGCAAGGAACTTCCTGCTTCTGTCCTGCTGGTGGTGACTCATCAGTGAGTTCCTTTATAAGAAAGGCCTGTGCTTGCAGTCAGTGCCTTCGCATGGTGTCATGCCCAGAGGCCGACAGGTTAGTTAGTGTGTTGCTGTGCTGCTTCTAAGCCTGTCTTCTGTGTGGGCTTCTTGCCCTTCTGTGTGGTACCTGTGGGCTTCTTGCCCTTCTGTGTGGGCCTGCCCTTCTGTCTGGTACCTGTGGGCTTCTTGCCCTTCTGTGTGGTACCTGTGGGCTTCTTGCCTTTCCGTGTGGGCTTGCCCTTCTGTCTGGTACCTGTGGGCTTCTCGCCCTTCTGTGTGGGCTTGCCCTTCTGCTTAGTACCTGTGGGCTTCTTGCCCTTCTGTGTGGGCTAGTGCCCTTCGGTTCCCAGTACCTGTGGGCTGCTTGCCCTTCTGCTTGGGCCGCTAGCCTTCTGCCTTTTAGTCTGTGTTTAGAGCCTGCTGTTCAGCCCTGGTTTCCCCGTCTGTATTTACAGCCAGCCCTACTCCTTGCTTGTATATTCTGTGTGCACATCCTGAACCTTGTATATCCTGGCTGCTAACCTTCTGCCTTTAGTCTGTGTTTAGGCCTGGTTTCCCCGTCTGTGTTTGCAGCCTGCCCTACTCCTTGCTTGTATATTCTGTGTGCACATCCTGAACCTTGTATATCCTGGCTGCTAACCTTCTGCCTTTAGTCTGTGTTTAGGCCTGGTTTCCCCGTCTGTGTTTGCAGCCTGCCCTACTCCCTGCTTGTATATCCTGTGTGCACATCCTGATCCTTGTATATCCTGTGTGCACATCCTGGTCCCTGCTTGTTCGTCCTGAGTCCTGGTTTTGGCTAGCTAGTGTTATCCGGTTTCCCGCTCTGCCTAGCTACCTTCTGTCCCATGTGTCTACCTTGTACCTTGCTTGTATATCCTGTGTGCTTATCCGGATCCCTGCTTATGTATCCTGATTCCTGTATCTGTCTAGCTAGCGTATATCTTCTGGGGGATTTATCCTGTTACCTTCCTCAACCTAGCTAGTGGGTTTGCACAAGGGGTATTCCCAGTCTCCCCTTCTTCCTTGCTTGCATGTCTGCCCTAGTTCCTGCTCCTGATAAGCTTCTGTCTATCTAGTCTGTCTGGTGTGTCTGGCTTAGCGGCTGCGTGCAGCGCTTAGTGCAGTCTAGTATTGTTCCCCAGTGTTTCCTAGACCCGAGGTGGGTCCTCTGGATCTTCAGCTCCGGCCTTGCCCTACAAGTCCTGTCGGCCGCCCGCACGCTAGAGCTCAACTCTAGCGGAAAGGTGGCTAAGAACAGGTGAAGCGGTTCCTGTTCTGCCGGTTCAGTTGCCTACTTCCAGTCCAGAGTTTCCGGTCCGGTCCTTCCGGACGTCCAGTTCCAAGATGGTCTTGCCTGCCTCTGCCGCTCCGCGGCAGGGGCCCAAGGGCTCACGATTCCCAGTGCTGCCTTGAGGACCTGACAGTATGCCAAGGCCCTCGAGAATGCGACATTGAAGAGGAGAGATATAGCTAAGTGGGAGACCTGTGAGAAGCAAGTTGCAATAGTCTAAGCAAGAGGTGATAAGAGTGTGGACAGTGGCGTTCCTAGGGGGGCTGGCACCCGGGGTGGATCGCCAATTCGCCCTGCCCCCTGGGTGCAGCGCCCCCCCCCCCCCCACCCCGGCGAAAGGACACCTGTAGAAGAATCCAGACTTTCTACTTTCAGCAACAGCAAGAGCCTGAGTTGAATGGTTACACATATGCAAGTGAATCCTTCCTCCGGTTACTAGACAGAATATATTGCAGGAGGAAGAGAGTTGGTGGTTTTTTTTTTAACAACTCTATGCTAATGCATTCTGGCACCTGTAGTACTAATTTTAGATGGTAGAAGTACCAGAATGTATTAGGATATAAGTTCAAAAACAGGACTAGTTGTAAGTCCCCTTTTTTTTTTTCCAGGACTGGTCCTACCACTAGACAGACTAGGCATTCCTAGGATGGCACAAATATGGAAGCAGCAGCAGTAACTCTCACTGTGCTTTAGTGATGGTCTCATGGAGGGCGATGGAGCCAGTGCAGCAGCGACAAAGGGGTAGGAATGGAAGAGGTGTGATACTGGATAGAGGGAAGTAGGAAAGGGAAGGGACCATGCTAGCTAGCTGGGTGTTGCTTAAGAGAGGAGAGGATCGATGCTGGATATCTTAGACTTCAGGAGATGTAGAGGACGATGCTGGAAACCCAGCGGGTGGGGGACAGGAATGGGGTTTGAAAAGGGAATACAGACATCATTGGAAGGCAGAAGGCTTGGGCAGAGATTTAATCAGTTGTCAGCTTGAACCAAACATGAATTTTACGTTAGCCTAATAATATACAACAGTTTGCAAAGGGCAATCTCCACTTTGCCTGCTGCTCCAACGGCTCATGAGCTGTGCTCAGCTTTGCTAATTTTAACACTTAAGATCCCTGCTGCTCTTAGGGCTCTGGAGCTGTGCTCAGCTTCACTGACTGGAGCGTTCATAAAATTGCTATGAAGAGGAGGAGTTGATTGATTTAAAAATAATCCTTTATCACTTCTCCATCTTTCAAAAATATGAGCTCATATTGATATACACTTTAAAAAAATAAACAGTATTAGATGTTGCTTAGGGCTACCAGCTGCAGTGTTGGGTAAAAGCAGGGAGATCTTCAGTTCTCTGTAAGGACACAATTCCATCACCAGTAGCAAAACTATGCAAGGAAGATACTAGACCTGGTACTTGAAAGTGGAGAAAGTGTTTGATGTCGCAGCAAGTGATCACTTGGGGTCTACACTGGATGGTATAGCTCAGTGCTAGAATACAGGCAATGGTGATTCACACAGAGACTTCATGAAGATTAATTTTGATAAGATGGGAGAGTGTCTAATAGTCATTAACAGGGTAGAAAAGCAGCAGGAAGAACTAAAAGGAGTAGTAGGAAAATAAGGAAAAGGGGAGATGGATTACTGTGATTTTTTCCAAAAGAAGTGACTGAAAGAGCTGAAAACATGAGCATTCTTAAACTACAAGTGACAAGCAATTTTATCAGGAAAAGCTAAAATAAGCTAGGAGGAGAGTCAGAGTGAATGAACAAATGGAAGAAAAAAATTTGTAACAGTACAGGGGGACAAGATTATGTAAAAAAAAAAGTGTTTGTAGCAAGAGAAAGTGCTCAAGTGGGATATAGTGGAATTAGAAAAGGTACAGAGAAGGGCGACGAAAATGATAAAGGGGATGGGACTACTTCCTTATGAGGAAAGGCTAAAGCGGCTCGGGCTCTTCAGCTTGGAGAAAAGATAAATGAGGGGAGATATGATAGAGGTCTATAAAATAATGAGTGGAGTGGAACAGGTAGACATGAATCGCTTGTTTACTTTTTCCAAAAATACTAGGACTAGGGGGCACACAATGAAACTAGAAAGTAGTAAATTTATAACGAATCAGAGAAAATATTTCTTCACTCAACGTGTAATTAAACTCTGGAATTCGTTGCCAGTGAATGTAGTAAAAGTGGTTAGCATAGCAGGGTTTAAAAAAGGTTTGCTGTCTTCCTAAAGGAAAAGTCCATAGACCATTATTAAATTGGACTTGGGGAAAATCCACTGCTTATTTCTAGAATAAGCAGCATCAAAACAAAAAGTACCAGCAGCCTTCAAAAAAAGGAATAAGAGCTTTAACCAAATGTTTAGATGAAACAATCATAAAAGTGGGTGCTTCCAGTTTTCACCACTGCTCTTCCATGTCTTCCAGAAGTACTTTTTAATAATAATGTTGAGCATATGTCAAGACATTTTTGGACTGTTCACTTTTAACAACATTTTTCAAATAAGTTTAGAAAAACATATGGATTGTTCCAGCTGCTCGATTTGAGATAAGTCACTTTGAGCACAACCAACAATGTCTTGAACTTCAAAGAGAGGACAAGACAAACCTAACAACTGGTTGTCGCTGGATTTCTTCCGACAGTCTTCACCACACATTCCCTTGTCTCCAGCACATAAAATGACAATCCATTTCAATCAATGTGTGGTATATTCCAGAAACACGAGTGACGCACCCCCCCCCCCCCAATCCTATATAAAAGATTTCACAGCTAAAAAGGAAAGCAGTATTCTCATCTGCTATCAATGTATTCCTCACACTTCCTGTGTCAGTATTAGAGCACCAGATAACACTCTTTCCTGGAAGTGACTGATAAGATGTCTGGAACCTGCCATTCAGGGCAGAATTTCAAGTTAAAGGAAGCAGGGGTGTTGGAAGGGGGGTGAGGAAACACTATGACAAGTTCTTCCCTGTCTTGAAATCCTGTCTACTTCTATTTAAGTTGCTGTGGAGGACAATCATGAAAGATATATCATAATTATTAGACTACTCTAAAGTCATTTGGCAGTGATGCTTTTATACAATAACTTTTATGTGCTTCACAAGTCCATATTTAATAGATCTAAGTCTTAGGTGGTTGGGAGGGCTAAGTGAGGTTTTAGGATGTGGCGAGGGTCACGGTATGGGTTGGGGTGTGGGATAGAGTAGAATGGAATGGAGCAAGTTGAAATCATTGGAGTGTGGGGCTATGCCTATGACAGCAGTAAAAAGACAATGGGGCACTTTTGAACACTGCAAGGAAGGAGTCCTTCACTGTGTGGCTCTGGTGCAGCTGTATCAGCTGTCTCCCCAATACCTCTGCTACTGATGTTTAAATGCACACTGAATATTCTCCAGAAATTATATGCAAAAAAAATCAAAATAATGTACCAAATTAATACAACATATTAAATAGTTGCAGTATCTGGCAGACCTAGCTCCCCAGTCCATTATCTTCCTGTTGACCATGTGAACAAAGATGTTCAGCAACATGATTTGCCTATCATTTTGTTGTTGGTAGGTTGCCAAATGGCCACCAGGTTTCAGATCTGCTGGCCTTTAATTTATTGTCGAGTTAAACATATTTGGAATATATTTTATCTGTATTAACTGTACCTAATGCTTACAGCAGTAGTCTGAGAATCAGGGAAGCCAGGATTCAAATCCCACTGCCACTCCTTGAGATCTTGGACAAGTCACTTAAACTTCCATGGCTTCAGGTTCAAACTGATTGTAAGACCTCCAGAGACACAAAAAGACTTACTGTTCCTGAATGTAACTCGCATTGAGCTACAACTGAAAGAGGTATGAGCTAAATCCAAACTCCAATACCAGGCATTACTGTGAAGAAATACAAAATCACTCAGGGCCTATAAAGCAGTTCAGCCATACCAGTACTGTCTTCCAGGGGTCACACAAGGGTCTTCCTAGGAAAAGGCAGCACCTGCTGTTACAGTATATTTACCCTGACTTAGAAAGGAGATTTTGGTTTAAGAATGCTAGTCAAAAAATGTATTTAGTCCCATAAAAAGATGTTACTTTATTTAACACTTTTTCTTTTATTTCTTTTTATTAACTTTTATAGTGGACTAACAGCTATCATATTCTTCATCCTAAGGATGATTTGCACTTTTTTGCACTTCTTTCTAAGGTGGATGATGTTGAACTGGTGAAGCCTTCCTTTTGGATGTGTGAGAACGGATTATCTTTGACTGTAGCGAAGACACAAATTTTGTGGTTGTCCCAATTGGGGGAGCCGTGTCTGGTTTCTGAATTTGAGTTGGATTCTATTTTCGGATCAGTGGTCACCTTGCTTCTTAGTTTGGGGATGTCGTTGGACATGAGGTTGCCTTTCAGACCACAAGCCATTCGCTGTGGTCAAAGTCAAACTGCGGATGGTATCTCAACTTCAGACACTTTCTGCAAAGAATTTCTGCACCGTGCTGCAGAGTTCTGTGCTATCTTCTCTCAATTATTGTAACACTCTGTTGTACGGTTTGATGCATACAACTTTACGGGCTTTGCAGGTTGCACAGAACTCTGCAGTGTGAGTTCTTTTGAGTTTGAGTCAGGAGGAGCATATTACACCTCAGCTGAAGATGTTGCATTGTTTGCCTGTGGTGCAGAATATTGAATTTAAACTTCTGTTACTGGTATTTCAGGCATGTCAGGGTGTTGCTTCCTTGGCTTTAGTGCACTGTTTGCAGTCTTACTGTCCTCGGGCATTACAGGCTCAAGACCAGAATTTGCTAGTTGTGCCATCATTTCATCAGGTGCATTTGGAAAAAATTTGTAGTCAGGTTTTTGTTGGTGCTGGCCCTCGTTTGTGGAATTCTTTACCATTGGCCACGCACCAACTTGTATCTATTCCCCATTTCAAGAAGCAGTAAAAACCTGGTTCTTTCCAAGGGCATTTGGTTGAAGGGTAGGTTTTGAGATTTTTTTTTATAGGGTTCTGCTGTCTGTATGAATTTGTACTGTTTGTGCTTTTTTAAATGAGTGTTTTATTGAACCTCGTCTAGATGATTGGATAGGTGGGTTATAAATGTATTAAATAGATAAATTAATTAAAAATATATTTCTTTTCTACCTTTTCTCTCTGGCCAATTAATTTTTCTAATTGTATTGGCCCCAGTCTCTGGTTACTGCTTTCCTGTCATCTTTTATCTCTTTTTCCAAAAGTCTCCTGTCCATTTATCATATTTTGTATCTTCGTCTTCTGTACCTCCTCCACTACATCCAACTCCAACACTAATCTGTTCCTTGTAGCTTTCTTCCATTTTAATTTTGCCTGTCTATTCAGATTCCATTCTTCCTTTTCTTACTGTGTCTACCTATAGCTTTCTCATTTCTTTCCCTCACTCTGGCCTTCCTATTCTTTTTCATCTTTTTTCACAGTCTTTCAATCATTTTTACCTTTCCCCCTGCCATCCAGAATCTTCTCTTTCTACCTCTACCATCAAGCTTCTCTGTCCTTTGTATCTCTCTCTACTACCTGCCATCTAGCATCTCCTCCATCTGTCTCTTTCTCTACCACCTGCCATCTAGTATCTTCTGTCTTTCCCTCCTTCCCTCAAGCAAAAATAAAGTACCAGGGGCCTCAAAAATAGGGACACAGTTCATGTAATCATACTTCCCTGCCACCATGGTTCAGCATTTCCTCTCTTGTCTCTCTCTCCCCTGCCATATCTTTCTCTCTCTTTCTCCCCTGCCATCCAGCAGTCCCTGTCTTCTCTCTTTTTCTCTCCCTGCTTTGCCATCCAGTATCTCCTTTGTTTCTCTGCCCTGCTCTGCCATCCAGCATTGCCCCTGTCTCTTTCCTCCCACTGCCCCCTGCACCATTCAGCATTGTCCTTATCTCTTTCTCTGTTCCCACATCCAGCACTGCCCCATCTCTCTCTCTCTCTCTCTCCCCCTCCATGCAATATTGCCTCTGTCTCTCTCTTGCCCTGCCATCCTTCATCTCCTCTGTCTCTCCTACCACCCTCCGTCATCCAACATTGCCTGTCTATCTATCTATATCCCCCTAGCATGCAGCACTGCCCCGTCTCTCGACCTCCCTGCACCATTCAGCATTGCCCCTATCTCTCTTCCCCTTCCAGCACTGCTTCTGTCTCCCTCTCCCCCCATACAGTATTGCCCCATCTTTCTCTTTCCTCACACAATCTAGTATTGCCCTGTGATCTCTCTCGTTTTTCGCCCTCCCATCCATCTTACCCCGTTTCTCTTTCCCTCCGCATCCATCCTGTATTACCCAGTTTCTTTCTCTCCCCTGCCATTCGCTGATGCCATCCAGCTCAATTTTCCTCCCTCCCTCCTGTTGCAGCTCTGCTGAGTCCTCTCTTTCTGCTGCTACTGTTTCCTGTGCTGGTTCCAGAAGTTTACATCAGAGAAGATGGGAAGTAATGTCTATGCAAACTATTTGAAGCAAAGGTATACACATAATAAACTGAAACTGAATTAAGGGCAAGAAGAAAAAAGGCATTCCTACACTTCAATCTGCATGCTTCATTTGCTTACTTTTTCCAACGTCTGTCCTGATCCCACAGGCAAGAAAATAAATAAAATGATGGAGGAAATTTGGAATTGAACACAGGCCATTACAGTATGGTAATTGTCACTATATTTTTAATACCTTCATCAGGGGCATAGATCAATATCTAAAATACAAATTGGTGAAGGACAGAGAAGAGAGTAAAGTGAAATAAAGCCCAGCTCATAACTCTATGACCTTCCGGATATTTATCTGGCCATGGCCTGTTCTCAGCTTTGTGTAAACCAAGGGACGTTCTTGGGTTGGTGCCCAGAATGATGAGACCAAGGTTACAATAATTTATAAAGTTCAAATATACCATCTGAATAAGCAATCCAGTAGCTAATATACAAAGACAAAAAAATTAAATAACAAGAATGAATTCGTAGCCCCCAAATTTAGAAAAAGAACCAAGAAAAAAACTGTAGAAGCCGCAACCATACAAAAACTAACAAAGAGACAATTAACCCCTAGGGAGCAAAAAAAAAAAAAAACCATAAAAAAAAATCACTAAGCCATCTTTTGCCCCTCATTCTGAAGTCCCTGCATCCCCATTGTCTGAGTCAAGAAAACAAATTAATTGAGGGGGTCTTTTACTCAAGATTAGCTCGAGTTGTCTGCAGCAGGGCCCATTTTATTCCTGTGGGCCCTGTTGCAGATAACTCGAGCTAAGCTTTAGTAAAAGGCCCCCTGAAACAGTTCATACATACATACATAATATTAGCCAACGTAAACAATGATAAGGTTATTTCACGTGCATGAAATGCCAACAGATTGAGCCTCATGGTGCATTGCAATTAACTTGTTTCACATGTCCTGTACACTTTTTCACATAGGGAAAGGGGATGAGATTTGATGTACTGCCTTTCTGTGGTTACAATCAAAGTGGTTTACATATTATATACCAGTACTTATTTTGTACCTGAGGCAATGGAGGGTTAAGTGACTTGCCCAGAGTCACAAGGAGATGCAGTGGGAATCGAACCTGGTTCCCCTGGTTCTTGGTCCATTGCACTAAGCATTAGGCTAGGTCTCAGAAAATCCATAAGCATTTGACTTCTCTGTTCCAGCCCTGATTAGCAATTCTTCTGCCCATTCCAAATATCTGTTATCCATGGCCTCCTTTACAGGCTCAAATGGGGTAAATCAACTCCTCTGTATGCTAACTTATCCACCTGTGCTAAAATTTTCAACCTCATTTACTTCTAATTGACTTAGCTTTTTATATACTTGGCAGCTCAGCTTAGAGTATCTTGACAAGAAGACAGCAATATTTCTCTGGTGTACCCATTGATTCAAGCAGCCTTGAGATCATGAAATATGCACCTAGTACTGTTGTATATCATGAGGCTCTGTTCTCCAGGGAACTTTGTTCCTTTCTGACATTTTCCAGTTCTGTGATTTGAAGCTGATGTGTTCTTCCATCTGTTCCATCTCAGGATGGTGAAGAAGGTTAGAGGTGAAAGGGTGCATTCAGGGAGGCAATACCTTAATCCACCATGCCACAAATTGAGATTTCCATTCATGTTTATGGTGTTTCTCTCAACAAGGCAGGCTTACATTTTCTCACTTACAAAACCAGTTTTAGGACCAACTAAGTCTGGACATGCAGCATGTGTAAGTGTGTACATTTAATTCCAGTGCTTAATGTAGTTTCAGGTGTCTAATGAAAAAAAAATGTCTTCTATGTTTCTGTCTTCAAAATTTCTCTTTGCTCTATCCTAGGATTCAGAATTTTGTTTTAAGGGATAGGGAAGTGAAAATATTGACTTCAGGAGATGTATTCTTGGGTTTAAATCTTTTTATTAAAAAAAAACAATAAAATCACATAGCACTTCCAACCCCCCATTTTATACATAAACAGAAGAGGACAGTCCAAATAAAAAAGTAGCACATATGAATTTATCTTCTTGGGCAGACTGGATGGACCGTGCAGGTCTTTTTCTGCCGTCATCTACTATGTTACTATGTTACTATACATAAACATTGTTACGCACTAATCCATTCCTTCTCCCCCCCCCCCCCCCCCTCTTCCCTAATACGCTCTTTGGATTCTGGATCCTGATAGCCCTGCATACTGAACATTTCTTAAATATTTATTAAAAATATTACCCCTTAGCAGCTACTGGCCCCTTCTTCTTCCTCCCCCCCTCCAGCCACCTCATTAATTCTGAATAGGAGCCTTCCCACCATCGAATCAGATATCTCATAATTAACACTAAACTGCATGCTCTAAAAGAGAGACTGAATGTAGAATCCTGTATCAATAAAAAATGTATCTCTTGTTTAAAGGAGCCTCGTGCACCCTGTAGGTCTATCATTAATAACTCATGCAATTTATTACGCCAGTGCTAATAAGTGAGCAGTGACTCCTGAGTCCTTTGTTGTAAGATGCATTTTTCCCCACAGTGCTTGCTTTATTTAATAAAAGCTTGCCCCTTGCCCCAAAATTCTGTAAGTTGGCACTGTCTCCTAATATGGAGTGGAGGAGTGGCCTAGTGGTTAGGGTGGTGGACTTTGGTTTTGAGGAACAGAGTTCAATTCCCACTTCAGGCACAGGCAGCTCCTTGTGACTCTGGGCAAGTCACTTAACCCTCCATTGCCCCATGTAAGCCGCATTGAGCCTGCCATGAGTGGGAAAGCGCAGGGTACAAATGTAACAAAAAAAAATATATATCAATCCCAAAGAATGAAATCTTACGGGGTACACTATTAAGCTTTCCATATAACAAATAAATGACCTTCAAAACTGTTTAAATTTTACTGCAACTCTAAAAGGTATGAGCTAGTGTGTTGGTGGCAACCTTGCATTTCAAGCAAAGAGAGTCAATACTATCTGATTTATAGGCTTGAACTTGTGAAAAATATGTTGTCTAGATTGTTGGAAACTGACATTCCCTCAAATCTGTGCTATATATTACTGAGGGGATTTTTTGATGATGGAAGGATAGTTAATGAATTCCATCTGTAATCCAAAATCTCTACTCCAAGAATCCAAGAACAGATTGTAATCTCTGGGACTGTCTATTTTATTTAACATCTAATGCAAGTGGAGCAGACACTGTTCCATTTATCTAAAAAATAAAAACACGTATCTTAGTTCCTAATTGGAAATAGTACCAATTCCTTCAACAAGTGAATGTAATGTAATAATTGATGATATGCAAATTTATCTCCCAGACTAGTAAGGATCTGCTGCTAGAGGTCCATATAGATCATAATTGTGCAGTTATGGTTGGGATTGGTTTGTCAAATTTAAAAGGGTGATAGTGGAGAGAGGTGGATTATTGCAGAAATGTGATATTTGGTCTCTTGTTAATGTTTTCTTGGAGCATCAGCATGTCCTTTAATTGATGTAGTCTGTGTTGTTGTGTTATGGATTCTTTGGAACTAATAATTGCGCCATTGTCCTTTAACAAATATTCCAACCATAACACCTACATTGACCTATCAGAGGAATGCAGCATTACCTTGCCGTGGTGGGAAGTCAGCATTTCCTATCCTAGGCAGCAAAGCACTACTATGAGGATTTTGCCTCCACATTTTTATCATGACTCCCCCCCCTCCCCCAAGTTACTGTCAAGAAGTGTGTTCTTGTAAACAAATCTGAATGGCGATTCACAGTTCGTGATTGGATTTGATTCATATATTTAATCCAAACTATAATGTTGGCATTGCAGACAAAATGTGAGTCCAGTATGCTTTGACCTATAGAGAATTTTCAAAGCCATTTTCATGGGTAAAAGAGCACTCTACCCTCCAAAATACAGTTTTATAAAGTTGCCTGTCTTATAGATGAGCAAAAGTACACAAATACAGTTGTGGGTAAAAGTTGAGGCACCCTTGGTCAAATTGCATGTATCAATGATTCCCTAAGAGAATGGAAGCTGACACAAACTTTTACATCTTTCTGCAAATTTTAATGCATAATTACTATTCATATGCGGGTTTCAGAGATTGAATATGACAAGCGCCAAACTTTGTACACTCTTTGTAACAGAAATTAAAACTTTCAAAGTTTCCTGGGCAACCTAAGAATCTGTATATTCTTGGTTTAGGAATTTTATCCCACTCTTCCTTGCAGAACTCTATGAGCTCATAAATATTAGGTCTTTTTGAATGTACTGCATGTTTGAGATATCCCCAAAAGTTTTTCAAGTTCAGGTTTGGAGTTAGTGTAGGCCATTCCAAACTTACATCTTTCCAGTTAGTACTTTGTGATTTGATTTTTTAAGTGTGTTTGGATTGTGATTTTGCTGAAATATACAACCACTTCAGTTTTAATTTCTTCACTGGCTCAGGGGATTATATCTCAGTATATGTTGATATTTAGTTGAATCTATTCTTCGGCCACCTACACACACTTTCTTGTGCCACTGGTTGCTACAAAACCTCAAAGCCTAATAGTCACCCAGTCAGCAAGGTGTTCTTTTCTTCATATGTTTTACCCTAGAGGGAAACTGAAACCGGGGTTTTAGGATTCAGCTGAAACCAAATCTGTGGCCAAAATATGATGCTCGATTCTGAGAAGCTACTAAGTTCTGTCCCATGATGCTTTACTCTCTTGCATGGATATTTGTACATTTTTCAGAAGGAAAGGGGATAATGAGTGCCTTCAAATGATATTGCAGCCATAAACCTATCACCCTTTTCAGGGAAGGCGTTAGTATAGCACAGTGATGGTACCCAAACAGCTTATTACTTGTCCAAGAGAGAGTGGTGCACCAGTGGCCAATGTTGTTTCCTACGCCAACCTCTTAAAAATGTTATTTAGAGTCCGTAGTGGTCCCTCTTGCCTCCCAAGTGTGCCACCTCTGCCATGTACCTGCTTTCTGCACGTTCCCCTCCGTTCTAAAATAGTGAGAGGTTTAACAAATTTTCAAGCCAGGGAGTAATTGAACTGGAATTGGGAAGGGGGGGGGGAGGGATGGTAAGAGGCCTGTAATATAATACAGTACAGTACAATAAATAAAATGTTTGAAGTGGGTGAGCAGCATATCCTCAGCAGACATTCTGGTAGTGCACAACCTTAGAAAGAACAGCAGTCACCCTGGTCTTCTGTTTATTGTTAGTAGCGTGTGTTGTGAAGCCTCTGAACCAGGCATTTTTCATTTCTTTTTGTTCCCTTTTTTTTTCTATGCTACAAAATCTGAAAACAATAACTCTTGTTCGCTGACATGAACCGGCTGTCAGTTTCTCATGGGACCAAAGCTGATAAAAACCAGAAGAAAACTATTTTATTTGCAATGTCAAGAATTTTAGCCTGTGGAGAAACATATATATAATTTTTGCTCGACAGCATTAAAGGTAAGGTTACAGCAGCTAAGAGGTTCTGCAAAGGGGCTGGGTTCCCCTTCCTCCTCCTCTTTAGTGCTTTGGGATGTAATTAAAAGCTCCAGAATGTTAGGGGCTGTTTGTTGTGCACAGAACCATTTGGCACGTTGTGCGTTTACAAATGCAGTTCAATAGAATAGTATTGTGCTGTTTGGTTACAATGTAGGCTTCTATGAATTTATGATTTGGAAAGCGACCCAGTTCAAATGATAATTGAATAGCTAGTTCAGCCCAGGGACAATACTCGGCACCACCCTCTGCCCTCCCCCATGCACACACACTGGAACAATTGCTGAAAATACCAAAACCAGATTGCCTTAATAACTTTATGCTTCTATCCCATCGTTCTTAAGAAGCAGAACATTAATGGAAAGGTTAAAAGTTGTAAGAGGTCCATTCCCCTGCAAATCTACAATGCCAGCACTTTACTTCTAAAACAAGGATCCTACCTATGATACTGTGGAGGAGCATAATCGAACGGTGCCAGCCATCTACATGGGCAGCCATCTATATGGCCGGCGCCGCAAAGAACAATCCCAAACCGTATTATCAAAAAAGATGGCCGGCCATCTTTCGTTTCGATAATACGGTTGGGGCCAGCCAAATGTCACAGATGGCCGGCATCTGTTTTCGCCGATTAATGGAAACCGAGGACGCCCATCTCAAACCCGGCCAAATCCAAGGCATTTGGTTGTGGGAGGGGCCAGCATTTGTAGTGCACTGGTCCCCCTCACATGCCAGGACACCAACTGGGCACCCTAGGGGGCACTGCAGTGGACTTCATTAATAGCTCCCAGGTGCATACTTCCCTTACCTTGTGTGCTGAGCCCCCCAAATCCCCACCCAAAACCCACTCCCCACAACTGTACACCATTACCATAGACCTTATGATTGAAGGGGGGCACCTACATGTGGGTACAGTGGTTTTTCAGGGGGTTGGAGGGCTCCCATTTACCACCACAAGTGTAACAGGTAGGGGGGGATGGGCCTGGGTCCACCTGCCTGAAGTGCACTGCACCCACTAAAAACTGATCCAGGGACCTGCATACTGCTGTCATGGAGCTGGGTATGACATTTCAGGCTGGCATAGAGGCTGGCAAAAAAATAATTTTTAATTTTTGGGGGTGGGGATGGGAGGGGGTTGGTGACCACTGGGAGAGTTAGGGGAGGTGATCCCCGAGTCCCTCCGGTGGTCCTCTGGTCATTTGGGGCACTTTTTGGAGGCTTGGCCCTAAAAATAAATGGACCAAGTAAAGTCGGCCAAATGCTCGTCAGAGCCAGCCTTCTTTTTTCCATTATCGGCCGAAGTCGGCCATCTCTGAACCACGCCCCCGTCCCGCCTTCGGCCAAAATCAGCTTTCGATTATATCGATTTGGCCGGGTTTAGGATATGGCCGGCCATCTTCCAATTTGTGTCAGAAGATGGCCGGTCTTCTCGTTTGAAAATAAGCTGGTTAGGGTCCTAAGTATTACAGTGGGACTCTAAAATATCTATGCATCTATTGGGATAACTGAACAAACCAAATTACTACAGAAGGTTACATAAAAAATCCTGCTGACAGAATACCTCGATAACACACGCAGAACAAAAATGCCAAATATACAATAAGGGACCACAAACTAGAAACATAAATTTAACAAAAACCCCAAGAAGCCAGACCTTGCATGTAGTACAACACCAAGGAAACAAAAAGAGACGCATTTCCTCAAGTGCAAAATATAAAGATCACAGATGCCAGGGATGGTGTTTGGAGGGAGGGTGGTGCAACTAGGGCAGTTTCCCTTGACTCCCTAGCAAAAGAGAGCTCTAAGCCTGCTGGAAGCTGAAGGCAGTGCAGCCTGGTAATGGGCTTTGGGTCCCCTCCCAAATTTATGCCCTGCGCCCCAGCCATGTCTAACAGTAGCTCTGGCAAGATATGCATTCCAAATCTGACATATTCTAATCACAAAATAGAAAATACAATTATTTTTTCTACCTTTTTGTTGTGTGGCCAAAATAGGTTGGTCCCAGTCTGCTTCTCTCAACTCACTCGCCATCATTTATTTTATTTATTTTTGTTACATTTGTACCTTGTGCTTTCCCACTCATGGCAGGCTCAATGCGACTTACATGGGGCAATGGAGGGTTAAGTGACTTGCCCAGAGTCACAAGGAGCTGCCTGTGCCTGAAGTGGGAATTGAACTCAGTTCCTCAGTTCCCCAGGACCAAAGTCCACCACCCTAACCACTAGGCCAATCCTCCACTCTCTCTTTCCATGTCCACCATCCATCTCCCATTTTTCAAATCAAGTTCGTCCCAGTTTCTGGTTCCCTCTGTCTTCTCTGAAGTCACTCACCAGGGTCTCCTGTCCATTTTGACATTTCTTCTCTCTCCATGTCCACCATGCATTTCCCATCTCTGTATCCCTATCTCCCTCCATGTTCAGCAGCTCCCTTCTCTGTGACCCTTAGTTCCTTGTCCAGTATCTTCGCTGTGTTCATATGCCCACATCCATCATCACCCCTCTATCCCCTAACCCTTTGCCCTTCCATGTCCCTTCTGAGTTCCTATTCTTCCCCATGTCTAGTATCTTCTCTCTGTTTCCATATATTCCCCCCCCCCCCCAATGTCCTACATTGTCTAGCACTGTGTCTCTGTTTCTATATCCCCCCTTGCCAGGCATTTCCCCTCATTGTGTCTGTTTCTATATCCCCCTCCCCCGTGTCAGGCATTGCCCCTCATTGTGTCTATTTCTATACCCCCCCCCCCCCCCACCCACACACACACACACTGTGTCAGGCATTTCCCCTCTGTGTTCATATGCTATCCCCATAAAGCATTTCCCCTTTGTTTCCCTGCCCTATACCCATCATCTCTCCTCTTTCTGTATATCTCCCTGTGTCTAACTTCTTCCCCCTCTCCCACACCAATGTGTCTCCTCTCTGACCCCACCCATCTAGCTTCTCTCCCTCTCTCTTCCCTCTCCTTTCCAGCATCTGAGAAGAGAGAGGTGCTGTACCTCTCTCCTGCAGGTCCAGCACCTCTCTCCTTTCCCTTCTCTTCAGCATCCACCCCCCCCCCCCTGCAGGTCCACCACCTCTTTTGCCCCCAGTCCCTAACCCCCTTGTAGGCCCAGTACTTCTCCATTCTTTTTCCTCCTCACCCTCACCGCGGAGCTTCCAGTTTAAATTATGGGCGCCGGCCCAGCCAGCAGCAATTCACCTAGACCTGCTCCAGAGCCTTCCCTCTGCCATGATCCACCCTCTCTGATGCAACTTCCTGTTTCCAAGAGGGTGGATCGCGACAGATGGAAGGCCTTGAAGTGGGTCTGTGAATCTCTGCTGGCTGGGCTGGTGCCCATAATTAAAGTAGAAGAATCATGGCAGGGGTGAGGATGGGAAAGGAAGATGCAGAAATGCTGGATTGTGGATTGCTGGGGTGCACTACTTCTGGGTGGGCCTCTGGTGGAAATGGATGGGCCTGGGCCTTCCTACCACTCCCAGCTCATTGCCCGTGCAACAGATAAAAGCACTCATGGCAGTTTTTTTTTTTGGCACCTCCAAACCTTGGTGCTCTCTTGCCTTGCTTACTGTGCTTACCAGGTTGTACTGGCCCTGAGTGAAGGGCTAAGTCTAGTGGGTGAAAACAGGGAAATAGTCTTGGGAAGGAGTGAAAGGCAGAAGGGTAAATGAAAGTGGGAGATGGAAAGGTGAGAGGGTAAAAAGAGAATTTGAAGAATGGAAGGTGAGAGAAGGACAGAAATAAAATCTATGCAAGGGTGGGTAGAGAGGCAAATGAGAGAAATGGGAAAAAAATTAAAATGGAGGGATCGCCATATGGGAGAAAGGGAAGAAAGACAAAAGTGGAAAGAGAACCTGGAAGAGGACTTAGGAAAATATTTTAAAGGAGAAAGAAAGAGAGTCCAGGATTAACCCAATCAGACATCAAAAGTAAACTAATGCATTTTAGTTTGAGTTTAGTGAACAGAGGAATGTACATTTTGTTCAGTACAGGAAGAAATACATTTTTTGAATAGTGTTTCACTGCATGACGATCCTGGCTTCTTAAGATTTTCAGCTCAAATTTTATCTGCTCATTTCTAGTTCTAATACAGTATATGGCTCTACATTCTTTATCTGAGGGTTTGCATGTGGTGTACAATGAAAGATTCTGTGTATTTTGTGTAGGGTTCTTTCACAATTTGTCTTATGCTATAAGCCAGGCCTCATGATAGGAGGTGTACTGCCGGACTATGGCCTGTATATTCAAAGTACTACTTTGCAATGCTGTGTAAATAATGGGAGTTAGTCATTTCGGTATGGTACGTTAAATAGATGTTGAGTGTTTCTTGTAAGATTTTCATAAATTGTTTTGGTTATTGCCACAGCATTGTATATCAAAGTAATATACTTATTAAATCCACTTGTAAGTAATTTTTGATTTATCTACAAAAAGGAGAAAAAGACCTCAGAAATGTCATAGCTCTGCACCATCCATTTATGAAAAGGCTTGGAGCTATGAGCTAATATCACCAGTCAGAAAACTCTGCATACAATCACAAAATGTTCACAATGTAACTTAAATTTAAATTAGTGCCACAAATTTCAACAATGATTCATTGTTGGAACCTATCAATATAAATACCTATTCTGTTTAATGTTTTAATGTCTCAATTATCTACTCAGCATTCTACAGCTGGTTTTCGAACATATATATATGCTGATGATGTAACATTGGTCCTTCCTTTTACTAGTTCTGATGTTTTTCATCTAATTGAAAAAGGAATAGAGATATTGTTTGGCTGGACTACAACTTTTAGATTAAAACTGAACAATGAAAACAAACAAACAAACAAACCCCCTGTTTACTAAGTTGCACAGCAATGCCGACACAACCCATTAAAGCATGTAAACTCGGTGATCAAGAAGGTATTTTGTGTATAATGAAGAAATTAAGAAGGATTAGATCTAGTTTTAATGTTAATTATTTTAGATCTATTGCTCAATCATTACACTTAGCCCATATTTATTAGGCTTTATTTACCACCTTTTTGAAGGAATTCACTCAAGGTGGTGTACTGCAAGAATAAATCAGGGCTGATTAAGAAATTAAACTTTACAAGCCCAATTTAATTTATGGATCATCTAGATTTGAATTGGATTTTCCATTGTTACTGAACCTTTCAATTTTAAATTATGTGCAATGACTTTCCTTATTTTTGCATGGATCGTCCCCAGATTATTTGACTGATTTGATTAATCCTATTTATAGAAATAGAGCATTGTCAGGCTTCCATTATTGCTGATATATCCTAGTCCCAAACGTGCAAAATATAGAACAGTGTTTAATGGACTGTTTTCTCTTTCATCTGCTAAATGGTAGAATGCTCTACCAAACAAAATAGAAATTGCCTGACTCCTGAGGCAGGTGCTTTGTAGTGCCGAAACACAGGCTGCATCAAATCAACTTCCGCAACTACACAAAGTTACTGATCAATAAACATCCCATGTCGGAATCACATTAGTCTACCTCCTTCTTTTTTTTTTTTATTCAGAATGCTCTACCACTAAATGTAAGGAAGTCTACTAATTAAAAATCCTTTAAGAGCGATCTTAAAACTTATCTTTTTCAACTTTTTAATAATAGTTAAACTCTTATAAGTTTTAGTTCCTGGGTATGCCCAGCTTCTTTATTAGTAAACTGCATAGAACTCAGATGGGACTTTTGGGGTATAAGCACTTATTGTATTGTCAGTGTGTACCTAAGTACATAAGTAATGCCACACTGGGAAAAGACCAAGGGTCCATCGAGCCCAGCATCCTGTCCACGACAGCCAATCCAGGTCAAGGGCACCTGGCAAGCTTCCCAAACGTACAAACATTCTATACATGTTATTCCTGGAATTGTGGATTTTTCCCAAGTCTATTTAGTAGTGGTTTATGGACTTGTCCTTTAGGAAACCGTCTAACCCCTTTTTAAACTCTGCCAAGCTAACCGCTAATTCTGTTTATGTGATGCTATACTAATTTTTTGAATACTTTGAAAAATAACTTTGGTAGAAAATGTACATCTTATGGTTACTTTAGATGTGCAATTGTCGTATGCATCGATACCAGAGATGGAGGCTATAGAGATTTTGTTCCTGCCGAGTTTTTGGTGCAGATGCTTCCTATAGCTTTAGAGGATAATTTTCTATTTCAGCGAGTTTTTTTCTGCATGCTTCAGGCAAAAGCAATTGCTGGCTAATTTATATGTGAGTTATTTTTAAGATAAATGGTTTAAAATCTCTTCATTTTCTCAATATGTCATCGGGAGGAAGCCATATATAGATGACGTATTTTTGTTATGGTGTTATCAGAGTCTGGTTTATTTTAATTTGTGACCGAGTTAAATAATAGGAATCCTGCTATTAAGTTTGATGTACAATATGATGAGTATAGGATTACTTTTTTGGAGTTCATTATCACTGGGTTTACTAAACCTATAGATAGAAATCATCCTAGGCATTAGAAAAATGGTCTTCCTTTGTCTCAATTTCTCTGTTGTTGAAATATTTGTTCAACCGTACAGAAGTATCAGACATGTATGGGTCAATTAAAATCTATGTAAATTGAAGGCGAAGGGATATTTTGATAAAGTGATAAATGTGTCATACCACAGGGCACTGGTTTATGATTGAGAGCTTTTACTGGAAGAAAAGGAAAAGGTTGCACAGGAAGATACTAAGGGGGTCTTAGCCATGGTGGCGTTTTTAGCTTGCAGTAGAAATCAGTTGGCAATAAAAGCTGAGATGCCCATAGGAATATAATGTGCGTCTAGGCATTTAGCACCAGCTGATTTCTACCGTGAACTAAAGACGCTAGCACAGCTTAGTAAAAGACCTCCCCCAAGGTATTCAGCTTTATCTGTAGAAATTGGAGCTATTTTATACAAAATAATTCTGTATTGGTTCATTCAAGTTTTGCAAATAAGACATTTCAGATAGTTATTACTTTGCCCTGCAGAGCTCACAGAAATTGCTAATGCAGAGCAAACGGGTCATTTTAAGTATAGAGAATGTAGCAGGTATACAATTTATTTACCTCACACCTTCTCAGTACTAGCTCAAGGTGAGTTACATTCAGGTACATGAGGTATTTCCCTGTCCCTCGAGGCCTGAGGACATAGTGGTGAATAGGAAAATCTTTCAGTTGAGGCACTGAATGTCATGCCGTTCATCATTTGTAGTTTCTGCCGTGATCTGTCTCTGTAGGAAAAAAAAGTTTACATAGGGAAAACACTAGCTTTGAAAGATCACTCGAAGACCAGACTCGGAACTGGGCTGGGTTTGGCCCGTGGCCCATTTGTTGCCCACTCTCACATTGGTTGCTCATTAAATTTTGTTTTCAATAATATTGTAGTTCTTTTCTGATTTCTGATAACTTTGATTTTATTGTGCACCTTCTAGATCTGCCAGTTAAGCTTGGCAGTATAGCAAATCTCAATAAACTATAAATAACTATTATTGACATTTAAGGGTTTTTATGATCAGTCAGCCAGCTATTTGAAATCTTCAACTATTCCATATATCTCAAGATGGCCTGTACATTCTCGTAATGATTATCAACTAGTTATCCCCTTGGTTTCAGCAGCATGCCTTGATGTAACACCAGAGTGCTTTTTATGTTTCAACATTTTTATTTGTAACAACACATAGAAAACACAACAATATAAATGTCCAGAAATATAAATGTGTACAATGCAAGGACGGTAGGTCTGTCCTCTGTTATTGACATTTCCTAGCCCCTTCCCACCCCCCACTATCTTGATTCCCACAGTGTTTAACAGCACCCTCCATGAACCATAATATTACAGAATAATGTAGACAGAATCAGAGTGCTTTTTTATTATCTAGCACCATCATTATGGAATAGCTTACCAGAACACCTGCAAGAAGTAGAATCTTTTGCCATTTTTAAAACCTTTTTAAAGGCTCATCTTTTCTGCTTGACCTATACGGATTAGGAGTTTGGCATCCAGTAATAGACATAGGGGCTCATTTTCAAAGCACTTAGCCTTCCAAAGTTCCAAAGGTTTCTATGGAACTTTGGAAGGTTAAGTGCTTTCAAAATATGCCTCATAGAGGACCAAATTCTTCTAGAAACAGTGCTCAAAGTTAGGCGCCATTTGTAGAATAGCACGTAACGCCGGAATCACTTCCTAACTTATGTGCAAGGATGTACACCAGCTAAACCCTGGTGTAACTCCTCGTGCCTAAATTAGGCATGGATCCCCATTCTGTGACAGCACGCATAAATTGTAAAAACGCCCATGATCCACCCATGACCCTCCCATGTTTGTGATGCCTTTTTGGAGCTGTGCGTAAAATTTACATGCAGATCCCAGCACCTAAAAATACACGTGTAAATTTTAATGAATGTTAATTAGTGTCCATAATTGATTATTAGCACTCAATTATTGGCACTAATTGGCTTGTTCAATTAAATTGTGCATGCAAATGGGGAACACACACAAATTTGCATGCATAATTCTGAGTGCCATATAGAGAATTGTATAATTTTGAGTTATGTGTGGGTCATTCTGTGTTTTATTTGGTACAACTGTTTTCTTTCTACAATATTTTGTAGTTCCTTTCCTTTTCTCATTTCTAATTTTGATGTGACCTGCAGTACCTAGTGGTATATTATGAATAAATAACAAACCATAATAAAACATTCTGTCAAGTGCACACTTAGGGGAATTTATTTGACCTTCTTATGTCATTAAGCATTTCAATTTGGACCTATTGGATGTATCTCACAAGGTAGACAAAGTGCAATTGGCTACTACATTTCTTTGAAGGGGTGAACAAACATGTGGATAAAGGTGAGTCGGTTGATATTGTGTATCTGGATTTTCAGTAGGCATTTGACAATGTACATCATGAAAGACTCCAGAGGAAATTGGAGAGTCATGGGATAGAAGGTAGTGTTCTATTGTGGATTAAAAACTGGTTAAAAGATAGAAAACAGAGAGTAGGGTTAAATGGTCAGTATTCTCAATGGAGAAGGGTAGTCAGTGGGGTTCCCCAGGGGTCTGTGCTGGGACCGCTGCTTTTTAACATATTTATAAATTACCTAGAGTTGGGAGTAACTAATGAGGTAATTAAATTTGCTGATGACACAAAGTTAATCAAAGTCGTTAAATCACGGGAGGCTTGTGAAAAATTACAAGAGGAACTTGCGAGACTGGGAGACTGGGCGTCTAAATGGCAGGTGACGTTTAATGTGAGCAAGTGCAAAGTGATGCATGTGGGAAACAGGAACCTGAATTATAGCTACATCATGCAAGGTTCCACGTTAGGAGTCACGAACCAAGAAAGGGATCTAAGTGTCGTCGTTGATGATAAATTGAAACCTTCTTAGTGTGCTGCTGTGTCTAAGAAAGCAAATAGAATGTTAGGTATTATTAGGAAAGGAATGGAAAACAAAAATGAGGATGTTATAATGCCTTTGTATCGCTCCATGGTGCGACCGCACCTCGAATATTGTGTTCCATTCTGGTCGCCGCATCTCAAAAAAGATATAGTGGAATTAGAAAAGGTGCAGAGAAGGGCGAAGAAAATGATAAAGGGGATGGGACGACTTCCCTATGAGGAAAGGCTAAAGCGGCTAGGGATCTTCAGTTTGGAGAAAAGGCAGTTGAAGGGAGATATGATATAGGTCGGTAAAATAATGAGTGGAGTTGAACAGGTAGATGTGAAGTGTCTGTTTACGCTTTCCAAAAATACTAGGACTAGGGGGCATTCGATGAAGCTACAATGTGGTAAATTTAAAACGAATTGGAGAAAATATTTCCTCACTCAACATGTAATTAAACTCTGGAATTCATTGCCAGAGAATGTGGTAAAGGTGGTTAACTTAGTGGAGTTTAAAAAAAGGTTTGGACAGCTTCCTAAAGGAAAAGTCCATAGACCGTTATTAAATGGACTTGGGGAAAATCCACTATTTCTGGGATAAGCAGTGACCTGGATTGGCCACTGTTGGAAACAGGATGCTGGGCTTGATGGAGCTTTGGTCTATCCCAGTATGGCAATACTTATGTACTTATGTACATTTTGTGTGGATCCCCCATAGAGTGTGCTCTGATAGTACATGCAAGACATTGTTCAGCGGAGAGAATATACAGACAGCAGTATGTCATTGCGTGCTGGACAGGAACTGCAGATTCAAGGTCTATGGGTCCTGTAGTCTGGTTACAAATGTTGGTATGTTCTATTTTTTTTACTAGTAGAATTTGACCATTAGAGTGCAATGTAGTTTGTACAGAAACTAATCCAGTTATTCTATCAGGTGCCACAGTTAAGCTTGAGAGTTTGAAAGCAGGTACTTGAATCAGGAGTAACTCAGGAAGGAGGATGCTGTTCTTTCACATCTGTGGAGACAAATCAAGGAGTGGAGCCATCACCTTTGGTGTCCAGGTATTAGGGATTGCCCCAGAAGAGTAGGAAAGCTCTCGCACCATTCAGTCTGAGAAATATTTTCCATTAAATTCTAGAGTGTCTGCCATCGTTTAAAGTAATGGCTAGTTTGCAACTGAACACAATTCATCTCCCTACATTGTACATTGTGCCAGACTGTCCTACTTCAGATTGCTTATTTTAGTAAACCAGTGCTTTTATTGGAACACCAGTCCTACCTGTCTGTGTAGGACTGTTCAAGACATGTGCGATGCTCAAAGCCTAGAGGCCTAGGAGAGAGGTTTCCCCTTATATTCAAAATGAACCAGGAGCATGGGTAGAGAAACAGAAGAGGAAGCCACATCTCCCTAACACACAAAAAGGAGTCAAAATTCAGCCAAGTTTGTAAAAATAATTGAAAAGAACATGGGGATGTAAGTTCTTTAGCTCCATGTTGGAAAAAAACACCTCAGGCAAGAGGGCTGAATTTATGACTGGACTTCTAAAACTTACCCTTGGGCCTCAAAGCTAGATGAGTTTTCAGGCTATCCACATTAAATATACATGGGAGAAATCTACATTCTTCCAAGATCCAGTGTATGCAAATGAATCTCATCTATATTAATTGTGAATGTTATGAAAACTCAACCAACTATGGGGTACCCAGGGCAAATTTGGAAAGTGCTGGCATTAGTGAAAAAATTTATTCCGTTTTGAGACAATTGCATGTCCAGAATTAAAGAACACAAAAATTAGGAAACTAAAAATTGCTCATGGTAGAACCTCATTTTAATTTTGCTATGGTTTTGCATTCCACTGGACCACAACGAAAGTGAGGTTTAAAAAAAAAAGGGAAGTATGGATGATGAGGAAATGCAGTTCTCTGAATGCCCAGTTGCTTCCATCTTCTAGAAGTCTCACCCTTCGAGAGAGAGAGAGAGAGAGAGAGAGAGAGAGAGAGAGAGTGTGAGTAATTACAGAGACAAGTCTATAATTATATCATATTTTCTTAAAATAAAGGGTTCCCAGAAACATAAAATCCAATAAGACAGGAGGAGCCTCCACGGAAAGTCAAAGCAAAACAGCAAAAGTAGAGGCTGACAAATGTGCAAACCAATAGGGAGATGATATAAAAAACCAGTTTATTCAGAATATTCATATCAAGGACCCGACACGGTCCGTGTTTCAGCGCCAAAGCGCCTGCCTCAGGGGTCACAATCAACTTTCTACAAAAAACAGGACAAATTAAAAACATAATATTAAGAGATTTCAAATAAAATATACCGGCCTTAATAAAATATGTAGCCAAACATATATGGACATTCATAATAGTATTGCTCATTTGTAAATATATAATGATAAATTATGTAAAAAATATTAATATATTATAATTATGTGAGCAGATATTGTGGACAGAGAAACACCAAACAATGAAATGTAATAACTGTCAAATAAATGACTGATAAATGAAAGGCATAGGTCAGGCTGATGAAACATCGACATATCTACATATATATTTATCCTGATCTAATAGTAAAAAATACATTCATACAACTTGAACAAGTAAAATACTTCAAGACATCATGATCCAACACCATTTAAAACTACATTATATTTACATCTTAATTATAAATATAATTCAATGAAATAATGTCAAACCTCTGAGAAGAAGCTGATAGGCTTGAATAATTCCTTTATGTATGCAAGTTAATCCACTGTAAAAGGATTAAAACATTTTTAAGATACTACAGAGGGATAAAATTCCTGTTATTTCATAAAAATGTAAATCTGTTAAAATGGGCCATTCTATATATACGTATATAGATCATCATCTTTATACAAAACATAGGTGTAAAACATGTATTTATGTCTAAACAGGCAAATGCCTAAGTAAACTATTGGAATGTGTTGTGCACTGTAATACCTAAATTGCTGAATATGTATGATTCGCATGAAACATTCCAAAATGGAGGGATAAAGAGTATATGTCACTTAATGACACTAGCTCACATCAAGATGTGAAGAGAACGAGAGAGCTATACAACACACCAAAAAAATATAGAGAGTTATAAATCAAATAACTGAAGAAATAATTATATAAAATGCCTTCCACAAAGAAAAAATGTATATACACAAACATACCGAATGGATAGGTATACAGAGGAAAACTACAAACAGACCCATTGCACCAAAAGACAAACACAAGTGTGACCAATAAATGCTTGAAAAACAGAACATACTGGGATGCGCTAGGCGGGGCTACACACCATATAAGGGTGTTTCTCCCTTATATGGTGTGTAGCCCAGCACATCCCAGGATGCACTGGGCAGGGCTGGGTGCCGCCATTTTGCGGCATTGAAGGAAGAGGAGGGAGGCAGGCTGCGTCCCTCCTCCAACTAAGGTAGGGGGGCCGGGAGAGGGTTCGGAGTTATTTTTACCAGGGATTCAGCAGCAGACAACTCGGGGAGTTGGGGTGGGTTGGAGGTCTGCCCACCCCTGTTGCTCGCTGGGAGGGGGGCGGCTGACCGGCGGCGGCGACCACTGGACCACCAGGGAGTCTTTTTCTGGGGGTTTGGGGGGCTGGAGACCCACCAGATCTCCAGCCCTCCCTGAACCTGGGGGGTGTGGGATCGTCGGGGGGGGGGGGGGAACCAGAGATCCGCCGGACCTCCAGCCCCCGTTGCTCGGGGCAGGGGTAGTCAGGGCCTGGTGGTCCCATGGACCTCCAGCCCCTGTGTTTGACAGGTTTGGGATTTTGACAGCCCAGATCTGTCAAACAAGTGCGGGAGGATTGTGCTGAGCGCATTCTCGGCACAATTCGCCCACACTTCTACCCCATGATCAGAGATAATTGCGCTGCTTAAATTTGCATGCATTATCTCTGATCATCGGTGCAGTAAAGCCCGTGCTGTTCCAGCGCTGTTTGGAACAGCGCGGGGCTTTTGATCATGAGGGTGTGAATGGGCCTACCAAGCTGCTTTGTTTGACCTCTTGCGGCGATTTGCCAGGTGGAGTATGCAGCACAATATGTGCGTGCTGAAAATCGGGTATAATTTAAGCAGTTTTCCTAGCACTACTTTCAAAGCTGCACGTACATAAATATCTTAATTTAACTTTGCTGAAACTCTCACAGGGAAATAAAATATTGAATACTTTTGTATATAAATGCAAAGTTATACAATCAGGCTCTGAGAGGGATCATACCTTACCAATGGCCCTTTACCTTAAAGATGGTGTGAGCTGTGGAAGAGGCCTTATTTTTAGAGTTTGAACCACATGGACTTCGTAGAAATTGAGGGCGATAGGTTAAGAAAACTGCCACTACTTTAGTCACTTCTCTGCCTCATTTAAATAGATTTAAACAAAATGACAAGGCCACTGACAAGCTCTAAGAAAAAAGCAGTGAGGATTGGAGAAATGAAGATTCATGCAGTGTTGGTGAGAAATGTGTGCATGATTTCAACTGTCACTGCCATGAAACTGCAGGGCAGAAAGAACTGATTTGCATATGTAGTCCCTTTTCTCAGCCTGGGCCAAAGAATGGTGGAGGAGAAGAGGAATATGGATCCAAAATGAAGGATATAGGTACATGAACACTTTGAATACATCTTATTTTCATTCATTGGTAATATAAATCAAGCTTTCTTCTTGTAATTAAATAAAAAAGACGTGTTAATAATGAGTTACAAGAAAGAGATCCATTACGGAACACACAAAATAAATTGCCACTTCAAGGTTTGCTTATAGAGCAACGTAAAACATTTAGATTAAACATTAAGTCCCCATTTTATTTTGAGATTTGGCTTTACTTTTCCACATCACTTAGCATTAGAAAAAGGAAGGAGGCACACTTCCCCCCCCCCCCCTACAAAATTCCACATACCATCAGTGTAAAATCCCACCTCTAATATAAAATGAGACAGAGAGGAAATTAATGGCGCGCTCTCACAACAAGCAGCTTAATTCCTGTTTTGAAGAGACGAGGAGGCTTCTTTCGAAAGCGCTTGGTCTGCTCAGACGAGACTGTTTTCATGATTCTGCAGAAATAGCTGCACTGTACAATAATTCTCTGTTGGTCTTAGGGCTTCCTCCTGTAGAATTGGGCAACTCTGCTAAACAATTCCAGAGATCAGCTGTGAGCTCTAAAGCGGAAGTTCCCACTGAAGAAAGTCCATTCATTTCTTTCTTAAAACATGAACTGAATTTACACGCTCATCCAGGAATAGCTAAAACTGAGCCCATTGCACTGGAAAATGGAGCAAAGTTCACGGCAGAACAACAGTGGGAAATAGAGCTTAGCTCGTTGTATTGCACTGGGAATTGATGTAGAGCTTCTCCATATTGTGAAACTGCGCAGAGCAAAGCCTCCTCCTAGGGGTGGGCTGACCATTAGGCTACCTGAGACGGGGACCTCAGGCAGCACTCTTTCAGGAGCAGCATCTTCCCCCTTCCTTCCTCTACTCCATTCCCCAATTTTACCTTCTTTTTAGGTTTTTTTTTTAAGTCGGGAGCGGCAGCGATTTCCATAGGCTGCCCTGCTGCCGGCACCCGCATCTTCCCTTTACTGCAGCTGCCTCTCTGATGTAACTTCCTCTTTCCTCAGAGGCAACTGAGGAAGAGAAGAGGCCAGAGCTAGAGGGAGGGCAGCATATGGGAATCGCTGCCACCGCCACCAGATTTAAAAAGAAACCATAAAAAGAAGTCAGGAAATGGGGTGAAGGGAGGAAGGGGGGAGATGCCAAAACTTGGCTTGGGGGGGGGGAAGCCTCTCAGCCCTGCCTCAGCTGAGATGCTTCAGCCGCCCCTGCCTCCCCCACTACACCACTGTGGTAAACTGGCATCAAGGAAACTATCCTGGGCCACCTCAGACCAGCTACTTTTTGTTGCTGACATTTTGAGAGATTATTTGCCTTATGCTCAAGCCATATGTATGGAAATCAGAGCTGCCAAATTACCCTTTCCAGGAGGGAGACTTTTTGACCAGTCCTGGTTTTAAACTTACATCCCAAAGCAGTGTGGTATTTGTAGTTCATGATTCTATCCATTAAAATTAGTACTGCAGGTTCCATAATGCACCAGGATAAGGTTGGCAGAAATCCAGGACCGGCCAAAAAGTCTTTCTCCTGGAATGAGTATCTTGGCAGCTATGGCAAACAGTTCCACTTCATCAAATGTCATTTTCAGGGTATGAATAAATTATTGACAATTTGGCATAATGTGTAAGACAGGGAAGTCCATTGGTAGTACACCATAAGCATAGTCTGACAAAGTTCTTGTGGCAGGACCTACCTGGCATTGGATTTACTAATGTGACCCACACCATCTGGACACAGTGATGGCATAAAATTCATTCACTGAACTCTACTCCACAATGCACTGTAACAGGTTCTGCTCTACTCCTCGATACAGTATGCTGCGTTTCACTTCCTTTGTGAATTTCTTGATGTAGTGTTGGCTATTCAACATGTCCTGATGCACTGTAGCAAGATCAGGCTGAGAACTAGGGAAGCTGGATTTAAATCCCGCTGCTGCTGCTGCTGTTGCTCCTTGTGATCTTGGCCAAGTCACTAAACCTTCCATTGCTTCAGGTTCAAGTTTAGAGTGTGAGACCCGTTGAATGCAACTTACCTTACACTACTGAGAAAGGCGTGAGCTAAATTCAAAATCCTTTACTTCCCTACCCTTCAACTTTCACTGCCTGATAAAAATGGCAAACTCAGCTGTACTCAAGATAGTGCGGTGAGCTTGGCTGTACTCCAGAGTACGCTGTGGCAGATTCAGTTCTTTTTCAGATACAGCCTAACACGCTTGCCTCTGTTTCCCTGCTATCCTGCATTCCTCAACTCCTGTCCTTGTGGTATGCTTCACTTTCTATCAGAATCAGTTGGCCATCTTAATTGGACTAGTTAGATATCTGCTTCTGTAGGTAGTCAGAGCAGCTCCAGGTCTAGGCAGTGTGAGCATTGATGCGATCAGGATGATTTAACAGCAAATGAGAATTTGCAGGCCATTTTCATATTAGATCTAATAACAGCCCTCCTTGTTCTCTTGTGCTTTTTAAAACACTGACTGCTGATGCAAACTCCTCTGCTTCACTCAACTTTTTGGGGAATAGATGCTGTGTAAAGTGACACTGAGGTTCTATGTCACATGCAGCTCAAGCACAGCAGTAATTACTGTAAATCCTATAACTTGCCCAGTGGCTGCTGTTTTATCTCAGTATCTCTGCTGCACAAAGTTGCTGATTGTCCACACATGCCTTGGTTTGTACTTTTGCCCAGGGCTGGGCGCTTAAAGGTTTTTTTTTCAATGGGGAAAGACCAAAAGGATATCCGGCTAAATTCTTGCTAAATCAAATTACCTGTATGTATGCGCGGCCCACACAGACGCGCTCCTCTCAGCTGATCTTCGCTGCATGTGCAGGACGTCAGACGCACAGAAGGCAGCGTACAAGTGAAGATCAGCTGGTCATAGACTACTTTATTCAGCTAAGATATGGAGTTGTGTTATAAGAGTTCTGGTGTGCATGATAGCAGATGTTTCTTCTTCCTGGCTCTGCTTCCTGCCCTTACAGTCCTGAACTCTCAACTCTCTTTCCTGACCCATCTGTGCCTCTACCACTGCCTAGCTCCAAGAACTGCATGGCGTGTTAAGCTTTCTTTACACAAAGTTAACTTAATTTTGTGTGTTCTGCACAGGGCCGGCGTTAGGGGGTGGCAAACAGGGCAGTTGCCCTGGGCCCCCATACCATAGGGAGCCACAAACCTGCCTCAAACTAAAGGAATTATGGGCTAAAGGCCAGCTTTTGGGCCCCTTCCTCAGTTTCTCCCCGAGCCCCTGAATGTCTAACACCAGCCCTGGTTCTGCATGTCTCTTGAATTTAGCTTTCCTTCTTCCTTACCAGAATATTATCCCTACCTCCTAATAAATGTGTGACTTAAGTCTACATGGATGGGTTTCTAAAGGTTCGCTGTACGATTTTAATGTCATTTTTGGCTCATTTTGTAGTGTAGGTGTTAAAGTAAAAGAGAAGAAGAAAATTGAATGTTTAAGATTCAAGGGAATTGACAAAATTCACGAATCTAAACAGCAGTGCACAAGCCACTGTGGGTAATGTGCTCAGAGTGGTAAACAGGTCTGAGAATAACAGGACAGCTGCATTGGGCTTCCAGGGATATTGGGGGTAAGCTGCCTAGAGGAGCAATGGTTAAAAACAAATCAGTAAGCCTGGGGAAGCAGGATGTTTGGACGCAGCCTGACCAGTTTTGGTGGTTGTGTGGAGTATTACAGCATTTGGTAAGAAGACACAAAAAGGGGGCCTGAGTGTTGGATCCAGCATTGATGTGGTACATACTGAAGAGGAAGGCGAGACAATAACAGGAAATGGTAGAAAAAAGGGTTGCAAAGGGGTTAAGGGAATAGGTTGGGTTTGTATATTAGAATATATACACTAACCTACCCAAAGTGAACTTCAACCGGGCAGACTGGACAGACCAATTTTATCTTTCTGTGGGTAATTTTTTTAAAGCATTTCTTACATGTAAAACACTTTAATTTCAGAGAGTGGCTGTTTTGTGGGTGTATATGCTTATACGAGTATGTGCGCTGAAAAGAACGTATGCACTCATCAGTCTGCCCATTGGTGTTCTGGGGACAGTGCTCGGGCAGAGCTGGCCTGTGTTGTGAGGTACATGTGTGTATAGGTATCCACAAAAAAGATACACAGGTCATTGCCAAAACATTTGTTGAAATGCAAGTATTAATCCAGCACATGTCCTAATTTCTTTGCTCATCTCTTTCGGCTTTGCCAGGTTTTCTTCCCCGTGTTCTTTTTGAGATCCTTTGTATATTTTCAGCGCTAATCTTTTCACTCTTGCTTTTTCAATCACCTCTGGAGAACCACGTGGATTTCCCTTTCCTCTGATTTACTTCCCTAACACAAAGATTTATTACCATATCTATAGCTCTTTGTAGTGCATTTTTTCTAGCAAAAAAGGTACCAGTACTCAAAAGCAAGGCCGCCCTTTAGGGGCGGGGTAATCACTGAGGGACCCACCCCAGAATAGCCAGGCCCCCTGCAACCAGTCACAAAATCTGTGACAAGGCAGAATTGGTGTGTAGAGCCTGAGCTCTTTCATTAAAACTTGGGGTCCATGAGTCAGTTTTAGCAGACAATGGAAAAGGTACTCCCAAGTACCCCCCTCAAAAAAAGAATCCCTGGTTCTTTGTAATTAACCCACTTCTTGTATTTCACCTGGCTCCTCTCATCCTACCAGTCCCTCCTTGGCCATTTTACCTATATTTGTGGGGGGGGGAAAAGGAAATTTATGCATCTACATTTACACTGGATGTGACACAGTTTCCTACCCAGACATTTGAGACACTGTCTCCATTCATAAGCACCAGGTTCAATACTGTCCTTTCCCTCATAGGTTCTGTTAGCATTTGTCTAATGGTTTGGTTATTATGGTAAGATATTATCCTTCATCACAACTGGAACCACTGAAAGCTATGGAAACTGTATCTCAAGGTGGTGAACAGATTGGCCTGTAGGTCTCATACCACGGTTGCAGGCGTATATGCTATGATTTGGCCTCATTAATTACATGGGTCTTTTATGGAGCTGAAAATTTCAGTAATTCCCTTCGGAAAGCAATATTTGTTTTGTTTAAAATGACAGGCTATGGTTCGGGTTAGGCAATTTGTGGGAAATTTGGGTTTGCTCCATCTCTGTAGCAAGATAAGGGATGCAGAGAGGTGAGTGCAGATGTTCATCCCAGGGCTTCTATTTCATAACCCAAGAGGGAATGAAAAGCAAGGTGATGTGCAAAAAAGTAATTCCATGATAGAGCTAGCCCTGTTATCATGCACTAACTGTGGTGCTGATCAGAAAGCTACTACAGTTAATGAGGCGTTTGCACACATGTTACCAGATACATGATGAAGAAAGGGGTTTAGTGAATAAACTAAGTAGACATCAGCACATAGCATATTAAATTGAATGGTAGTGATGCAGAGAAGCACACAGAAAATTTTAAGGCGCACACAATGCGAGAAATGTACTGTCACATCCAAGGAGACATAGAAAGAATAGCATTTGGTCAGAAAAGCTATTAGCCACTCCGGCCCCTGAAACCGTTGTTCCTTCCCTCCCACCTCCTGATATGACCCCCTGAACCCTCCCCCCCCCCCCGCCCCCAAAACAAAATAGGAACAGCCCTGGCGTTCCCTGGCGTTGGATCAAGCATGAATTTGGTACAGACTGACAAGGAACACAAGATAATAGCAGGTGTTAGACAAATAAGGGAAGTTTTCCTTTAGTTGGTAGTATGGGTGCAAATTATTTTAGTTGGCCGACTGATACCATGTGGTACATCCCAGGATGCACCATGTGGAATCAGGTGTCACTATTTTCAAAGATAGCAGTGAACAGGCAGGAAGGGAGTAAGCATCGCCCCTGCCGCTTCTTAAAGATATGTCAGGAGGGGTCTGAGAGGCCTGGTGGACTCAAGGGTGCCACTAGACATCAGGGAAATTTGGGGGGAGTGTGTGTATGTGTGTGTGGGGAGAGGGAGGGAGGGAGGTGGATTGTAGTGTCATCTTGGGGTGGGATTGGGGTGCTATTTGTATTGGAGGGTGGGTCAGGCAAGATCAGGAGGTCAGAGGATCAGGGATCATCTCGAGGGGTAGGGGGATTGGATGGTTAAGGGGATAACACCAGGGGAATTGCTTTTGACTCGTAACCACTCGCCTCCACCTACCCTCCTCTCCTCCTTCCTGTACACATTAATTGATTTGATTTGCTTACTTTATTTTTTGTCTATTAGATTGTAAGCTCTTTGAGCAGGGACAGTCTTTCTTCTATGTTTGTGCAGTGCTGCGTAGACCTTGTAGCGCTATAGAAATGCTAAATAGTAGCAGTAGGGCAAAGGATCCAGGGAACTTTTTATGGGGGAGTGGTGTGGAAGTGATCCTTCACACAGCAGTGGTGTTTTAAATGTCCCTCTTCCTTTCGGCACATGAGCCAGACACCACTCGCGCACTGACAGGAAGAGGGACGTTTTGCAATGAACTGCAGTTTACTGCTGTAGTATGCACTATTTTTTTCTAACGGTGCACACTTTTATTATGACAGTAATCTGTAGGCTCGATTACTGCACCTCAGTGGTAATGTTTTTGTGGAAAGCTCGCATTACAAGTTGTGTAGTCAGTGGCTCTACCGCACGGCTTTTTGCTTCTGTGTTAGCTTATGCTATTAGTAAATAGACCCTGTTGCATATAATAGTAGCTGAGATAAATTATGCATGTGCTAACATGGTAGTAAATCTAAGCCTAATATAGGTACCTAGTGCTGAAATCAATACTAAGTCTCTAACTTTTTTCCCCTCGCTCTAACTCTGCTCATTCAGTCTTCTAAATATAGATGTTCAATCTTAGTCAGGCATCTAAATCGGTCCCTTTGAAAACTAACTTCCCTAACCTTTGAAAACTGATTCCTGAGAAGTGGTGTTATAGACTGCTACTCAGGTTGGGAAAACACACACACTTTTGCAAATCTCTCTCTGTATTTTCTATACAATGTGGGCAGAAAAAGACCTCAGCCACCCTAGATTAAAAACAAACTGAATAGCAATTTCAAATTAAAATCAAGTAATATTTGTACAGCAGAGAAGATCTATCATATTTCTTAAAGCAATTACTCAATAAGCAACAAACAACTGGAAATACTGAAGTACACAATTGTAAGAAGTCCAAAACAGCGAAAGAAGGCGAAAAAAAATAAAAGAAAAACTCTTGAGTATAGGAACCAAGGCTGCAAAGCATCCACTCCAGACTCAAGGCTTCTTTATTAAGAGCTCCTTTTACTAAGCTGCAGTAAAAAGTGGCCTTAGTAAGCGGTTATGTGGGTCATTCCCCCTCGATAAGACCATTTTTACTGCAGCTGTAAAAATGCCTTTTTTTCTATTTTTTTGCATTAATGGACATTCACTAATGTTGCCATTTTTCAAAATTACCATGGGAGCACTTATTGCTGTCTATTTTGTAGGCAGTAAGGGCTGCTTTATTATCTGTGCATTGACCAGATAGCACATGGTAACGTACAGAGTGAGGCAAAAAAATTAACCCTCTACAGTTTTTTTTTTTTGCAGTTTTCTTAGCAACCGCTTTGAATTTCAACAAGAAATTTTACATACTTAGACATCATACTTACGTATCACTATTGGAGGAGCAGGCCTAATGCTAAGGGCAAAGTATCAGCCTGCTTGTCCGACATTGCTGCTTGGATGTCCAACCGCCACCTGAAACTGAACATGACCAAGACAGAGCTTATTGTCTTTCCACCCAAACCCACTTCTCCTCTCCCTCCACTCTCTATCTCAGTCGATGGCACCCTCATCCTCCCCGTCTCATCTGCCCGCAACCTCGGAGTCATCTTCGACTCCTCCCTCTCCTTCTCTGCGCATATCCAGCAGATAGCCAAGACCTGTCGCTTCTTTCTCTATAACATCAGCAAAATTCGCCCTTCTCCTACTAACCTACAAATGCACTCAATCTGCAGCCCCTCATTACCTCTCTACCCTTATCTCCCCTTACACTCCTACCCGTAACCTCCGCTCACAGGACAAATCCCTCCTCTGAGTACCCTTCTCCACCACCGCCAATTCCAGGCTCCGCCCTTTCTGCCTTGCCTCTCCCTATGTTTGGAATAAACTTCATCTTCATCTCCCCAACTGCAAAGGCCTCAAATATAAAACCTATTATGCATCCAACTTCTCCGTTATAGGCAGCCAACTTTGGAATGCCTTACCTAGACATATCCGGAAAACCAATGAACACCTGCCCTTCCGCAAGCTGCTGAAGACTTACCTCTTTAAGCAAGCCTACCCAAACGACCCTACTTAATTCTAGTATCAAGTCCATAACACCAAGTCTGCCCACATCCCAATCCTTTCCCCACATCTTTCACTATTGTCCCATTCTATACAGCTGTGTTATCTCCGTGATACATTATATCATACTTTGTATTATCTCTGTGATACATTGCTACATACTTTGTATTGTCTCTCTGATACCTTGTTCCATACTCTGTAAGCCGCACTGAACCTGCTATTAGCGGGAAAAAGCAGGGTATAAATGCTACAAATAAATAAATAACTTCCTGAGCCCATACGCCAAGCACCCTCCCTGTCCGTCTTCAAATCCTTGCTCAAAGCCCACCTCTTCAATGTCGCCTTCGGCACCTAACCATTCTACCTCTATTCAGGAAATCTAGACTGCCCCAATTTGATTGTATGCACATTTTGTCCATTAGATTGTAAGCACCTATGAGCAGGGATGTCCTTCTTTGTTAAACTGTACAGTGCTGCGTAACCCTAGTAGCACTTTAGAAGTGTTAAGTAGTAGTAAGTAGTAGTAGTAAGGGCACAGGTCTTGACATCCAGAGGTGGCCAGTTCAAATCCCACTGCTGCTCCTTGTGATCTTGGGAAGTCACTTCACCCTCCATTGCCTCAGGTACAAACTTAGGGCCCTGTTTACTAAGGTGTGCTAGCGTTTTTAGTGCGTGGGTATCCCTAGCATTAGCACGTGCGCTAAAAACGCTAGTGCTCCTACTGCTCGGCTTCGTATATGGGGCCCTTATATTGTGAGCCCTCCAGGGACAGGGAAATACCCAGTATACCAGAATGTAACTCACCTTGAGCTACTATTTGAAAATGGTGTGAAAAAAATCCAAATAAATAGCAAATATAACAAATAACAACATTTAATTATCTTAAGTTACTTTGTTGATGCTGATATTTTAGCCTTACTACCTAGCAATTTTTCAAAATTAAAAAATGTTCAAGCTAAAACACAGTAAAATAATGTCATTCAATTGATACAGTTAACAATGTGTCAGAGTTTCGCAGTCACTGTGCATGCTCAAAGTGTCGCCCCCAGTGTCACGCCCCTCACCTCCTCTTCGGCGGGACACTCAAGCGGCCGAGAACACCCGCCTTCGTAGCGGGTCCGTTGCTCCAGTCTGTGCAGCGCTCCCCCTCTCTCTCCTCAGCGCAGTGCGCGTGCCCGGACCACCATGTTGCCCTATGTCCTGCGGGCTCTGCGCGCCTCCGGGGCTGGTCGGGACCTTCGGCCCGCCTCCTTGCTCTGCGAGGATTGGCCCTCTCCGTGGGCGGACTCCTCCTTTTCAGACCACCTACCTATGGCAGCTCTCCTCTCCAGCTGATTCCTCTTAATGTCTGAAGACCAGCACTACTTATGGGGCGCTTTCTCTCTGCCTCATTGTTTCAGCTTCTATTTGGGGTAAGCGTTTCTCTACCGTGTTTTCTTGCTTGTCTTCTTATCCTGATACTGACTCTGCCTGTACCTGGATTACTCTCATGTCTGCTGCCTGCCTACTGACCTTGCCTGTACCTGGATTACTCTCGTGTCTGCTGCCTGCCTATTGACTCTGCCTGTACCTGAATTATTCTCGTGTCTGCTGCCTGCCTACTGACCTTGCCTGTGCCTGGATTACTCTCGTACCTGCTGCCTGCCTACTGACTCTTCCTGTACCTGGATCACTCTCTTGCCTGCTGCCTGTCTGGTCGTCATGCTCATCACCCTACTTCCTGCTCCATCTCGTAAACCCTGCAGGCCACCCGCACCTAGGGGCTCAACCTCTGGGGAACGGCGGTCAACGCAGGTGAAACCCGGGGTTATCCGGCTGCCAAGCAGAACCTGGTCCGAGTACTGGGCTCGGCAGCGCTCTACTTGGTACAAGAACTCACAGGTCTGACACCTAGCTTTAACACAGGCCTTCAGTGGCATTGGAACGTTAATAGCTTTATTGATCAGTCCATTTGGCAGGCTGTCCCAGATCATCTGCAGCGCTTCCTTGAGTTTGGCGTTTATTTGCAGCGTTGGGTGGAGCTTATGATAGGCCTACAACATTGCTCCCCAGACATGGTAGGGTTTAGGTCTGACAAATTTATTAACAGAAGTCTACATCACTGTGACATCATTAACAATAAGCTGGAACCCCTTTTTTTTAACACTCGACAATCGCTGGGTGGTCATGCTAAAAAGTCTGTTACTTTGTTGTGTTTAAGATAATCTTATTCCACTCCGCACATAATGTAGATAGTAACAACAAATAAAACTGTAAAATTTAATGTTGAAATTCCAAGCAGTTGCTGAGAAAACAGCAAAACACCGTCTAGGGGGTTACTTTTTTTGTCTCACCCTTTAAATGTAGTAACTAGTTACCACAGGAATGCCCACCCTCTTGCCCATGACACACCTCTTTAAAAAAAAAAAAAAAATATATATATATATATATATATATATATATTCTTTTAGCATGTGGCTCTATGCACAGATTGAAAATTACCTTAGGACACCTGAGTGCAACCCATGGTACTCCATTTTTTTTTTTTTTTTGCAGCTTAGTAAATAGATCCTTAAAAGAGCTCACAAGGATAATGCAGGTAATCCACTTAAAAGTGTTGTAGTAGCCAGAAAGCAGACAAGTGAGAGCTCAAAAAATATGCTCTTCATGGAGTGTATTTATAAGAAAAAGAGATCATCCAACTGAAGCACTCCTGGCCACACTTTCTAGGTTTCCTTGGAAACATCTGGAAACATTCAAACTTTAAGGCTAGAAAATCGCTTTCCACAATTTTTAAAATGCATCCCGAGGAGCCAGTCCTTATCGTAACTTAAGGCAAGAGTCACAACCAACGTATCAAGGACCACCTTGTCAGAATCCAAGCACTTGAACAATGCAAACACTCCCAATACATCCATTTCCTGAGAAGCTTCATCCTAAAGCTAAGATAATGTCTTATGCCCCATTAACAAATACTCACCTTGGTTTTCTCCAGAACTATATCAAGCTAGCACGACTGACAGGAACAGGTATCAATGGACCAGTACTTGCTTGGTTCAGATCCTATCAGACAGGCAACCATCCATAACGTTTGGCAGCAGCTCATCGCCACCATGAGTACTGAGCTGTGGGGTACCATGACACTGTCACCTATTCTGTTCAAAATATATACCTTAAGCCACCAGCTGAGATGATTGTCAATGGACACTCAGTTCTACAGCTACACAGATGAGATGTGACTATGATAGGGGTGTTCTCTGGTCTGGACTCAGAGTGACATTGAGCCCAAGAGAGCCTTCCAGTCCTCCAGTTTTCTGTGGTGTCTCAAGAGGGCTACTAACTGACCCCATTGCTTGAGCCTTTTTCAGCTAAAATGCTTGTCCGTTGGGCCAGGCACGGGTACAGAGCCTGGCAGAGAAAGTCAAGCCCAATTCCTCCCCTTTCACTTGCCCATACTAGAAGTAGCATAATGGGAAAATGGGATGGAGCAGCCACATGTCAGCATGCAGCCACCATCTTGGAGTCCAAGTCGCACTAACGTGACTTTGAGAATTTATTTAACTTTTATCCTGTCTTTAATCTTTGAAACATGCATTTCATATTGCTGTTAATGGGTAGACATTCAAACTATCTGTGATTGAGCAAACCATGTGGGTAGTTTTCACCATGTGGTTTGCTGTGATGATCAAAAAAAGAAATAAAAATAAACAAAACCCAACGTACGTGGGCCTTTTTTGCTTTAATTATTACCAAAAGCAAAGGAACCCATACAACTAGTGTTTTCTTTATTTTATTTTATAAGGCAAAACTATGCATGTAGACTTATTAATTCAGAACCATGACCTAATCCCACTCCAAGAATGCCTCATAAACTCACAGGCGTAAAAGTACATGTGGTGTTAACATGAACACATCCCTAAACCTGTGTTTAAGGTGATTGTTAAAAAAGCTATTTTCGTGAAAAGCAGTATTTTACCTGAAGGGACGGGGTTTCTTAATACACTCTGTGTGCAGTGCCAGCTTAACATTTAGGCAGACTGGACAGTTGCTTAGGGCAGCAGCTTCTTGGGGGAGGGGGGTGAGGAAGGGAAGTAAGAAGATCAGCTTCAGTCAAACCATGACAACAGATCCCAAGATCCATCAGTACACACATTAACCAGCAGGGAGGATAGTTAATTTTTATAAACCATTTACCTAGAAAGTGTTAATTAGCCTTGCTACAGATATGGATGAAAAGAGTATTATGATAAATAAGACATATCAGTTTTCTTCATCTGTTAAGATTCTGAGAGTTTAGTTGGATAATAAATTATCTCTAGAGACACAAATTAACACACTTACAAAACAAAACAAAACAAAATTTTCTGATGCGTAATTTAAGTCACATTTGGAAATATTTTGAGCAAGATCATTTTTGACTCATAGTCCAAGCTTTAATCTTAAATTTACTCGATTATTGTAACATCTACTTGGGAGCTTCGAGACAAGTACTGAATAAATTCCTTACCATACAGAATGTTGTGTTATGTTTGATTTATTCATTGAAAAGATTTGTTAGTGTATCTTGGTGTTATGAAAAGCTTCACTAGAACCAGTATATCTCTTGGATTATTTTGTTTTTACACAAAAATCTGGAGTTATCAGGTCACTAGACGTTTTTACTTTTCTCCTTTAAAAAAATCTAAGAACAAATAGATTATTGGATACTTTTTTTTGTTTTTTTCATTTAAAGCAATTTGTTTGGATAAGGCTATTAAAGATTTATTGTTGTCTAGAGTTAACTACAATCTGTTTTGTAAACAGGTAACGGCCTATCTATTTAGAAAATTTGTTCTAAATTATACTGATTAGAATATGGTTGTTAAGTGATAGTTAAGTTTAATGCTTTGCATTTCTTGGTAATGTCCAGTCATCTTAGATCATGTGATCCACATTAAACTGAAAGGTATAAAGCAGAATATAAATCCATTGTTAATGTTAAAATATCAAAAGTTTAATATTTTAAAATGTGATGTACAATAATTAGAGTATTGTATTGGACGACACGGTCTTGAGATGATGAAGGTGGTTGAGTTTGAGTATCACGATCTGAAGGGTCAGGGCCAGGAGCCTAAAAATTAATACCTTAGCCTGGGGAGCACAAGGCTGAAGCTTGAAAGACTAAAGGTTCTCCTAGGATGCTTAATACCTCTGCTGTGGCCTAGTCTGTTCTGTGTGTGTATCTGGTATTGGTGCTTTCCGGCTTGTGGTACAGCTTACAAACTAGTTAAATCATTACTTTCAAAATGCATTTGTTTTCCCAGTGTATGAGATAGGAAGAGGAAAGGGAATGTGGCAGACAAATGAGGACAGCTTCCCTGGAACTAAAGTCAGGGTAAACAGCTGTGAAGGAAGCTAAAACACCATGTAACAGGGAACTCTGGCCTTTGCATCCGTTTCCTATTATCCAGTTTAATATTGGCTGTTTCATCACCTGAGCACAGCTTGCTCAATCCTGAATGGATTCCTCTGGATTAGCAGAAAGGCCAATTGAATTTGAAATGAAGTTCACCCATGGAATACACTGAAAAAGCTACCACAGTCTGTGTGCTCAGTATACTGCTCCTATCCCTGCTGCCATACCTCTGCTTCAGACCTTATAGATTTATATATATCTCTCAGTTCCTCTTTACTGATTAGGCCTACTCTGATTAGGCCTACTAGCTGGCCTGGGAGCCATCACCCTCTCTATTTCTGATGCCTCCCCAGAACAGACCCCCATGGGACTGGGTAACCCTGGGTCAAGAAGGGGTATGAAAGGGGGGGCATTAAAACAAAGGCCTAGCCGGCCATATAGAGGGGTAGCTCCCTGCTGCTTCTCTGCAGTCCTGTGCTCATATCTCAGGCTTTCTCTTCACTAGGGTTACCATATGTCCGGACTTCCCCGGACATGTCCTCTTTTTGAGGACATGTCCAGGGCGTCCGGCGGGTTTTGCCCGCCCGCCTGTTTGTCTGGATTTCTGGACAAACGGGCGGGCAGGCAGGCGAACAGCGCTGTTGGTCTCCCCTCCCCTTACTTACTATCTGCCCTGGTGGTCTAGTGACCTCTTTGGGGCAGGAAAGAGCCCCCTCTTTCCTGCCCGGAGCACTGCCTGTCCTTGCCCTGCATCCTTCTCAGGCTCGGGATGCAAAATGGCCGCCGGGAGTTGAAGCGGCCTCACGAGAATTCAACTCTCAGCAACCATTTTGAATCTCGAGCCGAGACCGAGAAGGATGCAGGGCAAGGCAGCGCTCCAGGCAGGAAAGTGGGGGCTCTTTCCTGCCCCGAAGAGGTCACTAGACCACCAGGGCAGTAGATAGTAAGTAAGGGGAGGGGAGGGGAATATGTGACAAGGGGGAGGGGAGGTGACGGGGAGGTGACGGGGGGGCAGAGGAGGGGAATATGTAACCCGGGGGAGGGGAGGGGAATATGTGACAAGGGGGAGGGGAGGTGACAGGGGCAGGGGAGGGAATATGTGACCCAGGGGGAGGGGAATATGTGACAGGGGCGGGGTGAGAGCGAAAAAGGGCGGGGTGAGGATCCGAAAGGGGCGTGGTATGTGTCCTCTTTTTCAGAGGACAAAATATGGTAACCCTACTCTTCACACCCCCATTATGGGTATTCTTAAGAAAAAATGCAGCCCTCAAACCTAAAGGCTCTAGTTCCTTCTAAAATACAAGATGGGAACACCCACGATGGACAGAAAAGCTTATTATATCTCCTCAACCACTCTTCACAAATTAAGAGCAGACTACTCCAGAATGTTTCTCATACAAAAGAGATATAGGACAGTTTATTTATTTATTTATTTGTTGCATTTGTATCCCACATTTTCCCACCTCTTTGCAGGCTCAATGTGGCTTACAATACATCATGAATAGTGGAATTGAGAAGAGAATAGACAATTGGTATTACAGAAGGATTTTTGGGTTACATGATAATGATAAAGCATAATAGTGAAATAACAAGAAAACATTTTCAGATAATTTTGGGTACTTGTGGGGGATTTCACATGTGATGGTCTTAGTGATATGTTTTGTTGAAGAAATGAGTCTTCAGTAGTTTGAGAGTTTTTATTTTCTTTTAATTTTTTGCTTTATTTAATTTCAATTTGTTCTGTTAAGTTCTAGTGTGTGCTATTTTTTCCTGACATGTAGGACCCTTGAGAACCCTTGAGAATATGGCATGTTCAGCACCTCTCTGTCTTTCATCCAGCCCCCTACATGTCCAGCACCTCTCCCCTTCATTTCAATTCTCTGCATATCCAGCACATCTTCCCTTTCCCTCCAACCCCTCTGCAAATCCAGCACCTCTCCCTTTCCCTCCAACCCCCCCCCCCCCCCTGCAAATCCAGCACCTCTCCCCTTCCCCCTGCAAGTCCAATACCTCTCTCCCTTCCATTCTCTCCAACCCACTGCCCCTCACAAGTCTAGCACCTTTCTCTTCCCTTCACGCCCCTCCCTCCAAAGGCCAGCACCTCCATATCTTCCTTACCCCCCCCCCAAAAAAAAGTTCAGCACCTCTCCCTTCCCTTCAGTCCACTCCTCTTGCAGGGCAGCACCCCATTGTCTTCCTCACCCCTCCCTCACAAGTCCAGCACCCTTCCCTTCAGCCCACTCCCCTTGCAGGGCCAGAACCCCATTGTCTTCCTTACCCCCCCCCCCCCACGTCTAGAACCTTTCCCTTTCCTTCAGCCCCCTCCCCCTTGCAGGGCCAGCAGAGACCACTGTCTTCCTCACTCTCTCCACTCCTGCCGCAGCGCTTGTATTCAACGCTATCGACGCTGCCTCCTCCTGCACCTCACAGTCTCCTTCTCCCACCCCTGCGGCAGCGCTTGCAATTTGCTACCAGCGCTGCCTGACATCAACTCACAGACGCGGCGCTGATGACCTACTCTGGGACCTTTTCTCTGCTGCTTGCATTCCGCCCTCCGTAAACAGGAAGTTGAATCAGCGCGGCAGAGAGAAAGCCCCAGAGGAAAACATCGCGCCGCGTCTGTCAGCTGTCAGGCAGCGCCGATAGCAAATTACAAGCGCTGCTGCAGGGGTGGGAGATAGAGACTGTGAGGTACAGGAGAAGGCAGCGCCGATAGCATTACATGCAGGCGCTATGGCGGGGGTAGGAGAGGGCAAGGAGACAAGGTGACGGAGGTGAGGGACTCTTCAATCTGGATGGGCCTGAGACAAAACTGGGCAGGCCTGGGCCCATCCAGGCCCGCCCGTAGCTACGCTCCTGAATTTCACCCTTTCACTCTTCAGTTCTCCAGCTATCTTTCACCTATGAACTTTCCATCTCCTTCTCTCTTACCCTAACTATTCTGACTCACTCCTTCCTTTCTCTTTCACCCACTCCCTATTTCTACACCTCTACCCTCTGTACTCACCATCCACCTCTCACTCGTCTCTTTGAGAATTCCCATGGGCTCTCTAACATGGTTCTACCATAACAAACATCTCTCCTCCCTTCCCCTTCCCACATTCTTGTAGCCCAGCATCTCCTCGCTCATTCTTCACCCACATGTGTAGCCCAGCATCTTTCTGTCCCTCTCTCTTCCATTCCTATCATCCAGCATCTTCCTATCCTCTTTCTCTCTCTTCTACCCCCTATGGGCCATCATTTTCCTGTTCCCTCTCCCTTGCCCTCCACTGCTATGATGCAGCAGCTCTCTGTCCCCTCCCCTTTTACCCCATGTTGCCCCCCCTCAAAAAAAAGTGCAGCTTTAATGCTCAGCAAAGCTATAGCTTGGAGGAGAGAGCGACCACAGGAAACCCAGCCTAGTAGCAGGATACACAGCTACACAAATCCTGATGCTGTGCTCCTTCCTGGGTTGTATATATAGCAAACCATACACTGGAAGTGAAAGCCTACTAAAGTTCTGTTTATCACCTACACAACTCTGGAAGGAGTATGGCATCAGGGTTTGTATACCTGAATCTCCTGTGGGTCCAGTGTCTCTCCTTCTCTTTTCTCTATCCCCCCACAATCCAGGATCTCTCTTACTCATTTTATCTCTCTCCTTCCCTCCTTCCACAGCCTGGAGGCTCCCCCTTTCCCCATCCCCCTCCTCCCAGTCCAGTACTTCACCCCTCTTCTGTCCCCTTACCCTTCACAGGTCCAGCATTTCTCCTGTACCTTTCCCTCTAGAGATCTAGCACCTTTCCGCCCCTTACCTCCATCTCCCCTGTTCTCTCTCAGCCCCCATGAGACAGGACCTCTCCCCTCATCTTTCTTCAGCCCCACCCCATTAACCACCTTCCCTCTTCTTCCCTCAGCCCTCCCCCCGACCTCCCCTTCTTTGGTCCTGAGCCCTCCCCCACATAACTCCAGCACCTCATCCTCTTCTGCCTGAGCCCCCTCCCACTACTCTGGCATTTCAGTTTCTTCTGCCTTTAACCCCCCCTCTCACTACTCCAGCACCTCAGCCTCTTCTACCCTGGGCTCCCCCCAATGTCTCAGGCACCTCAAAGCCTTCTGTCCTGAGCCCTCGTCCACTACTTCAGCGCCTTACCCTCTTCTGCCCTGAGCCCCCCATGACTCCAACACCTCAGCTCCCCAAGGATCCAGAACCTCACCCTCTTCTGACCTCAGGACCTCGCAACTCTCCTTGGCCAACCCCATCCCCCAGCGGTCAAACCTCAGCAACAGCAATCACAGTGAACTACCTGGGCTGACCCAGAGCTTTTCCTCTGCAGCTGTCCTGTCCTCTAACGCAACTTCCTGTTTATACAAGGGGGGAACAGCAGCAGAGGAAAGGCTCTGAGTCAGCCCAGGCAGTTCGCTATGACTGCTGTTGCTGGTGATGAAGGGAAGGTTTGACCTCCGAGGAAGGAGTAAGAGGAGTGAAGTACTGGAGGAATATAGTAAATATTTTTGCTACAGTAACTGTTCTGTTTGCCACTTTGTTTTTTTTTGGGGGGGGGGTCCCATTTTTATGGAAGAAGAATGTTGCGATTGAAGATGGAACTGTGGTGTGCAGTTTACACTTGTGTTGCTCATAGACCTTTGGGTCATTATTGCTCTTAAAGTTATTTGAATATTGAATACCACTTTGGATTCTCATCCTTCGATTCCAGAGACTCCTGATGCACAGCCCATGTCGAGTCATCTAGAAGTGTAATAAAGGATTGATGGCACCAATTATCTTCTGTTTTTGCCTTCTCCATTGTGTTTTTCTGCCTGCTACTTTGTTGTGCCTTTGCCACTCCTGCTGATACAAGTGGCTTAAAAAACATTAAGGCCCAGATGCACAAAACCTAACGAGCCAGCAACATGGTTTTTATATCAGTTCTATGCACAAAAGGGTTCTCTGAGCTATTTTCTTATCATGGTAGCAGCTAACAAAAATGGAATGCAAAGCTTTTATAATAAGCTAAGTAGTATACAAATGTTCATGCAAGGTGATGCACAGCCATTTTCTGACACGATGCACAGAAGCAGTCCCTAGCTTTACTGTGAAAAAGTTAATGGGAGGTCTGGAGCTGTCGGTTCTGATATCTCCAGACCTCCCTTTAAATTTGAGTGAGCGTCAAACAACAAAATATCGGGGCAGAGGGACTGCTTTTAACCAGAACAAAAAAAGTGTGACAAAAATCCAACTTGAAAGGCTGTAGGGAGTTGATGAGTCCCTGCAATAGGAGGAAAGGATCCTGTTTCAGCTGTCTGGGGCCAGGAGATATGAGGGAGAACCGCAGGATTTCTTGTGCTTCCGCTGCCCTGTCCTGCCGTCTGGCAAGGAAGTGGGGGCGGCAGAGGAGAGAAGAGAACCCCAGAGCCCACTATTGAGAAGCCAGGGGTGGGGGAACTGCTCTTCCTGAGGGCTGCAGGTGTTTCAGCTGTCTCCCTCCTCTCGTGTTTTGCGGTGAAGAAAGCGGCAGATTGCTAAGGCTCCCAGCATTGGGGTCCCACCCCCTCCCCAGCAAAAGAGTGCAGGCTCCCAGCTTGTTTTAAAAAAAAAAGCTACAATGGCTCTCACACACGCAGCTTGTCTGCGTCTGCATATATGAGAGTCATCTGTAGCATGCGCAGAGCAGTCACACTTACTGATGGTCTGCTCTGCGCATGCTCAGCTGGCCAACTGGCTTCCTCCCTATCGCATGCAAATGAGCTGGGTTGCAAAAGCAACAAGCAGCTCATTTGTATGCAGTTCTCATTGGGAATCCATCTGTATTTCAAAATCAGTAATTTTTATCGATTTTGAAAATACGAATGGATTCTTAAGAGGGATCTTAGTGCATCTGGTCGTAAATAAGCACTGGTTTAGAACAAGAAATCTGAAGTTCTACGATTTACTGACTGGAGTTATAGAACCAATACATTTCTTTGTATACCTAGTTTCCTATGCTCAGGCAGCTACCTTGGCACATACAAACTAACCTGATGGTTACACACCCAAGCCATGCTGTACACATGCCCCCTTTTAAATCTGAAAATCTAGGGCCATCTACATGTGTAAATAGCAGCATTTTGAAATTTGCATTTACATATGTATGCAATCTACACATATACATCCGCTGTTTATATATGTAGATATCTGCACCTCCCCCATCCGTCACCAAAACCAAGCATTAACATTTGAGAGGAAGGACCAGTATGGGCTTGGTACTGTTCTAATTATGGTACCTGCTGCCCGTATCCTTTCCCTTTCAGTATGTTACTTGAAGATTTGTATGGAGTCTGTCCATGTCAGCACAGTACAAGCAGAACAGCTTCAAAGGGCTATTACTGTAACTAGTGGGATCAAATGGTTTAAAAAAATGACCCCCATGCAGAGTGGTTAAATATAGTTGCTTTAGTTTACAGGATGGCTATGTTTAGTCACTCTAAATGTAAAAACTCATGTGGGCATAACTTGATTGAAGAAGAGAAATGTACAGATGGATTGAATGTAACCAAAAAAAAAAGAAGAATGGAAGACTATTATCCAAACTCTATTAATTAGTATATCTAACATCCGCAATTATATACATATATTTGAGTGTCTCTTATAAGAAGTGACAATGTGTATTTTCAAAGCACAAAGTAACGTTGAGGGGCATTTTAAATATGACGTCCAAGTCCAACTTTGGATGTTTTGCATAAAACATCCAAAATCTGAATAAGAAAGAAGGTAATTTTCGACAAAGAAAAATGTGTTGTTTTTTTTCCAAAACTACTGTTTTGAACAAGGTTTTGTGCTTTGGATGGTTTTGTTTTGGGTCCATTTTAAAACAAATAAGTTCAAAACAGAGATTCATGGATCCTCAGGAGCTTAGCCGAGATTGGATAATAGAGCCAGTAGTGGGAGGCAGGGCTGGTGGTTGGGAGGCGGGGATAGTGCTGGGCAGACTTGTACGGTCTGTGCCCTGAAAAAGACAGGTACAAATCAAGGTAAGGTATACACAAAAAGGTGGCACATTTCTTGGGCAGACTGGATGGACCGTGCAGGTCTTTTTCTGCCATCATCTACTATGTTACTATTGGGATGTAGGAGGAGCCATCATTTTTAGTAGACTGGTCTCACAGACATCCCAGGAAAGCAATGGGGCACCCTAGAGGGCACTCCTGTGCACTTCAAATGCTCCCAGGTACACATCTCACCTTTGCTTCCTTATCTTGTCCCCTGAGCCCTCCAAAACCCACTGTCCCCCACTGTACACCAGTACAATAGCCCTTATTGGTGAAGGGGCACCTATATGTGGGATTAGTAGGGTTTTCGTGAGTTTGGGAGGGATCACAGTTTCCGCCAGAAATGTGACAGGTAGAGAGACATAGGGACCTGAGTCTTCCACTGTGTACTGCACTGACCATTACACTACTCCAGGGACCTGCATTCTACTCTAATAGATCTGCCTTTATTATCTGAGGCTGATAAGTCATATTTGTATTTACATTTTAGGGTGGGTATTGGGGGTTACCCTTGATTCCCTCCTGTGGTCTTCTGGCCATTTAAGACACCGTTTTGTGAATTATTCCTTCTGAAAACAGGTCTAGACCAAAAACTTCTTAGTTTTAGTCCTGTTTTGCTCCATTGTGGCTGTAAAACGTCCAAGGGTTAGGTATGCCCTAATCCCACCTTTGAAATGCCTGTGACACACCCCTTGTGATTTGGACGCACTGCAGACGAATTGCATAGATAAACGTCTGCAAAATAGGTTTTGAAAATGCCAATTTTTACGTTTTTAGAAGAAAAATGTCCAAATGGTGCTTTATGACACTTTTTGAAAATGAGCCCCATAGTTTATTGGGAGGAAACAGCCTTGGAATTTATCTCTGCACTTAAGTTCTGGCGTGCTTCTCCACATTCAATCATCGGCATGGACAATATCCCATCAAACGTTTATTCACGTTTATTCAGACAGACAGAACACAATAGCAGCTAAGTTCTTTTGCATAAAGATATTTTAATTTTTTTTTTTTTTAGAGTAGGCGGATAAAAGTTTGATGGTATGCTGTCTATGCTGATGACTGCATGTGCAGAAGCACACTAGAAATTAAGGGGGAGTCTTTTACTAAGGTGCACTAGCATTTTTAGCTCACGCTAAATGCTGAAGACACCTATAGGAATATAATGGGCATTTCAGCATTTAGCCAGCTGATTTTTTAGTGTGAGCTAAAACCTCTAGTGCATCTTAGTAAAAGACCCCCTAAGTGTTGTGATAAATTTTGAGGCTGTTTACTTCCAAGAAATTATTCCTCCTGAAATGCTATGAAACATATGTATAGGATTGTGAAGCTTAGATATACTAATTAATAGAGTTTGGATGCACTAAATATTCCAGTACTTGGTGAAAATCCACTGCTAAGCAGCATAAAAAGTATTGTGCTTTTTTGGGATCTTGCCAGGTACTTGTGACCTGGATTGGCCACTGTTAGAAACAGGATGCTGGGCTTGATGGACCTTCGGTCTGTCCCATTTTGGCATTACTTATGTACTTATATACTTACTAGTAAAAAAGGCCCGTTTCTGACACAAATGAAACGGGCACTAGCAAGGTTTTCCTCGGAGTGTGTATGTTTGGGAGAGTGTATGTGAGAGTGACTGTTTGAGAGTCAGAGTGAAAGTGTGAGTGTGTGAGAGAGAGAGTGAGTCTGGGTGTGAGTGTGTTTGTGAGAGAGTGTGTGTGTGAGAATGAGAGTGTGTGCAAGTGTGTATGTGAGACACAGTGTGAGAGAGAGTGTGTGTGTGTGGGCGAGAGAGAGAGTGTGTGTGAGACACAGATTCTCTGTCAGAGTGAGTGTATGAGACCAAGCGAGTGTGTGAGTGACTGTGTGGCACATAGAGAGTGAATGTGATACAGTGTGAGACAGAGTGTGTGAGAGTGAGAGTCAGAAAGACATTGTATATGAGAGAGAGAGTGTGAGTCGTGCCCTCCCAATCCATGGCCATCTGTCCCTTGCCCCCTCCATTCATCCTTTTCCAGCAATTCCCCTCTCTCCCTGAGCCCTGCCCTCCCAATCCGTGCCCATCCATGTTCCTCTGTCACCTGCCCCCTCCATTCATCCCTATCCAGCAATTCCCATCTGTCCCTGAGGCCTGCCCTGCAATCCATATCCATCCATGCCCATCTGTCCCCTCCATTCATCCCTATCCAGCAATTCCCCTCTCCTTGAGTCCTGCCCTTCCAATCCATGCTCCTCTGTCACTTGGCCCCTCCATTCATCCCTATCCAGCAATTCCCATCTGTCCCTGAGGCCTGCCCTGCAATCCATATCCATCCATGCCCATCTGTCCCCTCCATTCATCCCTATCCAGCAATTCCCCTCTTCTTGAGTCCTGCCCTTCCAATCCATGCTCCTCTGTCACTTGGCCCCTCCATTCATCCCTATCCAGCAATTCCCCTCTCTCCCTGAGGCCTGCCCTGCAATCCATATCCATCCATGCCCATCTGTCCCCTCCATTCATCCCTATCCAGCAATTCCCCTCTCCCTGAGTCCTGCCCTTCCAATCCATGCCCATCCATGCTCCTCTGTCACCTACCCCCTCCATTCATCCCTTTCCAGCAATTCCCCTCTCTCCCTGAGCCTTGCCCTCCCAATCCATGCCCATCCATGCTCCTCTGTCCCCTGCCGCCTCCATTCATCCTTTTCCAGCAATTCCCCTCTCTCCCTGAGCCCTGCCCTCCCAATCCGTGCCCATCCATGTTCCTCTGTCACCTGCCCCCTCCATTCATCCCTATCCAGCAATTCCCATCTGTCCCTGAGGCCTGCCCTGCAATCCATATCCATCCATGCCCATCTGTCCCCTCCATTCATCCCTATCCAGCAATTCCCCTCTCCTTGAGTCCTGCCCTTCCAATCCATGCTCCTCTGTCACTTGGCCCCTCCATTCATCCCTATCCAGCAATTCCCCTCTCTGCCTGAGGCCTGCCCTGCAATCCATATGCATCCATGCCCATCTGTGCCCTCCATTCATCCCTATCCAGCAATTCCCCTCTCCCTGAGTCCTGCCCTTCCAATCCATGCCCATCCATGCTCCTTTGTCACCTGGCCCCTCCATTCATCCCTATCCAGCAATTCCCCTCTCTCCCTGAGGCCTGCCCTGCAATCCATATGCATCCATGCCCATCTGTGCCCTCCATTCATCCCTATCCAGCAATTCCCCTCTTCCTGAGTCCTGCCCTTCCAATCCATGCCCATCCATGCTCCTCTGTCCCCTGCCCCCTCCATTCATCCCTTTCCAGCAATTCCCCTCTCTCCCTGAGCCCTCCCCTCCCAATCCATGGCCATCCATGCTCCTCTGTCCCCTGCCGCCTCCATTCATCCTTTTCCAGCAAGTCCCCTCTCTCCCTTCCATGACCCCCCCTCGCATCCATGCTCCTCTCTCTCCCATGTCCCAGCCTGGCCCGCCCTCTTCTCCCCCCTCCCCCCCTTCGCATCCATGCATCCCTTTTTGTTTTTTTTTCTTTTTTTAAAATTTACCTCCGTGGCGGTTCCGGCAGGGAAGGAGGCGGCGCTCCCGATGTCTAGGTTTCCCTTCGCTGTGTTCCGCCTTTTTTTGACGTCATCCTTGACGTCAGAAGAAGGCGGAACACAGCGAAGGGAAGGCTAGACGTCGGGAGCGCTGCCTCCTTCCCTGACGCTTCGCTTCCGGATTTGTTTGGGGTTTTTTTTCCGCCCTCGACGTCATGACGTTTGACGCGAGGGCGGGGCAGAGACGGCTGGCTGGCTTGAAGGCTTGAAGGCTTCACACCACGAATCCACGAACCCTTCAGCCTGGGAGTGATGTCAGATGGCTTCATGGCTTCACAGAACGTTGTCCTCAGAACGTTGAGGGTGCGTTTTATTATATTAGATATGACTTCCCTTACTGAACACCATTCATAGATAAAGCAGGAGCAAAGTATGCAGGCATGTCTCAGTTTCTTTGAAAATTTTCTGAAACTTAAAATCTGAGGAGGTTTTGGAGAAGTTACACATGCTTTTTGACACTAAGTGGGGTCTTCTACTAAAGATTGGCTTAAGTTATCTGCAGCAGGTCCCATTTTATTCCTATGGGCCCTTCTGTAGATAACTCAAGCTAATCTTTAGCAAAAGACCCCCTTGGTTTCTTAATCAAAAATGTTCCTTTGTGTGGTAAAATGTGTTTTCAGCAATAATTATGGATTTTTCAACAGTTGATTAGTATGTATTAGGTTTTTTTTTTAATTGAAACAAATGTGTGAAATGAACTGAAAACAAAATGTCAGAAAATGGAGGGAGGAGGGGAGGGAAACCCAAGAACCAAATATGAACCATAACCTTTAGCCCTTTAAATATCCCCAGCAAAGATTAGCACGATCAGTCCTAAACTTAGTGAAAAAGATCAAAGCTCAGTCAAATTTTAGCCTCTTTGCTCTTCCCCTCTCGTATTTGGCCAGTGAATGAATTGTTTTACAGTAATTCCAATTTGTATGCATCTTTATCCCTGCAACTGAGTTTAGTGAACCTGTATGTTAATATCTAGATGTTTTCTAAATGTGATAGTCTAGTGTATATAAATCATTTCCAAGTGATGAGTTGTTTTCAGTAGTGTAGTTTGAATTTTCATTCACTTGGACATATACAAATGTAAAGGTCAATTAAAAATAAAAAAATAAAGCAGTGGCTGATACATTTTTTATTGAGATAATTTAATATATGTCCCTGTAAGTACTGTAGCTTTCAAGTGCTTTTCTCCCTTCATGATGTGAATGAGAATGAGTTAGGGAGTATGTTTCTAACATACTGGTTAAATTACAGAAATTACAGGTTGTGTTACAGTGGTGGTATGGGGGGGGGTGTTGGTTTTCAAAGCTGTAAAGAGTTGCAAAGTGGAAAAGATGGGCCTGTGATGTGTTTGCAGAGAGCTAAGATACAGAACCTGAAGCAGGTGGGGAGATGGGAACAGGAAAGAGAGAAGAGAAAGGGATACTTGTTGGACTTGGGGATGGGACAGCAGGAAGGGGGGGAGAGACACCTGTAGAATTCCAGAGAGAGGGGGGAACCAGAGAGGGGTTATAGAGGGAATCATGCTGGGTTGGGGGGAGGGGGTACAGGAGAAAGAGAGGGAGACACGCTGGCCCCATGGGGAGGGAAAGAAGAGAGGAAAAAAAAAAGGCGTTTTTAGAGAGAATTTAGGTCACTTTTGTTGGACCCGTTTTTTTCACGAACAGGTCCCAAAAAAGTGCCCTAAATGACCAGATGACCACCGGAGGGAACCGGGGATGACCTCCCCTGACTCCCCCAGTGGTCACTAACCCCCTCCCACCAAAAAAAAAACCGAACGTTAAACACTTTTTTTTCCAACTTGTAAGCCAGCCTCAAATGTCATCCCCAGCTCCATGACAACAGTATGCAGGTCCCCGAAGTAATTTTAGTTTAGTTGGTGCGCGGGACCCATGCAGAGAGGAAAAATTGGAAGAAAAAAAAAAACCAAGCAAGTGCAGTCAGGGACTTCTAAATTACCAGGATAGTAAAAGGGGGATTTGAACTAGCAACCTTCTGATTACAAGCTCAGTGCTCTAGCCAGTGCACCACATTATTCAGTTGCTGAGACGTCCTTCCCTTTCCATTAAGTCCCTCCAAGTTTCTGTCAGCCAATCACAGCTGTTTAGCTGACACCGATGTCAGCTAAACGAGCTGTGATTGGCTAACAGAAACTTGGAGGGACTTAATGGAAAGGGAAGGATGTCTAAGCACCTGAATAACATGGTGCACTGGCTAGAGCACTGAGCTTGTAATCAGAAGGTTGCTAGTTCAAATCCCCCTTTTACTATCCTGGTAATTTAGAAGTCCCTGACTGCACTTGCTTGGTTTTTTTTTTCTTTCGATTTTTCCTCTCTGCATGGGTCCCGCGCAGCACCAACTAAACTAAAATTGCTCTGGGGACCTGCATACTGCTGTCATGGAGCTAGGTATGATATTTGAGGCTAGCATAGAGGCATGTCAGGGGGACCAGTGCACTACGAATGCTGGCCCCTCCCATGACCAAATGCCTTGGATTTAGTCGTTTTTGAGCTGGGCCGCTTCGGTTTCGATTATCGCTAAAAAACAAAAACGCCCTAATCAAATGTATTTTCGAAAAAAAAGATGGACGTCCATTTTTTTCAAAAATACAGTTCGGCCCGCCCCTTCACAGACCCGTTCTCAGAGATGGACGTTCTTACACATAGGCGTTCGCGTTTGATTATGCCCCTCCAAGTTTCTCTGGCTGTGCAGAGGGCATTTTTGAAATTAAGGCTGATCTGGCAGATTTGTGCTCTCTTGTCTTTCTCAGAATTATGGAGTCTCTTAGAGCAGGGGTTCTCAACCCAGTCCTCTAGAGACACCTAGCTTGTCAGGTTTTCAGGATACCCACAATGAATACGCATGAGATTTTCATACATTGTAAGTAATGCATGCAAATTTATCACATGCATATTGATTGTGGGTATCCTGGAAGCCTGACTTGGTGAAGCGTTTCCCGAGAACTGGGTGGAGAACCCTTGTCTTAGAGGCAGTAGCTCTCTCACGTCTGGGCTATTTCAACGCAATTTATTTGAGTCTACTGAACGTCAGCTTGTGTGTTAGCAGCTGGTCCAGATTATTGGGCAAAATCAATATGGTAGAGCTACTCCTTTGCTTAAGGTACATGATTGGCTGTGTGTCTAGTTACATGCTCAGTTTAAGATCTTACGCAGAGACCACGAAGGTGGTAAAATCAAAATACCACAGGAAAGGAGAGTGGGAAATGAAACGACACTTCACAAATGAACCGTGGAACAGCAAAGCGTAGAAATAGTCTTTATTGATACGTATTAGAGACTCGATATGGCATGTGTTTTTGGCTATTTGTGCCTGCCTCAGGAGCCTTAAAGGTAATTCAACTGATGCTTCTGGTAAAAATATGCCAAATGGGACTGTATTAAGGTGATCTTTATAAAGATGTTTTAGAATATCATCTCAAAAATACCAGTGGGTACTGGCTCAGCGACATGGCCATGTTGCTGAGCCAGTACCCGCTGGTATTTTTGAGACGATATTCTACAACATCTTTATAAAGATCACCTTAATACAGTCCCATTTGGCATATTTATACTCCTTTTACCAGTCTCTGTTTAAGATCTTCATATTAGTTTTAAGAGCAGGAGAACACAGGCCGTGTTTTCAGACCAGGCCTACTGAATAAGCATGAGAGAGATTTGGATTCAATGGAAGCAGATCTTTCATGCGTATTAATTAGAGAAACCTTGAAAACTTGACCTTTTTGGGAAATTGAAGGACTGAACTTGTTCATTCTTGCTTTAGAATTTTAAGAGGGATGCTACCAAGGTACCTTGCTCAATGGATTCAGCAGCTGTATAAGTCCCTTTATGAGTACATAAGTATTGCCATACTGAGACAGACCGAAGGTCCATCAAGCCCAGCATCCTGTTTCCAACAGTGGCCAATCCAGGTTACAAGTACCTGGCAAGATCTCAAAACAGTACAATACATTTTATGCTGCTTATCCTAGAAATAAATATGAATGCAATTTTTTTGTGTAAAGTGGAGTAGAGTCTCATATATATAACACGAAGAGAGTTTTTTTCTCACTCAATACATGAATGTATGGTTCGTGTATATGATTTAATCATTGACTCAACCTCCACCAACCTTTACTATTAACTGACTTATAACTTTTATCAATCCAACTCTCACAATCTGATCGTGATCAACAAAATATGTACAGCACTTAGCTTTGGCAGGTTGGTGCCAAAGCTAAGTGCTGTACATATTTTGTTGATCACGATCAGATTGTGAGAGTTGGATTGATAAATGTTATAAGTCAGTTAATAGTAAAGGTTGGTGGAGGTCAAGTCAATGATTAAATCATATACACGAACCATACATTCATGTATTGAGTGAGAAAAAAACTCTCTTCGTGTTATATATATGAGACTCTACTCCACTTTACACAAAAAAATTGCATTCATGTTTGTTTGAATGTTTTGTGATTTTTTTACACTCGACGGAGTGCTGGCTCAGTTTTTGTTTTGACAGTTATCCTAGAAATAAGCAGTGGATTTTCCCCAAGTCCATTTTAAAAATGGCTTATGGACATTTCTTTTAGGAAGCTATCCAAACCTTTTTTAAACCCCACTAAGATAAATGCTTTTACTACATTCTCTGGCATTGAGTGAAGAAATATTTTCTCCAATTCGTTTTAAATGTACTAGTCCTAGTATTTTTGGAAAGAGTAAACAAGTAATTCACATCTACCCATTGCACTCCACTCATCATTTTATAGACCTCTGTCATATCTCCCCTCAGCTGTCTTTTCTCCAAGCTTGAAGAGCCCCAGCCACTTTAGCCTTTCCTCATAGGGAAGTTGTCCCATCCCCAGTTATCATTTTCGTCACCCTTCTCTGTACCTTTTCTAATTCCACTGTCTTTTTTGAGATGCAGTGACCAGAATTGGACACAGTATTCGAGGTATGGTCTCACCATGGAGCGATACAAAGGCATTATAACATCCTCATTTTTGTTTTCCATTTCTTTCCTAATAATACCAAACATTCTATTTACTTTCTTAGCCACTGCCGCACACTGAGCAGAGGGTTTCAACGCATCAATGATGACACCTAGATCCCTTTTCTGGTCAGTGACGCCTAATGTGGAACCTTGCATGACGTAGCTATAATTCGGGTTCCTCTTTCCCACATGCATCACTTTGCACTTGCTCACATTAAACATCATCTATCATTTGGATGCCCAGTCTCCCAGTCTGGTAAGGTCCTCTTGTAATTTTTCACAATCCTCTTTCTGTTTAACAACTTTGAAGTGTTGTCAGCAAATTTAATTACCTCAGTAGATACTCCCATCTCTAGATCATTTCTATTTATAAATATGTTAAAAAGCAGCAGTCCCAGCACAGACCCCTGGGAAACCCACTATCTCTCCTTCTCCATTGAGAATACTGAGCATTTAACCCTACTCTCTGTTTTCTATCTTTTAACCAGTTTTTAATCCACAATAGTACATTATCTCATGACTCTCCAATTTCCTCTGGAGTCTTTCATGAAGTACTTTGTCAAATGCCTTTTGAAAATCCAGATACACAATATCGACCGGATCACCTTTATCCACATGTTTGTTCACCCCTTCAAAGTGTCACCAACCTGGAATATCACATGTGGAGCCAGTTGTATGCACCTGTGTCGTACTTAATACCTTTCTTCTGAGTATCTTCAGTTTGGGCATGCCTACACTTTGGATGCATCTACGTTTGGGTATGCCTACTCTGACATCAGGCGCCTTCAATTTAAAACCAGGAACTTCTCACTACTTCATTGCCTCAGCTACTACCTTCTTAGAGTTTGGTGTGCTTTCAGTTGTTCTTTACCTGATCTGACTACTGCCTGGTCCTGACTTCTGCTGGATCGCTGCCCGATCTGACTACTGCCTGGTTCTGACCTCTGCTGGATCGCTGCCTGATCTGACTACTGCCTGGACCTGACCTCTGCTGGATCGCTGCGTGATATGACTACTGCCTGGTCCTGACCTCTGCTGGATCGCTGCCTGATCTGACTGCTGCCTGGACCTGACCTCTGCTGGATCGCTGCCTGACCTGACTATTGCCTGGACCCGACCTCTGTTAGATCGCTGCCTGACCTGACTTCCGCCTGAACCCAACCACTGCTGGATCGCCGCCTGCCTTGACCACTGCCCGGATATGACCTCTGCTGGATTGTCACCTGCCCTGACCACTGCCTGGACCTGACTTCTGCATAGCTCTGTCCTCGCCTTCTTCTGTCTGAGCCAGAGTCCTCTCTCTCACCCAACTTCCTAAGACCTGTTGGCCACCTGAACCCAGGGGCTCAACTGCTGGGGAACGGTGGTCACCGCAGGTGAAGTGTTGGGCTTCTGACTGCTGGTCCTTGGATCAGCACAAGGGCTCACTTCTATTCCTGATATCAGTGACACAAAGAATGTAATAGATTGGTGCGGCAAGATTTCCCTTCACTAAATCCATGTTAGCTTTGTCTCATTAATCCATGCTTTTGAATATGCTCTGTAATTTTGTTCTTTATAATAGTCTCTACCATTTTGTCAGGCTCACTGGTCTATAATTTCCCGGATCACCTCTGGAACCTTTTTTAAAAATTGGCATTACATTGGCCACCCTCCAATTTTCCGGTACCATGCTTGATTTTAAAGATAAATTACATATTACTAACAATAGTTCTGCAAGTTAATTTTTCAATTCTATCAGTACTCTGGGATAAATACCATCTGGTCCAGGTGATTTGCTACTCTTCAATTTGTCAAATTGCGCCATTATATCCTCCAGGTTTATAGAGATTTCATTCAGTTTCTCTGACTCATCAGCTTTGAATACCATTTCTGGCACAGATATCTGTCCCACATCTTCCTTGGTGAAAACCGAAGCCTTATGATTCAGTTAGAATCAATTATTGGCATTACCATCCCCTAAGTTTGTTGATTGACCATGACTTGGAGTTAAAGTTTTTGCGGTTGGGGCCTGCCTTTTTGGAACTTGCATCTTTCAATTATTGAAAAATCACATTTCAGTTCAGTTGTCAGAAGTCTTACAAGGTCACTGCTTGAACTCTCAGCAGCCATTTTGAATCGGTGCCGGGAGAAAGACAGTCTGCAGACATTCCAGGACAGGAAAGAAGGGGTTCTTTCCAGTCCCAAAGAGGTCACTAGACTACAGGGCACCACACTAAGGTAAAGAAGAGGAGGCGAGTGGAGGGGTAGTGAATAGAGTTATATGGGTGGAGGGAGGCTGGAAAATTGGGGAGATCTACATGGGGGAGAGATGGAATCTGGCTTTCTTTGGGGGGGGGGGTCAAAGTGACAGGGGTAGGGTGTGACAGGCGGCGGGGCATGTGTCCTCTTTTTTTCTTAAGGCAAATATGGTAACCGTAACCATAATACTTCACCTGGGTCACTTCTGCAGAAGACAGAATAGGAACTTTAGTTTTAGAAGGGCTATCTGTGCATACAACTGTCTTACACATTGACAGTGGCATCAGATAGATATATTATCATGTTTTGTTTCATTTTATTCTTTCCAAACCTGTGGAATGTTTTTGCTATAAAAAAATGTTAAATGCCACTATCCTCTCTTAAGCAGCCATAACTCAGAAGGCAGGTGCTATTCTTGAGGACGGGTTCAGAACCAATGGTTTTAGCCAACAAATTAGATTTCTGCTTGATCAGATCTGGTAAATTATGAACAGGGTTTCTTTAGATGTTTATAAATTGTACATTTAAGTGTTTAACTTTCAACTAATTATGAGTTTTCTAAGGGTTAAAAAAATAGGGTGTGCTTGATGTCTTTCAATGGAATCAACTATGTACATTTGTTTCATTTAGGAGTCTTCAAGGCAGAAAGGACACAAAATGATTGAGAGGACACAAGTCAAGTCGAGGGAGGGGTGAGAGTGTATTACGGGAATACTTGTTGGGGGATGGAGAACTTTATCTAATATACACATTTTATTTGGTTGTTTTTTGTTTTTCTTCCTTTTTTGCATTGTGGTCTTTTATTGGTATTGCAGTTAAAACCTAAAATCAGAAGCCCTGATATGAATTTAAAAGGTATAAAAATCATAGTATATAGTTCTTAAGCAGCTCAGAGTGTTCTGAGTGAAGTTTTGTTGATTATGGCTGGAACACAGTATGAACAACAGAAACATCTGTGTTCCTAATGCCCTAAAAAAACTTATAACACAACACAACTGAATTAAACACAACAACCTCTGATGCTGTCAGCCTCATTTCATGGCATTTGCAAAGTTTTGATTCAGTTCTACATTTCTAAATACCACCTTTAATGCTTTCTGCAGGACAGCATGGGTCAGACTGCGCTGGGATGGAAACAAGTAAACTAGGACTGAGTGTGGTTGCGTGCATCACACATGCCTTCAACTTTAGATCATTTTAAGACCAAGTCAGCATTGGTCAAATAATTAGCAGAATGAATTTAGAAGATGAACTTGTGCACCATAGTATTAATGTGCATTTTTGCATGAAATATATGAAGCTCCAGTGTTGAAAAATCAAGAAAACCGGGCATTTCTATATTGTCCAGTAAAGCAAAGCTGTGATTTTGTCTAGCTATCAAATCAGATTCATATTTCATAAGTAAGCAGTTTATTACATGTTCACTTGCTGACATAAAAATAGATGTTTAGGCCCTCATTCTTTGCCTGTGGGAGAAGATTCTTTATTGAGTTTGTTTGTTTATTTATTTGTTTGTTGGATTTTGTACCCCACATTTCCCCACTTATTTGCAGGCTCAATGTGGCTATAGCCTTATCAATGGGTGTTTTGTAGTCTATATGTGGAAGTAGAGTCCATTTTGTGTTTTCACAGATTCTAGGGAGAGAGCTACAATGATAAGTAGTAATATATGGTTATATAAAATTGCCTTAGTTTCATGATTAGGTTACATGCTTAGCATAAAATAGCAAGAGCTTTCTGGAAGTTTCTTAAATAGATAGGCAAGTGGGTGTACAGAAAGGGAAATCACTGCATTCCTCATACATTTGTGTATTTTTTGTTTAACTACACCTTATGGGCCAGTTTCACCCAGTGATAGTGGACTTTTTTTTTTTTTTAAACACTGACTGACACTGACTAATTTGCACCAAAATATTCAATGCCAGACCATGTCCGGGTACTGGCTTGAATAACTGAGTCGCTGATGGTAAGCAAGATAGGACTGCCGTCTAAGTGGTCCTACTTGCTTGGTTAGCTATTATCATCATTGAATATTGCCAGTGCTTGCATAACTCCCAGGACAGCTGTGACTGGTCCCAGCATGGCCTGGACAGTACTGCAGTGGTCAGAAGAGATATCCGTTTGGTGCCACTGAATAATCTCTCCTGAGCCTGGTTAATTCATTTTGAAAATATTGAGGCCTGCATGTGTTAATATGCAGATTAACATACATGAAATCAATGTTGTGTATGCTACATTTTTTTTAAGAAGTAGTTTAATGGTTAGAGGAGCGGGCTGAGAACCAGGGAGGCCTTCTGTTTGTGATCTTCAATAAGTGACTTGATCCTCCATTGTCTTAAGAATAAACTTTGGGAACAGGGAAATACTTACTATACCGGAATGTAACTCATCTTGAACTATTTCTCAAAAGGTGTAAGCTAAATATGAATGTAACCCAGAGCCCTGCCCTCTGGTATATGGAGTTAGGGTTCTGGGAATTGTGACAGCTGAAGTGTGGATAGCCTGTATGAAGAGTCTGTTGCCCCTGAAGCCCTGTGATTAGTCCTCTAGCATCCCATAATTCACTAGAGAATAGGCAGTGTTCAACAACAATCACATTTACTAGTATATACTTGGTAACTGTACTGTACAAGATAGCAGCTACTACTACTACTACTACTATTTAGCATTTCTATAGCGCTACAAGGCGTACACAGCACTGCACAAACATAGAAGAAAGACAGTCCCTGCTCAAAGAGCGTACAATCTAATAGACAAAAAATAAAGTAAGCAAATCAAATCAATTAATGTGTACAGGAAGGAGGAGAGGAGGGTAGGTGGAGGCGAGTGGTTACGAGTCAAAAGCAATGTTAAAGAGGTGGGCTTTCAGTCTAGATTTAAAGGTGGCCAAGGATGGGGCAAGACGTAGGGGCTCAGGAAGTTTATTCCAGGCGTAGGGTGCAACGAGACAGAAGGCGCGATGTCTGGAGTTGGCAGTAGTGGAGAAGGGAACAGATAAGAAGGATTTATCCATGGAGCGGAGTGCATGGGAAGGGGTGTAGGGAAGGACGAGTGTGGAGAGATACTGGGGAGCAGCAGAGTGAGTACATTTATAGGTTAGTAGAAGAAGTTTGAACAGGATGCGAAAACGGATAGGGAACAAGTGAAGCGACTTGAGGAGAGGGTTAGTATGAGTAAAGCAACCCTGGCAGAAGATGAGACGGGCAGCAGAGTTTTGAACCGATTGGAGAGGGGAGAGGTGACTAAGTGGGAGGCCAGCAAGAAGCAGATTGCAGTAGTCTAAACGAGAGGTGACAAGGGTGTGGATGAGGGTTTTGGTAGAGTGCTCGGAAAGAAAGGGACGGATTTTACGGATGTTGTAAAGAAAGAAACGACAGGTCTTGGCGATCTACTGGATATGAGCAGAGAAGGAGAGAGAAGAGTCAAAGATGACCCCAAGGTTACGAGCTGAGGAGACAGGGAGAATGAGAGAGCCATCAACAGAAATAGAAAACGGGAAGAGTGGGGAGGTGGGTTTGGGGGGAAAAATGAGAAGCTCGGTTTTGGTCATGTTTAATTTCAGGTGGCATTGAGACATCCAGACAGCAATGTCAGACAAGCACGCTGAAACTTTGGTTTGGATGCAAGGTGAGATATCGGGTAGAAAGGTAGATTTGGGAGTCATCAGCATAGAGATGGTAGGAAAAGCCATGGGATGAGATTAATGAACCAAGGGAAGAAGTGTAGATAGAAAAGAGGAGGGGACCAAAAACGGAACCCTGAGGTAAGCCGACAGGCAGAGGGATAGAAGTAGAAGAGGATCCACCAGAGTGAACACTGAAGGTGCGGAGGGAGAGGTAGGAAGAGAACCAGGAAAGGACAGAGCCCTGGAATCCAAGTGAGGACAGGGTATCGAGGAGTATGTTGTGATCGACAGTGTCAAAAGCAGCGGAAAGATCAAGAAGAATGAGGATGGAATAGAGACCTCTGGATTTAGCCAGCTAATAGTTTTTGTTGTTATTGTAAACACCATTAAGTCAATCATTAAGCAAACATTAATATAAAGTATTCAAAGTACTTTCAAACACAAGGATAAGACTACTGTTACAGTCCCAGGCCAAATTATGCAAAACCAAAGAACTGGTAGCCAAAAGGGCTAAGGTGTTCAGAAACAGAACCTCTCTGTGGCATGTGGACATAGTCCAGCTGGTGGCCATGGTGAGATTTGTTCGATTGTTTTGTTCTCTTAGGCAGTTCTCGAGCACTCTAATGGTAGAGAAATCTTTAGCTTGGGTGAGGAAGTTCCCAACGACACTCTGTATATGCTCTGTGCTGGGAACAACCCTTTCAGAGTTCAGCTTAGTCAGTTAGCCTTCCTGGGCTGACTGGTCCAAGATTTAGTTCACTCCCTTTTCCCAGTCATTGAGTGAAATCTGTACATAATACTTCTGGTCAATGCATCTTAGTAGGGATTTTTTTTCCCTTTGGAAATCTTTCCGTGTTCTGGCTGAGGAGCCTTTTCTTTCCTTTCAGATGAAGATCTGTGGCAGCCCAATTCTTTCTGATGTGGAAATATATTTATTTAAAATATTAACCACACTATCCCACAGTTCTAGGCAGTGTACAAGGTAAAACATACATAAAATCCCCTGCTTGCATGAGTCCCAGCCTATGCCTGGGCACCCTCATAGTTCTAACACAGGGGTTCTCAATCCAGTCCTTTTCAGGATACCCACAATGAATATGCATGAGATACATTTGCATACAGTGGAGGTAGGGTATGCAAATCTATCTCATGCATATTCATTGTGGGTATCCTGAAAATCTGACTGGCTAGGTGTGTCCCAAGGAGTGGGTTGAGAACCCCTGTTCTAATAGAATGTGGAGGTTAACCCTGTCACTGCTGGCAGAGGTAGAGTGAGTCCAGCAACTTCCTGTGAGTTCACTGGCTTGATCTAAATAAATCTAATCCAGGTTTTGCCTTTACCTGCTTGCATGCTTTGCTTGAGTCTCACAGCAAGCACTTCCTCTGATTTAACAGTACAGAACTTAGTAAGGTTAATTCTCCTTTTTAGTAAGTCCCTCACAGAAATAAATAAAATAAATGAACTGAATGTTCAGTAATGGATGGAGACCTGCTAATAATAGAGGTCTTCATTTTATAATGGGTGTGAAATTAAGGGGAAAATATTGTTCTTCTCTATTTCATTTATGACATTGTTCAGAGACAGGACTTTAAATTGTCACCCAGTACTGGAAAGATTTGTAGGGCTTTTTTTTTTAATGTCCTCTTCAATATCATCAACAATTTCCAGTTTAGCAATAGTTTTGAAATACATCACACATTGTTATTTTTGTGGTGGTCTTGCCGGTGCCATTAATGGACGAAGTAACTAACTTGTTAGTCTCACTCACACACACAAGGAGTGACACGGGCTGTACGTACTGCAGCAGGACATGTTTATCCACTTCTACCCTAGCTGACCCTTCTCTGACCTCATGTGCAACTTTCTTTAAACTAATCACCTTACTTTCTAACTCTACTTAACTCTCTTACCTATCTATATGTTCCATCTTCACTTTACCCTTCACTATCAATTAAAATGTTCTATTACGTATTGTGTTGACATTGTAAGTAGTATACTATGCCAAACTTTTGTTATTTGAATATTTTTACTGCTGCAATTGCCTGTTGCTTGTGTTTGATTTATTCTTACTGTACACCGCCTTGAGTGAATTCCTTCAAAAAGCTGGTAAATAGATAGATAGTAATGGGGAGGAAAATAACGTAAGCAATAGTCATTAGAGGTCCACCTTCCAATAAAAGAATCTAAGGGTCACACTTTTGAGCTCAGGACTCTGGAACCCCTTTGAGGAACTATACTTTGAGACCGCTCTGTCTTTCCCTTTCTCCATTTTAGATGCAGAGAAATGTATCTTAGGCAGCCTCTTCCCTTTCCTTCCACTCTATAAGGGAGAAGGAAGGAAGATGTCCCCTTTTACATGGCTTCACTCCCTTTTATACTGCTGTGGTGATGCCACCAAATCACTTAGGGACCCTTTTACAAAGCCGCGGGTAGCGCACACTAGTTTTAATTTTTGCGCACGTTCATTTTTCCAGCCTATTAAAAAATAGCCTTTTTCCCAGCCGCTGTAAAAAGTGGCCCAGCCCGCACCCCCACACTACCACAGTCCACTTTTTTCTGTAGCTTTGTAAAAAATACCCCTTAATCTTACATTCTGTGCATAGTTCAGTGGAACTTAACCAGTACCTTTGCACCTCTCTGTTGTCCCAGTGTCTAAATGCTAGGGAAACGAGCCAGAGCTTTACTCATGGAGTTAATTCTTCTCTGCATGCCAAATACTTTTTACGTTTACCCTACAGGCAAAAATGTCTTCTCTAGAGTATGGCATTAGTAAACATGATGACAGTTATTCAATAGGTATGGCAAATTTGTTAAACCATTTGCAAAAAGTGTAACTAGAGCCTGATTCATCAAAGTCTCTTCCCTTAGACCCAGAATGGAGAAAAATAGGGCATCGAGTATGTTAGGATCTGCAAGGGTCCAATGGACTGGTGGAAAGATGGAAAGTCTTTTTCACTACTGTTGTTCAGCTAACCAGAATCCTGCTCTAGAGGCCAAAGACTTGAAAGACACATGGAGGCATATTTTCAAAGCACTTTGGGAGGCTAAGTTCCATAGGTTTCTATGGAACTTTGGGAGGCTAAGTGCTTTGAAAATAAGCCTCATGGGGTCTCAAGTCAAACTCCTCCTCACAAGAGCATTCCTACTGTTGCAAACAGAGAAGTCAGTTATTGCAGTGACTAACTGGACATGAACAGTGAATTAGCATTTAAGTCTCAGAGGCAGAACACAGTTGCGAGTTGCTACTCTCCCATGAATCCCAATTTTGCCTGGTTTCTCTCTTAGTCCGGAGTAATGAACACTGACCTTAGCTCAGGCTATAGAAGCCTGCAGTTCTTTAACTGTTATTCTAGGATGTTTTCTGACTTCCCAGATGAGTTGTCACCTTACTCTTGGAGTAATTTTGGCAGGCAGTCATCCCTAAGATAAACCACTGTTCCAAGTCTTCTCCGTTTGGAGGTAATGGTTCTCACTGTGGTCTGGTGGAGTCATAAGTACATAAGTATTGCCATACTGGGAAAGACCAAAGGTACATCGAGCCCAGCATCCTGTTTCCAACAGTGGCCAATCCAGGTCACAAATACCCGGCAAGATCCCAAAAATGTACAAAACATTTTATACTGCTTATCCCAGAAATAGTGGATTTTCCCCAAGTCCATTTAATAACGGTCTATGGACTTTTCCTTTAGGAAGCTGTCCAAACCTTTTTAAAACTCCGCTAAGCTAACCGCCTTTACCACATTCTCTAGCAACGAATTCCAGAGTTTAATTACACGTTGAGTGAAGAAACATTTTCTCTGATTCGTTTAAAATGTACTACATTGTAGCTTCATCGCATGCCCCCTAGTCCTGGTATTTTTGGAAAGTGTGAACAGACGCTTCACATCTACCCGTTCAACTCCATTCATTATTTTATAGACCTGTATTATATCTCCCCTTAGCCGCATTTTCTCCAAGCTGAAGAGCCCTAGCTACTTTAGCCTTTCCTCATAGGGAAGTCGTCCCATCCCCTTTAAAATTTTTGTTGCCCTTCTCTGCACCTTTTCTAATTCCACTATATCTTTTTTGAGATGCGGCGACCAGAATTGAACACAATATTCAAGGTGCGGTCGCACCATGGAGCGATACAAAGGCATAACAACATTCTCATTTTTGTTTTCCATTCCTTTCCTAATAATACCTAATATTCTATTTGCTTTCTTAGCCGCAGCAGCACACTGAGCAGAAGGTTTCAATGTATCATCAACAACGACGCCTAGATCCCTTTCTTGGTCCGTGACTCCTAAGGTGGAACCTTGCATGACGTAGCTATATGTCATGGAACTTTAGAAATGGCTTTGTAACCCTTTTCCAGCCAGATATTTCAACAACTTTTTTTTTCTCATCTCTTCTGAAATTTCCTTTGATCCTGGCGTAGTGTTCTTGTAGAAATTTTGTGGCAACTACTTCATTTTCCTAGTAAGGTTCAATATATAGTGAGCTTTAAATTCAACAGGGCTGCCTACAGTTGAGCCTGGCTGTGTTCAATCAGCTGAATCTAATTATCAATTACATTGGATCAATTGGTTGATTAACTAAGGGGGCAGCTACTTTTTCACATGAGCAATATGGGTGTTGGATAGCTTCGTTCCTTAACAGTTTTTAAATTATATCTTCATTTATGTGTTTACTCAGGTTCCCGTTGTCTAAAGAAAGCATTCAGTGTGACACATACAGGATGGAATAATAGGGGAAATCAGGGTGGGGGAAGTTTTCATATCATTGTAACTCCTTTAATCAGTTCATTACTGAGGGGTCAGTTTCTTCAATGTCCAGCCACTTGTTGCTTTCCTTAACCAATGTAAGAATTTGAACAGAACATCCTATTTGTTAATGTAATACCCAGTGAATTTTACTCTAGAGGAGGGGTATTCTAATAACGATCAAAGTTAGACTTAAAATTAGCATGATTTTCATACTTTGTGTGACAGATTGTTAAGTGTTTTGCATGATGGGGTTGTGTTTTATTTTTGTTGTTGTTTGGATTTGGATTGAGCTCATGCCTTTCCAGCAGTAGCCGAAGGTGAATTATGCAGAGGTACAGGGAGTATTTTCCTGTCTCTGAAAAGCTCACAATCCTAAGTTTGTACCCAAGGCAGTGGAGGGTTAAGTGACTTGTCCTAGATCAGAAGGAGTATTAGTGGGATTTGAACTGGGTTTCTCTTCTTCCCAGCGCACTCTTCTGTCCATTTGGACTGTTTTGTGCAGTATTTTGGTGGCAGATGAGCTGTGTATGCTGGCATTGACACTGTTTTCTTAAAGATGCATTTCCCAGTGACTGGTTATACCGGGTGACACTTGTGAAAAGATTGTTACATTAGAGAGTTACTAGCTAGTTAAAATAATACCAGCATTCCTGACATTCTTTGGCACTGGGATACACTGCTGCTCTATAGCAAGATATAGCTGTAGGAGATGAAGCTAACATTTAATTAAGATGATATTTACTTTTGTAATTAAGGGAATCGGTACATGGCAGGCAATGTCAGCTCAGCATGCAGTGGAGCCCCGGCCCATCTTGCAAACAAACTGTACACTCCTTGGGTCCGCCAAAAGTCGGAGGTCAGCTGTATCTCCAATTGACCCGTAAAATCATTTCAGTTGGCAGTTTTGTTTATCTTCCATGGGTGAACGGCATGACACTGTAATGTTATATTCCGCAATGAAGTGTTCCAACTGTTAGTAACCAATTGCTGGGAAATGCTGCTTTATTAGAACAGAATCAGTTGGATAGTTCAAAATCTCAAATCTTTATTACTTCACTTTTTTTTTCCATTTTAAACTCTTTGAGAAAGGAGAAGAAAGGCTTGAATCGTTATGTGCAAATCCTTGGTTTTTAAAAAGTTAGTTCAACTATTGCATGTTATGCTTTCACACCAGAGCTCCTTAGGGTGTTGAACTGAGGCTCCAGCTAGCAGCAGAGCAGAGCCTTAGGCCAGAAAAACTAAGTTGGCTCAGGATGCCACAACCCCTTGAGCCGGCCCTGAGAAAAGACACCTCTGCTGATGAAATTTGCTAAACAAAAATAGGATTTGATGATAATTACATAAAATGTGGTATATATCATTCAGTGTAAAAAATGTAACGAAGGATGCTATATTGGAGAAACAGGCCAGATGCTTAAGACAAGATTCAATTTACATAGACATCACATGAACAATACTGGTGCCAGTAGGGTTCCCACGCCTGTTGGTCAACATTTTACAGGACCAGGACACTGTACCAGTGATTTCACAGTGAGAATCCTCAAAGGTAACTTTAAAACCATACAAGAACGTAAGACTTTTGAAGTCAGAATGATTGAATATTTTAACACCCAACAGAAAGGACTTAACAAGGATCTGGGGTTCCTAGCCCATTATAAACCATAAAGCTGTATGTCTCTGTTGATCACCCCACTCCTCACCTATCCACACCCATCCTGTTAGAATATCAATGATATGCTTTGATGTCCCCATGCATACCTCCTACCCACCCCCATCCTCCCACCCTGTCAGCCTGTCATAGTAATGCTTGAATGTTTTCACTTATATACACTGTCAGCTAGCACATTTGCTTATTTCCGATCTGAGGAAGAAGGGCAACCTTCGAAAGCTAATCAAGAAATGTATTAAGTTATGTCCAATAAAAAAGGTATCATCTTATTTTCTTTTCCATGTTTTATTTTGTTTGATTTCTATTGATAATGATAATTACAGAATTAAATGTATTCCTTATATGATTAGGCTTTCGTTCTTTGTACTGAGAAAACAATTGATGAGCAAAATTGCCATATCCAAATGATTTACAATAAATGGATAAAAAGTTAAACATGAGTCGCTTGTATATTTTCCTTGCAGGCTTTAGAAATGTCTATTATACACATGTATTGAGATACAAAATAGATACTTTACTGTTTAAGATTTGATTACCCACTCCTCGAACCCAAGCTGAAATCCAGTTTCAATAGACTACTTGCTTGATGCCATGTTGTATCTCCTCCTATTGTCATAGGAAATTACTTCAGCAGCTCAGTTCTAGTGTCGCATATCCAGCAGTTTCTTTTCTGGTATATGTGGCAGTATGCAAGTGAAAGGTTCAGATTTCTGACAAGCACACTTAGAGGCCGACTGAAAAAACTGGTGGTTTTGGTTTCGACTGCAACTGAGCCCTGGCCATGCCCCTGCCATCGCCGCCTTAAGTCCTACTTATGTTATTCCCAATTCCAAAATGGCACCCGCAACCTCTTACAGAGAACTTTAAGGAAAAGATTACCTCTGTGTGCAGTAGAGGCTGAAGTGACTTAGAGTCACAGTGAGCATTAGGGGAAGATGTGTGATTTGAATACTGGCAACCCTAGCTCTTATTATACTGCTCTAACCACTAGGGTACTGTTTATGCACAGCACCCTTGTTTTTAGGACACAGGCTTATTTTCAAAAGAGAAGGACACCCATCTTTCGACACAAATCGGAAGATGGGCGTCCTTCTCTCAGGGTCGTCTAAATCGGCATAATCGAAAGCCGATTTTGGCTGTCCCCAACTGCTTTCCGTCGTGGGAATGACCAAAGTTCCCGAGGGCGTGTCGGAGGCATAGCAAAAGCGGGACTTGGGCGTGCCTAACACATGGGCGTCCTCGACCCATAATCGAGTGGTCACTAGCCCCCTCCCACCCTCAAAAATTAGTTTTAAAATCTTTTGTGCCAGCCTCTATGCCAGCCTCAAATGTCATACTCAGGTCCATCGCAGCAGTATGCAGGTCCCTGGAGCAGTTTTAGTGGGTGCAGTGCACTTCAGGCAGGCGGACCCAGGCCCATCCCCCCCCCCCACCTGTTAAACTTGTAGTGGTAAATATGAGCCCTCCAAAACCCACTGCAAACCCACTGTACCCACATATAGGTGCCCCCGTTCACCTGTGGGCTATGATAGTGGTGTACAGTTGTGAGTAGTGGGTTTTGGGGGCCCCGCACACAAGGTAAGGGAGCTATGTACCTGGGAGCTTTTTCTGAAGTCCACTGCAGTGCCCCCTAGGGTGCCCGGTTGGTGTCCTGGCATGTCAGGGGGACCAGTGCACTACAAATGCTGGCCCCTCCCACTACCAAAGAGCTTGCATTTGGTCATTTCTGAGATGGGCATCCTTAGTTTACATTATCACCGAAAATCAGAAACGACCAAGTCTAAGGACGACCATCTCTAGAGACAACCTAAATGTCAAGATTTGGGCGTCCCTGACCGTATTATCGAAACAAAAGATGGACGTCCATCTTGTTTTGATAATACGGGTTTCCCTGCCCCTTCGCCTGGGCGTCCTGCAAGGACGTCCTCAGGAAAACGTGGGCGCCCCTTTCGATTATGCCCCTCTTAGGGGCCAATTCTGTAACTTTGCGCTTTCATTTATATGCGCTGATGCCACATACAGAGCACCAATTCGATAACAGCATCTGTGTGTCGATGCCATTATAGAATATTGAATAGCAAATACTCCTACTTTTCACAATTTGGTCCCCACAGCCGAATACCACCAGTATGGATAAAGCTAAAATACTTCTTTTAAAGCTGAACGCCTTCTTCAAAGAAAATATCATACTAGTACTTTTTCCTAAATAAGTGAATGGATTTCAATTTGCAATGGCTCAAATGCATATGTGTCACGTAGAAGTGTAGATGCCAAGTTCTAGCATTGCCTTTCTAGCCGGTATAATGGTGACATTGTGCTGTTTGGCATAAAGTTTACTCTTGATCCTTTGCAAATTGAAGACCATTCAGTTATTTAGGAAAAAGTACAAATTTCATAGGGTCATTGTGGAAGATGTTTAGCTTTAAAAGAAGTATTTTAGCCCATACCAATGGTATGTTAGAATACTGGCAGAAACCCAAATTGTAGGCATGACTAGTAGCCTAATGGTTAGTGCAGCAGGCTTTGATCCTGGCAACCTGGGTTCAATTCCCACTGCAGCTACTTGTGACTTTGGGCAAGGCACTTAACCATCCATTGCTCAAGGTACAAAAACTTTTTAAAAATTATTTATTTATAAGTTTCATGATTACATTCATGTCAGTGGCGTAGCTACGTGGGGCCATGGGGGCCTGGGCCCCCATAGATTTGGCTCTGGACCCCCCTGCCGATGACCCTCTCAACCCCCCTCCCGCCGTCCACCCTCCCCCGCCGTCGCCTACCTTTGCTGGCGGGAGACACCAACCCCCCCGCCAGCCGAGGTCCTCTTTTTCCGGCGCAAGGCTTCATTCTGTTTCTGTGACTCACAGAAACAGAACGAAGCCTTGTGCCGGAAGAAGAGGACCTCGGCTGGCAGGGGTTGGGGTCCCCCACCAGCAAAGGTAGGTGGCGGCAGGGGAGGGTTGGCAGCAGGAGGTGGGGTCGAGAGGGTCGTCGGCAGGGGGGGTCAAAGTTGGTGGTGAGGGCGGTGGGGGGGGGGGGCTAAAATGTGCCCCCTCACCTCAGGCTCTGGACCCCCTGCCGCCGAAGACTGGCTATGCCCCTGATTCACGTTACATAAATGCATTGAAATAAAAATTAAATAAGATAATTTTTCCCTTTAATCCAGGTGAGGAAAATAAACTTCTAAATTTGTCCACATTACTGAGACAAGATACAAGGAAATAAAAGTTAGGAACTTTTAACAGAAATCAGTCCGAGAGGGGGAACGCTAAACACCTGCAAGCGATTTTCAGCATAGTTAACCTGTTTGAGCATTCAGGGTAAACCCACCACCCACTTCTTTAGATATTATGAATTCCTGCATTTTCTTCGGATCAAAAAAAACATAATCAAATTTAAGGATACTAGACATCTACATGCAAATTTTAATACAAAAGTTCCACCCAAAGCGATGATTCTTGGCTTCAATCCCATGAATTCCCGTCTTCTTTTTTGCGTATCCTTGTTTAAATCAGGAAACATTTGTATCTTAGCATCAAGAAATTGTGCAGTCATATATCTAATGTACAATTGAAAAAGTTACTAGGAGGGTTGTACGTTCAGTTATTACTTCTAAAGAACTTTCCAAAAATTCAGTTAGATTTAATTCCGATGGAGGTTCCGTGGGTAAGGTTCTAATTCCGGAAATATATTGAGCTTTTACGAGGTACAAAAACTTAGATTATGAGATCACTAGGGACGGAGAAAATATCTGCATATAATGTGTGCAGCACTGTGTAAATCTAGTGGTGCTATAGAAGTGATTAGTAGTAGTAGTAGTAGTATTTATGCTGGGTCATTGACAGATGTAAATGGGCGTGCCATAGTGCATCACACAGAATGCATCCCGTGTTGCTCCTGCCCCTAGAGGCTCTGGGTTCAAAATGGCATCTGCGACTTCCCATGGCAGCCATTTTGGAATTGGGAATAGTATAAGCAGGTCTTGCAGGGGTGGGGCCACGTTTTCGGTTCCGGTTCTGGCTGATTTGGGCCACAGATTCGGTTTCAGTTGAAATCAAAACCACCAGTTTGGATTCGCCTCTTAAGTGTATTTGTCAGAGTTTTGAAACTTTCACTTGCATACTACCACATACACCAGAAAATAAACCGCTGTATGTATGACACTAGAAGTAAACTGCTGAAACAATTTCCTATGACAACAAGAGTAGACACAACATGGCATCAAGCAAGTAAGCATGCTATGCTATCCTTATAGCATTGTGTCTACAGTTCAGATCTTGTGTGTTAGGAGTTGTACAGTCTCTTCCTAAACAACTAGTAAAGAAGGCTGTGATAAGGGTACTGGTGAGTCTCCTCAGTATAAGATGCAGCTGATTAGTTTGCAGGTGCCAGTTTTCTGAGATTATCTTATGGCTTTATGTAGTTGTAGAAGTCGTTTGTCTAATATAGACTGAAAGGGCAGCTCTTTGTAGATACTCATCAGTTTAGTCCAGTTCTTCATTCAGGGATATCGTATGAATAAATATTTATTTTTATTTCAATTTAATTAATCCATTGTTTGCTCATCCTTAATAGCATGCCCATTTGAAGTAATTTTAGAAAAATAAAAAAAAAAGAAAGGAAAATATTTGCACATAAATTAGAATACAAACGGTAGATTCACCAAACTACAAATGGAAATTTGACTGCTTTCAACAAAGGGTTAGGTGATGTCTTCTGCCAGACCTCCATTACTGATGATAACACTACCTTGACGGGTATTACTGCTAGAATTTGTGTAAGATAATTAAAAATGTTGCAAAGTTACAGAATAAAATAGTTAAATTGGAAATAAAATGTAATATTGTTACCTTTTTCCTTTTTATCTTCATATCATGCTGTTGCCTCGCACCTACTTCCATCACTTTATTAATCACCTGTTCCTAGGAAAGACCCAATATTTCTCTAACTCTCCTCCTTTCATCACATCTTCTTCCCCGTTCAATAGCATCTTGTCCAGTTTCTCTTCTCTGCTCCTTCCATTTGTCACCACTACACATCTTTAATTATTTTTCATCCTATTTTTTTCTCTCGCCTCTGTATGAACCATCTTATTCTCTTTATAACATCATCCCAGCCCTTCCTTTTCCGTTTCTCGCTCCTGTCTAGCCATCTTTTTTTATTAAACTCCCCAATAGTGGCATTTCCTTTTTCCTTAACTTTGCTCAGTCCTCCCTCTGGCTTCCCCCTCCCTCCTTGTACCCTCTCTTCTTCCTTTCTGCCCTATCATATGCCCATAATTTATATCATTTTCTTCTTCATTTCCTACCCTTGCCCCATTTTTCCTTTTTCCTCCTCCTCTTGTGGACTCTCTCCCTCCTGGTAAGATACTGGTTAAGTATTCATCACTATTGAGCGCATGTTGCTGAAATAGCGTCCACTCCACAGATTAGTTCAGTGATGTGACACTTCTTCCCTCTGTGTGTTTTCCCTGTTCAAATGGTTTATACATCTGGTTGTTCTGGCCCTGGGAGCATATTGAGCAGGCTGAATGATACATTTCAACTTTGTGTAGCAGATAAATATGATGACGTGGATGTACACCACTAAAAGCCAAAGGTCTTCTGCTTACATGCATGCAGGGATCCATTGGCCCTCTTACACAGATTAAATTGCATCGGTATAGGATGGAGTGTGAATACTCATTTCCAGTTTGGGATTTGCAGTGTTAGATTCTGGGAGTGCAGAGCTCTTGTGAAGGCGTTTTAAGTTCTTGAGCTTGCCTTTAGGTAGCAGCAGAATGAGAGTACGATGAGGAAACTACAGGAGACCAGAAAGAAAAAATGTCAGCTCCTGATAAAATTGTATCTTTTTAGAGAACTATGGATCCCATCGGGAATATGTTCCCATACTGGAGAACTAAGACCAAAGTTCTCCTCTCTTATTCACAGCTCCAGATCTTATCTATTGATAACTTGAACAGAAAGTTTCACTGAGCTGTACCCTGTAAAATGAGGAAGCCATTCCATAGAAGCAGCCTAGAGATTAGAGAGCAGGCTAAGAACCATAGAAACATGGGTTCAGATCCCATTTCTTCAGCTAACACTGTCCGTGACCTTGGGCAAATCACGTCACATTCCATTGCCTTTCAGGTACAACCTAGCTTGGAATCCCTCTTGGGCAAAAAAAATAGCTGCACTACCTGAACTGTAACTCACCCTAGCTCAGATTTGTAAAGATCAAACCTAAAATCCAAACCCAGAGAGAATCAGCATGGTTCAAAACCCTAGTGTGTTCTGAATAGTTTATCTGAAGTTTCATTAAGATAATTGATTTTCTTTTTAATTGAGAAGAATGATTCTAAAGCTCTGATGGACATCAAGAATGTGATAAGTCTTGTAAGGGAAAATGATTGATGTCAAAGAACATCCTAAGGCTTGGAAATCCTTAAACTTTATTATAAGAATCGGATGTGGAATTGGGAGAGAAGTGGAAGCTGAATTTGTTTCAGTTGGATTTCTATATTTGAACTCCAAAAGCTCAGAACAACTTTCTGTGATCTGTATGTGTTCAGTTGTACATGTAGAGCAACATGAAAATATATTATTTTTTCCTTGTAGATAAAATACAGATCAGTTTTGGAACCATATATTTGACGTGTCTGTAGTTTTCCGTAGTCTTGATCACACAAATGTTAGTTGCTAGAAAGAACATTTGGTCACTCTTCCATTTCAGTGTTCTCACCACACAATCCCCTGGATTCTATGTAGAGTGACTTAAATTGTGCACGCAAATCCAGTCATATTCTGCCCGCAACTAAATTTAGTCGCATGGATGAGTGCTCAGCGTATTCTATAAACAATGTGGAAATTTGGCATATTCTATGAAGTACGCCTAAATTTAGGTGTATTTTGTTTCAGCGCCAATTTTTTTTAGGTGTAATGAATAGAATCTAGTCCAATATGCTTGGCCATTTTGAAAATGTACCTCCACCTTATTAGGAATGATGTCACCTCTTGCAAAGGAAGAAATTGTATAAAGAAACTGCAGCACAAATAATACAGACTATCATTTAGGGTCAAAATGAAATGAATATGTAATGGAAAGTTTATCTGCCCCATTAGGCAGTTGCCTTTAGTGTGTTCCCGTAGTGTGGGTAACCCCTGTATGTAACCAATATTTTATGGATGGGACCAGGTCCGGAACTCTCCGGGCGGTTATAAACAGCTTGTGCACGCCTCACTTTATTCCACTTTCTCAATACGCCAATCCAAACCAAAGGCTGCTGTTCTGAACAAACTGTTTACTTAAATCAAGTCTCTTCAGGCAAACAATAACAGGTTGGCAAAGGCAGATACAAGACAAGAGGCAACAAGTAACAATCCAAATATTTAATGTCTCTGAGGCCATATATTCTTAACGCCACATCTCAGAGAAAGTTCAACTTCTCTCTTTCCTTTAAGCAGATGCCTACTACTGTGAGAAGCAGGGGATATACAGTTCCTTTCAGTAAAACAAAACATCTAGGTGTCATTGTGGACTATATGCTAAAATTTTCTGCTTAAAGCAAACAGAATGCTAGGAATTATTAGGAAAGGGTTAGCAAATAAGACTAAGAATGATATAATGCCTCCGTATTGCTCCATGGTGTGACCTCATCTTGAGTATTGCGTGCAATTCTGGTCGCCATATCTCAAAAAAGATAAAATGGAATTAGAAACGTTTCGAAGAAGGTTGACCAAAATGATTAACTCCTCCCATATGAGGAAAGGCTTAAGAGGTTAGGGCTCTTCAGCTTGGAAAAGAAACGGCTGAGGAGAGGGATATGATTGAGGTCTACAAAATCCCGAGTGGAGTAGAACGGGTAAAAGTGAATCAATTTTTTACTCTTTAAAAAAGAAAAAGACTAAGGGACATTCAATGAGTTTCTTTGGTAATATTTTTAAAATGAATAAGAGGAAATATTTTTTCACTCAACAAATAGTTAAGCTTTGGAACTTGTTGCTGGAGGATGTGGTAACAGCATTTAGTATATCTGGGTTTAAAAAAGGTTTGGACAAGTTATTGGAGGAAAAGTCCATAATCTGCTGTCAAGATAGACATGGGTAAGTCACTACTTATCCCTGGTATTGGTAGCCTAGAATCGTGATACTATTTGGGATTCTGCCAGGTATTTATGACCTGGATTGGCTGCTGTTGGAAGCAAGATATTGGGCTAGATGGACCATCTGTCTGACCCAGTATGGCAATTCTTATATTCTAGTTGAGATTATAGCTGCTAAGAAACTCAGGGACTCTGAAACTCAGAAGCAATCCTTTCCAAGCAGGGTTCCTGTGGAATGTAGTGGTCTCCTCAGGAACACTGTAGCTTTTGATGGTAAAGCTTTTCTTTCAGCCAGTGGATGTTCTGGACAACAGGAGAGAGGATGAAATCCAGATCACCTTGCTGGAAGAAATACACACAGAGCCCAGTTTCTTCTCAGTTTCTCAGAAGGGATGTAGAGGGCTCCCCCATTCCTCACACAACCAATAGGCAGTTGCTTATGTGGCTAGGAGGCATATTTTCAAAGCACTTTGGGAGGCTAAGTTCCATAAGTTTCTATGGAACTTTGGGAGGCTAAGTGCTTTGAAAATGAGCCCGTTTGTCAACTATATGCTTCTGGTTACTCTTTGACTTTAATATACCAGTTAGAGTAGCACAGTATACAGTCTGTAGACTTTCTGGGATCTATAAGGCTAAGGCTTAGGCTTGAAGGGATCTTCCCTAGTGTATAAGGTCAGAGCCAGGAAAGTAGAAAACCAGAGACAATTTCATAGTTTATATTCAGGGGTGTTCCCTGCCATTAATGTTCCCTCCCTCTGATTGTAATATGGTAATACTAGCTACTCCCTCTTTCTGAAAGAAGCTAGAATGTCTAAAGGTCAGGTGGTGCTCTGACAACCACTGATGTCAAAGGTAAAATTCTGTTGCTTAGAATTGTGGCACTGGGAATCTAAGCGGGCATTTCAAATAAAAATGGAAAAGTGCTTTGTTCTATACATCAGCTTTTATCCAAACTGTGCACCAACAACTATTAAGCGCACACTTTTGGGCCTGATTCTATAATAGGGCTCCTGTGTGAGAAGTCCAAAATGGAGCCTATTTTATAAACCAAAGAAGCATAAGAACAAAACTCCACACTTCGCATTGCAAAGCAAGAAACAGTGGAGGTGACAAAGAGTATCTAGTGCACTTATGTCCTTTAATGAATTTCTTCAAAGTAATACAATGACTCGACATGGTCCGTGTTTAGGCTAAAATGTTCACAGTCGGCATAAATATCTGCAATTGCCAAGAAAAAGCAAATCTGACATGTATCTTCACTCCAACGAACTTGCGGCATGTGAATCTGTACGTAATAGAGCACCAAAACTACAGGTGCCACGAGTTCATACTGCCAAACTGTGTTCTATTATGTACAGATTCACACACTGCAAGTTCGTTGGAGTGAAGATACATGTTGCATTTGCCAGAATGAGGCTTGACGTTCCCTAAGAGAGTTATTGGAACACTAGAATAAGGCTTAGAATACACAGAGAGGCAGCCGGAAAGCTCATGGTTGGACGATTTCACTGTCGCACCTCCTGTCAAAAATTCTTGGCTATGCCACTGCTGGCATTACCAAGGGAAGCCAAGAAGACATGACCATTACTTTGAGAAAGAACCAGGAACTGTTCTAGTGGTGACAAATAAAAATTTCAGTAGGCAAACATTCTATAATATTTGATACAGTATATGAGGGAACTCATTTATTAAATGTATTAAATGTATTTAAAATTTAAGCATGTTTTATGAGACTCTGGGCATGAACAATTTAAGGAAAGCACTGAAATATTGGAGTAAAGAGGGGGAGCCCACACCCATCCTGTTAGACTATCAATTGAATGCTTTGATGTCCCCATGCATACCTCCCACCCACCCTATTAGACTGTCAATGAAAGGCTTGGATGCTTCACTTATATATACTGTCAGCTAGCACATTTGCTTATTTCCGATCTGACAAAGAAGGGCAACCTTCGAAAGCTAATCAAGAAATGTATTAAGTTATGTCCAATAAAAAAGGTATCATCTTATTTTATTTTCCATGTTTTATTTTATTTGATTTCTATTGATTACCTTTAAGAATGGACTAACACGGCTACCACACCTCTCTACTTAAGTATAGGAAGGAAATGGCTTGATTTGAGATACACAAGTATAAATCTCGCCAAAAACTAGACTAGAGTGATTGACATATAAACAAGTGTGGAATAAAGTGCGGTGATAGGAGGGTAAGTGGGAGGAAGTGTAAGTATTTATTTATTTATTTATTGTATTTGTACCCCACATTTTCCCACCTTTTTGCAGGCTCAATGTGGCTTACAGAGTATGGAAATGAAAACGTAATTACATGATATAAGAAAACAGTCAATCATAAGCTGAGGTGAAAGAGGAAATTAGGTAGAAGGTGTTAGGTAAGGTCGTGTGAGAGGTGTTTTGGTGTTCTTGGGTGGTTTAAGGAATGATTTGTTTCATTGAGGGTGACTTTTGTAGGCTCTGTTGAAGAGATGTGTTTTTAAAGCTTTGCGAAAACTGGTTAGATTGGTCATGGTTTTTAGGGCCATGGGTAGTGTGTTCCAAGACTGTGTACTTTTGTACGCAAAGGTAGTAGCATAAGCCTGTTTGTATTTCATTCCTTTACAGCTGGGAAAGTTCAAGTTGAGGAATTTGCAGGCCAATCTTTTGGCATTCCTTGGCGGTAAGTCCACTAAGTTTAACATAGAGTGGGGCATCTGCGTGAATGATTTTGTGAACAGTCGTGCAGATCTTGAACTCAATTCGTTCCTTGAGCGGGAGCCAGTGCAGTTTCTCTCTGAGGGGTTTCGCACTTTCGTATTTAGGTGTTCCAAAAATGAGTCTGGCTGCGGTGTTCTGGGCTGTTTGGAGTTTTTTGATGGTCTGTTCTTTGCAGCCTGCGCACAGAGCGTTACAGTAGTCCAAGTGGCTTAATACCAATGACTGTACTAGGGTGCGGAAGATGTTTCTTGGGAAAAAAGGTTTTATTCTTTTGAGTTTCCACATCGATTGGAACATTTTTTTCGTCGTGTTCTTCGTGTGGGTGTCGAGAGTGAGGTTTCGATCTAAAGTGATTCCAAGGATTTTCTGATTTTCTGAGATAGGACTGTTAGGGAGGGGAGTGTATGTGACTGTTGAGCTGAGTGTATGAGATATTCACTTGTGTGTAAGTATATTGTATTAATCAAGATGAACAAATAAAGTTTTGTAATTTGAAGTTGAAGGGTCATCAAAAATGTTGGTGTAGAAGGGCCCAGTCAAGTTAGGTTGAATGAGTGTATGAATGATATGGTGATTAGGAATTGAAGTAGGAGTAGCAAGAAGCACTATTTTTGTAAAAAAAAAAAAAATTATAATAGTGGTAAAAGGAAAACACAATAAAAGACTAGTTAATATTATGGAATATTGAGAGATTGGAAGTAATAGATTTGAAAAAAATCGGTTGAGAGATTTTTGTAACTCATTAGGTATGCATATTAATTGAAGATATCACGAAAACCTGACTGGCTAGGTGTGTCCCATGGATGGGATTGAGAACCCCTGATAGAGTGATTTTGTTTGTTAGGTAACACAAGATGCTTGTGAATTTATAATGACCCAGAAGAGATGTTTGGCAGGGAAGGAGGGGAGGAAGGAGCATGTCAGAGTGGATATTGAGATTATATTTATTTTTAAGTAAATCAGTTAGGTGCCCTTCTACTAAATGCATTAAGGGTTTTGGGCTTAACTCGCTATTGGGCTCATTTTCGAAAGAGAAGGACGTCCATCTTTCGACATAAATCGGAAGATGACATCTTCCCAGGGACGTCCAAATCGGTATAATCGAAACCCGATTTAGGACGTCTCCAACTGCACTCCGTCACAAGGACAGCCAAAGTTCAAGGGGGCGTGTTGGAGGCATAGCAAAGGCGGGACTTGGCATGCCTAACACTTGGATGTCCTGGACCCATAATCGAAAAAAACAAGGACGTCCCTGACGAACACTTGGACGTTTTCATCCAGACCTGTTTTTCTTACGACTAAGGCAAAAAAAGGTGCCTGAAATGACCAGATGACCACCAAAGAGAATCGGGGATGACCTCCCGTTACTCCCCCGGTGGTCACTAACTCCCTCCCAACCTCAAAAAACATCTTTCAAAATATGTCATGCCAGCCTGTATGCCAATCTCAGATGTCATACTCAGGTCCATGACAGTGCATGCAGGTCCCTGGAGCAGTTTTAGTGGGTACTGCAGTGCACTTTAGACATGCGGACCCAGGCACATACCCCCCCCCCCCCCCACCTGTTACATTTGTGGAGGGAACAGCAAGCTCTCCAAACCCACCACAAACCCACTGTACCCATATATAGGTGACCCCCCTTCACCCATAAGGGCTATGGTAGTGGTGTACAGTTGTGGGTAGTGGGTTTTGGGGGGCTCAGCACACAAGGTAAGGGAGCTATGTTCCTGGGAACAATTTATGAAGTCCACTGCAGTGCCCCCTAGGGTGCCCAGTTGGTATCCTGGCATATCAGGGGGACCAGTGCACTACAAATGTTGGCTCCTCCCACGCCCAAATGGCTTGCATTAGGAAGTTTTTGACATGGACGTCTTTGGTTTCGAAAATCGCCGAAAGTCAGAAACGTCCATATCTAGGGACGTCCAAATTTAAGGATTTGGATGTCTCTGACAGTATTTTCGAAACGAAAGATGGATGTCCATCTTGTTCGAAAATATGGGTTTCCCCGCCCCTGGATTTTGCCGTTTTGCAAGGACGTCCAAATTGCAACTTGGACGTCCCTTTCGAAAATGCCCCTCTTTTTAACTCAGGATGTTAACACAGCAAGTCCAAAACTAATGCTGCATCAAGAAATGATGCTCCCATTATATTTTTACTGCAGGTCATGCATTAACATTCAGATTAAACACAGAAGCACTTATTACCTCCTGTTTAGGAGGCAGTAATTGGTTCCACATTAACACTGTATTAGCCATTTAGCACACAGTAAATGCAACATGCTAGCTTACTAATAAAGAATGTCTTCCACAGTCCTTCCTGTAATAGAAGATGTTTTCCTAGAAGATGTGCTGGTAGCAGGATGTACAGGATCCCCCATGCAAAATTTTGCTAGTTGTGGCCAGCATGTTTGCTTGTTTCTCCCAAAAAATCAAAATATCTTTGTCTGCATCACTTAAACATAAATAACAGCAGGGCCGCCAAGAGACTAAGCCGGGCCTGTGGCAAGGCCGCCCCCCCTGCCGCCGCTGCAGTCCCCGGTCTCACCTGCTTGCCCTCGGCTCTGCCCACCACCGGGTCCCCTGTATTAAAATCGGCAGCGCCTCAGTTCCGTTTGGAAAGGCAGATCGCCTCCCTTCGGGCCTTCCCTCACTGTGTCCCACACTCGTCTGATGTAACTTCTGATGGTGGGCGGAGCTGAGGGCAAGCAGGTGAAACCAGGGACTGAAGCGCTGGCGGCCTGACCCCGGTGTCGGACCCCCCCTTGGAGGCCCGGGGAATTTTGTCCCCCTGCCCCCCCCCCCCCCCCCCCCCCCGCTCTTGGCAGCCCTGAAAAACAGTCTATTTTATTAACAGGCTCCAAAGTAGAAAATGACACAGGGACAAAGTTTGTCCCCATCCCATCCCTCCCCATGGGATCTGTCTCTGTCCCCATCCCCATCCCTACGGTTACTATAGGTCCCCATCCCTGTGTCATTCTCTACTAACACTTCCACGCCCACTGTCTGCCCATGCCATGCTGTGCTCCTGAAACAATAATTCAATAATGCACAGTTTAATGTTCAGAAATGGGCAAAGTCCCACAAAACCCCTCAATGTGGTCATGTGGTAGCTTGTTAGGTGCTTAATGGCCTTTTAGTACAAAGGCCCCTTAATGAGCAGTCAGAGGCCTGAATTCAGGTCACAATTTTTATGTTGCTTTCCTACAAGTTTGTTTTTGTTTCTGTCCCAGTCATATGATACTTCTAGAAGTTCAAAGAGCATTTTGACCACCTCTGTACTTAAAAATTGCTTATATATGTTTGCAACTGGCACACTGTACCTCATATCAATAGTGTTAGCAAATACAATGAGGATTCATTCCTCTGTGTGTGTGTGTGTCCATGGGAACATCTGTGTGGGTGAGAGGTGCAATATGTGTATTTTAGACATGCTCAGACAGTTTTTTTTGCAAAGACATATTGCAGTCTTGAATTCCTGAAATGTAAGAGACTTGGAACAGGTGCAGGTATAGTTTACTACCGTGGGATGACTTAGCCACTGTCATGGGGGGAGGGGGGGAGAGAGCTGAAGTTTCAAGACAGAGCGACCCCCTTCATGGTTTTCACCTGTATCCCCTCTTACACTCTCCCCCACCCCCATTAGCAAAAGTAACAGCTGAGCTCAACAAATGTGCACTTTCATTTGAAAGTGTTTTAAAATTACTTTTTAAACATGAGTATGGCTCCCATATTACAGTACTACCTACAAGGCATATATCCATTCAGTCTATCCATTTGTTAGGGCACTGCACACTGATGCATGAATTCTTAGGTCGTGTTTGCTGTACAACTGCTTAGGAATGTCAGTGGCAAAGAATCAAGGCATGGAACTGCATTTCTGTCACTCTTAACTCTTTGTGCGCAGTTTAGAATCTATCTTGATTATAATAAAACTATAATTGTTTAGTGCTGGCCATTAAATTTCCTGCAGCTGTAGATGTTACATTAAAAAAACAGGTTTAGAAAAAGCAGAGTTGCTGGGACTGAAGATCAGAAACCAAAATTAAAATAACAAGGATTGCTTGGTTGCAGCTCATGATCAGGACATGGCTGCACTACTTTGGCCAACCTGTGGAGAGAACTGCCACCAGCACAAGTGACTGAGATAGCAGGGGCTGGCTGGTGAAATATTCACAAGCATTTTAAAGCCCATTATGTTATGGAACCCAAGATTTAACCTTAAATTCCAGAAAGACTCGTTCATACCTAGAATGCATCTAAGAGGCTTTTCGGCTGCCTAAAAAAAAAAAAATATGTAAATAGTTTTTAAAAGGAGAGCATTTTGAAATTCTTTGTATTTACAGTCATTTGGGCTATTGATCAGTGAGAGGGTTGGAAAACCTTGGTTCATACCCACTGATTTGCCCAAACAGAGCTTGCAATTGAGTGTTAGGTGCTGCTTTTACCGGGGGGGGGGGGGGTCATAGGTTGCCTGGTGATCTTGCAGAGCTCCTCTGACTGCAGCGGTGATGGTAAGACTGGCTGTAGCTAGATGCGGTGTTCGTGGGAACAGTCATGGTCAGGTTCTCAAAGGGTACATTGGCCCATGTTTTGGGGGTTTTTTTTGCATTAAATCAAATTATTTGCAGCTCCTCGTGGTTTATAGTGGTAGTTAAAAAAAAACTCCAAACCAGCCAGTACTGTTATTGACACTGATTTTCATCCTTCCTATTGACCTGCCTTAAATGTTGAGCTGATTCCTGATATATGCAGTAATCTTGGAATACTTCTCTAGAAAAGTTGGGAGAGTTTGGGTTTGAAAACAGTTCGTGCCCAGATGATGTATGCCACTGCTATTTGTTCATGCACTTGAAGGAGGAACCTTTCAGGCTTTGTCCACTGTAAAAACATGGGACACCCAAGTTGAACTGAATACCGAGTAAAACCACATGGAATTGCAGTGGTCTGTGATAGCAAGGTTCACTGCTAGCAATCTGCGGAGAATGCTTTCAGAAACCACCTGACTGTACTGGTCTACCTTACTTTATTTTTTTTTAAATAGGCTTTTTTTTTCTAATAATTGTGTAATACAAAGTTGTAGATTGGGTACATGTGATTGTGATTATAGCTTACTTAACCTTCACAATATTTAACCTCTTCTTTTCCTCTGGGATTTTTCTTGCCTCGGGTTTTAAAAGTACAATAAATATTTTTGGGAAGGAAGTTGGGGAATCGTCTTTCAGCATGCATAACTGAAATCTGAGCTATCACACTGAGTTCCTGAGGTGGTATAGCAAACATTGGTTGTAACGTGGCTCGAGAAGTGATTCTTAGAATATTTATTAGGATAGTTGGGTTCTGATAGTTAGGGGCATAATTAGACTTTAACCAGACAGCACAGATAGTACTAATATCCGATTAACTGGTTAATAATATAGGTCCGTGAAAATGAGTTTGCTGATGACACAAAGTTATTCAAAATCATTAAATCTTGGGAGGATTGTGAAAAATTACAAGAGGACCTTACAAGACTGGGCGTCAAAATGGCAGACGAGGGGTTTTTTTTAATGTATATTTATTAATATTTGAAAACTTTACAAGCATTCAAATCTTGAACATGAAATTCAGGAAGGCAAACATTATAACACAAATTAAGATTCCCATCTTAACTAATAAAGAAAAATAAAATTTAAATTCCTTGTCTTAGACCACTAATGTTAGGAGGGGGAGTTATCCAAACCCAGAGGAAGAATTTAAAGAAAAAAAGCAAATTTTTCCTGACATAAGGCTTAGCACAACTCACTGATGATAACATATTAAGCCTAATCCAATTCAAAAACAGTGTTAATTCTAAACAAACAGCAAGATATACATTATTATTACTTCTTCTTAAGTTATTTTTTTCAAATCAATAAAGGCTCGTAGCTGATCTGGTATAAAGAAAACATATTTCACTCCCAAATATTTTACATTACATTTACATGGGTAATTTAAGTGAAAGGAACCACCTAACTCTAACATTTTTGATCTTAAAGCCTAAAAGGCTTTCTTTCTGGCCTGTGTTGATTTGGTAACGTCGGGATATGTCCAAACTTTTTCCCCCCAAAATAAAGTCTGAATATTACGGAGAGCAAGTCTCCGTACTGCTTCCAAGTCCTGCTCAAAGACAAATGAAACTAATAAAGTCAATCTTTCAGATTGAGTTGTTAATGACGTTTCCAAAATGGCGGAAATATCTAGAGTCTTTCTTTTCCTGAATAGGTTGTTCTGTCATATTTCCTGATAGTTTTTTATTTGGCAAATAATATAGTCGATTGATTGGAAGTATCGTTTAAGGAGTAAATGTAAGAATTTCAAGTAAGTATTTTTTAAAGACATCCATAGTCGTATAGCCTGGTGCAGAAATCTTAAATTTAATCTTCGATTAAAGTTTTCTATTTGTTCAATCTTACGGTTCAGAATCATATTGTCTTTAATCAAGGCTCCAGTTCTATCTTGAGCAGATTTTAATTCTCCTTTTATATCTGTAATTTGATCATTTACTTCCTTTTTCATAGATGAAAAGGCTGTTGTCAAAGAATTAACAGTACTTACTAATGTCGATATCTCATTTGTAGATTTAAGCACTGTTTTAGCCAAATGCTGTAGAGCTTCCCAAATAGAATCCAGCATTACCACCTCTTCAGATTTTCTAAAGAACTCCAGCGTTCAGTGGGGACCAATAAATTATCCTGACCTCCTGTTGTTTTAACTTCCCCAGTACCTCGAAATGGGTTACTTCCTTGTTTACAATCAGTAATAGGAAGCCCCTCCTGGGGTGTAAAACCAGCAGGGAGAGGTGGCGGATTAAGCGCCGGGGGTGATAGGGTGACATCCAGCCCCAAGGCCCCAGTTTCTCCTCCACCCAAAGCAACAGCAGGGCTCCTCTCGGCTTCTTCAAATCCAGTGAGGTTTTCTGTGAATTTCTCAATCGTTTGTTGAGAAAGGGAAGAGGTCCTGGTCGTTGAGGTAACGACCTTAACCGACCCCTTCCTTTTCGTATGAGGCATAATGACATGAAGAAAAAACAGATGATTCCTACAATCTTAGATTCAGAGAGGTGTTCTAGCGTGCCGCCATCTTGCTCTGCCCCCCCCCCCCCCCGTCATGGCAGATGACGTTTAATGTGAGCAAGTGCAAAGTGATGTATGTGGAAAAGAGGAACCCAAATTATAGCTACGTCATGCAAGGTTCCACGTTAGGAGTCACAGATCAAGAAAGGGATCTAGGTGTCGTCGTTGATGATACGTTGAAACCTTCTGCTCAGTGTGCTGCTGCAGCTAAGAAAGCAAATACAATGTTAGATATTATTAGGAAAGGAATGGAAAACAAAAATGAGGATGTTATAATGCCTTTGTATCGCTCCATGGTGCGACCGCACCTCAAATATTGTGTTCAATTCTGGTCGCCGCATCTTTAAAAAGATATAGTGGAATTAGAAAAGCTACAGAGAAGGGCGGCGAAAATGATAAAGGGGATGGGACGACTTCCCTATGAGGAAAGGCTAAAGCGGCTATGACTCTTCAGCTTGGAGAAAAGGCGGCTGAGAGGAGATATGATAGAGGTCTATAAAATAATGAGTGGAGTTGAACGGGTAGATGTGAAGCGTCTGTTTACACTTTCCAAAAATACTAGGACTAGGGGGCATGCGATGAAGCTACAATGTAGTAAATTTAAAACGAATCAGAGAAAACGTTTCTTCACTCAATGTGTATCTAAACTCTGGAATTCATTGCCAGAGAATGTGGTAAAGGCGGTTAGTTTAGCGGAGTTTAAAAAAGGTTTGGATGGCTTCCTAAATGAAAAGTCCATAGACCATTATTAAATGGACTTGGGGAAAATCCACTATTTCTGGGATAAGCAGTATAGAATGTTTTGTGTGGGGAAAATCCACTATTTCTGGGATAAGCAGTATAGAATGTTTTGTGTAAATTTAATGTATCTTTTCACATTAGTCTTTCTGCAGTTTGTGCTCAAGTGTTCAAATATAATGTGCTCCCAGGAAGATCTCGCTGTGATCATATATCTCTGTGATAATCTGTCTGCACTCTTGAGTCTGTGTGAGCTGAAATCTCACAGGCTTATTTAGCCTTTTACATCTGAGCTTTTCAGCAGATGCAATGAATTTGTCAGCTTTGTTCCTCCAAACAGCTGTTCTGCCCTACCACCCTTTCCCTAAGGATGAGCAAGTGATGGAGGATGGACTGTTGAACAGTTCTAAGGCAGCACACTGGAGCAGAGTCACTGCTGGACTAGCAGGAAACTCCTTTGAAAAACTCCCCCCCCCCCCCCGTCACAAATAATACATCCCATACACACCCCTCTGAAAACAGCCCAATTCTTCCGTGTGACTAAACACTGGGGAGAAACTGAGGGAAATGCAACTTTTTACAGGAATAGGGGTTGCTTATCATTAACTGATTATAGAATGGAAAATGAGGAGGAAATGTTTCCTGTAGGAAAAAGAGTGGTAGAGCTTTAACTTACCCAAGAGAGAGAAAAAAAGAGACTTGTACAGCTATTGAGTGCAATGTGTATCCAGCTGCATCAGGTCCCAGGGCGTAGCCAGACTTCAACGGGATGGGGGTCCAGAATCCAAGGTGAAGTCCCCGCCAGCTGAAGTCCTCTTCTCAGCTGTGCGGCGTTGCTGACCCCCCTTCCCGCCGCCAACCCTCTCCCGCTGCGTACCTTTGCTGGCGGGGGACCCCAACCTCCACCAGCCGAAGTTCTCTTCTCGGCCGCGCTGCATTGCCGAATGATCTGATCAAGTTTGAACCTGTTTCTGTGCGTGTGTCTGACGTCCTGCACATATAACGTGCAGGAAGTCAGACGCACGCACAGAAACTTGATCAGATCATTCAGCAAGCAACGCCACGCGGCCGAGAAGAGGATTTCGTCTGGCAGGGGTTGGAGTCCCCCGCCAGCAAAGGTACGCGATGGCAGCGGGGAAGGGTTGGCAGCGGGAAGGGGGGTCGAGAGGGTCGCGGCAGGGGGGTCCAGGGCTAAATCTACAAGGGCCCATGCCCCTGTGGCCCCATGATAGCTGAGCCCCTGGTTCAGCTACTAGAGTCTTTATACTTCGTGTGGTGCTGATCATCGATCAGCTTGTCATAATTTTTGATGATTTTTGCACATTCTGATTTCTTGAATGCAGTTTTTGCCTTTCTTGCACTCTGGCCACAATTGGTGCTCTGTTCATCTGAAGTTCATTTCTTACACCTTTTGTAAATCTGTGAAACATTCCTCATGAGCACTGTTCTTTTAAGTGTTTCATGACTCATCTTCCAGAGGTCCAGTAAATACAACAGTTGCAAAGAAGAGTGCCATCATGTTTTTTGTCACTGTTTTATCCTGGACAAGCCATGATGTTCACCAAACTTTGGTATAAGAAGCTAGCTGTCTTTATGTGCAAAATAAATGCTTAAACAAGGATATCTGAATCTTTGCTTAGCTTGAGGCACTCTTTGAACTGCAACACTGGTCGAGTTCATTTGGATTTTAGATTTACTCAGCTTTCCAGGCATGAGCATGAGATGAGTTTCATATAAGATGCAGGAAGTATTTCTTTACCTCAGAGACTGTCTACCCCTCCAATATTCAGTATGTGACTGTTGGTGTATTTTTGTTTATTGTTGGGTTTTTTTTTAATGCTAGCTGCCATGGGCTAAAATATCCAGATATTCAGCGGTAATACCTGAATAGTGACAGCCGCTGAATATCTGGATCTTGTGGTGAGTGCCCGGCTTTATTCAGGTGCCAGCGATATTCAGCCAATATCAGGATACACTTAGGTCAGTGTTTTGGCTATTGTAAGCTATGTGGACAGTTGGCCAATTAGTGACGCTGAAAACAGTCATTATCCAAATAGCTTTGGTCACCATCCTAGTGCTATCTGGATAGTACCTCTCAGTGCATTTTTTCTAGCCAAAAAGGTGCTGGTACTCAAACGCCAGGCCACCCTTCAGGAGTGAGGTGATCACTGAGGGACCCACCCCACAATAGCCAGGCCCCATGCAACCAGTCACAGAATATATGACAAAGCAGAATTGGTGTGCAGGGCCTGAGCTCTTTCATTAAAACTTGGGGACCATGAGTCAATTTTAGCAGACAATGGAGAAGGTGCCGGTACTCAGTACCCCCTCAAAAAAAGCCGTAGTACACGCAGCACCGTACATATTATATGCAGGTACTTTTCTCTGTCCCTGGAGGGCTCACAATCTAAGTTTTTGTACCTGGGGCAGTAGAGGTCACCTGCTGCACTAACCATTAGGCTACTCCTCCATTTAAATTACATAGACAGTGATGATTGTGGTCCATGGGTGAGTGCAGGGTTATCTGACCTGCCATGACATATAAGGAGCAGTTGTGAGAATTGAACCAACTTTCTCATGTTCTGAAGGCAATACTCTAACCACTAGCCTACTCCTGCAGGCTAGTCTGTAAATATATCAAGAGGGTCGACATTCAGCTGGCAGAGCTCAGCATTTCACTGACTGTCACTGGCGTTATACCCAGAAATTCAATGCTGGGCCAGGTCCAGTCTCTGGCTTTGAATTTCCAGGTTTACGGAGCTGGCAAAAGCATAACCGATTTAAATGTGATATTCAGCACTTAACCGGCTATGGCGAACCACATAAAGATAGGACTGACTTTTAAGTGGTCCTATTTATGTGGTTACCTTGACTGGTTAAGTGTTGAATTTCGACACTTAACCTATCAAGTGCAGACTTCACACCTGAACACTGGAACACCCCCCAAAATAGCCAGTTCTAATTTGGGTGCTAACTGGACATTTTCAGCAGAGCTAACCGGTTAAATGCCACGGAAAATGACCAGTTAACCCCGAACAAATGATTTAAATGGCCTGGAGCCATTTCTGGCTAGTTAGATCATTGTGACTATCGACTCCTTTGTGGTACTATCTGGCACTTCAATTTTTGGGTAGGCATGTGGGTATGACTCATGCATTTCCTCTCTGCCCGCTACCTCCCCCCCCCCCCCCCCCCCAAGTAGTAAAAATGAAGAATATCTTGACTGGTGGGGATCCTTTGGCACTGCCAGATAAAGAATCTCTTCTAGAGTTATCCATGCTGCAGTCAGCTGTGCATTCCCAGGCACCAATACTAACACTGCTCCCCCCTGCACATGCTCACTTCAACCAGCATCCCCCCCCCCCCCCCCCCCACCGGTGCACACATGCGCAGGGGTGCCAATTGAATTGAGCGTGCGCGGGAAGAAGACTGCTGCGAGTATTGAGGAATTGCGAGTGCTGTCCCAAAGTAGAGATCTTCAGGGTGGGGTAAGGCTTGCCCCTCACAATTGTTTAAGTATTATCCATTCCGGATTTTCGTTTCTCAAGATCCCAGATTCCTGATGCAGGCGTCACAGCCAAAACATGGCCCATGTCGAGTGTTTTAGAAGTGGAATAAAGATTTTCTGGCACCAATTACTTCTTTTTACCTTGTCTGCTGTGCCTGGTGTCTGCAGTTGGAAATGAGCTGCTGACTGACGTGGGGATGAGACTGCTCGGGGAACTCCAGAGAGGACTCTTCAGCTGGCAGGGCCCGGGGGATCCCCACCGTCTACACTAACGATGTGCCACCACTGGGTGGGTCCCTGCCCATCTGGGCCCACTTGTGTCTACACCACTGTTATCTGGATAGCAGGTGCTGCTTCCTGGATAAGTGTTTTGGAATGTTGACCGTTTAAATTTATACCTGAGGCGGTGGACGGAGAAATAACTTGGCCAAATTCACAAGGAGCATTACTATAATATGAACCCTGACTTCACTGGCTCTCAGTCTGCTGTTCTAACCACAAGGCCTTGCCATTACCTCTGACAAGAGTGAAAAAGTAGGTGGGCCGCTTAGTGACTACTCTGTACCAGTAAAGCAGTATCAGGTTTAATGACCAGAACAAGAAGTATCTACTAATAACTTTTATTTCAGTGATGTGCATGAGATGTATGTAAAAGATGGCTCTGGGGTAATGGACTAGAGACAGTTAGAGATTGAGTATGGTACACAGTCACTCAGATGCTGTGGACAGCTCGGGTTGACCAAGCGGTTCCTATCATCCAGCTGGTACCAGGAGTGGACTGACCATATGGGCAACCAGGCAGTGTCCAAGGGTCCAGGACTGGGGGAGTGGGAACCAGTGCTTCCCTCCCACGTGCCTGATGTGCAGACACCCTTCTCTCTCCTCCGAAACCAGAATACCCCAGTCTCCTGTCCCTCCTGCACTTCCGTCCCTGGGTGCACCAGTAGCTAAATCGGCCATCTGCTGCTGATGCCGGAACTTCCTTCTGCCACAGCCCGCTCCCTTCTGATGTCACTTCCTTCTTCCACAGGAGAGGGCTGTGGTAGAGGGAAGTTCCAGTGTCAGCAGCAGATGTCTGATTTAGCTGCAGGACTAAAGAAAAGGTCAGTGGCAGGGGGAGAGGGAGGCAGCCGGACTGGAGGGGGGGCCCAATGGTCCTCATTGCCCGGGAACCCAGACCACTCTGTCTGCCCCTGGCTGTTACTGTGTTACAGTGTTAAGATCATCTGCTTAAACTGTTTTGTCTGGAATCATAAAAATGCTCTGTATGTGGCTTCTGCTATCTAATACATGCAGAAACAGTTTTCAAATCAGGATATGGTATGGCTATCTCCAGTCATTAGGAGGTCTTCCAGTGCTCTCTGCTAGTAATGAATGGGTAGAACATGCCAGCAAATGTTGAAAGATGGACCAAAGATGTAGCTTGAAGGAGGGGGCTTAGCAGTTCCAGTAACTTGCATCATTAAATTAATACATTTATTTATTAGAAAACAATTCATCCATGGCAGTGTATAACAAGAATAAGTTAAACATAGTCAACAGACAATGACAGCAGTAAAAATATTCAAATAGCAGTATACGTTATGTTGGTCATTCTTAGGAAGGTGATCTCCTTCTTCCCCTCTGTTTTCTGCTTTCTGTTAGGTAAGGTCATTCTGAACAAGTGAGCCACTGAAATGGTATTTATCAGGGAGCAAAACTAATTTTTTACTTTTGGAACAAGAAAAATGCTTCTGACTATTTCACACTGCTCTCAACCAAGGAAACAAAATCAATAACTCATGGGTAATTCAGATGACAAGAGTTATATAGGCCCCTGACATTCAGAGGCTAAATTTTATAATAACCGAATTTGAGGCTGTCAAGCTGCTGACTTTGGTGGCGCCAGCAATAATTACGACAGATCACCTCTAATTGAGATCTGCCTCATTTGACAAAGGTGATGGTGGCATTAAAATATATTGAAGGTGACAAGCAACGATCATAAGTCAAGTTGGTCTCCAGGAGCTGAAATGAACTTTTCCATTTCTGTGTTCTGCTGTCTACCTGCTGCAGAGTTAACCAGGAACAGTGAAGGCCTCAGGTAAACTTAGCATCTAATTTGGGAAGCATTTAACTTTTAAAAAGTTGGGAGCTGATAACATTCAGGAAAAAAAGGGAGTTGTTTTTGAAGATCTATCTAATAGGGATTACTAAGGGGCAGGACTGGAGTTGGTGTAGAGGACATTGCACATATACTATTTATTCAATGATAAAGACATCTGTGCCAATTCTTTCCATTTTATATCCTCACTATGAGTTTTAATTGCTGAACATTTTTTTAAAAATGCATCATGCTGCAGAAAAAGCTATGCCCAGGCCTAAATCAGTAGTGAATTTCTGCCAGATTGTGCCAAGTCACGGGAAGCATTTTGAACTCCCTTCCTTCCTTCATTGTGGCTGGTCTGAAAAAGTGAAACAAATTCCTCCCCTCCCCCAAACTCTCCCCAAACTGGCAATCCTTTAAGAAAATTAGCACCGGGCTAAACAATCCCTGAGATGAACATACTTGTTAGCTGAGAAATGCAAGAATGAAGTAACCTACATGTCTCACTGTCACAGACCTGAAATACTGTCTGTTTTTCTGAGCAGGATCAACTTTTCCTTTAGGCGTGTGCTTGGGGTGCCTGCATCATGCAGCATACCAGGGATGAAAAATGAGTAGGTAAGCTTAATTTTTAAATGATAATTGATGATATTAAGCAGTAACTTGCTGTCAGCAGAGCTGCTAAATTACCCAGTTCCAGGAGGGAGATTTTAGTTTAGTCCTGGATTTCTCATCGCCCTGTTATGATTCATTATGTGAGCTGCAGCACTGAATTCAAAGACTACAAATACTATACTGTTTTGGGATGTAAATTTTAAACTAAACCTGGCTTAAATATGCCTTGGCATCTCTGTGTCAGTATGGGGATCCTGTGCCAGGGCATTAAATTAATTCTCTTCCCCCAGGGCCAGTGCAAAGGTATTAGTTGCCCTATGTCCTAGACAAACCTTCAGCCTTCTGCCTCTCCCCTGTACCACACACCTCAAAATTCTTTCATGCCCCCAGACCCTCCTGAGATTTTGATATTAAACTCGACAATCATGATTACCTTAAAGAGGTACAGGACATAAGGCACAAAATTTGCTATTTTGGCTCAGATGAAAGGTTCATTTAGCCTAGTATCCTACATCTAATGGTGGTCAAGCCAGGTCACATGTATCTGACTGAATCCCAAAAAGTAGCAAGTTTCCATGCTACCTATCCCCAGGGATAAGCTGTAGCGTTCCCTCTGTCTACCATAATAACATTTCATGGACTTTATCTCCAGGAATGTGTCTAAACCACATCTTCTGGCAAAGAATTCCAGAGCTTAACTATGCATTGCGTGAAAAAAATAGTTTCTTCTATTCCATTTACATGTGCTACTATGTAACTTCATGGAATATCCCCTAGTCTTTGTACTTTTTGAAAGAGTAAAGAATCAATTCCATTCTACTCCACTCAGGATTTTGTAGACCTGTATTATATCTCCCCCTTCCCCTTAGCTGTTTCTTCTCTAAGCTGAAGGGCTCTAACTTCTCTAGCTTTTCCTCATATGAGTTGTTCCATGCCCATAATCATTTTGATCAATCTTCTCTGTACCTTTCTAATTCTGCTCTGTTTTTTTGATATGCAATGACCAGAATTGCACACAGAACTCAAGGTATAGTTGCATCAGAGAGACAGAGAGAAATATAACATTGGCATTCGCACTCACTCCTCTCTTCCAAACTGAAAGAATATTCATAAAATAAAACTCAAACAAGGAAGCCTTGTGGCAGAACTCTAGGCTGCAGCTTTATTAAAATTCTCCATTAATCACATCCTTTCTTTCTCCAAAGGTCCAAATTTAAATTTGCAAATATTATAACATTATACAATAAACTTTTAACAGTTAAGAACTTACCAATTAGATGGTAATAAACTAAATGAACTTAACATATACTTTTGAACTGAAAAATAGGCAGGGTTCTTGTTCCTAAGTATTCATAGCATCGCACATGACCCCGTAGCTTCATCCCATATCTCCCCAATTTCCTAAACTCACAAAATTCCCTCCAGGAATGCCATTCCATGTGGAATGTCCAAAACAAATCACCGCCACAAGCGATGGCAGCCTAGCTAGTCTCTGCTTCCTCACCAGCTGCAGGTTAAGTATGTGCAATACAAGCCTCAAGAATGTCCATACAGATGTTCAAATATTTGAAAGGTATTAATCCGCAAACGAACCTTTTCCGGAGATGGGAAGGTGGTAGGACTAGAGGACATGAATTGAAGTTGAAGGGGGGCAGACTCAGGAGTAATGTCAGGAAGTATTTTTTCACGGAAAGGGTGGTAGATATGTGGAATGCCCTCCCACGGGAGGTGGTGGAGATGAAAATGGTAATGGAATTCAAACATGCGTGGGATAAACTCAATGGAATCCTGTTTAGAAGGAATGGATCTACAGAATCTTAGCGGAAGTTGGGTGGTGACGCCGGTAATTGGAGCGTTAAACCAGTGCTGGGTGGACTTCTACAGTCTGATTGTGGCTGAATAGATATGGATGGGCTGGAGTGTAAATTTTAAGGGGCTTCGACGTTAGCTTCAGAACTTTTAGTACAGGAACAGTGCTGGGCAGACTTCTACAGTTTGTGCTTTGATAATGGCAAGGACAAATCAAACTCAGGTATACATATGACTATCACATATCATGTAAAATGAGTTTATCTTGTTGGACAGACTGGATGGGCCGTTCAGGTCTTTATCTGCCATCATTTACTATGTTACTATATCCTGAATGGGTGACAAACCAATCTCAGAAAGATGGACACCATCGTTCCTGTATAGACCTGGACAATCTGTTGTCAGTGAATCATGGATCAAAACCATTCCCCCCCCCCCCCCCACCCCATTTGCCAACAAAACAGGATACTTCTGCATTCACCTGCTTGTATAATTTCTCAATGGCTTTGTAACATTTAGCATCCCTCCAAAATGTCCTAGGAATAATCTGTGACCAGATAATACGAGTAAGTAGGAAATAATAGTGTACTGCCAAAAACGCCCTCTTTATACGCCTGATCAACTTGACACCTTTTATATAACAAAGGTCATTTCCACCTAAATGAATAAGTATATAAGTTGGTGTAGACAAAAGACAGGCTTGCAACAACGATGGTAATAGTTGCTTCCAGAGCATGCCTCGCAATCCCAACTAACGAATCCTCATTCCCAAATGAGATACTTTCAGATGAGGACCCCAACAGGATTGCTGCACTGTCTTCTGTACCCAGAAAATGAATGAATGTCCGTAGAGCCATACCATGATTTAAGTAAAGCCCCAGAATAGAAGCTGACAGAATAAACAATTAGACAAAACGACAATTGTAATGTTTCACACCGTCATATACCCTTTCAATCTATCTGACTGTCAACACCCCACACTTTTTATTAGAGAGGAAGAAGCACCCTCAGCAGCAACAGCTGTCTCAATCCTAAACAAATGAGTCCCATAATGCAAAGGATTAAACCCTGTTTCCTGTAAGCATTGTCTAAATTACTGCTGCAAATTGGAATCTGGTTAAAAGGGTTACATCTTGATGAGCTAACCAAAATAAAGTGGAACCTTACCAGCCCAAAATTCCAAACATATTGCCAAGGACAAATGAGGAGACCGGTTGCCTTATGCAAAACTATCCCAGTACCCTTACCAAGCTAGTCAGTCTTAGACCGCCACAAATGAAGATGCACCTGCATGGATGAAAGGACTACATCAGAGCTCAATAATCCCCAAATACCCATGTCCCTCTTATTGGCCGCCGCAGGCTCACTTATATGAAAAGCCCCATAGAATGCCGGAGAATAAGCAGCAAGAAAAAGCAAAACCTTGTATTCTGAGGAACAAACTGCTGGCAAAATTTCCAGTTGATCATGGAGATGCGGCAAATGCACCCGAAGAGGACTAATTGATCTCCCAGTAGTAATGTATCCCTCAAACATTTCTTCACTAAAAAAGTAGAAGTAAATTCAACAAACCTCTTAACTTGCACAGAAAACGTATGCTGGCTAAGATTGCATTAACCATATGGACAGACCAATCCCAACACTTGTTAACTGCCCAATGCTGAATGATGCAGCTCTTAATGCAACTGGATGATATTTCAAAGTTGTGGTGGCATCAGGATTGGCTCTTTGTCTGCACCTGGCACCAAGGCCTGAAAACGCAATCACTGAAAACAAGAAATACCATCAGTTATTTAATTATGAGCACCAGGAATATTCTTAGCAGTTATTGTTACATTTAACAATAAACAGTTCAACACTAATACTCGCATTACTTCAGCGATCAACAAAGAACCAGCAGATTGATTATTCAAAGCTTTCACCACTGCTGTGTTGTCAGACCGCCAAATCGCCCTACGATTGATTAGCTTCTCTTCCCCCCCCCCCCCCCCCCCCCCAGATTACAAAAGCTACCAAACCTGGAAAGAGTTCCAAAAAAGCAATATTTCTACACCCAACTTGCAGGCCACTGCTCAGCACACCAAGCTCCCTGAAAATGCAGTCCAAAATCTTTGCCCCCCAGCACATGAGAGAACAGTTTCAAATCCCAGGCCAATACTGCCGATAATTACCAAACTTGTATTCCATTGAAATGTTTAAGAGAAGAACCCCACATTTTTAAGTATTCTTTCGCCGAAATTGGAATCCTGATAAAATGATGCATCTGATGAACATTCTTCATTAGTCATGCTAACCACCAAGTAAAGACTCTACCCTGTGGTATAACCCAGAAAGCAAAATTAAAGTATCCAATCAAAGACAGGACCTGTCTGGAAGTCAACCTCTTAGCTGTGCATGCCCCATCAATAGCCCCCACCAACTTAGAGACCTTATTTGCAGCAACCTACACTTCATCCAGACCAAGTCCAATTCAATAGCCAAAAAGGTCAAAATTGCACTCGGCCCTTCAGACTTTTCTGATGCCAATGGAACTCCAACTCCTTAGCCACACACTTAAATGTATCTACTAGCATAGCACAAAGATTAGATCCAGCATCTCTCACAAACAAGGAATCATCTAAATAGTGCACTATATTAGCATAACCAGTCACCTGTTGCACTACCCATTCTAAAAAGGTTGAGAAAGCTTCAAAGTAGGCACAGGCAACTGAACAACCCATCGGCAAACAACTGTGTAAATAGTATTTCTCATCAGATTTAAAGCCCAGAAGATGAAATGAAGTAGGGTGAATAGGCAACAGGTGAAAAGTGCCTCAATATCACTCTTGGCCATCAAAACTCCTGGACCTTGACCATTCAGCAAAGCTACTGCCTGATCAAATAAGGTATATTGCACTGAACATAATTCAGGATCAATAAAGTTATTAACACTGGACCCCTATGGAAGAAGGTTGTAAATTAAATGAAACTTCCATGCCTCTTTCACGGGGTCTATACCTATTGGGGAAACTACTAAATCAGCCAAAGGTGGACCATCATAGAGGCCAGAAATCCTACCCAACTATACTTCTTTCTGTTGTCTATCCTGCACAATATCAGAATGCAGAACAATTGATGGGGCATTAATTTTCTTGTGGTGTAAAGAATGACCCTTGAAAGAACAAAACAAAATGATAAACCATTAGTTAAGAACTGGGCTGCCTCATTATTCAGGTAAAACTTCAACCAGCCAAGCAAAGCATCTAACTTAATGGGTGACTAACTGGTCCAGCTGCTCACTTAACCCCTGGACATCCAGACTGGGGTTTAAGTGCCTGGAAGGATGCAGAGGCTTATCGGGAGGCTGAGTGCACCCCATAACAAAGTGACACCTGTGACGAAAATGGCAAGCCAGGAGCTCACATTGCCTGGCATTAAAATAGAAATAAACATTTTTTGAAGAGGCATCCCTCCCTGAAAAATCCATATGGGAGGTTTAATCCAAGCTCCATTGGAAGCCTGGATACAGTGCAGGGCTCAGATGTTCCAGATCAACAGTATCAGTGACAGACCTCCATAATATATGCGTGGGTTTGTCCTGGGTACTAATGACCATTCTTATTGGAGATGGGCTGCATTATCTCTTTCACATTGGGTCAATTGTAGGAGGAAGGGGAGTTCCTTTCATATCAGGACTTACAAGGTGAATATGGGTTGCCTGATCAATATGTTTTTCACTATGTTCAACTACAGGATTTTATATCACATAGAGCTAAAAGCGGCCTCAGTCTTGTTGAAACAGAATTACAACTTGCAGTAAGGTTGGGCACGGGGAAAGGAGGGGTTTCTAGGCTTTACAAAGCGCTTTTACAGAGAGATCAATCTTTGGCACCTGATACAGATAAATGAGAATCTGTTTTAATTTCTCATTATGATCCTAAACTCTGGAATAAGACCTTTCAATATCTGTTTAAAGTTTCAATGGCAACCCCGCTAATTGAAAGTGGATATAAGATGTTCTACCAATTGTATTATACCCCTAATATTTGGCACAGGGTCAGCCCAGTGCTGGCAGAGTTGTGGGGCTATAGGTTCTTTCTATCATATTTGGTGGACTTTCCTGAAGGTACAGACTTTCTGGGTCACTTTGCATCAACACCTCCTTGGCTTTCTCCCTGTTCCACAGCCTATGAAGAGACAAGGAAATAACGTGATCAACAGGACACGTCCAAGCAAGACCAAGGAGACGAGAGATGGAAAAAATTGTTCTTTAATAGTAGATAAGACTTGACACAGCACCGTGTTTCATCGAACAATGCCTTCCTCAGGAGTCTGTGTATGGTGATCACTTGTAGATGCAGCTGACACAGCGATTTTCCTATTTGGTTCTTATTGGACTCGATTCTTTTAAAGTTTTTCTTATACTTTTAGTAACGCCACTTGCATATTTACTAATCATTAGTCCTTTTTAAAGGCTTGATTTGGTTTGCTTCCTCTTCAGCTGCATCTACAAGTGATCACCATACACAGACTCCTGATTCAGGCATTGTTCACCAAAACACTGTGCCGTGTTGAGTCTTATCTACTATTAAAGAACAATTTTTCCATCTCTCGTCTCCTTGGTCTTGGTTGGAAGTGTCCTGTTGATCATGCTACTCCCTTGTCTCTGCATTTCCCCTCGTAGCGGATCCCGTTTCTCCACTTCTGTGGTTGTCTTCCACAGCCTATGACAGCAGAATGTTGCCTACTGAATTTTAAAGCAGTACGAGTTAAGAAAGAAGTTCATAGACTTTTGATTCATATCTATACTGCGGCCTGGATTATATTGCGAAATACTAGAAACAGGCCTCTATCCCCCCCGATGGAAAGCATTTTCAAAACAAGTGAATTATTGCCATTTGATGTCCCAATTAATGGCTTTGAAATATGGATGCCTTCTTCAATATCACAAAATCTGGGATTTATTTATTTTATTTATTTAGATTTTGATCACACTTTTTTCAGTAGTAGCTCAAGGCATGATAGAACTGTGCGTTTATCATAGTTTATGATTTGTTTAATTGAGGAGCCCTGGACTACATGGCATAAAGCTGGTTGGGATCTGTGGGGGTGGGGGGGATATGATGAGTCATGGTATATTGATGATGGTTTATGCTGTTGGATTGTGTTATATGCTATGAGTGTTTGTGAATTGGATGTTTTGAAAACAATAAAAAATTATAGAATTAAACAAAAAAAGAATTTCAATGGGGATATACCGAAAACTTTAATGGTTGAAAATCCCTGACTTATGCACTTAAGTGGTACATAAATGTGAGGGTCCTGTTACAGAATTAAGAGGTGTATGTTTTAGGCTTCTAGCATTTGTATACAGACATTTCAACGTGTGTGTTTTTTGTTTGTGTCCACAACCTGCTTAGCCATTGACAGAGATAATTGGCAATCTTTACTTTGTCCGCTTTTCCTTTAAAAGCACCTGACTTGCTTGGACTTTGTTGCAACCTCTCCATTGACATGCCCTGTTTTGATAGTATCACTCGAATATATCTTACCCAGAACCTGAACCATGTGATCCTGAGCGTCTATCGACTTCCCCCAAATTCTAGTTTAAAAGTTACTCTGTCTCCTTTTTTAAGACTAGCACCAGCAGTCTGGTTCTATCCTGGTTAATGTGAAGTCCATATCTCTGGAATAGGCTCCTCCTTTCCCTGATTGTTGCCTGGTTCCAAACAAATATAAATCCCTCTTTTCTGCAGCATTGTCTCTTCTATGCATTGAGACTTTGGGATCTGCCTGCCCCTTGGGTCCTGAGCACGGAATGCTACCCTGGAGGACTGTACATTTAAATTTTCTATCTAAGAGTCTCAATTTGGCTTCCAGAACCACCCTTCCACATTTTCCTATGTCATTGGTACTTATGTACTAAGACAGCCGGTTCCACCACAGTATTGTCTAAAGTCTTATCTGGGTGGCATATGAGGTCTCACCTTCGCTGCGTACAACTGGTATCGCTATAGAAATGATTTGTAGTAGTAGCATTAGGCAGGCAAGTGACCAAGTAGTCCTCATGCCCACCAGCCACCCAGCTATCTACATGCTTAATAATCAGATCTTCAACTAAAATTTCCATTCTAACCCTTCCCTCCTGGGCAGAAGCCTCACTGAGAGAGGATATTGAATCCTCTGGAAGGGGCAGGGCCTGGCTACGGAATGGCTTCCTGTATCACCAAGGTGGTGATCTCCTCCTTTTAGGTGACCACCTTCCTCCAAGGCAACACAGAGGCTGCCAGACGGGAAGTATGACTCCTCTACTGTGTTCATGCATGAGATTGATTTGCATCCACTGCCTCCACTGCACACAAATCTCTTTCATGCATATTCATTGTGGATATCCTGAAAACCTGACTGGCAAGGGGGTACTCCAGGACTGACTTGGGTAATGCTGGCCTAATGGTTAAAGGAGTGGACTGAGACCCAGGCAAGACAGGGTTTAAGTGTGATCTTGGGCAAGTCACCTTAACCCACTGCTTCAGGTACAAATGTTTTTGTGATCCCTCACAGGACAGAGCAGTGGCGTACCCCCCCGGGTGCATGCTGCTGGGGGGGGGGGGTGCTGCGCGCCTGTTGGCCGAGTCCACTCGTTCCCTCCCTGCTGCTCCCTCTGCGCGGAACAGGTTACTTCCTGTTCCGGGTCAGAGGGAGCAGCAGGGAACAAGCGGACTCGGAGCCGACAGGCGCGCGGCACCCCCCCCCCCCCCCAGCAGGTAAAAATGCACCCGGGGGGGTCGTGCTGCACCCGGGGGGGTGTAATTTTGCCAGGGAGGGGGGCTGCGCTGCACCCGGGGGGGGGGGCACATCGGCGATCCGCCCCGGGTGTCAGCCAGCCTAGGAACGCTACTGGGACAGAAAAATACTTTCTGTACCTCAGTGTAAAATTTACCCAGCCTCCCTGCCAGTTAAAGTACATGCGGATGGTTCTTGGAGCTTGTTTGGCTGACAGCATCTTTTTTTTTAAATTTTTCTGCTATCACTACAATCGCTCTTTGTCAGCCTAGGCAATTGCCTAATTTGCCTGATGATTAAGCCATCTCTGGTTCACCCTCTTCTCCTGTTGCTGGGGGAGAAGAAGTTGGGGAAAGACACTTCAAATCATGTGTTTAGGAGTAAATGAGATGTAAATCTGACCTTTAATCTGAAGTGAGCTGTAAAATCATCAGAGTTTTACAAAACAGGGACATTGAGCATCACAAGCTTGGCTAACTTAGACCCACAGGTTCTGTGGCTCCTTGTTCTTTCCTTTTTCAAGCCCTCCAAAACTTTTTTACACCTTCTCTTTTACAATGCCTGAAACACATGGCAGTGTATATTTTTTTCTTTTGCAATATATATATATAATTTTTTTTTGGATCAAAACCAGCAAATCACTGACAAGACTTGTCTCCCAGACAGTGGCTCGGACACTTTGAGGCATCAGCACTGTTTATCCGTTTCCAGTGGCGATTGCACCACCAAGCTTCCCAACCTCTGGAACTAGGCCCGAGGCTGTTTTGGTTACATTGAAGTTTCATGCTTTAGCTCTGCCAGATTTAAATGGTGACTTCACTTACAGTGAGCTAAAAAGGAGAAGGGGGAGGGAGGGTAGTACAGGGAGGGAGAGAGAGAGAGAAGGCCAGAGGATTACATCACCATTTGGACTGGAATCAAATGGGAAGGATATGACTCACTGGTCTAGTTAAGGTTTGGCTCAAGTTCTACATGCATTCAATCCAGTGCTCTCATGTTCTGCACCTCAGCAGGGAATTCAGGCTCAGTGATGTCCATGAGGTTTGTTTTTAATTTTCTAACTTTTCCTCTTTCATTTCTAATACCTCTTACAGATAACTACTTACAAATATTTCTGTGCCTTGAGCAACGTGTGTGTGTGTTTTAAAGTTTGTTTACATTGGTACTTGTTATTTCACTTTGAGAAGAGTTTGTTCTGGTTATTTAGACACGGCTGAATGGGCGAGAGACTGATTGAAAAACAAAGGGTAAGGCATTGAGAAGAAAGACGGGCGAGAAAGTTGGAAAGCTGGAGAGAGTTTCGGATCGTAAGGGATGAGAGGGTTACAGTGCAGCAACCAATGGGTCGCTGGTGATGTAATACTGCTGGATCTGCTGGGTACTGAAGTAATGTGAGAGCTGCTAGAGGAACGAGGGAGGGGGAGAGAGAGCGTGGAGCACTGGGGGTCAGGGTTGCAAAGCATTTACCTGTTCTCAAGAGGCTTAATGTTTATTATCCCTTGCAATGGCTGTGACTGGCTTCAGGCAGCAGGCTCTTAATTATTCACAGACTCTCCTTTTTATCTGTGATTAAAAGTAGAACCGTATTATGATGAGTGGGAAGAGAAGTGACATTATCACAGCTGCAAATTATTTTCCTTGCATACTGGGCTGGGAATGGTTTGGCACTGGGTTCTCTGGTTCCCGAGAAAGTGGGCTCTTGATGTGGAATTGGTGAACGAGGAGGGGGAGAGGAGGAATAATTCAAGTGGTGGTTGTTGGTGTGGGGGGGGGGGGGGGGGGGGGGAGATGTGTCGCTTAAGGATCTCTTTGTGAGGAAATTATTTGGAGTCACAAAAATTGTGTGTATTTCATCCACTGAGTACTTTCGGTGCTGTGGTGATGTTGTCTGCAAGATGAATTTGCCTCTGGGAATTTGCTTTCCATCTGTTAAGATTTGCCCCTTTTGGGGGTCTCCAGGTGCACATGAAAGCTTCTCTTTGGCCAAGCAAAATTGTAGATCTAAAATTAAAAACTCCAGCAAAGGCTAGAGCACAAAGCTAGTCAGCTGCCAGTATCACGTGCAGTGCAAAAACAAACTGTGTACTGTATCTGAAGCCAGAGTTAGTCTACTGAGCACGCCAGTGCTAGCAGAGGCATAGTCTGCGCCGTCCTGTTGGAGATCATACAGTAACCGGCAGTACAAAGGGCTCATTCGCATGTCAAAATGTTAACAAAAATGTTTTCATCAAGTGTACTCTTAATGAATGCACAGTAACCAAAAAAACTCATTTGTTATGGAATATTTTATCCGGTGTAGTATGTCTATTGCACTGTGAGTACGGTTACCTTGTCATATACCATAATAACGCACCCTAATTATCAATTATTGAGCCTGCCATGAGTGGGAAAGCACGGGGTACAAATGTAACAAAAAAAAAATTAATAAGATGTACACTGGACTTTCACAATATCTAATTCTTTATTTCCTATGTTTAATATTCATGATTGTTTCAAACTAAGTTATCCCGATTTTTATTATAAGATGAACTTTCCTTCCTGAATACCTACTCCATTCTATCTCCTCTACCTTAACTATGTATTTCTTTTTTTATGGAACTGGTAATCACCATTACGGAAATATGTAAGCCACATTGAGCCTGCAAATAGGTGGGGAAATGTGGGATACAAATGTTGTAAATAAATTTAGTCAGAAGTCTTTGTAGATTGCAATCTGCTTTGATAGTATGTGTTGTGTAAATCGGTATCTAAAGACAGGCGCCGAATGTTCGCATCAGTTATAGAATGATAGCACTTGTGTGTGTCACTGGCGCTATATTTTGACATTTGTGCATGCAAGTACTAGGCACTATTGTATAATATACACACCAAAATCGCTTAGGGGGGTGGGTCGATATTAAAATGATTTAACCAGCCAAAAACGACTCCTGGCCGGTTAAATTGCCTGCTCAGGGCTATCCGCTAATTTTCGGTGGCACTTAACCGGCTAGTATATCTGGTTGGTGTAAGGGGTGAAGAACGGAGTAATCGAGCAGAAACATAAAGGGACTTGCCTTGAGACAGCAGTAAGGCGAAACGTGTCGGCACATCGTCCCCTGAGACTTCTACATTACATAAGTATTGCCATACTGGGACAGACCGAAGGTCCATCAAGCCCAGCATCCTTTTTCCAACAGTGGCCAATCCAGGTTACAAGTACCTGGCAAGATCCCAAAAAAGTACAATACGTTTTTTGCTGCTTATCCTAGAAATATACACAACGTCAATTTAGACAAAAACTGTTATATTGCAAATAACATCGAGAATAACTTATATAGGCTGTAGAGGTAATCTCATATCATTTTAGGACATTGCATATCAACCTATACAGTGGCTCCCAGGTCAATGCAAATTTCTAATCATCGAATACCTCCAGCCAACCGGTAGTGTTTTATACTGATACTCTAATTGCGTTTCAGCTGTAAATAGCTTCAAACATCCTACCGTTCAAAAAATCAACATTATTGCAATGTAAAAGCAAATAATGCACAGATATAACTTAGCTTAAATGCTCCCGCCTTGGTGTATTGTCTTCCGTGGCTGGGACTTAGCTGGTTCCATCAAAATTCTAGTGAAACCTCATTGGCAACACCGATACTGGTGTTGCCAATGAGGTTTCACTAGAATTTTGATGGAACCAGCTAAGTCCCAGCCACGGAAGACAATACACCAAGGCGGGAGCATTTAAGCTAAGTTATATCTGTGCATTATTTGCTTTTACATTGCAATAATGTTGATTTTTTGAACGGTAGGATGTTTGAAGCTATTTACAGCTGAAACGCAATTAGAGTATCAGTATAAAACACTACCGGTTGGCTGGAGGTATTCGATGATTAGAAATTTGCATTGACCTGGGAGCCACTGTATAGGTTGATATGCAATGTCCTAAAATGATATGAGATTACCTCTACAGCCTATATAAGTTATTCTCGATGTTATTTGCAATATAACAGTTTTTGTCTAAATTGACGTTGTGTATATTTACAAAGTGCTGAGACAAAACTGAGCCATTTAATTGAATAGTTGTATCCTAGAAATAAGCAGTGGATTTTTTCCCACATCCATTTTAATAATGGCTTATGGACTTTTCTTTTAGGAAGCTATCCAAACCTTTTTGAAACCCCGCTAAGCTAACTGCTGGGTCTCTGTGGCCTAGTGGTTAGGGTGGTGGACTTTGGTCCTGAGGAATTGAGTTTGATTCCCGGCACAGACAGCTCCTTGTGACTCTGGGCAAGTCACTTAACCCTTCATTGCCTGCCACATGAGCCTGCCATGAGTGGGAAAGCACGGGGTACAAATGTAATTTAAAAAAACAAATTCCAGATTTTAATTACACATTACATAGTAACATAGTAGATGATGGCAGAAAAAGACCTGCATGGTCCATCCAGTCTGCCCATGACAAACTCATATGTGTATACCTTACCTTGAATTTGTACCTGTCCTTTTCAGGGCACAGACCGTATAACTCTGCCCAGCAGTATTTCCTGCCTCCCAACCACCAGTCCCGCCTCCCATCATCGGCTCTGGTACAGACCGTATAAGTCTGCCCTCCCCTATCCTAGCCTCCCAACCACCAACCCCTCTTCCCCCCACCTGCTCCGCCACCCAATTTCAGCTAAGCTTCTGAGGATCCATTCCTTATGCACAGGATTCCTTTATGCATATCCCACGCATGTTTGAACTCCGTTACCGTTTTCATCTCCACCATCTCTCGCGGGAGGGCATTCCAAGCGTCCACACCCTCTCCGTGAAAAAATACTTCCTGACATCTTTCCTGAGTCTGCCCCCCTTCAATCTCATTTCATGTCCTCTCATTCTACCGCCTTCCCATCTCCAGAAAAGATTCATTTGCGGATTAATACCTTTCAAATATTTGAACGTCTGTATCATATCACCCCGTTCCTCCTTTCCTCCAGGGTATACATGTTCAGGTCAGCAAGTCTCTCTTCATACGTCTTGGAACGCAAATCCCATACCATCCTCGTAGCTTTTCTTTGCACCGCTTCCATTTTTTTAACATCCTTCGCAAGATACGGCCTCCAAAACTGAACACAATACTCCAGGTGGGGCCTCACCAACGTCTTATACAGGGGCATTAAAACCTCCTTTCTTCTGCTGGTCACTCCTCTCTCTATACAGCCTAGCAATCTTCTAGCTACATTGAGTGAAGAAATATTTTCTCTGATTTGTTTTAAATTTACTACTTTGTGAACAATGTTGTCAAAGGGTTAGAAGGAAAAAGTTGCCTTTTTATAGATGACATGAGTGGATACCCCGGAAGGAGTGGAAAGCACAAGAAGTGATCTATAAAAAATTAGAAGCATGGGCTAATGCTTGACAATTAAGCTTTAATATGCAGAAATGAGTGTGATGCATTTTTGGTGTAGAAATGCAAAGGAGCTGTATGTGATGAGGAGAAGAGAGGCAGACATGCATCGACCACGAGAGAGACCTCAAGAGTGATAGTGTCCGAGTATTTCAAGGTGACAAAACAATGTGGTTGCCAAGGCCAGAAGTACAGAAAGAAGAATAACCTGCAGCGGGGAGGAGGTTATAATGCCCATGTACATGTCATTGATGAGGTTGCACTTGTATGGGTTTGTATGGGTTTAAAGTCCCACGAAACCATCAAGTTATCTGACTAAGATAAGTATCTTGTTACTTAAAGAAATTGTAAAGATTTACAAAGTTTGTTTAAAGAATAATCGGACCAATCAGTGGCGATCCTAGCCTGCATGACACCCGGGGCGGATCGCCAATGTGCCCCCCCCCCCGGGTGCATCGCGGCCCCCCCCCCGGCGAAATGACACCTCCCCCCCCCCGGGTGCACGCCGCTGGGTGGGGGGGGGGTGCCACGGCGTGCGCCTGTCAGCTGAGTTCGCTGACTTTGCTAACTTCGCTGCAGCTCCCTCTGCCCCGGCCGGAACAGGAAGTAACCTATTTCGGGGCAGAGGGAGCTGCAGCGAAGTTAGCGAAGTCAGCGAACTCAGCTGACAGGCGCACGCCATGGCACCCCCCAGCGGCGTGCACCCGGGGCGGACCGCCCCCCCCCTTGGTACGCCACTGGGACCAATGACAATAAAAGGTGGATATCATCATTAAACCTTTAAACAATTTGTGGAGCACCACCTCTGTTGGTCCGAAGTTACCTTTTTGTGTGAACTGTTAAGAATTATTACTACTACTACTACTACTATTTAGCATTTCTATAGCGCTACAAGGCATATGCAGCGCTGCACAAACATAGAAGAAAGACAGTCCCTGCTCAAAGAGCTTACAATCTAATAGACAAAAAATAAATAAAGTAAGCAAATCAAATCAATTAATGTGAACGGGAAGGAAGAGAGGAGGGTAGGTGGAGGCGAGTGGTTATAATATCAGCAGTGCTTATATGTGGTGTGATATATTGATCTAAATCTGCTGTAATTAGTTTTGAGAATTATTGGCCATTTGATTGCTTACCGGTTAGTGCCACTGGAAATAACCAGTTAGCACTGAGCTGAAAACTGGCTATTTTGGGAGCAGAGTCGGCACTTAGCCGGTTAAGTGCTGATATTCAGCCCATAACTGGCCAGGTTAATCACTTAAACAGGACCGCACAAAAGTCAGTCCTGCCTTTATACAGTAACCCATGGCCGGTTAAGTGGGGAATATCACAGTTAACCAGCTATGCATTAGCTGGCTCCGGAAACTCAGAAAATCAATGCCGAAGCCCAGATATGGCCCAGCATTGGGTGCACACAGGCGAAGAGTGGATGGATCATGGGCGTGTCTCTGAGGTCCACATGTAACTTATAGAATACTCTGTTACATGCACGATGACCCTGTTAGGTATTCAGCTGAGTTTAATAATATACGGGTAATTTCTACAACAGAGTATCTATGCGGAACATCCAAAAAAGTGGATATTTTATAAAAGCACCTTTCATAGGTGCTGGACAGAAGACAGTGAAAGTGAAATTAGTGATGCTACACGGAATTTTTACCAAGATATTAAAATGCTCCATCATCAATCGATACACAACTGAGCACTCATCGATTGACCCCTGAAGAAGGCTGCTAGAGCCGAAACACGGGCCGTGTTGGGTCCAAATAAAATTTTCATTGAAGCATCTTATCCTGGTGTGGTGACTGATCACTTGAAATTGGTTCCTTTCCACCCTCTTACTGCTGTGTTCTGTCCTTATGGAGAGTGTGAAACCCATTTGTCTTTTCGTACAGTTAGATTCAACACTTACTCTGATTCCCCAAATCCAAGCAACCTTCAAGAGCTGTTTCTACTATTTGCAACAGCTACATTGCCTCTCTCCTTACATCGAGAAGTTAAATCTTATTCCAGTTGTACATGCCATGATAACATCAAGACTGGATTACTGCAATGCACTATACAATGGTCTGACTACAAAGGGCCTGCACTAGCTCCAGTTGATTCAGAATGCTGCAGCAAGACTCACAGAAGGTTGCAAGCGACATGACCACATTACACCATTTTTGCAAAAACATCATTGGTTACCAGTACAGTACAGGGCTAAATTTAAAACTCTGTCTGATCTTCAAGGCCCTAAAAGAAAATGGCCCTGAGTACCTGAAGAATAGGATGAGCATCTACACACCATCAAGGATAATTAAGTTCTCTCAAGGACTATCACTAACCACACCCTCTCCAAAAGACATTACACGATGTGATACCTGCAAGCGAGCCTTCTCCGGAGTAGCCTCCATACCCTGGAATGCACTGCCTGAAAAGCCTCGCTTAACATAAGACTATCTCTACTTCAGGAAGCAGGTGAAAACTTGACTCTTCAACCAGGCCTTTAATGGAAGAAGTAACTAACTTGCTAGTCTCACTCACACACACAAGGAGTGACATGGACTGCACATAATTCAGCAGGACATGTTTATCCACTCGTACCCTAGCTAAGATAATATTTAACCATTTTTCTGACCTCATGTGCACCTTTCATTAAATTAGTCACCTTATTTTCTAACTCCTTTTACTCTCTTGCCTATCTATATGTTTCATCTTTGCTTATACCCTTGACTGTCAATTAAAATATTCTATTATGTATTGTGTTGACATTGTAAGTAGTGTACTATGCCATACTTTGTATTGTTATTTGTTTGATTTATTCTTACTGTATACCGCCTTGAGTGAATTCCTTCAAAAAGGCGGTAAATAAATCCTAATAAATAAAGGAAAGAGATTAGCATATAATGCAGGCAATGTATGCAAATCAAGTTCATGCATATTCATTACGGATATCCTGAAAACCTGACTGGCAAGGGATACTCCAGGACCGGACTTTGGAAACACAGATCTAGAAGTTCAGTGACAGTTGTTTTGTTTTTAAAGAAATTGAATTTTGAGTTATCACGAGGGGAGTGATGACCCAATTTTTTTATGTGCAAAGACTGATGATTATATTGTGTGAGGCATAAAATTTGATTATATAAATGTAATATCTATTGCCTCTGATATGATGGTCCCCCCTTCGCTGCCTCCCCTCCGCTGATAACAATCTCCTCACTTTTTCACCACCCTACTCCTCTACCTCAACAGTACCTGTGACTCTGCCTTTAGCTACCTTGGACCCAGACTAGGAAACAACCTGCCACGCCAATATTCAAGATCAACCAACAATTTCCACCTTGAAGCAAGTGCTTCAGACACACCTCTTTATTACCTCCTTCTCTCCATCTGAGCTCCTTCTTCCTTCTAGTTTTATACTGCCCTTAATCTGTCTATCCTTCCCATTGCTTCCCTTTCCTTATATAGATTTCTATTGTGTAAACCGCTTTAATTCCTAGGCGAAGGCCCTTAGCGGTATAGCAAGTTTGATGAAATAAATAAATAAATAGAAGCAGTCCCAGTAGTACACAGATTTACATCTGCTCTGACGATGTGAATCTGCGCATGTACTATGCATGTGTACCCACATTTTATAAAATACATGTACACGGCACAACCCTGCTTTTCCCCCACTCCTGGAATGTTTCCAAGCCCTTTCTGTGTATAAAACAGTTTGTAACACAACCCCCATAATATCTGACCTCATGACACATTGTAAATTGGGGATTCCCAAACTATAGCCAGTGGAATGGACCCTTCTGGTGCACCACACTTTCACTGCCCATGGCTGTATCTGGTCTGTGAAGGAAGCTATATCTTTTTGTGTGCATGAGAGTGGCAAATGCAGGTTCCCCAGATCTATCAACTGAAGATGACATTGGTAGCACAGCATGGCGTCAAACTCTGATAGGGATCCCCCATCTGCTCTCTCAATTTTAATTGTCCTATGTGACACTTCTCTTGAAAGATTTGGAGAACCCTAATGTAAATTTTTGTAGTAAAAAATGAATTCTACTGTCATTTGTAGAACACCAAAAGTATAAGCACTGTGGGAATAAAATGCTGTTAAGTTTGAACAACAAATAGCTGATGTGTGTGACGTTTTTGGCAAGCCCGGATTTCACCATTGTTGATACAGGCCTTGGGCACTGGAATACCTGGGCTTGGATTAGCTCTCTGCTCTGCAATCTCTGGGGGAGACACCTTCCCTCCCACTGCTCTCTGGTCTCGCTTGTGGACACCAACGTCTTAAGTCCAGCCCTGGTTTTCTGGCTTTCTATACTGATTTGCGTTAACCATTTCTGTAGGTACTGGAAAATTCAAATGTTCTGGATTAATTTAGAAGAAATACTGGAATTAAAGTACCAAAAAACAATAGTAGTTTGCTAAGTACAACTGAAAAGCACTATATAAAGTCTTGTAAATAAATACATTAAATATAGTCAAAAGGGCAGAAATGCTCCCTTCATGATTCACATGAAGAAGGAAAAACATGAGATTGCGAAAGCTAATGTACCATATCCTTTGTATATTGGTGGTCAGATAAGAAATCACAACTTCTAGAATATTCTTTGTTCTCGGGAAAGCTGCAGATGTGAATGGATTTAAGTCTTCTTTTATGAACACAGTTTCAAATGAGTACATCTAGTGGTAGCATATCAACATTCAATTTACTTCCAAAGGGTCCACCCCTTTTATGAACACAGTAACTGGAAGCAACACTTTTGTGTATTAATAAAAGAAAGAGCTTTGTTTATCCAAGATCCACTTAGTATTACATCTAAAATCCCCACAGTGATGATAAAAAAGTTACTTCTGTAATGGCTTTAATTACAAGCAGTACTCTATTCAGCAGATCTGAAATTAGTTCCTGCTGATGGGGGTCCCTTAAAGGGCATTTCTATTGCAGGGCGCTTGCCTTTATGTGCACATTCCATATTTAATGTACAGAATACTGACATACTCCCTAATTCTGTAAAAGCCGCAAAAAATTATGTGTGCAAATTTGGGTGTATGCCCAATTGTCATGCAATTGAATTGAATAACAAGCCAATTAGCACCAATTATTTTTTTAACAAGCAATTATTGGCAGTAATTAAAGTTAATTGAACTTTACACACCTATAATTTATGTGCTATTTGAAAAAGGGGGCATGGAAATGGGCAGGTCATGGGCGGAACAGGGGCATTCCTAAAATTTATGTGTGTTTATAGAATAACATGCATATGGCACATACATTTTCACTATGTTTCAGTTGGTGCAAGTAGCCACGCCTAAAGTTAGGTTCACTTCCCAGGCGCCTAAGTGCTATTTTATAAATTACGCTTGGGACAGAGCTGATTTTGACACTGTTGATCACCTACTCCTTGATATGCTGTCTTCACTTGGATTTCGGGGCTCTATTCTATCTTGGTTTTCTTATCACTGCCATCTCACTTTTAATGTGTGCTTTTGTGAATCCACCTCCACTGTTCTCCCACTTTTACTCATTGTACCTCAGGGCTCTGTTGTGGGATCTCTTCTCCTCACTCTCTCTCTCTCTATACTTATTCCCTTGGTGCTCTGATCTCCTCCCATGGTTTTCAGTGTCAACTTTGTGCTGATGAATCCCAGATCTATCTCTCTACACCAAAAGTTTCAGCAGGAATCTAGGCCCAGGTCTGAGCATGCTTATCTAACATTGCTGCATGGATTTCTCATCACCATCTGAAACTGAATGTAACCAAGACTGAACTTCTTTTTTTCCCCCTAAACCCACCTCTCCTCCCCCCCCACTCCCCATTCTCTGTTTCTGTCTCCTAGCAAATAATCTTGGGGTCATCTTTGACTCCTTCCTTTCCTTCTTTCTTTCTCTGCTCACATTCAACAAACTGCTAAACCTGTTGTTTATAACAGGGGTGGGCAACCATGGTCCTCGAGAGCCACTACCCAGCCAAGTTTTCAAGACTTCCACAATGAATATGCATGAGTTTGATTTGCATGTACTGCTTCCATTATATGCAAGTAGAGTTGATCCATATTCAATGTGGAAATCTTGAAAACCCGACTGGGTTGTGGCCCTCAAGAACGGTTGTTGCCCACCCCTACTCTTTAACTACCAAAATTCATCCATTCCTTTCTGAGCACAGCACTAAAACCCTTAACCAATCTCTCATTGCCTCCCGCTTAGGGTACTGCAACTTGCTTCTCACAGGTCTCCCACTAAATCATCTCTCCCCTGCAATCTGTTCAAAATTCTACTGCATGATTTATCTTCTGCCAATACTGCTGCACTCACATGACCCCTCTCTTCAAGTCACTTCATTGGCTCCCTATCCATTTCTACATACAGTTCAAATTCCTCTTACGGGCTTACAAGTTCATTCACTCTGCAACTCTTAAGTATCACTCCTCTCTTATCTCTCCTTACACCCTTTCCTGGGAACTCATTCATCAGGTAAGTTACTAATGTCTACCCTTCTCCTCCACTGCCAACTCCAGACTCTATTCCTTCCATCTTGCTGCGCTGTATGCCTGGAATAGACTTTGAGTCAGTGCCTCATGCTCTGTTTAGCCCTATTCAAATCCAGGCTAAAATTCCATCTTTTTGAGGCTGCTTTTAATTCTTAACCCTCTATCCACCTGTTCAACAATACCCATGTTTTAATCATTCCCAAAATAAATGTACTCCTTAATCCCTTGTTTGTCCTGTTTGTCTGAAATAGATTGTAAACTGTCTCTTACTTGTTTGTGCACAGTACTGTGTATGTCTTATAGTGCTATAGACATGATTAGTAGCAGTAGTAGAGCATGGCTGGGACATGGTGCTCATCCATGGTGCCTCCTTAATGTGCCCCTCCCCCTTTCACTTGTTAGGGCTTCAGTGTCAGAGCACTAATTCTGATCACTACTTTGAGAAGCTTAAGAGAAAAAAAAGCCATGTGGCCTAACTATCAGTATATGTCTTCTAAAATCTATGTATATTCTTTGGGCCGCTGCACGGGGGACGCTTTATGGAAAATGTATGCAGTTAACTGTTTAGTTACCTTGGCAACTTCTTTTGGAAAGTCTCATATTGTTTCTTCTTTGAGGAGTAGCCTAGTGGTTAGTGCAGTGGACTTTGATCCTGGGGACCCAAGTTCGATTCCCACTGCAGCTCATTGTGACTCTATGCAAGTCAGTTAACCCTCCATTGCCCCTGGTACAAAATAAGTAATTGAATATATGTAAACCACTTTGAATGTAGTTGCAAAAACCTCAGAAAGGCGGTATATGAAGCCCCATTTCTCTTTCCCTTATATTTCAGAGGCCCCAAAGGCAAGCAAATATCATTTGTACTGCTCTTTTTATTTCCAAAGCATACTCTACTTAAATCTTTCTAAATTTGTATTCAAGACACACTGTCTGAAAACTTCTCACTCCATGGGGTGGTAAATCTGACTCTTTGGGATGGCCCACCCTTGGCATCTCTGCTGTGAGTACGGCGGACATCAGCCCGACAAATATAGAGGTCCCTTCTCTCTGCCAAAAAGCCTGTTGCTTGTGTCTTCACTGTATGGGAAATGGGACTAGATATACCGCCTTTCTGTACTTTTTGCAACTACATTCAAAGTGGTTTACATAATATATACAAGTACTTATTTGTACCTGGGGCAATGGAGGATTAAGTGACTCTTTGCCAGTAGTATTTGGCTTATAACTGGAACATAGAGTGGACTATAGGTTAGGTTTCTTCAGTACTGGAGTGATTAGATGCAGGGCCGCCGAGAGCCGGGGCCGGGCCCGGGACAAGGCCGCTCCCAGGCCCCCCCCCAGGTCACGTCGCGTTGCGCCCCCCCCCCCACCCGAGGTCGCCGAGACCCCTCCACCCGCTGCCAGTGCCGGGCCCTCTGAACTAACCTGAAGCGCCTTCATCTTCGACGCAAGCAGCAGCAGCAGGCCAGGCCACTCCTTCCTTCCCTGCCCCGCCCTCACGGACGTTACGTCAGGCAAGGGCGGGACACGGAAGGAAGGAGTGGCCTGCCCTGCTGCTGCTGCTTGTGTCGAAGATGAAGGCGCTTCAGGTTAGTTGTGGGAGCTACGGAGAGCGGGTGGGCTGGACTGTGGCGGCGCCGGGCCCCCCCCCCCCCCGGAGGCCCGGGCCCGGGGACTTTTGTACCCCCTGTCCCCCCCCCCTCTCGGCGGCCCTGATTAGATGAGTGTCAGAAACTACATGGAACCTCCCTGTTCCTCAGCAGCAGCAGCTACTTAAGGAAAAAATGTCACAAGTATATAGAAATGTGAGTCCAACATACAGAATGTGCTTTAGTACTTATTAGATGACTTTGAACTTTTATCAGGAAAAAATGTTTGAAAATTTCTTAACACCCAGCACTCAACCTTCTCCATCTGAACAACGTCTATGGGCCAAACAAAGTAAAGTAGTCACAGCTGATGCCACTTTATTGTAAAATAAGCCCTCAAAGGTTCACAGCTGGGGCTGACTAGAATCTCCCCAATTTTCAAATTCCTTCCAAGGGGTCAAACTTTCTTCATGTAGTGTAATCCTAACGTTACACTTCCAAGACCTCCAAAAGAGTTCCTGTAATTCTCCCTTAATTAATCAAGGCAATATATAAAAGATGTGGCAGTTTTTGCTGAGCTGTAGTATTGTAATTTGAATCGTTATTTGAACTATAATGTAACCCTCTGCTTAAGGCGCATTAAAAGAATACAAATGTTTTGAAGCTCCATTAAAATCTAGAAAAATTCAAGTCAGCCGCTAGCTTCTCTTTATTTTCCTTGTCCATAATATCCTTTGTCGATTTTCTTTTTAGATTTGCGCCTATAGTTACTAAGGCGCGCGCCCATAAGTGTAAGGACACAATGGTGTTAAGTCCATATAAAATTGAAGTGGGTCCAAAGGTGTGACTGGGGTTTCTTGGGTGTACCATATCAATGCATGCTTATTGATGCTATGACATGCATGCTTTTAATTAGCATTTTGTTCTCATATTGTCTGCCACAACCTGGTTTCTGTTGTGGCTGCACCTCCCTCCCTGGTAGCCTTCTCCTGGACAGCCCTCCTGCTTAGTGTCAAGGGCTGGAACAACACTCAACGCTTTCCCTTTTTCTCTTGGTGCAGGCCTTGTCCCTTTGATACTGGAACTTGCTCTGGCAGCTCTGAGTTCAGCAAGAATGGAAAGCAAGGGTGCAAACTTTACTCTTGGTAACTTTCTCGTCTTATGGATCCCTCTTCTTTTTCTGGGAAACTCCTCTTTATCCTATTCTTTAAGGTCAGGGTGGTACTTCGGGGTCCAATGCTCACAAGAACTGGGACTGCAGGCTTCTGCCCTTTGCTTGCTTCTGAGTGGCAGAAAAGAGATAAAAGACCTTTTTCTCTGCTAAACTTTCTCTTATATGACCTTCGGGACCGCCTAGCTCCTTCCCTGATTTCTGCTGTTAGGGGGTCCACCTAGAAAATTCATGGGTGTATATTAAGCCACGTTGCTATCAGGGCTTTTATGACCCCTAAATGGGAAGTGCGGAAAAAAATGATCTTTTAGGATAGGTCACTTAGTGACACCTAGGTCACATGCACTTGATTAAATTAAATGATTAATTTAGGCCTAGGTGTATTAAACTTGGGCCTTATTTACTTAAAAAGAAAAAAAAATCCCCATAGACACAGGCCCTGAATGGGAGCAGAGCTAGGGACAGCCTCATGACAAGAAACCAGTTAACAGATCACTGAGTTACCTTCAGTGCAGGAGTAGTCTAGTGGTTAGTGCAGTGGACTTTGATCCTGGGGAACTGAGTTTTATTCCCACTGCAGCTCCTTGTGACTCTGGGCAAGTCACATAACCCTCCATTTCCCCAGGTACAAATAAGTACCCTATATATATATGATATGTAAACTGCTTTCCCTTAATCACTTACTTGCATTCTTGTTTTTCTTAAATATTATTACTAGCAGTATGCTATAGTTTCAAATTTCAAGTTTATTTATTTCTTCTTATACTGCATATCGGGGATACCATCTAAGCAGTTTACAGTACTAATATTGTTGGACAGAAGAAGGTAAAGAAAAGGAAAAAAAATGTTTCAATCCCAAGGTTTGATAAGAATAACTGAAAGACAGTCCATAGTCTACAGTATGCAGTGGTGGCCCTACCTTGAGACGGGGGCCTCAGGCAGCATGTTCCAGGAGCGGCACACTCACCTTCCCTCCTCAACCCTTTACCTTACGTTTCTTTTGTCCAAAAGGTGGCAGCGGCAGCAATAGCAACTCCCATAGGCTGCCCTGCCAACAGCACCAGCCTCTTCTCCCACTGTGGCCCACCTCTTGACATTTCCCATTTCTCAGAGCGGGACGCAGTAGCAAAGAGGATGGTGCCGTTGGCACCGCAACAGGGCAGCCTATGGAAATCTCTGCCGCGTTTTGGAAAAAAAAAAGTTAAACATGGGGAAGAGGATTGAGCAGGGAAGGGGGAGATGTAAGCTCTTTGAGCAGGGACTGTCCTTCTTTGTTAAACTGTACAGCGCTGCGTAACCCTAGTAGCGCTCTAGAAATGTTAAGTAGTAGTAGTAGATGTTAGACTGGGCGCAGGCAGCATCTCTTCCCTGCCTTGGGCATCAAATTTCCTTGGGCTGCCCCTGACAGTATGATTCCATGCTGGTACCCTGCACTCACATCCAGCCTCTTTGCAAAAATACTAAGATTAGGGAGCATGCAATGAAGCTACTAAATAGTAAATTTAAAACAAACCGGAGAAAGTATTTCTTCACTCAACATTGTAATTAAACACTGGAGAATGTGGTAAAAGCAGTTAGCTTAGCAGGGTTTAAAAGTCCATAAGCCATTATTAAAATTGACTTGGGAAAAATCCACTGCTTATTTCTAGGATAAGCAGTATAACATCTGTTTTACTCTTTTGGAATCTTGCCAAGTACTTGTGACCTGGATTGGCCGCTGTTGGAAACAGGATACTGGGCTTGATTGACCTTCAGTCTGTCCCAGTATGGCAACGCTTATGTTCTTATGCAATCTTAGGATTATTAGCAATTGAACACTTTGTCACAAAATATGGTTTTAGGGTACCTTTAAGTTTCTGAAAGGAAAGCTCCAACCGTAAGAAAGTGGGTAAATTATTCCACAGTGTTGGAACCATGATGCTGGAAATAGAGGAGCAAATTGTGTCAACTCTTGTTTGTCTAAATGAGATAACATCAAAAATTGATGTTATCTCAGGACATGTTGAAGGTGTGTAAGAAATTAGTCAATACAATAGGAACAGGGGGAAGTCTGTATGCTGGATTTGATGGACCAATGTAAGCCTATTATAAGGAATGTGGAAAGAGACAGGTAGCCAGTGTTCATTTTTGAAAAGTGGCGTTGCGTGATCCAGTGGTTCCCAAACCTGGTTCTGGAGGCACCCCAGCCATTCAGGTTTTCAGGATACCCACAATGATTATTCATGAGAGAAATTTGCATGCACTGCCTCCACTGCATGCAAATCTATATCATGAATACTCATTGTAGATATGCTGAAAACCTGACTGGCTGGGGTGCCTCAAGGACCATGTTTGGGAACCACTGGCTTGATCCCTTTGTTTAGCTCCTGTAAGGAGTTTGCTGTGTTCTGAATAAATTGCTGCCCTTAATTTAGTCAAGCATATTCCCTGAAAAAGGGCATTGCAGTAACCTAAATGACTAAGGACTAGTGAATGAATTAGTATGCGTAGTGAACTTTGGTTGAAGAGAACATACTGAGCGAATCCTTTTATTAACTTAAAAGCAAAACATTTCTGCATTAGTGAAGACTAGTAAAAAAAGACCCGTTTCAGACAGAAATTAAACGGGCGCTAGCAAGGTTTTCCTCGGAGTGTGTATGTTTGAGAGAGAGAGTGTGTGTGTGAGAGATGGAGTGTGTGTGTCAGAGAGAGAATGAGAGAGAGACAGAGTGTGTGTGTGTTTGTCTGAGAGAGAGAGTGTGTGTGAGAGATGGAGTGTGTGTGTCAGAGAGAGAATGAGAGAGAGACAGTGTGTGTGTGTGTGTGTGTGTGTGTGTGTTTGTCTGAGAGAGAGAGTGTGTGAGAGACAGAGTGTCTGTGTGTGTGTGACAGACAGATACAGTGTGATAGAGAGTGTGTCAGAGAGAGTGAGTGAGAGAGACAGTGAGTGTGTGCCCCCTCTCACAGGGCCCCCCTCCCCACCCCCACCTCTCTGGTGTCAGGACCACCTCCCTCTCCCCTGCCCCCCCTGCAGCCATCCATGTCCAGTGACCCTTCTCTCCCCCTGTCCCCCCTGCAGCCACCCATGTCCAGCGTCCCTCCCCTCCCCCTGCCCCCTCCAGCCACCGATGTCCAGCGACCCTCCCCTCCCCCCTGCCCCCTCCAGCCACCCATGTCCAGCGACCCTCCCTTCCCCTTGCGCCCCCCTCGGTACATCAAACCCCCTTGCCACCAGCAGCTGCCACTAGTAACGATGTCCAGCCGCTGCTGCTTCTCCTGTTGAGCAGCAGCGGCCGCTACGAAAAGAAAAAAAGCAATAAATGTGTTTAAACATCAAACGTGGCACCGTAGACAGCCATCAGGCATTGGCTATCGGCTCTGCAGCTGCTCCTCCTCTTGCCTCTCACGTCGCCGCTCTCCTTCGGGGTCTTACTCCAGGGGCAGTGATGTGGAGGCGAGAGGAGGAGCGGCTGCAGAGCCAACAGCCAATGCGTGATGGCTGTCTACGGTGCCGTGTTTGAGGTTTAAAACATTTATTGTTTTTTTTCTTTTCGTAGCGGCCGCTGCTGCTCAACAGGAGAAGCAACAGTGGACGGACAGCGTTACCAGTGGCAGGTACGGGTGGCGAGGGGGTTGATGTACTTCGGGGGGGGGGGGGGTTGATGTGTTTCGGGGGCAGGGGGTGTTTGATGTGCCGGGGGGGGGGGGCTTGGGTGATGCGCCGAGGGGGTGTTTGAGCGGTGCACTCACAGCTGATTCCCAGGCAGGGGGAGAAGTAGGGAAACACGCGGAGCAAGTTGCTCCGTGTGTTTCCCTACTCCTCCCCTGCCTGGGAATCAGCTGTGAGTGACGTCAGCCTGGCTATGCAGCCTAGCTCAGCAACTCCAGGAGCCACGGACACAGGCAGCTACTTTAGAACGTTGGTGGTGAGAATTATTATACAGGATATGTGAAGGTGAAAGCTTAAATTGGCCTCTATAATAACACCGAAAATACACAAGGAATTAACAGTTTTGATATAGACTCGCCATAGAAAGTTGCTATGGCATTTGGACAGGGTGTATTTGATTAAAGATTGAACTCTGGTCTTCTCAGGATTGAATTTATACTTTCTGACAGTGAAACTCTTTACTGTTTTTAGTAACTTCTACACATTTTTTCCCTCCTGGAATTTTGCTGTGACTAACTCAGATTCCTATGAACTTTAATAGCAGCAGACGTGGCACTAACCTTGTTTGTTTTCTGTTGCATAGCAAAAGATAGCATGACATCTCTTCTTTTTTTTTTTTTTAAATAAAGTTGTAACATGAAAATGTCTTGTAAAAGATGGATTCTATGTGGGAGGTGATAGTTTGACTGAAGTAGAGATAGTCTTGTGTTAAGCGGAGCCTTTCAGTCAGTGCATTCCAAAATGTGGGGGCTACTCCAGAGAAGGCTCACTTGTGGGTATCACATCGTGTAATGTCTCTTAGAGAGGATGTGGTTAGTGATAGTCCTTGAGAGGACCTTAGTGTCCTTGGTGGTGTGTAGATGATCATCCTATTCTTCAGGTACTCAGGGCCATTTCCTTTGAGGGCCTTGAAGATCAGACATAGCTTTTTAAACCTTAATTCAACTAAAACAGCGCTTGCTAAAGCCTCCAATGATCTGTTCCTGGCCAGATCCAAAGGTCTCTATTCTATCCTCATCCTTCTCGATCTATCTGCTGCTTTTGACAGTGTTGATCACAGCCCACTCCTTGATACGCTGTCCTCAATTGGATTTCAGGGCTCTGTTCTTTCCTGGTTTTCTTCTTATCTCTCCCAGCGTACCTTTAGTGTATACTCTAGTGGATCCGCCTCTACTTCTATCCCACTGTCAGTTGGTGTACCTCAGGGATCTGTCCTGGGACCTCTTCTTTTCTCCATCTATACTTCTTCCCTTGGTACTCTGATCTCATCCCATGGTTTTCAGTATCATCTTTATGCTGATGACTCCCAGATCTACCTCTTCACACCAGAAATCTCAGCCGAAATCCAGGCCAAAGTATCAGCCTGCCTGTCTGACATTGCTGCCTGGATGTCTCACCGCCATCTGAAACTAAACATGACCAAGACTGAGCTTCTTATCTTTCCCCCTAAACCAACCTCTGCTCTTCCCCCATTCTCTATTTCTGTGGATAACACTCTCATCCTTCCTGTCTCATCAGCTTGTAACCTTGGGGTAATCTTCTTTGACTCCTCCCTCTCCTTCTCTGCACATATTCAGCAGACTGCTAAAACCTGTCGTTTCTTTCTCTATAATATCACCAAAATTCGCCCTTTCCTTTCTGAGTACACTACCATAACCCTTATCCACACTCTTATCACCTCTTGCATAGACTATTGCAACTTGCTTCTCACAGGTCTCCCACTTACCCATCTCTCTCCTCTTCAATCTGTTCAAAATTCTGCTGCATGACTAATATTCCACCAGTGTCGTTATGCTCATATTAGCCCATCTCCTCAAGTCACTTCACTGGCTTCCTATCCGTTTCCGCATACAGTTCAAACTCCTCTTACTGACTTATAAGTGCATTCACTCTGCAGCTCCTCAGTACCTCTCCACTCTCATCTCTCCCTACATTCCTCCCCGGGAACTCCGTTCACTGGGTAAATCTCTCTTATCTGCACCCTTCTCCTCCACCGCTAACTCCAGACTCCGTTTCTTTTATCTTGCTGCACCATATGCCTGGAATAGACTTCCTGAGCCGGTACGTCAAGCTCCATCTCTGGTCGTCTTCAAATCTAAGCTAAGAGCCCACCTTTTTGATGCTGCTTTTAACTCCTATCCCTTATTCACTTGTTCAGAACCCTCCTCACTTTAATATTCCCTTATCTCTTGTTTGTCCTGTTTGTCTGTCCTAATTAGATTGTGAGCTCTGTCGAGCAGGGACTGTCTCTTCATGTTCAAGTGTACAGCGCTGCATACGTCTAGTAGCGCTATAGAAATGATAAGTAGTAGTAGTAGTATGTACCATATTCCAGTCCAAAGACACCCACTGCAACGTTTGGCGAGAGGACATTCACAAATAGTTGCAATACAGGCTGTTTCTAAGTGAGCTGGAAACGTAAGAGAGCAAGAGAAATGGCTGGGCCTATTGCACAACCCCCCCCCCCCCCCCCCCCCCCCCCCCCAAAAAAAAAAAAAAAAAAAGCAGAACAACAAGCCTCTACATACAACAGAGACTCATACATAGGATATGTGCATTTAATCCACTCCTTTTGTTAGAGGGGCTTATGTTGCTCTTACAGCAAGAGATTAAATTCAAATGCAATATTTCAGCATTCCCCCAGGAAACATCTGTTAAGTTACTATAGTCATTAAACATATGGTATGTGTTTGCACTTTTCTCTTGCTCATGAGTTTTGAAACTTGCATCTTGATCTAGAATTATAATATGTGTCAGAAGGGTAGATCATTTATTCCTCTAAACCAGTGCTTCTCAACCACTATGTTGGGACACACAGGTGTGTCACCAAAACTTTGGTGTGGACAGCAAGCCTGTGTTTCCTTTACAACCATCAGTGCTTGCAAGCTGGGAAGGCCAGCAATCTTGAGAGTCAGGTTCTTGAAATCCCCGTAATTGGTCCCTCGTTCTGCTTCTCTATGGCCCCCAATAACTTCTGCCACCAGCTCTAACTGAAAACTTTGCAGGTCTGCTGTGCATAGGTTCTGTTTACTATATGGTATTTGAGCTTCAAACTGTCTGGCAGTGGAGGGATTTTGTGGTGCTACTGAGGTGACACCAGAATTTGCATATATATTAGTTTTGTTGTTTAGTGAAAAATCTGGAAGTGATGTGTTGCATACAGCTTTTTGAAATGGGATAGGCAAATTGACACTAAGCTTACAGTTTAAACAATGAGTTATTTAGGCATGCTTTGTTCGGCTCTGAATTTTAGTGTTCGGTGTGTCACATGCAGGAACATTGTCGGGAGTGTCACAACAGAAGAAAGGTTGACAGTGGCGTACCAAGGTGGGGGCGGTCCACCCCGGGTGCATGCAGCTGGGGGGTGCCGCGGCACGAGCCTGCTGCGAGAGTTCGCTAACTTCTCTCGTTCGCTGCAGCTCCCTCTGCCCCGGAACAGGTTACTTCCTGTTCCGGGGCAGAGGGAGCTGCAGCGAACGAGCAAAGTTAGTAAACTCGCAGCAGGCGCGCGCTGCGGCACCCCCCTCCAGCGGCATGCACCCGGGAGGGGCTCTTTCGCGGGGTAGGGTCTTTCGCCGGAGGGGGGGTCCACGCTGCATCGGGGAGGGCGCTGCACCCGGGGGGGCGGGGCACCACCCCGGGTGTCCGCCCCCCTAGGAACGCCACTGAAGGTTGAGAACCACAGCTCTAAACTAGTCTTCCTTTCTGAAAGAGGCTGGGTAGATAGAAACAGCAGGACTGAGTTTACTGTGTAGGAGTTCAATGCTTCAATGAGTGGAGGAGTGGCCTAGTGGTTAGGGTGGTGGACTTTGGTCCTGAGGAACTGAGTTCAATTCCCTGCACAGGCAGCTCCTTGTGACTCTGGGCAAGTCACTTAACCCTCCTTTGCCTGCTGCATTGAGTCTGCCATGAGTGCGGGGTTCAAATGTAACAACAAAAAAATTTAGATGTTACCTGCCAGGCAAATAATCTGTGCATTAATATATTAAATGAGGGACATTGCTAGAGACTTTCTAGAGACACTGCTAGAGATATGCTCTTAACAAATCTCCTCTGCAGCAAGTCTGAGGGAGGTTCTGGAGAACTGAAGCGTTTGTAAATCAGACGTACTGAACTGTGAAATGGTCCCTCTTACCAGTCTAAGAACTACCCTACTTCCACAAATGCCAGAGAGAATTTCTCTCATATCCCCTCTGCCTATTTTATGCACCTTAGTGTGAAAGGCCTGGGGGGGGTGGAATGATTGCAAATATCACACTGACAGTTTCAGTAATTGTTCCAACTAAAAATGGAATGAAAACTGATTAATTGTAGCAGTCAGGGTAGTTTTCATTTTGTTTCGCTTACATACATTTCAAATGCTTTTGTGTTTAGAGGTAATATACAGGTTTTATAAATATATAGAATTAAGGTTGGAAAACAAATGGGGAGGGGTGATATGATAGAGGTCTATAAAGTAATGTGTGGAGTAGAATGGGTAGACGTGAATCACTTGTTTACTCTTTACAAAATTACTAGGCCTAGAGGGCACGCAATGAAGCTAGAAAGTAGTAAATTTAAAACCAATTGGAGAAAATATTTCTTCACTCAACATGTGCTTGATATGCGCTGCCCCTTAGTGAAAAAAAATCTAAGGGGCAAAAAATCTAACCAACAGTTTATTTAGATAGTTAATGTTGCTTAACTATCTAAATGAACTGTTGGTTAGGTTTTTTGGTTTGGTTGGGGGTTTTTATGACCAATGATAGAAGCTGGACTTAGAGACTGGAATTTGACATTATAACAGCAAAAAAAAAAAAACACAACCTCCAAACTGCCCAGAACACTGCCGCCAGACTCATATTTGGAAAAACCAAATATGAAAGTGCAAAACCCTTAAGAGAGAAACTTCACTGGCTCCCACTCAAGGAACGAATTGCATTCAAGATCTGCACGATGGTACACAAAATCATTCACGCAGACGCCCCAATATACATGCTAAACCTCGTGGACCTACCTCCCAGAAACGCCACAAGATCATCCCGCAAATTTCTCAACCTACGCCCCCCCAGCTGTAAAGGACTAAAATACAAGCTGGTGCATGCCACAACCTTCTCTTACATGAGCACGCAGCTGTGGAATGCATTACCTACAGACCTGAAAACAATCAACGAAATAACCACCTTTCGCAAATCTCTGAAAACACACTTCTTCAACAAAACCTACAGTGAGAACCGATAACTGATAACCTCACTAAACCACCCCACCAACCTACTCAGTTATGAAAGCCCGCCTTGTACAACTACCCTAATCAATCCCTTCTTTCCTCTCTCTTCCCTACTTAATCTTACAATACTAACTGTATCTGATATCCTGACATGACAATGCTATTAAAACTATGTAAGCCACATTGAGCCTGCAAATAGGTGGGATAATGTGGGATACAAATGCAATAAAATAAAGAAGTTGTTACAGGCATCTGAGGTCTTCTCCCCCACCATTCCTTTATAGTGCCTATTTACAGAGAACGCATTGTTTGATCTATTCTTACTGTACACCGCCTTGAGTGAATTCCTTCAAAAAGGTGGTAAATAAATCCTTATAAATAAATAAAATAAATATATTTCTCACTCTAATTTTTGAACTGGGTTAGATTAAATTGCAATTCATCCCTGCCTAATCATGCTACATGTAAAAAGCACTTCATATCTTGGGATGATGATTAAATGTTTTGCCAGTCTGTGACCCACAGCCTGGATTGGAGAAACATCACCTGAGCAGATACACAAAGCGTCTCTTACTTGTATAACTTAGCGATAGTGGACCTGATGAAGGTTGAAACGAGCAGTTCGCATAGCAGGTAGCAAGAGGTGACAGAACAAGAGCTGGGAAGTGGTGGGCAATGCACAGAGCCAAATGTAGTCCTCATTTCCTGGCAGGGCTTTGCAGCTAGTCACATGAATAATTTGTGCATTATGTCCAGGGAGCTTCCTCATCTTCTCATTTTGCACCGAAGGGAGTAGAACTTTTGAAAGCTAATGCCAAGTGTACTGAGTTAATCAAGTGACAAGGGATCACTTGCAGCCTTTTTGCTGACTTAAATTTTCGCCCAAGGAAAAGGAAGAAGCCCTGAATGAGTTAACAAAAAACATTAGAATAATAATTTTAAAAAGCATTTTAAAAAAAGCAAGATGTCTTTTTAGTGTTAGTGCCTTTGAGAGGCAGTGTATAGAATTTGCTGTGTTTTATGACAAACTAGTAAACAAAGGCCCGTTTCTGAGAGCAATGAAACGGGCGCTAGCAAGGGTTTCATGGTAGTGTGTATGTTTGGGAGAGTGTGTGTGTGAGTGACTGTATGAGAGAGAGAGACAGAGTGAATGCGGTAGTGAGTGTGGTTGTTTGACATAGCGTGAGTCTGTGTGTGTGTGAGAATGAGAGTGTGTGGCACAGTTCCCCCTCCTTCCTTTCCCCCCCTGTGTTCCCCCCCCCCCCCCCCCCCATCATTCCCCCCACCCTTTCCTCCCCTCCCCCCTTCCCTGCTTCAGGGTGGTGAGTCCCACTCCCTCCGCCTTTCAGGGTCATCCGTCGCATTGTGTTGTTCAGTCTGGCTCCCTCCCTGCTGCCACTGCCACCATGATGCATCTGGCTCCCTCCCTTCTTCCCTTGCACCACGTTGAGGCTGGCTGGCTGGCTCAGAAGTTGAGGCTGGCTGCCTGCTCGCCTGCCTCCCTCCGTACCTCACTCTCACCTTTTGGATGTCTCCGTTTCAGGGGGAAGATGTGTTTGTTTTTTGCAGCAGCGGGGTCATGTTGTTTGTGAGTGTCGTCTGTGGTGGGGGGAGGGGGCAGGACCGGCATCCGCGCCGCTGTTGTTCCTGGGGGGGGGGGGCGACATGGTTCTGGCGGCGGGTGGCTCATTTCTGGTGAGGGGCAGGAGTGACACGGTTTGTTAGCCCTGCGTGGCTCATCGTGGTTTTACCTGGTTCGTGTGCCGCTGTTGTTTCCGTTGTCATAGCTCTGTGTGGGTGGTGGTTTTCCTGCCCCGCCCTCCACGTCATCGCGTTTTGATGTGAGAGCGGAGCAGAGCTACAGTGTGGAAATCCGGATATCTAGAACATAACATGACTGACGGAAGTGACGGAGTTTGTGGCCTCAGTAGGGGGCGGGGCTTCGTGATGTTGCGTCGCGCGGGGGTTGTTCAGGTGAAGGGGGGCAGTTAGAGGTTTCTCGCAGGCACCCCCCCCCCCCCCCCGCCCTTCATTATGGAAGGTTTTTTTTTTTTAATTTTTGTTACACTTGTACCCCGCGGTGTCCCACTTATGGCAGGCTGGTACTTATTTTTACTTGGGGCAATGGAGGTTGTGTAGCGATTCCTAGTCAGGGGGAGGAGTAGGGAAACACGCTGTGCGTGTTTCCCTACTCCTGCCCCTGCCTGGTTCATTGTTTGTTGGAGGGGGTTGCAGTCCCTTCACTCTCTGTATTCCGTCCTCAACGTCATGACGTTTGACGCGAGGGCGGGGCATAGAGACAGTGATTTGGAAGGCTTCACCACCATGAACTTATGAACTGTTTAGGGATGACTTGAGCAGGTTGTCTTCAGAACGTTGAGGTAGCGATTTATGTCCAGATGGGGCGTGGCTGAGGGCGGGTCTATGAGTTAGGGTGAGTGGTCCTGATAGCCTAGCCTAAGAAGACTACAGGAGTTGAAGACTACAGGAGTTCTGTGCTTCATTACCTTGCAGTGAGCTTCAGAATGTTCGAGGTGGGATTTATTTATATAGATATGCTCTTAAGTACGTAAGTACATAAGTATTGCTACACTGGGACAGACCGAAGGTCCATCAAGTCCAGCATCCTGTTTCCAACAGTGGCCAATCCAGGTCACAAGTACCTGGCAAGATCCCAAAACAGTACAATACTTTTTATGCTGCTTATCCTAGAAATAAGCAGTGGATTTTCCCCAAGTCCATTTTAATAATGGTCTATGGCCTTTTCCTTTAGGAAGCCAACCAAACCTGCTTTTAAATCCCTCTAAGCTAACTGTTTTTACTACATTCTCTGGCAATGAATTCCAGAGTTTAATTACACATTGAGTGAAGGAAATTTTCTCTGATTCGTTTTAAATTTGCTGCTTTGTAGCTTGTCCGACTCTGCTGGTTGACGACCTGAACTGCCTTTTTCATCGCTTCTCCTCCGTTGCTCTTTGCCTCACATTATGTTTCCAATTGTGCAGCATTACTGGGGCACGCATTTGAATGATAACCTTTAGTGTCAGGGTCTAGTTGGCTTGCCCGTGCTTCTGATCTGCCAGTTTGATAACGTTCCGGCCCATTAGAAAGCAAAATATTTGAAGTATGCTTCCAATAAAAAAACAGATATGCTTAACTTAATAAAGATGCAGTGTCCGCTTACAAATGAAAATACTAGCTCAGAACCAACAAAATCAGATGTTTTGGCAGCAGTTTGCAGTTTACAATAATCCTTTCAGATGCCTCCTTGCCCTTGCCTCTTCTCTTGCCCCTCCCCCCACGCCATCACCTCCTCCTTCTTTGAAAATGGTACATGGCTGCAAAGCCATGGACATTAATTTGGGTGTATTATTAACACTAAGCATGGTGTTACATTCTATTTCATTATACCTGAGTCAATTACATCCAGAATAATGACAACTACAGTGGTGTTAGTCCTTTCTGATTGGAGAGGTTTGGTAGAAACTGAGGGGTCCTTTTACAAAGGCTGAAAAATGGCTTGCGGTAGCATAGGCGTGGCCTTTGGGTGCACGCAGAATCATTTTTCAATGCACCTGAAAATGGATGTGCGGCAAAATTAAGATTGTCGCACATCCATTTTGGGCCTGAGACCTTACCACCAGCCATAGGCCTAGCGGTAAAGAATTTGGGCGGTAATGACCCACGCACGTCAGATGCCCAAATTCTTTACCGCATTTGACACGTTTAGGTCATTACCGCCTGGTTACTGCATGAGACTTACTGCTAGGTCAATGGCTGGCGGTAAGGTCTCAGACCCAAAATGGACATGCGGCAATTTTCATTTTTCTGCACGTTCATTTTTGGAAAAAAATTTTAAAAGGCATTTTTAAAAGGACCCCTATAAGAATCGATCTTATATTATGTGTTTTTCTAACAGTGCTGCTGCTGCTGTCAGTGCCAATATAAGGCAGGGGCGTAGCCAGACCTCGGTGGGAGGGGGGTCCAGAGCCCAAGGTAGGGGTGCACATTTTAGCCTGCCTACCCCAGCTGCCGACCCTCCCCCGCCACTTTCGACCCCCCCCCCCCCCCGTCATCGACCCTTCCCCGCCGCCACTGCCAGATACCTTTGCTGGTGGGGGTCTCCAACCCCCGCCAGCTGAAGTCTTCTTCAGCACCTGTCTCTGGTGCATTCGCTGCTCTGTTTCTGTCAGTCCTGACTCCTGACATCCTGCATGCACGTCCTGCACGGGGCTACATACAGGACGTGCATGTAGGACGTCAGGAGTCTTGACTGACAGAAACAGATCAGCAAACGCGCCGGAGACCGGCGCTGAAGAAGACTTTGGGGGGTGGGGACCCCCGCCAGCAAAGGTACCTGGTGGTGGCGGCGGGGGAGGGGGGTCGAAAGTAGAGGGGGAAGGGCTAAATCTGTGGGGGCCCATGCCCCAGTGGCCCCACCTAGCTACACCCCTGATATAAGGCTGCGCACTGCACAGTACAACACAGATCTTCCCACAGGATCACTAATAGAACCTAGTATTTAGTTTTTAAAAAATGTAATTCTGTTCAAGTCCAGTTTTGAATTGGGGGTGGGGAAATTGAAAGAAAATCACCAGAAATTATATTTTTGTGAAGCTAACAAATATTTTAAGGTATTAGTTTCCTAGACTACACAGTTGCCTGCCTGTGTGTATCTATCTATCTATCTATCTATCTATCTATCTATCTATATGTATCTGTATATCTGTCTAGATAGATAGATAGATAGATAGATAGATACAATATACACACACATACCTGTCCTAAAAAGAAAGGGACCCCTTACGTAGTCAGAAAACTTTGAAATTGCGCAAACGTTTAGTATTACCTTTGAAAATATATTCACAAACTGAGTTGTTGGCTCAGTGAATTCTGAGGTTTCATTAATTAAGAGCTCAACTGTTTTGCAAGCTTGGTGTGCTGAAGCTCCATCCTGTTGAAAAATGTTGTGCTCGAATGTCTCGAATTTCAGGTAGACGTTTCTGCTGCAGTAGCACGTTTTGGGTTATTTGGAAAAATGTTGGGGGTCAAGTATTTTCCGGACACTGAAGCTGGTTGCATGTGTTGCCTATTATTTATTTATGGGAGAGGAGGGAATGGTCTGAAAATTTGAAATCAGAAGTAGACGTTCTGGTTACACTATTGTGGTTGAAATATTTTTTTCTTTGCACAAGTTATAACTGTGGATGTCACAAACTGATCAGCAGAGGAGAGCTTGTCGCAAACACGGGGGCTTGCTAGCTTTGGTTTTCTTGGTGTTAAAACATATGGGCCTAGGTCATGATCAGCTTTTCCTGAAGCTGATGTAACAGATCATTGCCTTTTAACATATTAATTTTTTAAAAAGTATCATTTGGGGCTCTGTTTACTAAGGCGCACTAGCGTTTTTAGTGCACGCTAAACGCTAGAGATGCCCATATATTGCTATGGATGTCTCTAGCTGTAGCACACTCTAAAAATGCTAGCACGACTCTTCAGCTTGGAGAAAAGACAGCTGAGGAGAGATATGATAGAGGTCTATAAAATACTGAGTGGAGTGGAACGGGTAGACGTGAATCGTCTTTCCAAAAATACTAGGACTAGGGGACACGCGATGAAGCTACAAAGTAGTAAATTTAAAACAAATCGGAGAACATTTTTCTTCACTCAACTTGTAATTAAACTCTGGAATTCATTGCCAGAGAATGTAGTAAAAGCAGTTAGCTTAGAGGGATTTAAAAAAGGTTCGGCTGGCTTCCTAAAGGAAAAGTCCATAGACAATTAGTAAAATGGACTTGGGGAAAATGCACTTCTTAGTTCTAGGATTAGCAGCATAAAATGTATTGTACTTTTTTGGGATATTGCCATGTACTTGTGACCTGGATTGGCCACTGTTAGAAACAGGATGCTGGGCTTGATGGACCTTCGGTCTGTCCCAATATGGCAATACTTATGACGTAGTAAACAGGACCCTTGGTGTTAGTACTTTCAGGCATTTGTTTCATTCTGCTTCAGGTTTATATACTGGAGACCATGTTCTTTTTTTTTCTGCCTGGGTTATTAATGTTTCTATACTGGTATACTGAAACGTGCAGTAAGATGTTATTTATTTTTTGATATCGCAAAGGCCATTCCATTTTTCCCCAATTACAGCTGTGGCAGGTTTGTTTGGACTAGTCTTCTTTGCACACAGGACTAAAGATGGCTTTACATGGCCAAGAAATTGTCCTTTCTGTTCGATTTGTATTAGGGAAGGAGCTTTTATGAATAGGTGAATGTGATATTCCTTTTATGACCTTAAAAGCAGCGCCTTCTGTCTCGCTGCACCCTACGCCTGGAATAAACTTCCTGAGCCCCTATGTCTTGCCCCATCCTTGGCCACCTTTAAATCTAGACTGAAAGCCCACCTCTTTAACATTGCTTTTGACTCGTAACCACTTGTAACCACTCGCCTCCACCTACCCTCCTCTCTTCCTTCCCGTTCACATTAATTGATTTGATTTGCTTACTTTATTTATTTTTTGTCTATTAGATTGTAAGCTCTTTGAGCAGGGACTGTCTTTCTTCTATGTTTGTGCAGCGCTGCGTATGCCTTGTAGCGCTATAGAAATGCTAAATAGTAGTAGTAGTAGTAGTAGGTTCCTGCTAGAAAATATCCTGTTAGGCTACATAAAGACCGAGTATATTCTGAATGACAATTTAAACTTTAAATGAAAGGCATTATTTATAGAAAGAGGGATATGCCTGTAATAGAAATAGGACCCATTACCCAATTAACATTTCCTGGGTGAGTTTGTAACAAATTCAGCAATAAACAGTTGTCTCTAGGCTGGCTGGACTGCAGAAATCCTTCAACTTATTGAAGTATTTAGTAAGCTGGTAACTAGGGATGTTCACAAGGCCAAAATTTTCGATTTGTTTTCAATTCATTTGGCCTTTCCCCCCCCCTGTTTGATGTTTGATTAGTTCGTTTCACGCATTTGTTTAAATTTAAAAAAAAATTAATATATGCAAACTAAAATTTTTAATATCCACTAACCCCCCCAGATTCTATATAGCACGCCTAGAGATCCACGCCAAAATCTGGGCGTATTCTTTAACAATGTGCGTAACTTTGACAATCATTAGAATTTTACTCGCACAACTCACTAAACATAGTCTGTGATGAACTGCACCTAAATTCTAATGCACGCAGTTCAAAAGGGGCGTGGCTATGGGCAGGGAAATTAGCATTTTGTGGGCATTCTGTAATTTATGCGTTCAGTTATAGAATATGGCCCAGTGTGCGTAAATCTATGTGCAGGGATTTAGGCCACATTTTCGTTGGCTTAAATGGACGCGTGTAGTTTTAGACGCTAGGATTTCCACCTAAGTATATTCTATATACACTGTGTCTAAATCTAGGCTCTGTTTATAGAATACGCTTAGGTGGAAATCTTTACCATGTGGATTTTTTTAGGCACCTTATGTTGAATCTGGCCCTAATTGACTTAACCTGTATGAAATCAATTTTTTGAAAGCCTACTAGTGAGGCAAATGCATGCTAAAGAATACACTTTCTATCTAGTACACTGAGGAGGGCAGAGATCCTTAATGCAGCAGGAGTAATGGGGTGGCTAAATGGCTTCCAGTGCATCAGACATTGGTTCGATTGGCTATGGGTTGCTGAAGCTGTCTGTCTGGCCTTTTAGGTTAGGCTACTTGGCAGTTACCAGAAAGAAAGTGACACAGAGCTGGAAAATTCATCGTCACAAAAACTGCTTCCTCAAAATTACTTTGAAATATAATTCAGAAAATGTTCAGTTTGTGTCGTTTCTGGGCATGTTCCTTTTATGTTTCACTAGCCATTAAGCCCGTTAAAACGGGCGAAGTTTCCATCTACCCTCCTTGCCGCCACTCCCTCCCCCCCCCCTGCACTGACCTGACAGCATCTCTCACCTCCGTGTGGAAGCGCTGCAGGCAGCAGCAGATCGCTCTGCTGCTGCCTGCAGCGCTTCCACATGGAGGTGAGAGGCGCTGTCAGGTCAGTGCAGGGGGCCCGATACGGAGGAGGGCGGGAGCGGCGGCGGGGATGGGGGGAGGGTGGAGGTTGGTGCACGCGATGTTCGTTTCCAGGCGGCAGCGTCCGACAGTGACTCCGACTCCGTTTCCCTCTCTGTTCCGCCCTCTGATGTCATCACGTCTTGATGCGAGGGCGGGACAGAGAGGGAACTGTCTACTGCGCATTTGCAGGTGAGTCGGTCACTTGCCATTTATATGTTTGATTTGGCTATTTTTCTATCATAGGAGCAAAGTTGTTGAGTGTGCGCTCTTTTGAAAGGGTGTGCACCACTGTTCCCTCTAAGCTTGGGAGTCCTCCAACTGTATTGCTGCCAGTAAGGGGTGGTGCTTTAATATTGTATGTGAAATCGCTAGGGAAAAGCAGGTTCCCTGGAGTCCTGCAGAGCTTGCCTGTCCCTCACTGTTGAAAATGTGATAGTGAAACAGCACCCCCCACTAGCAGGACTGTAGGTGGCGGCCTCCCACTTAGTTTAGAGGGAACAGTGGTATGCACTGTTATCAGCAAACAATAAAGGAGTGGAGGAGTGGCCTAGTGGTTAAAGCACTGGTCTTGCAATCCAGAGGTAGCCAGTTCAAATCCCACTGCTGCTCCTTGTGATCTTGGGCAAGTCACTTAACCCTCCATTGCCTCAGGTACAAACTTAGATTGTGAGCCCTTCTGGGACAGAGAAATATCCAGAGTACCAGAATGTAACTCACCTTGAGCTACTACTGAAAAAGGTGTGAGCAAAATCTAAATAAATAAAAAGCACAACTTTTTTTTCTGATCGTTTTTGTTTTGATAGCAGTGTGCAACAGCATGGGATATGTCTTTGATATTTCCCATATTATTGCAAACAAATGCTCATCCCTAAAATTCAATGGGAAGGTACTCCTTAGAGCCAACCCCCCACCCCAAAAAAGTGTGAAAATTGGCCCCATGTTTCTGCATATTCAAATTGTCCTTCATGTCTTTTGTATGGCAGTACTTCCATTAAAGCCTACAGTGAGTAGTTTTGCAGAACATTTACAAAATGAAAAGGGTAACGCATCTTTCTTGTGTTGTCAGTAACAACTTTTGTACTGTGATATCCCCAGAAGGTTGAAATAGGAGCCATCTGTTCACATAACAAGCTTTTCACCTTTTGATAAAATAATGACTATACTCTTTTGGGATAAGTGAAGAAAAGATTTACTTTATTTTGTCTAAGACAGGGGTTCTCAACTCAGTTCTTAGAACACATCTAGCTAGTGAGATTTTCAGAATATCCACAGTGATATAAATTTTTCTTGTGTATATTCATTGTGGGTATCCTGAAAACCTGGCTGGCTAGGTTTGCCAAAGCCCTGGTCTAAAAAGAAACTGTAGTTTTATATCATAATGTGTTTTTTTTTTTTTTTTTTTTGGGGGGGGGGGGGGTAGAAGGCTTTGATTTACACACAGGCCTAACAGGCTGGTGTCTAGAATGGCAAAAATCTGATACAAGCAAAATTCTTATCTGTTTGCACCAGAGACTGCTGAATTCACTTCCCTAAGGACCTCTGATCCAGTTTTCATATACAGTGGTGGAAATAAGTATTTGATCCCTTGCTGATTTTGTAAGTTTGCCCACTGACAAAGACATGAGCAGCCCATAATTGAAGGGTAGGTTATTGGTAACAGTGAGAGATAGCACATCACAAATTAAATCCGGAAAATCACATTGTGGAAAGTATATGAATTTATTTGCATTCTGCAGAGGGAAATAAGTATTTAATCCCTCTGGCAAACAAGACCTAATACTTGGTGGCAAAACCCTTGTTGGCAAGCACAGCGGTCAGACGTCTTCTGTAGTTGATGATGAGGTTTGCACACATGTCAGGAGGAATTTTGGTCCACTCCTCTTTGCAGATCATCTCTAAATCATTAAGAGTTCTGGGCTGTCGCTTGGCAACTCGCAGCTTCAGCTCCCTCCATAAGTTTTCAATGGGATTAAGGTCTGGTGACTGGCTAGGCCACTCCATGACCCTAATGTGCTTCTTCCTGAGCCACTCCTTTGTTGCCTTGGCTGTATGTTTTGGGTCATTGTCGTGCTGGAAGACCCAGCCACGACCCATTTTTAAGGCCCTGGCGGAGGGAAGGAGGTTGTCACTCAGAATTGTACGGTACATGGCCCCATCCATTCTCCCATTGATGCGGTGAAGTAGTCCTGTGCCCTTAGCAGAGAAACACCCCCAAAACATAACATTTCCACCTCCATGCTTGACAGTGGGGACGGTGTTCTTTGGGTCATAGGCAGCATTTCTCTTCCTCCAAACACGGCGAGTTGAGTTCATGCCAAAGAGCTCAATTTTTGTCTCATCTGACCACAGCACCTTCTCCCAATCACTCTCGGCATCATCCAGGTGTTCACTGGCAAACTTCAGACGGGCCGTCACATGTGCCTTCCGGAGCAGGGGGACCTTGCGGGCACTGCAGGATTGCAATCCGTTATGTCGTAATGTGTTACCAATGGTTTTCGTGGTGACAGTGGTCCCAGCTTCCTTGAGATCATTGACAAGTTCCCCCCTTGTAGTTGTAGGCTGATTTCTAACCTTCCTCATGATCAAGGATACCCCACGAGGTGAGATTTTGCGTGGAGCCCCAGATCTTTGTCGATTGACAGTCATTTTGTACTTCTTCCATTTTCTTACTATGGCACCAACAGTTGTCTCCTTCTCGCCCAGCGTCTTACTGATGGTTTTGTAGCCCATTCCAGCCTTGTGCAGGTGTATGATCTTGTCCCTGACATCCTTAGACAGCTCCTTGCTCTTGGCCATTTTGTAGAGGTTAGAGTCTGACTGATTCACTGAGTCTGTGGACAGGTGTCTTTCATACAGGTGACCATTGCCGACAGCTGTCTGTCATGCAGGTAACGAGTTGATTTGGAGCATCTACCTGGTCTGTAGGGGCCAGATCTCTTACTGGTTGGTGGGGGATCAAATACTTATTTCCCTCTGCAGAATGCAAATAAATTCATATACTTTCCACAATGTGATTTTCCGGATTTAATTTGTGATGTGCTATCTCTCACTGTTACCAATAACCTACCCTTCAATTATGGGCTGCTCATGTCTTTGTCAGTGGGCAAACTTACAAAATCAGCAAGGGATCAAATACTTATTTCCACCACTGTAGAAGCACAGTGCTGTCCTGGGTGCATGGTTGGAAGGAGAGGGTTGAATCAGGGTATCTGAGGCCCCCTACTTCTCTGTTAGCCCTGCTTTTGGTGTCTGACATCACTTTGGAGCACTAACAGTCCAGGAGTTGTAGTGGCCTGCTCATTAGAGAGATCAGCACTGGCCTGGAGGGACAGTACCCCTAACTTGTTTCAATCTTTCAGTGGGAAGGGTGTCCTGAATACTGCTGATCCCATTTCTTTCTTTATTTTCAACCATTTATTGCAAATAAGTAAACAAGTAGCTCATCCTGCCAGTGCAGAATGTTTGTTTCAACTACTGCAGTTAAGTTAACAGACAGATTGAAGAGATGGAAGTTGGATTTCTGAATTACTGTGGAGAAGGATGTTGAGGATATGGTTAAAGAAGGTTGTATGTTCCAGGGATGGAGAGAGGGACAGAAAAGCTATAGAGTGTTTGCTTTCTAACCCCAAAGTAGAGATGTTTGCACTAGGAATACCCGTAAGAACTAGGGTCTCTGGAAATGTGTATTAACGTCAGAGGTTGTACCTTGGTCTGAGGCATGAAGCCAGGTAAATAAACTGGAGGGAATGGGTTACATGTGTGATGTAACCTAGAAGAACAGAGATTATAAACTGTAGCAGGAAGCTGTTGCTACATTTGGCCTACATTCTACAAATAGATCCTAAAGCAAAATGTAAACATGCACACATACAACTTGGGGGGGGGGGGGGGGGGAGTGTTAAACAGTTCCCTCCTCAGCCCCTAAGTGCTTACATCAGAACTCAGGTAGTGCTGTTGGTGGAAGGCAGTGAGTGTGGGGTCAAAGTCATTCTGCACTCACAGGCCATCTTCAAGAGTTATGTGCTCTCAGATAGGACCTGTGAGTGCTGCTGACGAACTATCTTTGATTATTGCCTCCTAGATCTATGAGGCAGGGTGAGAAGGGAAAATGAGATTGAGATCCATGTCTGTCTGGTGAATATTAATGGAAAGGATCCGTGGGCAAGCACAGAGGGTTTAAAATCTGTTACTGGACAGAAGAGGAATAAAAAGTTGTGTTCCTTAGAATAAGAATGCATTTCCTCTTTTTATGGCTTTCAGAAGAAAATGATTAACAATGCTGGTCTGTGGGCAGGGCTACCATAGTTTAAAGCAAGGGTGTGCAATCATGGTCCTTAAGAGCTACAATCCAGTTGGGTTTTCAAGATTTCCACATTGACGATGCATGAGATCTGTTTGCATACAATGGAAGCAGAACATGCAGATCAATCTCGTGTATAGTCATTGTGGAAATCTTGAAAGCCTCACTGGATTTTTGACCCTCAAGGACTATGGTTGCCCACCCAGCCTAGAACAGCAGGGCCTGCGCAGTGGCATTACACTGTTCTTGTCAGAGCCCGCTGAGGCCAGGCAGAGGTAACATGCTGATTCCAAGAGAGGGAGGGAAGGTGTCCGCCATTAGCTCTGGTGACCTCTGCTGGCCATTTCAGATGTGTCCTCCCTTCAGCAAGGACATCATGCTAGCTGGAGAAGGAGAGGGTGTTTAATGCTGGAGGAGAATGAAAGAGTCTATAGAAATGTTGCTTGCCTGTATTTTACATGTTAAAGTGAATGGTTCTCTTGTAAAATGTTTGCAAGCATAGCAAGTAAATACCCATGAATGACTTTGCTTACCTGTACTCACTTTAGCAGGGGTGGACTGAGACCCCTGCACCACTGTACCGCCGCCCCCTCCTGCACACTATAGCCCTCCTCCCCCACTGCTGCAGTTGCCACCTCCCTCCCACACATCCTGAGCCAAAGTGGGCACTCTCCGGTCATACCTTGAAGGGCCCTGGTAGTCTAGTGGCTTCTTGGGAGGTAGAAAAGAACCCCACTCTTCACTAACTGCTATCACTACTGTGCCCATCACCACCGTGTTTTCAAAATGGCTGTTGAGACTTACCGTGGTAGTCTTGTGGGTTTCAGCAGTCTCGGCAGCCATTTTTAAAACATTGCAGCGCTGGCACCGCCAGACAGATTAGCAGCAGCGGGCAGGAAAGAGTGGGATTCGTTTTTTCCCCTGCAGAGGCCACTAGACTACCAGGTCTCTTCAAGATAGGACCAGGGAGGGCTGTAACGTGCAGCTGCGGTGGGCAACCAGGCAGAACCTCTAGTCCCCTTAGAGCCTCTGGGCCCTCGGGCACTGCCCGGTTGCCTGAATGCTCGGTCCGCCCCTGCTCTTTAGAGTCTTAAAGCTTAATTGTACATTCAATTTATTTTAAGCTCATTTCTAGGAGACGTTTTACTGAAGGACTGCTATTCCTCAGCAGGGAATGTGCTTAGTGTATTCAGCCCTATAAAGAAGTACAAGTCATTTACAAGCAGTTTTGTCAACATACATATTTGAAAAGAAACAGAATTGTGTGGTACAGTAATTAATTTGGATGCTCCAATTTACCTTAGTCTGGATGTAACTGATATGCTTAAGTTTAAATCTTTTTGCATTTTCTTCAATGCAGCACTGGTGAAAGGCAGGCTGCCAATATTTAAAACATTATAGGGATTGGAGACAGATGAGCCTTTATGAATTATTTTCAACATCTTCTAATGAAATCTTTTGAGGTGCTGTTTCTAATGGAAGTGAATTGGACTGATGTGAAAATTAATGGCCTTGAGTTGACAGAACTCTGTCAAAAAGTCAGAACCAGCCTTGAAGAGGATGACGGACAGCAGGGCCAAAGTTAAAATATGCTGTGCCACCCAGGGTAGAAATTTGGCAAGGAGAGCCAAAGCCTACCACTAGGCTATGTCTTTTTCACCTTTGGACAGGATTTGGGCCTCCTGCTCCAACTCTCCAGTCCCAAGTAACATAGTAGATGACGGCAGAAAAAGGCCTGTATGGTCCATCTAGTCTGCCCAGCAAGATCAACTCATATGTGCTACAGGCAGGAATTCAGATGCAAAGAGGGTATAGTAAAACTTATACTGGATGTAGGCACAAAATTATGTGCTGTAAACTGCTTGTTGCATTTTTAGTCTGACTTCAAAAAAAGAAAAAGCAGACTGAAGGTTGTGCAACCACTGCTGAATTCCAGGAGGATATCCCTATGTGGAAAGGAAAGCCCTTCCACCACCACCACCATGTCTGTGCATGTACATATGGCTCCCCAGTAACTCTGTGTAACTCCAGGTTCTGGTGGTTTCTAATCGGCTGCCTAGTGCATGCCCTGAGTGGTGGGAACACACAATTTTAAGGACCAGGGCCAGGACTGGAATGATCCAGGAGGCCAAATAAGTAGTTCAGACTTTTATAACAATCCACACAATAACTCAGTTGACTCTCAATGTGTTTGAACCAATGATTTACTTAATTAGTCAGTTTTAAAAGCATATAATAATGTTGTGTGGCAGAGGCAACAAACAGCTTATAAAAGTATCCAAAATATTTACAAGGTCTCTTAAGTAATTCTCTCCTTTTAAGCAGTAGTGCTCTCCTTTCCTTTACTTTTAATTCCTATTTCTGGGCCAGTTGCACTAAACTTTATGAGCCAGCAATGTGGTTTTTAAACTGGTTCTACCCAGTTTAGCGCGCAAGTAGTAAACTGGGACATGCACAAAAGGGTTCTCTGAGCCATTTTCCTGTCACGGTAGTAGCTAACGAAAACAGAATGCAAATGAGCTAATTACTATTATTCCGACCCCATGGAAATTTTAATGGGAGGTGTGGACCTGCCGGTTCTTCATTATCACAAGTAGGAGAAGGGGAGAAACAAGCAGGGAAGATGGAGCACAAAAAAAAGTATACCAGCTTACATGCAGCTTCTTTGCATGTATGAAAGCCGTGCCATATGTTTGTTTTTCAAATTGCATTTTACTGGCAAGAAATTGGGGGGGGGGGGGGGGGGGGGCAGTACCGAAATGTAAAGCATAAAAGTAATGGTGACTTACCAAAAATGCAAGGAAGACAAGGGTCCATCAAAGAAACAGCGTCTGTGGGAAACTGGCTTTTTTCCACCCCCAGCTGTTCCTGCTGCTTCCTTCTATTGGCCGGCTGACATCCTAGAATGCCCATCTCCCTGAAGATGGACTCTCATTGGCTGGCTGCTGTCCCAACTCCTCCTCCCTGCAGGGCTTTCCTGATGACATCACTTTAGAGCTGTGAACTGATGGGATCCGAACTTCCTCGTGTCCCCCTCCACAGAGAGGGGCTAAACCAATTGGACAGCATCAGCCTGGGATGTCCCGCCCACTCATTACTGGGTAAATCTACTGCTATCATACATGCAGCTTGTCTGCGTGTATGAGAGCCGTCTGTAGCATGCGCAGAGCAGCCACACATAGCAATTGACTGTTCTGCGAATGCTCAGCTCACCGACTTGCTTCCCCCATATCGCATGCAAATGAGCTGGGTTGCAAAAGCAACGAGCAGCTCATTTGCATGTGATTTTCTTTGTGAATCCTGTGTTTCTAAATCAGTAAATTTTTTACCAATTTGGAAACACAGACGGATCCTTAATGGGACCTTTGTGCATCTGGCTGTAAGAGTTTGGCAGGGGTTAAACACAGTTCTCCTTATCTTCACTCTTGCTGTGGGAGTAGACAGGAGGATTAAAGCTCTGCTTAGATTAATTTACAGTTCTGTAGAACATAGCCCCAGGGTGTCTGAGCTCTGGTGGTGCCACTGATTAGGATTCTTTCAGTGATGATTTGGATCCCAAGAATCCTGGAGAGATGACAAGTGATGTTAGCTTTCAGCCTTAAGATGTTCTTGAACCACACAGTTTATGGCCAGGGCCCTTCCATGAAATTCGTAAGGATAGCCCGCCCCCCCCCCCCCTTTCCTTTGTGTGATTAGAAGGGATGCAGAGGGGCCTCTACCTTCATGCACCCAATCAGGTCAGCAGCATTATGGGTTCTCGTTCCTGCAGGCTTCAGTCTCACGCCTTATGCCTAATAGTATTCTGCTCTGGGTGACACAGCAAAAAGGCTTAGGTGCCGATGCTGAGAAGTAAACACAGGCAGTAGAGGCCATTAACACTGGACTAGCGGCCTTGTTTACTGGCGCACGATGCTCAAAGACTAGACCATGGGAAACAACGAGCTCACTGGACAGCAACACAAATAGCATGCAAATGTAGACAAAGAAGGCCATTTCCTATTCTTCCCCCCTCCCCCCCCCTCCCCGGTGCTCAGACAATGGCGCAGTCAACAAGTGCACCCTTGCCGCAGCTCGGAGCAAGCATTAGGGTGGCTGAATAGTGATTTCTTTTGGGGACCCAGCTCTGGGGAGGAGAGTTGGGGGGAGGGGTTCAGGATCTCAAGCACCAGGGCTTTTTTTGAGGGGGTACCGGCACCTTTTCCATTGTCTGCTAAAATTGACCCGTGGTCCCCAAGTTTTAATGAAAGACCTCAGGCCCTACACACCAATTCTGCCTTGTCATAGATTTTGTGACTGGTTTCAGGGGGCCTGGCAATTGTGGGATGTGTTCCTCAGTGATCACCCCACCCCTGAAGGGTGGCCAGGCATTTGAGTACCGGCACCTTTTTTGCTACAAAAAACGCACAGTTGAGCGCACACATCCAAAAGGGAAGAGATCAGCATGCATTACCCTTTCCATTTCCATATCTATCCCCAAATCAGACCTCCACCATGAGGCTTTCCGCACAGATCTGACCAACAGCTGCCATCTGCCATGTGTAAAGTCAGAGAAAGCCCCATTTTTCTATTTTATCACTAGAAACGTTCTTTTTTGCTTTGAGTTTATCCCCTCCGTGCACTGCTGGTGTTTTATTGTATTGGCAGATTTCACTTCAGAGTTTGCTCCATTCACTAAGAATCCATCTCCACTCCTCAGTGCAGGTGCATGCGCACGAGAGCTGTGCTTGAGGCACAACTCTTGAGTGCAGGCACCAGACACACTCCTCCCCCTGAACAACTTAATGCTCAACGCTAACAGCGTGCTTATATTTGCATACTGTTAGCATTGAGCATTAGGGAGTTGTATTGCCGTGCTTTCCTGGCGCTGTTGTTCTGGCACTATTCTGTACAGCACCGGAGTTTTGAGCATCGGGCTCTTAGTATTTCTGGGATCTGTATTGATAAGACTGGGCAAGAAGGCTCGCCCTAGCTTAGAGAGGTCAGAGGCTGGGAGGAAGAAAATCTAAGACATTGATGTAGGATTGAGTTCTTGTTATGTAGTCAAGGAGGTTTCCTGCTGCCACCATTCCTCTCACTGATTATCCTGGATATGCTCATGTTTTACCATTTTCTGACAGCTTCTGCCCCTTTTTGAAAAAGGTCAGAAGATGAGTCTGCCTACAGATGAGGTCAGCTAGATTTTACACTATTAGTGTTTTAAAGTTGGAATACTGTGATTCTGATCTAGCGTTTCAAATGCCAGATTCCCAGGGGTTCTACATTTGAGCCTGGCGGCCTTATGTGCACCAAACTTTCAGGGCATGTCACGCTGTTCAAGAAGATTCTAACTGGGATATCTCTGAGGATTCTGAGGAATTCTGCAGTGTTCAGACACTGGCACTTTGCAGAAAGTGATATTAAGTGTTCCTTCTGCAATCCGCCTTGTGGATGTTTTTACTTATATGAGTATTTCACCCACAACAGTATGCTGTTAATGTGACTCCTGAAGTGAGCACTCCATGCCAAAACTTGGATCCGTGTGGAGTCCTTGACTGGTTTGATGCTAATAAAGATAGTTCTTCTTGAATGCCTCTTGTTGACTCTATTTGAAAGGTCCGTTGCACATAGGATAGGAAGACCCATTCTCTCCTCTCCATCCCCTTTCCCCTAGGGATTTTATTTATTTATTTATTCGATGCATTTGTATCCCACATTTTCCCACCTATTTGCAGGCTCAATGTGGCTTACAATGTATCATTATGGCATTCGCCATACCAGATTAGATAACAGTTGGTATTACATAGAGAACTCTCATATCATGTCCTCTCATTCTACCGCCTTCCCATCTCTGGAAAAGGTTCGTTTGCGGATTAATACTTTTCAAATATTTGAATGATGGGGCTAGTGCTGGGCAAGACTTCTACGGTCTGGGTCCTGAAAATGGCAGATACAAATCAAGGTAAGGTAGCACATATGAGTTTATCTTGTTGGGCAGACTAGATGGACCGTGCAGGTCTTTTTCTGCCATCATCTACTATGTTACTATGTTACTATGTAGAACAGGGATGACCTAGTAAGATTAAGCAAACAGATATGAGAGGAAAAGAATTCCAAGTATAGGTAAAGTGGAGAAGTGTTACATTTACAGTTATCGATCATTGTGGTATGCCTTTTTGAAGAGGTAGGTCTTCAGACATTTACGAAAATTGGTTAGTTCGTGAATAGTTTTTTGGTTAAGCGGCAAAGCATTCCATTGCTGCGTGCTCAGGTAGGAAAAACTTGACGCATGCATTAGTCTGTATTTTAGACCTTTACAGCTGGGGAAGTGAAGATTCAGGAATGTGCGGGATGATCTTTTAGCGTTCCTGGGGGGCAGGTCTACTAGGTCTAACATGTAGGCTGGGGCATCTCCGTGACTGATTTTATGAATGAGAGTGCATACCTTGAACGCAATACGTTCTTTGAGTGGAAGCCAGTGTAGCTTTTCTCTTAGGGGGTTTGCAGTTTCATATTTTGTTTTTCCAAATATGAGTCTGGCTGCAGTATTCTGGGCAGTTTGAAGTTTCTTGATGATTTGCTCTTTACAACCAGCTTAGAGTGCATTGCAGTAGTCCAGTTGACTCAGCACCATTGACTGTACTAGGTTGTGAAAGATGGTCCTTGGGAAGAAAGGTCTTACTCTTTTAGGTTTCCACATTGAGTGGAACATCTTCTTGGTTGTATTTTTCACATGACTTTCAAGAGTAAGATTTCGATCAATGGTAACTCCAAGAATTTTCAGGGTGTCTGAAACGGGAAGGGTCAGGTTTGGTGTGCTTATTGTGATGAATTTGCTAGTGTTATGTTGTGAGGTGAGTATAAGACATTGTGTTTTTTCTGCGTTAAGTTTCACTGAAATGCGTCCGCCCATGAGTGCAAGATATGGAAGCTTTGGTTGATGTCATTAGTGATTTCCTTTAAATCATGGTTGAACAGGATGTAGATCATTACGTCATCTGCGTATATGTATGGATTGAGATTTTGGTTGGATAATAACCTGGCCAAGGGTATCATCATTAAGTTGAAGAGGGTCGGCGAGAGGGGAGATCCTTGAGGGACTCCACATTCAGGTATCTATGGGGCTTATGTAGTCAAGTTTGATATCACTTGGTATGATCTTGTGGTAAGGAAGCATTTAAACCAATTAAGAACGTTACCTCCAACTCCGAAGTATTCTAGGATGTATAATAATATTCCATGATCAACCATGTCGAAAGCACTGGACATGTCGAATTGTAGGAGAAGTATGTTGTTGCCTTTTGCTATTGCTTGTTTAAATTTAGTCAGGAGAGTAACTAGTACTGTTTCGGTGCTGTGGTTAGACCGAAAACCTGATTGGGAGTCGTGAAGTATTAAAAATTTATTTAAGTAATTGGTGAGTTGTTTGGTCACCATCCCTTCCGTTAGTTTGGTTATCAGAGGAATGGATGCTACCAGGCGGTAGTTGGTTAGTTCACTTGTACTTTTCTTAGCATCTTTGGATATAGGGGTGAGTAGAATATTTCCTTTATCCTTTGGGAAGAGTTCATTTTGTAGCATATAGTTCAAGTGCTTCGTGAGGTTAGATATGAATTGTTGAGGAGCGAATGTTATAAGGAAGTTGGGGCATATGTCTAACTTGCAGTGTGACTTGGCGAACCTTTTAAGTGTTTGGAAAATGGTATCATCCGATAACGTGTCGAAGTTTGTCTAGGTTCTGTCAGCTGGGTGTTCACCAGGGGGTTGGGTCTAGGCAGTCGAGGAGTTTTACATAATTGGTGGTATTGACAGGTTTCGTGAGTCGTAACTTTACAATTTTTTCTTTGATGTATTTTGCAAGATTGTCAGCTGCTGGTGTGTCTGTGCTGTTAGAAGTCACTGGTGTAGTGTCTAGTAATTTGTTCACGAGTTGGAAGAGTTTATATGTATCCTTGTAGTCTGATCCGATTTTAGTTTTGTAATATGATCTTTTAGTTCGTTTAATGGTGTATTTGTATTTTCTTTGAAGTTGCTTCCAAGCGTTGAGTGTGGAGTCGTCTTTCTTTTTATTCCATGCTTGTTCTAACCTTCTAACTTGTGTTTTTAGTTTTAGGATGGCTTAAGGGGTGAGCCAATGAGGTACTGTCTTAGGGCACTGAAGCTTAAGCGTGCCAAAAGCTTGCATCACCGGATTGTCCCTTTACTGCAGCAGAAGCATCTTTCTCATTTCCTGCTGTTATTTTTATACTCTGCCCCTTGGCCTTGGGCCAGCAGCAAATTTGAAGCACGAGATCAGATACTTCCTGTTTCCATGTACAGGATCTGTAAGCTCAAGTTCACCTATAGACAATATGGTGGCCCCCATCCACCCTTCCTAGAAACCTGCATTAGGGATGAGAGTGCTTGAGGCTAAGGGTTTTGTGCAATCACATGTCCAGAAGAAGAGATGTGTTAGTTAGAACCCATTTTGCTGGCAGTGGAAAAGGAAACTGAGCCTCAGGAGTTAACTGCAGTTAAAGACTGGGATTTGAAGTATTTTCAAATGTGTTGTTCAGCAGTGCCATTCTTCTCTATCATGAAATTAGTGCAGACAGCTCACAAGTTTTGAAAATGTGTCCATGTATCCATCAGTTTGACTGGCTTTTGTGTGTGTGGGGAGGGGGGTACGATGGGGTATACGTTCTGTGAGGAGGAGGAATAGATACATTCTGGGGGGGGGGGGGGGGTGCAGAATACAGGTGTGTGTAAGAGAGAGAAGGCAGGATGAGGCCTTGGGAAATGCTAGTGTGGGTAGAAAGTAAAACTGGAAATGGATCCAGCCTGAGGATTCTGCAAACACTTCTGCACTTAGGATATCCTCCCTTCTGAAATCTGGAAAGGAAAACTGCTCTCCCCACAAAAAAAGATTGGGTACCATTCTCTCCCGATGTACAAAGTGAGCCATGAGGACTAAGGTAGGCCCTGTAAAGGAGGAAGCAGTGGCAGCTGCAGAATTGACCTCCTTCTCCCCACCCCTCCCCCGTGAGCCAGAAGGAGAAAGCAGCACTAGCACAGACATCCTCCAGGCCAGAGGGAAAGGCCAATGAAAGCTGAATCATCCTGAAGTCATGCACTGCTGTAGAGATGGGATTATATCTGCTGCAGAAAAGGGGAGAATGCTTCATTTCATCTAGGGGAGAGGGGGGGTGACCAGAGTGTTCAAATTTGGGAAAGGGGGTATGCTGAAGTCCATCCTGGGAAAGCAATGTGCTCAGACATGGAAAAGGACAGAAGTGGGGAAATAAGTCTATTTTGTGGGGATGGGAGAGGGGGAGGTAGAAGACTGTGTGCATCCCTGGCCCCTTTTGCTAAATCACAGGAGTTTTCAGGGTCACCAGAGTTCAGAAGCTTCTGTGTGTCGGGACCCGGGTGATTGCGTTAATACGATAACCCAGGTCCAGGCACACAGGAGCAGGAGAGTGACAGACTGAGGGAGGAGCAAACACAGGAAGTAAGAGGATGGGGGCAGCGGCAGCCCGAGTGGGGGGATAGTGGTGGTGGCGGCTTAAATGGGGGAGCCCCGGGCCCGGCGGCGCTGTGACCAAGTTATACTTTCTTTTGTTCGAGTCTTGCCATTTCTATGGTCAAGTCTGGATACTTCATTAATTTTTCCAATTCTTTGCCCATCGGGTGTGTTGTGTTCCAATTCCTGTCAGTCCATTTGAATTTGAAAGTCCCATAAAATCTTGAGTTTTTCATTTTCTATGACTTTCTGTACATGGAAATACCAGTATTTGTTGACTAAAGTCATACTACTTGCACAAGCTCCAGCGGATTTTTATGACACCCTGTCGTAACATTGTTTGTAGTCAGTTTGGGCCATTTTACGACATCCACTATGCTTTATCATCGTCAGTGTTAGATCATAATTTAACTATGTAGTTTTGCTTTTCTCCAAGGTGAGTTACATTTTAGGTACAGTATGTATTTGCCACGGTAAATGTAGCTTTAGGAACTTGCCGTCATTGAGGGGTAATTTTATTAGAGGATACCTAGTTGAAATGTCCATTAAAAAATACCTATTTTATTCCAGTTTTATAAATGCAACATAAGCACCTATCTGCCTTTGTAACACAGGCTTTCGGAACTGTCCCCTGAAGTGCACACATGCTCTCACACAAATTTACACCTACTCCAACAACAACAAAATGTGCACATACATGGGTATTTTATAAAGTAAGTGTGCATATTATAACCTGAGGCTATCTACATGAAGTGTGCTTATATCTACAGTGGGGGAAATAAGTATTTGATCCCTTGCTGATTTTGTAAGTTTGCCCACTGACAAAGACATGAGCAGCCCATAATTGAAGGGTAGGTTATTGGTAACAGTGAGAGATAGCACATCACAAATTAAATCCGGAAAATCACATTGTGGAAAGTATATGAATTTATTTGCATTCTGCAGAGGGAAATAAGTATTTGATCCCCCACCAACCAGTAAGAGATCTGGCCCCTACAGACCAGGTAGATGCTCCAAATCAACTCGTTACCTGCATGACAGACAGCTGTCGGCAATGGTCACCTGTATGAAAGACACCTGTCCACAGACTCAGTGAATCAGTCAGACTCTAACCTCTACAAAATGGCCAAGAGCAAGGAGCTGTCTAAGGATGTCAGGGACAAGATCATACACCTGCACAAGGCTGGAATGGGCTACAAAACCATCAGTAAGACGCTGGGCGAGAAGGAGACAACTGTTGGTGCCATAGTAAGAAAATGGAAGAAGTACAAAATGACTGTCAATCGACAAAGATCTGGGGCTCCACGCAAAATCTCACCTCGTGGGGTATCCTTGATCATGAGGAAGGTTAGAAATCAGCCTACAACTACAAGGGGGGAACTTGTCAATGATCTCAAGGCAGCTGGGACCACTGTCACCACGAAAACCATTGGTAACACATTACGACATAACGGATTGCAATCCTGCAGTGCCCGCAAGGTCCCCCTGCTCCGGAAGGCACATGTGACGGCCCGTCTGAAGTTTGCCAGTGAACACCTGGATGATGCCGAGAGTGATTGGGAGAAGGTGCTGTGGTCAGATGAGACAAAAATTGAGCTCTTTGGCATGAACTCAACTCGCCGTGTTTGGAGGAAGAGAAATGCTGCCTATGACCCAAAGAACACCGTCCCCACTGTCAAGCATGGAGGTGGAAATGTTATGTTTTGGGGGTGTTTCTCTGCTAAGGGCACAGGACTACTTCACCGCATCAATGGGAGAATGGATGGGGCCATGTACCGTACAATTCTGAGTGACAACCTCCTTCCCTCCGCCAGGGCCTTAAAAATGGGTCGTGGCTGGGTCTTCCAGCACGACAATGACCCAAAACATACAGCCAAGGCAACAAAGGAGTGGCTCAGGAAGAAGCACATTAGGGTCATGGAGTGGCCTAGCCAGTCACCAGACCTTAATCCCATTGAAAACTTATGGAGGGAGCTGAAGCTGCGAGTTGCCAAGCGACAGCCCAGAACTCTTAATGATTTAGAGATGATCTGCAAAGAGGAGTGGACCAAAATTCCTCCTGACATGTGTGCAAACCTCATCATCAACTACAGAAGACGTCTGACCGCTGTGCTTGCCAACAAGGGTTTTGCCACCAAGTATTAGGTCTTGTTTGCCAGAGGGATTAAATACTTATTTCCCTCTGCAGAATGCAAATAAATTCATATACTTTCCACAATGTAATTTTCCGGATTTAATTTGTGATGTGCTATCTCTCACTGTTACCAATAACCTACCCTTCAATTATGGGCTGCTCATGTCTTTGTCAGTGGGCAAACTTACAAAATCAGCAAGGGATCAAATACTTATTTCCCCCACTGTACATGTGATGTTGTTGCAGTGCATACATATATGTACATATTCGGCTGTGCAATTTCATAGGAGGCATTTCCCGTGTATAAAACATGCTTTGTTTATGGAAAATGCTTTATAGAGAGTAATCTGAGAAACCGCTTGCTTCATTACATCTATTCTGATAATATTTCTGTGTTGATCTCACTATAGTCAGTATTTAATATTGACTTTTTCAGCGTTCAATATTGTATAGATTTATTGGATAAATGGATGCATGATCATAAGTTGAAACACAATTTTGATTTGTCAGTGTTAAGTTTTAACTCAAAAGTAGAATACATTCCTAAGACAATTACTGTTAACCAAGTTGAATATAAAGTTTCTTCCGCTGTTAGGTAGAGGAGCGTGGTAGCCGTGTTAGTCCACTTTTAAGGTTATCAATAGAAATCAAACAAAATAAAACATGGAAAAGAAAATAAGATGATTCCGCTGTTAGGATATTAGTCCAAGCTGAAAGTTCTATTTCCGTGGAAGCACAAGTTAACATGTTGGTCAATAAGTGCTTTTTTTTTTTTTATAAGAAAGCTGCATACTATTCGTAAATTCTTTGAAGTAGATCAGTTTGAAAGCCTAGTACATGCTCTATTGCTGTCAGACCTTGGCTATTGTAATTCTGTGTACATAGGGAGTATGAAGAGGTTACTGAGGAGACTTTTAGGCCATGCAAAATTTGACTATATGGTTAATTTTTGGTCTATCTAAATATGACAGTGTTTCCTCATTATGTTAGACTTCAATGGCTGCCAATCAAGGCCAGAATGTTCTTTATGGCTTGATCCCTAGTTACCTCCTTTCTGAATTCTGTTTCACAGCTTATTTTAGATTCTTGCGAGGTGATAATGCTAATTTATTTACCTTCCCCTCAGTCAAGGGTATAAAAAGAATTCTTTGGCTGTACAAGCTGCTAGAGTATGGAAGGAAATTGCTGGAATATTTTAATTTTCTTATTCCTATCTTCTGTTTAGAAGGGGAATAAAAACCTTTCTGTTTAAGAAATGTTATACAGGCCTGATATTATTCTTTAATTGTTTAATTCCCATGGTTTCTTAATGGTTGTGAACTGCTTAGAACTGAAAGGTAGAAGTAGGATACAAGTCATGATGTTAATGTTTTAATTTAATTCATAAGATCTACCACACCACACTGTATCAGACCAAAGGTCCATAAAGGTCATTTATGCAGTGTGTCATGTATGTGAACATCGCCCGTCAGGTGTGTCCTGGTTGAGAACCACTGGATTAGACCATTCAATAGGGATGGGCTGCCATTTGTGATGAAATGTGGTTTGCTGATAAATGTGCACTCTTCTTAATCAGTGCACACTATGTGTAAAGAGGGCATTCTCTTCTTAGAGTGTGAGCTCTTTCCTGATAGTACATTCGTATGCCTGTGGGTCTGATGGTTTGAGCATGAGTGATGGTGCATGCATGCACACACTTTAAGAAGTGCCCTGCTTCACATAATATACTTTTGAAGAAAAAATACTTCCTCTTTACTTATAGTGCATACTCCTGTGTAAAGAGCAGGGGCATAGCCAGACACCTATGTCATAGGGAAGGCCGGGGCTGGCACAAGCAGCAGGTTAGAGCCCCTGCTTGCTGCTGATAAAGATATTAAGGCTTTAAAAGATACGGAGGAGGAGAGGAGTTGAGAGGCACTGGAACATCTGTGGAGAATAGCAGGGAGAGATGTCTGGACTCTTCAGTTGGTGGGGCTTGGGGAGTCCAATCACCAACATTGGAGATGAGCTTCTACTGGGTGGGTCTGAGCCTACCCATGGCTATGCCACTGCTACGTGTGCACTCTTGACAACATTCCAACACACAAATGTTTTGGCTGCCTATCCCTACTATTCAAGGGAGGTACGGAGGAGTGGTTTATTGTGTTCTGGTCCGAAAGAGATGAGTTATCTCTATTGATTCATCACAGTCACAGATTTCCTTGTTTCTTGTTCTCTTTGAAGATGCTCTGAGAACTCAAGCATGATCAATCCCTCATATATTGCTCATGTGAATTGTACAATTTCTATGTTCTTCTTGGCACATCGCTGCCTGCACACTAGCTCTCTTACCACTCACTGTTTTTTTAAATATTGGTGCAGCTTTCTGCCACCTCGAGTACCAGACGTTCCTGTATCACCTGTTCAGGATTTGCACGCAGTGTGTGTGCTTGCAGCTTTTCTTCTCACATAGATATTGTGTATCTGGATTTTCAAATGGCGTTTGACAAGGTACCTCATGAAAGGCTACAGAGGAAATTGGAGGGTCATGGGATAGGAGGAAATGTCCTATTGTGGATTAAAAACTGGTTGAAGGATAGGAAACAGAGAGTGGGGTTAAATGGGCAGTATTCACAATGGAGAAGGGTAGTTAGTGGGGTTCCTCAGGGGTCTGTGCTAGGACCGCTGCTTTTTAATATATTTATAAATGATTTAGAGATGGGAGTAACTAGCGAGGTAATTAAATTTGCTGATTACTCAAAGTCGTTAACTCACAACAGGATTGTGAAAAATTACAGAAGGACCTTACGAGACTGGGAGACTGGGCGGCTAAATGGCAGATGACGTTTAATGTGAGCAAGTGCAAGGTGATGCATGTGGGAAAAAAGAACCCAAATTATAGCTACGTCATGCAAGGTTCCACGTTAGGAGTTACGGACCAAGAAAGGGATCTGGGTGTCGTCGTTGATAATACACTGAAACCTTCTGCTCAGTGTGCTGCTACGGCTAGGAAAGCGAATAGAATGTTGGGTATTATTAGGAAAGGTATGGAAAACAGGTGTGAGGATGTTATAATGTCGTTGTATCGCTCCATGGCCTTGAGTATTGTGTTCAATTCTGGTCGCCGCATCTCAAGAAAGATATAGTAGAATTGGAAAAGGTGCAGCGAAGGGCGACTAAAATGATAGCGGGGATGGGACGACTTCCCTATGAAGAAAGACTAAGGAGGCTAGGGCTTTTCAGCTTGGAGAAGAGACGGCTGAGGGGAGACATGATAGAGGTATATAAAATAATGAGTGGAGTGGAACAGGTGGATGTGAAGCGTCTGTTCATGCTTTCCAAAAATACTAGGACTAGGGGGCATGCAATGAAACTACAATGTAGTAAATTTAAAACAAATTGGAGAAAATGTTTCTTCACCCAACGCATAATTAAACTCTGGAATTCATTGCCGGAGAACGTGGTGAAGGCGGTGGTTAGCTTAGCAGAGTTTAAAAAGGGGTTATACGGTTTCCTAAAGGACAAGTCCATAAACCACTACTAAATGGACTTGGGAAAAATCCACAATTCCGGGAATAACATATATAGAATGTTTGTACGTTTGGGAAGCTTGCCAGGTGCCCTTGGCCTGGATTGGCCGCTGTCGTGGACAGGATGCTGGGCTCGATGGACCCTTGGTCTTTTCCCAGTGTGGCATCACTTATGTACTTGTTATAGGTCATTCTGAAATGTCAGCCCCAGAGCCAGGGAGGTAAAAGGGGAGCCTGCTTGCCCAAGACTGCATTTCATAGACATGCCATCCAGCCAGCCCTGAGAAGAGCAAAAAGAAAGCAAGAGCGAGTGCATAACTCTTTCCATAACAGCCATCAACCCTGCTGAGGACAGTGAAAACATGGGTTGTCATCCCTGACATTTTAATTGAATGAAAAGTTTACACAAATGTCCACCTTAAGCACTGTGTTTATACAAGTGCATGAAAAGTCATCTGTCAGTCCTACAGGAGCACAGTGTTACAGAGGTTGGTGTAGTAATTGAACAAGCCAACATTAGCTCACACACCTTGTGTTGCTCCATAGCTCTGTAATTTTTAGTAAAACAAAAAAAAAAAAATACTTTGCCTGCAGGGATGTAGTCATTAAAAAAAAAAAAAAGGGTCTCGGCCTACTTCAAGTCTGGAATTATTAACTCTTGGTTACAAGCCTGCACTGGAGAGACTGTTAGCTCTATGGTTCATTGTTCTGCTGTAATTCTCAGACCTGTTTGCAGAGACAAACTTCTGCTTTGTTAAGGGCCCAGGGCAAAAAAAGGAGGAAAATTATCTTCAGGCAGATGTGATTTTCATCCTCTGTTGCACAGTAGGGCTAATAGATACCCTACATTTTTGTAGCTTAATTGAGACATGGCAAGGTGGTTAGTAAGAGACTGCCCTATATGCAAGAATTTTACTGAGTGACCTGTTTTTTTTTTTTTTGGGGGGGGGGGGGGGGGTGGATGGATTACAAGGCATTCTGTGTTTCATTACAACAGCACAATAATTAGAATTAATTTTCAGACATTCTTCTATGATTTTCCATCTCCATTTCCGAACTACAGCTTTGCATTCTTTGAGAGGAGTATAGAATAAATTGTTGCTGTGTATTAACCTAAGATCTCTAAAATTATCTCCTTAGTTTTCGCACACTTATTTACTATGCATTCCCTTTGCCACATTTTTCACTTTTTGTATCCATCTGTGTGCCCGTGCCAGAAGGCTGCCTTGGTGTGTCCGGGAATCCTTCCCTGTATCTGAATGTCTGCAGGAGTTTCTCGCGGCTGCGGGTGACAACGGACAGGGCCGCTGAGAAGGGGGCAAAATTCCCCAGGCCCGGCCTCCAACGGGGACTCGGCACTGGGACCCAGGGTCTTCCTCTCTCCTGCTCCTATTTGGAACTGGTCCCAGCACACTGGAGCAGGTGAGAGACGGACCACAGCACCGGGCTGCCCTTGGAGGCTGGGGAGGAGCAGATGGACTGACGTAGGGGGCAGAGGCCCTCCACGTCAGTGCATCTGCTCCTCCCTGGCCTCCAAGAGGGGGCCCAGAGCCGGCATCTGATGGCAGCCTGAGAGTGAGTGAGTGGCAGCAGTGGTGGCTGCGTTGCAGGTTTAGCCCGGTGCCTGAGTTCTGAGTGTGTGTGTGGGGTGGGGGGGGGGGGGGGGGGCGGCGGCAGCTGCATCCCCAGCTCTGTCTCTCGGCGGCCCTGACAACGGATGCGGTAGTCATCTTTCTTCCATGGAACTCATGAGAATCTGTTCCTCAATACTCCCAAGGCCCTACAGTATGAGAGACTAGATTCCTCTCTCCTACATACCTGCAAGCCGCCCAGATGTCAAACCCATTCTACAGCTTCCTACTTTAGTTGTCTTTTCTCTGCTCTTCCTAATGGAGGAGATTTAAAGCCAGACAAAAACCCAACACTCCAGTACATGAACTATAAACTGCAATACCAGAAAGGGAAAAAAACCAGAGTAGGAAGCAGCAGGCTCCCAAGACTTCGAGAGAGACATGCTACCAGTGTGTATAGTTATTGTAGGTGCCTGTGTTCTAAAGAATACTGTGTGTTAGTAATAAAGGTGTCATTTAAAACCACTTAAATACAGGATTTATCTGCACTGCGGCTCCTCTATTTACACCTCTCTTTATTTTAAGTCAGTGTGTGCCCTGAGGATAATATTTTATCCAATAACAGCAAAGTCTTGCATGCAGTAATATATGGCTCTAGGACTGAGCAACCACCATTCTTTTACCAAAGATAGCCTTCAAGGTATACATTAGCATATGTGATTACTGTTGATAATATTTCATGTTCATTACACATCAGCATGCACTGAGTGCGAGGCATAGGCATGTGCTATGAGAGCAATTGGAGAAGGAGGGAACAGTGGTGTTCCTTGGTCGGCTGCCACCCGGGGCGGATTGCCGCTGTGCACCCCCCTCGGGTGCAGCACGACCCCCCCCCCCCCCCCTTGGTGCACTGTTCTTACCTCCTGGGGTGCTGGGAGCAGACATTCAGCTGTCGGCTCCACCGGTTCCCTGCTCCCTCTGCCCCGGAACAGGAAACATCGGAGGAAGCAGGGAGCCGTCAGCCGCACGGCTGCTCCTCGCACCTCTCCTGCAGCGTGCACCCGGGATGGACCATAGCTGGGAGGGAAAGTCACAGAGAGTCATAGATCCTTGCTCCTAAGAGTCAAAGAATAAAGAAGCTACAAATGGCCACAGGGATGAAGGAGAGCACAGGGACCAGTGTCAAATATCAAGTCAGGGATATTACAGGGAAAAGTTCAGCACGCTGCTGAATCCATTGTTTAGATGAGCATGGATGAACATGTGGTATAAGGGTTAGAAGTGCATCGGAGAGTCTGATGTACTAAGCTGCACTGGCCTTCACAAAAGCATTAATGTATGAAAACATTCCAAATATCACACACTAGTCAATTTGCCGTTTCCAAGTTTCCCCTTATTTATTTATTAGGATTTATTTACCGCCTTTTTGAAGGAATTCACTCAAGGCGGTGTATAGTAAGATTGATTGTACAAGTACACAATCCTTTATCCGGAATCCTTGGGACCAGACACATTTCAGGTTTTGGAATGGCAGTCAGGGAGATTAGGGATTAGGAGCTTAGTGAAAGTATTGCACAGTTTATCGGTATTCATTGGTAAACATTGTTCACTTTCTACTTCTCACCATTACCCATATGGGAATCTGCAGCTCTTTTGGGTTGAACATGTGTTGCACTGGGGGCATGTTTGGCACCCAATGTAGCTTTGGTGTATAGACAACTTCCATGAAAAACATTTCGGTTTTCATAGCTTTTCGGGTTTCAGAATTTCGGATAAGAGATTGTGTACCTTTATTTATGCTTATGTTTGGTCATTTGATTATTATTGTAAGTTTTATATTAAATTCTACCTGCTGTACACTACCTTGGGTGAATTTCTTCATAAAGGCGTTTAATAGATCCCAGTAAATAACTAAATAAATAAAATAAAACTAGTCTTGCAAAAGTGTGAGTGCTGTTTGTTGTGTCATTGTGTGTTTCGCTTTAGCGAAAAACATTGCAAAATCTGTGCATAACGGCTCATCACCTATCTTTGCATAGGTAGATATTCCATACAAAATCATGGTTTTTACATGAAATTTAGCTATACCTCTAAGAGGGGTCGTTAAAGTTTTTTTTTTTATAATGTCTGCAATTCTGCATGAACTTTACCATAATGAAAGGGTTGCCAATATGATTTGCATAATATGGAAATGGCCCGGTGTTGTAAGAGAAATATCACACTCCAGGAGTATTCCTGTGCAGCTCTCCCAAGAGAGACCCTGGGACACATTCATTCACATCTTAACTCTCTTGACTGGTTCATTGTGTAATCTTCTCAGGGACATATAATCTGTCCCCAAATCATCTTTGGGGCTCAGGGTTCCCCAGAGATGGGCACAAAATGAAGTTGTGGTGTCTATGGCCAAACTTGCACGTCATCCCTTGTAACCTTATCTGCTTCCCTCTAGTGAGCTTCAGCCTTTATGGATGGAATGTTAATAAGAGACACAATAAGGAAATGGGCAACAAGAATACTGGAGACAATAACTGTCCTTAAAATAAAATGTGAACTATACATAACCCACAGGGGCAACAGTATAACTGTATGAAAAAACTAGCTCGCTGACATGGAACACCAACATTGAATAGGTTTTTAAAAATATTTTCAGTATATGAATCGCATGTATTAACAAAGTTCCCAGCTCACTTTCAAATGGAAAATCCGATTTATGTTGGTAAACTAATTTTTTCATTCATTTAAAATAAAACGGCTACTTCAATAATAAATAATGATGAACAGATGAAGAAAGATGAAAAGTAAAAGGCAAAGTGGTTGCAACAAGTATCATAACACTTCATCAAATAAAAAGCTGTAGATCTCCTTTGCGTAGTTTCATGCACTTCAAACTCCACTGTTACATAAGAACATAAGAAAAGCCATACTAGGTCACACCAATGGTCCATCTAGCCCAGTATCCTGTTTTCCAACAGTGGCCAAGCCAGGTCACAAGTACCTGGCAGAAACCCAAATACTAGTAACATTCCATGCTAAAAATCCCAGGGCAAGCATTGGCTTCCTCATGTCTGTCTCAATAGTAGACTGTGGACATTTCCTCCAGGAATTTGTCCAAATCTTTTTTTTAAACCCAGATACGCTAACCACTGTTACCACATCCTCTGGCAACGAGTTCCAGAGCTTAACTATTCATTGAGTGAAAAAATATTTCCTCCTATTTGTTTTAAAAGTATTTTCATGTAACTTTGTTGAGTGTCTCCTTGTCTCTGTACTTGTTGAAAGAGAAAAACATCGATTTACTTCTAGTCATTCTACATCACTCAGGATTTTATAGACCTCAATCATATCTCCTGGCTCCTCCCTTATAGTTAAGTTTTTATACTTCTCTCCAAAATTTCAAGCTCAGATACTATTGGGCTGTTTTTCAGAATAGACCTCCTACTAGTCAGTTTGATGGACACCTTTCTTTGGAGCAGGGACTAGAATGTTCCTCCTACCATCAAACATGCGTGGGATAAGCATAAAGGAATCCTGTGCAGAAGGAATGGATCCTCAGGAGCTTAGTCAAGATCGGGAGGCGGGGTTGGTGGTTGGGAGGCGGGGATAGTGCTGGGCAGACTTATATGGTCTGTGCCAGAGCCGGTGGTGGGAAGCGGGACTGGTGGTTGGGAGGCAGGGATAGTGCTGGGCAGACTTATACGGTCTGTGCCAGAGCTGGTGGTTGGGAGGCGGGGCTGGTGGTTGGGAGGTGGGAATAGTGCTGGGCAGACTTATACGGTCTGTGCCAGAGCCAGTGGTTGGGAGGCGGGGCTGGTGGTTGGGAGGCAGGGATAGTGCTGGGCAGACTTATACGGTCAGTGCCCTGAAGAGCACAAGTACAAATCAAAGCAGGGTATACACAAAAAGTAGCACATATGAGTTATCTTGTTGGGCAGACTGGATGGACCGTGCAGGTCTTTTTCTGCCGTCATCTACTATGTTACTATGTTACACACATCTTAGTCCTGAGGAAATTCTGTGCAGTCTGCTGAATATACTCGGTTTCTGCTGCCTGCCTGCCTCCCTCCCTCCCTGTTTTTACCTACCAGCACTTGTACAGTGCAGCTAGACAAGAGCTACACAGCTGCACATCGAGCTGCTTCTGCCTGCTCTGCCACCTTGGTCCCTGGCAGTTTCTTTAAGTCACATGGCTGTACAGAGGTCCGTGTGGCTCAAAGGAACAGTCGGGCCTAGTACAGCATAGGAAGAGGAAGAAGCAGCAGCCTGATGTGTGTCTGTGTCGCTCCTCTCTTGCTGCAAGGTAGTGGTGTGAGGTCAGGTAGGCAGAGAGAGAGAGAGGGAAGGAGGGTGTTTCTGGAAAAAAAAGTGGATGAGGTGTGTATGCCATGGGAAGGGGGTTGACGACTGTAGGAGCGTGCATGGAGTTGTGTATTCCATGGTGGCAGGAAGGGAGGGATTGGAGAAAGGTGGATAGTATGTGTGTCATGGTGGAGGGATAGAAAAAGATGATTGGGAGATGTGTGTGCCTGGGGGCAGATGCCAGCTCTTAGAATGGGGGAATTCTGTGCAAGCAAGTTACAAATAGTGTGCGGAATTTTGCAGCATTTTCAAATGCCTACACAAAATTTTGAATTTTTGTGCACAGAATTCCCCCAGAACTAAACTTTATAATTTAATTTTAAGGAACCTTAAAGAAAATGATATTGCATAACAGACTGTTGCAAGTATCAGGCACATGTCTCCTCTTAGATGGCTTTCACTGCTGTGTGTCATTTTGTGTGCTTGTGTATGGGTTGTGTTACCTTCAAGAAGACATATTTTCTTTTGAGTGTTAACTAGCTCAGAGATATACAGTACTCTATATTTTTATCAGTTGGGGGGGGGGGTTGGTGGTGGGGGGGGGGGATTTCTTGGAATATACTATGTTGTAGGTGTTCTAGAGGGTTATAAGAATCCAGGTCCTTCAGTATTTGAGTCTGGCTGTTCTTTTGACAGCCAGGGGCTAAGGGGTGAAAATATTGAACCACATCTGTTTCTTCTTGTTATGTTGTACTTTATTAATTTGTTCAATAAAAAAATTGTTCTACGTAAAAATATAGATTAAAAGCAGGGACATTTATCTATGAATTCTTGACAGACTGTTGTATGCCTCAGTAGAAAGTATGAGAAGGCTACTGTGATTTAAAGATGGAACTTTTCAATGTTTAAAAAAGTTTGGGCTTCTTTAGATTTCAGCTTATTGGTAATATGGGAGAGAAGAAACATTTTGAAGCTTAATGTTCTATTGCACAAGTTGCCAGGACAAAATTGACATTATATTAGGCTCTAGGAAAACATACATTTGTAGACCTCCTACCAGATTCTATCTTCATGGCTTTTCCAATGTCCTGCTCCAGCCTGCCTTTCCTCAAATCACCTCTTCTGAGGAAACTTGGAGAAAACTGTAGCTACCAGCAAGAGCAGGCAGCAAGTGAGCATGGGGACTGAATAACCACATGCTTTTTACAGACCCAGCCTTCTGAACAGAACCCAGAAGCAGGAAGGATTAATGTGTGGCCTGTGGGTGCACATTGGTTTAGTTTTAATGCACACCTTAAATCGGGACTTGGGGATGATCTTAAGATGGCCAAATAGGTAGAAAAGGCATAGTCAAAGCCAGAAGGATTCTCAGGTGGATAGGGAGCGGGATGACCAGCAGAGAAAAAGAACTGATGGTGCCCTTGTATAAGTCTCTGGTGAGGCCCCATTTAGAATACTCTGTGCAATTCTGGAGACCGCACCTATGAAAAGATATAAACAGGATGGAGTCGGTCGAGAGCAGCTACAAAATTGGTCAGTGGTCTCTGTCATAAAGTTTCTGGGGTCAGACTGATCATAGTCCTCAATATGTGTACTCTGGAAGAAAGGCGGGAGAGAGGGGATATGATAGACATTTAAATATCTCCATGGCATTAATGTACAGGATGTGAGCCTTTTTTCAAATGAAGGAAAACTCCAGAATGAGGTTATAGGCTCAGGAGTAATGTAAGGAAATACGTTGTTTTTTGTTTTTTGAAAGGGTGGTGGATGCATGGAATAGCCTCCCAGTGGAGGTGGTGGAGATCAGGACTGTCTAAATTTGAGAATGTGTGGGATAAGCACATGGGATCTCATAGGGAGAGGAAGCAATAGTGGATACTATCCAGCTTATAATCGAAAGACAAAAACGCCTATATTGCGACCTAAATTGGGAGATAGGCGTTTATCTCCCAAAAACGAATAATGCGGTATAATCAAAAGCCGAACTTGGACGTTTTCAACTGCACTCCATCGCGGAAGCGTACAAAGTTGATGGGGGCGTGTCGAAGGTGTGGTGAAGGCGGAACTGGGGCGTGGTTATCGGCCGATCAGAGATGGGCGCCTTTCGCCGATAATGGAAAAAAAATATGCGTTTTTAGCGAGAATTTAGGGCACTTTTCCTGGACCCTGTTTTTCCACGAATAAGGCCCCAAAAAGTGCCCTAAATGACCAGATAACCACTGGAGGGAATCGGGGATGACCTCCACTGACTCCCCCAGTGGTCACAAACCCCCTCCCACCACAAAATATGCCGTTTCACAACTGTTTATTTTCACCCTCAAATGTCATACCCACCTCCCTGGCAGCAGTATGTAGGTCACTGAAGCAGTTATTAGGGGGTGCAGTGGACTTCAGGCAGGTGGACCCAGGCCCATCCCTCCCCTACCTGTTACAATTGTGCTGCTTAATGCTTATTAGTCGTCCAACCCCCCAAACCCACTGTACCCACATCTAGGTGCCCCCCTTCACCCCTTAGGGCTATAGTATTGGTGTAGACTTGTGGGCAGTGAGTTTTGAGGGGGATTTGGGGGGCTCAACACACAAGGGAAGGGTGCTATGCACCTGGGAGCTCTTTTACCTTTTTTTTTTTTTTTGTAAAAGTGCCCCCTAGGGTGCCCGGTTGATGTCCTGGCATGTGACGGGGGACAGTGCACTACGAATCCTGGCCCCTCCCACGAACAAATGCCTTGGATTTATTCGTTTTTGAGCTGGGCGCTTTCATTTTCCATTATCGCTGAAAAACAAAAACGCCCAGCTCACAAATTGTCGAATAAAACATGGACGTCTATTTTTTTCAAAAATACGGTTCGGTCCGCCCGTTCTCGGACCCGTTCTCGGAGATAAACGCCCATGGAGATAGACGTTTTCATTCAATTATGCCCCTCTATGGATAGGCAGACTGGATGAGCCATTTGGCCTTTATCTGCCGTTAATGTTTCTGTATTTCTAAAGTGAGTTACATTCAGGCACAGTATGTAGTTCGTTCTCTAGAGGGCTTACAACCTAAGGTTATCATTTACTAATAAGCATTAACTAATTAATGCACATTAAATAACACAGGCCACATTATTTTATGTGTGTAATTCAAATCATTGCATGTTTGTTAATAGGGCCCTGAGCTGGTATCTGAGACAAAAGAAAATTAAGGGAAGTGTCCAAGGTCACAAGAAGCATAGCAGGCTCCTCTCCTGCTAATACATGTACTCACTTGCAATCTTAGAGAGACAAGATGGGGAAGTGATATATGTGAAGGTCTGTGTAAGAGGGGAGAGGCAGGCATGGAGGGAAAATATAGATTTAGGGAGCCTGGGGATGAATTGGAGCTATGCTCTTGAGGGTCTGTCACAAATGTTCACTACTACCCAAGCTTGGTACTGATGTTTGTGATTTGTCAAATCATTCATTCACAACTTAGATAATAAGGCTTTTATTTTGTCCTTGAAGACATAGGTTTCTCTGCTTGCCACGCAGCATTTTCTAAACTGAGGTTGATATGGAGGATTAAATTCAAGGTTTATTGTTGATGTTTTGGGTATGACATGGTAATGCTCCTAATTATTTAAAGGTTCTAGTTCAAGTTTACCAGCCCAGGTGATCTTCGCACTCAGTAAGTCTGAATTTGCTGAAACTTTCTTCACTGGTCTGAGTGAATGCTCAGATTTTGCAAATAAGTGAAAGCCCTGATATTTCGGAAAGCTTATAATGTGTGTTAGCTGGTAATTGTTATGAGATTAGGAAAATGGGGAGGGAAGATTATTTTATATGCTTGTATTAGTTTTAATTTATACATATTTCTTTGTGCATCGCTGTGAGTGAGGGTTCCCCCAGATTGGCAAATCATACCTTTCTGCAAATTAAATAAATATTGATGGGGGCAGGGAGGGCGGCAGGAAAGGAAGAAGTGCATGTCTGCTCCTGGGTTTGCAGACCCATCATCAGATTACTGGCAGTTATATTACTGATTTAAAGGTTCTGCTAGGTAATGGTCTCCCTTAATTAAAACTAGTGCTTAGCAAACATGCCTAGCCTCCAATAACAGACAAAACAAAAAGTAGAGTAGAGTAGGTAAGCTCATCCAAAAAAACACAAGGGAGTCGCTGAGATTCTTATATGTGAAGTTTATTAATAGAATTACACCAATATGACCGAACACAGCAGTCTTGAATTTGGTGTAAGCTTAAGTTCTACTATCTATCCAATTCAGCCTACAGGAAGTGCTGATCGGCTTCCTTTGCAAGTCACTCCAAAACATGATTGTTTTTTAAACTTAGACATCAAGTTTTGCTTCTGTACAACATGTAGTTACTTAGCAACTGGTTCCACTTCCTAGACATTTCATAATTGATCTCTCCTAGCCTCTAATAACCTCATCTCTCTCAGAAGTGTACCATTCTTAGGCCGGAAACTTGTGTAGAAATCCAAAGGGCTCCACTGAGGTATTTTTACATTCTCTTTCTGAACAGGGAGAACTTTCAGGCCTGGGAAAATAAATAGAAATTGGTATATATTTGAGAGGTGTGCTGTACATTCCCAAGGGTGGAGCAATAGTATTTCTGTTCTCAGAGGGGGCCCCGGTGCTGCAGCCATCCTCACAAGCTGCCTCCAGCTGTCATGAAGAAGCTTTCCTTCTGTGCTGCAATCTGCCCAGGCAGAAACAGAGGGGGTGGATTACGCGGGGGGGGGGGGGGGGGGGCAGCCAGAGGCAGCTTGTGAGGATGGCTGCTGCACACGGGGCCCCTCTGAGAAGGGAAATACATTTTTAAAGAAGATTGGGAAGGTGAGGGGAAGGGAGAAGGAGTTGGGCTGTGGTGCAGAGAAGGGGAAGAGATGCCTGGACCCTGCCCAGGACCTATGGAGGTTCCCTAGTTTTTTATGGATGGGGCAAGAACAATTCCCAGTTGCTTGTGTCCCATCTAGCTCCAGTTCAAAGTAGCACTTAGTTGACCCCTAGTGACAGTCTCATGGTACTGCCACTTGGTTGGGGGGGGGGGGGTCAAGCTACCAAAAGGCTTGCACTCAAACCAGAAAGTTAGGGCAAATTTATTTTGGCATGTTTCCTTTTTTTTTTTCTGTGGACAAATGGTCTACCAGTAAGCATGTTTCTTGTCACTCAGCTGCCTGGATCTTTTCATGAAGTTGAATTGTGTAGCAACACCTTTTTGTTTTGTTGTTGTATGTGCGAAGCTATCCATAAAATACAAACTAGACTCTATACAGTAGTGGAAGAAACATCTGATTGTTAATTTAGCAAAAATTGTACCTGTATGCTGTACTTCAAAAAAACACAAGGGCAAACGGTCTGCAAGCTCTAAGATGGAAAACAAATGAAGCAGATCGCAAAAATAAAACAGTAATTTATTATTAAAACCTGAAGTTATATATACATAAATAGCCCGACACAGGCCGTGTTTCGCCCGACAGGGCTGCTTCAGGGGCTACAAAAGAAATAATATGAAATAATATAAAACACTTGAAACAAACCACATATATTGTTTAAATATAAAATAATATCAAATAACAACATATAAAAAAATAATAAAATAATATATATCATCAATGACTACAGATATCCTGAGTGAAATGTTCCTGTATCGTTTTGGCTAATATACATAGTAAATATATCTTTCAATCGTTTAGAAGTGATCATTCTGTTTGTGGGACTTTGATATAACATATATTATATTTTGGAATTTATTTTTAATTTTATCATGGGATATTGGTATCATATAGGTTTTTAAAAAAATGCATTTATAATTAAGTTCGACGTACATTTTTATATGTAGTCATTGATGATATATATTATTTTTTTATATGTTGTTATTTGATATTATTTTATATTTAAACTATATATGTGGTTTGTTTCAAGTGTTTTATATTATTTCATATTATTTCTTTTGTAGCCCCTGAAGCAGCCCTGTCGGGCGAAACACGGCCTGTGTCGGGCTATTTATGTATATATAACTTCAGGTTTTAATAATAAATTACTGTTTTATTTTTGCGATCTGCTTCGTTTGTTTTCCATGCTGTACTTCAAAATACATGTCTGCTGTTTCCTCAGCTTGGCTATAATAACAAAAACAAAATTTCCACAGAGTTTTATGACTTAATGACACTTTAACCCAACACTAGTAAAACTCCCTGCAGTAAATGCACTTCATACTTTTCTTTATTGGAAGAAGACAAAAAAGCTAAGATGCGCTGTAAGCCGTTAGATGAAACAGCTTTCCTCTAATTCACTCGTATCCTTGTAAAAGTTGCTATCTCTGAGGAGGAGGATGTATGAGGAACCATGTTTCATTTTGGTCATTATGTAGTTTGATGTAATGAACTCAGAAATTAGAGAGAAATAGAGAGAACTCATTCCTAAAACTGCCATTCTTCATAGATGCCATGTATTGGATCCAGAGGAACAAACGTCTCTTTATTTTGAATAATTTCTAAGCCCCATAAATAGCCCAAATTATCTGGAGAGATTTGGCCTGCTGAATATTCTCTTGCTGTATGCAAAAAATAAATAAATAACATTTTTTATTTAGGCCAGCTTGAGGCATATTCATGTCTGTCATACTTGAGACTTATTCCTGTGCCTAATTGTTTTTGGCTGACCTCTGAAACTTGCAGAATGGAGACCAAAGAGAATAAAGTTGTTTGTCTTGCCAATTGAATCTTCCTTCTGTATGAACGAATACCTACTGTATTAATAAACTTTTCTGCTATGCAAGCAGCATAACAAACATTTTATTTTCTGAGCACACATTCAGGTGTGTATGTGTGGATAGCAAAAAGTTAAACTCGATCTGCAACTGCTGGTTCCATACCTTACTATTCTGGTCCTCTCTGTGGGGGTTATTTTGAAAGACAAATAGGAGGTCCTAGTGGGCAGGTAGAGGCAAAAGCCTCACTATCTGATTATAGAAATCCAAAATCATCTCTACACCACGAAAAAAAAAGTCAAAATCACCGTTTTTTTTGGTGCTGTCCCAAACATAGGAACAAACATGAATAGGTTGAACAAAATTGTCAGGAATAGATGTTGATGTGGGGTGCTGCCGCTGGGTGGGCCTGAGTCAAGAATGGGTAGGCCTGTGCCCACCCGTAGCTACGCCACTGGAGTATATGGATTCAGAGAAAGGCCAGCACTTAATTTGGTTACCATAACAGATGAAAATTCAGCCTCTGGTTTTAGAGAATTACATTTCTGTGCAGTTTGTAACACAAATGGAATACTGGTATTAAAGCTGTTTATCACCTTGTAGATTCACCCTCCCACACACACACACTCACACACACCAACCCACCCAAAAGAGGTAATGTTAAGAGGGGTGATAGTGGTTTATTTACCATTTCGAACAGTGTGCTTTTGCCAGAATTGCTGTACTTCTTTTCTTTAACTCTGGAAAATACTGAAGTCCTTTAATCTGGATCACTTTCACAAATTCACACCAGCCAAGCCAAGAAACTCTTTGTACCAGGCAGCCTCAGATTTAAGCTTTTTGTTGTGAAGCTGTTGACCTGTGTAATAGGCCTCGACTGGGTGAGGGGGGGGGGGGGTGTCTCGCAGGAATCTGGGGGTGAAACACCATAAACTAGAGACTGCTTGTCTGTACACTGTTGGAATGTCAAACATTGGCAGTTGAGCTGATGTGTTCAATAAAAGGACTGCAGCAGAGGTCCTGAGAACAATGCAGAGTGGAGCGCCTGCCAGTTAGACGTAAACCAGAACCTTTGGGAGAGGTGTAAGGAAGATTTTCACATAGAAATGTACCTTTAGATACTGTGGGTTCTAAAACCCAGTTGTCATGTAATTATTTCTATTTATTTTCCTTTGCCGAGATCTTACAGTTTTTGAGCACATTTTGAGCAAATTTCAAAGGGAACTACGCTGCAATTTTATATACTGGATAGATTGACAATGGTTCTATGTTTCTAATGAAAAACTAATTAACTTATTGTGGCCCCTGTATGGAAACCATGGAGCGTCTTTGGTTTGTGTTCTACTACTACCTGCTCCATGAGCCTGAAACAGGAGGGCTGGAACTCAGGCAGTTGCTGAAAATTTGTTTCAGCGGAAAATAACCATGTCTGAGACTTGGGGGCATTAAGAGGTCCTTTTACCGAGCTGCGGTAAAAGGGGTCCAGCGCTAGCAGCGGCAGCTGTTTTTGCTGTGCGTTGCGGCCCTTTGTACCGCAGCGGGTAAAAGGGCCGAAAAAGAAATTGGCCATGCGGTGAGATTGCACTTACTCCGTGGCCATTTGGGGGGGTGGGGGAACACTTCTAACCATTGAGGTGGAGATAAGGGCTCCCGCGCTAACCTGGCAAAAAAACAGGCAGCGCGTGGCACTGCCCGATTGCTGCCGGGTAACTAATGAACTAAAAAATAGGGACCTATTTTCCATAGTGCCAGAAATGTCATGCGCTGGGGCTGGAACTGCCGCTGGTGCCCGTGATAGGCTGGTGGTATCTCCAGATTGGCACGCTGTAAGCCCAATTTGGGGCTTACCGCCACTTAGTAAAAGGGCCCCTTTTACTAAAGTGCATTTAACTGCAAATCACTGCCAATTAAAGACCATTATCTGCACTTAAAGCCAGTTAGCACCTAATTTAACAGTTAATCTAGGTGCGTAACTGGCACTATTATATAACCTGCACATGCAATTTTGCGCACTAGTCATGAAATTGTATACACAAGTTTATAGAATGAGGGAGATGGAGGACAATCCTATGAAAGGGTGCCTACAACACGCTTACTTAACCCTACTTTATAAAGAAAATTACACGTGCACTTGTCCTTATAGAATTTCAGTGTAACATGTCAAAGATGCACCTGGAAATAAGGTACGATTGCTTGCATGAGCTGGTGTAAATGATTGTGCCAAAATCCAAAAGAACGTGCATAAATGATACATAATCATTGGGGGGGGGGGGGGGGAGGGAACCTTTCTAAGCTTACTCATCAAACTTTGTTATTTAACATCATAATTTAAGCAAATTTGGGTAATTTGTACTAAAATAAACATCGAGCAACACTTTGCATAATTGACCACCAGAACTCGCTGCTTTCTGCTGTACAAAAGTGACGCCACTATGATGCCATTCTTTCCACTAACTGTAAAAAGGCTGTTTTGCTGAAGAAGAAAGAGTTGTTATCAGATTTTTGCACCTAACTAAACATTATGGTGTGAATCGATATAGTGTTGTATTTCTGACAAAGATTTGGATAATGACTGCATAGGAAGAACTTGATCAACGTGTGATTAAGACAGTAGTGTGCATGTCTTCACACGTGTGTCTGCTCCAGGGGCGTAGCCAGACTTTGGCGGGAGGGGGGTCCAGAGCCCGAGGTAAGGAGGCACCTTTTAGCCCCCCCGGCGCCGCCAACCCTTTCGACCCCCTCTTCCCGCCACTGCACACCCTCCCCCGCTGCCGCCGTCAGGTACCTTTGCTGGCGGGGGTCCCCAACCCCCGCCAGCCAAAGTCCTTTCTCTGGCGCGGCCACGTTGCTGATCTGCAAGGGCAGGCTTCTGTTTCTGTGAGTCTGACGTCCTGCACGTATGGCGGCTGCGCCAGAGAAGACTTCGGCTGGTGGGGGTTGGGGACCCCCGCTAGCAAAGATACCCATTGGTGGCGGGGGAGGGTTGGCTGCGGGAGGGGGGTCAAAGGGGTTGGCAGCGGGGGGCCAGGGCCAAATCTACGGGGGCCCATGCCCCCATGGCCCCACGTAGCTACGCCCCTAGTCTGCTCAAGGAGGACATTGAGCAAATTCTGTGACTGAAATTAACCTTATTTACTACTACTAATAATAATCATTTCTATAGCACTACTAGATGTACGCTAGTGCTGTACACATTATATACAGGTACTTTCTCTGTCCCTAGAGGTCTCAGAATCTAAGTTTTTGCATCTGGGGCAATGGAGGATTATGGGGCCCTTTTACTAAGCCACGTAGGTGCCTACATGTGCCAAACTTGCTTCAATTTGGAATTATCGCCCGGCTACCGCATGCTCTGGGTGGTAATTTCATTTTTTTTTTTACACACGTCCACTACGCGTGCTGGGAAATAATTTTTATTTTCCGTCACGTGGCGCTAACCGAGCATTAAAAGGCATTGTTCGTGTGTAGACTATCACTACTTGGTTAACGCGCGAGACCTTACCACTAAGTCAATGGGTGGCGGTAAGGTCTCAGACCCAAAATGGACATGCGCCAATTTTCATTTTGCTGCACGTCCATTTTCGCACCCCCCCCCCCCCCCCCCAAAAAAGCATTTTTTTACGTGTGCTGAAAAACGGATCTGCGCATGTCCAAAACACATGCCTACACTAGCACAGGCCATTTTTCAGTGCACCTTAGTAAAAGTACATAACACAACTCTTCTGCTGTACGATTCCTTAGTGTGGCTGTGCCACATGAACTTTATCTTACCACAACATCATTTTGTATTTGTTTACACCGGAGTCTGTGACGCCTCTCCGGTACTATGTAAGCCACATTGAGCCTACAAATAGGTGGGAAAATGTGGGATATAAATGTAGCAAATAAATAAAAGGACCCCTACGTGACTTGCCCAAAGTCACAAAGAGCTGCAGTGGGAATCAAACCCAAGTCACCAGGATCAAAGTCTGCTGCACTAACCATTAGGCTGCTCCTTCACTTGTAAGAGTAGATCTCTGTTTGTTACTAACTGAAAAAGGACACATAAGTTTTTGCTAAATGTACATTGTACAACTGTTTCATTCAAATTTTCGAGCCTTGTATTTTACAGTGCATTAGGGTGTGGTAAAGTGTATTGTTGTTGCCTTGTTATCAATACATTATATTAGATTGTAAGCTCTTTGAGCAGGGACTGTCTTTCTTCTATGTTTGTGCAGCGCTGCATACGCCTTGTAGCGCTATAGAAATCCTAAATAGTAGTAGTAGTAGTAATACATTTCTGCATGTTTACTGAAAATTAGACTTAAATAGATGCACAGTAACTCATGTTATGAGGTAAAATGTGCAGATTCCCTTTTTTCCGTTCACTGTATCGCGTAAACAATAATATCACACAGATGTCAGTTTTGCACAGTAGAGAAAGTATTCAGCAAGTTATGGAAGTCAGTTACCCAAAGCGTAGCTTAATATTTATTTGGTAAAACATACCCAAATTTGCTTAAATTACACTGTTAAACAACAAAGTTAGATGACAAAATCTAGGGATTCCCTTTTTTTTTGAATCACCATTTTAGTATTCTATAATCTGTGTGTAAATTTATGCTCCATCCGAAAAAATTATGATATGGTCCACACTCAAAAATACAAAATTCCAACCAGAAGTGGGCAATAAAGATTCACACAAACCTTTGGCAGGAGGACAAGACCTCAGACGTCACAAAGAATTCTTACCTGTCCAGTTATAATAATGAGTCAGGGTAATGATCTTTCAGCGACAATTTCAGTCATAGGTCAAAAATCTCCTCCTTACCCATATTTTTTCATACAGTTTGTATGAAAATCTCTTTCATGCATATTCATTGTGGATATCCTGAAAACCCGACTGGCAAGGGGGGGGGGGGTACCCCAGGACCAGCTTGGGAAACACTGTTTCAGAAGAGTTTATAGATGGGCATGTACATATATATGTGCAACAAATCAACCAATAAGGTGTGGAAAAATTCCCTTGAAATAAATAATAACACTATACTACTTTTTCCACTGAACTGCTGAAAATGATACAAAAAATCAGTATTTTCTTCAAATATAGTTCAAATTAACTATGGAGGAAAAAAGAGCCTCACAGAGCTCCTAGACAATATAGCCATCTATTGGAGCTAAAATGGATCTTAATCTGATCCTCTCTTCATCATTGGCTCTAAAAAAACCTCCAAGATATCATATTATTTATACCCCACACTTTTTCCCACTCATGGCAGGCTCAATGTGGTAGGCAATGGAGGGTTAAGTGACTTGCCCAAAGTCACAAAGAGCTGCCTGGGCCGGGAATCAAACTCAGTTCCCCAGGACCAAAGTCCACCACCCTAACCACTAGGCCACTCCTCCACTCTGCTTCATTACTCACTGCTCACTAACACATATGAATAACATCAAATTGTTGTCTAGGAGCTCTGTGAGGCTCTTTTTTCCTCCATAGTTAATTTGAACTATATTTGAAGAAAATACTGATTTTTTTGTATCATTTTCAGCATTGTTTAGTGGAAAAAGTAGTATAGTGTTATCATATATATGTGCACACATGTGCATATAGGATAGTATTCAGGTAATTTCTGTGCATTCCTGGTGGATGAATCTTGGTTCCTTCTTCATAGATTCTGCCCCATGATGCTGGGCTGTCCATGTGTCCTTTCTGTTTTTTCTCATAATGGTATGTTTAACTGCTGTAATTGCCTATTGCTCATGTTTGATTTATTCTTACTGAGTGAATTCCTTCAAAAAGGTGGTAAATAAATCCTAATAAATAAATAAATAAATACAGTGGGGGAAATAAGTATTTGATCCCTTGCTGATTTTGTAAGTGTGCCCACTGACAAAGACATGAGCAGCCCATAATTGAAGGGTAGGTTATTGGTAACAGTGAGAGATAGCACATCACAAATTAAATCCGGAAAATCACATTGTGGAAAGTATATGAATTTATTTGCATTCTGCAGAGGGAAATAAGTATTTGATCCCTCTGGCAAACAAGACCTAATACTTGGTGGCAAAACCCTTGTTGGCAAGCACAGCGGTCAGACGTCTTCTGTAGTTGATGATGAGGTTTGCACACGTCAGGAGGAATTTTGGTCCACTCCTCTTTGCAGATCATCTCTAAATCATTAAGAGTTCTGGGCTGTCGCTTGGCAACTCGCAGCTTCAGCTCCCTCCATAAGTTTTCAATGGGATTAAGGTCTGGTGACTGGCTAGGCCACTCCATGACCCTAATGTGCTTCTTCCTGAGCCACTCCTTTGTTGCCTTGGCTGTATGTTTTGGGTCATTGTCGTGCTGGAAGACCCAGCCACGACCCATTTTTAAGGCCCTGGCGGAGGGAAGGAGGTTGTCACTCAGAATTGTACGGTACATGGCCCCATCCATTCTCCCATTGATGCGGTGAAGTAGTCCTGTGCCCTTAGCAGAGAAACACCCCCAAAACATAACATTTCCACCTCCATGCTTGACAGTGGGGACGGTGTTCTTTGGGTCATAGGCAGCATTTCTCTTCCTCCAAACACGGCGAGTTGAGTTCATGCCAAAGAGCTCAATTTTTGTCTCATCTGACCACAGCACCTTCTCCCAATCACTCTCGGCATCATCCAGGTGTTCACTGGCAAACTTCAGACGGGCCGTCACATGTGCCTTCCGGAGCAGGGGGACCTTGCGGGCACTGCAGGATTGCAATCCGTTATGTCGTAATGTGTTACCAATGGTTTTCGTGGTGACAGTGGTCCCAGCTGCCTTGAGATCATTGACAAGTTCCCCCCTTGTAGTTGTAGGCTGATTTCTAACCTTCCTCATGATCAAGGATACCCCACGAGGTGAGATTTTGCGTGGAGCCCCAGATCTTTGTCGATTGACAGTCATTTTGTACTTCTTCCATTTTCTTACTATGGCACCAACAGTTGTCTCCTTCTCGCCCAGCGTCTTACTGATGGTTTTGTAGCCCATTCCAGCCTTGTGCAGGTGTATGATCTTGTCCCTGACATCCTTAGACAGCTCCTTGCTCTTGGCCATTTTGTAGAGGTTAGAGTCTGACTGATTCACTGAGTCTGTGGACAGGTGTCTTTCATACAGGTGACCATTGCCGACAGCTGTCTGTCATGCAGGTAACGAGTTGATTTGGAGCATCTACCTGGTCTGTAGGGGCCAGATCTCTTACTGGTTGGTGGGGGATCAAATACTTATTTCCCTCTGCAGAATGCAAATAAATTCATATACTTTCCACAATGTGATTTTCCGGATTTAATTTGTGATGTGCTATCTCTCACTGTTACCAATAACCTACCCTTCAATTATGGGCTGCTCATGTCTTTGTCAGTGGGCACACTTACAAAATCAGCAAGGGATCAAATACTTATTTCCCCCACTGTATAGATGTGCTTGGGACCCCATTTGGGGTTGTGACCCACAGTGTGGGGAACCACTGGTGTAGAGTAACAGGCAAGTTGGGAGGAGATGGGAGCTCTTTACCCTTTCTTCCCCTTTAGATGTTATCCTTGATCCTATACCTGTGACATGGCATTGCTAGAGCTCTGTGCCTCATCTCGTCCCCTAATTGCAATAAATCTTAAGACAGAGGCATAAAATATGGCAGCGACTGAGGGCCTCCCTCCATCAACTCCTCTCTCTGCCCCTAATAGAATTTTGGTTCCTAGTTCCAGCTGCTCCCACTGGTCCCAGTTCCCTGAGGAACTTCTCCACAGGGTCTCCTGGCACCATCCTACATCAGCAGAACATTTACTTCTTTCCCAGACATGGCGGCTGGAATTCTCACACCATCATTCACAGCTGTAGCCCATGCCTGACGTATGGGCACCTGGAGGTTTCAGGCAGTTTCAGCAAAATGCTGGAATCTTAGGGGAAAGCTCAGATTTTTTTTTTCCTGCTGTGCATTTTCCAGCATTGGCCCTAGGGACTACTTTTCTCTTTAAATTTCCCTCTAAATGTTTGATTACTTTAGCTAGTCTTGATTACATCTTCTTTGAACCAGATCAGGTAGAAAGATTTGCTGTTGGATAGGGAAGCTAGGCAAACATGAGTGGCTTATTTTTTTGTTATCGCCTTAGGTAAATCTCTAGATAGGTAGGGATGCATTTGTTATTGCGCTCTTGATTTCTTTTAGTTTATTTATATGATGTAACTTTTCTCTTCTTTCTGTCTTGATATAGGCTATTGGTTGCTTGTGAATAATGCTATACATGTATTTCATGAAAACAAAAAATGATAGCCTGCTCAATAATGCACAATTTGTTTGTCCGTGCTGTTGAGTCTAATAATACTGTTTCCTTTTCTGTTAGGCCTGTTCCAGGCTCCCTGTCATCACTACTACATTTACACAACAGACAGAGACAGCCCATGCCAGCCTCCATGCCAGGCACCCTTCCTAACCCTACGATGCCTGGATCTTCAGCAGTATTAATGCCAGTAAGTCTCTCCATTTTGTTTTTTGCCTTTCATATAACAAATAAAGAAAAACTGCTTTCAAAAATGACCAGTTTTCCTTATAAATCAGGCTGCATTTGTGCACAGATTTAAGGCTTTCTGTTTCCTCATAATGCTGATTGTGAGGATAGTTAGACCTATGAAGGGTAATTTTATAAAGGGGCACTTAAGGTATTAAATAGTTTCCCGAGTGTTTCCTAAGTTCACAGGTTTAGTAAGGGTAACTTTGGGATTCTCTACCAGGGTGGGGTCGGGGGGGGGGGGGGGTTAGAAAATAGACATTATTCTATAGCGACCTGGGGTCATAAGAGTCCAGACAACGGGTCACCTTAGTTGCAGTTCATAGGTAATGGTTACGGTAAGGTGGGAATGGGGTGTGACTTAGTAAGTCAGGATCACGGGATTTTTTGAATGTTTGTTGCTCTGTATTACTACTACTACTGCTTAACATTTCTAGAGCGCTACTAGGGTTACGCAGCGCTGTACAAGTTAACAAAGAAGGACGGTCCCTGCTCAAAGGAGCTTACAATCTAAAAGAACGAAATGTCAAGTTGGGGCAGTCTAGATTTCCTGAGTAGAGGTGTAGTGGTTAGGTGCCGAAGGCGACATTGAAGAGGTGGGCTTTGAGCAATCATTTGAAGATGGACAGGGAGGGGGCCTGGCATATGGGCTCAGGGAGTCCATTCCACGCATGGGATGAGGCGAGGCAGAAAGGGCAGAGCCTGGAGTTGGCGGTGGTGGAGAAGGGTACTGAAAGGAGGGATTTGTCCTGAGAGCGGAGGTTACGGGTAGGAACGTAAGGGGAGATGAGGGTTGAGAGGTAAGGAGGGGCTACAGATCGAGTGCATTTGTAGGTTAGAAGCAGAAGCTTGAATTGAATGCGGTACCTGATCGGAAGCCAATGAAGTGACTTGAGGAGAAGGGTGATATGAGTGTATCGGTCCAGGCGGAAGATAAGGCGTGCAGCAGAGTTCTGAACGGACTGAAGGGGGGATAGATGGCTAAGTGGGAGGTGGGAAGTTTGGGTTGGGAATTAATCTTGTAAAATATTGAACAACACGTTTCTGTTTGAATGAGTGTATCGTTATTCATTTGTTCAATAAAACTTGTTTACAGTTAAAGGGGCACTTAAGGACTCTTTTACTAAAGTGCATTAAGCACTTGGGACTAAATTCTATAAATGACGCTTAAAAAATAGGTGCTGAAAAAGTAGCACTTAGCGCGATTCTATAAACGGTGCTTAAAGTTAGGCATCGTTTATAGAACAGCACTTAGGACTAGATTCTCTTTATCATGCCTAAAAATTTGGCTTTGAAATGAATTTTGCCTAAGCACATTCTATGACAGCCTCACCAATATTTTGCCCATGTCATCAGCAACTAGACAGCCTGGAAGCACGGCCAGAGATCAATTTGTTTGGCCCTCTCCAACAAAAAAGGTGTTTCATTTCTCCTGACTGCTGCTTTGGATCTTGTAACTGGCTGGATTCAGTATACCTCACTCTCCTTTCCTTTGTCCATCAAGACCAAACTAACTGACCTGTAGCCTGTGGTTTCAACCTCTTCCACATTGCCACTTTTAATGACATTCAAGGAACATGCAGGAGATGTGAAGATCTTTGGCATATCCCTTTTTCCTGTCCCAAGGCACTTTTTTTTTTATACTGCCGGACCCCCTCTGAGCTCCCTTAACATCCTAGGATGGATCTCATATTTTCGATAGCTCCTCTACGTTGGCGTTTGCAAGTTTCATACAAACTTTCTTTTCCATCAATGTGCCGAGTACTGGTGGGCCCCCTTCAGTGAATACTCAAACAAAGTATTTGCTCAGCATTTCTACTTTTTCCTGTCACCTTCTACACCCGTCATCATTTTTCACATTTCACAACCTCACTTTAGTTCTTCCTCTTTTTCTTTGATACACCTGAAAAAAAGTGCCCCTTTGTTTTACCCCTTAGCAATCTTTCCTTTCTTCTGCTTTTGTCTTTTCTGCTGTGACTTGCCTTTCCTGCTTCTCTCAGCTTTTCCACCAATTATACCATATCCTTCCTTTTCTGAGATCCTTTTATCATTTTCACATTGTAATCCTTTTGCCCTCACAGTTACTTCCTATGTAACCCATAGAGGTCTCTTCCTCCTAATATGAGTATCTGTTGCCCTTAGTAAAGCTCCTTTTGGTTCAGTTCATTGATTTCATCTTGCCAGCGTCCCATCAAGGTGATTTTCTTTTCACTTTATTCAGTATTTGAATTGCTTTTCATAAACCTCAATGGCATATCGCAGCAAAAAAGAGCTAAGACAATAACACAATAGAAAACAGAGAAAACAATATCATCATAACACAATAGAGATCACTATCTAAACAAGAATGGGAACTTGTATTCCAAATAGAAGCTTAATGTGCACAATGAACAATGCTGGTACTCTTCAAGTTCAGGGCTGACTTTTGTGCATTCTCTTTCTGCCTTAATTCTTATAACAAATCACAGAAAATAAATGGCTCAATGTGGTTCCTGTTTCTGTAGTATAGAAACTTAACAATAAGCATAAGTTACATTGCCCTTTTTCAAATTACCTTTCCTCCATTCTCAACTTTTCCCAATCCCTTGATTGCCCTCGATCCCCAAAATTGTCCTAACCTCCCCAAAAATGTATCCATGCAACTTCATGTACACCTGTGCACCTGCCCCAAACCCCTAAACCACTCCCATGCAACTGCAAGAGTCACCCAAACTGCCCCAACACCTGACCGATCCCCAAATCTACCTCAACTGCCCCCAACTTCTACACGAGCCCAGATGCAGGCAGACATGCAGTCATATACTTTTATAGTGGGTATAAAAATTATTTCACGATGTGCTCCATATGCTTTCCCCAGTTGTTGTTGTTTTTATAACCACATAATAAATATTATTAATCTTGGATTATATTTAGTAGGTCGTATTCAGATATTCAAAAGCACTTACTTAGCAGTGGCTGCAAAACTTCTTTCAACAAGGCGGTAAATAAATCCTAATAATAAATAAATAAAACATTACTGCCCTATCTATGAAATTCTTAAGGGTCCTTTTACTAAGGTGCGCTGAAAAATGGACTGCGCTAGTGTAGATGCATGTTTTGGTAGCACTCAGATCCATTTTTCATGCGCCAGTAAAAAAGGCCTTTTAAAAATCTTAGCTGAAAATGGATTTGCGGAAAAGTAAAAGTTTAGGTTTGAGACCTTACCGCCAACCATTGACTTAGCAGTAAAGTCTCACGCGATAACAGTGCGGTAATCACCTATGCACGCAGAATGCCGATTACCGCCCGGTTTCTGCTGAGTGCAGGAAAATTAAAAATTATATTTCAGCGCACGTAAAAAATTAAATTACCACCCGAGCCTTACGATAGCTGGGCGGTAACTCCAAATTGATGCATGTTGGGCGCACGTAGGCGCCTACACCTCTTAGTAAAAGGGCCCCTTAGACTGCCCTGGCACTATCTACTTAGTACCGGAGAGGAGCGGAGCATGGAAGTTCTGCCTGACTATATGGATAGCCAGCGATATACAGCTGCTCTGCATATAGCCAAGCATCTTCATTTAACACTGTGAAAAGGCTATATGTCTTCACTCTGTATATAGCTCAGCAGTCATGCATATATTCAGCAAGCTGTTACACTGGGTCTGGTTATTCTCTGCTCAAGCAAGATACTTAATGAGAATGGCATGGGCTCCTTTTGGTACTGGCTAATATGACCTCAGTTATGTGTGAGATGGGATGGCTTGATTAAATTTTGACAATAATTTTCTCATATATTCTAAATGTTTCTTTCTGGTGTAGTGCAATAATTCTTTAGTATTCACTTGTTCACAGAAGGGGGTTCTTGTTTTATTTTACCCAAAGAAATGTATGAGAGGGCGCCTCTATTCATGGCCCTGTTTTAATTTTTGTCTCAGGGTCAAAGGTCAGATATATACAAGCAGGAAGTGGCACTTACCATGAGGCCGGAGGATGAATGCTCCAAAGATCATAATGTTTTCAGCACAAGTCAGCTTTTGTAGTAAGGCAGATTTCTCCCCAAAATAGACAGATTTCCCGAGGAAAGGAAACAATTATTCCCAAAAATGTAGTTTTATGCCCATGGTATTAAACTTCCACAGTAAAGCCTCCCTTAAGATGAAAATGTGATGCCCCTTGGATTGTCTTTTGTCCCTTGCTAAAAGGATTGACTGAGGCCAACTTTTACATCTGAAAGGAAAGCTCTTCCCTGTGGGTAAAAAGTGACAGTTTTTCCTTCCTTTCCTTGGAAATAATTCCTCCAGTTTCAGTGCATTTTGGTGAGACTTTGTGGCATGTCACTTATTACCCACCTTGCATATTTGTGTTCCACAGGCTTAGCTTGTGAAAAATTGATGCCCATAATGATATTTTGGCTGTATCTTCTTAATCTTCTGAGCAGCTAATCCTGTCACATTCCACTAATTGGGTATTTCTAAAATTGCCTGCCTTAAACATAAGTAAAACTATGTGCATACTAATGCATTGTCAGTCTGCGCGTATTGTTTTAGTTGGAAAATGTAACGTGCAGAGCACATGGAGTGGAAAGTATATGCACTGCATCCCGTTCCCACAATTATAAAATGACCCCCCCCCCCCCCCAATATGCGCTGGTGTTATGATGTTGATCCTAATCTGAAAATGCTTACAGTGAGAAACTTTCAGCTTCAAGGGAGGCCTTATCCTTTTTATTTATTTTAAGGAATTTGTCCTATGACATGTATAAGTAAGGCCTGGGCACACAACTACCCTGCTGTTTATTCTACCCATAGACAAAAACAAATCTGACTGGATTCAATGCATGTTACATGCCAGCAGATCTAGAATTTTGGAAAGGACTTGCTGATGATGTAGCACTTCATCATCCCCCCTCTCATTCTCTTTTCTGCCCCTGGTCTCCCTCTCTTCCCCTCTGAGCCTTCACTTACTCCATCCTGTTTCTCTCCAGCTTCTTCCAGGATTTCTCTCTATTTTCCCCTTCTTACCCTCAGGAAGTTCTTGTCTCCACCTTGTTCCTGCCCATCTCCTCCCCTATCAGGTTTCTCTCTGTCTCATCTCTCCCCCACTCCCAAGTCATTAGACTCTGTATATGTCTCCAAGGATATCTCTTCACTCTGTCTTCCTTTTCCTAAGTCTGCTGATTTCGATTTATTTATTATTTAAAATATTTATAAACCACACTGTATATTTGAGGTGGTATACAAAACCAACACACATAAAACCAAAACATTTAGAACATAATCAGAAAATATTCAATAAACATAACAAAACAGTAAAATATAATTGGAGACCATAGGCGCGTGCAAATAAAAAAAGAAACCCTTAAGTTGCTTTCTGAATTGTAAAAAAGAGCTTATACGTCTAATCTTATAAGGAACAGTATTCTAAATGTGTCTTAAACTGGGAACATCCAATAACAATTTGTCAACCAATCTCAAACTACGTCTCGGACGATATATTCTCAGTGCAGTTGCAAAGGCTAACGGTTCCGTGTTATTCAGTGTCGTGTATATTAAAACCAATACTTCAAACTGAACACAAGAACATATCAGGAGTTAATGAAGTTCCTTGAGTGCTGGGGAGATATGACACGATTGAGAAAGACTGGTAAGTAATCTGGCTGCTGCGTTCTAGACAAACTGTAAGGCCTGGATTTAATATTTAGGCAAACTTAACAGCACAGAATTACAGTAATCAAAAATTGGACCACCAAAACTTGCAACACAGTTTGAAAATTGACAGCTGATAAAAGAACTTTCAGATACAAATCAACTTTAACCTAAACAAAGTTTTTGAACAACATTGGATTTAAAAAAGGTTTGAACGAATTCCTGGAGGAAATTGAGACAGACATGGGGAAGCAACTGTTTGCCCCGGGATTGGTAGCATGGAATGTTGCTGCTAATTGAGTTTCTACCAGGTACTTGTGACCTGGCTTGGCCACTGTTTGGAAAACAGGATACTGGGCTAGATGGACCATTGGTCTGACCCAGTATGGCTACTTTTATGTTCTTTATTGCTCACACCGTTCTCAGTAGTAGCTCATGTAATTTACATTCAGGTAACCTCTGCAATCTGAAAAACAAATGGTGAGGTAAGTGGCTTGCCCAAGGTCACAAGGCGCAGCAGAGGGATTTGAATCTGGCTTTGCTGGTTGTCATCTTCATTCCCTATCATTTCCTGTGTCAGAAACCAACCCAAAGAACCTTCTTTACTTTGTTTTGTTTAAGTATGTTCTAAAGTTCCTTGGTTTCCAGAGTCTGCTTGCAGGACTTCTGCATGAGACCCAACAGGAAATCCATTGCCCAGTGTGATAATACTAATAATGAAAGTCCTGTTAGAAACTGGGGCTGGATTCATGGCAGCTCAGCCACTTACCATCCTGGGAACTCTGCTATATCACGTGACTACCAGAATGCAGCAGTTGAAGCACCTGCCATAAGACTATTGTTTTAATGACACAACTCTTGTTTTTTTCTATAGATGGAGAGACAGATGGCAATGAACTCCAATATCATGGGAATGCAAGGCCCAAACCTTAATAATCCATGTGCTTCACCTCAAGTCCCTCCCATGCATTCAGAAGCCAAAATGGTAAGAAAAATCCCCCTTTTCTGCTGCTGCTCTTAAATAAGAATAACAGAAGAGAAAAACTTTAAAGACAATGTGTGATTGTTTTACAGTACAGTTGGTGCTGGAACACCAGCTGCTTTTTCATATTCCTATATCCACTGGAAGTTACATCGCGCTTTGCTGTCTGAACCCTCAGATTTCAAGCATTCGTGCCAAAAAAAATGTAGAAAAGAAAACCCAAGCAAATTTTTGATACTTCCGCTTTAGTAACTCTGGTTCATTCAGTAGTAACCACATCATAATTATTGTAATGCTGCTTCACAGGGTTTACCTAAGACATTGACACAGATTATTGCAGTAAAGCCAATTATGGGGATGAAATATATGGGATGGTATAACTCCAGTAGTTTATGAACTGTACTGACTACTTGTAACTTTTAGAATGGTTGAAGATTTGTTGGTTATGTATAAGATCCTGAGGAATACTGATCCATCCTATTTATTCTCTGTTGTACCAGTGCGTACTGTCATGCTTGCAATCTTTACAACAAGTTCTGAGTATTCCTGATCCTCATAAGATATATTTGGTATCTACCAGGAAACAAGTTTTTAGAGTGTTAGGACCTAATCTCTGGAATAAAGTTCTGTGAGATAAAAGTGGAAGTGCCTATGTTAAGATTTTGGAAACTTTTGAAGGCTGAGGGCCCTGTTTACTAATCTGCGTTGTAGGCGCGCTAACGTTTTAGTGCACGCTAATAATTAGTGTGCGCTAACGCTAGAGACACCCATATATTCCTATGGGTGTGTCCAGCATTAGCAAGCTCTTCCTAAATTTAGCATGCCTATAGCACGGCTTAGTAAACAAGGCCCTGAGTTATTCATCAGAGCTTTTGGAGTTAAAAGAATTGGTGGTGGTATATTTATTGGAAGTTTTATTTCTGATGGCAGTGGTATTTTGTTTACTTATCTTATTGTTTTTCCATCTCTCTATTTCGTTTTTATGTAGGTTTTTTTTCCAGTTATCTCTATTGTATTTTTATTTATATAATGTTCAGTGTTTACACATGAAATAATCCAAGAAAACCAGAAATTTAAACGTGAAAGCAGAACCAGTCAAAAAAATATAAAGGTCTAATCCAGCCCATATTAGAGAAAGAAAGGAGAAGTAACCAAGATAATATACTGATACCAATGTAATCTAAGAAAATAATATTAGTCTAACAGAGGATCAGTGCACTTCCAAATGTTTAGGACTCTCTATTCTCAAACTCATTCCTTACAATATAATAATCACTCATCTCTATTTAAATATCAAAATAAAGAGAAATTAAAAAAGAACAAAAAGTAATTCTTTGTCTCATAAAATCTTTTCCTTTAAGAAATTTTCCAGTTGTTAGGCTATTACCCTGAAAGGAAATCGAACACTTATAAAGGAATTTAAGAACAAAGGTAGCTCCTGTAGCTCAAACTGGGTCAATTCCCACCATGATTCCTTGTGATCCTGGGCAACTCACTTAACCTTCCATTGCCCCAGGTTCAAAAACTTAGATCATAAGCCCACAAGGGACAAAGAAGTACCTGCGTATAATAAATTTAATCTGCTTTGGTTGTACCTCAGGAAGGTGGTATATCAAATCCATGACCCTTTATCCTTTTAATACGATGAACATCTCAAAACATGTACATTCGTTGACCACAAAAAGAAAAATGGCCTTCTTTTGAAAGAGCATCTTTAATATTCTAATATTGTCATCCTCTCCAAGAAAGGAAACTTGAGTAGCTCTAATTGAATAGTTATCAAAAGAGTACTCCATGAAAGCAGAGCCATCTAAGATGTCCAGAGTGACAAGCACATCCTGTCCCTCATCCTTTGCATTCTTCTGAATCTGCTTAACAGAAACTTAATACATTTTGGATACAGTGATCAAATCAAAATCAGAGACATTCAAAATTTTGAGGAAATATTTCTTAAGCAACTCCAAAGGAGACAGTAGTCATGTCTTGGGAAAATTTAGGCATCAAAGGTTTCGAGACCACGTCTCAGTTTCCATCAGTTCCATGTGCTGATGTAAAATCAGAGTCCTTGATTTGTGGAGCACCCAGTCAATTAATATAAATAAAGCTGTGAATCTAATTTCAGAGTCAGTTGTTCCACCTGGTGCAATTCATTTCCATGTTTCTCTAACTTTGCCACTGTCCCCTTAGAAAAGCTAGAAACTTTATCCATCAAACCTTGTAGGTGAAAATCAGTACATGAAGCCCTCACCGGCTTGAGGACCTGCTTTCCAGTCTTCCATCAGCCTTCCATGGAATATTAATTGTATTTTTATCTTGCTTGTTTTATATTTGTGAAGTTTGAGTGTTACCTCAGGAATTTGAGGTGGGATATTAATTATATTCCGCCTGTTTGACAATGTACCAGTTAGAGTGTACCAACTATACACATAGTATCACTAAGTTTTAGATAATAGAATAAAGGAAAAAGCTATAAAAACCAAAATAAATCACAACTAAAAACCAGCTAGCTGATCTCTACCCCTCCTTATTCCACATATTTCATATTGTAACCAGGTACCTCTAAGTGCAGCCAAGGATAGAACAATCTCCTCCAGCCACAGGCTCCTGGTACAGTCCAGAAATAAATGTCCACCAGCAACTTCAATCTTAAGGACTTTATTCCATGCAGATTTCTAGTAGACCTGATACACAGTTCCAAAGGCAACATTCACCTTCAATCTTAAGCACATATAAGCCACCTAAAAGTGTGTGGCAAATAGTCCCCTTTAAGCAGTAGGCTATCAGCACATACCAGGATTCAATACAGGCTCACAGTCAGCTCCAGTCTAGGCTCTTTACTCAGTGCACAATAAACAGTAGTTCAGTTCCAAATAGAAGCAGTTTTTTCAGTTCATCATCACAGTTAAATCACAAAGCAGCAGTTTCTACCTTCTACTCTCTTACCATCAGGAGAGTTCAGTACTTTTTTAGGGACTCCTCATACCCAAGGGATTCCACCCTGCATCAGCTTCACTTGTAAATTCAATACTTTAGGGACCTCCCTTACCCAAGGATTTTCAGCCTGCAAATACTTTTGGGACTTCCTCACACCCAAGGGATTTCAGCCTGCTTCAGTACTTTATGGACCTCTCTTACCCAAGGGTTTTCAGCCTGCAACTGCTTCTCTCTTCCTTGGGACTCCTTCCCACCTGCCTAATCAATCCCTGGCTTCTGCTCTCACAACCAATCATTCTCCTTCCATTAGCTTCCCCCACACCCACACTAGCTGAGTTGAGCATTAGACTAATGATGAGCTCCTGCACACAGGGTTTCCTAACTCTCTTTCCCCACAGTGGCAGCCCATCTACACGTCCTGCCAGCTTACACCTATGTCTTCCCCCATTGCAGCTAGGAGTCCAGTCCGGGTTCCTCATCTCACCCCCTGGCTCCTTTCCTGCAATGCATTCTGGTACTTGTATTTCAAACTGACACTGCCTTAACCCCACTATCCTGGATGTGACTTTATCACAATATTATCCAATTTTCCAAGCAACCTTGTCTTTATTGCCCACTGAAACTGAAGATTATCAAAAATAATCTTCAGATCTAGCAGCAGGGCACACCACATACAGGGTACCATCCCTGAAAAAAACTCGGATCCAGTCTTTAGCAGCTTGATATCCTTTTGACTCAGAAAGGAAAACATCTTTTACAGACTAGATCTCAACATCCTTGGTGGACAGTACTGCTCCAACTTTTCTCTGAAAGACATTGTTCCATTGAATACCATAAACGCCACACACAAAGTTCTTGAACTTTCTGGCAAATGTACTATTTGGGAATGAAGCAGAACAATTGTATTTTATGTTTCATGTGCGGGGGTTCTCAACCCAGTCCTCAAGACATAGCAAGCCAGCCTGATTTTCAAGATATCTACAGTGAATTTGTATGAGATAAATTTGCATGCACTACCTTCGTTGTATGCAGATCTAATCTCATGCATATTCGTTGTGGGTATTCTTAAAACCTGGCTGATTTGGTATGCCCTAGAACTGGTCTAATGAACTGTATATAAAACTAAATCCATTGCCTTTTACAAGTACTGGAAACTAAATCCTAAAATTTAAGATTTAAGGAAAGAGAAAGGGGTTGAGATTTGATATATGATTCAGTGGTTACAATCAAAGCAGTTTGTATATTATATCCATGTACTTATTTTGTACCTGGGGGTAATGGAGGGTTAAGTGACTTACCCAGAGTCACAAGGAGCTGCAGTGAGAATCAAACCCAGTTCCCAGGCCACTGCACTAACCATTAGGCTACTCCTCCGCTCCATTTAATTCTAGGTTTACTTTGAATTGGCTAAGAAACTTTTCTATTCATGATATCAGTGACTCTTGCTGAAGAGAGCATCCTCATCTGCAGTTATAGATTCTCAACAAAGTAATTGTGGCAGATACTGTAAGCCAAAATTGAAGGCATGCAAGGAAAAGGGATCACTGTTGTTTAAAAAAAACCTTAATTGTGTTCTAGTCCTTTAACGCTGCATCAGCTGTGAGTTGCATCATGCCTGTATAGTTATATAATGCCCACTGGAGCTTCTCTCTCAATTTGCTGGCAGAAATGTTTCATTTTCTAATGTGGGATAAACCATTGCATACACTATATCATTCCTTTAATAGTGGCTAAACATTTTTCAGTAACAGCTAACTGTCGGATAGTTCGTTTGTAATACTTTTATAGTGGAGTTTAAATGGGACTTTGCAAACTACTGAATGTATTGGGATTGGCTGTATGTCAGTAGCAAGATCATGAAAATAAAATACCAGTTTCAGGTCAGTGGAACTGTATTTACTTCCAGAGTAACAGCAGATACACTAGAGTGTACAACTGTGTCAGATGCGAGACCCAATGTGAGGCTGTAAAAAATTATTCTTGTAATGTAATTGTAAGGTTTTATTCATTTGTGGCTTCTGAATGGTGTACTGTATTTCATGACGATGAAGGATATATATAAAGTGAGAGAGTCGAGATCTTACAGCAGCTCTAAGATACAAGTACCAAGTGCAGGGTGAGCATTCAGCCACTGAACTATGCAATGAAGTATGGACTGCATCTGTTTTGGTAGAATAGCTTCTATGGTGGTTTGATGACCAGCGTTCTGGGGGTACAACCTCTGCCTCCCTTCTCATCTCTGTTCCACTGTCCCCTTATTATGTATGTATACTGAGAAATGTTATCACTTTCACCCTATCTGGGGATGTTTTCGTCTAAAAGCAGCACCAATTTTGAATGTCAAGTATCATCCCACTGTTTGTAGACGACTTGGAAAAACTCGTGCTGGTAATTGCAGACTCCTGGTTTTCAAGTTGATTCCTACTGGCTATTGTTTGTTTCTTTGTACTTGACTTCTGAAAGACTGCAGGGATGCATTATTTACTTGAAAATATAAAAGTCCATTGTGGATATTCAATTTACTAAAATATGTCATGATTTCCTGTCTCAATTACTGTAGCCGCCTTGTCTTGTATTTGGCTTCAGGTATAGTGCAAGCTGGACTCTTCTCTGTATTTGACTCAGCCACTGTTCTCTCTAAGCTGAGCAAGAGTCCTCCAACTGCATTTGCTGCCAGTAGAGGGTGGTACTAAAATATTGTGTTTTCAATCACTTGGGACAGGCAGGTTCCCTGGAGAGTCCTGCAGAGCTTGTCGGTCTCTCATTAATTGAGCATAGGATAGTGAAACAGCACCACCCACTGGGAGGACTGTAGATGGGGGACTCCCACTCAGCTTAGAGGGAACAGTGGTCTCAGTTGGCTAAAACCATAAACTGTGGACCTGTAACAAGCTAGACAGGCAAGAGTGGTGTAGGTAGAATTGCTGGTTATTAGTACCTGTGCCAAATATCTGAGCTGGTGAGGGTATTCCAAGTGGTATCAACATCTGCACTAGAGCTTACATCTGTAGAGTGCAGCGACACTTTCCAACCCAACACATGCTGAGCCAAAGCAAATAGAACTTTACATAATGTACATTTCAAGCATACATGTCTGTTTTAGAAACTAGTTCCTCTTATCCTTTCTCTCTGTAGAAGTCGGAGTTTATTTAAGAGACCGCCTCTTTTATGTGTGGCAAATCATCTGTCTTTAATTCCCTTATATGACTTTTCATCATTGATTATATTGCAGTTCTTTTTTGGCCAGTAACTGAGCTGTGCAGAAAGTGTTACTTTTCCCAGTGCTTTTTCTAGTGATTCCACAGACAGAGTATACCACTGCTGGCAACAACAACAAAAAAACCCACCAGCACTGGGCCTTCAGGACTAAACATATCATTGCTTTCAAAATAAGCAAAAAGGTGCAGATTAACTGGGATCTTAAGCCAAATGTATGCAGGAAAATCTGATGAATATTCATTGTGGGCATCCTGAAAACTATACTTTGGTTTCTGGCTCTGGGGGATTGAACTTGTTTAGTGTAATGTTGCCTAAACCCCTCAGAAAAGGAGTGTTAACAAGCCCTTGAGTGAATGAATGAATGAATGAATGAATGGCTGCGAACTTTCACTTTAGAATGACTGAAGTGAGGCTGCCATGGAGACGAATTTCTCCAGGACAATATATCTGCACCTGGCTGATCCGGGGCCGACTCTAAAAGGGGTGGGACTTATTTATTTGTGGCATTTATACCTCGCTCTTTCCCGCTCGATAGCAGGTTCAGTGCGGCTTACAAAGTGTGGTACAAAGTATCGCATGGATGATACAAAGTATAGAACAAAGTATGGAACAAAGTGTCGTAGAGATGACATAATTACATAGAGTAAGACAATAGTAAGAGATGTGGGGAAGGGGTTGGAGTGTGGGTAATACTAGTGGTGTGGAATTATGTGTGGAATTATGTTTGAGAATTGGGCTGGGTCATTTGGGTAGGCTTGTTTGAAGAGGTAAGTCTTCAGCAGTTTTTGGAAGGGTAGATGTTCAGTGGTTTTTCAGATGTGTTGAGGTATGGCGTTCCAGAGTTGGCTGCCTATGACAGAGAAGTTGGATGCATAGTAGGTTTTGTATTTGAGGCCTTTGCAGTTGGGAAGATGAAGATTGAGATATGTTCTAGAAGTTCTGGTCCAGTTCCTGACTTAGGATAAGTCAGCCAGAGTGGGGTGTGCCTCTCCTCGCAAAAACTGAAGAGCAGGACTTCTTGACTGCTGCTGATGTCTCTGCTGCTATACTGGGGGAGGGGAGTCTGATTCACCAATAGTTTCCCACCCCCACCTCAGACAGTCCTGGGCTCATCTGGTATTCTTTAAGGTAATGGAAGAGCAGAGCTGCATGTGAAAAGTATGAAAGGGGGAGTTGGTTCAAGGAAGCAAGAGCTAAAGACAGTTTACTGGAAAAGATAGCAAAACTTGACTTATTCCATTCTGTATCAGCATTTAACCATCAGCTCTGTGGGTTCAGTGGAGCCATAGCAGTCTGAGAACCAGGAGTTTATAAGAGAATGCCTATGTCAAAGTAAGAAAAAGGACCAATATCAAAAAAAACCTGGTCTAGTTGAAAATAACTCATCACCAGTTAAACAAGATATTTTTACATATATGCACCTTCCCTATTGAGGAATGAAGATATGAAAGCCTATTTTTTTCTAGTATCCATAAAGTGAATTTTTATATTTGCATGATCAGCACTGTTTGTGAACTGGAATTGGTATTTAAAAAAGGACTAATGATGAATATATGTGTTGATATTGGAGTGAAAGCTTAACGCAAAACTATCCACCTTCTGAAAATCCATATATACAAAAATATACTGTTTAACTGGTGATGAGGTATTTTCAACTGGAGGAGAGTTTTTGATATTGGTGACTTCTTTTTTTTACTGAGAAGTAGCATCAAATTTTTTTTTGAATGACCACTTATTTAGTATTTTATAAAGGACACTTCAAATAAAAAACTTTATCCACACCAAAAAATTGATCATCAACCACAATAAACAGTGAATAATAGCAGATACAAAGTGACTAAAGAAGAGGGAAACGCCTCAGAAGTCTGTGATCATACAACACTCTACAGACCACAATTCTATCTTTGGCCAGAAACACTTCTCCCTTCACTCCCTATTTCCACGTTGGAAATATTGTTGTAAGACAAGTAAAATGATTTAGCAGTGATTGTCCCTGATGAAGCTGTATGGTGAAACAGGTCCCCGTTAGAAAACATGAAAAAAGTAAGTGTGCATAAATTGTGGAAAAGATGAGTATTATTGAATTGAGTAATTTACAATAATAATAATAAAACTTTTTTATAACTAGCTATATCTTTAAAAGTCTAAACGGGGAACAAATCATATACAAAAATATTTTTAAAAACACAATAAAAATTATTTCTTTACACAACAAACTATACAAAAAAATCTACAGTTCAAACATACAGCAGATTAAAATTTACATGGTATTAAAATAATTTATACATCAGAGGAACCAAAAGCCTAAAGAAATAAATGAGTTTTCAATGCTTTTTTAAACTGGTCCATGTTTTGTATTGAACGGAGTTCAATGGGCAAAGCATTCCATGATTTCGGACCTTTGATGTGGAAAATAGATGATCTGCATTCTTCTAAGTAAGCCTGATGAAATGAAGGCACATCAAGTAGCTGTTTCTGAGATGATCTCAGAGAGTGAGTAGGTTGATCACATCTTAGAGTGGCACTAAGAGTTGGTGAAATATTACCATTCAATATTTTGAAAACTAGCAATAAAATGTTAAATTCAATGTGAAATTAAAATAGGGAGTGAAGGGACACTATCAACTATTATCCACTATTTATTGTGGTATTTGATAAAGGAAACATAGGTGCAAAGGTCTAGACATGCTTAGATGGGCTCTATTTAGCTTTCCATGGGTTTTAAGATAAATTTTACAATTGAGGTGAATACTTAGACAATTTTCAGCAGCTTCTTCTTAATTTTTCAGTTTTTCTATAATTATTCTTTCACATTGAAAGTGTAGAGTATATTGTGTAGATTGGTGAAACAAAGTTGTACTTTAATGGATTTTGTATTTTATGTTTTACAGACCAGAATGTGAATAATGTACAAGGGTGTAAAAATTTTGCAAGGCACCGTATCCATTTCTTGTGCATTCCACACATATTAATACATTCATCCAGATTTCATGTCATCTGGTTGAAATGAAATATCTACCAGCCTTTAATTTGGATGAGAACTGTCACTACATAGTGATATCTCAGATGTTATAAGGAGGCCAAGAGCCAGAACAAATGTGGGGGTAGTCTGGTAACCTGAATATCAATCTATATTTTCTCCTCCATTTCACTGAACCCCTTCCAAAAGCTGATTTTGGAAAAGTGTACAGGAAGTCAGTATGTACCTCTTTCACTGCATCTTCTCCAAAATTCCTGTTTCCCCTTAATCTGTGTAGAAATGAGATGTGCTGCTTTCATCTATTTCACACTGGAAGTGATGGCATCCTGTTAGTCTTCCTTAGATGAATCTACACACAGTTCCTTTGTCCCAACTTGCCAATATTGGCACTTTCCTCCACCTGTCATGTCCCTTTAGATGCAGCCTATTCTCCCCGGATTAGCAAAGACCTTAAAAAAACTGCTGAAGACAGTGGACACATAAATTGAGAACAGCGTGCTATAAAAATGGATCAATTGTCTTAACTTGTAATTTAAAAAAATGAAAAAGAAAAGGGAAATGCTTAATTTTTAAGCTGCCCCGGGAATCATTTGAAGTACAAAAAAGCCTTTTGAGTATAGCAAGGAGAAAGAACAGCAGCGAGACCTCAACATTTCCTTTGCACATGCATTAGTAAAACTTTAGGGATATCTGTACGTGTCAAAATTGGGGTTACGAGCGAAGCCATCTTCCAGCTTTCTTTTATAGTATTACAACTTCTGGTGTTGCATTGCCACAGCATCGTGTATAATTATTCTGGATCCTTAATGGTAAAAAAAAAAAGAGTATATATATATATATATATATATATATATATATATATATATATATATATATATATATGTATACACACACACACACACACACACAATAAGATGCCAATGTGGAAATCAGATAATACAGTAACATAGTAAATGACGGCAGATAAAGACATGTATGGTCCATCCAATCTGCCCAACAAGGTAGCCAGAGCCGCATCCGCCACTCTGTTCAGGTTATAGTCATTCATGATTAAGAACTGGTTGGCAATTTGCCATCATACCAACCACATATAGACAGTTAAATATGATGGTCTTGAAACAATTAGAAACTTGTCATTAAACTTCTAAAGTTAGTATTTCTGCTTCTTTACGTTTCCACTTATTTGCTAAGTCCTAGATTGTGCCATGAAGAATTCTGTTTAGCAGTCTCGTATTGATAAAGAAGTTGCAGTTCCATTAGATAGAAACTAGTGTACATAGAAAGTGAAACCTTCCAGTTCTCCACAGCATAGATGGAAAGAGTGGTGAATTAGTTTTTGTTGATGATTGCAGATTCAATACTTAAAATTCTACATCAGAAAATTATATTTGTAGCCTTGGAGTAACTCCTGAGTGGCATCCAGGACTTTCAGGGGAGGTACAGCTGATAAGCTCATTCTCCCTTAAATCCAGTACTTTGTTGAGTGGGGGAGAAGTAACTTTCAAGGCTCTACTTCTTGGATCTTTTTTTACACCTTCTCCTTCAGCAGGTAGCAGATAAAATCTCACTTTTTTTACCCAATCGGAATGTCTGTCCAAGCACAAAGGGGTCTTTAGTGAGCAATCAATTCAGTACAAGTACAGATGCCAACATTCATCAAATAAACTTCAGCAGCAGAACAGAACCTAAAGATGGGCCCTTGCCTTCCTGGTTCTAAGAACAGCAGCAAAGTCATGTGGAGTCAAATCAAGGTCCCTTGATCCCAACATCCTATCTCTAATGCTGGCCACTTGGATCATAACCAGCATATCCCAAATAGTGGATCAAAATTGACTTATTTCAAGGGATAAATGATGCCTCTCCCAAGTGCATGGACTTTTTATCCAGGAACCTGACTGAGCCTCTTCTGTAGCCCACTATGTTAGCTGCCTTGGCCATGTCCTATGGCAACAAATTCCATAGCTTATATTATGCACTGCATGAAAAAAACCACTTTCTACCATTTGTTTTCAGTCTTCTAGTCATTAGTTTCATGTAGTGCCCTCTTGCTTAGTATTATTTGGAAGGTTAAATTGTTTCCTTAAACATCTCTCTTCCAAGCTGAGGAGCCCTAGCCTGTTTAGCTTCTCTTCATAAGGGAGGTGTTCTTCCCCCTCTATCATTTTGGACACCTTTCTGGTACCCTTGTCTAGTTCTGCTATATCCTTTTTGAGATGGAAGTGCAAGATCTGCACACCATGTTCAAGGTGCATTCACAGCATGGACCTGTACAGAGGCATATGGTATTCTCAAGTTTGGTCTCCAGTCCTTTTTCAATAATCCCTAACATTCTCGCTGTTTGTTGGCCAGTGTGGCACAATGGACTGGCAATTTCAGCTTATCGTCCAGAGAGAAATGTCTTTGGTGGAGTCAGAACCCAGCATTTTGTACCTCTGATGGCTGTGTTCCCCTATTTGCATCACTTTGTACTTGTCCACATTTAATTTCATCTATGATTTATTAGATTCCAGTATCCTTATCTCATGTGATCCTTCTGCAATCCTCACTATCCTCTGCATTATAACAATGAATAATTTTGTGTCATTCACAAATTCCATCAGTTCACTTGTTGCTCCTTTCTCCAGATCATTTCTTAAAATGTTAAACAGTACAGGTCTATTGATTCTTTCATGTTGTTTTAATTCTGCTTCCTATTTCCTGTTCTTTAGCCTGTTCCTAACCCACAATAGGGCGCTTCCTCTTTTACCGTGATTTGTTAGTTTCCTGAGGAGCCTTCTTGAGGGACTTTTTCAAATGCCTCCTAAAAATCAAAATATACTATATCAACTAGCTCACCTTTATCTACATGGTTGTTTTAGAGGCTGGCTGAGTTTTGGTTTTGGTGGCGAAACTGATCTCAAATCCTTTTTCCTCCCAGTTTTGGTTTTGGTTGAAAGGTTATGGCCATGGTTTCGGTTTCAGCCGAAACTGACTGTGTGTTCGGTGGAAGCTGAAAATTTGTGCTTTTTCCTGTTTGTCTCCCTCCCTCCTCTCTGAACAGAAATTTCCTCCCTCACCCCCCCCCCCCCCCCCAGCCCACCTGTGAGTAAACATTTGGGTTCAGAATCCAAATTATAGCCTGGATTTAGTTATTTAGGGCTAGATTCTATATATGGCACCTGAAATATCCGCATGGAAAAAAAATACGCTTAGGCGTAGTCTCTAAAGTATGCCCATATGTTATAGAATAGGCTTACATTTCCACATGGTATATAAAATACACCAAGCGCCTCTCCACGTAACCAAATTCGGGTGCAGCCATTTACACAATGTTTTACTTGGCTTAAATTGGCTACAGAGCAGGTGTATTCTATAACAACCTGCATAGATTTTAGAAACACCCATCCCCCGCCCATGGTCATACCCCTTTTCAACTATGCGACATAGAATTTAGGCAGATCACGGTCCGGCATAGGCGCCCGGTATAAGAGGCTTGGGGAGGCTAAGCCTCCCCAGCTGCGGCGGATGGTTGGATCAGCTGTTTTTCTCCGAGTCGGGAGCGGTCCTGAATCTGACTTGTCTTCTTTGCAGACAGTGCTGCCGCCATCACCGCTGAGCGTCGCCATGCCCATGCCTAGTTCCGCCCACCCGGGGCTACTCGTCAGTGTGTCACCAGCGGCGCGCCGTGTCCCTCCTCCTCCTCCAGTCCTCCTCTTTTTGCCTCCACTGTACACCGCCGATCCGCCTTCGGTTTGGTTCGGGCTTGCAACGTTACGTCACGGATCGTCTAAGGCCCGCTCAGCCAGTAGTTAGGCTCAGCGCCTCAGCCTTCCCTGCTACGAGAGCTCCTGAGTCCCGCCTCCCGTCCGTGATGCAATGCAACACTTCCTGTTCTGCATAGGCGGGAACATGCGGGAAGGGCCGTTATTGTAGGGAAGATTAAGAAGAAGACTCAAGGCTGAAGCTGAACTGAAGGCTGGTAAGTAAGAAAGTGACCTGGTTTTGCTGCACACACTGCTCTACTACTCCTAGATTAAACTGCACTGCTGTCTGCTGCTTGCTTCTTGCTTGGAACAGAACAGCATTTTATTGATAATTCACTAGACTGACTGATTCTGGGCAGGTCACGGTGTTTTTCAATCAAGATGATGTTGCAGAGAAAGATCAAGTGGGCATGGCATTACTCCTCCCTTCCAACTTAAAGGTGTGTGGGAAAAGGGGGGGGGGTCTGGGGGCCCGGGCCAGGAGTGGGCTATCATGGTAATTTGAGGTGTTGGAGGGTGGGAGGTCCAGGTGGCCTACATGTACCACCAGGGATGTTTTTGGAGTTGTTCCCACTTCCTTCCCAGACCCAGAAATTATGGCATGCAGCAGCGCACGTTGGATTTCAGGAGAGGTAGGTGCTGACTCTGAAGGTTTTAAGTCAAAACAAAAAAATAAATATTTTGTTTCATGCAGATCTCTTTTGTTTAAACATAACTAACTAAATGGGCTATAAGCCCCTAATGCTTTTGGTTTTCCTATATTTTGTTTGTGATGACTCTGTGATCTCATCTCAACTTTGTGGATACAGGAATTTGTCCATTATTAACCCTCAGTAGGACATTTCAAATCCAGTTTTGATATTTTGGACATTTGATAGTGTGGAGTTTTTTGGGGTGCTAGATGATGTTGCGCCGGGCCTACGCCTTATAGTTCGATCATCTTGGGCTAGCTGGGTGGCGTTACTGAACCCCCCTTTTTTTCTTCACTCTATATGCTGAAAGATTCACATTTAACTGTGGGTGATAACTTGGTCCTGTATCCTGTTTTATACACAGGTAGTGTGAGACTGTGGCTTTAATTAATTACTTGCAAGCTTGAGTGCATCAGTAGTCATAAAGATGACTTATACTGTGCCAAAATTGAAATTTGAAAACTCTTATCTCTATCTGGTCGTTAATAAAAGGAGCTCATTGTGAATACTATCCACCCTAAAAGGATGTTTTGTGGCTGTACATGAGAATTGTGACATGATCCTGTATAATATTGTTGATGGTCTGCATTTTCCGTATGGGTGGTATATTGGTGTATTAGGTTCTGCCCAGTGTAATATTTATGGTACAGTAAGGTTATGAGTGTGTTTTTGCACAAAGTTGTGCATAGTGTTTTGCAGTTGAGCGATTGTGGTTAGAATATGCTTTGAGCAACCACTTTATGCTTTGACATATGATAGATATCTAATATCTAAATTTAATAAAAGGTATTGTGACTTTTATTTTTATTTTTTTTCTGTGTGTTATCAGACAATTATGGATTTAAGCTCTACCCCTGGCCCCACCCCTAACCCCACCCCCTTTAGCCTCCCCAAACAGTTGGGCCACCGACCGCCTATGCGGTCCGGAATATGCTTAGTGAGTTGTGCACGTAAATCTTAATGCCAGTTAGTGCTGATAATTGCTTGTTACCATCCAATTGACAGTGCTGATTGGCTAGTTAACCAATTAAGTTACACACATTGATATAGAATACGCTTCGATTTCCATGCAGAAATTAAGGCACAATATATAGAATCCCGGGATTAATGCTGATGAAGAGTGGAAAGTGTGGATTAATTTGCCACCCCCCACCCCCCCCCACCCCCCCCACCCCCCCCATTATACTGGTCCTAACCTGGCCAAAAATACTTTATCCAGTGAGAAAATCTCTGCATATCAGAGTTTCTTCGCAGAAGATGTGCACTCAGTCTGCCAAGCAGCACACAGGAGCCTTGTGAGGACTGCACTGGACTGGCAAGGCTTGCACAAATAACAAGTTAAGGGAGTCTTTTACTAAGGCGTGCTGGCGTTTTTAGTGCACGTTAAAAATAGGCGCAACGCTAAAGACGCCAATATAGTCCTATGGGCATCTTTAGCGTTTAGCGCACACCTGTTTTTAACACGTGCTAAAAACACCAGTGTGCCTAAGAAGAAGACCCCCTAATACTTTTCATACTCAGGCTTTTTTAGAGCTCTGGGTGGCCACCAACAGTCTTGGTGATTTGTTACTCTCTAGTTTTCAGTTTGCTGTATTACATCTTCTATACTTAAAGGGCCAAATTCTATAAACCTTGCCTTCAAAATCAGCACCGAAAAACCATGTGGTTATTGTGATTCTATAAACTATGCCTAAAGTTAGGCGTACTTTATAGAATATGCCTATGTGCCGTTCTTGCGACTAAAATTTAAATGCAGCCATTTAGGCCATTTAGGCCACCTAAAACCAGGCCTAAGTACCTAAGTTAGGTGCAGATCGGGTGTATTCTATAATAGTGTGCATAGTTTTTTGAAAGGCCCACAACCCGCCCAATCCATGCCCATGGCCACACCCCTTTTTTGACTGTGCGCATTAGAATTTACGTGCACCGCATTGTAAAATACGCCTAGAAACTTGTGCATATAAATTATAATTAAAGCCAATTAGTGCTGCTAATTAGTTAAGTACCAATTATTGGCGCTGATTGACTTCTTAATCAATTAAAAATTAGTGCGTACAACTTAAGGCGCCATATGTAGAATTTGGGGAAAGTGAATTAGTTGTTCACTCCTCTCTGTAGACTTTAAATTCTCTCCACACCTCATTTTCTTAGACTGCTGGAAATATTTTAGATATTTTCCTCACATAATAAACGAGAGAAAAGAGAGCCTTGAACGCAAAAAGACAGATTCGGAAAGCAAAGTCATGAGCAGAGTTATTACAAGGTTTCAGCAGCACACTACTGATGATGGAAACAAATTGAAGAAAGCTCAGAGAGCTCAAGAAGTGAAGCCCAGAGTGACTGGCTCAAGGTCACTTGCTAAGTGCTTATAATGGGCTTTAAAAGTGGCTGTGCGGGGCTGTCTAGCACTGTATGTTAGGTTAGATTGCTAGCACTTTACTGGGTAGAGTTGCAGCTTTGGGAGCAGGTGATCCATTAAGGAAGAGCACTTCTGCCCAGGGTGATGAGCATTACAACTGCATAAAATTCCAGCAGCAAGACAGACAGAGCCAAATACTTAGCATGAGGTGGAAGTGTATGCATGTACACTGGTGATTTTGGAGAAAGGAGCCATAAAATAAATGGGATGGTTATTTGTATAGCACTACTAAGTGTACACAGTGCTTTACAGACACGCAGCTCACAATCCAGTCCAGACGGACAAGAAATGCAGACAAAACATTGGAGGCGCTTTGAGTTAAAATAAAGAGAGCCTTGAATGCAAGGTGTGAGGCTTTTGCAAGGTCTGTTTGAAGAAGCCATGTATGGGTGAGGGAAAGAGGCCATATGCAGAAAGGAACTGGGTTCGTGTTTAAGAAGTGCCTCAAAGAGAGATGTTTTAGGCTGGATTTGAATCTGGCAAGAGAAGGGAGCATGGCATTTAAATATTTATATATAGCATTTGTACTCCACATTATCCCAAACAAGTTCGGGGTCAGTGTGGCTTACATCAAACTTTAAAGCAAAGTACAATAAGGATTACACAAAAGCAAGCAAGCGACAATAAGAGGTCTAACATCATAGCAGCAGAATGACTCATTTGAAAATATCAAACTAGCTAAGAGAATTACAGTGGTCAACAATGTCAAGGAATTCACTAAATAAAAATGCTTTCAACAATTTACAAAAATTTAGGTAAACAGAAACACTCCTAATTGACTTTGGGAGGGAATTCCATTGCTTAGTAGCTTGTTATGATAAACTGGCATCATGAATCGATTTGAACAGAGATTCAAGCAAGGCGCAGTGCCCCCACGGGTGCACGGAGCCGCCCATAATATGGCTCCGTGCCCCGACGGGCATGCGCCCTGGGCCAGCGGGGTGCAAGCGAGGCGTGATGGGCATGTGCCCGCCGCCAAAGGGCACCCTGCTAAAAATGGGGAAGAGCCACAAAGGGGTTTAAAAGCCCCTGGGTGGAGCCCGGATGGCCTCTTCAGGCGTCCGAGCACCAGCATACACCCAGCCCCCCCCCCCCCCAATTACTGTGAATTGTACCTGTATATATCTTGTCGCAGCTTTGGCGGGGTACCCAAGCCTGATGGTATAAGCTAGGCAGCTAGGATTGCTGCGCTTACGGTTGAGCTCCCCTGCTGTGTGGCGGGGAGCAATGTTTACGACTGGTCAGTCTTGCTATACAGCAGACTCGGTTGGATAATGAGCCGAAGGCTGAATGTTGGATAATGAGCCAAAGGCTGAATTCGGCTTGGGTATACCTAAGGTTTTAAGATGTATTATATCTAAATAAAGCTGCGGCCAAGTTGTGCCATATTTAAGAAAATACCATGTGTTGGGTTATTATTATTGTGTTATTATTGTAAATATCAGATAACCTTTATGCCCGAGGGGTCTCGGTTGCCTATATTATTACAATTCGGAAAATTCATATTCAGAAAGGCTGTACTCCGGGCTATTGATGCAGTTAGCTAGAAGGTGTGGATTTGATGTTTCATAGTGGAGGAGATGGGTATGAACATGAGCAGCTTGGCTACTGACAGCCAGATGCACAAAGGTCCCATTAAGGATCCATTTGCGTTTCCAAATCGGTAAAAATTTACCGATTTAGAAACACGGAGGGATTCACAAAGAAAATTGCTGCTCGTTGCTTTTGTGACCCAGCTCATTTGCATGCGATATGGGGGAAGCAAGTCGGTGAGCTGAGCATGCGCAGAACAGTCAATCGCTATGCGTGGCTGCTCTGCGCATGCTACAGACGACTCTCATACACGCAGACAAGTTGCGTGTATGATAGCAATAGATTTACCCCTTTTTTTTTTTTTGGCAAACACAAAAGCTCTTTTTTTTGGATGGGCATACCTGTATTGCAGCTCCCTGCCTCCCGCTGCTGGGAAAAAGTGAGAAAAACCTCTCTGCTGCTCTCCGCTCTTCTGTGAGGAATCAGCAGCATCAGGGCTTGGTTCCACCCTCAGCTGTTCCTGCTGCTCCCTTCTATTGGCTGGCTGACATCCTAGAACGCCCATCTCCCTGAAGATGGACTCTCATTCTGCTCTCTTATTTCTCCAGACACCCCTCTTCTCAAGTTTCACTCGGGGCCAGATGCACTAAACTTAACGAACCAGCAACGTGGTTTTTAAACTGGTTCTAGCCAGTTTAGTGCTTCTGGCCCCGAGTGAAACTTGGGAAGAGGGGTGTCTGGAGAAATAAGAGAGCAGAATGAGGTTCTGCAGAGTGTCTTCTTTATAAAATTCAATGCAGTTATTCAAGAAGAGGGGTTGCATGTCCCCAGATGTGCCTGAAATGTATTCATGTAGCTAAACTTATTAAAAAAAATGTTATAACACTAGTTGTTACAGCTAGTGTAACATCCTATAGTTATCTTACAATCTAGCAAACTGCCAAATCAGTTAATGAAAACTATCTGCAAAACTGCAATAGATGAGCGAGCTGAGGATTCCTAGAATGCAGAGCCAGCTTAACCATTAGGTAAATTGGGTGGCTGCCGAGGGTGGCAATTTCTGAAGGGCGAAAAAGAGTAGCTACAATCAAAAGAGCACTCTAACTCAAAGAACCATCAATGTGTGTTTTTACCCACAGGAAGGGTGGGTAGTTTTCAAATAGTCTATTTATATGGATTAATTACTTTGTGAAATTGCCCTCGTTATATAACTTTTTCATATTTGAAATTATGATGTCCAGTTTTCTACTTTTACAGGATCATTCTGGGAGGGGTGGAGTTGGGGTGATCATGATTTTCAGCTTTTTTTTTTTTTTTTTTTTTTTTAATTATCAAAATCATGGGGAAGAGGGGCTATGGTCCTGAAAAATTAATTGAGTGGGTGCAAGGCAGATCAAGTGCTGGGTTTACCCCCATTGCATGCAGGGACTTGTTCCGATTTTTCAGTTGCATTTCCTAAGAAAATTGATAATACAATAAAACTACGACACAATCAGCCCTGTCGGGAGAATCTGAAGTGAGCTGGTAATCCTTGTTATATCATCATAATGAGCTTAGAACAAGATAATTCATGCTGCTGAGATCTCAACAGCCTGTAGTGAAGAGAGATCCTTTCATGGCAGACCCATGAGAAACCAACTGCAGTAGTTTAAGCCAGATGTGCCAAGCAAGTGGGTTACAGACAGTTCTAGGAGTGCATTCAGTCAGGAAGGGATGGAGTTTTGAGGGGTGATGGTTATAGATGTAGTAAGATCATGAATTTGAAGAGAAAGAGAAGCCATTCAGAAGTTCAAATAAGTGGTTGCATGTCTCTTAAAGTATTTCCATGGCCCAAATCTGATGATGATTTTAAAATAGTATCCGAGATTGTGAGAACTGCCTGAAGCCTTCCTTAGACTGCTGGGAATAGTCATTTGGAATTACATAGCATCTTTCATCCACAGTTTTTTCCAGCTACACAGACTGGAGATGAGAAATTGAATGATGACATCTAAAAGGAAGAGGAGTAATAAAATCATAGTTTGCAAGATCACAAATTTCATAATTTTGGAGGAATATTTTTTTTGTTACATTTGTACACCCTGGTTTCCCACTCATGGCAGGCTCAATGCAGCTTACATGGGGCAATGGAGGGTTACGTGACTTGCCCAGAGTCACAAGGAGCTGCCTGTGCCTGAAGTGGGAATTGAACTCAGTTCCCCAGGACCAAAGTCCACCACCCTAACCACTAGGCCACTCCTCCACTCCCTGTTTGCCTGGGTCTCATCAGTAAAGGTACTTCCCCCATAAGCTGCTGTGATAGCAGGAAACAGGTTTTGAAGCGCTTGGGCATTTGGTGTGTGAGGAAATGCTGTGTGTAGAAGCAGTAAACATGGCCACATAAAGGAGCATGAACCCTGGATAAGAGCTGAACTCAGTTTTCTCTAGTGCTGCATCTGCCTGGCCTGCTCCTTTCCTGCCTTTTTCACACTGTTTTTTGTTCTGGATAAATTAATGCTGTAAAGATCTTATCTGTACTGTTTGACAGAACTGGGATTGTATTGTGTTGGTTCATGCACTGACTGGGGGGGGGGGGGGGGGGCACAGGGCTAACAAACAGGTCTTTCTTCTACTTGGTGTTGAAATGGTCCCACTGTCTCTGATTTTTTTTTCTCTGCTTCTTCCTGCTCTGCTTTGGAATGATTGTCTTTTCAGTATCTCTCTTTCTCCAGAAAGCACCCCAGTTGAGTTTTTTGTAACTATAGTAATAAATGGAAAGGGGGGGAAAAGGTAATGGGACTTGATATACTGCCTTTCTATGGGTTTTGCAACTTCATTCAAAGCGGTTTACATATTACTTATTTGTACCTGGGGCAATGGAGGGTTAAGTGACTTGCCCAGAGTCACAAGGAGCTACAGTGGGAATTGAACCCAGTTCTCCAGGATCAAAGTCCGCTGCACTAACCAGTAGACTACTCCTCCATGCTCAAGCTTTTGTGGACAGCCCAACCAGGCCAGATTGGTGAGTCTATATCTATGTTTGCAAACGTTCCTTTGTTGCTGTAAAATGCTTCAGTGCCTGTACTTCAGCCTTCAAAGGAAGACCTGGATGAGGACTCTCTGTACATTTAGGCCCCGATTTGTCAAGGACTTTCCTCACAGACACATAACAATTCATAGTGAATCAGGAAAGTTTCATCACAAGAGCAAGCAATAGTGAGTGCCACCTTGTAATAACCAACTCCAACACTGCCTATTACAGCATACAACATCAAGAAATTCGTTTTCACAGAGAAGGTGAAGGTTGTGGAGACAAAAATGGTGACCGGAATTCAAAAAAACTTGGGATGAACACAGATGATCCCTAATTAGAAAATGGGTGGTATATAAAAAAAAAACAAAATTTAAGATGACTGCATGTGTGTTGATGTGTTGAGTGGTGCTTAGACAACAACTCAGGGTGTGAGGAACTAAGGCCAGTGCTGGGCAGACATCTGTGGTTTGTGTCCAGTATATGACAAAACAGTTTAGGAAGGGCTGGAGTGGGCTTTGATGGCCACTCCAGTAGTTGGAATGTGACGACTTCTACAATCTGGGTCCCAAAATGGCAAAAGACAGATCAGGATCATGAAAGTACTTTATACTACATTCATTGTTGGTTTAATGAAGAATTGATGAGAGTGACTGTTGGGCAGACTGGACAGCCCGTTCAGGTCTTTATCTGCTATGATCTACTACTGTGTTATACTCTCCAGGGCTGTTGCCAGATCCACAAAAAGAGCTGTTTGGGACTGTTCCTCTGCACTGAACTAACATACCTAGTGTTGTGTCCCATCATTGCCTTTGGCCAATTTTATGGCAATTATATTTTATGGCATTTCAACTAAAACTAACCAAAGAAAAAACACACTGTCTCACCCCAGATTACACCCTCCCTATCTCAGACAGCCTGAAAATCCTTGGTGTTACAATGGACCGCAACTTAACACTAGAGCGCCAAGTGACATCCATAACAAAGAAAATGTTCCACTCAATGTGGAAACTCAAACGCGTGAAACGACTCTTCCCAAGGGGAACATTTCGCAACCTGATACAATCAATGGTACTAAGCCATGTAGACTACTACAATGGAATTTGTGCAGGATGCAAAGAACAAACCTTAAAGAAACTTCAGACCACTCACAACATGGCAGCTAGACTTATCTTTGGAAAAACGCGATTTGAAAGTGCAAAACCCCTTCGCGAAAAACTACGCTGGCTCCCAATCAAAGAACGCATTGCTTTCAAAATCTGCACTCTGGTTCACAAAATTATCTACGGTGAAGCTCCAGAATACATGACAGACTTGATCGACCTACCAACTAGAAACACATCCGAATCAACACAAATGTAGCTAAATCTGCACTACCCAACTGCAAAGGACTCAAATACAAATCAAATTATGCGTCCAGTTTTTCCTACATAAGCACACAACTGTGGAACGTATTACCAAAAGCCTTGAAAACTATGAACGACCACCTAAACTTCCGGAAAACACTAAAAACTAACCTGTTTAAAAAGGCATACCCTACCGATCCAACATAAATGCCTGATCTCTGCAACACAACAAAACTAACGAACGTAATGGACATAACACAAGTCTTCCATTGTACGATTCCCTAGTGTGGCTGTGCCACATGAACTTTATCTTACCTCAACATCACTTTGTATTTGTTTACACCAGAGTCTGTAACGCCTCTCCGGTACTATGTAAGCCACATGGAGCCTACAAATAGGTGGGAAAATGTGGGATATAAATGTAACAAATAAAATAAATAACAGCTGTCACACAAACTCAACCATCAATTTTATGTTTTCACAGGATCACTTGGGGAGGGGGGAATCATGATTCTGATTGCCAAAATCTTTGGGGGGAGGAGGGAGAGACTAATATGCTGAAAATTAATTGAGGGGCACAAAGTTAAAAGTTGCCTAGGGTGCCTAATGACCTTGCACCGGCCCTGCCAAAATGCACAGCAGTATTAATTCTGTAGCACATGAATATCAGTTGCTCAGAGTCTGGCTTATCTTGGCAAAGAAAAAATGCAAAAAAAAACAAAAAAAAAAATCATGAGCATCTGACAACATAAGCAAAAGTATTTCAAAATGGTTGGGGGTGCTGAACACAAATTGCCCCTTCTTGGACACAATGAAGGAGCTTGCTCAATACTGGGGGTGCTCAGCACCCACTGACACCCACAAAGCTGGCACCTATGTCTGATGACACATTGATTGGTCCTGAGGCTGAACTAATTTACCTCCATTTCCTGATAGATGAAGTTGCAACAGAATTGCATGGTTCCCTGAAAAACTGGAGCAGCTTTATAATGTATTTTTTATAGTACTTTATTAGACCAACAGCATATACATATCACAAAACATTATAGTATACAAACATTTGTGAAAAAGAGAAAGGGCCAAGGCAAACAAGGCCTGGTTAGCTATATAAAGTCAGAAAGTCAGCATCTTTGTGGTGTTTAATTTAATTCCCTGCAAAAGGCTCTATGCCAGCAGGTGTCAGCAGCTCTCCTTACTGCAGCACTGAAACCCACAGAGGTCCCTGTCCTGAGATCAATAACAGAGAGAACTGATCAGCCACACAGACTGAGCCTCCATTATCTGGTTTACTGCTTCCAACAACCTCCTGGCTCGCTGTCCGATCTGTGTTAAACAAAGCAAGTTGTTCAAAAATCTTCAGGTTGGAGCATTTCAGTCATTACTTCCCCTCAGAAATCCTGATGCACTTTTGTAGCAGGGAAAACAATCCCCAGAAATGCATAATTATTATTTAAATAAGTCAGAGATTCTTAGCTTCCAAATAGCCTGGGGTTGCTGGCAGAGGCAGTGACCTTCCAATTTAGTGATACTGTTTATAATTCTTTGGGGAGCTACTTGCTTGTCTTTTGTATATAATAATCTCCATGCTACAGTAGCAAAGTCTTCTTTGGCATAATAGTCCTTGCTTAAGATTGCAGTTCTTTAAAATAAAGAAATAAATAAAGGTATGAACCAATTTGCAATTTTTACCAATTATTTTTTGTATAGTTCAAACGAACAATACAATGATATAAGTGGTCACTAAGGACCCTGTTTACTAAGCTATGCTAGCGTTTTTAGCGTGCGCTAAACACTAGAGTCATCCATATGTTCTTATGAATGACTTAGCATTTAGCATGTGATAATCAGCGCGTGCTAAAAATGCTAACGTGCCCTTAGCGCTATTTAATAAACAGGGCCCTAAGTCTTCAAGAACCAAAATACGTTGGTTATTAATTTTTGCTCTCCGCCCCCCCCCCTCCCAATGTATAATATTGTAGGTGTACATAGCATGTAGAGCAAGAGTGGAAGGGCTATACTCAATGGAGTACACACAGTTACCAAATAGGGCTGGCATTTGGGGATGGCAACCAAGGCAAATACCCTGGGCTCCCATACCCTTGGGGGCTCCAAGCCTGCCTCAAGCTGAAGAATGCACAGTATGAAGACGGGCTTTGTGACCTCTAGAGTTCTTGTGTGGCTAACAAGGTGCAAGGTTCCACGTTAGGAGTTACAGACCAAGAAAGGGATCTGGGTGTCGTCGTCGATAATACACTGAAACCTTCTGCTCAATGTGCTGCTGCGGCTAGGAAAGCGAATAGAATGTTGGGTGTTATTAGGAAAGGTACGGAAAACAGGTGTGAGGATGTTATAATGCCGTTGTATCGCTCCATGGTGTGACCGCACCTTGAGTATTGTGTTCAATTCTGGTCGCCGCATCTCAAGAAAGATATAGTAGAATTGGAAAAGGTGCAGAGATGGGCGACTAAAATGATAGCGGGGATGGGATGACTTCCCTATGAAGAAAGATTAAGGAGGCTAGGGCTATTCAGCTTGGAGAAGAGACGGCTGAGGGGAGACATGATAGAGGTATATAAAATAATGAGTGGAGTGGAACAGGTGGATGTGAAGCGTCTGTTCACGCTTTCCAAAAATACTAGGACTAGGGGGCATGCGATGAAACTACAGTGTAGTAAATTTAAAACAAATCGGAGAAAGTTTTTCTTCACCCAACGTGTAATTAAACTCTGGAATTCGTTGCCGGAGAAAGTGGTGAAGGCGGTTAGCTTAGCAGAGTTTAAAAAGGGGTTTGACGGTTTCCTAAAGGACAAGTCCATAAACCGCTACTAAATGGACTTGGGAAAAATCCACAATTCCAGGAATAACATGTATAGAATGTTTGTATGTTTGGGAAGCTTGCCAGGTGCCCTTGGCCTGGATTGGCCGCTGTCGTGGACAGGATGCTGGGCTCGATGGACCCTTGGCATTACTTATGTACTTATGTACTTATGTAACACTGGCCCTTTTGTTAAAATTGTTCTTTACATGTTGGCTGTGTGTATATCTTGATTATTATATATGGTGGAATGTATAATCCTTGTTCTGTGGAGGAGAGGGGAAGGGAGATATACTCTATTGCTGTGCAGGGCCTGTGCAAGGCTAGTTAGGTGTCTTAGGCCAACATTTCTCTAGTCAGTCCTGGAGTACCCTCTAGCTAGTCTTATTTTCAGCTATGGGTGTAATCCCTTTTAATGTCTGTATCTGTTCCTGATTCTCTACCCGTACAGCAGTATTGGAGCTGCATGGCTCTGCAAGTAGAGGGATTCAGCAAGTGTGTGTGTGTGTGTGTGTGTGTGCAGGGGTGGGGGGGGGGGGTAGAGGCGTAGCTATGGGTGGCACAGGCCAACCCATTTTTGGCTCAGTCCCACCCAAATCTGGAGGCCAATCAGGTGCTATTTTATTTCCTTGGGCACCACCCTAGGTCAATCCACTGGTGCCCAGGTAAAAGAATATATTGTATTACATTTCAGTATCTCTTCTTCTCTCTCCCCTCACCCTGGGTCCAACATCTGTCCCTCACCCTTGGCCCTCCAAACAGCTATGAAGCCAGGCTGCCACCAGCCTGAAGGACTTCTGTTTGCTGTGACCCACATCCTCTGACACAACTTTTGTTGCTACATGGGTGGGACACAGTCTGGCTTCATTAAGTGTAGAGGACCAAGGGTGAGAAGAAATGTCAGACCCATAAGGGTGGGGTTGTTGGGAGCTAGCAATGCCAGACCCGTGGGGGCAGGGGAGGCTGAGCGAGATGTCAGACCTGTAGAGGGAATGGTCAGGATAGAGAGATGTGTAGTGCCTATCCATATTAACTCTGGGCCCAAATAAAATGTCAGGTTTGGCTGTGCTGCTGGTGGTGGTAGGGAGGAGGACAGAACAGCAGAACCTGCAGTGGGGGTGGAGGGGGGGGAAGCTGGGTTCTAGGCAGCCACTGGTCACTGGGCTGAGCCATCTGTGGAAGCTGGCCATTGACAATCCTAGCCGCCTGAATTGACGTGGAGCTACTACCCTGGCCACTGTTTCCTGAACACTAGCTCAACACATACTCTTTGCTGAAAGAAATATCAGCCCCCCCCCCCCCCACCCTGGCAACAGTCCACCTGTCTAATTGACCAGTGAGATTGTGGCATTCGGTAGTATCACAGAACTACTGAGTAGTGCATTGTGAGGAAACACAACTGTGTACCCAAGGGCTTCTCAGCAGTCCATTTACCTTAGAATTTGGATGCAATTTCGCCTTTCCAATGCAATGCTGAGTATGTCCTCTAGTATTTAATAAAATGTTCTTCCCTTTATTCTTGCTTTTTATTTTCTCCTACTTCCTCTGATGGCTTTCCTGGGATGTTCTGGGAGCTTCTTGCCAGCCCAAAGACTGGATGGGCACATTCTGCAGGGCATCCTCTTACAATGCCCCTTTGCCAGCAGGGGGACATCCCCATACTGGCAGTCATCTTCACTTGTTCCCCCGCACCCAGGCTGGAGCACATAACCTCCATGGCATGCTGAGTGAGGCCTGACTAGTTCCTGATAGGGTTGTTTACAGGGCAACATTTTTAAATTACTTTCTGGTTCATCTGGCCATTTTTCTTATGTTTGGACATTTTTTTGGTTAATATCATACAATTTATATTTTTTTAATACATATTAAATCTTTTTAGTACGCACTAATTAACAGATTACTGTGCATTAAGTCAATGTAAGGCACACTAATGATCCAAACACATGCTAACAAATGCACCTTCCTAATCTTTCATAAATCTCTTACATTCCTTGATGCCCTGGTCTAAACTCAGACCACCCACATGACAGTGCTGTGCACCACAGGGCTGGCCCAGAACCCAAACCTTTTGAAAATAAGACCTTTGACTAAAGGCAGGTGTTGTTTTATGCAGTAACAGTAGATGATGTCAGAAAAAGACCAATCAGCCCATCCAACCTGCCTGGTTATTCCTGTTCAGTCTCTATTCAGGATTTTGCCTTTTTTTTTTTTTTTTAAATCTTGTCCCCTCACCTGTGGAATCAACTCCCTCTCAGCCTTTGAACTGAAGGAAGTAGGAGTAAACTTAAAGCATATTTAAAGGCTCATCTTCTCTGTATTGCATTTGAGGGCCAAATTCCAGACTGACAGTGCTCCTTCATGTCATTTATATTGTTTATGTAATTCTTTTGTTTTGTGTAGTTGTATGTAGATTGATTAGCTTTCTCCTGTCAATTTTGGAGTTCATTTTTTTCCTTTTTATTGATGTTTTATTTTTATCATACAATGCTGTGATCCTCTGTCAAAGCGGTATATCAAATCGCAAATAAAACTAAATTCAACTTCAAGTGTTTGTTCCTGCTCCCAGCAACAGTGTGATATCCTCCAAGATCCTTCTATATCCAGGGTAGCTTGGTTATGTTACTGCATATATTAATTTTGAAAAAATAGTTTCTTTATCTTAAAGAATGCTTTAGAAATGACTGTCAAGCCAGGCAGGCTGATAATTGGTCTAACTGCACTGCCATGATCATTAAGAGGGAAGAGCCAGGATGGTAATCTGAATCTCTCAATTTATAATGATATTTTGCCATTTACAATGTATAATAACAAAGAAACCTGACTATAATATGGATTTGAGTTCCAAATATTGTCTTGTTGCCGGAAGATGTGGTAACAGCGGTTAGCATATCTGGGTTTAAAAAACATTTAGACAAATTTCTGGAGGAAAAGTCCATAGTCTGTTATTGAGATAGACATGGGGGAAACCACTGCTTGCCCTAGGATTGGTAGCATGGAATGTTGCTACTATTTGGGTTTCTGCCAAGTGACCTGGATTGGCCACTGTTGGAAGCAGGATACTGGGCTAGATGGACCATTGGGCTGACCCAGTATGGTGTAAGTGTTCATGACTAACAGGTGTGTGGGCACCTATATTTCTTTATTGCATAGGCTCCTTCCTTGCACCCACTTACAGAATTACCCCCCCCCCCCCAGTGGCACTGCATATACATATGTGTATTTAAATGCTGACCATTGCCACTCAGTGTTGGCCCCATGTTTTTTTTTATTAATCCTTCCTTTCCTAATTGTTAATTATAGCACTCTAACTAAATAGTAAATATGACAGGCATTTATTAGAGAATTCAGCTAAATAATTTAGACATAAATGGTACAGCCACTGCTCAGAGATGAAGTCTATGGTTGATTATTTTGAGTGTGATGGATGTGCTGGAACTTTTTCCAGGCTTTTACACTGGTGGATCTGTAGGTCCTTAAGTCACAAATAAGGGCTTTTGAATTCTACTAAATACATTTAAAAACAAGAACTGAAATTCAAATGGGTAGACTTGGCCAAATTATTTTAAATTATCTAAATATTTTTAATATGTCTGGCTTCTGACAGACTACCACTGTGTACCAGAGTCAGATATTGACTGTGCTGTGCCAGGTTGTCTTTTTTTATAATTCCAAAATAGTAGCCTGTATTATTGTTGGTTAAGATTATACACTTCAAAATAAAACCTTTATGCAGAAGGTGGATGTAAATGCATGGTTGGCAGCCAAGTTGCACTACACGCCTCATCGGAGTAGGCTTAAGAAAGAGCCTTAGGGGCTCGTTTTCAAAGCACTTAGACATACAAAGTACCATAGGTTACTATGGTACTTTGTGTATTTAAGTGCTTTGAAAATGAGACCCTTTGTCTGACAACTAAGATGGTGAAGGAGGATGGGATCATTGTGGCAATATGACCATAGGAGCCAGCTCTGTGAGTACTTGAGCACCCCCAATATTGAGCAAATTCCAAGACTGTAATTTCCATTGGGTTTAGCATCCCCAATCATTTTGAAAAATTGGTTCCTATGTATATGACTACAGGACACAGAGGCCCAGCACTTGCCCAGCTGCTATGTACGCAGAGATTGTAACTCACCTTGAGCTACTACTGAAAAAGGTGTGAGCAAAATCCAAATAAAATAAATTGACTGTGAGCATATCTGAAGAGCTGCAGCAAGCAGCTGAGTATCTCCGTGCACACAGCTTTGTGGGAATCCCTGCAGGTCAAGGGACCCATCTGTAAAACCTGGATTGCAAGAAAAGTGTAAAAATAGTGTCCATATGCATTTCCTGGAGAAATCCAACTGCTCAAAGCACATCTCATTATTTCAACCTGATTATTTCATGATGCTGAACTAAGGTTGATGGTAAAGTCACCGGCATCCCCCTGACAGCCACCATCTTCTTCCTCATCAGTGCATGAGTGCAGCTTGATTTGCTGATAAAGCATCAATAATGTAAACAAACCAGCTTATTGTTATGGAACTGGACCTTATGTTTATGCTGAAATTATTTAGCCAAAAATCTAATTTGTAAGTCCAGTAATAGTCGTGTATCGAAAGTAACAGTTCCCTTGGTCCCAGATGAAGGATTTCTTTCTGTATTTTGTTGTGTTTGTGTTGTGCATGAAGACATTAAGGCCTTTATTTTAGAAGCTCTAATTTAGGTGTGTAAATATTGGCATTGTAAATGTATACCCCCAAAAAAGTGTAAAACCCAAGTTTAGATTGCAGTCTGTGTACTTGGGAGCATTTAGACATGTATTTTTCCAAAATGGCAGACATACACATCTAGGTTCTGAAATACCAATTTCTACATATAAGTGCCAACACTTAGACATCTATCCAGCTTATAATCAAAAGTGATCGCCGGCCATCTTCCGACACAAATTGGGAGATGGCCGGCAATTTTTTAAAAGCGGCAAAATCGGTATAATTGAAAGCGGCATTTTTTTACTGCATCGCTGCTTTCCCGTTGCTTCGCCAGCGAAAGTTCAAGGGGGCATGTCGGTAGATTAGTGAAGGCGGGGCATGGGCGGGCATGGGCGTGGCTACCAGATGGCCAGCTTTCGCCGATAATGGAAAAAAAAAGCGGCGTTAAGCAGTATTTAGCCGGCTTTACTTGGTCCTTTTATTTTCACAACCAAGCCTCAAAAAGGTGCCCCAACTGACCAGATGACCACTGGAGGGAATGGGGGATGACCTCCCCATACTCCCCCAGTGGTCACCAATCCCCTTCCAAACTAAAAAAATTAAACTAAAAACCTTTTTTGCCAGCCTGTATACCAGCCTCAAATGCCGTACCCACCTCCATGACAGCAGAATGTGTTGTATCCTCCGACAGCCTTTCCCTGGTTGCGATGTGGCTCTCGGGTGAGTGTGACACCTTTTCTGTTAGGTGCCCTGCAGAGTCACATTAGCAATGCATTGTGGTGGGTGTAGGTACTGGGCTCTACTCCCATGGTGCTGAGTGTGCCCTGTTTTGTTTCCTGTTGTAGTCCATGCGGTACTGGCCATTTTTGTAAGCCAGTTTTAGTTCCCTTTCCTGTGTTACCCACATTAGAGAACGTAGTTCTTACCTTGCATGGTGCTGAAAGAGGGCATTGTACACCATTGTGCCAGCTCTGACCTACTGCTAATCTTAGTACCAGGGGACTCTTTGCCAGTGGGGCACAACCTCTGATCTGCAGTTAACTGTGAGTAAACATGGTTATTTCAAGAAAGGACTTTTTCAGAGAGATTAGTCTTCAGGTGTGAACTGGTGTGCCAAAGTTATACAGCAGCAATAAGTCCTAGAGGCTGTATGCAGGTCCCTGGAACAATTTTAGTGGGTGCAGTACATTTGTGGGTAGTGGGTTTGGGGGGGGGGGGGTTGGGGGGGCTCAGCTCCCAAAGCAAGGGAGCTATGCACGTGGGAGCTTTTCTGAAGTCCAGCGCAGTGACCCCTAGGGTGGCTAGTTGGTGTCCTGGCATGTCAGGGGGGCCAGTGCACTAAAAATGCTGGCTCCTCCCATGGCCAAATGCCTTGAATTTGGCCAGGGTTTGAGATGGCCGACATAACTTTCCATTATCGCTGAAAAACAAACCCGGCCATCTCAAACCCGGCGAACTCCACGGCATTTGGCCGGGCTAAACCGTATTATCGAAAAAAAGAGATGGCCGGCCATCTTTTCGATAATACGGTTCTGACCAGCTGTAGCACTGCAGCCAACATAGATCGCCGGCGATGCCCCTCTAAGTTATATGAATAACATGCACATGATATGTAAAAGAAGAGTAACCCGATGAATGAAGTGCTGAACCACCAGGCAATAATTACTGAATGCCAGAATGAGTGGGAACATCTGAGGGTACTGTCAAAAAAACAAAACAAAAATAAAGAAATAAAAATGTATAATATATAACAAAAAGCACACAATAATTATAACAGTCTGACAGAGCCAATACTGTTTTTTGCATTTTTTTCTTAGGTAGCTATTGTCCTGGTTTGGATATTAGTTAAACACGAAAAAAGGGGGTGTCCAAATCTCCCGTGAAAACGGAACAAACCACAAGAAATGGCGGAAGATAAACCAAAACAGACCAAAAAACAAGGGAGTAAGAGCGCCAGAAAAGTTTAATGGGTCCCATTAAACTTTTCTGGCGCTCTTACTCCCTTGCTTTTTGGTCTGTTTTGGTTTATCTTCCGCCATTTCTTGTGGTTTGGATATTAGTTATACATATATTGTATACCAGAGACTGAAGGATTTTTTTGTGTATCGGTGTCTGAAAATGACCTACAAAGGCAGAACCTTAAACTGGCCTAAATGTAGCCCAGCAGCCAATACTGGTCCTTCAGATTGGGCTAATATTGGAGGACAAAGTTGGCTGCATATGTCGCTGTGACTGTAATAAGCACAAAAGATGGCAACTTTTTAAAGGGAAAGTAAACACTTTCCGTTGTAAGAACATGGTCTCTATATGGAGTCAGGTGGCAGTGTATATTTATACCAGCTCCAGGAGTAAATAAGCACATGACTGCCTGTCAGGTCATGTACTTGTATTTCACTGTTTGCAGACCCCAAATTCTACCCATCTCTGCACTTTAGGGGTCGATATTCACTTGCCCTGTCCTTTATCCTCACCTATTTATTCCCTTCCCCTTAATTGTTCTGTCTGTTTGCCTGTCTTATCTAGATTGTAAGCTCTTTCAGCAGGGACTGTCTTTTGTGTATGGTGTACAGCGCTGCGTATGCCTTGTAGCGCTATAGAAATGATAAATAGTAGTAGATATTCAAAGCGATTTAACAGCTCTTGGCCAATTAAATCGCTTGTTCGGGGCTAATGGCTAATTTTCAGTGGCACTTAACCTGTTAGTACTACTGAAAATATCCATTTAGTGCCGAACTGAAAACTGGCTGTTTTGGGGTCGATCCAGGGGCAGAGCCAGCATTTGACTGGTTAACTGCCGATATTCAACACATAACCGGCCAGGTAAACCACATAAATAGGACCACATAAAACTCTGTCCTACCTTTTATGCGGTAACCCATAGCTGATTAAGTGCTGAACATTGCACTTAACGGGCTATGCGTTAGCCGGCTGTGGAAACCCAGAAATTCAATGACAGTGCCCAGACATGGCCCAGCTTTGAATTTTTGTGTCTAACTCCAACAGCTGTTAGCAAAAGGCTGATTGTCACCAGCTGAGCCTTAACTGCTCACATATATAAATCTTTCCCTATGTATATCTTTTGTTTATGTGTGTATATGGCAGAATTTTGCACAGTCCACTTTCTACATGTTAAACTGAGTTTTGCACATATAAAACATTTCTAAAATTGCCCTCGTCTCAAAACCTGCAGCCTGCTAATACCTGTGCTGCAATCTTCTGAACCCACTGCAGTCCCTTGTATCATCTTTAACCAGGGGCGTATCTGCATGGGGCCACAGGGGCCTGGGCCCCCACAGATTTTGGCCTGGACCCCCTACTGCCACCGATCTTTGCTGGCGGGGGACCACAACCCCCGCCAGCCGAGGTCCTCTCTTCCGTTGCAGCAGGCTGCAAGTTGCAAAGCTTCCTGTTCTTCTGCGTCTGACGTCCTGCAAGTTGTACGTGCAGGACATCAGACTCAGAAGAACAGGAAGCTTTGCAACTTGCAGCCTGCAACGGAAGAGAGGAACTCAGCTGGTGGCTCGTCTAAAATGAGCAGACAGCACCGGCAGGACAGCGCGGGGCTCCACATGCAGCACTCCCAGAGCCGCAGCAGCCTCTCCGCCTCCTTCGAGGCGTTCGCCGGCTACTTCCCCTGCATGAACTCCTTGGAAGACGATGAAGGTGAGCGAAGCTGTTCCGTACTGCCTCCAGACGCTGACCCTATTTGTAGTACGATTTTACCGGTTCTGCCTAAGAAATACATAACATGATTAAAGTAGAAATGGAATAATAAGAACAGCAACAAAGAAGTGACGGGATAATGAGTGTGGCAATGGCGGCGGGGGGGGGGGGTCGGTGGCGCCGGGGGGAGGCTAAAATGTGCCCCCTCCCTCTGTTTCTGGCCCCCCCTACTGTCGGAGTCCAGATACGCCTCTGTCTTTAACAGTAATCCAACTTCTACAGCACTGCAGTAATTGAACTATAACTTAAGTGAGGCATGAATAGCAGTGGTCAAATCTGATCTACTAAGGTAAGGCTTGAGTTTATTTTCTGCCACACACAGGTGGATTACAACATACTGTAATAAAGTAACAACAAATGACAAAACAACAATAGTTAATACTGACCAAATCAAATTAAACATTTAAATGTATATTTTTAAAAAAACCCACAGGTGCCCCTCAAGCCAGGAGCCACATCCTATCATAAAATACAGAATTAAACTAAATTATTAAAATTGGCTCATGCCTCCCGAAATCCAGAGATATTGTTTAGTGTCAACTAATATTTCTACTCTAGTAAGTCATACTTAGGTAAATATGCACCTCCAGATTTAGGTTTGAAGCTAACGTGACCCAGAGATAGTGGATCTGCATGGTTAAAGGCAGAACCACGCGTCTGATGTTAGCTAATTATTCCCTGTAGTTATATTTTTCCTATCTGAAGTGCCTAAGATCAGGGCAGTTCCTCCCTAGTTTGTTAATCAAGGCATCACATGGGTGTCTTCTTGGGGGCTTCTAGAAACAGGTTTTGTCCATCTGCTAATTACAGAGAGAGAGAGAGCTTGTGAGTCCTTTGAACCAACATATTTCATTGTCATCATAATGAAGGTTTGGAAATTTGACTACTGCATTCGCTTATTAGTCTTAATTATTTTAAGTCAACAAGAACCATCTGTCTTATTGCTTCAGTATGTGGGTTTTACCAAGACTCTACTTATGAGGCAAATGCCTTTCTGTTGATTTATATCGCTAGCAAATCTGTCTTTATTGAGAGAGGAAGCAATAGCTATCCCACCCAAGTATCGGAGCTCTCTGCCTATTCACTGGGACTTTTATGTGTCTTCTGGAAGTTAGCCCCTGGGGAGAAATTCTGTGGGGCCTAATTTTACTAAAGGTTTTCGTGTGTATGTGTGTGTGAGGGGGGGGCTGATTTATTAAAGGTTTTTTTGTGTGTATGTGTGTGTGTGTGTCTGTATATGTATGTGGTTCAGTATGAGCCATAGCTCACCACTGCCTCTTCAGAATTAGGTGAAGGTTTAAGCATTGCAGTGCAAAATATTAAGACTTTTGAAGGGGAGGCTTATATTCCTCACCAGGCCCTATTGCTGTCACTGTTCCTTTTCCATATCTTTCTTTCCCAAGTTGTTCCTTGAAACGTGTCACCGTGTAATTTAATTCAGCATTGTCATTTATAGGCCGCTTAACCAAACAAAGCTGTAGGCGGCCAACATTATAATTTCACTTACATGGAATAAACATAATAAAATGTCTGACATCAAGACAGACTTAAAACAGGTATTTACAGAGGAGATAAGTTTTTAAAGACCATCACAACATAGAGTAACTTGATAGAGTTCTTAGTTGGACCTCTGCCTATGATGGTCCAATTTCATGTCTCTGTCAGGCGACAGTATTTTATTCTTGGAATCTCAAGTCTCAGGACAGAAAGTGATGGAGAACCTCTGAACGGATTAACAAAATATTTAACAAAATATTCAGGACAGAGATAATGCAATAGTTTAAAAATTAGGGTTAACAATTTAAACTCAAATGAACCCGTCCACTTTTAGCTCATAGAACTGTTTGGAACAGCTTAAAAAAAAAAAAAGAATAACAAGTGGTGTAATCAAGGACTTGTAGGATTATCATTTATCCAAAAAGGTGGAGTGAGATTAAATTGAGGAAGGCAGCTCTGTAGGGCCCAGATGATCCAAAGCCCCGCACTGTTCCGAACAGCGCTCTAAAAATAGCGCTGGAACAGCGCAGGGCTTTTCTGCATCGATGATCAAAGATAATGCATGCAAATCTAAGCAGCGCAATTATCTTACATAGTAACATAGTAGATGACGGCGGAAAAAGACCTGCATGGTCCATCCAGTCTGCCCAAGACAAACTCATATGTGTATACCTTACCTTGAATTTGTACCTGTCCTTTTCAGGGCACAGACCATATAAGTCTGCCCAGCAGTATTTCCCGCCTCCCAACCACCAGTCCCGCCTCCCATCACCGGCTCTGGTACAGACCGTATAAGTCTGCCCTCCCCTATCCTCGCCTCCCAACCACCACCCCCTCTTCCCCCCAACTGCTCCGCCACCCAATTTCAGCTAAGCTTCTGAGGATCCATTCCTTCTGCACAGGATTCCTCTATGCATATCCCACGCATGTTTGAACTCCGTTACCGTTTTCATCTCCACCACCTCCCGCGGGAGGGCATTCCAAGCGTCCACCACCCTCTTTGATTATCATGTAGAAGTGTGGGAGAATTGTGCCGAGCATGCACTCAGCACAATCCTCCTGCTCTTGTTTGACAGGTCTGGGCTGTCAAAAGCCCAAACCTGTCAAACAGCCTGCCCCAAGGCATGGGAGGAGCCAGCATTTTTAGTGCACTGGCCCCCCTGACATGCCCCAAGGCCCAAACAACGGGGGCTGAAGGTCCGGTGGGTCCCCAGCCTCCCCCCCCCAAACCCCCAGAAAATGTTGTTGCCGTCGCCGGCCAAACGCTCTCCCACCCAGCGATGGGGGGGGGGGCCGGAGGTCCGGTGGACCTCCGGTCCCCCCCCCCCCGATGATCCCACCCCTTCCATGCTTTTGATCATGAGGGCCTAGAAGTGTTACAAGGGCAGCATATTTCCAGCCAGTTCCTGACTTCCATCTTCCCCGCTGCCTCACAAAAGCAGGCTGCAGATCGCTCCTGCCTTCCTCCTCCTCCTATCCCTAATGAAGGGTAATTGATTTGCTGAATCTGGGAGGGGCTGTAGCCCCAGTCAGTCTTATCCCACTGGGTGCACAACTAAATAGTTTATGAGGTAATTAGTATTTTAATGCCTTCTCTAATGAGCCTTCTCTGTCATGGAAATCCCCCGAGGGACCCTTGATTGGTTTCTTCAGACCCAACAAAGAGGGAAGAGTCACAGTTCAGAGATTCAAAGAGAGGACATAGGGCCATTTTTGGTGCTGTGCTCCTCAGTCCTTGAGCCTTGTCAGTTTAACTCTTTGTGGCTTGCATGTTGGTGGTTGTTTCAGTTTTGCCACTTTTTTTCAGTTTCCCTTAGTTGCTCTGTGTGTACTTTCCTTAGAAAAACACAATCCTGTTTTCAATCTGTAGCATACTGTACCTTCAGGGGCTGCAACCTGATCCCTCTCAGCTGTTCAGTAGATAACTAATGGTGTATCACTCAGGCGGTCATTTTTAGTTGCTCCTGGCTGCAGGCTTCCTGTGATTCCTAGCCTGTATTGGACTCGAGAGAATGGCTGGTCATGGTGGATCTCCTTGGTGTCAAGCTGAGCTCGCTTGGGTGGTGGGCATAGGCGCATAAACGTCCAGTGCCAGAGTCATCACCTGATGTGCACAATGTTCAGCTTTTAATTTGCACTCTAGGATTGGGTGTGCACTTTAGAGCTGTGATTCAGTGAGAGATGTGGTCACACTATAATCTCATGCCAAGTGATTGCATTGTGAAAATCATCACACTACATTTCTGATGTCCATTTCCTTCCTGCTGTCATATGTCTTACTCCTTTGCCATACCTGCTGGATTTTGGTACAGGGAGTTTCCTGTTCCTTCTTTGCATCCTTGCTGTTGTATGCTGCCACAATTGCTGCAAGGCCTGATGAGTGGGCATGTGTGACGCTTTTGCAAAGGCCACAGCTTATGGTAAGGTTGGTGTCCACAGACTTTGTGTTCCAGGATAGTTCTGTCTGAGCTCTGTCTACAAAAGAACTGTCCCCCAGCACAATTAGCAGAACGGCATTGCTTGTCTAGTGACTAGCAGTCTACTAGTTACAAAAAAATGCAGTGTTTCAGGAAGTTTTCCATAATTGCAGTTTGATTTCTAGGACTAAAATCAGCTGTATCAGGCTGGTAGTGCATTCTCCTGGCTCATGTTGACATGTAGCAGACAGTAGTGATGGGACAGCATTGCTGTTCTGCACATTTTAAGGGGGCGGGGGCCAATTTTGGGCAAGTCACTTAACCCACCATTGCTCCAGGTACACAATAAATACCTGTATGTAATATGTAAACCCCTTTGATTGTAACCACAGAAAGGCAGTATATTAAATCCCATCCCCTTTCTTTTTCTATAAATGGGCTCCTCTTTTTAGGTGCTTTGCACTGACAACCTATTCCACAACAGTATCTGGGCGCTTAGATTTCATTCTATTACTATAACCTAGCATCAGCATGTCTTACATTTAGGTGCCCACTGTTAGCATCAGCCATAGACCTGGTGTAACTGTGAATGCCTAAATGTGACAAGGGTGTGTGTAGGTTACAGTATTCTGTAAGTTAAGTGTGTAAGTGGATGCCCTGCCCATGCTACGCCCATGTGAATGCTTCCTTGCATTTACACGCTATGACGCTTACACGCATCCTTACAGAACACCACTTAGGAGCTCATTTTCAAAAGAGAGAAACATCCAAAAAGTGGCATAAATCTGCTTTTGGACGTTTTTCTCACAAAAATGTCCAAATTGGTATTTTCAAAACCAATTTTTTAGATATCTGCTTTTTTCTGTGAAGTCCATCAGAAGTGCGTTCAAATCACAAGGGGGCATGTTAGGGGCAGGATCTGGGCATTCCTAATACTTGGACGTTTTTCAGCCATAATGGAACAAAACAAAACCACCCAGGACTAAAACTAAGACTTTGTGAGTTAGACCTGTTTTTATAGCGAATAAGACACAAAAAAGTGCCCTAAATGACCAGATGACCTCTTTTTACTCCCTCAGTGGTCACTAACCCCCTTCCAACCCCCCCCCCCCCCAAAAAAAAAAATGTGATTTAAAACATTACTTGCCTGCTTCAGATGTTATACTCAGGTCCATTAGAACAGCATCCAGGTCCCTGGAGTAGTCTAGGGGTGGGTGCAGTGCACTGTAGACAGGTGGACCCGGGCCCATACCTACCCCTACCTGTTACACTTGTGGAGGAAACAGCCCTCCAAAACTCACCAGAAACCCATTGTACCCATATATAGATGCCCCCTACACTCCATAAGGGCTATGATAGTGGTGTACAGTTGGGGGTTGAGGGGCTCAACAGACAAGATAATCGAGCAGTGGTGAAGAGAGGCTGAGAAGGCTAGGGCTTTTCAGCTTGGAGAAGAGACGGCTGAGGTGAGATATGATAGAAGTGTATAAAATAATGAGTGGAATGGATCGGGTGGATGTGAAGCGACTGTTCACGCTATCCAAAAATACTAGGACTAGAGGGCATGAGTTGAAGCTACAGTGTGGTAAATTTAAAACAAATCGGAGAAAATGTTTCTTCACCCAACGTGTAATTAGACTCTGGAATTCGTTGCCGGAGAACGTGGTACGGGCGGTTAGCTTGACGGAGTTTAAAAAGGGGTTAGATAGATTCCTAAAGGACAAGTCCATAGACCGCTATTAAATGGACTTGGAAAAATTCCGCATTTTTAGGTATAACTTGTCTGGAATGTTTTTACGTTTGGGGAGCGTGCCAGGTGCCCTTGACCTGGATTGACCACTGTCGGTGACAGGATGCTGGGCTAGATGGACCTTTGGTCTTTCCCAGTATGGCACTACTTACTGTATGTACTTATGCACTGCAGTGCCCCCTATGGTGCCCTATTGCTTTCCTGAGATGTCTGGGGGACCAGTCTACAAAATGCTGGCTCCTCCTACATTCCAATGGCTTGATTTTGTGCATTTTGCACTTGGATGTTTTGTTTTCGAAAATGGACCAAAAACAAAACATCCCAATCACAAAACCTTGTTCAAAACAGTATTTTTTGGGGGAAAAAAAAGATAGACATTTTTCTTTTTTGAAAATGATCTTCTTTCCTATTCAAATTTTGGACTTTTTTTGCAAAACATCCAAAGTCAGACTTAGACGTCATATTGAAAATGCCCTTCCACATCACTCTGCTGCCATTTATGCGAAAGTGCCAGTATTCTGTATATTTTGTGTGTGCAAATGGCGTGTAAATACAGGCATCCTGTTATTCATGAAACTTGCGTTTATAAAATTATTCCTGTGAAGGGCAATTCTACGTGTTCCATTTTACATGCATAAAATGCCACATATTACCCTCTTCCCCAACCACAGTCAGACATGTGTAAAAAGCATGGGCAGTGACAACACATGTACTTTTACATGACCCAGTTGCTTGCCACTGTTCCCTCTAAGCTGAGCGAATGTCCTCCAATTGGCATTGCTGCCGGGGGGGGGGGGGGGGAATGGTGCTTCACTATTGTGTTTTCAACCACTACAGAATGGCAGGTTCTTTGGAGTCCTGCAAAACTTGCCTGTCCATCACTATTGAAAATGTGATAGTGAAACAGCACCACCCACTGGCAAGACTGTAAGTGGAGGACTCCCGCTCAGCTTACAGGGAACAGTGGTACACGCCTGTTGTATGTTTTAGGTAGAGCACAAATCCTGATTTATTCATGTATATTATGTGTATATATTTATGCCTTCTCTTGAGTCTTTATTTTAGACACAGTTTATGTAGGATTTGTGCACAGATTTATAAAGAACTTAAGTACGAATAGATGCTCTGTTATAAAATGCCTCTCAGTGGGATTGGGAGTAGAATGAGACCTGAGGGCCAGAGAAGCTTTGCAAGCATTTTAAAACTTTTCTGTTTCAAAAGCTCTTAACTAAATCCAGTTCTTGTAAATGTTTCATTTCAATCCGTTTCCTTCACCATTCTAAAAGGTCTTGAGCTCAATGCTGTTGGGTAAAGGCGGTCTAGAAATGTCGATATTAGATGAGATTAGAAGCTGACAGGAGGAAACAAAATTTGATAGATGTACTCCATGGACTAAATTGCCAAAGGTGGCCTTTATTTCCTAAATGTTTGTGTGCTAGAGACATGGGAAGCTTGTCTATGTATGCGAGCCAGAGTGAGACATGTATATATGAGAGAGAATGGGGCTGATTTTCTGTGCTTTTGTGACAGAGGCGGAGGTTGTGAGTGGTCTTCCTTTGTTTGGGTGAGACAGGGAGGCTGTGAGGCTCATTTTCATTGCACATAGACTTACAAAGTTATGTAGCTTATTATGTAATTTTGTAAGTCTAAGTGCTTTGAAAATGAGTACCTGTGTGGTTGGTGAAATTAGAACATAAAAATATAACTGTTGCCATACTGGGACAGACCAAAGGTCCACCAAGCCCAGTATCGTGTTTCCAACAGTGGCCAATCCAGGTCACAAGTACCTGGCAAGATCCCAGAACAGTAAAACAGATTTTATGTTGCTTATCCTAGGAATAAGCAGTGGATTTTCCCCAAGTCCATCCTAATAATGGCTTATAGACCTTTAGGAAATAATCCAAACTTTTTTTAAAACCCTGCTAAGCTAACTGCTTTTACCACATTCTCTGGCAAAGAATTCCAGAGTTTAATTACTCATTGAATGAAGAAATATGTTCTCCAATTTGTTTTGAATTTACTACTTAATAGCTTCATTGTGTGCCCCCTAGTTCTGATATTTTTGGAAAGAGTAAACAAGCGATTCACGTCTACCCATTCCACTCCACTCAGTATTTTATAGACCTCTATCATATCTCCTATCAGTTGTCTCTTCTCCAAGCTGAAGAGCTCTAGCCGCTTTAGCCTTTCCTCCCCTTTATCATGTTCCTTTTCTAATTCTGCTATATCTTTTATTTTGATATGCGGTGCAATTCTGCTCACTGCATATACAAAAAAAGACATGTAGTGGCTGCACCATGGAGTGATACAAAGGTATTATAACTTTCTCATTTCTAATAATTCCTAACATTCTATTTGTTTTCTTAGCCACCACTTTACACTGAGTAGAGGGTTTCAACGTATCATCAACAATGACACCTAGATCCTTTTCCTAATTGGTGACTCCTAATGTGGAGCCTACTGACCACTTAAACCTACTCTCTCTGTTTTCTAGTTTTTAAACCAGTTTTAATCCACAATAGGATATTACTTCCTATACTGTGACTAATTTCTGCTGGAGTCTTTTGAAAATGCAGATACACAATATCGACTGGCTCACCTTTAACCACATGTTTATTCACCCCTTCAAAGAAATGTAGGATACCCCAAATGAATTTGCATGAGAGAGATTTATATACCTACTACCTCCACTGCATGCGAATCTCTCTCGTTCATATTCTTTAGGGGTATCCTGAAAATCTGACTTGTTGGCAGCCCTTGAGGACAGGGAGTGAAAACTAACCCTCTAATTGTATAAAATACGTCAAATATTGTGTGCGCAAATGTTGCTATGTGCCCAATTTGTGTGTGCAATTAATTGAATGAAGAGGTAATTAGCTGCGATAATTTGTTTTAATAAGCAATTATTGGCACTAATCAGATTTAATTGGAAATTAGACACATAAATTTAGGTGTGAGATCTGCACCTAAATTTTATACTAGAGTAAAAAAAAAAAGGGGGGGGGGGATCAGACATGGGAGGGTCATGGGCGAAATGAGGGCATTCCTAGCATTTACACGTGTACTTATAAGGGGTGCATGCCTTATGTAGGTATGGACTTTCTGGAACAGCCAAGTCATCACTTATTTTCAGTGGCGTTCCGAGGGGTGCTGACACCCGGGGCGAATCGCCGATGTGCCCTGCCCCCCCTCGGGTGCAGCGCCCCCCCCCCCCCCGTGCAGCGCGACCCCCCCTGGCAAAGAGACACCCCCTCACCCTGGCAAAAGAACCCCCCCGGGTGCACGCCGCTGGGGGGGTGCCGCGCGCTGGTCAGCGTCGTTGGTTTCCATGCTCCCTCTGCCCCGGAACAGGTTACTTCCTGTTCTGGGGCAGAGGGAGCATGGAAACCAACGACGCTGACCGGCGGACCGCCTCCACCGCCCCTCCCCCCCCCCCCCCCCTGGTACGCCACTGCTTATTTTCACAGCTCTCCATAAGCAATTGCAGCTGTGTGGGGCAATGGGTGAAAATGTACAGCTTGGCAGGGTGTTGCATTGTAGACCTTAGTTTTATGACTCTCTCAATAAAGTGACAATATGGAAAGAAAAGAAATACTAAGCCTGCAGAAAGGAGAAACGTGTGCTTTCATTTTTCATTAGAAAGGCTAAGTAACTTATGTTTATGTGGCTAAATGAAACTTTTGTAAGCTGCCCTGCACTACAGCTGCATGAATGGTGGTATTGTATCAGGGTGAAGTCACAGCCTAGCTGACACTACATGATGCACTAGATCCTTCTTAAAGGAGCAGGCAGCGGTTTTGTAGGCAGCACAGTAACTTCAGGCATCAGATGGCAAGAGCATTGCTTGGTACTCGCTTGTTATGACTTGATCCATGTCACATTTGATTTCTTCTGCCTGAGAGATGCACACTGACTCCTTTTATTGCATTTCTTTACTCTGAAAAGTTGCAGTAAAGAAAACATTTTTTTAAGAAAATAGAGGGTTACCAGGTATTTTATTTTAAAGAACTGACTCAGCCTCATAAAGAATGATTGTTTCAGTTTGGCTTCATCTTTGCATCGAAAGGAGCATATGCAAATATTCAACATAATCCAGTATTTTTGAGTCAATTAGAATTAGGCAATGAAAATGAACCCTTTTAAAGTCTAGTGTGAAAACAAGAAGTTCTTGTTCAGTTTGGGTTTTAGCTATGTTTCATGTCAGCAGAATAAGAGTTTGCAATGGCATACTAACCTGTCAATACTGTCATCTGTCATTAAAGCTCTGAAAGATAGTGGTTCCATATCTGGGATCAGGACTATGTGTGGTCACAGAAGACTAAGATGTAAATCAGAAGACCCTCAATCAGAAAACCCAATTGTACTGTAATGTGTCCAGCTGTAATTCTGGTATTATCTGAGGAATTCTGAAGATTTAGGGCAAGTGATATAGAATGGCTAAACGTGAATTGATTTTTTTTACTCTTTCTAAAAGTACAAACACTAGGGGACACTCAATGAAATATGTAAGTACATTTAAAACAAATAGGAGGAAATATTTTATCACTCAACGAATAGTTAAGCTCTGAAACTCATTGCCGGAGGATGTGGTAACAGCGATTAGGGTATCTGGGTTTAAAAAAGGTTTGGACAAGTTCCTGGTCTATAGTCTGTTATTGAGATAGACATGGGAAAGCCACTGCTTGCCCTGGGATTGGTAGCATGGAATGTTGCTGCTATTTGGGTTGCTACCAGTTACTTGTGACCTGGATTGGCCACTGTTGGAAACATGATACTGGGCTAGATGGACCATTGGTCTGATCCAGTATGGCTGTTCTTATGTTTTTATTTATGTTGGGCAAAATTAAAGGAAAAGGTTGCTATTGATTCCTCAGGCAATGATGCTGGTTTGTGGACTCTTGCCTCCTTACCACTGGGCTGCCTTCCTCACTGTCCTTCCTTGATTTTTCTGCCACAGTAGGGAGTGGTTATTGCACAGAGCAGTTCCTCAGTATATAGTGCTGCTGTTAGTGCATGCCAGGGGTGTAGCTAGGTGGGGCCATGGGGGCATGAGGCCTCACAGATTTAGCCCTGGATCCTCTACTTTCAACCCCCCCCCCCCCCCCCGCTGCCAACCCTCCGCCGCCACCGACCCACTCCTGCCACTTTAGATCCCCCCTCCCACCGCCACCAACCCACTCCTGCCACTTTTGATCCCCCGCCACCAGCGCCAGGTACCTTTGCTGGTGGGGGTCCTCCTGACGTCCTGCGTGCACATCCTGTATGTAGCCCCGTGCACGACGTGGATGCAGGACGTCAGGAGTCAGGACTGACAAACAGATAAGCGAAGGCACTGGAGGCCAGCGCTGAAGAAGACTTCGGCTGGTGGGGGTTGGGGACACCTGCCAGCAAAGATACCTGGAGGCGGCAGGGGGGGGTCGGGGGCTGGGGGAGGTGGGCTAAACTGGGCCCCCCACCTCGGGCTCTGGGCCCCCCTCCCACCAAGGTCTGGCTATGCCCCTGGTGCATGCATTAAATTCTTAATTCTATGTATTTATTTATTGCACTTGTATCCCACATTTTCCCACCTATTTGCAGGCTCAATGTGGCTTACAAAGACCTGTTATACCAGGGTAAAGAATACAATTGGTGTTACAAAGAAATCAGGAAAAACAAGAGGATCTGGTCAAGCAGTTATAGAAAGAGACATTCTGAATAAAGGTGGGTAGGTGTTGTGTTATAGTTAGTTATGGATTATCGTGGTAGGCCTTGTTAAAGAGAGAGGTTTTTAGAGATTTGCGGAAGTTAGTTAATTCGTTGATCATTTTCAAGTGTGTTGGTAGTGCATTCCACAGCTGCGTGCTCTTATAGGAGAAGCTGGTCGCATGTGTAAGTTCTGGGGAAGTGTAGGTTAAGAAAGGCGCTAAAAGTTGCACACACAAATTTTGGTGCATGCTCAATTTGCTCGTGCAATTTAATTGACAAACATGCCAGTTATCGGCACTAATTGGCATAAATTTAAATTTGCATGCCCATCTTTAGGCACTGGGATCTGAAAAGGGACGCAGCCTTGGGAGGGGGAATGGGTGGATCAGGGGCATTCCTGGAATTTGGATGCAGTTTTACTTGAAAGGTATTAATATAGAAACAAATCTCTTCCAGAGAAAGGGAAATGATAAAACTAGAGAACATGAGCCAAGGTTGCAGGGGTGGTAGACTTATGAGAAATGTCAGGAAATTCTTTTTCATGGAGAGGGTGGTCGATGCTTGGAATGCCCTCCCGAGGGAGGTGGTAGAGACAAAAACAGTGACGGAATTCAAAAAGGCATGGGATGAACACAGAGGAGCTCTATTTAGAAAATAGATGGTAGACAACAAAAATAAATTAAAAAATAAAATAACCTTAAATGGCTGCAGGGGTGGATGTGTAAGTAACACTTGTACAGCTACTCCAGCTGTAAAGAGCTAAGGCTGGTACCGGGCAGACTTTGTAGGTCTGTATCTGTATATGGCTATCTGGTTTAGGATAAGCTGGAAAGGGCTTCAATGGCAACTTCAGCAGCTGGAACCGATGATAGTGCTGGACAGACTTTTATGGTCTGGATCCTGCAAATTACAAGATGAATTTGGAAAGGCTGGCATGGGCTTTGATGGCAACTCCAGTAATTGGAACATAAGGATAGAGTCTGGCAGACTTCTATGGTCTCTGTCCCAGAAATGCCAAAGAAAACTCCTGATAAAGTGTATAATATCACTTTCATTGTTGATTTAATCATGAATTGATAATGAGTGTGACTGTTGGGCAGACTGGATGGACCATTCTTCACTTACTATGTTACTATAAGAATTTACACTAGGTTTTACTTGGTGTAAAGCCTCCTGCCCAAAATTGGCCATAGATGCCAGCACCAAATTCTATTATATAAACGGCACCCAACTCTGAGCACCATTTATAGAATGAGTTTGATAGCATTAATTTTACACAGAATTTAGTCCTAAATGCATAGAGCAGGTGTGATAAAAGTACAGCTTAGTGCAAGGCAGTATCTCAAACATCTGCAGATTTGACCATGTGCAATTGATTCATGAAAGTTTTCCCACCCACATTTTGCTGTATAAAATACATAATTCAAAATGCATTAAAATATCTTTATTTTTATTTATTTACTCTGTATTTGATAATACCACCTTTTGAAATGCAAATATATCAAAGCGGTGTAGAGTCAAGATAATAAATGAAAACAGAACAGAAAAGAGACAAAACAGGAACGGACAGGAAAAGATGAGAGTACACAACAAAAATTATCTGAGACAAGGTAAAAAAAAGAACAACAACAAAGAAAAAATGAAATACCTTCTGAAGCCCCAGAAATAGAAGGAATAACCAGAAATTAGTCAGTGACCTGAAAATTATGATTCAAATGACCAAGAGCAGTTTTGAATCTTGTGAAAGAGCATTCTTGGACTAAATATACAGTCAAGAAATTCCAGGATATGGGAACTAAAGAATAAAAAGCTTAATTCTACTTGTGATGAGAAGCCAATACTGCTCTTTGGAGAGGCGTAACATGGTCAGAACATTTGACATTGTCTAGAAGTTTAACTGAGGTATTCTGAAGAAGGTAAGTACACAAAAATGAACAGTGGGAGCTCCCACTAGTAAAGGAATTAGTGTAATTAAATCTATACACAAGTGCATGCATTACTTTTAAAGCAGGCATGTCCACGGATGATTTAAGAGAGCACATCTTCCTTAGAGCCAGGAATGATTTCTTCACAACAGAGGAAATTTGGAGGTTTTTTTTCACTGATCTACGCCACATACACTACACCTGAGCTTCCCAAACCTATCCGGTATGAAATAAATTTACATACATTTTCATATACTGGAACACAGTTTATGTACATTTATTTCATGCACAGTCATTGTGAATATCCTGAAAACCCAAATGGCTGTGGGATCCCAAGACAGGATTGGGAAGCCTTGATCTAAGCTGTTAGTATGAAGGGGGTTAGAGATGTAGCCTGCTCTAAGATGATAGAGACCTCTAGTGGTTCCGGTAAAGCAGTGCACTTTGACTTGTGGATTCTTCAGTTTTCATTACTAAGGGGCCCTTTTACTAAGGCGCGCCTAAAAGTGGCCTGTGCTGGTGTAGGCGCGTATTTTGGATGCTCACTGGTCCATTTCCTCAGCACACCTGGGAATAAGGCTTTTTTTTTTTGTGCCTGAAAATGGACGTGTGGCAAAATTAAAACCAGCATGCGTCCATTTTTGGCCAGAGACCTTACTGCCACCTATTGACTTAGCAGTAAGGTCTCACGTGCTAACTGGGCGGTAAGCGTTCAACACTCGTAAACTGCTGATTACTACCGGGTCAGCGCCACGTGGTAGAAAATAGAAAATATTTTCTACTGTGTGTTTTGGGCATGCTCCAAAAATAGAATTACCACCTGGGGTACACAGTAGCCGGACGGTAGTGCCAATTTGATGCGCATTGGACGTTCATAGGCGCCTACGTGCCTTAGTAGAAGGGTCCCTGAATGAGGGCTGTCCTCACCATTGAGGTAATGTTGACACCCCCCCCCCCCCCCCAACATACACACACACTTCTGAAGTGAAGCAGGGGTTGGTATAAAACCCTGGCATTGTTTGAAATCTCCTTGTCTTTATTGCACTGTGTAATGAAGGGGAAGGTCTTTGGTGAGCCCAGCCACTGCACCAGGAGGATCAGAAAAGTAGTGAGAAGTGGCAGGGGTTGCTTAGACTTCTGCATTTGTGTGGCAGTATAAACTGGAGAGAGAGACCAGCACACTGTCACTTCTAAAAAGAAAGACAGAGGAGTCTAGCAGCTGCTTAATGTAGGAAACAGTGAGGAGCCTCTAGTCCAGGGAAAGAAGACCACTCTGTTGACATCTATTGGAGCTGAATAATGAGGGTCAAGCAGCCCCTTGTGATCCTGGGCAAGTCACTTAACCCTCCGTTGCCCCAGGTACAAAAACTAAGACTGTGAGCCCACTAGGGGCAGAGAAAGTACCCGTACATAATATGTAAACTGCTTTTGTTTTACCACAGAAAGGCGGTAATGAAAAGTGCATCTAGGACCATGTCCGAGTTCAGTCCAGCTCTGAAATCATATATAAGAGAGAGAGTCTACTGAGGCGGGGAGTGTTCTTGGGGAATTTAGTGACTGCAAGTGTCTGTTAATTTTTGCTGTCTGCGTATGTTTTGCTGCAGCTGTTACACTGAGCTTAAAGGAACAGACTTATCTTTGAGTAAACATTTTGGTTGAGAACCCAAATTCTGGCCTGCACTGAGTTGAGCGCTAGTGGAAGAGTGGAGTGTGTGGTATAATTTGCCAACAGCCCCCAGTTATAGTGATAAAGACTTGAGCCCACACAGGTGTCAACTCCATAACAGGGTGACCCATAGAATAGAGAGCTGCACGGGAGCGGGGTTAGCAGGATGGACCCGGGCCCCCACGGAAGTGTCAGGGAGTCAATTCTTGCCTCGCCTCCCCTCCAGTCTTGGGTGCCCTCCCCAAATGTACCTCAGTATATCCTGGTGGTATATTGGCATCTTATGGGCAGGAAAGATCCCCACACTTTCCTGCCACTGCCTCTGTTTCTTTAAAATGGCTGCTGAGACATCAAGCAGCAGCCTCACAAGACTTCTGCAGAAGCCGCATTGGGGGGCGGGAGGGAGCGAGGGGGCTGTAAAAAGGGAGGGAGGAAGCTGGAAAAAATTTTAGTAAGGAAAACATGCATGGAGAGAAAAAGGGGAAATAGAGCACATGGGATGAAAGGGGGTGGGAGAGGAGAGGGGGACATGCTGCTCATGGATGTTTGCTTTTTTGGAAGTGTGCATCTTTGAAAATGTTTTATCAAGAGGAGTGTGGAAGAAAATGCATTTATGTTACTTTTACTAGTATTTATAGAACTTGGCTTTCTTGGGGGTGGGAGGAGTCAAGGCAACTGCGGTGAGGTGCAGTGCGGAGGGGGCGGGACTAGGTGGGCCAGGGTGGGAATGGAGGAGATTACTTGTGGCGGGGACAGGTTATATTCCTGCAGGGATGTGTTAGATTTCTGTGCTCATGCAACACTCTACTGTGGAAACCTTTTTTATAAAAGAATGTAGGTGCCTACGTCATTTCCAGAATGCTAGTATAACTGGATATACATGTGGTTAACATTTAGGCTTGGGGGCTGCTAAAAGTTAGGCACCATAAATCTAAGCACTAAGCCAGTATTCTATAATGGCTAAATCCAGCGCACTCAATTACGTCACGATAATACCAGGAATAAATGAACGCATCTAAATGTGGCGTCCTGTATGCAACTGACAGTATTTTATTAACTGTCCGTGACCCTTAACCATGGCCAGCCCAAGGCAAGATGCCGTCTGAGGCAGAGCTAAGATGCCGCCCCCCCCAGGCCGAGATGCTGCCCCCCCCTTCCTACCTCCAGCCTGTTCGCGGCATTTACCTGTTTTGTCACGTTCTAAACCCGGCAGCAACTCCCATACGCTGCCCTGCCGCTGGTACCTGCCTCTTCCCTTTACTTTGGCTGCCTGAACCTCTGACAAAACAGGAAGTTACATCAGAGAGGCAGCTGCAGTAAAGGGAAGAGGCGGGTGCCAACGGCAGGGCAGCATATGGGAATCGCTGCCAGGTGTGGAACGTGATGAAACAGGTAAATGCTGCGAAGGGGGAGATCCTGCTCCTGAAGAGTGCTGCCTGAGGTCCCCGCCTCAGGTGGCCTAATGGTCAGGCCACCCCTAACCCTTGCAATATGCCTCAGCCCACCCATGCCCCTGCCACATGAATGCACCCCTTGCAGTTGCGCACTGGAACATGTAGCGTTTATCACAGCTTAGTAAAAGGATCCCTAACGTGTGCTGCATCTAAAAATGCCTTACCACAGGGCATGCTCATGTGTCCCGTGGTAATTTTGGGATTGGAATGCGCTACCTATATGCTAAAAAATAAAATTTATTTTTTTAGCGCTGTGAACAGGTCTGGGGGCGGAGAGTGCACATGCTGTGTGCTAATCAGTTAGCGCAGCTGCATTGGTACGTGCTAACTGATTAGCATGTGAGCTCTCACCGTCTAGAAAATAGGTGGTGGTAGGGATTCACGCACTAATGGGAAAATTAGCATGTGGCCATTAATACAGAAAGTAGAAAAATCAGCCATTTTACCCTTGCAGAAAAATGGCCTTGGTGCACGAAATTGACCCCTGTAAGGATGTGTTAAGGCCATTCTTTTACCACACTGAAACTGGGAAAAAAAATGAAACTCTAAAAATCATTAGGTTGAAACAAAGGGAGGAACGTCATTACATTAAACAGACGAGAACTTTGTTACATTTATGTGTGTGTCAGATCTAAGTAACACTTGGTACCTAAAAAGAGAAAACTAATTAACGAAATGACTGTGACTCTTGGAGGGTATGTTTACTAAGGGGTGTTAGCATTTCTAACGCGCCCTTAAATTTAAGGTGTGTTAAACGCTAACGCACCTATACATTTCTGTAGGCACGTTAGCATTTAGTGCGCGTAAAACATTTACACGCATTAAAAACACTAATGCGCACCTTAGTAAACATAAGCGTTGGTTGTACAGAATTGTCTGCATCATTGCTCCACTTCCTTTGTAGCTTTTGTAACTGCCATTGTAGGTGTGGAAGTTACATGCTGGATTGACCCCTAACTTGGTAGTCTTAAGTGCTGCAGCTATCGTGTGTAACTCGCAGTATTTTGTAAGTTGCTTGTGCAAGTTCGAGCCCTTTGTACACCCCCTTGCAATGAAACCCTTAATACATTTTATCTGGTAGTTTCAGATTCATGAACTATCGTGCATATGATGATAAAACAAGGAAAAGGTCCCAAATATCAGAAAGGCAATTGATCCGCAAACTCCAAGATGGAAATGACAATAGCAGATGAGTGATAGATAAACAAACTTTATTCATGCATCGCGATGCAAGGAGTTTGATATTTGCATGAATAAAGTTTGTATATCTATCACTGATCTGCTATTATCATTTCCAAAAACAAGGCAAAGACCAGAAAACAAAAACAAAAATAGAACATTAGTTACAATATAATCAAAATGATGCAGAAAAACAAAATTAAATAAAAGACGATGACGTTAAACAGGAATAAAACACAGCAAAAATAAATAAATAAATAATCATTACTTATAATCAGAGATGATGCCTCCAGTTAAGTGGCATTTTACGGAACAGTGCGTAGGTGGAATTTTGTACATGCCATCATTGTAAACACTTACGCGTATAATAAGAGCAGAAATGTTAGCACCTATGGTTCAGAATCGTTCTGACAGTGTATCCAGGAAGAATAACCCTCCATTATAAAGTTGCCCCCCTGAAGGTGTGCTACAGGTCACCAGAGTAAAACAACCCTGTAAGAACTACAGCAGACTAGCAGGGGTTAGACGGAAATATTCAAAAATGACCAAACTTCTACTTACAGATATTTTTTTTACACAGCAGCATCTGGAAAAAATGTACAAGGGTGCGAAGACCAATAAAAGCTATTGCAGACTACATCTCAGACCGTTTGGTGCCACATTGATGAATCTATTAAGAAATAATTGTCCTTTAGCTATAAAAAAAAAAGTGGCCATGATGGCTGCCTTTGAATACCACTGATATAGACAGATCAAAAGATGGTGTACACAGTTCGCAGTAGTGCATCACTTACTCAAAGCTATAATTCTCTACAGCTTCAGGAAAGAGCAAACAATTACACGGGTGGGAGGGGGTGCAATTATGCTAACAAAAGCTTATATGCAAGAATTTTGCCTGTCGGGCTAAATGAAAGAGTCGACCAGAAGTGCCGCTGCGGTTTGTGCATGAATCCTTTTTATTTCTTTATCTCTTTGTTTTATCTGCTCTTTAAGTATATTTGCTGTGGTTTTAAGAGTGAGCTCGCTGCACTGCAAGCCAACATTCAGTGTTAATGCGCCTTCGCTCCATTACTTTGTCACTGTCGAATTATACGTGTAGGATACTTAACTCTTCACTAACATTACATTGATACGGCAGACAAATGTACATTGCACTAGAAAGGGCTCTTAAGGCTTTATTTACCAAAATTCCTGACCCCTAGCAGAAAGTCATTAGCTGGCTCTTGGAAAGAAAAAGAGCATGTCCTGTATTAAAAAGAAAATGACCCAGATTGGGAGAAACTGAATGCATTCCTTTTTGTCATGATAAACCAGCCTCATGCTGAATTGTGTAACCTATTACCATCACTCTGATATGTGTGCTTTTCACTATCCCTTTCCCGATATAAAAACATAAGAGTAGCCATACTCGGTCAGACCAATGGTCCATCTAGCCCAGTATCCTGTTTTCAAACAGTGGCCCAGCCAGGTCACAAGTACCTGGCAGAAACCCAAATTGTGGCAACACTCCATACTACAAATCCCAGGACAAGCAGTTGCTTCCCATGTCTGTCTCAATAGCAGACTGTGGACATTTCCTCCAGGAACTTGTCCAAACCTTTTTTAAACCCAGATACGCTAACCACTGTTACCACATCCTCAAGCAGAGTTCCAGAGCTTACCTATTCGTTGAGTGAAAAAATATTTCCTCCTATTTCTTTTAAAAGTATTTCAGTGTAACTTCTTTGACTGTCCCCTAATCTTTGTACTTTCTACACCACTCAGGATTTTGTAGACCTCAGTCACATTTCCCCTCATCCGTCTCTTTTCCAAGCAAGGTCACTTTCTTGATACCACCACCATCTTGAATCAGGCAGAGCAAGCTGACTGAGCATGCTCACAACCAGGACTAGGTTCCTGTCACGGGTGCCCACAGGCATTGGGGAGGAAAAATAGGTTCCATTTACGCTAGTATTCTATAATGGCAGTTGTGCTTATCCCGGTGTCTTCACTTTTTTTGTTTTGTTTTATTCCAGTTTATTGTCATTGTCTTTGTTGTCATTGTTTGTTTTTCTACATCATTGCGGTTAGATGTAGATGTAACTGTTTTTGTTTTCTGTTTGTTTTAGATTTGTGGTCTTTTCCTTGTTTATCATATGCACGATAGTTTTAGGTTTATGAACTACTGGATAACATGTATTAAGGGTTTCATTTCTATTTATGCTGCAGTTGTGTTGCTTTGAATGATATCAATCAGGTTAATATTTAAAGGAATTTATACATTTAGGGGGGAGTTAACATGTTATTAGTAACTAGGTCTAATTGCATAAGATGAAACCTGTGCTAATTAACATGAGTTAGTGTTAAAATAGGACATTTTAATGGTAGCCTGCATTGATAACCTCACCACTTAATGTAGAAGTCCACTATTTGTGGATTTTTAGCAGCTCTATACCAGGGGGTGGGCAATCTCGGTCCTCGAGGGCCGCAACCCAGTTTTTCAGGTTTTCCACAATGAATATGCATGAGATCTATTTGCATGCACTGCCTCCATGGTAGGCAAATAGGGGTCCTTTTATTACGGTGCACTGAAAAATGGCCTGCGCTAGTGTAGGCATGTGTTTTGGACACGCATTCATTTTTCAGCGCACCTGTAAAAAAAATGCCTTTTTTTTTTGGCCGAGAAACGAGGTGCAACAGAATTAAAATTGGACACATCCATTTTGGGTCTAAGACCTCACCGCCACCCATTAACTTAGCGGTAAGGTCTCACGCATTAACCGGGTGGTAATCGTCAATGCGTGTACAATGCCCATTACAGCCCGGTTAGCACCGCGAACCAGAAAATAAAATATATTTTCCGGCACGCGTAGTGGACGCATGTAAAAAAATGAAATTACTTTCTGGGCCATGCTGTAGCCGGGCGGTAGTTCTGAATTGGTGCGCATTGGGTGCGCGTAGGCGCCTACTTGGCTTAGTAAAAGGGCCCCTCAGATCTTATAAGTATTCATTGGGGAAATCCTGAAAACCTGACTGGGTTGTGACTCTCGAGGACTCAGATTGCTCAACTTTGCACTATACAGATAGGCAGCCGTGCTGAATATACAGTATCAGTACAGCAGTGCTAAATACGTATATTTTTTAAATGTCATGGCCAGTGTTTAAAAAAAACAAAATGCTCGCCATCGGGTTTGAATATTGTTCTTAATTTATTGGCAAATGCTGCAGTTATGTGTCTATTTTAATGACAGTGACAGTAACATCCCTTTGTTTCTCCTCTATTATTAGACTCTGGGGAGAGTGTATATTTTATGTGATCATCTTTCAGTATCTTGGTACATTATGGTTTGTTTGTTTGTTTGTTTGTTTGTTTTTATTATTATTATCTATGTATGTTGTAATTTGCCCAGAATTATAGCTGATGCTAGCTATGAATTTTCAAAAATAATTTTAAAAGAATTGAAACTGACTTCATAATGAGTCCATGACCTGAAACTTACAGATAAATAACACGTTTATAGATGAGACGAGTCAGTGTTCTCATACCTGTATTCACACAATAGTACTCATAACACTGAAGAGAAGCCTGTAACCCAGTGGGTTCCGAACTGTGCGTCGTTATCTCAAATGGGGTCCCAAAAGCATCAGCTAGGATCACAAGTTCATCCCAATCTATTAAAAAACGAAAAAGCATCCTGTGGCTAGCTGATGTGAACAGCTACATGTGCTGCCTTGCTTAGAAGAGAGTGGTGTGGAGGGGCATAATCGAAAGGGACGCCCAAGTTTTGTTGAGGACGTCCTCGCAAAACGTCCCAATGGAGGAGCGGGGAAACCCGTATTATCGAAACAAGATGGACGGCCATCTTTCGTTTCAATAATACGGTCGGGGATGCCCAAATCTTGAAATTTAGGTCATCCTTAGAGATGGTCGCCCCTAGACTTGGTCGTTTCTGATTTTCGGCGATAATGGAAACCAAGGACGCCCATCTCAGAAACGACCAAATGCAAGCCCTTTGGTCGTGGGAGGAGCCAGCATTTGTAGTGCACTGGTCCCCCTGACATGCCAGGACACCAACCAGGCACCCTAGGGAGCACTGCAGTGGACTTCATAAATTGCTCCCAGGAACATAGCTCCCTCACCTTGTGTGCTGAGCCCACCAAAACTCCTCCAAAACCCACTACTCCCAACCATACACCACTACCATAGCCTTTATGGGTGAAGGGGGGCACCTAGATGTGGGTACAGTGGGTTTGTGGTGGGTTTTGGAGGGCTCGCTGTTTCCTCCACAAATGTAACAGGTGGAGGGGGGTGGCCCTTGGTCCGCCTGCCTGAAGTGCATTGCACTCACTAAAACTTCTCCAGGGACCTGCATACTGCTGTCCCGGAACTGAGTATGACATCTGAGGCTGGCAAAAAATATTTTGAAAGATATTTTTTGAGGGTGGGAGGGGGTTAGTGACCACAGGGGGAGTAAGGGGAGGTCATCCCCGATTCTCTCCGGTGGTCATCTGGTCAGTTCAGGCACCTTTTTGTGCCTTAGTCGTAAGAAAAACAGGACCAGGTAAAGTCGTCCAAGTGCTTTTCAGGGACGCCCTTTTTTTTTCCATTTTGGGTCGAGGACGTCCATATGTTAGGCACGCCCAAGTCCCGCCTTTGCTACGCCTCCGATACGCCCCCTCAAACTTTGGCCATCCCTGCGACGGAAAGCAGTTGGGGACGTCCAAAATCGACTCAATTATACCAATTTGGACGACCCCGTGAGAAGGACACCCATCTTCTGATTTGTGTCGAAAGATGGACGTCCTTCTCTTTCGAAAATGAGCCTGATAGTGCCAGGCAGGGTTGTGAGAATATTCACTTACTAAAATGACCAAAAAAGTAGTTTTCTCGATAATTTATAATATCTATATATTTCTCATTTATATGGCATCATTTATGCCAGTGGTTCCTAAACCTGGTCCTGGAAGCACCCCCAGGTTTTCAGGATATCCACAATGAATATTCATGAGAGAGATTTGCATGCACTGCCTCCATAGCATGCAGACCTCTCTCATGAATATTCATGGTGGATATCCTAAAAACCTGACTGGCTGGGGTGCCTCCAGGACCAGGTATGAGAACCAGTGGTTTATGCTCTCTGTTCAGAATTACTGTTTTATAGCAAAGATACGAGTGCTGAACTGTAAGTTGATGTGCATATCTTATGTGAAGGAGAGATATCGGTAATTATGTACTTATGTGAGTGTGTGTGTTTCATAAGCTGTTGGGAGAACAACACTTTATATCTCTACTAGTAAAAAAGCCCCGTTTCTGATGCAAATGAAACGGGGGCTAGCAATGTTTTCTTCTGTGTGCATGTGGGAGTGTGTGTGTCCCTGCCCTCTGGCCTCTCTCCCCTCCCCCCTCTGAGTCCTTCACTGTTACAGAGCCAGCGATTTGATTTCGTGCTCTGCTGTTTTCCTTCACTGACTGTGTTACAGAGAGGGCGGGGCAGACACTCATAGGGAAACCGGATATCTCGCCCCCTTCACACTTCCGGCTGGAGGCTTCATAGAACGTTGGTGTTGCCTTTTATATAGAGAGATAATGTTATTCAATAGCTCATGAACCACCCTAAACAAATCTTTTGGAAGAATTCTTAGCCCTCAAAATCTAGTTAGAATAATACTCTGGCCTAGCCTTTTCAGCTAATATTTTTTTCAAACAGTGGGACCCGTACAGTATCTCCCTCAGTTCTGCTGTAACATTGTTCTTTTAGTTTGGTAAAGTTCCAATGAATATTCTTGGATAGTCACTGGGAAAGATCAATGCTTATTAAAAACAGTGCATGACAAGTGTCTGACTTCTGATCTCCTTCCAGTCCTGAGGATACATTCAGCCTTATTTTCGAAAGTGTTGGGCGCCCATATTTCGACCCAAATTGGGAGGTGGGCGCCCATCTCGCAAAGGCACCCAAATCGGTATAATCGAAAGCCGATTTTGGGCGTCTTCAACTGCAATCTGTCACGGAAGCGGGCAAAATTGACGGGGACGTGTCGGAGGCGTGGTGAAGGCGGGACTGGGGCATGTTTATCGACCGAGGAGAGATGGGCGCCTTCGGCCGATAATCGAAAAAAGAAAGGCGTTTTTACTGCGAATTTGGGTCATTTTTTGGACCCTTTTTTTTCACAAACAAGCCCCCAAAAAGTGCCCTAAATGACCAGAAGACCACCGGAGGGAATCGGGGATGACCACCCCTGACTCCCCCAGTGGTCACTAACCCCCTCCCACCAAAAAAAAGAACTTTAACAGCTTTTTTTTGCCAGCCTGTATGCCAGCCTCAAATGTCATACCTGGCTCCATCACAGCAGTATGCAGGTCCCTGGAGCAGTTGTTAGTGGGTGCAGTGGACTTCAGGCAGGTGGACCCAGGCCCATCCCCCCCTACCTGTTACACTTGTGCTGGTAAATGGGTGCCCTCCAAACCGCCCCCAAAACCCACTGTACCCACATCTAGGTGCCCCCCTTCAGCCATAAGGGCTATGGTAATGGTGTAGAGTTGTGGGCAGTGGGTTTTAGGGGGGATTTGAGGGGCTCAGCACCCAAGGGATGGGAGCTATGGATTTGGGAGTTATTTAAAAAATTTTAATTGTTACAAATGCCCCCTAGGGTGCCCGGTTGGTGTCCTGGCCTGTGAGGGGGACCAGTGCACTACGAATCCTGGCCCCTCCCACGACCCAATGCCTTGGATTTGTTCGTTTTTGAGCTGGGCGCCTTCGGTTTCCATTATCGCTGAAAAATGAAACTGCCCAGCTCAAATCCGCAAAAATCCGATGCATTTGCCGGGCACAAACTGTATTATCGAAAAAAAAGATGGGCGCCCATTTTTTTCGAAAATATGGTCTGTCCCGCCCCTTCACGTACCCGTTCTCGGACATAGATGCCCATGGATATGGGCGTTCGATTATGCCCCTCATTGTGCCCTAGTGGATGTCTACTGTGTGCTAGAGATGATGAATTTGCGCATATAAGAAAGCGTTTGCATGCACGTCCTGTACGGGGTTACATACAGGACGTGCATGGAGGACGTCAGGAGTCAGAAATAGATCAACAGCAAAGGCGCCGGAGTCGACTGGCGCTGAAAAAGACCGGCTGGCGGGGGTTGGGGACCCCCCGCTAGCAAAGGTGCTCCCCCACCTCGAGCTCTGGACCCCCCTCCCGCCAAGGTCAGGCTATGCCCCTGGTTTGCATGCATGTAAATAGTACAATTGGTAGCGTCACTGCAAGCACGTAAACTCAGGAGTAATTTTAGGAAATGCTTTTTCATGGAAAGGGTGATGGATTCCTGAAATGCCCTTCTGGAGGGAAGCCATGGGTTCAGAAATGATTATGGAATTCAGAAAGGCATGGGATACAAAGGTACAGAGGGTAAATTGTACAGAGTGGCAATTAAACTCTAACCATCTTACTGAGCATACTAGATGGACTATTTTGGACTTTTGCTACCATCATTTACAATGTTGTTTCGTTTCACCTTACACCTTGTAGGTATGTGAATGTAAGGAAAATGTTGTGTGGATTAGGATATAACAAATGGCATATATGGATGGTCTCATGGGCAAGTGGGCTCTCACATTTTTACACCTGAGGTGGATGGTCTAGATGTCCATGGGGCCAATGGGGATAGCCCGTTCAATCACATGGAAAAATATGCAAAATTCATTGGCTTTCAGATTAGTCCACTTGTTCACTGGTAAATATTGATTTTTTTTCCAAATATTTTTTGTTTTTCAGTTTTTTACATAATCATGACAAATGTGAAAAAAGTCATGTAGAAACAACTGGTTAACTATAAAAACAAAATAAGCAGAAACATATATAGTTCTCTGCTCAGACTATTTTTCAGGAATTTACTAGATATCTAATGTGTATGCACTAGATCCAAAGGGCTACAAATTGAAAAATGGAGGGTTAGCCCACTTGTCTGTAAGACTAGCCATGCATTGTATATGAAAATGGGAATGCAGGCCCAAGTGGTTTCTAAAATACTTACATTGCTATCCCCAATGGAAAAAGTGGGATTCACCCTCTAGATGCAGCTTTTACATGCAAAATATCAGCCTTACAAAGAGGATGTTAAAGAAATCTATTTGTATGGTTTTTTCCCAAGTGAAAAAAACATGTAAAGTCTGTCTTGAAAAATTTTGAAACTTTAATGAGAAGATCTCTGACAGTGGCAACATATCCTAGACTTCCTCTAGCTTCAGGTGGGAGTATGTGTATTTGGGCCTGAACGTTTTCCGAGGTGAATAAAAGGCGTGTGTGTATGAGTGTTTATGGATATAACTCTGGGCTGAGTGGAGGATGGTTGTTTCTTCGTGGTCTGACTACATTTTATTTTCGTTTTTGACAAACATCTATAGAATAGATGTTTGTATGAACAATGGCTATTTTCTTTTCTTGCTGTTTGGCTTGCTGAGTAAAAAAAAAATTTTTTTTGGATTAATCTGCCCTGTAATGCTGTTTTTCATCTTTGGTTTGCCTACCCGGAAACATTGTGCAGTGCTGCCTCTCTTTGTCATGACTGCTGCTGCTGTTGACCAAAGCAAAAACACACAGGGCCCCTCATGAAAATTATTTAAAAACAAAATAAATCCTTTTAGAGATGGAATACATTTTCAAAATGGCCAATGTGAACATTGGGTAACTTTGTGAATGACGGAAAAGGTTGTAGATTCGTTATCCACGATTGTTTTTGAAGTGTAATGGTATACCACTGTGGTAAAATGAAGCCTAATGAGAGAATAATTTTACTAATTTTCTAGAAGTGATTGTGTCTCCTCAATGAACAAAAAAATAATCTTAAGTGAGCAATTAAAATACTAATATTAGTGTAGATAGGAATAATTTTTGATTTAAGAAGATTTAATTAATTTAGTTTTAATTCAATGAGTCTCTATCTGTGATACTCACAACTCTCCAGGCCATCAGGAACTATGTCTGCCTATGCATAGGATTCAGCATGGGCCTGTTTCGTGCTCCACTGGCAGTGCTGAAAAGTGGTCTCACACCTTGAACCCAGTTCTTGATCTGTAGGGTGTAACTGGTCATGGTCTATAGAGAGCTACATATCCTTTCTCAGTCACAGAAGATCACTTATATGTTCACAGTGATGGAAAAGTAGCAGGCAGTCTCAGCCACCCATTGTGCCTCAGATTCAGCTCACACCCTGTGAGAGATGTGCAAATAATGTCAGGTTAGAACCAAACCAGGCAAATTTCAACCCAGTTTTAAAATCATCATGCTTTTCATATTTTGACCAGATCAAAGTTTTCTGGGGGATCTGAGAAAATTCAGTGCATATTCATTAGAATTTGTGGAAAGTTTACCTTGGGGGGGGGGGGGGGGGGGGGGGGGGGGGGGGGGTTGGCAAATGAACAAATATTTTTTTCAAGTTCCTCACATTAATTTGTAATCTTTGTAAAGTTTACACAACAGTGTGTGGAGCTGGACTGTCTTCAGATTAATTTGATACCTCAGGCTGTAGGGGTTTAGTTGACCTACCCTGGCCCATAGAATATCTTCAGTTTGTTTTTATTTTAAAAATCTGAGCCAGCTTTTGTTTCATTTTGTTTTTTTACTTGTATAACACCCTCCCCCCCCCCCCCCCCCCCCCCCCCGTATAACACTATTCATAACAATTTGGTACCAGGGTAAGATTTTCCCCAACTTTACATTTTTCAGGAAAAGCTTGTGAATGACCCTACACAGGGGCCCTTTTGCGAAGCGGTGGTAAGCCCAATGTTGGCTTACCACTTGCTAAAAGTGAAGTACCACTGGGCTACCGCATTGGCCCGGCATAGCTCCCTCCTGCAGCGTGCGCCATTTCCGGCGCTGCAAAAAAATATTTCAATTTTTGTAACGCCGTTGTGTACCTGGTGGTAATTAGACAGTGCTTCGCACAGCTCAGTAACTGCCAGATTAGCATAGGAGCCTCCCCCTGAAATGGCTGCTCGGCAAGTGCTTCATTTGCCACGTGGCCATTTCTTGAAAAAAAAAAAAAAGACCTACCTTTTACCCACTGTGGTAAAAGGGGGCCTTGGTGCACACCAAAAACACGCACTGACACCAGCGCAGGCCATCTTGTGCCGCAGCTTCGTGAAAGGACCCCACAGTTCTTTAGAGGAATACTTAATCTGCAAAACCTAGGTAGAATATTAATGGAAACAACTTTTAGCAAAGAGTCATAAGGGGACCAAGGCAACGCTGCATCAGCCAACATCTTGATGTCATATCTTTTATGCTGCATTTGCATAGCTCTGTCCAAGCCATGAGGTCAGCCACATAGCAAATTCATATCATAGTTTGGCATCTTTTCCTTACCTTCTGAGGAAATTTATCCCCATCAGGGTTTTATTGAGCCATCTGCTTCAGAGCTAAGACTTTTCCAGCTTTTCATTGGATTCATAAATGTGCTTTCTTTTCAAAAAGCAAAAAGAAAGAAATCATGTGCTATACAACCATGTATGAATGTTTTGAGGAGAGAAGAGGGTGTTTCTATTTGTATATAGATTAATAACTTTGGAAGCCCCTGTACACCACATACTCCTCACAGAAATTCCATCCAGGTTTAGTTTGGCAGCAACATGACACTTTTATGGAAGATCTTAACATATCCATAGAGTCCCTTTAACTTGCATTCATACTCTGTCTTTAGTCTTTGGCATGACAGCAATATTTAGGTGTCATTTCCACTGCTTATGACTTTTTTTTTAATATAGTTGGCAAATATCTTCTACCAGGCTAGATATGGCAACAGTCTTATTATATCATGCCTATGGATTTAGGCTCAAATTAGTTTCATTTTCGTACTGTATATACAGTCTTGATCAAATGGTCCACAGTGCTGGTCTTTCATACATGCCAAATGTATAGCTTACAGCTTTGTTCACCAGCACCATGGTAAAGCCTGGGTGGGCCTGGTGGACTAACCCCCTTGCTTATAAAATGAACTTAATTTATTAGTGAAAAATGATTGAAAAGTGGTTTATGTTATCTTGCACTTTAAATGTATTTATTTTACTTGCAGCTTTTCACAGCTATTTTAATCTTGCAAACTCAACAAAGATCAGAACAATCAGCTAAGTTCAACCACAAACTCTCAATTGACATTCAAATTGAAGGCTCTGTTCTTGCATCTTGATGGGAGCTCTGCCATTGACCCTGTTTGCTCATTGGATAAAGGGGCCCTGCTGTACTTTCATGTTTTAACACTGATCATTTCTGCTCACATAGGAGGCCTTTGAATAAATCTCTGCCCTTAGGGGATCTTTTACTAAGGTGCGCTGGCGTTTTTAGCTACAAATAAGTGTGCGCTAAAGATGCCAATTTATTTAGATTTTTTGCTCACACCTTTTTCAGTAGTAGCTCAAGGTGAGTTACTTTCAGGTACTCTGGATATTTCTTTGTCCCAGGAGGGCTCACAATCTAAGTTTGTACCTGAGGCAAGGGAGGGTTAAATGATTTGCCTAAGATCACAAGGCCCAGCAGTGGGATTTGAACCGGCCACCTCTGGATTGCGAGACCATTGCTGTAACCACTAGGCCACTCCTCCACCAATGTAGTCCTATCTGCGCTCCTATTTTTAACGTGCGCTAAAAATGCCAGCACGCCTAAGTAAAAGACCCCTTTAATTAGGCTATAATTTTTCAGATAAAACTCAGTTCAGAATGATCTGCATAGTGTCCTTTCTATCTGCTTTGGTCATATGACCATATATTCTCTCCAAATTGCAAGTGACACGTCTGTATTTTGTGTATGCATGTATGTATGTATGTTTGTATGGTTCACTATCCTGCTTATAATCGAATGAGAAAAACGCCCAAGTTCCGACCTAAATCGGGAGATGGACGTTTATCTCACAAAAACGAATAAAGCGGTATAATCGAAAGCCGATTTTTGGACGTTTTCAACTGCAATCCGTCGCGGATGCGGACAAAGTTGATGGGGCGTGTCAGAGGTGTGGCGAAGGCGGAACTGGGGCGTGGTTATCTGCCGAACAGAGATGGGCGCATTTCACCGATAATGGGAAAAAAGTATGCGTTTTTAGCTAGAATTTAGGACACTTTTCCTGGACCCTGTTTTTTCACGAATAAGGCCCCAAAAAGTGCCCTAAATGACCAGATGACCACTGGAGGGAATCGGGGATGACCTCCCCTGACTCCCCCAGTGGTCAGTAACCCCCTCCCACCACAAAAAATGAAGTTTCTCAACTTTTTATTTTCACCCTCAAATGTCATACCCAGCTCCCTGACAGCAGTATGCAGGTCACTGGAGCAGTTGTTAGGGGGTGCAGTGGACTTCAGGCAGGTGGACCCAGGCCCATCCCCCCTACCTGTTACAATTGTGCTGCTTAATGCTTATTAGTCGTCCAACCCCCCCAAACCCACTGTACCCACATGTAGGTGCCCCCCTTCACCCCTTAGGGCTATAGTAATGGTGTAGACTTGTGGGCAGTGGGTTTTGAGGGGGATTTTGGGGGCTCAACACACAAGGGAAGGGTGCTATGCACCTGGGAGCTCTTTTACCTTTTTGTTTGGTTTTGTAAAAGTGCCCCCTAGGGTGCCCGGTTGATGTCCTGGCATGTGAGGGGGACCAGTGCAGTACGAATCCTGGCCCCTCCCACGAACAAATGCCTTGGATTTATTCGTTTTTGAGCTGGGCGCTTTCATTTTCCATTATCGCTGAAAAACAAAAACGCCCAGCTCACACATTGTTGAATAAAACATGGGCGTCTATTTTTTCCCAAAATACGGTTCGGTCCGCCCCTTCACGGACCCGTTCTTGGAGATAAACGCCCATGGAGATAGGCGTTTTCGTTCAATTATGCCCCTCTATGGCAGGAGAACTTGCTTTGGATTTTCTGGTACAGAGCGTTTTCAATAGAGATGTAGGGAGATGGAAGCCTTGCACTCTGGTTTAAAGAAAGAAAAGAGAGTCTCTTTTTTTTTCTGACAGTAAACCATAAGTTTCTTTTTAACACGTTTGTTTTAAAAGTTAATTCAGTTCAGCACAGAAAGTTATCCAAGACCAATTAAGATCTAATCTCTAGTGTACAGTAGTGTATGAGGTAATAGCAGCCTGTCACAGCAGATTAAATGCAGAGCCAAAACTGAGAGATGTAATCAGCAGTGGAAATATTTAGTTAGTGTGAGTCTTGCAGCATGCGCTGGGCACTGCTGGTACTACAACCTTGATAGTGGAGTTTGTGCTGAACACCTCTAGGATGTAGAAATGAATGTTTATTTATTTTATTAATCTGGATTTATTAACTGCCTGTATGAAGAGATTCACTCAAGGCAGTATACAGCAGGTACAGTTTAACATAAAACTTACATTTTATTCACAGCATAAAAATAGTAAAAATGACCAAATATAAAAACAATAAGAATGGAACTAGGAAGGGGGTGTGGGGAGGTTACAGGCAGTAGGTGAATGGATCTCTCTAGTAATCTTGTACCTACAACAGAATCTAATGGTATCTGAGGTCAGGAAATGGCCACAGGTTAAGTAATCAGTAAAAAAGAAATTATCCTTGATGCACTGCTCCCTGATGTGGGGAGCTTCTATCTGTTCGGCCCTGTGCACCCTCCACTGGGAGCAGGAGGAACCAGTCTGTCAGATAAACCCCAGGGAGTGTGTGATGAGAGAGGAGAGGGAATGTTGATTTCTTTATGCAAATAAGTCCTTTAATGAAAGTTCAGGACCTAGATAACACTAACACAGAAAAGGCACAGACTGAGATGGTAATGCAAGAAGACAGGTAAGGTTCTATGCCAAAATCTTCAAGGTGCAAACATACTGTGCTTTGCCTCAGGGACCAGGGAGGCATATAAAAACCACATATTGGGTTCTAGGGTAATACCATATAGGCCAGGGCTGGAAGTGGAACAGAGCCCAATAATGGAAAATGTGTCTATGTATCATTATAAAACGCTAGCACGAATCCTGCAGAAATTACAAGTGACACACACCCATGTGCATTTAACAGGTATCAATGTACGCAGAGCTGTGAGTAAACTGACTGCAACTTGGGAATGGACAATAAACTCTGTCTGAACCCAAGCAAAACACAGATTCTGTGGATTCCTAAAACAAGTGGACAAGTATCTGACTTCAAAATGCCATTTGGGAAATAAAATCATAAGTCAGGAATCTTGGGATACTACTAGAAGAATCACTTACTTTGATATTGAAAATTCAAAACATCCTTTAAAAACTGTTTCTATTACTTCTGGCAACTGTAAAATCTCTCTCCATATATTGAATTTCAATTACTGGGTTCAAACTACAATAAAATGCTTTAAGATTATACGTACTCCATACAAAACCATTAATTAGTAAGAAGACATTCTTTATTAAATATAACTAATTTCCTTAAAACATAAAACAATATAATTCCCCACAATCAGCTTAGATTCAACATTGCAACAGCTGATAGCACTATATCAATCTTATAAACATCCCCAAAACTAATTTTTATGTACTTATCTCATATTTAATCCCTGGTTCACTGAAGAAAGTCCATTGTCCATAGTCAGCCTAAAATTCTGATGATGAAAGTTCATAACAGAAATACAGTGTATCACAAAATCTTTCCTCCGATGAAAATAACTCCTTCAACTGTTGGGGTCCCTATTGCATTGCAGTAACCACATACTTAAATCCACAATGGCTCCAGGAAGCTCCAATGTCAAATATCCACAATTTATACAGATGAATGAAACCACTGGCTGTGCCAGTCACACTGCTGACCTGAAAAGTACAGCTGATTCATATAAAATCTCCTCTCTTAGACTCTACATGGGTCCATGTTTTGAATACTATGGTGTCTTCAGGAGTCAAGACCTTATACATTTCTTTGTGGTCACTCTTGAGGCGAAAAATTCCCTGGGTTTGCAACGTTGAATCTAAGCTGTCTGTGGGGAATTACTAATTAATGGTTTTGTATGGAGTACATCTCCATATTTTGAAAAGATGAGTCTGACCACAGTAAGGCATGCCATGATAACGTTATGACTGGACTACTGTAATGCACCAGCTCCAACTATTTCTGAATGATGTATTATGACTAATAGAGGGCTGCAAGTGGCATAACCACATCACATTCTTCCTGGAAAAACTGCACTGAGTACCATTACATTTCCAGACAAATTTAAAACTCTGATTTTCAAGGTCCTCAGACAATGTAGACCAAAATATCTGGTAGTCCTCTATGCAGCTTTGAAGCCTCTAAGGTCTTCTCAACGAGCATCACTATTTGTACCCTCATCAAAAGAAATCACATAAAGGGGCATAATTGAAAGGGACACCCAAGTTTTCCTGGAGACGTCTTCGCAGAATGGCCCCCGTGAAGGTGCAGGGAAACCCGTATTATCGAAACAAGATGGGCGTCTATCTTTTGTTTCGATAATATGGTCGGGGATGCCCAAATCCTGAAATTTAGGTCAACCTTAGAGATGGTCGTCCTTAAACTTGGTCGTTTCTGATTTTCGGCAATAATGGAAACCGAGGACGCCCATCTCAGAAATGACCAAATCCAAGCCATTTGGTCGTGGGAGGAGCCAGCATTCGTAGTGCATTGGTTCCCCTGACATGCCAGGAGATCAACTAGGCACCCTAGGGGGCACTGCAATGGACTTCACAAATTGCTCCCAAGTGCATAGCTCTCTTACCTTGTGTGCTGAGCCCCCCAAAACCCACTACCCACAACTGTATGCCAGTACCATAGCTATTAGGGGTGAAGGGGGCACCTAGATGTGGGTATAGTGGGTTTCTGGTGGGTTTTGAAAGACTCACATTTACCACTACAAGTGTAAAAGGTAGGGAGGGGATGGGCCTGGGTCCGCCTGCCTGAAGTGCACTGCACCCACTAAAACTACTCCAGGGACCTGCATATTGCTGCGAGGGACCTGAGTATGACATTTGAGGCTGGTATAGAGGCTGGCACAAAATATTTTTAAAGTTGTTTTTGAGGGTGGGAGGGGGAGTAAGGGGAGGTCATCCCCAATTCCCTCCGGTGGTCATCTGGTCAGTTCGGGCACCTTTTTGAGGCTTGGTCGTAATAAAAAATGGACCAAGTAAAGTCTGCCACGTGCTCGTCAGGGTCGCCCTTCTTTTTTCCATTATCGGTTGAGGATGCCCATGTGTTAGGCACACCCAAGTCCCGCCTTCGCTACGCCTCCGACATGCCCCCGAGAACTTTGGTCATCCCCATGACGGAAAGCAGTTAGAGACGCCCAAAATTGGCTTTCAATTATGCCGATTTGGGCAACCCTGGGAGAAGGACGCCCATCTTCTGATTTGTGTCGAAAGATGGGCGCCCCTCTCTTTCGAAAATAAGCCTGATAGTGTGATACCCGCCTGTGAGCCTTCTCAGGAGTATCCCCCACACTCTGGAATGTACTCCCAGAGGGACTACACAGAACTCAAGACCTACATCAGGAGGCAGGTAAAAGAGTACTCTTTTTTTCAAGTCTTTAATACATGTAGTGACTGACTATCCACTCACTGTGCCCTTGGTCTATTACATTTCTTTGAAGGGGTGAACAAACATGTGGATAAAGGTGAGCCGGTTGATATTGTGTATCTGGATTTTCAAAAGGCGTTTGACAAAGTATCTCATGAAAGACTCCAGAAGAAATTGGAGAGTCATGGGATAGGAGCTAGTGTCCTATTGTGGATTAAAAACTGGTTTAAGGATAGAAAACACAGAGTAGGGTTAAACGGTCAGTATTCTCAATGGAGAAGGGTAGATAATGGGGTTCTCAAGGGGTCTGTGCTGGGACCGCTGCTTTTTTAACATATTTATAAATGATCTAGAGATGGGATTAACTAGTGAGGTAATTAAATTTGCTGACGACACAAAGTTATTCAAAGTTGTTAAATCACGAGAGGATTGTGAATAATTACAAGAGGACCTTATGAGACTGGGAGACTAGGCATCTAAATGGCAGATGACTTTTAATGTGAGCAAGTGCAAAGTGATACATGTAAGAAAGAGGGACCTGAACTATAGCTACGTAATGCAAGGTTCCACATTAGGAGTCACCAACCAAGATAGGGATCTCGGTGTTGTTCTTCATGATATGTTGAAACCCTCTGCTCAGTGTGCTGCGGCGGCTAAGAAAGCAAATAGAATGTTAGGTATTATTAGGAAAGGAATGGAAAATAAAATTGAGGACGTTATAATGCCTTTGTATCGGTCCATGGTGCGACCGCATCTCGAATATTGTGTGCAATTCTGGTCGCCGCATCTCAAAAAAGATATAGTGGAATTAGAAAAGGTACAGAGAAGGATGACAAAAATGATAAAGGGGATAGGACAACTTCCCTATGAGGAAAGGCTGAATCATCTAGGGCTCTTCAGCAGACGGCTGAGAGGAGATATGATAGAGCTCTATAAAATAATGAGTGAAGTGGAATGGGTAGACGTGAATCATTTGTTTACTCTCTCCAAAAATACTAGGACTAGGGGGCATGTGATGAAGCTACAAAGCAGTAAATTTAATACAAATCTGAGAAAATGTTTCTTCACTCAACGTGTAATTAAACTCTGGAATTCATTGCCAGAGAATATGGTAAAGGTGGTTAGCTTGGCGGGGTTTAAAAAAAGGTCTGGATGGCTTCCTAAAGGAAAAGTCCATAAGCCATTATTAAATTGACTTGGGGAAAATCCACTGCTTATTTTTAGGATAACTGTCAAAAAATAAATGGCAATATTTCACCTTTATATCGTAGATAATACACAACTCACAAATAGTCATGAATTATAGGCTCACCAGTTTGGTGGTAAAAACTGCCTAAATGACTGTATGAGACGACCCCTTCACTAACCAACAGCACTTAGTACTATAGATTCCACCACTTGTGAGTTGTGTATTTCTAGGCTAAGCAGCATAAAATGTATTGAATTTTTTTGGGATCTTGCCAGGTATTTGTGACCTAGATTGGCCACTGTTGGAAACAGGATGCTGGGCTTGATGGACCTTTGGTCTGTCCCAGTGTGGCAATACTTATGTATTTATGATACACCCTGTAACTTAAACTAGTTCTTCATACCTTATTCAACTGTATATATAATTGGCTTTCATTTTGTCCTGTCTATATGTCTCAACTGCACTTGTCCCCTTGTCTACCTATTAGAATCTTTCATTGTATTGTACAAACAGTTTTAGCTTTCTGTGTTGTTTGAATGTGTTAAAGCAGTGGTCTTTATTAATTTTTAAGCTATAGCCTCTTTGCATTCTATTGAGCTGAAAGAGAGTAGCCAGATATCTTCCCATGCAGGGCCATGACACTGCTGACCAGTGTATGTCAATGACATGCAACCCCACCAGCCCACCTTCAGACTTCATGGGGGGTGGGGGGTATCCTCAAGGTTCTGAGCATTTCCAAATGCATTCTGTTTTGGCTGTTGTAAATGTCTTTTCCTTTGAACATAAGGCTCTTTCCCCCATCCACTTTCCGTGTCTGTCTTGAGCCTAAGTAGAGAGACAGAGTAGAAGAAAAAAAACCCAGAAAGGCAATGGGGGCCAACATTGGCCCCCAGGCCTTGCATTGAAGAACACTGTTCTAAGGTGTGCCTATTAAGGTGTTTCATTTGTATTCTGGTGGTGACATCAGTATCATATATCTATATTTATGAATGTTCTTCATTCTGCATATTATGGTTTCATTCATATTCTGCTGGTATATATCATATTTCAGTTATATGACTGTTCTATAGTGCTGTTAAATGTATACATTTCTGATACTGTATCATGTTAGTCCTGTTACTAGATTTCAGTTTGCCATCAATTTTACCTCATTGATTGTATTTATGCCTATATTTGGTCATTTTACTATTGTTATGCCGTTAATAAAATTGTAAGTTTTATGTCAAACTGTACCTGCTGTACACTGCCCTGGGTGAATCTCTTTATAAAGGTGGTTAAATAAGTAGTTCCCAAACCTAACCTGGAGGATCCCCAGCCAGTCAGGATTTCCAGATATCAGCAATGTATACTTGTGGGAAAGATTTGCATGTGCTGCCACCATATTCATTGTACATGCCTTAAAAGCGTGACTGGCAGGTTGTCCCCCAGGACAGACATGGAAACCACTGGTGTAGATGAGCTTCTGCTCTTCTATACTCCAAGTATTTTTTTCTCAGGCTTTTTTGAATTACTTCTGTAGAGTTTCAAAGTGGTATGAATAACAGCCAAGTATCCTCTTTTTTATGACAACTGATGTTTGGAGAACCCGTATCCAATGGCTGTTGAGCCCTTTGATTTTAGATATGGAGTTTACTGAAACTGGAATAATCACTTTGATTCTCTAGAGTTAAGAGACTGTCGCTTTTACTACCTATAAAGTACAGAGTTAAAAGGTATCTCCAGATTAGGACAAAAATGATGTTCTTAAATGGATAAGGGCAAGGAGGTAGGGGTGGACTCATAAAAAGGAATCATGGAACCTTGGAGTAAGATCTCATAATCCATAAAGTTTATTATGATTAAAAAAAGACTGTAGGTCTACATAAAACAAGTCCCCAAAAGATGGTGGGAATTCAGAAGATAGACTCAGACTTGACAGATGCAGGCATCTAGCTCCGAAATATGGAACCATGACGAGTCTGAGGCTATCTTCTGAATTTCCACCATCTTTTCGGGATTTGTTCTATGTAGACCTATGGTCTTTTTTTATTATAATAAACTTTATGGTGTATCAGGTCTTCAGGATTCCACTATTCATTTTGTTAGTACATTCCTATTTCCTTGTCCTTTGGAATTCCTTTTGTAGGGGACCTTTCTCCTTTTTTTGTTTTCTTGTATTTTTGAATGGAGACCATAATGCACTGGAGGAGTATCCCACAGGATGTTTCCTAAGGCTCAGGCAGTTCAGAGCACAGACTGTAGGCCCATCCCAAGAGAGACTCGTGCCAAGCCCTGCTGAGTAGAGCAATAAAGACTGATTGAAAGTGTTTACATGTAATTATAAGGTTGTTCTTTCAGGAAGCTCTGCAGGCTTTTTTAAAGACAAGGTTAGAAAGGACTGGGATATTACATGACATTTATTTACACTAGCAAAGAGAGCCTGGATTACAGAGGAAATTCTCTTGATATAGGGGGTTCAACATGAAAAGTGTCAGAGCTGTCTTATGCATTTGTGCACCATCAAGATAGTCTTTCATGACCCCTAACTAGTTTTGTTACCTGACTTACAGAAAAGGAGTATTTAAAGTGAAAAGTAAGTACTGTAATTTTATAGCTGAAATAGTCTTGAATTCTGGAGTTACCCTTAAATTTGAAGATAAATCAAGGGTTCTTTGGAATTATTTTAGACTCCAGTTTAACATTTGAACATCAGATAAATGCTTTAGTCAAAAGATTTTTCTGTGCATCACTATAGATCTATTTGATCTTCTTTAAGCCCAATTTATTGCACAGGCGGTTTTACTTCCTCATTTAGATGATTTTAATTCTTTGTATTGCTCCCTTACATTGAAGCACAGAAAGAAGCAATACTCAGCTCGGCTGATTTTTGATGTGGGGAAATATTCTGAAGTTATCCCATTATTAAATGAATTACATTGGTTAAAGATCGAAAGTCAAATTTATTTTAAACTCGCCTGGTTGATTTTTAAGTTTATATGGGCTGAATTCAGATAATGTTAGTCCGCTCTTGATTATTTCAAGCAGTAGATCGTATTAAAAAAAAAACAGAAAACAATGTTAGACTTTCTTTCTTTGAAGAAAGTTAATCGTAAACTAATTAAAGAACATTCCATTGATTTCCAAAGCATTATGTTTTGGAACAGTATTCCAGTTAATCTGCGTCAGATTAATTCATATTTTTTATTTTGGAAGTCTTTGAAAATGTATTTCTTTTTTAAACAGAGTTTATAACCTCCTATTTGGATAGAAATTATGTGACTTTTATAGATTTTACTGTATAGATTATGTAATTCGTATGTAAATTCCTTCTAAATGCTGGTTTCTTTATTGTAATCCACTTTGTAACATGAGTTAACGGCGGAATAGAAGTATGCAAATACAATACAATGAAAAGTCATGCTGCCAGCAGGGCCTTGTAATAATAGCACAATCAGGGGCCCTTTTACTAAGCCGCGGTAAAAAGTGCCCTGCAATAGTTTGAACGCATCTTTTGGGCGTGCGCTGGGCCATTTTTGTCTGTATCTAGGAAAAAGGGCCTTTTTTAAGAGGCCGGAAAATGGACGTGCGCTAAAATTGAAACTAGTGCATGTCCCTTTTCAGCCTGAGACCTTACCACCACCCACTGATTTAGCGGTAAGGTCTCACGTGCTACTCGTGCGTAAGCATGCAGTGCGCTCTGACTGCTGTTTATCGCCGGGTAAGCAGCCCGTGGTAGAAAATAGAAAATTATTTTCTACCAGTGCAAAGAAATAAAGAGTTCTGATGGAATGGAGGATGCAGAAACTCAGGACCTAAGCTGGAGTGGGGGGGGGGGGGGGGGGGGGGAACATTCAGAAGCTCTCAAAGACGTAAACTTAAGTTAAACATGTGCAAGTCTCAAGGTATGGCCTTTGGCCATAGAGAATATCCCATTTTAATAGCCCCCATTCTGTTAGCAGGACACCCATAAACCCTCGTTACCTCTATGAAAATCCTAGGAGTTCTTTTTGATATTATGAGCTTCCAGGCACAGTTTAGTAACATCATTAGAACTTCCTTTTTCAGACTTTGTATGTCACCTCTTTGACAAGCCAGCTCTTCGTATTTTGATCCACTCATTTGTCAAGACCCAATTCGGTTAGGATATTCATCGCCTTCAACACTCAGCAGTGAGGCTTATAACAGGATCAAAATGTCACAACCACGTTGTACCACTCCTAATAGGTGAGCATTGATTACCTAATAGCTCACAGGATTACTTTTAAACTGCTTACTTATTTATTTGCTGCATTTGTATCCCACATTTTCCCACCTCTTTGCCGGCTCAATGTGGCTTACATTATGCCGCAATGGCGATCGCCATTATCAGAATGAGAACTACAGAATATTATTACATTTAAGGTACACTAAGAAAATGTAGTAGAAATTAGAAATGAGTAGATATACAATTCATTTCAGATATTTGAGAACAAGGATAAAGTATAACATTCAATAATATCAATGAGATTAAAGTAAACAAATAGAAAGAGTTCAATGTTAGCTTGCTCTGGTAAAGTTGTGATGATAGTTCATTGAGACGGGTCCAAATGATAAGTCTCTTTGAACAGGTTAGTCTTTAATAGTTTCTGGAAGGCTACACCTTTTGTTCAGGCATTCCTCTCTGTCTTTCCCATTTATTTATACCCTATGCCCCCATCAGGACCCTTCATTCCTCTCAGGCCAATAATTTCACAGTCCACCTCCTTCCATACTGTTTGCGAAACCTTTTTCTGTTCTCTTATCTTTACTGTGGAATGCTGCCCCCCTCTGCTTCATGGCTTCAGGTGTCCTTTCTAAGATTCAAATCTGGCCTGAAAACGTTTTTATTTCAGGATGCATATCCTTCCTAGTTATTTGCCTTTGTGCCCAATGATGGGTATCTAAGTTGGTACCTGCAGCTACTAATATAATCTTCTTTATTACTTCTCTATATTACTGAATCCATTGACTCTCTTTCTATATCTCTTATTTGTATGTTGTAAACCGCCTAGAAGAAAATGTTTGTTGAGTATCAAATGCTTTTAAATTTGAGACGTGATATGGGAATTAAAGGTATATAGAAAGTTAAGTATATACAATCCAAAATAGAGTAAAAGCAATAAGACCATCAAAAAAGGAAAATTAAATCAAGTTCCCCAAAAAAATGAGTGGATCAAGTATTGACACATGAAATAATTCTCTGGATTTCTCCTCCTCTCTCCTTGTATGCCCTGCACTTTAAGGGGCTGTTTGCAAACTACTCATGTTGGTTGTGTGTTTTTTAAATTAAAGTGCAAAGAGTGTGGATTAAGTGCCCATGTACTTTGCACCTTCTGTTCGTGCGGGCAGCAGAGAGGCATGCCAAAATTGGACAGTGCATTTGAAAATAATGTATGTGCGCTCCCTTTGTTGCCTGACTTAAACACTTCCACAGGACTGCTGCTTTTCAATGTGGTTAAACGTGCAAACACCGTGGAGTCTGCATATTCTTTTAGCTGCATTTGAGGAGGGAATTCAGGCCATTTCACCTAGGTCAGGGCTTCCCAAAACTGTGCTAGGAACTCCACAGCCACCTGGGTTTTCAGGATATCCATAACGAATATGCATGAGATCAGTTTACATATATACTGAATCTGTATTGCATGCAAATTCATCTGCTCTTACCATGTCAAATTTTTTACACATGTATTTCTACCTGCCTGTGATGTGGGCATCTTGCAGGCACAGTTTGGATGGAGGTGTGATTTAGGCATGTACTTTAGAGAATGTGTGCATGTGCATACATTTACACCTGTTAAATGCACACGGGGGGGGGGGGTCTTTCACTCGTGATTTCTGCAGGATTTGTACTAGTTTTGTATAAGGACACAGAGACACCTATAGAAAATAAGAATAGGCACCTTTTTGCCTTCTCTAAGCAGGTGGCCTGTTATAACATGACTGTCAAGAGTAGAAATTAATATGATGTGTACGACAACAATCATGAATTTGTTGACTGCAATTCTGTAATTCTCTACAGCAGTGTTTCCCAAGTTGGTCCTGGAGTACCCCCTTGCCAGTCAGGTTTTCAGGATATCCACAATAAATATGCATGAGATTGGTTTTCATTCAGTTCCTCCATTTTATGCAAATATTTTCATGCTTATTCATTGTGGATATCT